>NC_060140.1:428675608-430126858 GCF_021461385.2 Schistocerca piceifrons | reverse complement strand
TTGTTAAATGTTTGTATGCACAACATATGCGCTGGAAATTCTGGGACTTAAGTGGCTGGGAGTTGTGTGACTGCAAATCCTTAACAAGTTTTAAATATTTTTATTAGCCAACTCAACAAATCCGAGAGTACTTATAACAAGAAACGTAAGTAAAACAGCCAGGACTCAAACCACAAAACGCAAATTTAAAATATACTACAATTTAAAATACAGAATACCATAAACAATTATGTAGGCTTCAAAAGAAAGACAAGAAAGACGAAATATAAGCAGATATTAGCCCTGTACTCAATATGCAGAAAGTGTCCCAGAAGAAGCTTTCACCCCAAATCAAACTATACAATCAATAACAAGAAGTCAGTAAATACAGTAGATGACAAAACATACTGACCCAGATTAGCGTTACTGATCACAGGCCGCAATAAATGACGTTAATGATTCAGTTAACGCCAGCAGTAAAAGAAATAAAAAAAGAAACAGGCTAAACACTCGATGAGCATAGTTCACAGTGAAATACAGATGCTTATGGTATAATACAGCACAAACACACATACACAATCACACACACACACACATTAGTCTGGACAACAAAGGCTTTCGCTGAATACAAATGATACAATCTTTTCTGTCATTTCCGAATGCAAACCATGGCTTGTATGTTGTGAGTAACGCCTACCCTGGATCCACAAAGCCAAGCACTTTCCATTATCCCAAACAGGAAACAATGTCCCTTGATGACAGCGAGCCGCTTTAAGCCCAGAGCTCGACAAGGCCATTGTTTTGCTGCACCAACAGCCTACCCCACCCTGTCCAGTTTGCCACTCAGATAGTCGGTGGCCACGTGCATACTCCACGTCTCTGCTGAAGTCCTCGCACTTACGGCGACAGCGGCCGCCACGTCCTCCAAATACACGTGTCCTCTGGCACTGGCCACGTCCCTGAGCTAGAAAATGCAGGGATGTAAGACCAGGCAGCATGCCAAGCTCGTCACCGTGCCACAGGCCAAAGCTCTTACCGAGGCCTCTGGCGCTTTCTTCCAGCTGACACCACCTCTTTCACTCAGCACCAACTCGTTCTCCGCTGCCCGATACTAGCACTGCTAACCTCGCCGTGGCACTGCATTCACCACACTACCAGGTTCGCACATCCTCTGCCGCTAGAGGACCACATGACCAGCACTGGCGCCAACTGCCAAGCGGGGCGAGAATTCACTGCCGTGAAATGCTAATTCCTGGCACGGATGACTACGAAAAGAGAGTGGAGAGAGAAGCGCTGTATTAGTGCTTCTGAGAGGAGATGGTCAAGGAAGAGGACTAGGTAATGTAGTAACATTTTGCCCATTGTTCTGATTAGTGCTACCCTCGCCTTTCTATAGCCCTTGTCCCTCTTCCAAGAGCAATATCTGGTGACTGTCTGTACCCGCATCTACTCCTTTAGTTAGTCATATTTGATGGTAAATATTTTTTCAACACCAAAACTGGAACCGGCTAGCAACAAGTAAAGCAGTAACACACAGTACCTGAAATCGAACTAGTATACTCTTTTAGAAGTTCCCAACTCATTCAAGATTAATTGATACATAGTGCATATCGAGTACATGAAATGATTACATTTACAGATTAATAGCACAAGTGATCCTGTGGTACCAGGTATTGTCCCATGCTGAAATACCCATATTAGTGCTTGGTGTAACATCCACGGCAGAAATGCTGGCTCTGACTCTGGCAAATAGTCGATCGTACAGATGGCGAATACTGCCCTCGCATACCACGCCTGCTCGATTTTTTCTCTTGTTTCTGTATAAGTTGTTGGCTGACGAGTCACAAATGTCACTTCTCGTCCCATCATACCCCACACGTGCCATTTGGAGACAAGTCCAGATATCGTGCTGACCACTTGCTGCACGCCTTGCAGAGCACGTTGACTTTCACAGGCAGTGTGTGGGCGAGCATTATCCTGTTGGAATAAGACCTAACTGTTGCAAGAATGTCACAAGAACGGTTCTGACAACACACTCCACGTATCGAGCGCTGGATATCGTCCCCTCCAGAGACATCGACGGTGAACGAGTTGTTGTAGTTTGTCACATCCCAGACCGTACTGCCTGGGCTGGGCCCAGTGTGTCTCGGACGAATGCACTCTGCGAGAGAGAGCTCACCAGGTCTACGTCGTACACGCGAACTGCCATCACCTGGGTACAGGCAGAACCTGCTTTCATCGCTGAAGACCACAGCTCACCATCTTCCACATAATGCTTTGGCGGTACCAATCGAGTCTCGCACGTCCATGTTGTGGCGTGGGTGATGGATGGGTTAGAGGTGTGCCTGACCACAGCCACACGGTTAATGATCGGTTCGCAACAGTTAGTGCTGACGCATCTGGATTAACAAGCCTCCCTTGTCTGTGCTGTGGTAGCAATACATCTACTACTGGTGCCCTTACCCGGCGGGCGTCTGTACTGCGTGGACGTCCAGAACCTCGGCTACCGATGTGAGAATGTTCACGTGACCATTGGTAGCAGCATCGTTGCACAACTGACGCAGCACGTCCAACTTGTATGGTAATTATGCGACAGGACAACCCGCCACTCGGAAGGCCACAATCTAACCCCTTTCAAACCTGCTATTTTGGCTGTAGGATGCAGGAGTGCGTCTCCGCGGCTTGGTTGCCTGAATGATCGACTCGTCTGCGCCACACTGAGGTTTCTGGCTGTAAGCAATCCCTATTAAAGGGTAGACACAAACTGCGCTCTGGCAGATATGACACTATGCTATCAGTTGGTGAACGACGTTGAAACCATTATCTATTTTCCCCCACGTGGCATATGCCATCATTAACTCAAAATCGAACTCGTCTTTCCAGGTGTACTATTACTTTTCTGGCAGTGTATTAGGACGCGTTATTGAAATCACTCATTTTAGCTGGATGGAGCAACTGTGAATCAAGGTAAGTGATTTTTGGTTCGTATAGTCACTAACCACAGCCACTGGTAGCTTCCTTGATACTTGAACTACATTGCGAATAAACATACACAAAAGTAACTGCGTTCAAAAACAAAAGTCTCTCAAACAAGCATACTCACTAACTAGTAAATAAAGACGTGCATCTTACGTATATCAGAACCAGAAAAATCACCTAATATCCACAAGTAGCGTCTGAAAGTTTTCCGTCAATTATCATTTCCATACTGAAGATAATCTAATACATTATATTTCTAACGACTTACTCCACATGTTACATTTTAGACAATTAAGGCCATATGTATATAATGAAACGAAATGGAATACGAAAAACAATTTAATCGTTAGTTCACTGTCAATATGATTTTATAAAAAAAGTAAAAAAAACTGGAGACGTCGTTAAACCTAGGCAGATCGATATCCTTAAAACGTAGAACAAACATTTCATTACCTGATTAGTCGATGATTTTGTCACTTACAGATTGACATTGCCCACCCTCATACATTTTGAATGAAAACAAACACGAGGAGCAGCGAGAAAAAACTAAAGAAACTATTAGCTGTCACAACTGTGAGCAGGAACCTCTGAAAGGGATGCGGGTGGGAATGTAAGGGATAACTGAGGAAGTCAAGCTCTCATACATTCAGAGCTCTAACAGTACTAGCAAGTCGTACGTTGCACTACATTTACTCAAGATAAACTTTGTGTCACGTTAAAGTCTACCCACCAAACTGCACTTTAACACTGCCTGACAAAAGTAAGTTTTGACTGTGACCGAAAGATGTTCGAGTGACGGGTAGCGCGATACACGTTACGGCAGACTGTGTGGCAGACCATTTGAAATGGTGGTGAACTAGAATCTGGCTATGGTAAGGTGCTGAGCATAACGAAAACAATAATTTGATCACATTTATTTCTATAGAGGTCAAGTTTAACATAAGAAAGGATGAGCAATACTTATGCACCACAGAGGTCCAGTTTTACATAAACAGCTACAAACCACCAGCCTCATGAGAACGCTACAAGCAAGTTAGCAAAACTTTAATTTACGGGTTCTCTAATAGTACAGAGAATTGCTTTTTTATTTTTAGCCAAATGAAGTCTTTGAGTCCTATAAGAGTAGGAACTGGCTCCAGAATCGCTTACTGGATCTCACAATAGCATTACGACGACCAAAATGTGCAAAAGCCGTAATAATTAAATAACTTTCAAGGTAACAGAATACAGAACTTCTATACAAGATGTAAAGGTAGAAAGTGAGAATAAGCAAGAGCAACCAAGGACAGATCAAAAACAAATGATGGGGCTGAAACGCTTGGGTTGACAAATTCGTGGTAACTGGCTTGAGCTCGGCCTGACCCGATCCGTTGCTACATTCAATACAGGTCCTGAAACAAACACACAGAATATAGGTTTAATTGAGTTAAGATATAAATGACCAACAGCACAAGAGCAGCCGTGAAGAAAAATGAAAAATTCCGTCTGACTCGCAGATACTTGGGGTAAACATAGCAGAATTTACGTAATTAAATAAGTTATGACACTTACAGAGAGGCCTTTTAATCTTAACTGACAATGAAAGATATCAAATATACCTTAACCTGTAGAGTACATGAGGCAATTAAATAAAAATTTTAAAGGACCGAAACGTATAAAATACACGCACCAGTAGTGGAGGTGAAAGCAAGTCTTTCTAAACTAGGTACTCACAAACAGAACAAGGTAAAATGGAAGCACTCTTGCAATCGAATAAATTTTTAACTCCCACAAGTCTTTACTACGGTGATGTTGATCCACGCTAAAGATTTCGGCTAAAACAACAGCTAGCAATGTAGCCCATATCACCTAATGGCAATAACATCAAACGAAATTCAATATCAGAGGCACGGGGGTTTTCATGAACTATGGCAGATACCTTAACACACACAAAAAATGGCACTCACTGGTTATTCCTGCATCAGGCCTAGAAGAATGAAGGTCGGTGTATCTGACAACGCCAAACAACCTAGCCAGCAGGAAGCAGGCCTCGTTAAATTCCAGAGTGTGGCCCGCTACCGAACAGGAAGAGTGAAGCAGAGACTGTTCAGTAGGCCCAGGCACGCTCCTGAAAGTAAACATCCGCCATCCAGACGCTCGAGCGAAGCTCCACGGCTAGCAAGCTTCGGTTGCAGTCTAGAGAGACTCCTAGACTCCTTCGCCGACAATCAACCCCTAGCAGACAGACCTCTAGTAAGAGCTCCACAGGCGCTTAAATCCCCCTCGAGGCGCTGCAAGGGCCTCACCTACCTTGTTAATGAAACCCAAAGAAACTCCACAATTAACTACTGTCATTCAAAAATTATAGCAATAGACTTTAGTAGCAGTGTTAACCTTCCAATCGATCCTCGAAATCTGTTTTTCCTTATGGCGGTTGAAAACAGTGAATATACATACAATGCAGCTTCCTGGGATCTTACATACATGCAAAAATTCATGCCACATGTATGGTTTGTAAACACATATGCGTAACTGCACCGTATAAATGCTGCCTGTGGTGATATATTCCATTGAACCATCTTTGGGGATGCTTTTCTACTGCGCCAAGATTCACCCGCTGTCACAATCCACGAGCTTCTATGCGTGGTGTCAGAGATAAAATAATGCGAAGTCCTGCATCGCTGATTAACAAGTAACGGTTCAGTGGTGAAACTGATTAATTCTCAACACTGCTACAGTTAAATGAAACAGCGTTCGTGAGGATCAACAGCATCATGAAGAGGATTAAAGTTGTTATTAGCAGTATCGACGTTCTACGTTCGACATCCGATATCCGACCTCTGGCAAACATACTCAACTATCAGTTAATAGACTGCTCCCAATTGGTCCCCTGTAATGTACGTAGGACAAGGTAAAAAGTAAAAACAGGCTAGCACTCCAGAGAAAAGTTTATCAAGTGTCTCTCTCTCTCAAAAAAAAAAAAAAAAAAAAAAAGCCAAGTTGTTCGGAAACGAATGTACTTTTCTAACCTTAACGGACCATCTCTCACATCAAATACCAGCTTCAGTGAACTTATAGCTGTAGGGAACTTCTTCGTTCTTTAACTTACCAGTGTACCTAATTTCCAACATTAAAAATGGTGTAAGACACGGATGTAGTCTGTCGCCCCTGCTGTTCAACCTCTAGATCGAAGAAGCAATGATGAAAATAGAAGAAAGATTCAGCAGTGAAATTAAAATGCAAGGCGAAAGGATATCAATGATACGAATCGCTGATGACATTGCTATCCTGAGTGAAAGTGAAGGAGAATTTTATGATCTGCTGAACAGAATGAATAGTCTAATGAGTGCAGAATACGGACTGAGAGTAAATCGAAGAAACATGAAAGTAATGAGAGGTTAGCAGAAATGAGAACTACGAGAAACTTAACATCAAGGTTGATGGTCACGAAGTAGATGAAGTTAATGAATCCTGCTACCTAGGCAGCAAAATAACCAACGGAGCAATGGTGACATCAAAAGCAGACTAGCATAAAAAAAGGGCATTCCTGACGAAGGGAAGTCTACTAGCAGCCTTAATTTGAGGAAGAAATTTCTGTAACAGTACGTTTGGAGCACACCATTATATGGTAGTGAAACATGGACTGCGAGAAAACCGGAACAGAAGAGACTCGAAACATTTGAGATGTGGTGCTACTGATGGGAAAAACTTTCGCAATACCACGCGAAACCTGCGACAGAAACACTCAAACTCTACCCTACACCTACAAGCTAGGGGGAAAAAGGCTGGGGTGTAAGGTACTACATTCTTTTTGGTGGGAAATATTGAAGTGACTAGATGCTGGTGTTGGACAGAGAGGAGTTTAAAAAGTATATTACCTGCAAGCATGCAGCATCTACAGCTTTTTGACATTAGAGTTCACTACACACACCTATTAAAAATCACCCTACAGCCCAGTTAATGGAAGCCAATACACGCTATCACAGCTGATGGAAAAAATGCGTCACAGTTCTAATTACAATTCGAAATTGTCGTTAAAACAGCACTCATATTGAACGGGTCATAGTGAAGCACATGTACTGGGGAAAATCGTCCGCCTGAAAGACTGCAGAGGGGGTGGTAATTGAACGTGCGTTCCCCTCCAAGTACAATCACAAACAGCCGAAAACTGATGCCCTCTCTCCATCTACAGGATGGACTGAGGGAGGGAGCTACTCCACCAGCAGTCTCACGACATGTGCTGGCCGCCGTCCTCCTTGAGATGATGGTCTTTCTCAAACAAAAAGGCAGGTTTAGTTAACTAAACAATAGATGATAAAAGGGTGGCTTTCCCAAATGCATCTTGGTTGTCTAAAGTATAGTGACACAGCTGCCCCTAATGGTTAGGGGTCGCAGCTGCAGCGACGAGCTGTCACAGACTAGACAGGTCCTCAACGCCTCCAATACGCCTCTCGTTCTGGGATGGAAAACACTTTTGTTTAATGTCACGTAGGACGCTCCACCTGGGACCGGGGCAGAGCCACGATCTAGAGAACTCACCCGCCGTTCTGCGCTCTACTAATTAACATCAAATCGACTCCTATAATAAAGCAACTATTAAAAAAAGGAATAAAATAAACATTCGAGGCGATAATAAACGTCCTCTTTCCACGAAAATAGACAAAGCCCATTTTCATTTAGTTTTATGAGCAAAACCGGTATAGCTTTTTATGTTCGACTGCACTCGCATCTCTTTATTTTGTGACGTCTACTGAAGTGCACCGCCACCGATCACAAGTGATCAGCAGACACATACCCACCCTGCGTAAAATCAGGAAAAAAATATCTTCGACTATTTTGATGCGAAAACTACCGATCACGTTATTTCGAAATTAAATTGATCATAAAAGTCGCTTTGCATGGCGAGTAATTTTTGCTTTTGTTTTTTCTTTAGTCGGATTACACTCACCAAGTGGGTGAAATGGGAATCCGTGGAGGCAACACGATGTTCTTTTCGAGGAATACTATTGAGAAATGACATCTGAAGCCGCCCACAGAGGTATTCTACAGCCCACAACTTAAATTTCGCCTAAGGACCATGTTGTTAAAAACACGATCTTCGTGACCACATTACCGTCACCATGCATAAAAAGCTGTCTTAGAAAGAGCCTACAGGTACACACACGAGCCGCTGATAGTGTTACGCTTTCTGGTACAAATGCTGTCAGTGATTTGGAATCAAGCCTATCCATTCAACCATTTACTTGCGTTGGATCCTGTAGAGACATCTTTTAATGATAACAGCCACTGGTGAATCATATTCGTGGCACTCTCATATCTCGAAATGTGTCACATTTTTCGAACCTACCTGCTAAGGATCCCACACAACAGAAACTCCAGCACTGTTTTCAGACAGTCCCTCTGCATCGTGTAACTGCTCCGAAGTCTCTCCCCCGTCCTCCCTGCAGCTTAGTCCATGTGGTCGTCCCAATTTAAGTCTGACCTGTATGGAATTTGGAGAGCGCTATAGCTAAGACCTTCTGCATCCTGCAGGGAAAGAGGACGAGCTGACTGTTAAACTTTTTATTTTCACTATTGCAGTTCCGGCCTTAGGCCATTATCAAGTGCAGATGTTTTGGCTTTAAGCCATGTCAACTTTATACACGCTGACACATTTATATGTCGTTGTCATTTGCTGTTATATACATATTCGTAACACTGCAAAGAAGTGCGAGCCTGTATAAAGTTGACATGGCTTAAAGCCAAAACATTTGCACTTGATAATGGCCTAAGGCCAAAATTGCAATTGTGGAAATAAAAAGTTTAACAGTCACTGGCATAAACATGATGTCTTTCAAAAAATTGTACATGACTGCGAATCCCAGTTGTGAAAATATTATTAGAACAAGCTGAGTTAATGCGACAGGAGCGCGTTTTGACCACTCGGTGGAGGTTGGGACACTTTGTCATATCTCAGCCAGTCGTGTACAGTGCATAAGACCAGCGTCAAACGTAGCTTTCCCCTGCAACACGAGTTAGTAGGAGTCATGGTACGAGCAGTTATGGTGGTGTTTCTTGTTGGGAAAGTTGGAAATACTACGCACCATGCATGACATGGAGGAAGGACAAGGGAGGTATTGCTTCATTGGAGCAGGTGATTCGTGGTCGAAGTCGCTTCCCCAGACCAAAGTAAGTTTCATCATCTGTACTGTAGGATGACCATATCCAACAGTCTATCAATCACATGAGAGGGTTCCTGTATTGCTCTTCATAAGCAGTTTAATACATTGTTTTTTTCAGTTGTAACACACCCAATCAGTGTACACCGCCATACACTTTGTTTTTTTCTACCATGATTAGAGACTTTTGTTAGCTGCTGCTAAACTGACATTAACACGTTTCGATCCTCTGGCTCTCACAGAAAACTGAACGTCGCATGGCATAAACTATTCAACTACCACATCACAGGCTGGTAGAAATAAACACAGGCGCGAAGTTTGTCATTGACAAAAATGTGGAAGACATCGCAGCAGTTCCAGCAACAGCTTTGACCTATACACTTAACCTCATCTTCCCATGGAAAGGATCACGGATTCTCAGTGCTCCATTTCGAAAAGCATTGGTCCTTCATTTTGCAGTCATGTACATGATTACTGTTCCGGTGTTGACCACCACCAGAAGGTGCTGTTCACAACATGCGTGAGATAGCACAAATAAAAAGAGGTACTGTTGTCTTATTGGTGAGAAGCAAATTTATAAAATAAAAGAAATACATGTGTAGGGTATCGAAAACGAATACCGTGTACTTGCCGGTATCGAGCATATGTGGCAATCCTATTAAATATGCAGGTATTCATCTATTGAAGCAGGTGGTTAGTGATCGACGTCACTTGCACAGACCGGTGTAAAGTTTCATCACCTGTACTGTGTAAGAACCATTTCCCACATGTTATCAGTCACAGGAGAGGGACCCTGTTTTGTTGATTGATACACAGCTTTTTCTGCTGTAAGACGCTTTGTACATAGCCAAACAATTTATTTTCCGCAACGACTTTGACGTCTGTGTCAGATTCTAAACTGACATTAGCACATTTGGTGCATTGACTCCCCCAGGAAACTAGACATCGCACAGTGTATATCACATTGTGTGGTAATCAACAGCGTACCTGGACTGTTGGGATGGAAAAGACACCGTCGATGTACTGTAATAATAAGCATTATAGTTGATAGTGCGAACAATTTTAGCGATTTTATCATAATTTCAACACAGACCAAAGACGCGGCAGCATGCTTACCAATTTCTGTATCATCGCTAAACAGGCCCTCCACTACTTTGCGAGTGTCATCGAAAATGTAAGTAGATGACTGTGCAGTATGTTCATTCATTGTTAAGTCACGAACATTACTAGGAGAAAGGACGATCTTCACTATTCAAGATTAAATCTAACTTTGGCACAGAAAGGGGTGAATTATACTGGCACTAAAGTCTTTGGTCACTTACCAAATAGTATCAAAAGTCTGACAGATAACCAACAAGTATTTAAGAAGAAATTAAAAGAATTTCTGAATGACAACTCCTTCTACTCCATAGAGGAATTTTTAGATATAAATTAAGAAAAAAAGAAAAAAACCCAAAAACATTAAAAAAAATAAAAAAATAAAAAAAATAAATAAAAACAAAAAACACAATAAAATAAAGTTGTTATATTAACTTAAGTATGTTGTTAAATTAACCTAATTATGTCATGTATTGGAAAATTCGACTCGTTCCACATCATTACGAAATATAGTATTCATGATCCATGGAACTAGTATTAATCTAATCTAATCTAATCTAATCTAAACATATACACCAAAGTCTATCAGACTGCGACCTACATATCTCTAGCACTTCGACCATAGTGCGTAACTTTCTTTCTCTATGTGGATGGGAGTCACAGGGCATTCTCGCATTCTTAGGATAAAGTTAGAGACCGAAAGATCACCTCGCATTGTCTTTGACCAACGCTCCCTACAGCTGACCAGAAGTAGACCGCTACATTCAACGTTTCATGTAGGAACAGTGCAAACCGAGGCTGTAAATACTATCCCGCGCCCACACAAGAGCACAAGATTTCTTCAGATGCGCGAATGTCGAGAAGGTTAGCACCCCTTATCGGTGTTCAGTAGATATGAAACCGTTGAAAAGCTATAACAGAAGGTTAAGAACAAGAAACGGGCAGTTTTGACGCATGGTTCAAATGGCTCTGAGCACTATGGGACTCAACTGCTGAGGTCATTAGTCCCCTAGAACTTAGAACTAGTTAAACCTAACTAACCTAAGGACATCACACACATCCATGCCCGAGGCAGGATTCGAACCTGCGACCTTAGCGGACTAGCGGTTCCAGACTGCAGCGCCTAGAACCGCACGGCTGCTTCGGCCGGCTTTTCACGCATGATGGAGCTCCAGACGGACGGAGAAATTCTAAAGTAATGTTCTAGTGTGTTGGGTCATTACAAAGAAGGTATTGGTACGAGAGATCATAAACACAGGCACTCCTAAGGCTACAAAGTTCTGCACTTAAAACACGCTATAATGTGAGATCGTTGCCGTTTCCGACCTGTTAGTCGTATGGAATGCAACACTGTTACTATCCCAATGTAAGAAATATATTTCCAGCGCATGACATACATTCTCCTTGCAGGTTTCTCTACGGTAAACTATGGTGATAAACTGTAAAATGAAAAGCTACTTCCTCAAAACATCGATTCCTTGTGATACACGTACAATATAGATTTCCAGAAGTGTATACCCCCCACTATTCACATCCGATGACGGTTCAGAAATTATACTATGCTCGCATCAGTCTTATATAAAATGATGTTTAGTAACGGAGAATTTCTCTTAAAAGGAAAGAGACAAACGCATAGCAGCGGTGTTTGACAAGTGAAATTACACGTCATACCGCCACTAGCTCCGTAAACAGGACATCTGTCATGTAGATGTATACGTGGGTATTGTAGTACCTCACAAACACCTATCGCTAACTTAGAATCACCGTAGTTATGAGACAGAAGACTCGATTTTATGCCCAAGATACGGCAGGGGGATGGAGTGCCTCGCATAAATCTTCATTCGTTTAGAGGAATGTGTTGAAACAGGATATTCCGTAGTTAAAGACTGCTCATTCCTGTCAGCACATCATCCAATTCACCTTCAATTTCACTGAGGACAGCAATGTCATCAGTAAATCTTACCACTGATATCCTTTCACACTGAATTTTTTCCCACTTTTGAACCTTCCTTTTTTCCCCTCATTGCTTCTTCGATTTATTGACTGGACAATGGGGGCGAAAGACTGTACATCCTTGTCTTACTCCCTTTTCAATACGAGCATTTCGTTCTTGGTCTTCAACTCTTGTTTTTCCCTCTTGGTTCTTGTACATATTGTATATTACGCCCTTTCTTTATATTCTACCCATATTTTTCTCAGAATTTCGAACGTCTTGCGTCATTTTACACTATCGAACGCTTTTCCTGGTCGATTCTGCGAATGTTTCTCGATATTACTTCAGTCTTGCTTCCATTATCATCCAGAACGTCAGAACTGCCTCTCTTGTGCCTTTATCCTTCCTTTAGCCAAACTGATCTCATCCAACACATTCTCAATTTTCTTTTCCATTTTAATATGTATTATGCTTGTCAGGAACGTGATGCATTAGCTGTGAAGGTGATTGTACGATAAATCTCGCACTTGTCGGCTCTTGCTGTCTTCGAAATTGTGTGGATGATGTTCTTCTGAAAATCTGATGGTATATCACGGGTCTCATACATTCTATACACCAACGTGAAGAGTTGTTTCGTTGCCACTTCCCACAAAGATTTTAGGAATTCCGATGGAATGTTATTTACCCCTTCTGTGTTATCTTATCTTAAGTCTTCCCAAGCTCTTTTAAACTGTGATTACTGGATACCCTGTCTCTTCCTAGTGAACTCCTGTTTCTTATTCTACTACGTCATGAGAGAAATCGTCCCCCTCATAAAGGCCTTCAGTGTACTCTTTCCACTTATCCGCTCTCTCCTCTACATTTAATAGTTGAATGGCCACTGAACTCTTAATCTTGCAGCCCTTCCTTTTTATTTCACCTGAGGTTGTTTTGACTTTCCTGTATGCTGAATCCGTCTTTCCGACAATTATTTCTTTTTTGATTTCTTTACATTTTTGTGCAGCCATTTTCCCTTAGCTTCCCTGTACTTCCACATTTCCTTCGCTCCTATGTGACTTGTATTTCTATGTTCCTGAACAGTGTTTTACTTCCTTCTTTCGTCGACTAGCTGAAGTGTTTTATCTGTTATTCATGGTTCCTTCGCAGTGGTCTTCCGTGTACCTGAAATTTCCTTTCCAATTTTCGTAATTGCACTGTTTAGAGATGTAAATTCCTCTACAACTGTATTGCCTACTGACCTACTCATTTTCGCACTGTCTATAGCCTCAGAGACCTTTAAATGTATCTCTTCGTTTCTTAGTACTTCCTTATCCCACTTCCATGGGCACTGATTCTTCCTCACTAGTCTCTTAAACTTGAGACTACTCTTCATCCTTACTAAATTATGATCTGAGTCTTTATCAGCTTCTGGGAACGCCGAAGAGTCAAATACATGACTTAGGAATCTCTGGGCGACCATGATGTACTGTAACTGAAATCTTCCCGTATTTCCCGGTCGAGTCCAAGTGTACCTCCTCCTCTTCTGATTTTTTAATAGAGTAGTAGCTATTACTAACTGATATTTAATGCAGAACGTAATTAGTCATTATCCTCTCTCGTTTCTACTACCAAGCCCAAATTCTCCCGTAACCCTTTCCCCTACTCCCTCCCTTACAACCGCATTACAGTCCACCATAACTATTACATTTTCATCTCACTTTACGTACTGAATTATCCGTTCAGTTTCCTCATATACTTTCTCTGTCTCTTCGTCTTCGGCTTGCGATGTGGGCATGTATACCTGAATTATTGTCGTCGACTTTCGTTTGCCGCCAATTCTGATGGTAATAACCCTGTCACTGAACTTTTCACAGTTGCTCACTCTCTACCCTACCATCCTATTCATAAGGAATCCTACTGCAGTTAAACAAATTTCTGCAGCTTATGATATTACCCTGTACTCGTCTGACCAGAAATCCTTGCCTTCCTTACATTTCACTTAACTGACGCCCACTATATTTAGTTTGAGCCATAGCATTTGCTTTTTCAGATTTTCTAGCTTCCCTACTACCTTCAAACTTCTAACATTGCACGCCCCCGACTCGTAGAACGTTATCATTTCGTTGGTAATTCAATTTTTTTCTGATGGTCACCTCCCCCTTGGCTGGCCCCTCCCGGAGATCGAGTGGGGAGCTGTTTGTGGAATCTTCTGCCAATGAAGAGTTCATGATACTTTTTTAGTTACAGGACACATAGGCTGCGGATAAATATTGTTTCTTTAATTCAGTGGTTTCCTTTGTCTCCTGCATCCTCATGCCATTGATCATTACTGACTCTTCCGCCCGTAGGGGCAGTTTCCCACCCCAATAGCAAAGAGATTGCTGTAAAACTCTATCCGCTCCTCCGTACTCTTAGACAAGGCCGTTAGCTAAACGAAGTTGACTTCATAAGCCGGAAGTCTTCGGTCGCCAATTCTGACGATTTTTATTAAAAATTTAAGCGGCATCCTGGGGACTTACGACGTCCTGATTACTAATAGACCGCGGGTGCAAACTCGCATCGTGTGGAGGTAAACACAGGGAGCAAATAGCAATCTTCTGAACATCAACTGGTGCTGCTTGTAGGTCAGTAAGTAAGGAGAGAGCAAAGGAGTAGTGTATGTTACTGACAGCAAACCAGCCTTTGGCTCTTTCTCTAGTCAGGTCATTCTTTCGGTAGAAGAGATAGCCCCATACCAGAGGGGCGTCAGTGGCTCTGAAATATGATTCCTGTAAGCACAAGTACAGGAGATTCCTTCTCAAGAGTCCTGAACCCATCTGTGTTTCGCTAGAGTATGGGAGACATTTATTATGGAAGTTGCACTTTCACACTTTCATTCTACCAGGCTGCGGAGGTTCAGCCTTGAGGCAAGATAGTTGTCCTTAGCAGCCCATTGGTTCTGAAGCAGAAGCAGCATAGCCATCAATTTGATTGATACCGACATGGTCTGATCATTTGCCGCATGTTTTCGCCTGCGGTAGAAGCTTCCTATTTGCTTTTCTGGTCTAGGACGACTTTATAGGAGCTACCGCAATAGTGGTGGAGGCAGTGCCGGATTTTTTACCTGGCTCTGCCTTTGGAGTTACCGGAAGGTCCGTATTGGTGGCAACTTTCGCTTTATCTGGAATTCACGGGAGGGCTGCGGACTCTGACACAACTGCAGCTAGACAAGTCCACAGATAAACGCACGTACTACTACTGACAATAGCAGCCTACGTGTGCGTAGAAACTTTGGTTGTCAAAATAGGTTTTTAAGAGCCGAAACCAAAAATGTAGTGAAAATGAGAGGCTGCATGGCCTCACAGATCTTATTCGCCTCACCATGTGGCATGCGTTTCGATGCTTTAATCGCGTGTATCTTCAGCTCTTCAAGGAAGACACCGCAGTCGCTTGTCAAGACAGGATGATCCCAAGAGCAGTTTACACACTTCGGAAGGGAGGAGAAACCAAGTCCGTCGCGGGCGACCTCACCACATTTGCCACAAGTGGTTTAGTTTTTGCATGCTAAGGTAGTGTGCCCAAACTGCTGACATTTAAAACAGCGCTTTGGGTTGGGGACATACGGCGAGGATATCTGCCTTGATATGCTCTAGGGGTTTCGTGCTATGGAAGGTAAGGATGAATGAGTCAGTTTTTATGAGATCCCTATCCACCCTTTTCAATATATTTTGTGCATCAACAATCTCTTCCCGAGTCAGCTCATCTTTCAGGGAAATAGACAAGTGAAAAAAAGATAGTATGCTATTTATTATTTCAAAAATATTCGTCATAACTATTATTACAGTTACCCCACTGTGAAACAAGATGGTCAATGCCTTCATGGAAAAATGTTTGCGAGTGCATTCAGAACCACGGTTGTACCGAGGCGTAAATCTCTCCGTGTTGAGAAAACTGATGGCCACGAATGTCCTTCTTGGGGGCTCCAGAAATATGTAAATAGCATGGGGAGAGATCGGGATTGTAGGGACGATCAGTAAGGAATTCCCAAGGAAACATATGAGGCGTAATGGGAGCAACAGGATATGTACGACGGTTTCCGCTGAAACTACCGGTTTTCGGTTACATCGGTTTCCTTCCACACCAGTTTAAACTGACTGTTAAAACTGCTCAAAGTAGCCTGATTCTGAAATTATCGATTTTCAGTTTTTATTCCTATTATTTCCTGCAACACAGGCAGAAATCTAACAACGATTGAAAAATATTGACTCTCGCAGATACACAGAATCAACAAATTAATATAAATGCGCAAGTGAAAGAAAACTTACGCCGTCCACCGTTCGCTGCTTTTCTCGAAAATGATACGGGCCTTAATACTACAACAGAATCATTAGTAATCTCCTGTTGATTATAATTTCTAAGTCATGTTGTAATCGAGGATCATACCACTGTTTGAGCATTAAGAATAGTCAGTCTGAAGGGTGAAAATTGACGTTGAGGAAGTCTGTTTCTCCAGTACGTTTTTAAGGGCTGCAAGCATATAAAGGCATTTTACATAGACACAGGCAGCAGGTCAGCTACTTGCTGTTTTCATTGTGTGCTACGAATGAATTGTTGTTAAGTTTTTAATTTATTACCGTTGCCGTAATTTCCTATTATTTCATAGAAATGACAGACAAATCGTTAATCTTCTAAATCAAATGAAGCATTGCACTCTATTGTTACATCTCTAATAATAAGTAAAAATGTATCCAGACTAGGTTTGGTGCCATTCTGCAGTACAATAGATATCCGTTGACGACAGCAAGGAACTCACGTATAGACCAGGCGGGGCAAGTCTTGCACACCTCACGTACACGTATACCGAAAGTCGCGACACACAGAAACTGGAACATTATTGTCCGGGGAATGTTGTACTGATTGTTACGTGATGTGTCTGTTCCTCGTTTCTGTTGGTCAGGAACATAGCTAAACGGGTCGGTGGGGGGGGGTCCAGGATGTCCGGACCCCTATCACCTAAGTGAAATTACACACGACCTCATTGCCAAGTAAGAAAACTGAAAGATATAAGGAACGATCAAAACGTTTTTGTTTGATGGCCGTGCTGAAGTACATACGCAACATAGCATGACTCCAGTAAGGGTATATAAGCACTGATATGTAGGCAAGGAATTATTCTGGCATTTGAGTCTTTCCGATATGTGTGCGCTTAATGCGGAACGTGAACTATGACGACGTTATTACCAAATGCGAAAAGCATGGCCAACTTGCTGTTATTCTGGTCCTGGCTCCTGAAGGACGGTTAATGGTAGACATTATTTATCGGAGAATGAAGGATATGTGTAGCGCAGCGTGTCTGTCAAAAGGCACCGTTGTGGAGTAGTGCACCAATAATGCTGCTGCTTCACGATAAAACATTTCCCCATATCGCAAAAGTCGTACCGAAGAAAATACGCCAACACAAGTGTGGGAGACACTCGAGCACTACCCCCCCCCCCCCTCCCCCCGTATTCTACTGACGGCTACTCATGCTTCGATCCCTTGAAATTTCGATGAGAATGTGCAGGCAGTTGCGGACTTGTTCACGCAGCTACTTGAGTTCAGTTTTTGTTTAGTTTATCAATGAAGTTCTTACATGAAGTTTAATTTAAAATAAATGTTACGTTTATAATTTTTCTTATGTGCGCTGTTCTCGTACTTTCTAATTATCGACAAGTTTGTAACAAGAATGAAGGAAAATCAATTTTGACTCGTCCACTAGCGATATGACAAGTTGAAAATATGTATACAGTACTATAATAACCTAATTACCAATCCGAAGAAGTTTAACGTTATTTGCAGACTGGTAAAACTTAGGGGTTCAAATATTTCGGAATTACAAACAAGGCAGCATTGCAAATAACACTAAACTATAATCAGTGCATAAAAATACACCTTGACTTGACTGTGTCGAGAGCTGATCGTGCCGTCGGTGTCCAATTTTGAAAACCGGTTCCCCATACGGAACGATGGGGAGAAGTTTGTGGAGAGCAGAAGGAATGTGTGACGACGACATATTTTGTAGTTCATTCGTTTCTGAATGATTTTTTCAGTGGGCTGCTTGAATTCGTACGAGGCGACTGCACCCTGCATTCGCTCCTCCATACTTCCGTCCGAAACCTATTCACACTGTTGTAATAATATAACGACTGAAGTCATTAACTCCATGATGAAAACATGCAATACCAGAATTTCATCTTCAGTAGTGATGCATTTTACTATTATTTATCCATCGATCGAGATAGCTCTTCGCCTTGAGGTGCAGATCTACACCTGGATTTTAAAGGCGAGGTTGTTTGAATTAATCTGCCGGCAACCATGAAAAAGGTTTTCTATGATTTGCGATTTTCAATTTAGGCAAATTCCAGGGTTGATCTCCTTTCGAATTCCTTTCTTTCGTGACAGGTCCCTATTCCCTTAAAGAGGCAGCCTCTCTGCTTAAATGAAAGTAGGTGCACCGAAGGCGAGCCGAGCACCTCTTTGGGGACTCCTGGCACTAAAAACCACATTTACATTGAAAGGCGGATAGCGATCGTCATTTTGTACTATGTTTCTGTGCATAAAAGTGGCTCACTCACGGAACAGCGATATATCCTGAATTAGAGTTTCATTGCGAGAATATATTCTATTGTGAAATGTTTTATTCGTAATAACCTTGGAACGGCGAGTCCAATCAACACAACTCTAAAGTATTTGTAAATAAAAGTCAGATAAAGACAACTTATGCTATGCTTCAAAGAGTAGATGACTACTTTATCATGGACAACGCATACATTCACGAGGTCGAATACTTTAGATTAGTGCAGGAATCAATGTTTGGATTCGAAACTGTAGCTCATAGTATGTGTGTACTCCGTTTTGATTTAAAAATATATTTCGTTGTTATAGTTTAAAGTTGACTGATAAAGTTGATTGTTGAAAAAATATTTTTTGCAAAGACTTTATCACTTAAGGAAGATGAGTAATTTCAATGAAATGGAAAATACTTTAATAAAAATTGAGAAACTTGGGCTCCTTTGAACTGCTGAAGAAATTCTGACTAGGTTACAGGTAACGTGTAAAGTTGAATTCAAGTTTGTAGGGGAGAGGCAAATATTGTCAAAAAAGATATGAACCCGTTTATCTTCGTAAGTTATTCAAATCAACATTAAGATGCCTCTGCTCTGTGATAGTGAATCTTTTCTTAGATGACTTAGCTGTATTTTGTTAGCAATGAGACAACACATCATATTCGAATTTTAATTCGTTTGGCAATAGAATGAAACTGTCATATTGCCAAATAAGAAAAATTTCGCCTAATTTTATCCACAGTTGTCAGTGTTCCTTCCGTGACTGTACCAGTCCCGTAAAATAAAAAACAATCGCCTCCAGTCACAGTCATGATTTTACTGCAATACACGATGCATTTCTAAACCTGGGTGTTCATTTCAGATACTTTAACAATCTATGTCAATTGTTTTTTTCATTCCTCAGTTTTAGGCTGATTCTGGTAAGGGTAAGATTACAAACGTGTACTAAAAAATGGCATATTGTGAATATAGGTTTACAAAACTAAGACAAATAACTTATGCTTCCAGTAGTGATTACATGACCTACGGTGTGAGTAAACACATTTATGTGCATTTCTACACTTATGTATGTACTTGTATATATGCACATAAACATGTTTACTCATACTGTGCTTCAAACCAGTATATTCACTAATGGGAAAAAAGTTTTCGATTCGTTTTTCTATATTGTAAACTTATGTTCACATTGAGCTAGTTTGTAATAAACCAGAATGAACCTAAACCTGAGTAAAGAAAAAAACTATGTAGACTGTTAAAGCACCCTGAGATGTGCCCCCAGGACTCAAAATGCATCGTGCATCGAAATAAACCCATGATTGTGACTGAAGACGGTTTTCTTTTAGTTTACAAGAGAGTAATTTAATTATGCAATTGGGTATTCCTTACGAAGCGTTGTGCTTTTTTAAGACAAGCTTTTCCTTCCTGGTTTTATAGACCAATTTCAAAGTATGTACATAAAATTAATAAACAAATGTGTTTCAGAATACAATGAAAAACATCAGCTTATTTAAGATCCTCTTTAACAAATCGGATCCCACCTTTCACAAAATCCTGGCCACGCCCTTGTGTCGGCATGGTTATTAGGACCGATCGCTTTTCCCATTGTATATAATAATGCATTATTTCAAACCAATTCAAATTTTACTAATGAAATTATACCTTTTTTAAAAAAGGGTTCACTTAAAAAACGAAAAATCTTTGCAGTTTCTATGATTAATTGATACTTCGGTTTTTTATTGGTTGTTACTAAAATCTAGAAGTCATGTTATAACCTAAAACCAAACAAGACCAGAAAAATACAGGTGTGTCAGAACTAAAATACCGGTATCTATTTTAACCGATCGGTTTTTCCCATCCTATAACAGGGATGCCAACTATGGAAAAATTAAGATGACATTTTCTTTGACTGCAAGGGTCTGCTGTTCACTGTTTTCTTGGACACTGTACCACAATTAACGTACAGCGGTACGTGAACACTTTGAAAAAATTGAAGGATGCTATGAAGTCCAAACGCTCAGGAATGATTACGGACGGCATCTTCGGCTGCAGGATGATGCCTGTGAACATGTTGACAATGTTGTTTCAACCACGTTGCCGAAGTTTCAGTGGAAAGTCCTTACTCATCCTCAGTACACTGCCCCCCTCCCCCCATGGGGTTATAATATTTTTGGATGCTCGAAGGAAGACATTCGTGGCTGTCCATTTGCTTCGGACCAGGAGATGTACGCCTGCGTGCAAACATGATTCCGTAGGCAACCGCAAACATTTTTCCATGATGGCATTGACAGCCTCCTCTGACAGTGGGACAACTGTATTAACGGTTATGGCGATGATAATTGTGTTAACAGTTATGGAGACTGCTTTTGTGATAGTCAACAATTTACTTTCGCTTTTCTATCTACCTCGTTTTCATTTAACTGCCCCTTAGACAAAAGCTAAAAAAATCTAGAAAATGGATTAGCCAGATTATATTAGTACAATTGAAAGTATTCACTTTAAATTAAAATTGTTGCAAAGAAGAAAGAAAATCTAAATTTATTGCATCACGTGTCTGTATCGCGAAATGTACTGACTATACAAAAGAGCACTTTTGGTGGAGCGGTAGAATAATGAAGATTCGCTTTAAGGAACATTACGCGCTCCAGAACTAAAAGACAAGGTTAGTAATAATTGTATTGCAACTGAACAGTCGATACGTCAATAGAAAAGCATCTTGAAGTTTGGTACGCCACATCTGAGGGATATTTTTGAAAATTCTGGAAGAACGTGAGATCAACTTCAGTGTGACTTTAAGAATTTTGTAAATCTCTAAAACCGTTGTGGTATGCTTAGACAGCCTACAGGATAGCGCCCTCCTTGTTTGTGACAGCTGCACTAAGCTAAAGGCAGCTGCAGTAGCGAGCAATCCTTGGATGGAACGTTGCCACATGGAGGCTGTGCTTGGCGTATACCAGCAGGTATAGACATCCACTAATGGGAGGAAGGAGTACTCTACAGATCAGGAGTAAGATATAACTTAAGCCTGAAAGTGATGTTTTACTCGCCAGACCTAAGGTTTTACTTCTAAAGCTGGTTTTAGACATGTTTTTTGGATACATATCTACGTTCGGCATTTAACGGCAATACTCCAGTACTCCTTTGTTCCCCTCCCTATCTCTCCTGACTGATCCTCGCGCTATCTGCTCTCCTCTTCCACCAGCCTTGTTGCTCCTCTAGAATTCATGCCAGACGTATTAAGTGTACAGTACGAACTGGTGTTAGTAATCTGTTTCATCTCGATATAAGCTGTTCCGGTTATTATACGGCTGGTGTTAAAGATATTCCTTTAATGTACTCATACAACTTCAGGCCAAGTTTTTTTCAAACATGGTTGAAATGGCTCTGAGCACTATGGGACTTAACATCTGAGGAAACCAGACTGCTGACTTAGAACTACCTAAACGTAACTAACCTAAGGACATCACACACATCCATGCATGAAGCAGGATTCGAACCTGCGACCGTAGCAGGAGCACTGTTCCGGACTGAAGCACCTAGAACCGCTCGGCCACAGCGGCCACTGCCAAAGTTTTTTGAACTACCAGATTCTCACTGAACTCGATTTATGACTACCAGTAGAAAATTATTTCAAATTTACTGAATAGCGGTATTGTGTCGCAAGAGATGGCAGTGTTAACGTTTCATAAATGAAATGAACAAAAGAATGTCCACCACGTATAAGGAATTTGCGAGGGGTAGTCACAAAGATTTAAATACCTCGTAGAAAAACCAAGCTGCGACCATGGAACTTAGTTTTCCTTCACATATTCGCACTTTAGGATGACACGTTTTTCTCCACAATGGACAATTTGGAAGGGGATTTGGTTGTTCAGTAAATATTCAACCTCTTCGTCATTCTGTAAATACCTTCATACAGTGGCTTCTTCTTTCGAGTATATAGCATGTATTTGGCTGGATTATGTTTATCAAATTTTGTATTAGGTTAAAATTAAAACAAAATATTCAGTTAATAACCAGTATGTGGACTCTTGTTTATTTAATTTTTGAAATTACTGCCACATAACACACCATGACGAATTACCGCCAAAGTGTTCCACAGGACATGGAAACAAAATTACACAAACTAAACTAGACTAACATCAGATAAATGAGGAAGAAGTCACTGTCAAACGGTTCAAATGGCTCTGAGCACTATGGGACCTAACATCTGAGGTCATCAGTCCCCTGGAACTCAGAACTACTTAAACCCAACTAATCTAAGGACATCACACACATCCATGCCCGAGGCAGGATTCGAAACTGCGACCGTAGCGGTCGCGCGGTTCCAGACTGAAGCGCCTAGAACCGCTCGGCCACAATGGCCGGCAACTCACTGTCAACCACGTCGAAAAAATACGAGGGGAGAGGGAGAGTGGAGAGAAGGGACGCAATATTTCGTACTTTTTATCACCAGCGGCATTTAGCGTGGGATTTAGGTTGTTGGGTTAGAGTCGACGTTGAGGTTGGGTGTCGTGGTGATGTGGGTCTTAATAATTTATTACCAGTTTCCTATGCCACGCGAAGATTAGTTTAAAAACATAGAAAATATTTTTACGAACAAACGATTCCTTGAGGCACCAACGAACTTGAACAGGGCTTCAACAACACAAAATACCTTCTTGAATAAACAACAATAATTGCCACAAAATAATTCAGTCCCGTTCAACACGGGCAACCCAAATAACAACATAACAATTTACGATGCACGACTTTCAGCCTTCTATAGTTACGGCAATAGTATCTTATTACAACAGAAACTATTCACTTATGTGTAACAGAAAACCGAGTGTAAATCTCTAATGCCTACTTCTTGTCTACCGCTAATAACCAAGAAGACCATCTACCAGTCTACTACTCAGCTACACACGTTACATTCCAATTAATTAGTAGACCACATACATTCATTGACTATCGCAACACCAAATAATAACTAATACAGAGTAATGAAATTTCGGAAATATATTTGTCTAGGTAACACATTTGAATAATTAACATTGGAAGACCACACGTTAATGTAAGCACGACATAAGCCATTACAAATGTGAAGTGCTGGTACATTAATAAAAGGTGTAATAGCCAAAATGTTTAATGCAAGCATGTAAATGTGCATGCATTGTGTTGTACATGTGCCAGAAATCTGTTTGTTGGATGGAGTTCCATGCCTGTTGCACAACGACGGTTAATGCTGGTGGTGAATGACGCTGGTGTTATCATTGGATGATGTCCAACAGGTGCTCGTTTGGAGACAGATCTGGTGATCGAGCAGAGCAAGGCAACGTGTCGACAGTTTGTACAACACGTCGGGTTACAACAGAGGTATGTGGGCGAGTTATCCTACTGGAAAGCACCGACTGGCATGCCGTTCATAAATGTCAGCAGGTCGAATCACCAGACTGATGTACAATTTTACATTCAGGGTGCGTGGGATAACCACGCGAGTGCTCCTACTGTCATAAGAAATCGCACCACAGACCATAACTCCAGGAGAAGGTCCAGAGTTTCTAGCACACAGACAGGTTGATTGCAGGCCTTCAACTGGCCTCATTGAAACTGACACAAGGCCATTACTGGCATCGCAGCAGAACCAGCTTTTATAGGGTCAGTCGAATGCACGCTACAGGGAGTCTGACTTGAAATGTCCTCTAGATAACTGATGTGTCACTGGGACACCAACTGCCACTCAAGCTGCTGCCGTAGATGCAATACGAAGTGCCAGAGCTGTATGCCGAACACGATGGTCTTACCTCTCGGTAGTGCCACTTGAACCGTCCAGAGCCCGGTCTTCTTGGGAACGCACATTCTCGTGACCACCACCGTCAGCGGTCATGTGCCGTGGCTACTTTCCTGCCAAATCTTTCTGAAGTATCGCAGAAGGAGCATTCAGCTTCTCGTAGCCCTATTACATGACTTTGTTAAATCTCATTGGGGTGCTGATAACGGAGTCTTTGTCGTCTGAAAGGCTTTTATGACTGACATCAACTCACCACGTCCAATCTCAATGGTAACTAATGCTCACGACCATTAAAGCGTGTATTCAAACCGAACCTGATTTGCATCCTCATCGTGGTGCTACTAGCGCCAGTCTTATGCGACTGGCTCGAAATATGAATAGACATCATCTTTCAGATGTAGAAACATGCCTACCAGCTTTCCTTTACGTCGCATAACTGCTTCTTGGTATTGAGATTTATTTCTTCAGTATATATAAGGAGAACTTATTCATATAAGAGAGTATAGCTATTGAATAAAGCTATTGATAATACTTGGGTTTAATAAGAAGTTCCATACTGAACCAAATTAAAAAACACAAAGTGCAGAACAGATACAGAGTTATAACATGATTTTACATAACACTTAACATCTGCGCTAACATATGCATTGTGCATACCTGTATGAACCAGCTTGCTTTATGAGAGAGTTTTCACTTTAGTACAGCTTTAACTCTAGTACCTACCTGCATGATGTGCGATTTCGTGTTCCACGCTCTCTGACTGCAAATTTGTATAACAGGCTGGTGATTCGACCTCATTTGTTGCCTTTCATGAACAACATTTCAAGGAGTATTTACAACAGGATTACGCTCGCCCTTATACCGCTGTTGTAACCCGACAAGTTCTACAGAGTGTCGTCGTTTTGGCCTCCTCGATCACCACGTCTATATCCAGTCGAGCATATATGCGACATCACAGGAAACAACACCAGCGTCATCCAAAACCAGCGTTAACCGACCTGTATTTAGCTACCAAGTGCAATAGGTGTGGAATTCCATCCCACAGACTGACATCCGGTATCTGTACTATGAAATGCATGCATGTTTGCATGCTTGCATTCAACCAGCGTTCCACATTTCCAATCGCTATTAAAGAAATATTTAATCTAGGCTTCTTATACAGTATAGCACTTGCACTGGAAACGTAAGCATAAATATTTCATGGTATATGAATCAGCGTGCCATCTACTTGCACGTGCATGACCGCAACTACGTATTTCAGCATTGCGTGTGTATTGCCGTGGCCGAAACAGAAGCCTCACAGTATCAGCACTATCTTGGCTGTCAGCCACTTGACACGCTAGAAGCGACGTAAAGTTATGAGACTGCATCATTAGCGCAACTACTTTTCCACTTTATGAAACAAACAACAACATATTACCTTATGTGATTTCAGCATAACATATATTGAGTCTGCGACAGAGTGTTCTGTTAGCAAAACTACAGTTACAATTAGCTGTTGGTCTCATTTTCATTAATAAATACAGTACTGCTGGACAGCAGAAGATTAACTGTTAAAAAATTCGCCAAGTAACAACAAAATTAATAACACAAATCAGCAACAGCAGTTTATGTACAGTATTTACATTTCGCACCCATGAAATCAAATCGTTTCCACGTAACCAGTAGTTCGAGAACGTTCAGTCCTTACAAGCCTACAGCACCAATCACGAAAAATGGGACAACAACTCACTTTTATTAAAACTATTGTTTGTTGGTTGGTTGGTTGTTTTGGGGAAGGAGACCAGACAGCGTGGTCATCGGTCTCATCGGATTAGGGAAGGATGGGGAGGGAAGTCGGCCGTGCCCTTTCAGAGGAACCATCCCGGCATTTGCCTGGAGTGATTTAGGGAAATCACGGAAAACCTAAATCAGGATGGCCAGACGCGGGATTGAACCGTCGTCCTCCCGAATGCGAGTCCAGCGTCTAACCATTGCGCCACCTCGCTCGGTAACTATTGTTTGTAATTCTGTCGTTGATGTGGTGACTAGTTTCGGACATGTCGATAGTTTGATAAAGGACGTAATGTCCGAAACCAGTCACCACGAATAAAGAATTTTTCTCACCGCATCTTCGACATAATTGCGAATAATAATTTTAATCTTCACTTTATCACAATGTGCAGTGTCACAGGTGTTCGGTGTGTGTGATGTTTGTCAGGATCATCCACACCATGGTCATTGTTAATTTCAAGATATTGTTGACGTATAAGGAGCAGTCAATTGAAGACGAGACAGATGGAAAAAAGGTATGTGAACTGTTTGTTACCTCTAAACTAACAGCCGTTGCTGTAAATACATTTATCACACATTAAGACAAGGTGGTCAATAGCTTTAGCTTCATAGAAAAATGTTTGCGGTTCTGTATGGAACCACGCTTATACCCAGGCGTACACCTTTTCGTCCAAAGCAGATCGAAGACCACGAATGTGTTTCTTCAGGGATCCTAAAATATCTAAAGTGCCTGTGGACTGTTCGTGACCGCCTAGAGAATGCGTGAGGACGTCCCAGCTAAACTACAGCATAATCTGAACACCCTTGGTAACGTGAGATTACCAAGGCAACAGCAAACATTTTTCTATACTGGCGTTGAGCAGCTGATGCCACAATGGAATAAATGTGTTAACAGTTATGGTGATTGCTTTTGGCTTAACAAAAAGTTTATTTACCTTTTTAACGTCTGTCTCATTTTCATGGCCAGCTGATGTGGCCGAGCAGTTCTAGGGGCTACATTTTGGAACCGCGCGACCGCTACGGTCGCTGGCCCGAATCCTGCCTCAGGCATGGATGTTCGTGATGTCCTTAGGTTAGTTAGGTTTAAGTAGTCCTAAGCTCTAGGGGACTGATGACCCCAGATGTTAAGTCCCATTGTGTTCAGGGCCATTTTTTGCCACCTCATTTTCATGTGACTTCCTCTCCCCCTTACATTTGCTGCTGAGGGTACGTGCAGTTCGCAGCGTCGAGAAATGTCGATTATAATCAACTCAGGGCGCAAGTACGACACTCGTTACTTGTCAATCATAGGTATTTTCCAGCACCTTCACAAATAAATAAATAAAAACACCTCTGTACGATCACTGGCGAATATTACGTAGTTAATTTAGAGAATTACGTATTATAGAGGTTGTAAAGATAATTCACATTTAAAGAAATAGTTTGCGAACAGTTAAAACGCAACTGTATTAATTACACAACCTAACAAAAGAGCGAAGTACCCAGAAAGGGTATAGTGAAAGTTCACGGGTTGAGAGGGGCAAGTAATGTTGTTGCAATGATTGCGAAATTGGGTCAAATTTACAGAGAACATGGTAGTAAGAACTCACTTATCTGTATGACGTAGCACCCTCTCTAAATTGAAAGCGCGCACTGATGCGGTCGGGAAAGGCGTCATAAAGCTGTTGTATTATCTCCTCAGACAAGATGACCCACAGCTGTCGTTACTGCTACTTGATAGCCAGAAAACTGGCACTCGGACAAAGCTGTTCTGCCAGGGATTTTTTTTTTTTTAATGCACTCGACACGAATTCCTCTCCTGTGCTAAGCTCTTCATTTCAGAGTACCACTTGCAACCTACGTCCTCAGTTATTTGCTGGATGTATTTTAATATCTGTCTTCCAGTTTTTGCCCTCTACAGCTCCCTCTAGTACCATGGAAGTCATTCCCTGATGTCGTAACAGATGTCCTATCACCCTGTACCTTCTCCTTGTCAGTGTTTTCCACACACTCCTTTCCTCCCCAATTCTGTCCACTCTTAATATTTCCTCCTGGCGATTGTACATATTATATATTACCCGTGTCTCCCTACAGCTTAACCCCATTTTTCTCAAAATTCCGAACTTCTTACCCCATTTTACATTGTCTAACGCTATTACCAGGTCGACAGATCCTGTGAATGTGTCTTGATTGTTCTTTAGGCTTGCTTGCCTTATCAACTGCAACAACAGAATTGCCTCTTTGAAGCCTTTACATAAATCCAAATTGATCGTCATCTAACACATCCCCAATTTTCTTTTCAATTTTATGAGGGATTTGACAGATATATTAGATCTAGGGATCTTGCTGGTCACGAGACTACTCCAACATCAGGCAGACATTTTATATGGATATGCGCTATGCGTGAAGGTGCGTTATTGTGTTGAAAACTGGCACCACGATACTGTCGTATGACAGCTAACTCACGAACACGCTGGATGTCTGTGGCGTACCATTATGCCGCCAAAGTGTCCTCAATGACTGCCAGCGGCGACCTGAAGAGTCCCGCTGGCTCGCCACACGTCGGCACCAGGAGTAGAGGATTAACACCTCTGTGCCTCTCCAACTCAATGGAAAATACGTCTTCTCTCCAGGTCGACACCGTACTCGCCAACGGCGGTCGTCCTGGATAGTGCAGAGACGCAATTCATCGCTTGAAGCATTACTTGAAGAATGACATCGCCTCTCGTGTGTAAAGCATTTCAAAGTAATTTACTTTACACAAACGTGTGCTCCTTTATTTAGGAACTATCTGAAGCCACCTAAGAAAAATGTAATAAGACTGATATGAGCTGTAAATTGAGATCAACGATATAACTTAAACGAAAGGGAGGAAATGTACAGAGTGGCGCACATAAAACCTGAAAGGAGCGCTGAAAGGAATATGAATCAAGAAAATCAACGTACATCACAGTTTTCTTAAATTTTTATTGTACAGTTTCATTATTAACTATGTATTTAACAGTTAAATAACAGATTTACTTTTATTAGTTTAATAAGCAAAATTTTGAAACGAATTTAAAGTCTGTGATCAAAATGTTCTCCGCCAACACCCAAACAAAGTTGTGCATGTTGAAGCATGTTCAGGAAAATACTTTTCAGTACTCTTTGAGGGATGTTCGAAATTTCTTCACGTATGTTTTTTTTTCAATGTGCCAAGTGTTCTGGGGTTGTTGCGGTAGACTCTAGCCTTTCCCCAGAGGTAAGAGTCACACTGTGACAAGCCGGGAGAGCGGGGTGGCCACAAGCCCTTAGTAATGGTTCTGTCTTCTGTAAAATCAGTATGTATAGCAGCTAAGGACAAATCCGTCGCCAGCCGCAGTGGCCGTGCGGTTCTAGGCGATCCAGTCCGGAACAGCGGGAATGTTCGCAGGTTCGAATCTTGCCTCGTGCATGGATGTGTGTGATGTCCTTAGGTTAGTTAGGTTTAAGTAGTTCTGAGTTCTAGGAGACTGATGACCTATGAAGATAAGTCCCATAATGCTCAGAGCCATTTGAACCATTTGAACAAATCCGACGTATGAGAAGTTGCCCCTCTTGCTGGAAATATGCACAATATTTTTCGTTTGGAGGTAACAGAGCCGAAAATACATTTCAAGTAAACATAGGTGTTGACAGTTTCGTTAAAGAACGATGGCCCGATAATTCTGTTACCAGTTACAGCACACCATACATTAATTTTTAAATCGTGTAACAGCTTTTGCAGTATGCCATGAGGATTCTCTGTAGCCCAGTGTCTTGTGTTTTGTGAATTACCTTAGCCTGATAGATGAAACCAAGCTTCATCCGTCGAAAAAAGGAGGAACGCATCAAGATGTCCCCCAGCGACATTTCTCAGAAACCCATTACAGTAATGAGCAGGCTTGCCCTTATCCGCTTCTTTTATTTGCTAAACAACACTCACACGGTAAGGTTTCATTTTTAAGCCATGAAGGATGCACTGACATGACCTGCGAGATATTCCACATTGCTGTCATAATTGTCGTGTTGACTTGTAGGGACTTCTTTCAATGTGTGCTGTTACGTTTGCCACAACTTCAGGTGTACTTACAGTCGGTGCGTTATTTCTATTTGAATTAACAACACTGCCTGTCGAACGCCACTTTCCCATTAGATCCTGAATCGTTAATTTTGCAGGAATATTACTTTCTGGAAACTTTTCATGAAAAGTGTCACGAACAACTTTAATGGATTGAGACTGCACGTATTCTTCAACAATGAACACACGTTCTTCGATGGAGCAAGGCATGATAATGAAGTACACGGTTTATAACGACTACTTTCCGTATGAACTACTAACACGCTACTGCTGTTGGAAGGAGGCAAAGAAACCGAGAAGCTAGTAATGCTACTCACGCGCGTTCGCATTCCGGTTCGGACCGGTTTTATATGCGCTACTTTGTATCTTCGTTTGTGTTTTTAAAACAGAGCGAGGAGCTTCACTCCTCTCATCGAACTATATTTTGCCCACTTCTCTTGTCTCCATCTATTTGATCAGACATATTTTGTGTAAGCGTCTCGGTAGTAGATGTAGATTTGATTTACAATTAAATATATTAAAAACGGACTATATTCTTGTTATCATTGACAACTAATAGTCTTCCAGCCATTAGTAAGTTATGCGTTCAATACGGTTTTGGTAACATTTGTCTAAAAAAAACCTGGAACCGCGAGCTCAGCACATCCTTGCAAAGAAACACAATGTGCCGAGTGCGATTGGTTTTCAGCAACTGATTTTATTTGGCTATTAGCAAATCGCGTCCCTGAGAATATTTGTGGATCATTTAACAGTGTGTTGCTACCTCTCTGAGCAAGCGCAAATTACGTATGATTTGACCATTGAATCCGAGCTGTGAATCTGATGCTCTCACTTCTGTCAGATACAGGCTACAAAGAAGTTATGGTGCTGTTAAATTACTACGGCACGTAAATGGTAAAACTTCAGGAACTGATTTTATTCTGAAATCATTACATTCTTTCTAGATGTTTGTGAAATGCATTAGAAAGTATGCGCCCAACATCAACTACGACCCTTGCTCCACTGGTCAATGAGAAAAAAATTAAATTCATTTGACAAGTTTTTTTAATATATATATATATATATATATATATATAAATCTTGCTGCTTTAGTCAAATGCCGGAGCAACACGCAACTTTCTTCCGCCCAACGTGGGCATGATACAAATATTTGTGTATCTAATAGATCATTTATTTTCATGTATCCAGCTTGTGGGAAGACAAATGTGAATCGAAGATATTGTTGTCAGCATGAGAATCTTGATTGCGGACTGACACGTAAGCTCACCATAACGTGATGGACAACTTCTCAAAATTCGAGTAACTAATGTGTGGCTCATTCTTTACGTTTTATGAAAATCAGTTTATTGCCTTGTCATAGTAACTTATAGAAAGCATCGTTTAAGCTGAGGTTTTCTAACATCGCTGCTATAAAACAGTGCATCAGCAAGCTGGACTGCTAGCCATTCCTCTATGTTTTAAATGAGCGACCATTTTGTCATATTAGATGGGGTAATGTTGTAGTGGCGCATATGCATTAAGTGTACGGTGGATTTAGAAATTAGTCTTTCTCTTATTTCGCAAATAATAACGAAATTCAGAGATTCAGTTTTAGGAATATGACAAAGTCCGAGAAAACAGAAAAATGGAGGTAGGTCACGACGCACAAAAGCAAATTCCAGTCGATGGCGACAATACTGTCGAGCCGACCAAACGAAAGGCAGATTGCGATACTGAAGTATCAGAATCTGGCGTCTCGAATGTAAGCGACTTACTCTGGGAAGCGAGCATACAAACACAAATTTGCGCGGAAGTTATGCCACCATCAAATGACCGTTACTCCATTGCCGAATGAGAAAGAAACTGAATTCATTTGACAGGTTGATTCTTTATAAATGTTGCTAATTTATTCAAATACTGGAGCAGAACGTCTCGCGCTGAACACCATGCCATGCCATTATTAATCAATCAATGCTTCCTGATCACGACAAGACCCCTAACGTAGCTCTTTGTGATATGATGTTAACGGCAGCCCCCGCATGGAACGGTAATCCCCTGGTTAGGCTGCAGCTAATCTCCTACCAAAGGTGGGGTGCAACACAAAGTTGCTTGCAGAGACTCCATTATATGTTCCATAACGGTAGGCGAGGCTCAGAAGGGGTTACTGCACCCTTGGTGCACGATACAGTAATCCACACTTTTTGTTGTCACACATGATCATTGGGAAACTTGACAAAGAGTACCCCTGCCCTCATTTTCCCGTGCAGTGCAACATCGGGTCAGTGCTACATCTTAATGTCCCAAAAATCTGAATACTGCACAATTCTCGCGCTGGCCAAACTGTGTCAGATGCAGTCTCCTGTCTCTTACAGCGATCGTCCATCTGACGCACTGTTCACGCACCTTATATGCCCTACCGAGCCTGGTACCAACACTAAACACGAATAAATCTAATGTATTCCTTACCAAAACAAAAATCACGAAACAGCCGTATGTTATTTTATTTACACGCCTAGTTTCGGAATCTTACTGTTGCTCCTATGCATTCTATGAATGGAGAATCAGATACATCGATGCATGCATTACCGGAGCCTACAAAACCTGGATTCCGGGGATTTTTTTCTGCAGTGTGTACCTGGAAGACTAGACAAGTTTCTCAAGATGGCATTAATGAGACGCCGAAACAGGCCATGTAAACAGAATAATAGCTTTTGAAAACGTAAGGGTATTCGGCTATTTTGCTTTGGTAAATATCTGACTAGCCGCGGTCCCGTAACCACGATAGATGATCAGAACTTTGGTGCCCATCTACCCGTCACATAGAATCGCGACAGTAATGGTTTCGATAGCCGTCGATGATAATGATGATGATGATGTTTGGTTTGTGGGGTGCTCAACTGCACGGTCATCAGCGCCCATAGCAAGTCTCAATTTTTACACAGTCTTGATTTTTTCACAGTCAAATGTAGTCAATGTCACGAATTATGATGAGGACAACACAAACACCCAGTCCCCAGGCAGAGAAAATCCAAAACCTGGCCGGGAATCGAACCCGGGACCCCGTGAACCAGAGGCCATAGCCGTCGATGGTATGAACGTGCATCAAGTTACTTTGACATTCGATCATGCCTTATGAGGGCTTCCATTTTTATTGGGAAATGTGATTTCATCATAAATCGTGGTGACCAAGATATTTATGGTAATCGTATATCAGCTTACCTGTCCCCTCTGAAAAGATTGCCCTCTATGAGCTGAGTCATGTAATCACTCTTCCGTATGGTTTGCGTTATCAGGTGAAACGCCCTACAACTACATCTTCATCTACCAAAACATGTGGAAAACATTTCCTGCACATCGTTTTCGTCATGAGGGACACCACAGCCGCATATTTGTTAAAGAACAGTATGAAGAAACTTCATGGCAATTTAAAACTGTGTGCTCGACCGAGACTTTAATTCGACACCCCTGCCTTTCGTGGGCAGGATATTTGCCAAAGTTGTGCGGACGAATCGTGAGTCGTGAGTAGGTAGCTCAATTGGTAGAGAACTTGCCCGTGAAAGGCAAAGGTCCCGAGCTCGCGTCTCACACCAGCACAAAAAAAAAAAATAAAAATGGTTCAAGTGGCTCTGAGCACTTTGGAACTTAACATCTGAGGTCATCAGTCACCTAGAACTTAGAACTACTTAAACCTAACTAACCTAAGGACATCACACAGATCCATGCCCATGCAGGATTCGAACCTGCGACCGCAGCAGTCGCGCGGTTCCGGACTGAAGCATCTAGAACCGCTCGGTCACCGTGGCCGGCTCCGGCACACAGTTTGAATCTTCTCGGATGTTTCATATCAGTGTACACTCCGCTGCAGAGTGAAAATATCTTCTGGGATTTTTTTTTTCAAGTGGGACTGATGACCTCAAGTTAAGTCCCATAGTGCTCAGAGCCGTAACCATACAAGTAAATATTCGCTTTATCACTTACAGAACATTAAATCCTTCATGAAATCATTGGCTCTCCATATGGTTGTGGTGGTCTAGCCGGTAGAACCTGAAGATCTCTTGTTAAACCCCGGTTGGCAACGGCGAATTTTCGTTGTTCCAGTCCCTCCAGGATGCCTCTAAATCTAGCATCAAGCTGAGTGTCGGAGTACTTTTCCTGGGGTAAAAGGTGGCCGGAACGATGTATTCCCCACACTCCCTGTTAGTTACTTATGAAGCAACAGTCACGATCGCAAAATGTCGTTTATTCAAGACGACCGGTTTCGGCACATACAAGTAGGCCATCTTCAGGTTGATTGCACCATCTGCTGGAGCTGGCAAAGTGCTGAGCAGCTGTCTTTTATCAAGACAATGAGTCTGAGTGTTTCTTCATAAGTAATTATCACAAGGAAGTGGGCTGACACTCCCAACCATGATGGTTAAAATCACTCCTGTTAGTTCCGCAGTCAACGAGAGACTGCGCTGTACGCACAGTAAAGCCAGAAACAAATTCACGCATTGAGAGCTAAAGACTTTACGCATCCCCTTTTTAACACTATTTACACAGAATGTCAGAGGTTGCTGTGACAGTGTTTAAGCATAGTGCTACATAAGAATCACAGAGGAGAATACTCATAGAAGTAAGGGAAACAACAATACATCATTGGAACACATTTTAAATGTCTTCCAGCTTTAAGTTTCTCATTTACAAAATGTGACTGACAGACTATTTCACTGGAGTACCGAACGGAACCGAAGAAAATTGTAGCCCAAGCACAAACACACACGCACAAACACACACGCACAAACGCACACACAGACACACATATTCTTTCTTCTAGTCGAGAGTGATTTGTATGAGCCGTTTTAATAGACTGATTGTTTCACATACTTGTTCATTTCAAAGGATCGCCTATTACACGAGTATTTCGCCGACATTTTTAGCATATGCATAGCCTGGCTAGAAATGAAAGCTACAGAAGTGGGAGCTCCAGATGGCCGAGCGTGTGGAAAAAAATTGCATTTATGAGGTGGGACCGGCAAGCGTGAGCCAATTATGTCAGCGTAGTTACCAGGCAGATGTTGGCGCAGCGCAAAGAGTGCAGAATGTTAACCCAGGAGCTGTGCGTTCGAGTCCCTATGCTGAAACTCTTATATTATTTTCTATTATTATGCTACTTACACTGCAAATAAATTGATATAAGCCATACTGTTCAATGTCCTGAATGTTTTCATAAAAGACATGAAATAAAAAAGGAAATGATGATGATGAAGTCCCATACTCCATGACAGAGCGTAGGGGAACGATACGGGAGACCCGCCGTAGTAGGTGAGGTCCTCGTGGAGGTGGTTTGCCATTGCCTTGCTGCGACTTTAATGGGGATGAATGATGATGATGAAGACGACACAACAATACCCAATCATCTTGAGGCACAGAAAATCCCTGGCCCTGCAGAAAATGGAACCCGGGACTCTGTACTCGGGAAGCGAGAACACTATCACGAGACTACGAGCTGCAGAACATAAAGTAAAGGAACATAAAAGATAAATGGAAATAAATAGAAATGTTAGGGGTGCACGGTAAGTTCGTAGACGAAAAAAACTACCTTCGTTATTTTACAAGTGATGATTTACACGTGCTGGGGCGATATTCATTGTAAAACCAGGAGAAGCAGTAATTGGACCGACATCTTTTACATGTTGTAAGCAACATATTTTTATAATCACATAGGTGTTATAATTTTCTATAGATGGACAAACTTGGTTTATATTCGTAAAAGAACCTATCTCATCCCACAGTCTGGCATAAAAAGACGCGTAACGCATCATTTAGCGAAATACTGGCGAGAAATATTGGCGAGGATAAGCACTGACGTACAATGGAATATATCTGACGCAGTATTCTGGAGATGTGATTTCTTTTTCTTTCTCGATGGACCGATGTTCCCTGCACCGGAACCTGCTGTTTGCATGCAGCTGCCAAGGGCACTTGAAGGCCAAATGAAACTACCAGAATACGAAGTCCTGTATATTTTAATTACTGTTCCTTCTTAGAAAGTTATTTGCACAGTCTTCATGGAGGCTTTTAAGTGCAATCCGTTCTTGGAAAATTATTGTTGAGTGGTACTAAAGTAAATAAATTAGTAAAATCAAAGTGAAATAGAAATTAGAATATAAATGGAAAACTTAGTTTAGTTTAGAAGAATTACACACTGGCAAACAGCGGGCAGAGCAGCAGACCAGAAGAAACAATGACCGTGAAGTCAGCAAGTTCCACGTAAGCGGACGCTGTCGATTCAGCCGTCAGGGCATCGCCCGACCGGCTCTCGTGTTTCTCAGTAGTCGCATGTGAGCAAAGGCTCTCGCCTGCATTCCAAGAGCCAATGACCGGTGTTAAGAAGATTCTTCGAGAAGCTTTTCAACGTGACAGAAGAGGCAATGACCGTGAAGTCGTTCACCTCCAGTGAACTGAAGTGAATCAATACGCGAGACGCAGTTGGCCCGACAGAGCAGAAGGAAGAAGAGTAGCAGTAGTTTTCAGTCAGATTTGGTGCTGAAGACCGTCATGCAAGAAGAGACTACAATATGCACAGATGCACCAAGTCCGCCGCTGTAATGGAATAGCAAGCAGCAGTCTCGGCGCCAGAAGACAGAAGTTAAAAGGTATTTGAAGTCTGATTGTTACATACCCGGGTGACTTGTGAGGACAGGATGGAGACGGCTTCTTATCAGCAGTCACCTGTGAGCTGAGATGAAGATCTGACAGCCGAACACTGGCAAGCGGGAGTCTGTTGTTCGAGTCCAGGACACTGGCTTTCCCCCGCCGTGCCGCTCCACTGGCCGAAGCAAAACACCCGCAGCCGCTTAGAGAAGAGAAACACTAGGATGCCACATCCTAGGTATCACCATCCGATGCACGACTTTGCTCGCAATAATTAAATGGGCCACCTCGCACTGCGTGTCTCCAGTCAGCTGGGCGAGAATGCGACACGAGATACACACTGCCACGCGTAATCAGACGCCGCCGCTGCCGCAGCACAAGGCTTCGCAAACGACACAGCTGCCACTCTCCGAGCCAGAACATCGAGTAAGGAAACAGTTGTACAAATCTTCAATAAAAGTTATCTTATGTAAAAATGCTGTTTCATTCTACCTCATACCCGAGCCAAGGAAGAACCCACCCTGCCCACATGTTGTTAAGAGAGTAAAATTAATCTATTTAGTATTTTCACCCTGACATATGCTGTAGAATGATCATTCTGACAATTAACTAGCATCAAAAGAGAAAACCCAGTTACATTTAGTAGCAGAAGTGCTGCAATTAGTATCAGAACTGTTACATTATTTGCAGTTCCAAATTTCATTCTCATGCCTTATCTGAAAATGTTAACAAACACAATATACTGAGTACTATTTCGCTTTAAATACAAGGTTAGTTTCGCACAAGATGAAAACTAAATGAAATAAAAACTATTCAACACAGGGACTCGACCCCACGGTCTCCAGATTGCCGGATTCCACTATTTCCACTGCGCTAACCGCTTCCTGCTAACGACGATATCAACACTGGTTCATGCCTCTCCTGACCTGCAGTAAAAATGCAATTTTTTTCAAAACACGTTGCCATCTGCAGCTCCCACTACCGTCACTTTTACTTCTGGCCAATTTCTGCGTATATTATAAGTGTGGACAAAATAAGTAATACTTCCTTGACCATGCATTCGGTCTCGCTGCTCGCCATTTAGGTTGACACCCGGCGCTTGTTACCTGCACCACAAGTCATGATACACCGAGCTCACTTCGAGCATTTTCAAGGAAGTTCTCATCTTGCTATGCGGGATATAACAATTGCCGATGAGAAATTGCTTATTAATATTGTGGCTATCTTGAACACAGCGGTTTTGAAGTTTCGGAAGTATAGATGCAGCTCCAGGAGGAACAGCAGCAAAAGCAGCAACAGTCGAGATGCCTAAGGAGCCATTCCGGCATTACGCTCGTCCAGCTGCCTTCACAAGGTTGTCACTAACGTCTTCGACTGGTATTTGTTTCGCTACTGAGACTCACCAAGTTTTCCACCTGCCAATCGCTCGAATAAACATGTTTCCCTGCAACAATAAACTCCTTTGTCGTTGCAATTTGTGCTAGCTCCTGCAATGCTGGATCTGATAGGGCTAATGCTTTGGTCTGTACTGTCCAGTTTGGCACCAGCCCCATTACTACACAGAACAGCCAAAGAAATTAGTACACCTGCCTAATATCGTGTTGGTCCCACGCGAGTGCGCAGAAGTGCCACAGCAAGACGTGACATGGACTCGAATAATGTCTGAAATAGCATTGGAGGGAATGGACACCATGAATCCAGCAGGGCTTTCCATAAATCAGTAACAGTACGAGGGGGTTGAGATCTCTTCTGAACAGCACGTTGCGAAGCATCCCAGATATGTTCAATAATGTTCATTTCTGGAGACGTTGGTGGCCAGAGGAGATGTTTAGACGCAGAAGAGTGTTCCTGGAGCCACTCTGTACTAATTCTGGTCGTTTGGGGTGTCGCACGCCCTGCTGCCAAGTCCGTCAGAATGCACAATGGACATGGATGGATGCAGGTGATCAGACAGGATGCTTATGTGCGTATCAGGTGTCCCATATCACTTCGACTGCACACGCCCCACACCATTACAGAGCCTCCACCAGCTTTAACAGTCTCCTGCTGACATGCAGGGTCCTTAGATTCATGAGGTTCTCTTCACACGTGTGCACGTCCATCCTCTCGATGCAATTTGAAATGCGGAAGAAGTCACTGTCAAACGGTTCAAATGGCTCTGAGCACTATGGGACCTAAAATCTGACGTCATCAGTCCCCTGGAGCTCAGAACTACTTCAACCTAACTAATCTAAGGACATCACACACATCCTTGCCCGAGGCAGGATTCGAACCTGCGATCCTAGCGGTCGCGCGGTTCCAGGCTGTAGCGCCTAGAATCGTTCGGCCACCCCGGCTGGCTCTTGTATGGTTAAAAGTCGCAAATGTTCCAGTTATAAGGATTTTAATGCAACTACGTCTTTTAATGGAAACAAAAACAGAGTGTTCCACAGGACATGGAAACAAAATTACACAAACTAAACTAGACTAACATCAGATAAATGCGGAAGAAGTCACTGTCAAACGGTTCAAATGGCTCTGAGCACTATGGGACCTAACATCTGAGGTCATCAGTCCCCTGGAACTCAGAACTACTTAAACCTAACTAACCTAAGGACATCACACACATCCATGCCCGACGCAGGATTCGAAACTGCGACCGTAGCGGTCGCGCGGTTCCAGACTGAAACGCCTAGAACCGCTCGGCCACAACGGTCGGCAATCACTGTCAACCACGTCGAAAAAATACGAGGGGAGAGGTTGAGTGGAGAGAAGGGACGCAATATTTGGTACTTTTTATCACCAGCGGCATTTAGCGTGGGAGTGGGTTGTTGGGTTAGAGTCGACGTTGAGGTTGGGTGTCGTGGTGATGTGGGTCTTAATAATTTATTACCAGTTTCCTATGCCACGCGAAGATTAGTTTAAAAAGATAGAAAATACTTTTACGAACAAACGATATCTTGAGGCACCAACAATCTTGAACAGGGCTTCAAGAACACAAAATACCTTCTTGAATAAACAATAATAATTGCCACAAAATAATTCAGTCCCGTTCAACACGGGCAACCCAAATAACAACATAACAATTTACGATGCACGACTTTCAGCCTTCTATAGTTATGGCAATAGTATCTTATTACAACAGAAACTATTCACTTATGTGTAACAGAAAACCGAGTGTAAATCTCTAATGCTTACTTCTTGTCTATCGCTAATAACCAAGATACCATCTACCAGTCTACTACTCAGCTACACACGCTACATTCCAATTAATTAGTAGACCACATACATTCATTGACTAAAAACTATCACAACACCAAATAATAACTAAGACAGAGTAATGAAATTTCGGGAATATATTTGTCTAGATAACACATTTGAATAATTAACATTGGAAGACCACACGTTAGTGTAAGCACGATATAAGCCATTGCAAATGTGAAGTGCTGGTACATTAATAAAAGGTGTAATAGCCAAAATGTTTAATGCAAGCATGCAAATGTGCATGCATTGTGTTGTACATGTGCCAGCAATCTCTTTGTGGGATGGAGTTCCATGTCTGTTGCGCACGGACGGTTAATGCTGGTGGTGAATGACGCTGGTGTTATCATTGGATGAAGTCCAGCAGGTGCTCGTTTGGAGACAGATCTGGTGATTGAGCAGAGCAAGGCAACGTGTCGACAGTTTGTACACCACGTCGGGTTACAACAGAGGCATGTGGGCGAGTTATCCTACTGGAAAGCACCAACTGGCATGCCGTTCATAAATATCAGCAGGTCGAATCACCAGACTGATGTACAATTTTACATTCAGGGTGCGTGGGATAACCACGTGAGTGCTCCTACTGTCATAAGAAATCGCACCACAGACCATAACTCCAGGAGAAGGTCCAGAGTTTCTAGCACACAGACAGGTTGATTGCAGGCCTTCAACTGGCCTCATTGAAACTGACACAAGGCCATTGCTGGCATCGCAGCAGAACCAGCTTTTATAGGGTCAGTCGAATGCACACTACAGGGAGTCTGACTTGAAATGTCCTCTAGATAACTGATGTGTCACTGGGACACCAACTGCCACTCAAGCTGCTGCCGTAGATGCAATACGAAGTGCCAGAGCTGTATGCCGAACACGATGGTCTTACCTCTCGGTAGTGCCACTTGAACCGTCCAGAGCCCGGTCTTCTTGGGAACGCACATTCTCGTGACCACCACCGTCAGCGGTCATGTGCCATGGCTACTTTCCTGCCAAATCTTTCTGAAGTATCGCAGAAGGAGCATTCAGCTTCTCGTAGCCCTATTACATGACTTTGTTAAATCTCATTGGGGTGCTGATAACGGAGTCTTTGTCGTCTGAAAGGCATTTATGACTGACATCAACTCACCACGTCCAATCTCAATGGTAACTAATGCTCACGACCATTAAAGCGTGTATTCAAACCGAACCTGATTTGCATCCTCATCGTGGTGCTACTAGCGCCAGTCTTATGCGACTGGCTCGAAATATGAATAGACATCATCTTTCAGATGTAGAAACATGCCTACCAGCTTTCCTTTACGTCGCATAACTGCTTCTTGGTATTGAGATTTATTTCTTCAGTATATATAAGGAGAACTTATTCATATAAGAGAGTATAGCTATTGAATAAAGCTATTGATAATACTTGGGTTCAATAAGAAGTTCCATACTGAACCAAATTAAAAAACACAAAGTGCAGAACAGATACAGAGTTATAACATGATTTTACATAACACTTAACATCTGCGCTAACGTATGCATTGTGCATACCTGTATGAACCAGCTTGCTTGATGAGAGAGTTTTCACTTTAGTACAGCTTTAACTCTAGTACCTACCTGCATGAGGTGCGATTTCGTGTTCCACGCTCTCTGACTGCAAATTTGTATAACAGGCTGGTGATTCGACCTCATTTGTTGCCTTTCATGAACAACATTTCAAGGAGTATTTACAACAGGATTACGCTCGCCCTTATACCGCTGTTGTAACCCGACAAGTTCTACAGAGTGTCGTCGTTTTGGCCTCCTCGATCACCACGTCTATATCCAGTCGAGCATATATGCGACATCACAGGAAACAACACCAGCGTCATCCAAAACCAGCATTAACCGACCTGTATTTAGCTACCAAGTGCAATAGGTGTGGAATTCCATCCCACAGACTGACATCCGGTACCTGTACTATGCAATGCATGCATGTTTGCATGCTTGCATTCAACCAGCGTTCCACATTTCCAATCGCTATTAAAGAAATATTTAATCTAGGCTTCTTACACATTATAGCACTTGCACTGGAAACGTAAGCATAAATATTTCATGGTATATGAATCAGCGTGCCATCTACTTGCACGTGCATGACCGCAACTACGTATTTCAGCATTGCGTGTGTATTGCCGTGGCCGAAACAGAAGCCTCACAGTATCAGCACTATCTTGGCTGTCAGCCACTTGACACGCTAGAAGCGACGTAAAGTTATGAGACTGCATCATTAGCGCACCTACTTTTCCACTTTATGGAACAAACAACAACACCTTATGTGATTTCAGCATAACATATATTGAGTCTGCGACAGAGTGTTCTGTTAGCAAAACTACAGTTGGTCTAATTTTCATTAATAAATACAGTACTGCTGGACAGCATAAGATTAACTGTTAAAAAATTCGCCAAGTAACAACAAAATTAATAACACAAATCAGCAACAGCAGTTTATGTACAGTATTTACATTTCGCACCCGTGAAATCAAATCGTTTCCACGTAATCAGCAGTTCGAGAACGTTCAGTCCTTACAAGCCTGCAGCACCAATCACAAAAAATGGGACAACAACTCACTTTTATTAAAACTATTGTTTGTAATTCTGTCGTTGATGTGGTGACTAGTTTCGGACATGTCGATAGTTTGATAAAGGACGTAATGTCCGAAACCAGTCACCACGAATAAAGAATTTTTCTCACCGCATTTTCGACATAATTGCGAATTATAATTTTAATCTTCACTTTATCACAATGTGCAGTGTCACAGGTGTTCGGTGTGTGTGATGTTTGTCAGGATCATCCACACCATGGTCATTGTTAATTTCAAGATATTGTTGACGTATAATGAGCAGTCAATTGAAGACGAGACAGATGGAAAAAAGGTATGTGAACTGTTTGTTACCTCTAAACTAATAGCCGTTGCTGTAAATACATTTATCACACATTAAGACAAGGTGGTCAATAGCTTTAGCTTCATAGAAAAATGTTTGCGGTTCTGTATGGAACCACGCTTATACCCAGACGTACACCTTTTCGTCCAAAGCAGATCGAAGACCACGAATGTGTTTCTTCAGGGATCCTAAAGTATGGAAAGTGCCTGTGGACTGTTCGTGACTGCATAGAGAATGCGTGAGGACGTCCCAGCTAAACTACAGCGTAATCTGAACACCCTCAGGACGCAAGTACGATACTCGTTACTTGTCAGTCATAGGTATTTTCCAGAAATTTCACAAATAAATAAATAAAAACACCTCTGTACGATCACTAGCGAATATTACGTAGTTAATTTAGAGAATTACGTGTTATAGAGGTTGTAAAGATAATTCACGTTTAAAGAAATAGTTTGCGAACAGTTAAAACGCAACTGTATTAATTACACAACCTAACAAAAGAGCGAAGTACCCAGAAAGGGTATAGTGAAAGTTCACGGGTTGAGAGGGGCAAGTAATGTTGTTGCAATGATTGCGAAATTGGGTCAAATTTACAGAGAACATGGTAGTAAGAACTCACTTATCTGTATGACGTAGCACCCTCTCTAAATTGAAAGCGCGCACTGATGCGGTCGGGAAAGGCGTCATAAAGCTGTTGTATTATCTCCTCAGACAAGATGACCCACAGCTGTCGTTACTGCTACTTGATAGCCAGAAAACTGGCACTCGGACAAAGCTGTTCTGCCAGGGATTTTTTTTTTTTTAATGCACTCGACACGAATTCCTCTCCTGTGCTAAGCTCTTCATTTCAGAGTACCACTTGCAACCTACGTCCTCAGTTATTTGCTGGATGTATTTTAATATCTGTCTTCCAGTTTTTGCCCTCTACGGCTCCCTCTAGTACCATGGAAGTCATTCCCTGATGTCGTAACAGATGTCCTATCACCCTGTACCTTCTCCTTGTCAGTGTTTTCCACACACTCCTTTCCTCCCCAATTCTGTGCAGAACCTCCTCATTTCTTACCTTACCAGTCCACCTAATTTTCAACATTCGTCTGTAGTACCACATCTCAAATGCTTCAATTCTCTTCTGTTTCAGTTTTCCCACAGTCCATGTTTCACCATTATACAATGCTGTGCTCCAAGCGTACATTCTCAGAAATTTCTTCCTCAAATCGAGATCTATGTTTATAGTAGTAGTCCTGTCTTGGCCTGAAATGCCCCTTTTGCCAGTGCTAGTCTGCTTCTGATGTCCTCCTTGCTCCGTTTGACTTTGATTATTTTGCTCCCTAGGAAGCAGAAATTCTTTTCATCTACTTCGTGACCATCTATCCTGATGTTAAGTTTCTTGCTACTCTCATTTCTACTACTTCTCACTACTTTCGTCTTTCTTCGATTTACTCTCAGTCCATAATGTTTACCTATTAGAATGTTCATTCTATTCAATAGATCATGTAATTCTTCTTCGCTTTCGCTCAAGATACCAATGTCATCAGCGATCGTGTCATTGATATCCTTCCACCTTGAATTTCAATTCCACTCCTGAAGCTTTCTTTTATTTCCGTCATTGCTTCTTCGATGTACAGATTAAACAGTAAGGGCGAAAGACTACATCCATGTCTTACAACCATTTTAATCCGAGCACTTCGTTCTTGGTTGTCCACTCTTAATATTTCCTCCTGGCGATTGTACATATTATATATTACCCGTGTCTCCCTACAGCTTAACCCCATTTTTCTCAGAATTCCGAACTTCTTACCCCATTTTACATTGTCTAACGCTATTTCCAGGTCGACAGATCCTATGAATGTGTCTTGATTGTTCTTTAGGCTTGCTTGCCTTATCAACTGCAACAACAGAATTGCCTCTTTGAAGCCTTTACATAAATCCAAATTGATCGTCATCTAACACATCCCCAATTTTCTTTTCAATTTTATGAGGGATTTGACAGATATATTAGATCTAGGGATCTTGCTGGTCACGAGACTACTCCAACATCAGGCAGACATTTTATATGGATATGCGCTATGCGTGAAGGTGCGTTATTGTGTTTAAAACTGGCACCACGATACTGACGTATGACAGCTAACTCACGAACACGCTGGATGTCTGTGGCGTACCATTATGCCGCCAAAGTGTCCTCAATGACTGCCAGCGGCGACCTGAAGAGTCCCGCTGGCTCGCCACACGTCGACACCAGGAGTAGAGGATTAACACCTCTGTGCCTCTCCAACACAATGGAAAGTAGGACTTCTCTCCAGGTCGACACCGTACTCGCCAACGGCGGTCGTCCTGGATAGTGCAGAGACGCAATTCATCTCTTGAAGCATTACTTGAAGAATGACATCGCCTCTCGTGTGTAAAGCATTTCAAAGTAATTTACTTTACACAAACGTGTGCTCCTTTATTAAGGAACTATCTGAAGCCACCTAAGAAATATGTGATAAGACTGGTATGAGCTGTAAATTGCGATCAACGATATAACTTAAACGAAAGGGAGGAAATGTACAGAGTGGCGCACATAAAACCTGAAAGGAGCGCTGAAAGGAATATGAATCAAGAAAATCAACGTACATCATAGTTTTCTTAAATTTTTATTGCACAGTTTCATTATTAACTATGTATTTAACAGTTAAATTAACAGATTTACTTTTATTAGTTTAATAACCAAAATTTTGAAAGGAATTTAAAGTGTGCGTTCAAAATGTTCTCCGCCAACACCCAAACAAAGTTGTGCATGTTGAAGCATGTTTAGGAAAATACTTTTCAGTACTCTTTGAGGAATGTTCGAAATTTCTTCACATATGTTTTCTTTTCAATGTGCCAAGTGTTCTGGGGTTGCTGTGGTAGACCCTAGCCGTTCCCCAGAGGTAATAGTCACACGATGACAAGTCGGGAGAGCGGGGTGGCCACAAGCCCTTAGTAATGGTTCTCTCTTCTGTAAAATCAGTATGTATAGCAGCTAAGGACAAATCCGATGCCAGCTGCAGTGGCCGTGCGGTTCTAGGCGATTCAATCCAGAACCACAGGACTATTCGCAGGTTCGAATCTTGCCTCGTGCATGGATGTGTGTGATGTCCTTAGGTTAGTTAGGTTTAAGTAGTTCTGAGTTCTAGGGGACTGATGATCTAAGAAGTTAAGTCCCATAACGCTCAGAGCCATTTGAACCATTTGAACAAATCCGACGTATGAGAAGTTGCCCCTCTTGCTGGAAATATGCTCAACATTTTTCGTTTGGAGGTAACAGAGCCGAAAATACATTGCAAATAAACATAGGTGTTGACAGTTTCGTTAAGGAACGATGGCCCGATAATTCTGTTACCAGATACCGCACACCATACATCAAATTTTAAATCGTGTAACGGCTTTTTCAGTATGCCATGAGGATTCTCTGTAGCCCAGTGTCTTGTGTTTTGTGAATTACCTTAGCCTGATAGATGAAACCAAGCTTCATCCGTCGAAAAAAGGAGGAACGCATCAAGATGTCCCCCAGCGACATTTCTCAGAAACCCATACAGTAATGAGCAGGCTTGCCCTTATCCGCTTCTTTTATTTGCTGAACAACACTCACACAGTAAGGTCTCATTTTTAAGCCATGAAGGATCCGTTGACATGACCTGCGAGATATTCCACATTGCTATGATAATTGTCGTGTTGACTTGTAGGGACTTCTTTCAATGTGTGCTGTTACGTTTGCCACAACTTCAGGTGTACTTACAGTCGGTGCGTTATTTCTATTTGAATTAACAACACTGCCTGTCGAACGCCACTTTCCCATTAGATCCTGAATCGTTAATTTTGCAGGAATATTACTTTCTGGAAACTTTTCATGAAAAGTGTCACGAACAACTTTAATGGATTGAGACCGCACGTATTCTTCAACAATGAACACACGTTCTTCGATGGAGCAAGGCATGATAATGAAGTACACGGTTTATAACGACTACTTTCCGTATGAACTACTAACACGCTACTGCTGTTGGAAGGAGGCAAAGAAACCGAGAAGCTAGTAATGCTACTCACGCGCGTTCGCATTCCGGTTCGGACCGGTTTTATATGCGCTACTTTGTATCTTCGTTTGTGTTTTTAAAACAGAGCGAGGAGCTTCACTCCTCTCATCGAACTATATTTTGCCCACTTCTCTTGTCTCCATGTATTTGATCAGACATATTTTGTGTAAGAGTCTTGGTAGTAGATGTAGATTTGATTTACAATTAAATATATTAAAAACGGACTATATTCTTGTTATCATTGACAACTAATAGTCTTCCAGCCATTAGTAAGTTATGCGTTCAATACGGTTTAGGTAACATTTGTCTAAAAAAAACCTGGAACCGCGAGCTCAGCACATCCTTGCAAAGAAACACAATGTGCCGAGTGCGATTGGTTTTCAGCAACTGATTTCATTTGGCTATAAGCAAATCGCGTCCCTGGGATTATTTTTGGATCATTTAACAGTGAGATGCTACCATTCTGAGCAAGCGCAAATTACGTATGATTTGGCCATTGAACTGTGAATCTGATGCTCTCACTTCTGTCAGATATAGGCTACAAAGAACTGCTGGTCCTGTTAAATTACTACGGCACGTAAATGGTAAAACTTCAGGAACCAATTTTATTCTGAAATGGTTACATTCTTTCTAGATGTGTGTGAGATGCATTAGAAAGAATGCGCCCAACTTCAACTACGACCGTTGCTCCACTGGTCAATGAGAAAAAAATTAAATTCATTTGACAAGTTTTTTTTGTTTTTTTAATATATATATATATATATATATATATATATATATATATATATCTTGCTACTTTAGTCAAATGCCGGAGCAACACGCAACATTCTGCCGCCCAACATGGGCATTATATAAAAATTTGTTTATCTAATAAATCATTTATTTTCAAGTATCAAGCTTGTGGGAAGACAAATATGAATCGAAGATATTGTTGTCTGCATGAGAATCTTGATTTCGGACTGACACGTAAGCTCACCATAACATGATGGACAACTTCTCAAAATTCGTGTAACTAATGTGTGGCTCATTCTTTACGTTTTATGAAAATCAGTGTATTGCCTTGTCATAGTAACTTATAGAAAGCATCGTTTAAGCTGAGGTTTTCTAACATCGCTGCTATAAAACAGTGCATCAGCAAGCTGGACTGCTAGCCATTCCTCTATGTTTTAAATGAGCGACCATTTTGTCATATTAGATGGGGTAATGTTGTAGTGGCGCATATGCATTAAGTGTACGGTGGATTTAGAAATTAGTCTTTCTCTTATTTCGCAAATAATAACGAAATTCAGAGATTCAGTTTTAGGAATATGACAAAGTCCGGGAAAACAGAAAAATGGAGGTAGGTCACGACGCACAAAAGCAAATTCCAGTCGATGGCGACAATACAGTCGAGCCGACCAAACAAAAGGCAGATTGCGATACTGAAGTATCAGAATCTGGCGTCGCGAATGTAAGCGACTTACTCTGGGAAGCGAGCATACAAACACAAATTTGCGCGGAAGTTATGCCACCATCAAATGAACGTTACTCCATTGCTGAATGAGAAAGAAACTGAATTCATTTGACAGGTTGATTCTTTATAAATGTTGCTACTTTATTCAAATACTGGAGCAGAACGTCTCGCGCTGAACACCATGCCATGCCATTATTAATCAATCAATGCTTCCTATCACGACAAGACCCCTAACGTAGCTCTTTGTGATATGATAACGGCAGCCCCCGCATGGAACGGTAATCCCCTGGTTCGGCTGCAGCTAATCTCCTACCAAAGGTGGGGTGCAACACAAAGTTGCTTGCAGAGACTCCATTATATGTTCCATAACGGTAGGCGAGGCTCAGAAGGGGTTACTGCACCCTTGGTGCACGATACAGTAATCCACACTTTTTGTTGTCACACATGATCATTGGGAAACTTGACAAAGAGTACCCCTGCCCTCATTTTCCCGTGCAGTGCAACATCGGGTCAGTGCTACATCTTAATGTCCCAAAAATCTCAATACTGCACAATTCTCGCGCTGGCCAAACTGTGTCAGATGCAGTCTCCATGTCTCTTACAGCGATCGTCCATCTGACGCGCTGCTCACGCACCTTATATGCCCTACCAAGCCTGGTACCAACACTAAACACGAATAAATCTAATGTATTCCTTACCAAAACAAAAATCACGAAACAGCCGTATGTTATTTTATTTACACGCCTAGTTTCGGAATCTTACTGTTGCTCCTATGCATTCTATGAATGGAGAATCAGATACATCGATGCATGCATTACCGGAGCCTACAAAACCTGGATTCCGGGGATTTTTTTCTGCAGTGTGTACCTGGAAGACTAGACAAGTTTCTCAAGATGGCATTAATGAGACGCCGAAACAGGCCATGTAAACAGAATAACAGCTTTTGAAAACGTAAGGGTATTCGGCTATTTTGCTTTGGTAAATATCTGACTAGCCGCGGTCCCGTATCCACGATAGATGATCAGAACTTTGGTGCCCATCTACCCGTCACATAGAATCGCGACAGTAATGGTTTCGATAGCCGTCGATGATAATGATGATGATGATGTTTGGTTTGTGGGGTGCTCAACTGCGCGGTCATCAGCGCCCATAGCAAGTCCCAATTTTTACACAGTCTTGATTTTTTTCACAGTCCAATCTAGTCACTGTCACGAATTATGATGAGGACAACACAAACACCCAGTCCCCAGGCAGAGAAAATCCAAAACCTGGCCGGGAATCGAACCCGGGACCCCGTGAACCAGAGGCCATAGCCGTCGATGGTATGAACGTGCATCAAGTTACTTTGACATTCGATCATGCCTTATGAGGGCTTCCATTTTTATTGGGAAATGTGATTTCATCATAAATCGCGGTGACCGAGATATTTATGGTAATCGTATATCAGCTTCCCTGACCCCTCTGAAAAGATTGCCGTCTGTGTGCTGAGTCATGTAATCACTCTTCCGTAAGGTTTGCGTTAAAAGGTGAAACGCCCTACAACTACATCTTCATCTACGAAAACAGGTGGAAAACATTTCCTGCACATCGTTTTGGTCATGAGGGACACCACAGCCGCATATTTGTTAAAGAACAGTATGAAGAAACTTCATGGCAATTTAAAACTGTGTGCTGGACCGAGACTTTAATTCGGGACCCCTGCCTTTCGTGGGCAGGTTATTTGCCAAAGTTGAGGGGACGAATCGTGAGTCGTGAGTAAGTAGCTCAATTGGTAGAGAACTTGCCCGTGAAAGGCAAAGGTCCCGAGTTCGAGTCTCGCACCAGCACAAAAAAAAAAAAAAAATGGTTCAAGTGGCTCTGAGCACTATGGAACTTAACATCTGAGGTCATCAGTCCCCTAGAACTTAGAACTACTTAAACCTAACTAACCTAAGGACATCACACAGATCCATGGCCGAGGCAGGATTCGAACTTGCGACCGCAGCAGTCGCGCGGTTCCGGACTGCAGCGTCTAGAACCGCTCGGCCACCGTGGCCGGCTCCGGCACACAGTTTTAATCTTCTAGGAAGTTTCATATCCGCTGCAGAGTGAAAATACATTCTGGGATTTTTTTTTCAAGTGTTTAGTTTATTGTACCTTGCACGACTGACCAATGCCGGTCTTACAGCCCATTTTCAAGCGCAGCAGATGGAGATGCATTGTATAATTATCCCGCTAATAAACAGCGATTTATCCGATATGAAAGCGGGTACATAACACGAAAGTAAGCATTCTGCTTTCAATTCTGACGCCTGCACGTTATGAGCTCGCTTTCAGGTCTGCTCTATCGCTGTTTATTAACAGTATAATTGTGCAACACATCGCCACCTGTTGCGCTTGAAAATGGTTTATAAGACCGAAACCGTCAGTCGTGCAGGATACAGTAACCTGAACACTTGTAAAAAAAAAAAACGGCCGAGGTCGAACAGTTCAAAATGTGCTTCACTTTGCTGTAAAATTAGGACTGTGTGGACTATGGACCCAACAGCTGCCATTGCGACTGCGGAATATGTTGAGCGACAGTTGACTATGAGTTCAGCATGCCTCCTCGTTACTATAAAACTGATCTTGTGACAGAATGACCACTTTATGAATATACGTTACTAAAAATCGCTTAAAATCTGTGCCATACGTGCAGTACACGTAACACAAAAAATTACTCTAGAATTACTAGAGGGTGTGGTACTGGTGAAGGCCTACATGAAAACTCGCTAGAACTTGTGCGTCAAAATAATAATTTCTGGAGAGGAGAGCCACGTTAATGTCAGTGCTACCGCTCAAAAAGCCCAGATCTTGTGTCATAGGTGAACGAACTTACAGCGAGTAGGATTAACTAAATAATTTATAAGCAATATTACTTAACGAAAGCAACATATGAGTGAATTCAGAGACCTAAAATATTATTGCAAAGAAGCTGAGATAGCGCGATTAAAAGTTTAATGGGCGAGGGTTCACAGCACAGTTAATTTAAACGTCAATACTGATCACAACGCCGCTTATCAAAGCATCACTGTAGAATTAACAGGAATTTGTGCACCAGTTCCAAGAAACAGAACTGACAAAACTAGTATCACAAGACTCATTACCACAAGCATTCTCTTAAGTGGAGTTGCACGTCATTCATAATTACTCAATACAGTAATTAGAAAAAAATACATACATATTATAAAAACGGATGTATGTGTATCTGTATGTGCGTTTCACATCTCCTCCCAAACAACTAGATCAATTTTAACCAGACTTGGTCTACATATCTCTTACTGTTTTCAGTCAACAGTTCCTGTTTGCGTAAGTTCTAACTCTAATAGTTCAGCAGATATGACGTCATAAACAATTTGATGCGTGAAAAACTGCTGCATTCAGCATGAAGTTTAAATTTATTACTTCTGTGTTACTAGTTCAAATCTCCGACATCGCTGAGAGCGGAAAAAGACCCTCCAAGAACGGGACCAACGACGACTGAACAGAATCGTTCAACGTGACAGAAGTGCAACCTTTCCGTAAACTGCTGCAGATTTCAGTGCCAGACCACCAACAAGTGTCAGCGAGCGAACTATTCACCAAAACATCATCGATTGGAGCTTTCGGAGCCGAAGGTCCACTCGTGTACCCTTGATAACGGCACGACACAAAGCCTTACCCCACGCCTGGGCCCCTCAACACCGACTGAACTGTTGGTGACTGGAAACATGTTGTCTGGTCGGACGAGTCTCATTTCAAATTGCATCGAGAGAATGGACGTGTACACGTGTGGAGAGAACCTCATGAATCTAAGGACCCTGCATGTCAGCAGGAGACTGTTAAAGCTGGTGGAGTCTCTGTAATGGTGTGGGGCGTGTGCAGTCGGAGTGATATGGGACACCTGATACGTCTGGATACGACTCAGGTGGCACGCACATAAGCATCCGGTCTGATCACCTGCATCCATCCATGTCCATTGTGCATTCTGACGGACTTGGCAGCAGGGCGTGCGACACCCCAAACGACCAGAATTAGTACAGAGTGGCTCCAGGAACACTCTTCTGCGTCTAAACATCTCCTCTGGCCACCAACGTCTCCAGAAATGAACATTATTGAACATATCTAGGATGCTTCGCAACGTGCTGTTCAGAAGAGATCTCAACCCCCTCGTACTGTTACTGATTTATGGAAAGCCCCGCTGGATTCATGGTGTCCATTCCCTCCAATGCTATTTCAGACATTATTCGAGTCCATGTCACGTCTTGCTGTGGCACTTCTGCGCACTCGCGTGGGACCAACACGATATTAGGCAGGTGTACCAATTTCTTTGGCTGTTCTGTGTAGTAATGGGGCTGGTGCCAAACTGGACAGTACAGACCAAAGCATTAGCCCTATCAGATCCAGCATTGCAGGAGCTAGCACAAATTGCAACGACAAAGGAGTTTATTGTTGCAGGGAAACATGTTTATTCGAGCGATTGGCAGGTGGAAAACTTGGTGAGTCTCAGTAGCGAAACAAATACCAGTCGAAGACGTTAGTGACAACCTTGTGAAGGCAGCTGGACGAGCGTAATGCCGGAATGGCTCCTTAGGCATCTCAACTGTTGCTGCTTTTGCTGCTGTTCCTCCTGGAGCTGCATCTGTACATCCGAAACTTCAAAACCGCTGTGTTCAAGATAGCCACAATATTAATAAGCAATTTCTCATCGGCAATTGTTAGATCCCGCATAGCAAGATGAGAACATCCTTGAAAATGCTCGAAGTGAGCTCGGTGTATCATGACTCGTGGTGCAGGTAACAGGCGACGGGTGTCAACCTAACCGGCGAGCGGAGAGTCCGAATGCATGGTCAGGGCAGTAACAAGGGGACCACGCCAATTCGCCATTACTGATTTTGTCCACACTTATAATATACGCAGAAATTGGCCAGAAGTAAAAGTGACGGTAATGGGAGCTCCAGATGGCAAAGTGTTTTGAAAAAAATAGCATTTTTGTTGCGGGTCAGGAGAGGCATGAACCAGTGTTGCTATCGTCATTAGCAGGAAGCAGTGGAAATAGTGGAGACCGGCAATCTGGAGACCGTGGGGTCGAGTCCCTGTGCGGAATAGTTTTTTTTTATCTAGTTTTCATCTTGCGCATAACTAACCTTGTATATAAAGCGAAATAATACTCAGCATATTGTGTATGTTAACATTTTCAGATAAGGCATGGGAATGAAATTTGGAACCGCAAATAATGTAACAGTTCTGATACTAATTGCAGCACTTCTGCTACTAAAAGTAACTGGGTTTTCTCTTTTGATGCTAGCTAATTGTCAGAATGAGCATTCTAAAGCATTATGTCAGGGTAAAAATACTAAATAAATTAATTTTTCTCTCTTAACAACATGTGGGCAGGGTGGGTTCTTCCTTGGCTCGGGTATGAGGTAGAATGAAACAGCATTTTTACATAAAATAACTATTATTGAAGATTTGTACAACTGTTTCGTTACTCGATGTTCTGGCTCGGAGAGCGGCAACTGTGTCGTTTGTGAAGCCTTCTGCTGCGGCAGCGGCGGCGTCTGATTACACGTGGCAGTGTGTATCTCGTGTCGCCAATGAAATTTAGCACCCTCTTTCTATAACTGGGTTAAGGGTCGGGCAATCTCAGCAAAATTTTGAACGTATTTTCGGTAATACGATGCGAGACCAATGAAACTTTGTACTTCCTTAACGCGTTGTGGTGTTGGGAAGTCCTTAACTGCCGAAATTAATCGAGGATCTGTTTTAATTCCTTTTTCACTAATGACATGCCCTAGATATGTAACCTCTGTCAATGCAAAACTACATTTTTCCTTATTTAATGTTAATTTAGCTTTTCTAAGTCTCTGAAAAACATTACGCAGACACACAGCATGTTCATTAATGTCTTTGGAGAATACAATAATATCGTCTAGATATACATAACATTGCTGAGTTTTGAGTCCTCGCAATACTCCATCGAGTAGTCTTTGAAAAGTTGCTGGTGCATTTTTCAAACCGAAAAGCATTCTTTTTAAATTGCCAGTGTCTGCCAGGGGTAGAAAATGCTGTTTTATGCCCATCTTCAGGTGCAACTTCCAATTGATGATATCCGCTATGCAGATGGATTGTTGAAAAGTATTTACTGTTACCCAAACTGTCAATAATATCTGTAATGTTTGGAAGAGGATAAGCATCTGAGATAGTTTGTTTGCTAAGGTGTCTGTAGGCACAACAAAATCTATATGGTTTCGTACCGTCGGGAGACTTCTTTGGAATAATTACGATATTTGAATTATAAGGCGACTCAGAATATTCTATAATTCCATCTTTTAGATGCTGTTCTAAAAATTCATCCAGTACTGGCTGTAAGTGATGCGGAACTCTATAAGGCTTCCTATAAACTGGGGTGCTATTTCCTGTTGGGATCCGATGCTGTGTGATATCTGTTGCTGGCAGTGGACCTTCTGCATTAAATAAATCTTGGAACTCAACTAAAACTGCTTCTATCGTGTCTCTATCATTTCCTTTCAAATGCTCAATCTTCTGGCGTAATGCGGTTTTATAGGCGTCTGGTTTCTGACCATCATCAATATTTGACCAAATGAAATCTTCTTCTTCAAAAGTACTGTCTGTAGCTACTAATATTCCCTTATGCAACTCTTTGTCGTCTACTCCGAAATTGTCAATATGTACCGGTATTTTCTTTCACCCTCTTGAACCCGTACAATACTACTACATACAAAACAATGTGATATATCTAATTCTTCATTTTCCTCTAGTGGCTCTATTAGACATATTGTAGCTGTAGGTACCTCGGGGTCAATGGTCATCCAGAAAAGTTTTCCTGAGCCAAATGGTATCTTATCCCGCGAATCAATCTTCAAGGACGTTGCACGCAGTGTAGCTCATTTCGCCTTCCGGTTGGGGAAATCTTGCGGCAGCAGGCCCTTTGCAGCGGTGTCACCTAGCTGAAACACTATTCCGCTAAGTTCTACAGTTTGCTGTCTGAGGTCGATTGTAGCGTGATGTTTATTCAGGAAATCCAACCCTAGGATCGCGTCGTACCCGTCAGTTACCTTTGTTACCACTTCTACATCCTCTTGAATATGAATGTAGAAAATCAATTATGTACATCCTAATGACTTCACTCTACCTCCTCCTACCCCACTTAATCTGTACCTCGGAGGACAATATTTCTTTTCTCCAATGCAGTCATTACCCACTATTGATACGTTTGTGCCTGTATCCACCAGTATCCTTGCCTCTTTATCCTGTATGGTAGCAGATAACCAGCATTCCGCCTTCACATTCGCCTTAATGGCATGACATTTTATTGGGAACGCCTGGCGGCGGCTCGGACATTCCCGTTTGAGTTTAACTGATTTCTATTTTGAAAAACTTTCTTAGACCTGCATTCATTGAATGTGTGACATATTCTTTGACAATTAGTGCACTGAGGTTGTCTGCAGTTTTTTGCTATATATTCCTGTCGATCGCACCTAAAACATCGAACCCCTGCTGAAAATACAATTCGCTTCTCCTTGTATCTGGTGGCAATGTCTATTTCTTCGAAAGCTGTCGCCACAGATACAGCTTCCGCTAAATTTTTAGTAAACTCTGCCTTGACACGTCGGGACGTTTCAGGAGGTACCCCACGTAAATATGTATCCAGAGCTCTATCTTCTGCCTCTTGTAAAATAACTTTATTTGCTTCATTTCTAGTTGTCAACTGATAGGTGTTAATATTAACTTTCCTAATCCTATCTACAAAGCTTTCTAACGACTCCATTTGCATTTGAGTGACAGTGTTTAATTTTTCCCTATAAAATCTACAGCTGTTCTGTTTTTCAAAAAGTTTAAGTAATCCTTTCTTCAATTCCTCAAATGTTGGGGCATTTCGTAATTCTTCATGGTATAATACGTGTGCTTTAACCTCTCCTAGCAATCTTAACATTGTCAATTGTAAGAGCTGTTCATCTGACCATGATCCTAACTTTGCAGCTGCTACTAAATCATCAAAAAAGGCTGTTATGTCTTCGCCAGGTTTACCTGAAAAAGGAGTTACCAAGGCTGCTGCTGAGGAATCTAGGGTGGGACGGACTGAACTGGTTTGCCTAATCTCACTCAACTGTTTAAATAAAGCATTATTATCACTATTAAGCTGTGCTATCTGATTAACTAAGCTCTCAATAGCTTCCTCAGCTTGTGGTGCTTGCTCTGACTTTGTACGATTTCGTGTCATCATTTTACAAACTGTTAGTTACACAATCTTACTACACTGAATGAAAAAGATGTTTAAATATTTTCGACAACCTCTTAAAATCATGAGAGAAAACACACTTCTAAATAAAGAAAATATTATAACTGCTATGCAAATCTCTATCCTTTCACACTTTAAACATTACCAACTGTGGACCTTTAGTGACTGTCATTCATACCTCAAATTGAGCCAAGGGTTTTTTCTCTGACACAAAATGTAACAGTTCTGATACTAATTGCAGCACTTCTGCTACTAAATGTAACTGGGTTTTCTCTTTTGATGCTAGTTAATTGTCAGAATGAGCATTCTAAAGCATTATGTCAGGGTGAAAATACTAAATAAATTAATTTTTCTCTCTTAACAACATGTGGGCAGGGTGGGTTCTTCCTTGGCTCGGGTATGAGGTAGAATGAAACAGCATTTCTACATAAGATAACTTTTATTGAAGATTTGTACAAATGTTTCCTTACTCGATGTTCTGGCTCAAAGAGTGGCAGCTGTGTCGTTTGCGAAGCCTTCTGCTGCGGCAGCGGCGGCGTCTGATTACGCGTGGCAGTGTGTATCTCGTGTCGCCATCTCGCCCAGCTGACTGGAGACGCGCAGAGCGAGCTGGCCCATTTAATTATTGCGAGCAAAGTCGTGCATCGGATGGTGATACCTTGGATGTGGCATCCCATTGTTTCTCTTCTCTAAGCGGCTGCGTGTGTTTTGCGTTGGTCAGCCGAGCGGCGCAGCGGGGGAAAGCCAGTGTCCCGGACTCGAACAACAGACTTTTGCTTGTCAGTCTTCGGCTGTCAGATCTTCATCTCAGCTCACAGGTGACTGCTGATGTGAGGCTGTCTCCTTCCCGTCCTCACAAGTCACCCGGGTACGTAACAATCAGACTTCAAATACCTTTTAACTTCTGTCTTCTGGCGCTGAGGCTGCTGCTTGCTATTCCATTACAGCGGCGGACTTCTTGCGTCTGTGCATGATGTAGTCTCTTCTTGCATGACAGTCTTCAGCACCGAAACTGACTGAAAACTACTGCTACTCTTCTTCCTTCTGCTCTGTCGGGCCAACTGCGTCTCGCGTATTGATTCACTTCAGTTCACTGGAAGTGAACGACTTCACGGTCATTGCCTCTTCTGTCACATTGAAAAGCTTCTCGAAGAATCTTCTTAACACCGGTCATTGGCTCTTGGAATGTAGGCGAGTGCCTTTGCTCACATGCGACAACTGAGAAACACGTGAGCCAGTCGGGCGATGCCCTGATGGCTGAATCGACAGTGTCCGCTTATGTGGAACTTGCTGACTTCACGGTCATTGTCTTTTCTGCTCTGCTGCTCTGCCCGCTGATTGCCAGTGTGTAATTCTTCTAAACTAAACTAAGTTTTTCATTTATATTCTAATTTCTATTTCACTTTGATTTCACTAATTTATTTACTTAAGTACCACTCAACAATAATTTTCCAAGAAAGGATTGTACTTAAAAGCCTCCTCGAGGACTGTGCAAATAACTTTCTAAGAAGGAACAGTAATTAAAATATACAAGACTTCATATTCTGTTAGTTTCAATCGGCCTTCAAGTGCCCTCAGCAGCTGCATGCAAACAGCAGGTTCCAGTGCAGGGAAAATCGGTCCATCGAGACAGAGTAAGAAATCACATCTCCAGATTACTGCGTCAGATACATTCCATTGTACGTCAGTGCTTATCCTCGCCAATATTTCTCGCCAGTATTTCGCTAAATAATGCGTTACCCGTCTTTTTATGCCAATCTGTGTGATGAGAGAGGTTCTGTTTTGAATATAAACCAGGTTTGTCCGTCTATAGAAAATTATAACACCTATGTGATTATAAAAATATGTTGCTTACAACATGTAAAAGATGTCGGTACAATCACTGCTTCTCCTGGTATTACAATGAATATCCCCCCAGCACGCGTAATTCATCACTTGTAAAATAACGAAGGTGGTTTTTTTCGTCTACGAACTTATCGTGTACCCTTAATATTTCTATTTATTTCCATTTATCTTTTATGTTCCTTTACTTTATGTTCTGCAGCTCGTAGTCTCGTGATAGTGTTCTCGCTTCCCGAGTACAGAGTCCTGGGTTCGATTTCCTGCAGGGCCAGGGATTTTCTCTGCCTCGAGATGATTGGGTATTGTTGTGTCGTCTTCATCATCATCATTCATCCCCATAAAGGCCGGAGGAAGGCAATGGCAAACTACCACCACAAGGACCTTGCCTACTACGGCGGGTCTCCCGTATCATTCCCCTACGCTCTGTCACGGAGTATGGGACTTCATAATCATCATTTCCTTTTTTATTTCATGTCTTTTATGAAAACATTCAGGACATTGAGCAGTATGTCTTATATCAATTTATTTGCAGTGTAAGTAGCATAATAATTGAAAATAATATAAGAGTTTCAGCATAGGGACTCGAACGCACAGCTCCTGGGTTAACATTCTGTACTCTTTGCGCTGCGCCAACATCTGCCTGGTAACTACGCTGACATAAATGGCTCACGCTTGCCGGTCCCACCTCAGAAATGCAATAATTTTCCACACCCTCGGCCATCTGGAGCTCCCACTTCTGTTGCTTTCATTTCTAGCCAGGCTACGCATATGCTAAAAATGTCGGCGAAATACTCGTGTAATAGGCGATCCTTTGAAATGAACAAGTATGTGAAACAATCATATTAAAACGGCTCATACAAATCACTCTCGACTAGAAGAAAGAATATGTGTGTCTGTGTGTGCGTTTGTGCGTGTGTGTTTGTGCTTGGGCTACAATTTTCTTTCGTTCCTTTCGGTACTCCAGTGAAATAGTCCGTCAGTCACATTCTGTAAATGAGAAACTTAAAGCTGGAAGACATTTAAAATGTGTTCCAATAATGTATTGTTGTTTCCCTTACTTCTATGACTATTCTCCGCAGTAATTCTTATGTAGCACTATGCTTAAACACTGTCACAGCAACCTCTGATATTCTGTGTAAATAGTGTCAAAAAGGGAATGCGTAAAGTCTTTGGCTCTCAATGCGTGAATTTGTTTCTGGCTTTACTGTGCGTATAGCGTAGTCTCTCGTTCACTGCGGAACTAACAGGAGTGATTTTAACCATCATGGTTGGGAGTGTCAGCGCACTTACTTGTGATAATTACTTATGAAGAAACACTCAGACTCATCGTCTTGACAAAAGACAGCTGCTCAGCACTTTGCCAGCTCCAGCAGATGGTGCAATCAATCTGAAGATGGCCTACTTGTATGTGCCGAAACCGGTCATCTTGAATAAAAGACATTTTGCGATCGTGACTGTTGCTTCATAAGTAACTAACAGGGAGAGTGGGGAATACATCGTTCCGGCCACCTTTTACCCCAGGAAAAGTACTCCGACACTCAGCTTGATGCTAGATTTAGAGGCATCCTGGAGGGACTGGAACAACGAAAATTCGCCGTTGCCAACCGGGGTTTAACAAGAGATCTCCGGGTTCTACCGGCTAGACCACCACAACCATACGGAGAGCCAATGATTTCATGAAGGATTTAATGTTCGGTAAGTGATAAAGCGAATATTTACTTGTATGGTTACGGCTCTGAGCACTGTGGGACTTAACTCTGAGGTCATCAGTCCCCTAGAACTTACAACTACTTAAACGTAACTAATCTAAGGACACCACACACATCCATACCCGAGGCTGGATTCGAACCTGCGACCCTAGCGGTCGCGCGGTTCCAGACTGTAGCGCCTAGAACCGCTCGGCCACCCCGGCTGGCACTTGTATGGTTAAAAGTCGCAAAGGTTCTAGTTATTAGGATTTTAATGCAACTACGTCTTTTAATGGAAACAAAAACTTCTTAGCGACAATAGACAGACCTAGAAAATAGTGAAGTTGGTATAAAGCTTGATGAGGATTCGGGACATTGTTGTGATATTTTGACGAGAGAAACAATAGAAGCTTCAAATTTTTGTTGGTAACATGTATACGAGAAAATAAATCATGTTTCTTCTCTTAGGTGAACTGTCAATTTTACGTTCCGCACTGTAATTTCTTTGAAATTATTCTGAAACTTTTTGCAGGTAACGTATTACATCTACTAGGAGAAGTTCATGGGCCAAAAATCTCTATCATAGCGTTAAGATAGTGTGTCGCATACGGAAGCACAGTTATTTATATCCGGCAGTACATGAGGCATGAGAATATGTTGGATATTTGTGAACAAAATGATGTCGTACTTTGAGCTCAATGCGTATGAAACCAGTAACAAAATCAGTCCCACGTCAACAGTACAACGAAAAACATTACGTTACAGTGTACCCATAAATAAGATTATAATGCTTTGCTCCCACGCACATAGAAACATATCCATTGTACAGTGAGATAGCTGTACTAGTACAGATCAATAGATTCTACAACTGTATCTATATGCACAAGCTGTCATTTGCTAGATTTGGCAACTACACAAAGTATGATCGAAAGCAGCTGCACTACGTTTCGCTATGCTGACAGTGATTAAAGATTCTACACACACACACACACACACACACACACACACACATCACACATCACACATACATGTAGATGGTATCATATTTCAACAGCAAAAACACAGAATAAAAGAAAAGTCGCAGTTAGGAAATATTGTGTACTGCGATTTTCAATATTTATCGCTCTCGAGATCTAGACCTATTTATAAATGTATTCACGATGTTGTGAGTCCGCTGATTGATGAGACTGGTGGAGGTGGCAACGTTCCAGATGAAGTGTTTCATCTTTTTAGTTTATTATAATGTTTATTGATACGCTAATCTTACACATGCAAACGGTTTTCCGCTTCCACGTAAGGTTTTTTCACAAAGTAATGATGAATATGCAGAAAATTCGTGCAAAACACATACATTCAAGGAAACTTTATTCAAATAAAAGCATGATAACATAAGTTACTCCTAATATTATACTTAAGTACAATGTTCTTCAGTTCTAACACAAAGGCACGAATGTCAATGTCTCCTGTTTCTCTCCTCAGCCCTCCATTACCTTTTCTTCTATGTACATAAGGAGGACGTTCCCGATGCAGCACCAGCAGTTGTCAGCTAACATGTTGCCATGCCATCAATCTCGGTTCATCCGTTTCAATTGTTTAATGTTTAGACGAAACCTTTCTCCCTGTTCCTCACTCGCTGCACCTACTTTGTCTACAAAACAGCTGACGCTGGATTCCAGAAAACGATAGTTTCAAGCTCACTGAGGTATCCAATACTTTGAAGCTGTCCAGCATGGCTATCACTAATTTTTGTAATCAGTGTCTTTTCAGTTGCCAAGAAACGTGTTGACAACTTTTTTGAAGAATATACGAGATGATATTTAAATTTGAATAATTTTGTCTTCAAATGTATCATCTTTCATTAGTTTCCGGACATTAGGGCTGGCGAATGCGAACCTGTACACTTCCTGTAATTCCCGTGCAGGGGAGACAATTCATTGAAAGTGCATAGCCAGGTATAGGCGGATAAATACGATAATGCAGTACCTGAATTTGTAACAAGCACGATGCGACTTTCTTTCGGACAAGCTTGCATTGTATGTTTGCATTGCATTGTTCTTCGTGCAGACACAAGCACCAATGTACGTTCAGGCATAAAGGCATTGCATGGAAGCATTGCGTCGTGCTTCTTACAAACACAGGCACTGTAATACCGTAAAAATATATGTACGCATGCATGCATTTATACTCCACCCCTCCTCATAAAACACCGGATCTGTTTCTACCGAACTTGGTACACTTATCACTTACCGTCTGGAAGGAATCGCTGTGGGGGTAAGAACCACCTATCTATCAAAGGGCTGGCCGCGGTTGCCGAACGGTTCTAGACGCTTCAGTCCGGAACCACATGACTGCTATGGTCGCAGGTTCGAATCCTGCCTCGGGCATGGATGTGTGTGATGTCCTTAGTTTAGTTAGGTTTAAGTAGTTCTAAGTTTAGGGGACTGATGACCTCAGCTGTTAAGTCCCATACTGCTCAGATCCATTTGAACCATTTTGAACCTATCAAAAGGATGAGGGTGGTGGTAAAAAGTGGTGTAGCTGCGATGCGCGAATTCCCTGATTTTATTCATCCAGTATGTGAGACTGATCGATCTTCAAGACTTGCAACAATTTTTACACATAATTCCAAACCTTTAAGAAACATTTTTCGCCGACAACTCCTCCCAAAACAATGTAAGGAAAAAGGATTATTGTTTATTACATTTTCACTGTTCATACAGTAAAACTTGCATAGGGGCTTAATTACATATAATGGAAATAATTTTAATTTTTAGATTTAGTAGCTGTCTGTTCGGTTACGCTGTCTCATAACCGGTTGGCCATGACTAGTATTAATACGCAATCTGACTGCATATAATAACAACAAAGAATGAAAGGAAATTTCCGGTACCACAATTAATTGATTAAGTCCCCAGCTACTATAAAAGCTACGAAACAAAAACTATGAACAAGAAAGCACAAGTGTAACTGTTCTGTGTGTAGAAGTGTGATTAAACGTACATTTCTGGCACGGTTCTTCCTCAATAAGACAAGATATTTTAAATACAATTTACACTGAATTAATTAAATAAAAATGAAATACTATAATTGCACATAGAAACCCGAATTACAGTCTAATACATGAACACAAGCCAGATGCTTTGTTGACTGAACCTGTGACCAAGAGGGATTGTTAGTTAGGAAATTTAAAAAAAATAAAAAAAAAGTTTTTTATCTTCATATATATTGACCAAAAATACACTCTGATCATTACAACATCTCCATTCGAACAACATCTGCTGTCTAGCCCATCAAAACAACTGCACACGACATGGCCTCAAATAGTACAGCTATCAACATCCTCTCAGGAAAGCACTAACCACCACAACTTCTGAACAAACACTGCCAGTGGAGGCGGCGGAATAAAACTCTTTGGCGCAATCTCTGTCGCTGTGACTCAGTGTAGCCACCTTTCATATGCCCCTCCTCCACAGGCTAGAATTTGATGGTATTTTTGCCAGAATTGGTGGTGAAAATACCACCAAATTCGTCAAAAAAATACAGACAAAAATAAAAGATAATATTAATAAGTAAATATCACACAACTAAATAAATTTAGGCTTTGCACTGACCTTTCAATAACCTAATATATAAATTACAGTAAGGAATACAAATGCTTCCAAACATGTGATTTTACATAATAGTTTACACAAGTATCATGTGGTTAAACAATTCAATCAATAGCGTCAGCAATGACGAATAGGTACAGGTAAGAGTCTCATAACATTTCATACACAGTAAATACACAAAAAATCAGTTTATACAAATATTCACATAAAATCTTGTCAGTAGTTCAATAAACAAGTAGCACTCCTCAGAGTAGTTGACGGTTCCAACAGTAGCACCCAGCAATGGTCAACAGCTGCAGACACCAACAAGTGGCATCATTTCAGTAGAAGCAGTTCCATCAGGGGCACCCAGCAATGTTGAGCAGGTGCAGACAGCAACAAGTGACCTCATCAGTAGTAGCAGTTCCATCAGTGGTACCCAGCAATGTTGAGCAGGTGGAGACACCAACAAGTGACATCATTTCAGTAGAAGCAGTTCCATCTCCATCAATGGCACCCAGCAATGTTGCGCAGGTGCAGGTAACAGTCCATAATATTCACTGTCACTAATCAGACAGTTCATCAGAGTTTATCAGCAGAAATTAAACATTTCCAAGTGGCACCCATCATGTTGAACAGGTGCAAGCACGTACAACAGTTTGAATGCACACACAATTGCTTTTACAAAATTATCATCAATGTTCTTACACTAAACATAAAAATAATAATAAACACACAAATGATATCAGATAATTGTCATATTCAATATTACAAATACACAAATATCAGTAAACCTATAATATTTATGGGTGTCAGTGCAAGCCACAACAAACAAGTAAAATAATATTTAGGAGATAGGTCGATACCAATTATTTGGGATTAGGAAAGGAAAACACACAAAACACACTCACTCACCTTTCATCCACATTAAGTACTACTGTGTAATTGAATAGTGTTAACTGTGTAAATGCAATTCTGTCAAAGATTTGATGTTCGACATGTGTATCAAGTAGTAGTGGCAGCAGTGTATAACAGTCAGTAGTAATTAGTCAACGTCATAGTCATCATGTCAAGACCAATGTTTGCCAAGCCAAATCAAATGTACGGTTGCTGAACAACTCTCAGTTTGCCAAGATATGCAAATATTTCCTCTCTCCAAAAAAAAAGTATATACTGCTTAGTGATTTAACAAAGTGTGTGTGTAGACAACCTTCCTTCCACTTGAGTGTTCTAGTCTGCCATCTTCATCCTCCTTGTTCCATATGGTGTTGTTGTTGTGGTCTTCAGTCCTGAGACTGGTTTGATGCAGCTCTCCATGCTAATCTATCCTGTGCGAGTTCCATATAAACCAACAACAACAACAAAAATATGCTCCTCACTTACTTTACCTCTTATCCACCAAAACTCCAATAATCATCAGCATCACATAATCTCAATACTTCAATAATACCTCTTACGTCGATACATATAAACCTTATCATCAATATCATTTACCTTACCTCTTGTCCACCAAAACTCCAATAATCATCAACTTCACACAATCTCAATACCACAATAATACCTCCTCAATACGTAGACACATATAAACCTTATCGCCAATATCATTTCACTTCCATAACAACTCTTTCCTCTAGTCAGTCTCCTCGAACAAGTACAGATAAAATCCTAGTGCAAACTTCAATTCATCATCCCATACAATCCGAAGACACAATGTCCACACACAACCTCTGTGTAATCCATCTGACCCAAATCTTCTACTCATTATGAATCATAAAATACATTTTGGTTACCTTGTCCATCATTAAATAAAAGAAATGCCTACAAGACCTCTAACAAACTTTAGTTTGAATAACTTTCAGTAAGCAAGTACGAGTACGGAGTGTGAATAATCGTGATATTTCACAGTGTGTACACCACTACACGAATCATGGCAAAACAGAAGCAAACATGTGGAGTATTTCTTGTGTCAAGTGTCACTTGCTATTTCAATTGCTCACGAAGAATGCAGTGTAATAACGGTCAATGGCCTGAATATAGTGTTGGTATGTCATGTCGTTAGCTTCCTTCCTATTAGCATTAATTTATACAGCTTCCATAAAACCTCCAGCTCATGTGACTTCAATGAAGTTTCTTGTACTAATGTCGTTCGTCGAATTATAGCAGTTCATTTTCTTATCTTAAAAATATAAGGCACTGAGCGTAAGCAAAATATGCAATAGCAAGTAAATATACTAGTGGAGACCAGAATGTCAACAAGTGGATGCAGCACAATTCCTACAACGAGGCTCTGCCAAGTGAACAATCTATAATTAATACCATACTGTGACCTAAACTCCATGTTCGTACACCGCATATCAGCATTTCTATATACCAAATTAAAGAGTACTTATGACAACAAATAGAAATGTATAAATATGCAATCCATACGCAAATTAGCAAATATGTATCTTACATAATAAACAGGTCATTAGCATCATATCAGCATAAGCAAATAAATGTTCCTATGTAATCTTAATAAGTAAACATGAAGGCGCAAGGAGATAAATCACAAAGTATAACCTACATTCATAACCATTTCAGCACAATTAATCAGGTGACAATTATAATTTAAATAAATAAGCACAGCTGGCACATAATAAAAAAAAGTGACATCAGTGAAAAAGCAGTGCAGCCAAGCGATGCATAATATACATAAGTAACAACCCTGTTAATTAATCAATCATTGTCAAAATCAGTAAACACAAAGTATAAATCACGTAATCACGAGCAGCAAATTATGTATAAAGTACATACCTAAGTGGAAATATGTTTCCTGAAAAATAAACTCCATTAATAGTTACCTTTTTAGTTTATTACTGTCTTCTTCGAAATTACATTATTCCTGAAATTTTCTCGATAGCAAGTCCTCTTAACGTCGGACACACACAGAATTTACCTGAAGTTCTTAAATATTTTATACAACCCTATCCTGAAAAATACAGAAAGTTAATAACATAATTTATCAAGTCACTGTAGCTTTATACTGAATTCAATCGGGGAAATTAGACTGTGTATTTGTTTACGGCTGTCAGTGCATTCGCACTGAGCGCTCGATCAGCTGTAGGTACGCGTGACGTAGGAAGTAATTGTTTGCGGTCAACGACTGCCTTGTGCGGCGCGCAGACTTGACTGTTGCTTTGAGTATGTGCCGCCGCCAGAACACGGCGCGGTATCCTTGTACTCTCCGTGTGTTACGTATAACTGTTAGTTTCTCAAAAGTGTGTCATTCCACAAAAATTTTAACGTTCGATGTATGATGTATTCCCTTAGAGCGCCGAGATTTAAGAGTTTCTACTTCGACAGTGTTATCATGAATGATTTTGCGAACCCTATATGGACCGTTATAAAGCAGAAAAAATTTGCGACACAAGCCTTTTCCTTTGTGAGACAAACGATGTGACTTAATTAACACCTTTTGACCAACTGACAAGGTTTTTAAACGACTAGGACGTTTAGCTGATTTCTCTCTTCTAGCAGCCGCAGATGCAATATTTTGTAGAGCCAGGTTGACGACTTCAGAATGCCGCAGTTTCGGTGAAGGCGGAAAAGGAGCGATTTCAGAAATGCGATTTGTCGGTGCTTTATTTTTTAATATCAATATAGGCGGTAAAGAAGTTGAATCATTAGGGAGTTCATTCAGAATGTTTTCAAAAATATGAAGATATCGATCCCACGTTCTGTGATTCTGATGATAATAAAGTCGACACAATTTATTGATTTCCTTCATCCATCTCTCTGAAGCATTAGATTGAGGGTGAAAAAGTGAAATGAAAATTGGTTTAATCTTACGACGCCGTAGAGTACGAAGCCAAATTTTAGAGCGAAACTGTGATGCATTATCTGATATAACCTTATCAACATGACCCACTTCTTTAAGAAAATGTTTGATGAAAGCATTAGATACTGAACGAGCGGTTGCTTTGCGTAAAGGTGTAAAACACACATATTTTGATGTCAATTCCACTGCTACCAAAATGTACGCAAAACCATTAGTAGAACGAACCACTGGACCGAACAAATCGACTGCAGCCATCTCCTTTTATTTCGCTGGAATGATAGGAAACAATGGTGCTCTGTGAGAAATAGTTGGCGGCTTAGCCTTTTGACATAATTTGCATTTGGCAAGAACAGATCGAATACGTTTATCCATATTACTGAAGTAGCAATTTTCTCGTATTTTATGAAAGCATTTTCTGGGACCAAACTTTGCATAACTGATATGTGTATACCAAATCAATTTATTAACCCATTTATCAGGAATACAAACTAACCAAACAGAGTTGTCGACCGATTTTCGTTTAAAAAGAATATTATTGCGAACTAAATAATACTGTTGAATCGCTACGCTTCCCTTTCTCCTCCACTTCTCCTTAATATCCTTCCAGATTGGATCCTTATTTTGCTCCTTAGCGATGTCCTGGAGCGAAGACGAAATAAAATTCTCAAATGCCTTGAATATACATCAAACAATAATTGTTTTCCATGCAGTCGTCCTCAGCACTTTGTTTCAAACCCAAAGGTGCACGTGATAAAGCATCAGCTATAATATTTGAAGAACCCTGTATGTAAACAATACTAAAGTCAAATTCCTGTAGATACAGCGCCCATCGTGACAATCTTTCATGTGTTAGTTTTGTTGACATAAGAAATTCCAGAGCTCGATGATCGGTGTAAACCTTAGTATGTCTGCCATACAAAAATATGCGAAATTTTGTGAAAGCCCAAACAACAGCTAAGGCTTCAAGTTCCGTAATCGAATAATTATTTTCTGATTTAGAGAGAACACGACTTCCAAATGCAATAGTTTTCTGTACTACAACGCCGTTTTCTTCTATCTCTTGAAATAAGTGTGCACCTAGGCCTTTGTATGATGAGTCCGTCGCCAAACCAAAATCTTTAGATAAATCAGGATGTGAAAGAAGTGGAGCAGCAACTAAAGCATCACGAAGTTGTTCAAATTCTGATTGAGCTTCCTCATCCCAACACCAATTAAAATTCTCTCCAGATAGTTCACATAAACGACGTGTGGCCAAATCGTCCAATCGAACAAAGCGTCTAGGAAAATTACAGACACCAAGGAAACTACGAACATCACGTTTTGTGGTAGGAACAGCATAATTACGAATAGCGACTAGTTTCTCTGGATCAGGAAGAATACCTTCTGTCGAAATAATATGACCAAGAAATTTCACCTGAGAACGACCAAATTCAGATTTTTCTAAGTTCACTATAATGCCAACTCTTGCAAAAATACGTAATAATGAATCCAAAATTTTATTATGCTCTCACTCCAAGAACGTTTAGTAATAAGAATATCGTCAATATATGAAGCAATATTGTTACGAAGATAAACAGGTAAAATTTCGTTTAAACTACGAATGAATGCAGATGAAGATACAGTAAGTCCAAACGGTAATTTCCGAAATCACTTTTGGGTAAAATAGTCATGTCCAGTTATTCTTTACCGACTCTCTAGATAGATTGATAGTTGAAGAGTTGTTTTGATAGATACAAATAATAGTAAAAGAGTAAGCAGCGGTGCAGAAAACTAAAAGGGAAATAGCACCACTACAGCTCGGGGCCCTGTGCACGCTACGGCACATATTCACTTAGTGTAGCGAATCCCCTGAGGACTTAGATAGCCGCACATAAATTCCAGTTTGTGACTTAGTGGCAAATTTGGCGGAAGTGCGTACGCAAATTGATCTAACCATCAACATGGATGTATGTCATTCTTGGAATTGCGAAAGATCTTAAATTTCCGAACAGTTAAAAAATGTTTATAGTCAAAATTTAGGCCTCGTGGCGACAAAGACCTACCGCGTCTGTCCCAGTCCGAATGTCGATTATTGTCAAGTTCGCGCGCCTGGCGCTCTCTTCTTGCATCTCGTAAATGAAATAAATTATTTTCTTCAAAGCCCTCTGCTATCTGTGATTCTAAATTTCTTCTGCTGTCTTTTCCTAAGATTTCGCCTTCAATTTGTTTGACTTGCTTTCGTAATCCCTCAAATTCCCTTTTAACGCGTACATTAAATTTTCCCTGATTTTCAAGATGTTTATTTATGCTCTGGTACTCTTCTGTTTCTGCAAATGGCAATATAGCTTTATCATCTGAATTTCTGTCACCATGTAAACTAAGATTTGTCAATTTATCTGAAATCTTCTCAACTCTTTCCGATAAGTCACCTATTTTTTCTTTCTGTTTATTGACGTCTTCCGCAAGTGTCGCGACTCGGGTTTCAGTATTGACACATTTAGTAGTTACCTGTTCATATTGTTGTGTTAGGTTATTTATTCTGTCATTTGGTACGGATTCCTCGATTCTCTCAAATATATCTTCCTTATCGTGTGCACGTTGTAAATTTAACTCTGAAAATATTTGTACTATCATGTGATCTCTTTCTTCCTGTTCTCTATCCTGTTCCTTTTGTCTAATTTCTATTGCAATTAATCTATAATTGTGAGAATTCAAAATCGGTTGTACTTCTTCTCTAATTTCTTTCCTTAATTCATCTTTCATGTTTTTGAAACATGTCCCTATTCGTGAGTCTAACCGTGTTTCCATTGTTTCCATCTCTGTTTTAATTGTTCCTATTTGTGAGTCTAGCCGTGTTGCCACTGTTTTTAATTCAGATCCTAACTGTGATCCCAGTGAGTCTAACCGTGTATCCATTGTTCCCATATCAGTTTCTAACCTTGTTGCCAAAGTTCCAACCTGTGATCCCAAATTTAATATAGCACCCATCAACTGCTCCATATTAACGGGTTCAAAATTCTTTTCGCCCCTACCATTTCCCGTAAAACTAACTTCCTTCGTCATAGCCGTAAAGCTATCTGTGTTTGACACTATTTCAGAATCTTCTATCGTTAATCTCGTATTCTGTGAATTTTTTGATTGAGAAAAATTTTGAACTGGTTCCGGACTATTTTCCCGACTTATTAAATTGTTTTCTACTTCATTATTCATCATACTGTTCTCCTGTGTTGGCGAGTTCGCCATGTTAACATTTTCGTCATTCTCCCTATCCATCATTTTTGCCTTTTTCATCGATCGCGTAATCATTTACAATACATACAAAACTCGTCACTACACGAAAATTACACACAATATGACACTTTATCACCAACAATACCATTCACACCAAATGCTTCCCTCAAACACGATTAACGAACAATTGAAAACTTCATAATTGCACAAAATTGTCAAACACGTATACAAGACATCAAAAATTAAATTCTGCAAAAATACCATTAGAAGAAAGACAAGACCACTACAAATGTTCATTACCAAATCTACACATGCAATATAGACTACAATTACTAAACTACAAATTACTTCAACAATACTACTGTCTGCTATTTTACTATCAAAAGAATTCCAAAGGACGAACCGAAGCAGCGGTCGCCACGTGCGTGGGGGCTTAATTATATATAATGCAAATAATTTTAATTTTTAGATTTAGTAGCTGTCTGTTCGGTTACGCTGTCTCATAACCGGTTGGCCCTGACTAGTATTAGTACGCAATCTGACTGCATAGAATAACAACAAAGAATGAAAGGAAATTTCTGTTACCACAATTAATTAATTAAGTCCCCAGCAACTATAAAAGCTACGAAACAAAAACTACGAACAGCAAAGCACAAGTGTAACTGTTCTGTGTGTAGAAGCGTGATTCAACGTACACATCTGGCACGGTTCTTCCTCAATAAGACAAGATATTTTAAATACCATTTACACTGAATTAATTAAATAAAACTGAAATACTATAATTGCACATAGACACCCGAACTACAGTCTTAATACATGAACACAAGCCAGATGCTTTGTTGACTGAACCTGTGACCAAGAGGCATTGTTAGTTAGGAAATTTAAAAAAAAAAATTAAAAAAAAATGTTTTTTACCTTCATATATAGTGACTAAAAATACACTCTGATCATTACAACATCTCCATTTGAACAACATCTGCTGTCTAGCCCATCAAAACAACTGCACACGACATGGCCTCAAATAGTACAGCTATCAACATCCTCTCAGCAAAGCGCTAACCACCACAACTTCTGAACAAGCACTGCCAGTGGACGCGGCGGAATAAAACTCTTTGGCGCAATCTCTGTCGCTGTGACTCAGTGTAGCCACCTTTCAAACTGTCGCATCCGGCACGATGTTTTAATTTACTGCTTCTTCACTGCTAACTTTATTCGCTATATATTATACAAACAGTATTTTACACATGTCACTGAATGTACCTCGAAAATTGTATTATTGTATGACACACAGTTCAGGAGATATGACGTCATAAGCATTGAGGTGCGTGAAAACGAGACTGCAGGTCGAAATTCGCTATAGGTACATCTGAAACATACGCACAAGTATGAAATGTTATAAGTCACGGGTTTATACGGGGAAATCTGCGAATAAAAGTCTCCTATGAAATCCCTGAATCGATTTTTGCCAAACTTGGAGCGTAAATTTCTCACCACTTGGAGAGAAATACCGTAGAGACAGGAACCAGCAACTTGCTTTTGGTGTGTGGACGTTGAGAGAGAACGGAAGGAGGGGGAGATGGGGGACAAAAGGGTTGAGCAGATAGAATAGGGAGGAAGAAACCGACAGAGAGGTGAGGAGGAGGAAATGGACAGAGAAAGGGAAGCAGAGAAGGACAGAGATGGAGGAGATTGGACGAGATGGACAGAGAGAGGGAGAAGCAGACGGAGTGGGGACGCGAAGACAGAGGGTTAGGGGGGAGACAGAGGGTGCACGAGGAGATGGGCTTAGAGTGGGGAAGGAGGAGATGGGCAGAGAGGCAGGAGAGTTTGGACAGGAGGAGCAGGGAAAAGGAGGTGGACAGAAAGGGGGTGGAGAAGACGGACATAGAGTGGGGGAGGGAGGAGATGGACTGATAGAAATGAAATAAATGCTCACCCCTGGCAACGTTGTGTACTCAGGTATCAGAATACAAAATTAAACATCTTTTTATAGCATGTTACATTGGAAACCTTAACGAAATAATACTGACGTTATTACAACGATCAAATATTTGCATTTTGCGTACCTTACAGAAATTCTAAATTTGTGTCAAAACTGCATGTGATTGGACGGTCTAAGCATCGTACCTGACTTTTATCCGCAGATTTCCACAAAAAATACGTTAGTTATGTTTCATACATATTTAACACATTTCATACTTGTGCAGCAGCCATCTTACCTGAAACCAGCATCAAAAGTACTCCAGAAAAAACTTAAAGCCAAAAACTTTCATTGTCAGTCAGGGTAATGTGAAACAAACCTAAGATCGACACTCAACTTCGCCGATCAATGGCTGCTGAAAATCTTCAGCAACATCCTTCATTAAACAGTTTTCTTCCACTGGTGACACGAAAGACGGCAGTCCTTGGCCAACTATATTATTCGGGACTCAACGTAAACCATGATTCTCCTAAATGACTCTATTTCAAAATGTTTCTTTCTAAAAGGACAAAATGCCACGGCCGAGTACCTCCTAGCGATTCGTGTATGCGATCAGTCTGTTATAGTCTCATCATTAATGAGTTATTAAACGGTGTTCTTGCTTTCAAAATTTTATTGTATTTCAGTTATGACGTGGATATGTATTCAGATGATTAACATGGTTTTTTTATCGGAAGGTAGACATGAACTTGATGTAGTTACTTTCAGAATAGTTCCTGTACTACAGGATGTTATAACATTTATGGAAACCAATATTATGTCCCTTGCTCTCCAGACTTGGTTAACTGTCGAAATGTGCCTGTCACATCCATTGTGCTGAATATTTTACTCCTACTGTGAGGTTTGGAAGGTAGGAGATGAGGTACTCGCGGAATTTGAACTGTGAGGACGTGTCGTGAGTCGAGCTTGGGTAGTTCAGTCGTTAGAGCATTTACCTCCGAAAGGCTGTTCCCATCCATAAGCCGAGGGGGCGGAATCATGTCAGCGATTATTGCCCCTTAATGTTATTGAACAGCGACTTGAAGATATTTTCGAAGCTGCTATCAGAACGTATTCGCGGCACACTACTGCACGTCGTGTCCAGCGATCAGACGTCCTTGGAGGGACCCAACAACTTCAGAACTGCGATATGTCGTTACAGAGATCTCATCTCCCTTGCGCGGGTGAGACGTTTGCCGGCAGCCCTGGCGTCTATCGACTTTAGCCAGGCGTTTGACCGTGTGGACCACACTTTCCTCACGGCCATTCTAACGCACGTGGAATACCCCGACCCCTTTATCACAGTGTTGACACGCCTTCTGCATAGTGCTACTTCGTGAGCTCTTGTTAATGGAAGACTGACGGCACCCATGCCTATCCGCCGATCAGTACGACAGGGACGTCCATTATCAACATTGTTATCTGCATTGGCCTTAGAACCTTTGTCGTGTGGTCTCCGAGACCGGCTCACTGGGATACAGTTCAGCGGCTCCATCTATCGCTGCATCACATATGCGGATGATTTGATGATCGTCATACGTGGAGCTGACGATATGGCCGCGGCTTTGGACTGGATTGCAACCTACGGTACAGCTTCTGGTAGCCAAAACAACGCTGACAAGTGCGTCGCCTTGAGCATCGGGATTGGGCTACCGCAGGAACACATTGCTCCCTTACGCTTCAGTGATACTGTCCGCTGCTTGGGCTTAGATTTCATGAACGACATGCGACACGCGACGACGCTCAATTATCGACGCCTTCTTAACCGAATTCGGGCCGGAATTGCAAATCAGCGTTTGCGATCCCTCAATATCGTTCAGCGGGCGTATTATGCCAATGTATACCTCGTGTCCCGCATACCGTATGTCGCCCAAACGCTACCCATTCCGAAACCCTAGGCTCGTAGCATTATGGCAGTGCTGGGATACTTCGTCACCGCTGGTATGTATCAGATACGTATCTCTTACCCTCCCCAAGGAAAAAGGTGGTGTCGGCCTAGTTAACGTCCATGACAGGGCCATTGCCCTCTATGTTAGCTCACATTTATGTCTGCTGCGCCGTTGTCCTACGAGCCTCACGACTTTGCTTCTGATGGCGCTACGACCTGCTTCACTAAGAGCGCCGGTACCACTACAGGACATCCCAGCGCCCCTCTTTTATGTAGGACGTTTCTGTTTAGAACAAAGTTATTCCAGTGTAGCGCTCACGACACCACGAATGGCTACAACTCGACGCCTATATCACGACATGCTGCACCGCTGCCCCCTAAATGTGGTCGAACTAAAATGTCCTGACGTACGATGGCGCTTGGTGTGGAAGACTGTACACGATGCCAAGCTTGATTCCGACATTGTTTCCCAATGGTTCGTAGTCGTTAATGGGAAGCTGGTGACGCAAGAACGTCTCTACAATATCCACATGGCAGAATCTCCCAATTGTGTGGGTTGTAATACAGTAGATTCTGGCGAGCACCGCTTCAGCTGTGGAGAGGCGGAACGGGTTTGGCACCTAGAGCGGCAGATGCTGGCTTATCTCTTGCGAGTTGGGCCAGAGCATATATCTGCACGCGCGCTATTGTTTCCGGATGAGACATTTTACCCCAAGACTCGAACCAACTCCGGCACCTGGATGCGTGGACATGCGGTCCATTACCTCTGTCGTGACGGACACAAGAACTTACTTGACTTCTGGCTCTATTTGCAAGAAATACATCATGCCATTTCCGGACATAGCAGATATCGACAATGCTTCGCGAACTACCTATGGAGTGCTTTTCACAGCCCACCATGTAGGTGGAATGTTCCAGGTAGTGGTAGATGAGGTCAGAACGAACAGCAAACGATCATAATGAACTATCTTTATCAGTGGGTACAGTCGCTGGGAAGCGTAACTACGAAGTTACTTATGTTTACTATCTTCGATGGTGTCTTTATTCTGTTTTAGTTTTCCAGGCTTGATTAACTATGACTGTTCGCACAGTGATAGAATAAATAAATAAACTAAAAAAAAAGGCAAAGGGCCCGAGTTCGTATCTCGGTCGTGCACATAGTTTTAATCTGCAAGGAAGTTTCAGTAGTATACTATGTCCTCATTTATGTAAAAAATGTTAACCTCCTGATTTCTCTCAAAGAAAACAGTTGCGTTACTTCCTACAGTTATGGACCTTTTTTAGTGTATGTTGAAAGGTAAAAACTGTTGTTACCTCGCAAGCTACAAAAATGAGCGTAATGACGAACCTACAGCTGTCAAGATCGAAGTGCAACTGTTCTTTAGTACATTCTCGGAAACGTCCTGAATCTGAAAGCTGAAAACTTTGTTACATATGGACATCGATTCTTAAGTTCTTGTAAGTCTTACAGAATTTCATATTAAGGTATTACTATAGCAAGCTTAGAAATACAGGATACACATGTAGAGTAATCCTGTGGTTAGAACCTATTTTTAAGTTACCTATTATAAGACGAATACGCCATTCATACTGAGTTTAGCATTACCGTATCCACTGTGTTCTTATGAGCTCTCCTTGACAAGGAAATGTGTTGGTCCTAGCTGAAAGACCATAGAAATACCCGAAATGTGGTGACGCAAACGGTTAGTTATCAAACATAACCTCACATTCAACTGGTTCAGTTTTGTTCTTTCTTTGTGTTCTGTTACTAAAGGAACTAAGAAATCAGACTTTGTAGGTAGATTTTCACCACCGACGAAATTCCATAGAATCCTCGAAGGTCGACACGCAATTTTATTCCAGTAAGGAACACCGTAAATGTCGTATATTTACTGAAGTAAATCAAACAGCGTAGATGGCTACAAAAGACACTCGGAAGGCAAATGTTCCCGTATTATACGTTATTACGTAGTCTCGTAGATGTCTTATGAGTGTCTTCCTGACTACAAAGGGGGCAGAGTTGTAAGTTATTTTATTTCTGAAAGTCGAGAAAGCAGCTGAATGCAGAAGCACTTTTTATGCGTAGGGGGTGTAAGGAAAAGGAAATGGCAGCGACTTCCTTTGCGTCCCAAAAGAAATTTCGCTTCCGTCCTTAGGAATTATGATTATGATGAGGTGTTAACTCAGAAGAGGATTATCAGTTAAATTTCAAAAGCAAAGTTACGGTTATGCAATTTCTCTGGAACACTGTTTAAAAAGATATCACTAAAAATGAAATTGACTGTAACACAGAATACATGTTTTGTATTCATGCACATTGTTTCTTCATTTCTACAGTAATTCACATTCGCAATAATAATTTTTTCCTTATGCGTTGTTATTAGGTAGACATTTTGATTATACGTAAGTTATTAAACCAACGAATTCGAGTTTTTTAATATTATTTCGGCAATCAAGACACGTGTTTTTTTCCACTTAGTGCCAACGTGCAAACAGATCACATAGTCGCTTATTGCCTACATTAATTCGTTGTTTCCGTGTGATAATAGCACGAAGATCAGATTCCTTCTGATAAATCAGGAATCAAGATGCGTGTGGGGAACTTAGTGATGAAGTTAGCTTTTCTATATCCGTGCAGTAGAAGACATTTGGACTCCACAAATGTGTTAGGTGTTAATGTTTCTGTTGATTGGAGATGATATTACGATGCCATGTGAATCGTGTGCAGTCTCTGGAGACTGATCACTTTTGTATTAAGTTCGTAAGAAATTTAGAAAAAGGCTTACGATCGTCCATTCAGTAATGAAACACATTGTATATTTCAACCGAAAACATGAAATGAAAGAGAATTGGATGGCCTTAGTAATCTGTCTCATGCCTCTAGCCCCTAATCTGATTTTCGTTAGAAAATCCTTATAAATATTCTGTGCATTAAATTTCGAATTTTCACATTATCAAGTAAATACACGATAAATATCCAAGGAGTACGTTTAGACACCACCCGATAAACCAACTTCAGGAGGTAATGATGATGATACCTGTTTCAAAGTTAAAGCAATTCATATCTCCGCTAAGCAAGGTTTGTGACATGAGAAGAAGAAGAAGAAACATATTTATGATGCAGAAGCACTGCAATTTCTCGCTATGCATGTGTGTTGGGAAACCAACGATTCTAAATTTGGCTTACTAAAGAATCTAGATTATCATATCTCATTGAAATTATCTTGGTATTGCTCAGATTAAAACACTTTGAAGTGCCGTTCCTGTCCTTCAGGCAGGTCACAGAAGGCAACTCTGAAGTGAAGTGGGTAAAAACTGTGGGAAAGGAACTACTTGCTGGTTGCGTCCAAGGAAACTTGTGATGTATCCATCAGAAAAAAAGACACACGGCCAAGTTGACGCTTGTAAAACTATTGACTGAGTGCCTTGAAGTCATGAAATTTTCCCCAGCTCTCATGCTTATTTTTCTGAAGTTGTCATCCAGTGTCTAAGAGAAATGTCACGATGGAATCAGTGAAGTATCAAGCCGAAGTTTTCAAGTCCTGAGGATTGCCTTTAATTGCGTCGTATCGTTCCACATATACGCAGTGGGAGCTCCCTACTTTGCGCGAATCGCTTTTCCTAATATCTCAGAAATATCTCTTCGTTAATGAAGGGTGCAGTGAAACGTATTCATTTTCGTTTGCTTTCAAGTAGAAACTGTCGCTAAACAAAAGATTTGAATCTTGTAAGTATCACTTATGTTATGTACCTTACTTCGAAATTTTTCTTGTGCATTTCAATAAAATAAATCATGCAACTGTTTTAAAGTCGTAACATCTGACAGGAGCACATCGATTATTGTGTACTGATCAACATTTGCTAATCAAGAGCGCTTTACCGAAGAATGGAAAAACTGGTGGAAACCGACATCGGGGAAGATCACGTCGGATTCCGGAGAAATGTAGGAACACGTGAGGCAGTACTGACCGTACGACTTATTTTAGAAAGTAGGTTAAGGAAAGACAAACCCACGTCTATAGCATTGATAAATTTAGAGAACGCTTTTGACAATGTTGACTAAAATACAGGAAGCGAAAGGCTATTTACAACTTGTACAGAAACCAGACAGTAGGTATAAGACTTGAGAGGCAAGAAAGGGAAGCAGCGTTTGATAAGGGAGTGAGGGAGGGTTGAAGCCTACCGCTGATGTTATGCAGTCTTAGGATTGAGCAAGCAGTAAAGGAAAGGACAGAGAAGTGTGCAGTAGGAATAGATGTTCAGGGAGAAGAAATAAAACCTATGATGTTTGCCGATGACACTGTAATTCTGTCAGAGACAGTAAAGGACTTGAGAGAGCAGTTGAAAGGAATGGACAGTGTCTAAATGGTTCAAATGGCTCTGAGCACTATGGGACTTAACTTCTGAGGTCATCAGTCCCCTAGAACTTAGAACTACTTAAAACTAACTAACCTAAGGACATCTCACACATCCATGCCCGAGGCAGGATTCGAACCTGCGATCGTAGCGATCGCGCGGTTCCAGACTGTAGCACCTAGAACCGCTCGGCCCCACCGGCCGGCGGACAGTGTCTTGAATGAAGAATGTAAGATGAACATCAAAAAAAGCAATAGAAGGCTAACAGAATGCAGTCGAATCAAATCATGTGATGCTGAGGGAATTAAATTAGGAAATGAAACACTTAAAGGAGTAGATGAAGTTCGTTATTTGGGCAACAAAATAGCTGATCATGACCGAAGTAGATGGGATATAAAATGCTGACTGGCAATGGCAAGAAAAAGGTTCCTGAAGAAGAGAAATTTGTTTATGTCGAGCACTAAGTATTACGAAGTCTTTTTCGAAAGTATTTTTATCGAGTGTAGCAATGTATTAACGTGAAAAAGGAGCGATAAACAGTTTAGACAATAAGAGAATATAAGCTTTTGAAATGTGTGCTGCAGAAGAATGCTGAAAATTAGGTGCTAGATCAAGTAACTAATGAGGAGGTACTGAATAGAACTGGAGAGAAAATAATTTTTGGCACAACATTACAAGAACAAGGGATCGGTTTATAGGACGTATTCTGAGACATCAAGCGATTATCAGTTTAGTAATGGAGGGAAGTGTGAGGGGGCAGAAATTGTGGAGGGACACCAAGAGATGGATGCAGTAAGCTGATGGCGGTTGTTCGGAGATGAAGAAGCTTGTACAGGATAGAGTAGCATGGAGGGCTGCATCAAACCAGTCTTCCGATTTAAAACCACAACATATCAGCCTCTGCAATAAATTATCTGGAATATGTGGAGAAAAATTCGATGGGACTCGATGTTAGCCAGGAATAGCATCAGTCGGTACCTAAGTGATAAAAAATGAAATGATTGTACAGCATTGCTGGCCGGGAGGCCCCATCTGAGGAAGTTCGGCCGCCAAGTGGAGAAAATCTCCAACCCGGCCTGGAATCGAACCCCGGCCCGCTGCATGGAAGGGAAGCACGTTGCCACTTTTTCTTTTATGACCTCTATCACTTCAGGCGTTGGCCCCTATCATCCATACTACTCCCCATAAACCTATTTAACCGAAAAACAAAAACAAAGTTAGTGCCACCGCCACTTTCACCCTAAAGCTAACTAGGACGATCGTGCACCACTACTTCAGACTCCACCCACGAACTAAAATTAAATATGCCTCTGAACATTTTATTAAAAAAAGAAGAAGATAGAGGAAGGGTACAATACTCTACTGTATTATATTTGATTCCATGTTCAGTTTGTTCGTATGCATTTATTTGTAATTTTTTTTGTTCTCTCTTTTTTTCTGTTTTCGGGGGTGTCCACAGCAACCAGATCGCTGGATGTCATGGTCGTCTTCTCGTTCAGCGAGGGTGAAACACCCAATAATTACCGTTGATGTCTCTCATCAGTCCATCATATGCAATATCTCAGTCTCTTCTCACACTCGGTACACCCCAATGGTCTGGAGGGCGCGTAAACAACGACCCCAAGTAATTCGCAAAGAGCTTACCACACGACGCTTTGCGCTGTAAAATCGTGTAGTTATTCGTTAAATAAAGCCAGAAATCTAACAACCCCACAACGCTCTCACTAAAAAAGTATGACATTGCCATACCCTCACGACGAGTAGCAGGGAAGCATGTGACGTCGGGATGGACGGGATGGATCAGTTCGGTGGACTCTAAGGACTGAGACGTTCGTCGCAGCAACAAAGCCAACATGCGCCGTGTGAGGAGCCAGCAGTCGATATCCGTACCACAAATGAAACAGTGCTTATCGGTGTCGACAGCTGCGCATCTGGGGCAGAGAGGATCCTCGGAAAGATGTATCATGTGTAAAAGTTGGCAGGTGGGGAATTTTTCAGTCGTTATCACATACCACAGCGCCCTGACCGTGGTGGGAAAGAAAGGCGAGTACGCATTACTCCACACCAGCCTCCAGCAAACTGTCGGATGTCGGCGTTCAACAACATTTACAGGCAGCGTCCGTTGAAAGTAACGGTAGAAGTCCTTGGTTCTAGGATCAAAAAATGGTTCAAATGGCTCTAAGCATTATGGGACCTAACGTCTGAGGTCATAGGTCCCCTAGAGGAGGATGGAGGAGGAAGAGGAGGAGGATACTAGTGTTTAACGTCCCGTCGACAACGAGGTCATTAGAGACGGAGCGCAAGCTCGGGTGAGGGAAGGATAGGGAAGGAAATCGGCAGTGCCCTTTCAAAGGAACCATCCCGGCATTTGCCTGAAGCGATTTAGGGAAATCACGGAAAACCTAAATCAGGATGGCCGGAGACGGGATTGAACCGTCGTCCTCCCGAATGCGAGTCCTGTGTGCTAACCACTGCGCCACCTCGCTCGGTCAGTCCCCTAGACTTAGAACTACTAAAACCTAACTAACCTAAGGACACCACACATGTCCATGCCCGAGGCAGGATTCGAACCTACAACCGAAGCAGCAGCGCGGTTCCGGACTGAAGCGCCTAGAACCGCTTCGTCACAGCGGCCGGTGGTTCTAGGATCTCGCGGGGTCGGCAAGACATCCAACAGATAACTCATGTCGACCAGATAGATGCGAATGCGACACAGTGCTGGCGTGATATGTCCAACAGGAATCGGCGGATGGAAGGATTGAGGCACCACCTCCTGAATCAGTATACCAGCGGGGGTGTCCTTGTCCGAAGTACGCAGGCGATGCATCGTCCGCAGGAAGAGAGCGCGCGCCCGAAATTTAATACTCTTAGCCCAATCTGGACAATGTCGATCTCAGAATATTGAATTCGCTAACGATTTACGAAGGGGATGTCCCAAGCGTCTAGTTGCCACTACCAACCCGCGATCACATTCTGTTGATTCCTGTAGCGCAGCCATGATCACGTCGGGAACCTTTTCATATGAATCACCTGAGTACAAATGACAACTCCGCCAATGCACTGCCATTCTATGCCTTCTGTGCACCAGCTGCGTATGTGCATATCGCTATCCAATGGCGTTTATCATCTCCATGCATGTGTGTGTGGTACGTAGAGGGCTTAAACCTTTTTAAATTCTCATAGCCCATATTTCATTTCCATATTAATTCTTACATTAATTCTCATATTTTAGTGCATTCCCTTGGATGCTACCGATCTAGAAACATCCTCAGCACAAATATGCAGAGCACCAAGAGCAAAGCGCGAAGGCAGGATTGCGACAGTGACATTTCTTTGAACGGTTGTCACTTGGAAATAAACGTCATTAACGTTGGTAAAGATTTCACGTGGTGGCAATGATTTTGCGGCAAATCATGTATAATGGATCACGTTTCCGAAAAAAGGGACTTGCAATTGATTATGAATCAAGATACACCACAAGGATTTCACCGAAAGCAATCTGAAATAATTGTCCCACTCTGCTTTCTTTTAATTCATTCATCTGACGTATGATTACTAAACAAATAAAGACAACGATATTTTTTTCACTGGAAAAGATCAGTTTAGTAATCTTCTATTGGCATGGATATATAAATGAAAAACAAAAGTAAAAGTAATATTTTGATCTCGAAAACGGAGCGCAAAATTTAAAAAAGAAAAAAGCTGCGATGCTAACCACTGTGTCCTATTTTGTTTGGAGATACCGTACGTTAGAAGGCATATAAAGTACCGTGAGAACGGTCGAGTATCTCCCGGTTGGGCGAGACACGTGTTCTTTTATTTTGACCGTTCTTCCACCGAGGAGACTTTCTGAGGAAACGGGTTATTACACTTACCGTGTTTTCCACGTGACCAGAATTGCCATGTGTTGTGCTGTGGGCCGATCTGTATTGTTAGAAACGAACAACATATTTCGTATGTCGTGATCACAATAATGAGACTTTTATTGTTGCAGGACGACCAGTTTCTACAGTCTTATGCTGCCATCATCTCATCCTGTGGAACTTAATAAAATGTCATGTTACAACACATGTAATCAAAGCTTAAAAGGCATTCCTGATGTATACGTACGTTGATAAAAAAAATACGAAGTTGATAACAACCTTGTACCATCCACGCACATCGGCGTCGGACATGTTCTCTGCACTGTGCTACAGTCGAAATGCTAAAATAAAATTTTGTGACTGTGAAAAAAGCACTTTGGAGATGAGTTGTTAAGTCGATAGGATTCGCCCACCACAACTGCAACATTTCTGTCACTGCCGACAACGAACTACCGCACGTCGTTCCGCCTCATCAATTGGCTGCGCCATTTAGTTTTTGCTTGTTTATGGGCGTGCTAACGCTACTCTGGCTCGGGTATTTGAATTGTACCGGGACTGCAGACATATACCTGCAAACAAACTAATGATTGATTACATAAACTTATTTTTTGAGACTATAATTAAACACTTATGGCTACCTCTAGTATTCTGACTCGTCAAAGATCAGCAAATGAAACCTCCAAAGTTGTTTACAATAGGTCAACATGCAAGGAAGTAAATTTTAACATAAAGAAAATAACTTAAATTCAGTCTGAAGAGAGAAAAGTGATTCTTTTAAATTAAACAGATTTTGTAACGAATTTAAGTTTATGACAATGAACATTGATTGCCAGCTGAAGTGGAGTTAGGATAAAAAGATATCATTGATACATTACTCCCTTAGAGACCTATAATTGCCGTTTACCACCCGGTGTTTTTTTAGTCTGTATGTATACCTAATCCTTACCTACGAAATTAGTTACAAGGGAGCAAATGGTGTAATGCATCAGTACAGTTCAGAAAATTAAGAAAACGGCTATATTAAGAAGTAATCAAAATTAGTAACCTCATTCGTTGTAAAGAGCTCTTCAAATCAGTGAGGGTTCTAACGATGCTATTTGAATACATTTGACAATAAGATACTCAAATACCAAAGAGAATACTTGTCACACAACAAGAACAGGCGTATCCATGGAAGAAGATCCAGACAGGAGACATATACCAAGAAAGACTAAACAACTTCTCAAAACGGAATTTTCTACGAAGGAATAAAATTACATCAAAAACTGCCGAAAGAGATTACTGCAACAATTGTAGTTGAAACGTAAGTTTTAAATAATGCGTTGTATACGATAAAGATTACTTAGGAAACACATTGTAGGAGTTCGATTAGAAATGTAAATAATAATAATAATAATGAAACATTTCTGTCATTTCATAAAATATCTTCGCACTTCCTTGTCTTATTCTGAAAAAATCTGCAACACATTAATTATGGAGGGATGCTCACTCAGATTTTCAGCGAAGTAAATAAGAAGTTGCATATACAAAACTGAAGCCAAACGTACACAACGTATAAAAGTTCAGTGCATTGGCGGAATTGACACTTGTACTTAGGTGATTCATGTGAAATAGTTCCAAACGTGATCATGGCCGCACGATGCGAATTAACAGACTTTGAGTGCGGAATGGTAGTTGGAGCTAGAAGCATGGGACAATCCATTTCGGAATTAGTTAGGGAATTCAATATCCAAAGGTTCACACTGTCAAGAGTGCTCCGCGAATACCAAATTTCGGCCATTAACTCTCACCACGAACAATGCAGTGTCCAAAGGCCTTCAATGAACAACCGAGAGTAGCGGTGTTTGCGTACAGTCGTCAGTGCTAACAGACAAGTAACACTGCATGAAGCAACCGCAGAAATCTATGTGGGACGTACGACGTATCTGTTACGAGAGTGTGATGAAGTCTGAAGTCTGTCGTTGATGGGCAGGCAGACGGCCGACGCTATTGCGTTTGCCAACAGCACGATATCGTCTGCAGCACCTCACCTTATCTCTTAACCACACCGATTTGACCCTAGACGACTGGAAAACCGTGATGCGGTCAGATGGGTAAGGATTTCAATTGGTAAGAGCTGACGCTAGGGTTCGAGTGAGGCACGGGCCCCACGAGGCCATGGACCAAGCTATCAAGAAGGCAGTGTCTACATCTAAGTGAATAATCTGCTATTAACAATTAAGTGCTTGGGAGGGGGTTCAATGAAACACCTTCAAACTGCCTCTCTACCATTCCACTCTCGAACGGCTCGCGGGAAAAACGAGCACTTACGTTTTTCGGTGCGAGCCCTGAATTCTCTTCTTTTATCGTGATGATCATTTCTCCCTATGTATGTGGGTGCCAAAAGATTGTTTTCGCAATCGGAACAGGTGATTGAAATTTCATGAGAAGATCCCGTCGCAACGAAAAACGGCTTTGTTTTAGTGATTGCCACTACAATTCACTTATCATGTCTCCCTTATTTCGCGATAATACAAAACGAGTCGCCCTTCTTTGAAATTTTTTAGTGTCATCCGTCAGTCCCACACCGCACAGCAATACTCCAGAATAGGACGGACAAGTTTAGTAGATCTGTTGCACCTTCTAAGTGTTCTGTTAATGAATCGCAGTCTTTGGTTTGCTCTACCCACAACATTACCTATGTGATCGTTCCAACTTAGGTTATTTGTAATTGTAATCCCTAAGTATTTAGTTGAACTTAACAGCCTTCAGATTTTTGTGACTTACCGTGTAATCGAAATTTAATGGATTTTTTGTAGTACTCATATATATAACTTCACACTTTTATTCATTCATTGTCAATTGCCACTTTTCACACCACAAAGATATCTTATCTACATCATTTTGCAATTCATTTTGGTGATCTGAAGACTTTACAAGACAGTAAATGACAGCATCATCTGCAAATAATCTAAGAGGGCTGCTCAGATTGTCTCCTACGTCGTTAATATAGGTCAGTAACAATAGAGGGCCTATAACACTTCCTTGGGGAACGTCCGATATTACTTCTGTTTTACTCGATGACTTTCCGTCTATTACTACGAACTGTGACCTTTCGGACAGGAAATCACGAATCCAGTCGCACAACTGAGGCGATATTCCATAGGCACACAGTTTGGTTAGAACACAGTCGTGTCGAAAGCCTTCTGAAAATCTTAAAATATGGAGCCAATTTGACATCCCCTGTCGATAACACTCATTACATCAAGAGTATAAGGAGCTAGTTGTGTTCCACAAGAACGATATTTCCTGAATCAGTGCTGTCTATGTGTCAGTAAATCTTTTTCGTCGAGGTACTTCATAATGTTCGAATACAGTATACGTTCCAAAACCCTACTGAAAATCTACGTTAATGATATGGACCTGCAATTCAGCGGATTACTCCCATTTCCCTTTTTGGGTGTTGGTGTGACTTGAAAAACTTTCCAGTCTTTAGGTACGGAACTCTCTGTGAGCGAGCGGTTGTATATAATTGCTAAATATCGAGCTATTACATCTGCACACTCTGAAAGGAACATGATTGGTATACAATCTGGACCGGAAGCCTTGCTTTCGTTAAGTGGTTTAAGCTGCCTTTGCTACACCAAGGATATCTACGTCTGTTTCTCATCTTGGCAGTTGTTCTTCATTGGAATTCAGGAATATTTACTTCGTCTTCTTTGGTGAAGGAGTTTCGGAATACCGTGTTTAATAACACTGCTTTGGTGGCACTGTCATCAATGACTTCACAGTTGTTACCGCGCAGTGAAGGTATTGATTGTGTCTTGCCACTGGTGTGCTTTATATATGAGCAGAATCTCTTTGGGTTTTCTGCCAGATTCCGAGACAGAATTTCGTTGTGGAAATTATTAAAAGCATCTCGCATTTAAGTACGCGCTATATTTCGAACTTCAGCAAAACTTTGCCAATCTTCGGGGTTTTGCGTTCTTTTAAATTTTGCAAGCTTTTATCGTTGCTTCTGCAACAGCGATCTACCCCGTTTTGTGTACAGTGGGGGATCAGTAACATCACTTAATAATTTAGGTGTTATATGTTCCTCAATTGCTGTCGATACTATCTCTTTGAAATCATTCCACATGTTCTCTACGCATACGTCAGAAGGACTGGAGACTGTATCTTAAAATGGAGTTAAAAGCATTTTTATCAGCTTTTTAAAATAGATGTACTTTGCGTTTCTTTTTGATGGTTCTGGGTGTTACTGTATTCATCCTTGGAGCAACTGCCTTGTGGTCGCTAATCCCTGTATTCGTCATGATATTCCCTACTTGTCCAGGATTATTTGTTACTAAGAGGTCAAGTATGCTTTCGCAACCATTTAGGCTTCGAGTAGCCTCTTGAACTAATTGTTGAAAATAATTTTCTGAGAAAGCATTCAGTATAATTTCGAATGATGTTTTATGCTTGCCGCCGGCTTTAAACGTATGATTTTTCCAGCATATCGAAAAAAATGGCTCTGAGCACTATGGGACTTAACATCTATGGTCATTAGTCCCCTAGAACTTAGAACTACTTAAACCTAACTAACCTAAGGACAGCACACAACACCCAGCCATCACGAGGCAGAGAAAATCCCTGACCCCGCCGGGAATCGAACCCGGGAACCCGGGCGTGGGAAGCGAGAACGCTACCGCACGACCACGAGATGCGGGCCAGCATATCGAGGGTAGATTGAAGTCGCCACCGACTATAATTGTATGAGTGGGGTACCTATTCGAAATGAGACTCGAGCTTTCTTTTAACTGTTCAGCAACTATATCTTCTGAGTCACGGGGTCGGTAAAACGATCCAATTAATAGTTTAGACCGATTGTTAAGTATAACCTCTACCCATACTATTTCGCAGAAACTATCTACTTCAATTTCACTACAAGGCAAATTACTTCTGTCAGCAATAAATACACCACCAACTGTATTTAATCGATCCTTCCTGAACACTGTTAGATCGTATGAAAAAAATTCGGCTGAACTTACTTCCGGTTTTAGCCAGCTTTCTGTACCTATAACTATTTGAGCTTCAGTGATTTCTATTAGGAATTGGAACTCTGGTTCTTCCCCAGCACAGGCTCCCTTGAACTGTGGGCTGTGTTAAATGGAATGGACTGGGTCCTCTCATCCAATTAAACCGATCAATGACTCAGAATGGTTATGTTCGCTTCTTGGAGACTATATGCAGCCTTTCATGGACTTCATGTTCCCAACCAACGAAGTCATGTAACCAGAGCACTCTTGTTTGCTACTGGGCTGGAAAACGTTCTGACAGTTCGGGGGTGTGATCTGGCCATTCATTTCACCTGACATGAGTCCCATCAGACATTTGGGGAATGAAATCTGGAGGTCAGTTCGTGTACAGCATACTGCACGGGTAACGTGTAGCATTTATGGGCGGCTATAGAGGCAGAATGGGTCAATATTTCTGCAGGGGACTTCCAACGACTCGTTTAGTCCTCCCCACGTCGAGCTCCTGCACTGTGGCAGGCGAAAGGAGGTTCGACATGAATTTAGGAGATATCTCATAATTTTTCTCACGTCAATGTACTTGGAAGCATTCTTGCATACTCTTCCTTTTTCTTCACGAAATTTCCTGCAGATGAATGTAAAGATTGTGTGTGTAATGTAGTGTCTTGTTTATGTCGGATTATGATGAGAGAAGAGAGAACATGGAACCCGGTGCCGGTACATTATCTGCTCCTCGCGAGTTAGCACCGAGCAGGCCGCTGAGCTTAACGTACCCACCCTGTGGATCACCATCAATGTGTCGTATGCCCACTTCATTATCAGAAAGTCAGACGGAAAGCCGCCAACTGCGCTTGGCGTACCCAGTGGTCACCCATCGTAGTACACGCCATGCCATCCGCTGCTTAACTTCGACGATCTGATGGGAACTCTCGAATTCAAAGAGCAAGACCGTTGGAACCTGTACAGTGAATGCTGGTGAGAGATAAATAGTTTAGGACTAGGTTTTTACATTATGAACTAGGGGCTGTACAGCTCGTGCAGTGATTGGTGTTTAGGACTGAATGAACAGTGTAGCAGTGGGTTTTGGATCACGAAATTAACTTTTTTGTGTAAATGTATGGACGTAGCACTACTGGTCACTGCGGATATACTGAAGGACAATATAGGCTCTTTACTCCGTCCGACACTCATGATTTAGTTTTTCCGTTGCTACCATAAACTGTTTCAGTAAAAGTCTGAGATGGTTGCTAGGCTCCCATAATAAGGCCAGACCGACTGTCCGTATCATCGTCTTCGAACTAGACCAGTATGACAGTAAATTCCTTTACATAAAATTATTGGTTTTTGTTCTTAAACTGCAATGTTGTAAAATTTCAAGCATTCTTGTCAAACTCGTCCACGGATGAATGGCATTATCCCTGCAACTAATACAAAAGTTACTGAAATTTAGGTCATAGTGCTAGGGTCATGTCGTCCGTCTTTGTAGCTGAGCGGTTATTGCGTTTGACTCCCAAGTGGGGGAACCAGGTTCGATTACCGATACTATAAGGGACTCTTTCTCGGTGGCAGGACTGGAACGGCGCGCATTCAGCCTCGTGAGACCAACTGAGGAACTACTCCACGATTAGCAACGGAGCCGCGATCGACACACCCTGGTCACATGCCTCTCCAATACTGCATCCTTTGACGCCTTTGGCAGCGGATAACTGTGCGATCGGTGGAGCCTGATCGGCTCGTCAAAAGCCAGGACGCAGAACTTTCACTTTACTTTGCCTTGCAATAAATTTTCGTTGTGGCTTGATAGCTGGTCTTATGCGCTTGTCCATTGAAACGAAGGGAAACACTTCAGAAGGAAACATTATGTACCTATGCCTACAGGCATCTAGGTACAAGGAGAACAATTTCGTCTGTCACAGCCGTGAATGAGTAAGAAATAACGTTTCACAATTTTCATGATTTGGAACTGTGTTTACTTTTATTTGGCAACAGAACCCAAGTGCAAATTTTGTGGTGGTAAGTTCCTATGGGTCCATACTACTGAGGCCATCCGTCCATAGGGTTCCACACTATTAAAGTAACTTACGCTAAAGACAACACAAACACCTATGCCCGAGGGAGGACTCTAACCTCCGACGCGGGGAGCCTCGCGAACCGTAGCAAGGCACCTCAGACGCGCGGCTACCCCGCGGCCAAGTGCAAATGTTTCATTTCATGACCACCAGTGGGAATAGTTATACGACGTCTTCAACCGTAGATATGAGATGGTTTTGCAGAAGATGGTCATCCTCCACGAATCCACCAACAACAGCTACAACTATATGTAACAGGATGCATTTCTCCAGCTACCTGCAACCTCTAGACCTGAACATTTTTGTTTTTGCTCTTCTGTCGATTCCTTATTCTCGTGCACTTAAGGAACTAAATACACTCCTGGAAATTGAAATAAGAACACCGTGAATTCATTGTCCCAGGAAGGGGAAACTTTATTGGCACATTCCTGGGGTCAGATACATCACATGATCACACTGACAGAACCACAGGCACATAGACACAGGCAACAGAGCATGCACAATGTCGGCACTAGTACAGTGTATATCCACCTTTCGCAGCAATGCAGGCTGCTATTCTCCCATGGAGACGATCGTAGAGATGCTGGATGTAGTCCTGTGGAACGGCTTGCCACGCCATTTCCACCTGGCGCCTCAGTTGGACCAGCGTTCGTGCTGGACGTGCAGACCGCGTGAGACGACGCTTCATCCAGTCCCAAACATGCTCAATGGGGGACAGATCCGGAGATCTTGCTGGCCAGGGTAGTTGACTTACACCTTCTAGAGCACGTTGGATGGCACGGGATACATGCGGACGTGCATTGTCCTGTTGGAACAGCAAGTTCCCTTGCCGGTCTAGGAATGGTAGAACGGTGGGTTCGATGACGGTTTGGATGTACCGTGCACTATTCAGTGTCCCCTCGACGATCACCAGTGGTGTACGGCCAGTGTAGGAGATCGCTCCCCACACCATGATGCCGTGTGTTGGCCCTGTGTGCCTTGGTCGTATGCAGTCCTGATTGTGACGCTCACCTGCACGGCACCAAACACGCATACGACTATCATTGGCACCAAGGCAGAAGCGACTCTCATCGCTGAAGACGACACGTCTCCATTCGTTCCTCCATTCACGCCTGTCGCGACACCACTGGAGGCGGGCTGCACGATGTTGGGGCGTGAGCGGAAGACGGCCTAACGGTGTGCGGGACCGTAGCCCAGCTTCATGGAGACGGTTGCGAATGGTCCTCGCCGATACCCCAGGAGCAACAGTGTCCCTAATTTGATGGGAAGTGGCGGTGCGGTCCCCTACGGCACTGCGTAGGATCCTACGGTCTTGGCGTGCATCCGTGCGTCGCTGCGGTCCGGTCCCAGGTCGACGGGCACGTGCACCTTCCGCCGACCACTGGCGACAACATCGATGTACTGTGGAGACCTGACGCCCCACGTGTTGAGCAATTCGGCGCTACGTCCACCCGGCCTCCCGCATGCCCACTATACGCCCTCGCTCAAAATCCGTCAACTGCACATACGGTTCACGTCCACGCTGTCGCGGCATGCTACCAGTGTTAAAGACTGCGATGGAGCTCCGTATGCCACGGCAAACTGGCTGACACTGACGGCGGCGGTGCACAAATGCTGCGCAGCTAGCGCCATTCGACGGCCAACACCGCGGTTCCTGGTGTGTCCGCTGTGCCGTGCGCGTGATCATTGCTTGTACAGCCCTCTCGCAGTGTCCGGAGCAAGTATGGTGGGTCTGACACACCGGTGTCAATGTGTTCTTTTTTCCATTTCCAGGAGTGTACAATATGGTGGCCAACAATCGCGGTTGATCGCATCGCCTATGACACACAGTGAGTAAAGTGCACTGAACATATCGACTAAGTCATCGATTATTTTTGGAAGACTTCTTTGATTGTAATGAGACCACCTGCACCGGAAATTTTCCCCCACATGCTTTAAAGTTACACTTCCTCTGTGTAAATACTACCTCGTTTGGTATATGGTTGGAAACACTCTTCAGTCTGCGATAGCTTACATCCTGAACGATTCCATCTACCTTTAGGAGTTGAAAACAGGAAGTGTATAATTCAGAAAATATTTTAGTTTTTGTTTCAATCTCAGGACTGACAGTAGTGTCATGAGTGGTTTCGATCTCTCACTAAGCCGTCATGCGATAATTTTAACACGTTACTTAGTAACTCGTCTACTGACCAGGTCAGGACAGGCGCCGGTATGCTGAGATGCTGCGCATCCATCTTTACATATTCAGTTGATGCGCTACTATGTAACACATTCAGAATATCTGATGATTACTTACTAATAAGTCGATACCAGCGATGATACAACTATGTAACCTTAGGATGAGAAATACTGAAGAGACATTTCGTTAGATGACGATCACTGTTTCCTTTAGTCCGTCTGTTTGCACTGTAAAATAGATAAATAAATGAAAAAGAATGATATCCACACAAAGAATGTCCTAAAGGTGTTAAAGTAGAAGAAAACATTGATAAATTTCATGAAATGGTACTGAGTGATAAATTATTTGTACGAAACAGCTCTTACCAAACGAAAATCGGAGAAAGAGAGAATTGAATATTTTACATACAAAATTAACGAGGAGAAAACTTCGCTCCGCAGGCGTGATAGACTTGTTGACTACCGACCAAAAGCAAATTCGAAAACAACGAACCAAGGAGTAAGATGAAACGTTTAGCCATGTTAGATAAAACAAGCCAAGCACCGTGGAAGTAGCAGATAACTAATCAGAAGTGAAAAACGAACTGATGAGTGTGAAAATTGCCCTTGCAATAATTATAGACAGTTATCAAAAGGCATAAAATACTTCAATATATATTTGCTGAAATACAGAGGTGTCCTACGGATTTAAAGATGCTGCACAAGATTTGGAATATAATTTGCGAAAGCATTTAAGAGAAGCGTACACTTTTATAATTTTGTAAATGATAAGTTAAATAGCATGAGAATAAAGTTTCAAGGATGATATGTCCCTAAAGAAGAAGGATAGAAGCAAGTGTAGAACTCCACGACTTATTTGAGAATTTTCCAAAAATGTCCAAGGACAGAATGTGTGAATTATGCGATTAAATGAGTAAAAAAAGAACATAATTTTTTAGGAATGCGGCATTTCCTTTGTTTCGAGACCACAAAGATTGTTAATTTTTTAAAAATAATACGTAGTTCATATACAATCACATTTCGATTTTATTCACAAGAATTCTAATTGTGAGAAGTGATTCTTGGATCAACCAGAGGAGAAAAATATCTATAGTAAAGCCACAGTTTACGACATGAAAATCTTGTTTCAGTAGGTCAATCTGGAACGCCTTAGCTACTAATGTCTCCATACATTTCGCAACCCAATCTATAATAAGCTCTTACCCACAATAAAAACGCAATAGTTCAATTCTATAGAAGAAATAACAAGTATCATACAAATTTTAATGCATGTTTTTCTCAGTTTTTCTTGTGTCAATAATAGTAGCTGGAATCGTCTTTCTTTAGCTGTCTTTAAAGATCCCACTGGTAGTTTCTCAGGAGCTCAGGAGTGTGTGTCTGGTTCTGTGTCTGAATAGACAATCTATAGTGACATATCATTGAATGAAGTTTGCCAGCAACTGTGAGCTGTGTGCCACCAGCTGACAGAATCGAGGCTAGCGCTCGATCATCATGTCTGTCCAATGATGGATCCTGGAGAGAGAGGACACTTTCACACACCGCTCCAGTAAAGGTATATGCACTGTGTTATCCTCTAGAAGCTGGTAACTTCTATAGGTTTCTGGAGGTGTTGCCTCAATAAGAAATCATGTAAGACTTGTGTTCATGGTACGTTATGAGGTATTCTTGTGCTAATTAAGAACGTTTCTGACCGCAGATCATAAAATAGACTCTTTGGGTAAGCTTTTCATTGAATATCTTGGTTATTAAATTGTAGGAATGTGTGCCTCACTTATATTGTTTTGATGTTGGTTCAGTATCATAGAATGTTTACAATGGAAAGTTAAGGGGCTCTGCTATGAGTGTACTTCAAAAATTAAGTTAGATATGCCGCCCCACGCTAAGACCATCAGTCCACGGCATTTGCGAGACAAGAATACATGTTTTAAGTTTCCTGCAAAGACAGTTCTGTGCGGAAGAGACAAAAAAAGTTCGAGTGACTAGGGCCTCCCGCCGGGTAGAGCGTTCGCCGGGTGCAATCCTTTTGATTTGATACCACTTCGGCGACTTGTGCGTCTATGGGGCTGAAATGATAATGATTAGGACGACACAACAGCCAGTCCCTGAGCGAAGAAAATCTCCGACCCAGCCGGAATCAAACGCGGGCCGTTAGGATTGACATTCTATCGCGCTGACCTCTCAGGTACCGGGGGCGCACTGCGGTAAACATAACAGATGCATCACAGTATGCGAGTGAAATGTCGTAGCAATTAGAAACATTTTGTGCAAATACAGCATTAAAAGCCGTAAATATTAAAGAAGTTGTTAACACTCCCATACAGCGGCAGCTGGAAACATTTTTTTCTGTCACCAAGTTTACGTTAAGGAGAAGATCGGTGATGTAAGTAATGGGTGTAGCTAATAACTACTGCCTAAGAGTTCTTGGAGATGACTCGTAATTAACGTGAAAAGTCTAAAGATATTTTATCGAGAATGGCAGAGAAACAAAGGGAACTTCTAACTATCTGCAGTGAATCGTTAAGTATATAGTGATGGACAGCAGTGAATAACAACTTAAGATCTCATACAGATAAGCTCTCTGGGTTTGAATAGCTCAATAGCAGTGTCAATATTTGATGTAGTGGTGTTGCAAATCGTCTGTCGTGTCAGTTTAAATAAGCAATGTACCTTTTTCAGTGGATCCAAATTTAGTGCTTTACAACACAGCGAGTTCGTAATTTGAGCTAATTTTCTGAACTAACATCAAAACTAATCCCCAGTGAGTGACGTTTATACCGCCGATTCTAAGCCTGTCACTGTAACTACAAGTGTTAATATGACAGTAGTATGATTCGCCGTAAGTAGTTCATTCGTTATAGAGATAATCGTTTTGACTAAATCGCGAACAATTTACTTTTATGTTAGAAAAATTGCTTTTTTTTTAGTATGAAAAATACAAGGATAACGTCGTGTGGTCTCTCTATACCTGTCACTTCTTTCGCTAAGTCAGCTGTTAAAAGTGTATTAGTGGGACGATTTCAGGTAGGTGAGAGACTAAAATTTCGCCACTAGCTGATGCGGATTTCCAGTTACAATGCATTCCGCAGACAATGGCGCAGCATTATTCGGAACTGTTATCACCTCTAGCCCGAATGTAACTTATAAGCAGTCAGACGGGTTCGGAATACACTGAGTTATTGAGATCCACTATTCTGCGATGGTATGGATGCTATTGCCTCTGACTTATGACGCAATATCTTGCGAGGAAATTGTACAATGCAGCAAACTGGAAGCGTCCCAAAGATATTATCTTGCGAACACTTCAACATTATGCTGTCATCCCCCCACCAAGACAAGTGAGCATTGCCATTTCAGTCACTTAAATATTTTCAGTGCTTTAAAACTTTCTGCGCGTCTAATACAGAAAACAGCTTTCCAGTCAAAGCTGCTTCTTTTGATCGACTAGTGCCACGACAGTTGAATCAGTTATTATGAAAAGGTCATAAGTCCATAAAACATGATTTTGAGATATTCAGAGAAAACTGTTCTATGCCTCAGTGGTGGAAGGTATGAAGTACTTTTATACTCTGGTGTAACTGGAAACCATTAAATCTACATCTTAAAATCATCAATTTTTATTTTCACATTCTTCAAATTACTTTTTTTTCTTGGACTCATGACCTTTTTGAAACAAATTAAAATATATAATAATAAAACTATAGAATTTTGAGGATTTATTAATAAACACAAATTACGAATAGTATTTTAATAACATCATCATTACAGATAAGCATTGTTGCAACATTTTCTGTAGGTTTCATATATTTTCGTCTTCTTCAGCTGTTGTCGGCCAAGTGAGTAAATCAATATAGATTTTGTGCTCCTCTGGGATGTACTGTTCCAGTTTTTTATATCGCTTATCTTAACTTTGTTCATAGAACATTTCACTCCGTGTGCTGAGGCTGTTGGGTGAGTGATATTTGCTAGGGGTTGTAAAAGTCTGAAAGGGTTTTGAGTCAGTCCATTAATGAACTTTCGGGCTACTAATACCCCTGGGTTGTGGCTGTCATACTCAGACATACTGTACTGTGAAACACTGAGTTGACTTTCATTTAACTGTCTTTTCCAATTGTTTCTGAACTCTGGGAATTGCATTTAAAAAGATCTGGCCACAAGTCTTTATAGTCCTTAACAATGTTATCCTCAAGGTTGTTGACAATGAATGAGTTCTTTTTATTGGCAGAGTGAAGAATAAGTTCAGTATATTCTTTCACAGTGTAAACTCTATCAGTTTGTCGTAACTATCTTCTATACCCCCAACCACCCTATCACAAGGTAGGAAAGAGTGCCCCCGGATAGGAAAGTATTTTTTTCAAACTTACCAGCTGCAAGAATGTTTTGTTCTTTGTAGTTAATGTACGCTTCTCCTCATAATCTAGAGTTCTTTATTATGATGTGTTTGTATTTATCACAATGCCGTATGCCTTTCGTCTTGTTATGGCTGTTACCTTCCTTCATTTCAGTCCATGTTCTCTTTTCTGATTAAATTGCCACTACGAATGAAAGATGAGACAACAACCACACAAGACTTGTCTTACAATTTGGTACCAACAATAGATCATGAAATCGGTACTGGTAAAATTTGACTGTTGCTAATGTAGGGTCATAAACCATAAGCTACTTCCAGTGATTTAAAATATATTACATAAAAGATAAATATGCCTACCTGAATTGTACAGACGAAATTTCACGGGCGCTGATAACCTCGCTGTTGTGCGCCCTAAAATACTAATCATCATCATCATCATCATCACGAAATTTCAGGTGCTGTCAGGAGATATATTTTTCCTCGCAGTGCCCCTTTTGCGGTTCTCGACACCTAAGGAGCAGCCTTCGCAAAGGAACGACCTTTCATTTCTCATGAATATCAGACACATAATTATCAAGCCGCTCTCTGTGTAGCGTTGCTTCTAGGCGTAGTTAAACATTTATCGACACTGGGTCAAAGTTTGCATATATATATTATTTCCCTAGAAGTATGTGTACATATTTTGTTCATACTATGTCTTCAATTCGGTTCCTAGTTAACTAAATTTCACAGCAATCGATACAAACTCTATCAACTAAAGACATAAAGTCTGTAAATAAATCAGCGATCGTGTTATGGCACTTTATTTGTAAAGATCCGTATTGATCACCCAAATTTTACAATTCAAAAATACAGGGTAATGCTACTACCGTCTTCAGATATGTTAGCAATAGAAAAAGATTGGTGTAGCCAATTAGATTCAATTAGCTGAAGGAAAATCTAATACAAGCCTAGTGATACATAAGTAAAAATAAAAAAATATTTACATGATTAAAAGAGATCCAATCAACTACACCTACTATAAAATATTCTTATGTAGGTATCAACGTCGAAATCTAGGCTACCTGTGTAACCGGAATTGTAAATTTAATTGTTAAACTGCGGTATGCGTAGACATTAATTAAAATTGCGTCATATGGCAAAACGAGCGTCTGACAATGAAACATGAACTGACGTATAACATGTGGAATTAGGTCGACACTCAAATTAAACACAAAAAGTGGAATGAATAATAATGGGAAACTGCTAGCCTCGCAAAGTACATAACACACAACTGTGTAAAAACCATAATGTGAAGTTTAAAAGCAACATCACATCTACAAATCTAAACCTTTCGGCATGAGAAAGCAATTGAACATAACAGTAAGTATGAGGTGATTAACAAAACAGTGGCAATTAAAACCTCGATACTCGATAACACATCCGGACTGGAGTCTCAGTGGCGTCGCCTCTTGGCTTCCCTGTATGAAGTTCTTATCCCTGTGGCGGAACTTGCGGAAGAAGGCATAGTCTCCTCGTCGGCCAGCGCTCACGACCGCACGAATACCTGATGCAGCTCTCGTCGCTGCTCAAACAACAAGGTTTCTGCATCGATCAAAACATGCATTCAACTTAAACTTACGCTGTTCATTCAGCAGTAACTGCAGTTGCCGCTTTCTGAGTACCTAAATTTCCATTTCTTCGAGTAGGTTCAGTAATTGTCCTTTTGGTGCCTTACAACACTTCCATATTATCCTCTGTTTCCGATCACATGTTTTTCTTTATCCAAATGTGTACCGGAAGCGCGCTTATTTTGGCTAAATTTATGCTCTCTAAAAGGACAATTACTGGATCTATTTTGCGTAAACTATCAAAGGTTCCGTTGAAGAATGTTAAAATTTTACAATGGAAGTTCAGTTCACACACTGGAAAAGAAAAAGAAACGTTCAGGAAAACTGTTGGAAGGCACGGAGCACAAAAAAGAAAAAATAATAAAGGGGGGAAAACTAATAGACATACGCATAGGTTTCTACTTCATATTGTCCACAAATATTAAGAAGTTGCCGAGGAAAGAGAAAATATGGAAATCACTTCATACGAACCCAGGACAATTTGAGATCAGTCATGGAGCTATATCTACTAACAAGCAAAAAGGAATGATAAAGATGAAATTTAGAAAAGGAACAAGTATAGGAACAGCTCATTATTTAACTACAATAATAAATTCAAACCACAAACATGGATTCGAAGACAAGGTCATAGGATTCATAAAAGTGATACTGAAACGCTTAAAGCAGTGAAACCAGAGCGTTATTTACGGCTAAGGATCGACACAGAAAACTGGGAGGATATTCAAACAAAGTCAGTCAAAACAGAACCTCTCAAAAGACACGAGAAGCGTAGACGATGGAATGAAAATATTGGAAAAGCATTACAGCTTAGAAAACAGGTCTGACAGAATTTGTACGCCACCAAAAGAAGTGAAGAGTTTATCAGCTTTAACCAACAGATGCGTCAAACAGCAAAAACTATAAGGGCACTCAAAGGGAAGTTTTAAAGGACCCAGCTGTAACAAATTGAGGAAGACACCCAAATGAAATTTACCATGAACTTCTACAGAACCTTTAAACAAAGCCTCCAAACTTATCAAGGTGTTTCAAAGTGAAGATGAAACATTAGCATTAAACAACCAAAAAACCGAGAAATGTTAGCAAGCAATATCAAGAAGTTGTTAAATTGTGATGAACTAAAGCAAAATTTGTAGAACAATATCCAGGACGCATTTACCCAAACTCAGAACCCCCCACTAGATATCTGAAGAATGTTAAGACCCCTAGGAATGATTCAGTAACTGCTGAAATGTCGAAAATGATGGGTGGTGCAACGCTGAAGAAGCCACACGGAGTCTTTCAAATATGACAACAAACTGACCCCATACGAGTTACATTTTTACCACTTAATGTACAGAACACTGATAAAGGACATAAAACTAACCCCAACTTTCCTCCTTCCATTGACTTCGAAAATGTTTTCAAAAGCATTACAAAAGGATACTACCCACGGGCGTCAAATTGTGCCAGATCTGTTTTCTAAGCTGTAATGCTTTTCCAATATTTTCATTCCATCGTCTACGCTTCTCGTGTCTTTTGAGAGGTTCTGTTTCAAGCGCTGTTTTGACTGACTTTGTTTGAATATCCTCCCAGTTTTCTGTGTCGATCCTTAGCCGTAAATAACGCTCTTGTTTCACTGCTTTAAGCGTTTCAGTATCACTTTTATGAATCCTATGACCTTGTCTTTGAATCCATGTTTGTGGTTTGAATTTATTATTGTAGTTAGATAATGAGCTGTTCCTATACTTGTTCCTTTTCGAAACTTCATCTTTATAATTTCTTTTTGCTTGTTAGTAGATATAGCTCCATGACTGATCCCAAATTGTCCTGGGTTCGTATGAAGTGATTTCCATATTTTCTCTTTCCTCGGCAACTTCTTAATATTTGTGGGCAACGGAATTGTATGCTTCAGTCAGTGGTCGACGTGGTCATGCGGGATCCGGCGAACCAAACGGTGCGAGTTCACTGAGCCAGGCGTCCAGCAGCTGTGGACTACGAGCGCTCCCTGTCATCTCGATGTAGAATGGATGGCGGCAGCCACATCGCCCAGTCACACCTGGAGCAGCCAACCAACGATGCCAAGCAGATTCCTCCTAGTCACGGCTCTGACATCATCGTTCGTGATCTAGTTGAGAGAGTCTCATACTTGTTGACATTGAGAGCTGGACTTTATTTCTTGCTGCAGCAGTTGTATTGAGTTTTCGTTCGCTTGGAAAAATACAAGTAAATCTTCTATTTTCTGTGTTAACTTGTTCGCTAATCATTTCTGCTCCTTCCAGCTTTCCTCCGACGACAGTTGCCATACACTCTGTAGCCCACCTCTCCTTACCATTGTTTACGAAGGTCGTACACAGCATCCCTAGATCAAAGCGGTAGTACCTACATGTGGCTTGTTGACTTTTTTCTGTTCTGTCGTCTTTTTGACTGGATTTTGGTGGTCGTGGTTGTCTTCTGTGTCTGTAGTGTTTGCATTGCTTGTGCTCTTTGTGTTCTAGGTTACGCGGTTGCTCCTTATTCACTTTTTTTGCTTTCTCTGCACTTATTTGTCTTGTTATTTTACACGTTATTTAAGTTATAATGGCTACTGCGCTGCAATCCTCTGCTGCGCCACCTGCAGCCGATCTAACTTAGTTTACTCAGTTTTAGAGTCAACAAATGGTGCAAGTGCCTGGTGTGCCTCGTTTGCCATACCAGGGGCACAGAGGCGTCGTTCACAACAAGCAATTGGCGCAAGGTCATTGCACTTGGCATGCACTGGATGCTCAAGCTGAATAGTTGACATCTCAGGGCCAGGCTTGTCCTGAGCATCAGCCCGCCCCACTTCAGCAGTTCTTCAAATGGCTCAAACTTCAGACACTTCACTTGCACTTGAATTTTGCTGGTCCTTGTAACGTATTGTATTGTATGTTAACCGGGGACCTAGAAACGATGGAGAGACTCCGTACCCGCCGCAGCCGCAGTGGTCCACAAGTCCAAGACGACTACCGCAGTCCACTTCAGCCCTCCGCTGCCCCACACCGAACCCAGGGTTATTGTGCGGTTCGGCCCCCGGTGGACCCCCCAGGGATCGTCTTACACCAGACGAGTGTAACTCCTATGTTTGCGTGTTAGAGTAATGGTGGTGTACGCGTACGTGGAGAACTTGTTTGCGCAGCAGTCGCCGACGTAGTGTAACTGAGCCGGAATAAGGGGAACCAGCCCGCATTCGCCGAGGCTGATGGAAAACCGCCTAAAAACCATCCATAGGCTGGCCGGTTCACCGGAACTCGACACAAATCCGCCGGGCGGATTCGTGCCGTTGCTGGTCCTTACTGGTGTACGCAATGGTTCATCATCATTGACGCTTTCAGCAAATTTCCCTTTGTGGTTCCTATGCACTCCACTATGGCTTGTTCCACAATTAAGGTCTAATATTTTGCCCCGAGGATTGGCCTGAACTGATTGTGACTGACAACAGACCTCAACTTGTTGCCACCGAGTTTGAACAGTTTTGCACTGCCTCCAGCATCAATCGTATTACCAGTGCAACATTCCACACGCAGTCCAACGTTGAAGCTGAACGCCTTGTACGAACATTGAGCAACAGATAGACAAACCTGGGATCCTCCTCTCTGTTGCTGTTGTTGTCTTGTTACTACTCCCAGCCATGTGAGGACCATCACTAACATATTTGTTACATAGTAGCTGCACTTTGCTTCACTTTCTGCACTGCCCATCGGACGGCGCACGCTCCGCCTAGACAGGCAAAACTCACAATAACGATTCGGTATTGTGGAGATCGTATGGCGCGGAGGTGCTGAGAGGAACGCGCCATTTTACGACTTCTTTTTACTGCAGGTACCTAGCGGACTGCTGAGACGTAATCAGAATCAAATTCTTCCACATGAATTGCATGATCCTGCCGCAGGCTTTGTGCTTTCATAGTCCATGCCTGCCTACACGCAGCAGCCGTCGCTGCATCTGGGTCTAGCGTGTTCTGCGCCGTCGGCTGATGCGGAGGTCAATGCCTTTTCACCGTCGTTACCATCGTGACAGTCACCATCGTCCTGGCATGGACATTGCGCTTGGCAGCTATCACACATGCCGCCTCAAGTCCCTCTGCAGTTGTGGAGATGTCTGTGTCTTCATTTTTTGCTCCACCTCTGAATGAAGGCCCGTGCGCGCTGCCCGTTTTTTAGTTGGTGTTCTCAGGTCGGCTCAGGGCATATGGTGCAGCGTGGGCAGTAGCTCGGCACTGGCGTCAGTTTCGGCTCCCTTCTCCTCATTGCCACATGCATCCAGTCATCCTCCATTCCCTGTCGTTATTCGCTCATCCACATGACATAGCAATGGTGAGGAGGTTTCTTGGGAATGGATGTGGTATCACATAGCGATACCACCCCAGGTCATCAAAGTTGGCAATGGCATTGCATGTTCACGTCAGACGCCGATGGTGGTCATCAGGCATCTAGTGGACCCAATGGTGCATGCCCACTGAATCATGCCTGCAGCAGCTCTGGACGGACTACAAGTGCTCCCTGCCGCCACGATACTGGATTGCCGGCGGCAACCAACCCGCCCACTCACACTCAGAGCCGCTTCGCAACATGATGATACACAGACGCCACCTAGTCACAGCTCTGACACCGTCGTTTGTGCTTCAGTTCAGAGAGCCTCATCCTTGTTGACATTTAAAACTGGACTTTTTTCCTTGCTGCAGTATTTTCAACGAGTCCTCATTCGCTTGGAGAAATATAAGATAAGCAGTTCTTCTGTCTACTGTGTTAACTTGTTCACTAATAATTTCTGCTTCTCTCCAGACAGTTGCCGCACCATTCTCTAGCCCAGCTCTCCTTGCCAATGTGTCCAAAGTCATACATAACGAAACTTCCAAGGCTTCTGAGATCATAGCAGGTGTGAGACAACGACATAGGCTGTACCTATTTCTGGTCAGTTGTGTGCTGAAAAAGGTACTCAGGAAATGGAGCAAAAGAAGAGAAGAAGAAAGAATTTTAAGAAACCACAGTTGAGAGAAAGGGGGTAATCCGAGTTTTGATTTTTTGGCTTTTGCAGATGTTATTGCCATCTTAGCTGAATATACAGAAGATGAAACAATGCAGATAAATCTTCTACGCCAGATAGAATCAAAAGCAGACCAATGAATATTTTTTTGAAAAACGGAATATATGACAGATAGAATGGAGGCACCAAAATACATGGAAACTGATTATGGAATAATAAAAATGGCTAGAAAATTTAAATATCTGTGTGGAGCAATACAACCAAATGCTTTGGGCAAAGAAGTTAATTTAGCAAGGGGAAGGAAACTGGAGGCGCCTTTTCGAGTAACAAAAACCCTGTGTGAGAAGAAATCTATTTCCATAAATGCAAAATTCCAGAATTACAAAACTGTCATTAGACCAGACTGCCTTTGTGCTTCAGAGCCCCTTTCGCTAAATACACACTAACAATTAGGTGAAACAGAAAAGAAGGAAAGGAAAATGATTAGGAAAATCGTGGAGCCAAAATATCACAGTTGGAAATGGAAACAAAAAAGTAATAAAATGTTCATGAAAGAAATTGAACGAATATTAAACACAATAGGAAGAGAAGAGATGTATTCTATGGACACCTAAAAAAGATTGCATGAACAAAGAATAACAAATGAATTTTAAAATGTTATGACAGAATCGCAAAAAACGTTAATGATGTGGATCAAAGATGTTAAAACAGCTTTGAGGGAACTGGAAATAGTGAAGGAAGAAATAGGAGAAGGAAAAAAGTTTGGAGCAAAAGATAAAATTTAATGTGCTTCCACAAGAATACAAATAAAAATACAGGCGTAATATGGACGGAAGAATGAATGGAAAAACATAGGGTAACGAATGAAAAACTACTGGAAAGAAAGACAGGAGAAAGAAGGACACATAGGTTATTTCATGTAGTCCTCAGTTGCTCAAACAGATAAAAATATGATTCCCAATAAATGTTAGTTCAGATGAAGCTCCAGCCACACCCGGCATTACACAAGGGAAGAGGAGATAGGACTCGTATGGAGGCATACATATAGTCGTTTGCCTTTTCTCCATTTGCGGTTTGAACAGTAAAGGAACTAACTGGTATTGGTAGAAGGTATCCTCCGCCATGCACAGTATGCTGGCGTGTGGAGTTTGCATGCGTATTTAAAAGTAGATCTAGGCTCCGGTGTCATACTTGGTTCATTCCAGCAGCTGCAATACAAGGGTGAGAAGACCAGTCTTCCCCAAGGATTTCAACGAAACTCCCTGCAGTGTTGTCGCTACAACTGATTGTGGCCCCTTGGTTCCGCGTAGACCAGGAGGAAGGCTTAACACAGGAACTACGAAGTTTCTATAGTAAGCTAGGCTACGACTTTCTTTCTTCCATAGGTAGTGACCTACATGGCCATATTAATGAGTCGGGGGTACACTACACACCCGACGCTGCTACTCAGGTAGACAGTGCGTTGAGCGCAGACAGGGTTTTCTTACGTTAGTAAGGCCCAGACAATTATATTAAAGGATAACCTGAAGTATTAATGATAGATACAAAGAAATGCCGCCTAACAAAGATAGAATACTAAAATCATAAATATCAACCACCGATACATTTTCAACGAAGTGCCAGAATTTGGAGCACACTTAACAAGCTCTGGCACCCACATCGTATTGATGTAAATCTAAATGTGTATCGAAATAAAGGAATAGAATATAATGATGGAAGCTGGAGTTGATGTATTCGACGCAGTAGATAAGAAGTTCAAATCCACTGAAATAAAAACTGAAGTTGGTTGCGTGATCATTTGGGCAAAGTATGAAAGCTACGAATTACCTCACGACTGAGTCTCCCTGTCGATCACCAGATTCATTTCCAGATGGCATCAAAACTTTAGAGAACACTTCAGACCACTAGCACGTATGTCTCCCATCATATAGCCATCATGAGAAAAACCTCAGCGGAAACATCTAATTGCTAGCTCTTATGACCCTCAACTACATAGTCAAATTAGAGTGCAGTCCAACAGTCGACTGAAATAGTTACAGTTTTACATGTACTGTGCGTGACAAGGCACAGTGTGAAAAAAAGCAAAATATATTCTCTGATAACTACTTAGAATTTATTATTTGGAAGCTGTATCACGACAAACCTAGACTACTGGCCATTAAAATTGCTACACCACGAAGTTGACGCGCTACAGAAGCGAAATTTAACCGACTGGAAGAAGATGCTGTGATAAGCAAGTGATTAGCTTTTCAGAGCATTCACACAAGGTTGGCGCCGGTGGCGACACCTACAACGTGCTGACATGAGGAAAGTTTCCCACCAATTTCTCTTACACAAACAGCAGTTGACCGGCGTTGCCTGGTGAAAAGTTGTTGTGATGCCTTGTGTAATGAGGAGAAATGCGTACCATCATGTTTCCGACGTTGATGAAGGTAGACTATCGCGATTGCGGTTTATCGTATCGCGACATTGCTGCTCGCGTTGGTCGAGATCCAACGACTGTTAGCAGAATATGGAATCGGCGGGTTCAGGAGGGTAATATAGAACGCCGTTCTGGATCCCAACGGCCCTCGTATCACTAGCAGTGTAGATGACAGGCATCTTATCCGCATGGCTGTAACGGATCGTGCAGCCACGTCTCGATCCCTGAGTCAACAGATGGGGACATCTGCAAGACAACAACCATCTGCACGAACAGTTCGACGACGTTTGCAGCAGCATGGACTATCAGCTCGTACACCATGGCTGCGGTTACCCTTGACGCTGCATCATAGACAGGGGCGCCTGCGATGGTGTACTCAACGACGAAACTGGGTGCACGAATGGCAAAACGTCGGTTTTTCGGATGAATCTAGGTTCTGTTTACAGCATCATGATGGTCGCATCCGTGTTTGGCGACATCGCGGTGAACGCACATTCGAAGCGTGTATTCGTCATCGCCATACTGACGTATCACCCGGCGTAATGTTATGGGGTGCCATTGGTTACACGCCTCGGTCACCTCTTGTTCTCATTGACAGCACTTTGAACAGTGGGCGTTACATTTCAGATGTGTTACGACCCGTGGCTCTACCCTTCATTGATCCCTGCGAAGCCCTACATTGCAGCAGGATAATGCACGACCGCATGTTGCAGGTCCTGTACGGGCCTTTCTGGATACAGAAAATGTTCGACTGCTGCCCTGGCCAGCACATTCTCCAGATATCTCACCAATAGAAAACGTATGGTCAATGGTGGCCGAGCAACTGGCTCGTCACAATACGCTCGTCACTATTCATGATGAACTGTGGTATCGTGTTGAAACTGCATGGCCAGCTGTACTTTTACACGCCATCCAAGCTCTCTTTGACTCAATGCCCAAGCGTATCAAGGCCGTTATTACGACCAGAGGTGATTGTTCTTGGTACTGATTTCTGAGGATCTATCCACCGAAACCGCGTGAAAATCTAATCACATGTCAGTTCTAGTATAATATATTTGTCCAATGAATACCCGTTTATCATCTGCATTTCTCCATAGTGTAGCAATTCTAATGGCCAGTTGTGTACATTAGATGTACAACCAAGAAATATTCCAGTTATCAAAATATCCATATTAAAACTGATAGTAAAGACCATGAGAGAATTGTAGCAAATAATATCCCAAAGTTCTAAGGCAAACAGGTACAAAGATTTACGTTTTCAGTAAGGTAGATAAAGAGAAGTGTGATATTTCGAAAAGAAATCAAAATGATTTGCCTCTTAGCAAGTGAACGGAGAAACGTCGTGGTTCAAGTTTATAGGAACAGTTTACCGTCCAGTACGTAGACATGTACCTAGGAGAGCGGTTAATTATGGTACACGGTTTATGTAAAATGCTTCTAAAGAAACAGCGACTTCTGTACAAGTCTTGAACGAATCATAAGACTATAGACAGATAGATGCAGACTCATTTAAGTTTGGGCTTCACAAGGGTAATGCCTGAAGCCGTCAACAACTACCTCATCAGCAAGTAATCAAAGCCCTCGAACGAATCCTAGAGAAATTTTCACGTTATCGCAGTTGGTGTCACTAAATTTCGTGTCCAGGTACTCAGGAATGATATATAAACTGAAACTGACGGTAACGGAAGTGCTGATTTCCATTTTCAAATGTTCCTTAACAAAGCAAGATTCAGAAATACTCCACAAAAATGAGTGATACTTATTTCGTAAGTAGCTCTAAAATCAGTGCCCCACGACCTAATAGAATCCGTGTCAGATTATGAGCAGATTATTAGACTGTGTTAGCCATTCTTTTAACCATGATGTACGGGACATCCTCGAACAAAAATCTTAAGTAGAGGAAAAGGCAGGACACACCCTAACACAAAAACCTACCACACTTTATTCCCAAAACTACAGAATAGTATTTCTGAAATCTATCTATTGTGGAATCATAAAATATATTGTTAGCTCAAACGTTATTAGATATCTCGAACAGAATTACCGCCTCCGTACAAACAAGCTTGGATTCCGAGAACATAAATCATTCCAAAGCGCTTCTCGGCCTTTTCTCACACGAGATTCTGAAGGTCGTTGATCAAGGCAGTCAGGGAGGTGCAGTAACAGTTCTCACTTCCAAAATCGTTTGAGTCGATATCACGACGACACTTACCAACGAAAGTACAGTCGTATGAGATATCAAACGATATTATTGACCGGATAGAGAAATTTCAAGTATGGAAGATACAGCATATTTCGGAGATGGAGAATAGACAACAGATGTAGAAGTAATAATAGCTGAGCTCCTGGGAAGTGTGTAGGATACTTACTGTTTACGTAAATGATGACCTATCAGACAATATTAACAGGTACCTCAGACTTTTCGCAGAAGATGCAGTTATCTGTGATGAAGTGCTACAAGAGATATTTCAAGTAAAACTCTCGTGTGATCCATCATGAAATACTGCTCAAATGTGTGGGATCCATATTAATTTGGACAAACTGATTTTTTTTCAGATGTAAAAACATATTTCGCAGGTGTGATTTCACTTTGAGCAATAATGTCATAGTTACTCTGTGTTTATCCACCAAGTCCTTTTTTTGGTACAACATTGCCTTGCTACTGATACTGTGCGGCGGGTTCAAGAACTCTGAACGAAACACTCTTACTCCAACATCCGATGGCTATTGATCGCAACTTTGCAACTTTTCTCACACCTATGAGACGCTATAATGCTGAAGTAATATCTCACACACTTGTATTACTCTTAGCTGTAATGAGACATGTTTTCAGAAGGACGGTCACTTGGTACTCCTGAAAGAAGTTCTTCATTGTAGTTGGTAATGAGCTCGTCATTGGTACATTGGAACTAGTGCAGAATTATTCTAACTGTGTGACCACTCTGCCACTGTTGAAGCGGATTCGCCAGGAATTTAGTCTCTCAAAGGACGGTGTCTTCGACAGCGGTAGGTGAATAACGGCGGACAATTTTAGCTGATAACGCTTGTAGCTCCTGTGGAGATTGTTTGTTAGCCATTCTGACGTCCAAGAGGTCTTTTCCTTTGCATTTCGCTCCTTTGCTTGCGTCAACACGCAGAAGTGGTTCTGAGAAATAATACAAAAGGCCTGATAAGAGAACGTATCATCATGAGGCAGACTTTGTTCCAGATTTATCAGAATAAAAATGCTGACCATTTCATTCATTAAAAACCCATACGAGTAATTTTACTTCACAGAATGTACGAAAATAAATCGTACCGTAGCTCTTACAGTTCTCTGAGAGCGCTCGTTCATGAGACAGGAATTATTATGTTTTTGATACCTTTTTTCTCACTCCTAAAGGCAGACCACTGGCTGCTTCCCTGTCACAGTTTACAAAACACAATATGGCTATTATTTTAAATATCAAGAGGTACAGAACACGCCTCTCGCATATTGATGGCAAACATGACTCTTCCTCCTCGGATGTTAAAGATTGCCGACAATTAATTATTAAAATTATCAAATTGCATATCATTAACGGATATTTCCGCGGCGAAATTGTCGCTGTAAAAAAAAGAAGCAGAAAATAATACATAGAGCAAGTTTTTTAAACACTGTCGCCTGTTGAAAACCCTAGTCCCAAGTCTAATATCCAAACTAGGATACAGAACTGAGGAATTCCCCTCCCGTAGAAGTCATCTGCCGCAACTATAAAAGCCACGTACGTACATAATGCACGAAACGTAGATACACGAACTGTTTATGTTACTGATTACGTATTTTCAGGTTACTAAATATTACTCAAATAACGAGAAAATACCATTAGTTGCTCACAAAATTTCGTTATCTACATACGCCACATCAGTGTTTTCTTTGTGCTAGATAAATTGGCCAGAATCAAGAAACACCACATAGTCCACGAAACCTACCGATATTACTGAGATTCTTTTCGAACAAAAACAGTCTTGGTTGCTTAATTATTTAATGTCAGTTAAGTGTTTCACCTTTTCGGGTTTCACCAGATTGCGTAAAAGTAGCTCGATACGTGACCCTCCACTCATAAAACCACCTATAATGTAAAATAGCAAAAGTAGGTGGATACGAGATCCATCAGCCATAAAACAAGATATAATGTAAAAGAAACACCAAGGCAGCTGCTTCAACTGCACACTACAACCGCACTTAAAATCAACACAGCCGGCCGAAGTGGCCGAGCGGTTAAAGGCGCTGCAGTCTGGAACCGCAAGACCGCTACGGTCGCAGGTTCGAATCCTGCCTCGGGCATGGATGTTTGTGATGTCCTTGGGTTAGTTAGGTTTAACTAGTTCTAAGTTCTAGGGGACTAATGACCTTAGAAGTTGAGTCCCATAGTGCTCAGAGCCATTTGAACCATTTGAACCAAAATCAACATAGTTGAAATATGTGCACTATACTTACTGCTCCTAAAGCACTTGATTGCTGCACTCCTTACTTCTGAGCCGGTAGGCTGTTAATGCTTTGTGTCTGACCACGGCCGCTAATAGCAACAGTAATAATAGTAACATTGTATATGTCACTATAGTATCCCTTACGTATTTACTGCTGTGTTGTGCTGTTAATTAATTCATTTATCTGTTTCGAAACGAATAATGAAGCAATTTCTGGACTACTGCAGGTACTATCTACAACTTAAAGAAGACATTTTCTTGGGCTATTTAACATTTGTTACATATAATCTCACTTTTATCATCATCGGTGTACGAGACATAGTACAACATATGTGGGCAGTGGATGGACTATGTGAGGAACCTGTAACCTCCGTCGCACTGATGCTACTTATTGAGGAAAAGTAATTATTGATAACCTGTATAATCAGTATTAGAGTCTTACAGAATTGTATAAAAGTAATTATCCCTTGAAAACAATTTAGTTTCGTGACCTTAACAGAATCGAATCATTTAGTTTTTAACCCCTCAGAAAATTTCGCCTTACTCCTCAGGGGGTAATTACCCCCAGGTTCTGAACCACTGCACTAGGTGAATACCGGTCTGGGACCCAGTCCCACCTCGGTTACACAATTCGCAAAAAATCTGGAAACTTCCACATAATTAACAATACATGCAGAAAGTTGAGGTACCCCCGGGAAGGGGGTATGGGGAGCAAACGTGGTGGCGATAGGAGGGGCAACCGGTCACCCTTTAAATTAACCATGCCGACAATACGCTGATGCGGAACAAAGGCACAAGAAAAGGAAGAAGAAGAAAACAACCGTCCTAGGCACTTTCGGATAACGAAAAGCGCACGGCGTCCGGTCTTGCGAAAGCCCCCTAATTGATAGCTATTTGCGTCGTCTGTTAAGTGGCAGCGCAATCTCAAGAACAGACATTTTACGCATTAAAATGTGATTCAAGATCTAAAATTGTCTCGCATTACGATAAACAAGCTTAATTGCCCAACGCAATTGATAGTAGCATTTCACCTATCACGTATGACAATTTAAGATACGAGGGAGTGCTGGAAAGTAGTGCCTCCGAATTTTTTATTGTGTTCTGAATATCGGTTGCGGTGTTATATGTCATTCATGTCACTCGGTCGACTTTCCCGCTTCACCGACGGAAGTTGCAACGATCTGTCGGAAGATGGCTCCGAACCGTAGCGTGTAACATGGCGCTATGTAACGTAACTGTGGCGGTGCCTGAGAGACAGCGTGCTGTAACCGAGTTTCTAAAAACAGAAAACGTGCTTCGCATTGAAATCCTTTGAAGAACGAAAGCTGTGTATCGTGATGATTTTATCGAAATCAGTAATGTGTGATGTTAGGTTGTTCCTGCTCGTAATGAGGGAAACGGCGGTGCTGATCTTAACGTGTATGACTTCACTTCGATAGTGATGGAGCGGTGCAACTGAGGTGAGGTTGCTGCTCGTCAGCAAACTATGACGGTATCAACCAACCGGTCTCTCGTTGGGAGATATGTGTTCGTCGCCAGGGTGACTATTTTGAGAAATAAATATGTAGACATGTGGAAACGGAAATCGTGGAATGTTAACAACGTTTGTTTTATTTAAAAAGCTTTAAGAGTTTTCACATAATAACTTCAGAGGCATTACATTTCCTCACGTCCTCGTAGTATGCGGCCAACCGTGAAACCAAACTGCAACCATGAAACTTGGAGAAGCTGTCAGTCCTTCCCTGCATGTTTATCGTACCATTCAATGTGACACATTTTCCACAAGATGGAATGACTTGGCAGAAATCTACGATTTCGTGAAACTCTGCATTTTGGCTGTTCAGGAAACTGGGTGACATGTCAGGAGGATATGGATGTGGCCAAAGGACATAATAGTCCGAACAACCAGCACATGTGTGATTGTGTTCTGTTCAGAATGAGTTGGAGAGCTGTTGTGGAGCAAAACCGAAGCCTAGGACAGGTTTCCACGCACCATCGTCTTGGCAGCGTCCCGTAACCTCGTCAGGCGATTTCAGTGATAGAGTCCACGCCGGGCGACTTCATTCTTTAGCTAAGCACGGGAGGCCGACGTTCTTTGCGTACTTTTGGCCGGTCGCCGACGCGTTGCAGTGGCAGAATCGAGACACACGCCCTCCAGTCTTTCTCAAACGGTTTTACAGAAACTATTTGGTAAATTTTTTTTTTTTTTTTGCGTTAGTTGTAGCGTTATATGCCATCTTCATGATGACCTGCCGATCATATCGTTATAATTATTGTGATGTTTCTATTAAAGTAAGTGACTACATGGAATTCAAAAAAAGTTTGCAATAATCATAGGGATCGCTATGATTTTCCCTTTGGCACATATTATATAATATGCTGCTGTAAGTGAAATTCAGCTAAGATATTGACTTTTCATTAGAATCAAGAAAATTGATCTGATGTAGCACATAAATTTGCATCGAACGCGCCAGCGATAAAGCCACAACGAAATATCCACAACATTCCTCATATTTTGTAAACTATTTGAGACATCTAAATAAGATTTTGGTAAATGATAGCACGCAATATTATGTAAAACTTCATTATCTACTGCGTTATTCCAAGTATTCTTTCGATGAAAGAAAGTAATTTTTATGGTGAAACGAAGAAATGCTAAGGATTTTGGAACAGATTAATTGAAGACATAATACGCTTATTTTTGTACCGACTATGTGCTTTTTCATAAGCTATTGATGTTTTCCTCAGTTCCTTATTTCACAAACTAGATAAACCTCTGTTTCATAATTCTGTCGCCATTGCGTCTGCAAAACAAGTTAGTGAAATGATAATGTGTAAACTCCGTTGTGTTTGGTAAAAGAAGCAAATTCTAACGTGACAAAAACGGAAATGTGGGTTTGCTGAAAATTCGACACTCATGACGCTTCTCTGAAAGTAACAAATAGATAACAAGCCAGCGGAAAACAAATCGCTGCTTCTGTTACATTTTCAGCGTAATTCTTTCTATATACTAATCAAAGCAGGGTGACAGTAGATCTTTTTCAATGGTCACCGTGCAAGTGCGGGTGCCGAGGGGCTCCACTTAATAGTTACAAAAAATATGAGCGTTGGTTTCAGTTTAGAACGGCACTTCCCCTCAAGGGCTCGGCATTCCGCCTACAGTACATGCCCACAACCACCACAACATCTGCTATTCCCACACGTGCCCTGCCTATTGGCCACGTTTTTCTGCGCACTCTGCACTCTGTGACGGTTTGCCCCTTACGAGCATAATCTGTCGCTACATCATAGTAGCCCCAATAAACACTCAGTGTCATCTTCCTCGATGGTTACAAATGCATCATTTCCAGCAGTGGTGTAGCCACAAATTTCGAATGCTTGGTTTACTCATTTGTCCCTGTGTCACACTGGTGCAGCCTGTACTCGTCTTGCATGTTACTGGGCATCTACGGAACTCGTCTATGTTGACCTGACACAACTACACCATATTCAAAATGATTCAAATGGCTGTGAGCACTACGTGACTTAATATCTGAGGTCATCAGTCCCCTAGGACTTAGAACTACTTAAACCTAACTAACATAAGGACATCACACACATCCATGCCCGAGGCAGGATTCGAACCTGCGACCGTAGCGGTCGCGCGGTTCTACATCTACATCTACATTTATACTCCGCAAGCCACCCAACGGTGTGTGGCGGAGGGCACTTTACGTGCCACTGTCATTACCTCCCTTTCCTGTTTCAGTCGCGTATGGTTCGCGGGAAGAACGACTGTCTGAAAGCCTCCGTGCGCGCTCTAATCTCTCTAATTTTACGTTCGTGATCTCCTCGGGAGGTATAAGTAGGGGGAAGCAATATATTCGACACCTCATCCAGAAACGCACCCTCTCGAAACCTGGCGAGAAAACTACATCGCGATGCAGAGCGCCTCTCTTGCAGAGTCTGCCACTTGAGTTTGTTAAACATCTCCGTAACGCTATCACGGTTACCAAATAACCCTGTGACGAAACGCGCCGCTCTTCTTTGGATCTTCTCTATCTCCTCAGTCAACCCGATCTGGTACGGATCCCACACTGATGAGCAATACTCAAGTATAGGCCGAACGAGTGTTTTGTAAGCCACCTCCTTTGTTGATGGACTACATTTTCTAAGGACTCTCCCAATGAATCTCAACCTGGTACCCGCCTTACCAACAATTAATTTTATATGATGATTCCACTTCAAATCGTTCCGCACGCATACTCCCAGATATTTTACAGAAGTAACTGCTACCAGTGTTAGTTCCGCTATCACATAATCATACAATAAAGGATCCTTCTTTCTATGTATTCGCAATACATTACAGTTGTCTATGTTAAGGGTCAGTTGCCACTCCCTGCACCAAGTGCCTATCCGCTGCAGATCTTCCTGCATTTCGCTACAATTTTCTAATGCCGCAACTTCTCTGTATACTACAGCATCATCCGCGAAAAGCCGCATGGAAGCGCCTAGAACCTACAACGTATTCGCTGCTTTCTCAGTTCAGTGTGTTTTCTGAATGAGTGTGAGCAACCACCGAATCCCGCTGGGAGACTACCTTTGTCATGTTCAAAATGTCATGTAAGATGTTGAATAATTATCCGTGATCAATTTTCACTTTTTTCCATTAACGCAACGATTGTGATACGGCTTTGCGCATAAGTGCTTCTCTTGCAACTCCCGGTTCTTAACGGAGGGATTGATTATCACGTCGTTCTTCGTCATTCAGACCTGTCTGACCACACTACATGTGTCTACGCCACCTAATAACTCTTGTTTATGATGATACATTGTTGATGTGCACATCTGGCAACGCAGCATGGATTGTCGGAGCATCGTTCCCCTTCACACCAAGAAAACGCGGAGATTTCAGTGTGTACCACGGCTTCAGACACATGCCTAAAATAATAACTACAGAACTTTACCTTTTCGGGATGATGATGGCTAAAACTGGTGTTGCAGATAGCTCATTGTTTCACGAAAGTAAATTTTTCTGTCTCTTAAATGTTATCACTTATTACTATTGATCCTTATTCCTCACATCTCGCCATACATTTACAACAACAAAATTATACTTGTCTCGTTGAAATTTTCGAACTACAACACTTTCATCATGGACTGAACTACACACTTTCACTACAGGCAGCATTATTTACTGTAATCTCCAGAACAGCAATTTCGACAAAGCTGCAACTAAAGTGCGCGTCATTTATGTTGGCGGCCGAGTTTAGGTTCGTTCTGCGCATCTGACATTACAAAACACAGTCAGCCAATGAACAGAGAACGACGTTGCCAGATCTCGACTGCAGTGCATAGCATGGACGAGTGCCTTCAGTTTTAGAAACGTTCAGTCATAAATAAAGTAATAGAACAAAATCAATGTCTTGATAGCAGACTTTCTTTTATAGAAAGTTTGGAAAAGGCGTTCTTTATACCAATTGCTTCATATTCTATTAATTAATTAAACCAAACAAGCAATAAGACTCCTAATTCTGGCAATAGCAAGGAAAGGTGTTTGTATCAATCTCACCAACCGCTTTTTCGCACTAAAGAAGAGTGGTAATTGTTTATTTCCTATTGTACTTCGACGAAGCGTGAGTAATTCATAGTCATATCAAAAGTGTTTGTCAGTATTTTGCGTGACGTCTTAGTTTTCTCACGGTGTTCTGTAGGCAGAGTATCTGCGTTAGCGTAATGGTTAAGGTGTTGGACTTCTATGTGGAAGGTTATGAGTTCAGACCTTGTGTGGTGCTCAATATTTTAATTATTTAAAAACAATATCGAAGTGCCTTACTTCATGAATTATATTCGTTTGAATGCATTTTTTTGACATTTCTAGCGCTTTGTCTCTTCATTAACCCTTTCGCTGCTGCAGACACGTGCTCCCCGCATTCCGCGCTGTGCGCAATTTTGTCATCACTGCACTGCTCGCCTGTGTAGACATATGATGTTCCCACTGCTTTGACACACGTATCATTCGATTTCACAAAAACAATTTGGCCCAAAAATTTGATTTTTACACGTCTTCTTGACTGATACCTTCCCCCCATAAATGACTTAATTTTGTTTCGATGTTCGACGCAGTTATTATGCAGCATTAAATGTAGTAAACCATTGCACGAAATTTTGAAGAGTTTGCAGAGGTAGAAGTCTATAGCGTATACTTTCCGTATGGTCGATTTTAGTTGCCACAATGTTGAGAATGAAATGTGGACAAGATACCTAAATTTCATATAAAATTTACTGTATAACAATATCTCATTTAATTTAAGTACCACATAGGTGTCGTATGTAATATTGAGAAATATTCTGTCTTTCGCGACTGTAATAAAAGTTTTATTTACACCGGACGCGTTTGGCTTTATTTTAAAGCACTTCAATCAATGAAAGGTATGGCACATACACAATGGTACTCATGTTCTCTTTCTTGTTTTTGTTCCACAGTCGCAGTTTCACCAATGGTACTGAAATATATTCCTCTTCTGCAACTGTAATAAGCGACTTATTTAGACCAGACGCATTTCTCTCTTTTGAAGCATCTTCAGTGGACAGTATTTTGTCTCCTCCATTGCCAAGTCACCTTTCGTAGTTTTGTGCTGCGGTAACACAATATTCAACGTTTGTGTTGGCTGATCAGTGTTTTAGCAAATAAACGATGTTTGTGTGTGCCACACACAAAAATTATATTTGACATAGCTGAGAGCACTTCACTGATAGACGGTATATTCAAGTCCTAATGTTTTTGTAAGTCCACAGTTTTGTTTAATGTATTTTGTCTACTTCCTTTTGGTTCATTGGAGTGCTTTAAAATAAAGCCAAATGTGCTCAGTGTAAATAAAACTTTTGTTACAGTCGCGAAAGACGGAATATTTCTCAATATTACATACGACACCTATGTGGTACATAAATGAGATATTGTTATACAGTAAATTTTATATGAAATTTAGGTATCTTGTCCACATTTCATTCTCAACATTGTGGCAACTAAAATCGACCATACGGAAAGTATACGCTATGGACTTCTACCTCTGCAAACTCTTCAAAATTTCGTGCAATGGTTTACTACATTTAAAGCTGCATAATAATTGCGTTGAACATCGAAACAAAATTAAGTCATTTGTGGGGGGAAGGCATCAGTCAAGAAGACGTGTAAAAATCAAAATTTTGCGCCAAATAGTTTTTGTGAAATCGAATGATACGTGTGTCAAAGCAGTGGGAACACCATATGTCTGCACAGGCGACCAGTGCAGTGACAAAATCGCGCACAGCGCGGAATGCAGGGAGCACGTCTTTGTAACAGCGAAAGGGTTAATGCGGCCATGGTGGCTTTACTCCATGAACTGCGCGGTCCCCCCTACCCGTAAGCTTGCAAACTAGCTATACTATGGCGCTGCTTCTATTGGCGCGTGCGTCGTGTGCAACTGCCAACGCAGCAGTCTCCCGCGTCTGGGCGGGCATGCGCGAGCCGCCAAGATAAAAGAATTGAACTATAATAACAAATACTAACATTAGGCATTCCACATGCATTAAATGTACGTGCTCTGCAGTACTTACATGAACTAGTCTAACGTGTTTAAAATACAGCAGTTGTCAACATTAGCACTTTTAGTGGCTCATCTCCTAAATTAACTAAAATAATGTTAATTGATATGCCCAATGTCAACATTCGTTTCACTTATTAGAAGTTATTTAAATTCCCCGATCTCCCAGTGAGTTGGGGGTGTCGTGAGGGACAAGCTGGAAGCAGCTGCATTGCGCTTCTTCACGGCACTGCCAGTGCGTCGGGGCCCAAACCCCTCCCTCCCCTTTTTCATGTTCCCTGTTGGGTCATAGCACTAAGTGTGCACAAATCTTAACACAATATTCCCATTCTTCGATGTAAGAAAGACAAAGAAACCTCTTCTCTGAGTACAAAATGAACACTGATAAAAAAAACTTAATAATTCTTCTCGAATCACATAAATACATTGGAAGTTGAACACGAGTAATTTTCAACAAAATGTTTTGAAAAAAAAATGTTCCGGTAGCAAGGTAATAGTAAATAATAATAAGATACCAAGCGATTTTTAATTTCCTTCTGTTCGTTCTCGTTCAGGTTGTTGTAGTGGTTCCACATATTTAACCAACACCCATTCTTTCAAAAATGATCTTTAGCATGTTGCCGTAGTGCTTCTTGTGGTTGCGATACGTGCTGATTTTTGCATATTCACACTTCATGTAAACGCGGAATTCTATCTCGTTGTCCGACCCAAATGTGTGGATGACATAACTAACATATTTTCCCAGTAACCAGCTAATGGCGTTGGTTTTTAATTTCGGAAAGTATGTCATGTCTGGTCTCAGGAGGAGCGATAGCGTTATATATTCCATAAGGATCTGGTGAGAAAGGCGATTTGTTGCCTGATCCAATTCCAGTTATGCAAATTGCCACCACAGGTGAATCTGTGGCTGAGTTTATCCACCAGATTGCATTTTCCACAAAGGTGTGTCTGGTTTAAACCGATCCCATATAGTCTCTCGTTGGTGCTGATGACATTATTAACTGTTTTGTACCATGAGGAAATAGCGTCTGTAGATAGCCCGGAATAGTTGATGTTCCGCCACACAGCTTTCCAGTCACAATTTGGGAATTTCGTTTCAATTTTGTTTCTACCCTCATTTAACTTCCTTTCAAGTATGATGTCGCGCGCTGTGATACGTGTGTTGCTTCTGATTTCGTCACTAAGATAACTTGCTTCGAGGACAAAGTTCCTCACATACTGCAGACGGGCATTTATCCTTTGCACATCAATCGGAGCTCGCAGGCTATGGGGTGTCACAGCCTCAAAGAGCTTTGCGGTTATACATTGTGGAAGTTCTCTGAGTATATGGAAAGTCCGTTTGAGGAACAGAGCAGACGCTTTATTACGAATATCCACCAAACCGAGGCCACCGTTTCTGACATCCAGTATAACGGTAGTCGCACCAACCCTGAATATGTCTCCTCGCCATAAATAATTGGTAACAGTGGACATGATCCCTTTCGCTACTAGTTTAGGGATTGGAAATACCTGCGCAGTGAAATACGCTTTAGACAAAACGCAGGAGTTGATGAATCCGACTTTTTGCACCAGGTCCATAGTTCGATGGATGTTCTCCATTAAAGCACCATGAACTTTCCTCCTAGTTTCCGTCCAGTTAAAAGCAGCCATCCGCATCGGACATGCCATTAAGGTTATTCCCAAAGTTTTGTTTGTTGTCTTGTTTTGCCCATCCCAGTCAAAGGTGATCTAGGCCCCGTAGATTCAATATTTGACTTTTGTTTTCATTTGCTGTCGCTCCCGACGCTAGACAATAGCTTTGGATTTCTCTTTCCAGTGTAACTGTCTCCTCCTTATTCCTTATTACAACGCCCACGTCATCAGCATAAGCTCGTATGACAGTTTTCTCACCACTCAATGTTATGCCTGTTAATCTTGCGTGGACAGTGCGGAGGAAGGGCTCTAAAGATACGGAAAATAAAAACATAGATAAAGGACTGTCCTGTGGAACCCCTCGCCTTATCTGTATGGGTTTAGATGTTTGTCCATTGATTGCTATTTTCGCATTTATACCTGTTGCAATATTCCTTAGCATGTTCACAATCTGGGAGTGGAAAGCCATTCTTGACAGCGTCGCAAAGAGGTATCTACACTCCTGGAAATTGAAATAAGAACACCGTGAATTCATTGTCCCAGGAAGGGGAAACTTTATTGACACATTCATGGGGTCAGATACATCACATGATCACACTGACAGAACCACAGGCACATAGACACAGGCAACAGAGGATGCACAATGTCGGCACTAGTACAGTGTATATACACCTTTCGCAGCAATGCAGGCTGCTATTCTCCCATTCGTCCCTCCATTCACGCCTGTCGCGACACCACTGGAGGCGGGCTGCACGTAGAGATGCTGGATGTAGTCCTTTGGAACGGCTTGCCATGCCATTTCCACCTGGCGCCTCAGTTGGACCAGCGTTCGTGCTGGATGTGCAGACCGCGTGAGACGACGCTTCATCCAGTCCCAAACATGCTCAATGGGGGACAGATCCGGAGATCTTGCTGGCCAGGGTAGTTGACTTACACCTTCTAGAGCACGTTGGGTGGCACGGGATACATGCGGACGTGCATTGTCCTGTTGGAACAGCAAGTTCCCTTGCCGGTCTAGGAATGGTAGAACGATGGGTTCGATGACGGTTTGGATGTACCGTGCACTATTCAGTGTCCCCTCGACGATCACCAGTGGTGTACGGCCAGTGTAGGAGATCGCTCCCCACACCATGATGCCGGGTGTTGGTCCTGTGTGCCTCGGTCGTATGCAGACCTGATTGTGGCGCTCACCTGCACGGCGCCAAACACGCATACGACCATCATTGGCACCAAGGCAGAAGCGACTCTCATCGCTGAAGACGACACGTCTCCATTCGTCCCTCCATTCACGCCTGTCGCGACACCACTGGAGGTGGGCTGCACGATGTTGGGGCGTGAGCGGAAGACGGCCTAACGGTGTGCGGGACCGTAGCCCAGCTTCATGGAGACGGTTGCGAATGGTCCTCGCCGATACCCCAGGAGCAACAGTGTCCCTAATTTGCTGGGAAGTGGCGGTGCGGTCCCCTACGGCACTGCGTAGGATCCTACGGTCTTGGCGTGCATCCGTGCGTCGCTGCGGTCCGGTCCCAGGTCGACGGGCACGTGCACCTTCCGCCGACCACTGGCGACAACATCGACGTACTGTGGAGACCTCACGCCCCACGTGTTGAGCAATTCGGCGGTACGTCCACCCGGCCTCCCGCATGCCCACTATACGCCCTCGCTCAAAGTCCGTCAACTGCACATACGGTTCACGTCCACGCTGTCGCGGCATGCTACCAGTGTTAAAGACTGCGATGGAGCTCCGTATCCCACGGCAAACTGGCTGACATTGACGGCGGCGGTGCACAAATGCTGCGCAGCCAACACCGCGGTTCCTGGTGTGTCCGCTGTGCCGTGCGTGTGATCATTGCTTGTACAGCCCTCTCGCAGTGTCCGGAGCAAGTATGGTGGGTCTGACACACCGGTGTCAATGTGTTCTTTTTTCCATTTCCAGGAGTGTATAACCAACGCGGTCAAAAGCTTTGTTGAAATCTATAAAGATTAACGCACATTTTATACTTGTCACTGAGGTAATTGCAATGACTTCTCTGTATGCAGATAGACTTTCGAATATCGTTCTGGTCGGAGAACAAGATTGATGATGACTCAATATTTTGTTGGAAAAGGCAGAGAGTCTTTTGTTGATAATACGCGAAATTATTTTGTAATCAGAATTTAGTAGGGAAAGAGGCCGAAAATTGTTTAAGTTGGTTTTGCCTTTACTCTTAGGAATCAGTACTATTTTACTTTCCTTAAACTCTGCAGGGACCGGTTTTTCGTTTAGGACCTCATTTGTCATGGAAGTGATCTTGTCCCCAATTATAGACCAGTAGCGGGCATAAAACTCCACAGGGAGGCCATCAAGTACCGGAGATTTTTTGAGAGGTGAGTTACGCACTGCCTCATGCACTTCATCTTTAGTAATAGGTGACAGGATGTCAGCGTTGTCTGTTCGCGACAACTGTGGACCTAAAATAGTGAGAAAGTCCTCGAGAGCTGCATCTTCCACTGTGGTAGGGGCACATATGTTTTCATAGTACCTGTGGACTTCGTCCAGTAATTGTTTCTGGCATGTGAGCCTCGTACCAGTATGCGTCTGGACTTCATCAATTAAAGTTAGACGTCTGTTTTTAGCATGCCGCACCAAGTGATACAGAGAAGCTGTTTCATCTGCTACGACTGATGTGGCTTTCGATTTAATTTTGAGTCCCTCCATCTGTTGCCGTTTATTTGCTTAATAACTTGGCTTTTATATTTTTGATATCATTCAGACGAATTACGTCATCATGGGCCTGTTGATATAAGTCTCTTAAAACTTTATAATAAAACTCCATTGTATTCCTCAACTCCCTGTGCCTCGCTGCACTATACTGCATGACAACTTTCCGCAGCCTTGGTTTAGCCCTCCTAGTCCACCAGTCAATGACTGTTGGGTGCTTGTCTACTGTGCAGAGGCACATAGTCCACGCTACTCTTGTTTCCTGTTCCAGTTCTTCGTCAGTTAAAACAGAGATATTTAAATTCTATTGGCCTCTGAATCGACTGGTTGGCTGTACACTTAAATTAAAGAAGTTAAAAGTGTACTGTGATCGCTAAAGTACACGGGAATAGTTTCAACGTTTAATAAATAATTTTGCAAATTTGGTGACACGTAAATTCTATCTAGTCTGCTGCGGGAGTGGCTGGTTATATACGTGAACCCGACTGACGTCGGGTGCTGAAGTTCCCACATATCCTTAAGGTGTAGATCACTTACTAACTTTTTTAACTGTGGCGAGTAGTTGAAGTTGGGTTGTTGATCTTTCTGGTTTAAAACACAGTTAAAATCTCCACCTAGTATAAGAGAACACGGATTTTTCCTCAATAAATAACTCAGTTCATCTTGAAAAAACTTCGCACGATCCAATTTGTGGGAATTTCCTGATGGGGCGTAAAGGTTAAGCACTGTCACATCGAAAATTTTTATGCCTATGGCTCTTCGTGATTCTAGTCGTTCGATTTCAGTCACCGGAATGCCTTCCCTTATGAGAATGGCTGTACCGATATTGGCTTCCGTAGAAACATTAACAATTTCAAAAAAGCCTGGGATCCGAAATTCCGTTATCGCAACTTCTTGTAGCAACGCGATATCTGTCCCGGACTGGTACAAGAATTCTTTTAGTGCTGCCAATTTCAAGGGTGACTGTATTTTATTAATGTTAATAGTAGTAATGCTATAAGCTTGCATCACAGACATACCAGAAGAAGCTATTTGGGATGAGGATCGGTATGATTATAGCAGCAACGTGCTTCCCTACAAGGCACGATCTTTACAAGCTGTGTGCCCATTACATGTACTAACTTCCTAGAAAAATTTGCACTGCTTTTAAACAAAGAGCTTGAGAAGAAAAGTATTCTGAAATCCTGACAATGCATTGCTATAAGTCACTGTGGCCATTCTCTTTCTCCTCCTTAGTGTTGGCCCTGATTACTTCATATTTAATATTCTTTTTCTTGATGTATTTCTTCTCTGGTGTGGCTTTAGCTTGATGACGCGTGACAGCAAGACCCGGTGTCGGTCGCAGCCGCCGGCGGTGGCTGAATGGGGCAACGGCCGTGGCTTGCGAGTCGTCAATGTTTGGTTTCGGCGTGGTGTCTGTTGTGTTGTCTTACTGGCGAGGCGGTGATGCTTGTTTATTCCCTCCTTCGGCGCGGCGTTGCGCTTCGGAGTCAGCAGGTTGTTTACTTGGTACTTCCTCGTGCTGTTCGCATTGATGCACTTGATGCGGTTATTTCAGCCGTGACCTCAGGCTCAGGGTCACATTTCTGTGAAAGCTCACTACCAGCTGCGTCACTATCTGTTCGTGGCGGTATAAGTCCTTGTGCGGAGGTGGGAGCCACATCGACCTGCATTCCATCTCCTTTTTCCACTTCCAACAGATCTTCAGGACTGGGCTTCGGCCTCCTGGCAACGGGTGATTCACAGGAAGAGTCCTCACCAACATTTTTTTCAGTGTCCTCTAGAGGGCGCTTTTTAGTGGGAATCTCGCTGTCACGGGACGGAATTTCAGCAGTTAATGCAGGTTTTAAAGACGGAAAGTCATTAACATTAAGTGCAACATTTTCAGAGGTAGTAACAGGATCCACGACAGCCGCCGGCTCTGTTGTATTACTGGCTGGTAACAAATCGTTGAGTGTTAATTTCCGGCGTTGCGTAAGGTTATTTGTTAGCACAAAAACACGGCGAGGGCAGTCCTGACGGAGGTGAGCAGTCTCGTTACGTACATGACATGTAGGGGTTTGCCCTGAGTACATAACATGCGCCTTGTGCCCGTCAACAAAGATGTGGGAGGGAATGTTTGCCTTCACTTCCATCTCCACGGAGCGAATGCCATAAAGCACTGCAGCTTGAAATGCGAAGCCCACCTTTCGTTGACTATTTGCCTGACAACCCCATACTTTGAAAGGAGATCTTTAATTTTCGAGTTGTCTACTTCTATGGGAATATTCAAAACCCTAACATTCCTAATTACAGACTCGGAATTCCGGAGTTTGACAGTACTTTTAGTACCATCACGGTGTATAAATTCCGTTTAATAACCAAATTTTGCCAGAAAGCGGCCTACACTCACGGAATCGTTAAACTTTACAAAAATGCAGTATTCATCAGAGTCTAGCTGCATGGTATGAACAGATTCAGAATGAAGGCTAATTACCTCGGTAATCCAGTCGTGTATTTCAAGCGCAGAGGGCTGTACTTGATGGGTGTACTTGTCGAAGGTGAAAATCACGGTGTTTTGTCTCACGGAGTTTGCCATTGTGTTCTGCAGCGAAGAAATCTCGGACAACGCCGAAATACCAACGGCACTACGTAGAAAGATGACACGAACGAAGGCCAAATGCTCAATTGATAACGCTTAATTCACGTGCAAAACGTCAATAAACGAGCACGAAACACGAAAACACTGGTGTAAGCACTGAACGTTCACGGAGCAAACTTGAGGAGCGTGCGACCGCTGCGACAGCTAAAGCCAGACTATCTCAGCTACCGGTGGCGGACGGAGGTAGGATGGGATCTGTTGACAACTGGTTGGTGGCAGGCCAGGATTCTGATGGATGGGTGGAGTACGGAGCGTTGGAACTCATGGTTACAGGAGATGAAGGACAGGATTTTTGTTGGAGGAGAAATGGAGTTCTCATTAACTCGGAAAGAATGCGGGTCAAAGGGTAGACTGATATGAAAAGCCAAGAGGAGTGCATGGCGTTCAACTATATAAACGGGGTAGTAAAATTTAAGAGGTATGGAGGTCCATGGAAAACTGGCATCGATAACAATAGGACGGATGAGGCTCTCGTAGGTATGGAGAACGACATAAGTATTTAGTCCCCATGTTCGGACTCTTAGTAGTTTTAATCTGTTGTGGGATTTATTTTGGTTGGTTAGTAGGTAGGGATAACAAGTTACATTCGGATCTAGTTAGGATGAGTGCGCAGTTGTGTCTTCGTGAGCGACACTATACTGCCATAAATCCAGTCCCTTCAATAGTACAAATACATGGATTTTATATACCGTTCAGAACACTATGTAATACGAGATCTTTGATAGTTATGTCATGATATATGTTTGTCTGTGTGACTACATAACTTACCTTTAATCTATGGATTTTTGTTTTTTTTATCCCAGTTAATAAAGTGCTCGTAGTTTTTACAGTTACTTTAAAATTATGTTATTTCCTATCATTGTATAGGAGGAGATGAGCCACCGAAAGTGGCGGCAGGAAGGGCATCCGGCCACCCCTTTAACTTAAACATGCCAAATCTATAGTAACCAGCTGACCCTGCGAAATCTGCGGGAAAAAGGACAAGCAAAAGAAGAAAGAAGAAGAAGATGAGCCACCGAAATAATTAATGAAGCCAAGAAACTTTTGGACAAAATCTTCTAACAGATCAGATTGAAACTGTGTAATATCCAGTGATTACACGTTTCGGCAGAATATTCAGCTTATGTTATTAATCTCAGAATCTCATGCATTGAGATCTGGACTAGTAAAAGATTCTGTCCAAAAATTTTTTTGCTTCATTATACTGTAGGCGTCACACCCAAGAGTATATTTGTTTACTATACCAAAAGCTTTATGTATGAAAACGCCGGAATTCCCCTTAAACATAGTCCTGGGAAAACCTGCAATTATATTAAGTTGGTTTCCATCTTTGTTAACCAGCACTGTTAGGACATTGCAGTGGTATCTCATGTTCCCGCCCATACTCATTACAAAACATATTTTTACATAATAACGTAAGTTAAGGAAAGAATAACTGAAGTTAATGTTTATTAGGTTGGAAAATACTCAGTAAGGAATTTCCAATTACTTGATGCAATCCACTTACACCTTAATTCCCATTTAATTTTAAAACTGTCGGAGCAATGGAACAGAAGGGAATCAACGGCACCCATATTGTAATTGATGAGGAAGACGTGAGGAGAAATGTTGAGCGAACAGTGGGAATACTGGAGTGGGCGGAAGCTGTGTCATGTAGAACAGCTAATCTGGCTTCTCTAACGTTCTAGAAGACTGGCGAGTGGATACATTTCTGGCGAAACGGGAAGTAAGAGGCAATTTGAGCAGGAGGATAACCTTCCGGCGGAGAGGATTGGAGTCGTCCATGACGCCGAAGTGGGGTAGACATGAAATAGTGCATCAGATTAGGTAGTGTTTCAACAATAAAAATAAGCAGTAAAATTCTCGTAATAGCTGGTCCTCAATGATCGTCAATTTTCGGAAAAATGTCACCCTCACAATTTGGTAGATAGCAGGGCCAGATAGGTGCGAAAACCATCACACAGTTAGCTTAATAGCTCATGCAATCAAGCTGCTGATAAGAATCACAAGCAGACGAATGGCAAGGAAAACTGAGAATCAGATGACGATCAGTTTACCTTTACGAAAGTTGAAGCCAACAGAGAGGCAGTTCTCACGAAGCGCTTGATAATGGAAGAAACGCTGAATAAAAATCAAGACACACTCACAGTACTCGTCGATCTAGAGAAAGCGTTCGACAATGTGAAATAAATAGTGCAAGGTTTAAGAAATTCTGAGAAAAATAGGAGTAGTCTATAGGATCAAAAGTGTAGTATACAAGATGTAAAAGAACCAAGAGGCACCAATAAGATCGGAAATCAAAAACGAAGTTCTCGGATTAGAAAGGCTGTAAGACTCGGATGCAGTCTTTCACCCCTACTATCAAATCTATAGGCCCACAGTGAACAAGCAATGACGATAACAAAAGGAACCTTCAAGACTGGAATAAAAATTCAGTGTTGACTGGAATTAACGTACTAATAAGTTATTATTATTATTTTCGTATCCAGGACAGAACAATAAAATTATTTACAAAATCAAACATATCTACAATACATACACAGGATTTTATACCAATTTATAGTCCCAGAAATTGCCAGTCTTGATTGCTGGAACATTTGCTGCGACTAGGTCATGAAGTGTGCAGGATTCAGGCAACTTTGGGCAGACCAAGAGGTGTGCATCACCTTGAGATTCTCCGCATTCGCCGGCTGCATCTCCAGAAATGTATCCCCATCGTCTCAGGTTTCGTTTGCACCGCGTCACTCCAGCCTGTAGTCTGTACAGAGTCTTCCACGTCTAATAGGGTAGCTGGAAACTAACAGCAGGCTCTTCCTTTAGGTTTTGGCTATTATTTCCAATTATTTTGTCCTGCCAAAGCACAGGTCGGCGAGTGGAAGGCGAAGATGTAATTGCTTCAGTTGTTTGCAGTGAACACTTTGTGGACTTCAGCATTGAACACGCTACTTCACTTCCAAACATGGGGTGCCTGGGATCGTTTTCCTGTTTTTTCTTCTCAACTTCCGCCGCTGTTTTTCGTCTTATCTCCGGGGGTGCTATACCTGCCAGCTGGTAGATTTTGTCGACTGGAGTTGGTCATAGGCAACCTGCTATGATGCGGCCTGTCTCGTTGAGAGCGGTATCAACATTTCTGGTGTGTGCAGAGTTCTGCCAGACTGGTGCTGCATATTCAGCTTATTTCATCCGTCAGGGCAGATGTGTGTAGGACATTTGGTTGAGCTATTAGTGAGCTTGCGTGTTATATTATTTGGGCAACAGACTTTGAGCTTTAATTTCTCGCAGTGATCTTTGAAAGTGAGTGTTCGGTCAAGCTTTACTTCGAGGTATGTTGGGATGTATGTATGATGTAATTGTATTCCCCTCGAAGTTATATTCTGTTTTCGTGTAGCTTGCCTGTTTCTCCAGAGCAGCGCACACACCGGTGTTTTGGACGGGCTAGGCTTTAGGTGGTTGTTGTCATAGAATTTTGTCAGGTCATCGAGAGCTGCAGTCAGTTCCATATCCACCGCTTTAAAAGTACGTCCTGGGGCTACAACTGCTGTATCGCCGGCATAGATGAAAGATCTTCTATCTGTCAAATGGTTCAAATGGTTCTGAGCACTAAGGAACTTCTGAAGTCATCAGTCCCCTAGAACTTAGAACTACTTAAACCTAACTATCCTAAGGACATCACACACATCCATGCCAGAGGCAGGATTCGAACCTACGACCATAGTGGTCACGCAGTTCCAGACTGAAGCGCCTAGAACCACTCGGTTACAGCAGCCGGCTTGTATCTGTCCCGACATGTTGGTCATTGGTGTAGATATTGTACAGCAGCAGCACACTGCCTTGGGGGAGACCATTCTTCTGTACTCTCCTCGACTTCTCTTGTGTTTCATGATGACGAAGAACAGTCTGTTTTGAAGTAAGCATTGAGTGAATTGCATTAATTGATAGTCCTTGGTGATTGTATAAATCTTGCTTATGAGTTGGTTGTGATCTACTGTATCATACGCTGTTGTTAGGTCTCCGAATGCCACACATGTAAATTGCCCGTTCTCTAAGCGCTGAGTAAGGTTGAGGATCTGGCCATGACATGATTTTCCTGGCCGAAATCCTGCCTGTTGTCTGATTACGCTCCGGTCTAAATAGCCTCATTTGCGGCTCAACACATTTTTTTCCAACAGTGTGTATAGATAACACAGAAGAGATTGGTTGAAAGTTCTTGGGATCTGTCGAATCTTCCTCAGGATTGACTCGTGAGTGAACTGCGAGTAAATTGGAAAAAGACGAAGGTAGTGAGATGCAGCAGAAGAGAGAACACTGAGAAACCTGGCATCAAAATTGGTAATCAGGACGTAAATGATGTTAAGCGATTCTGCTACGTGGGGAGTGAAATATCCCATGGCGGACGAAGCAGGGAGGACGTAAAAGGCAGGTTAGCACTGGCAAAAAGAGCTTTCCAGGCCAAGAGCAACCTACTGGTATCAAACGTAGGCCTTAATTTGCGGGAGACATTTCTGAGAATGAACGTTCAGAGTACAGCGTTGTACGGCAATGAAATGAAACGATCGTATGGCATTGTTGGCCGGGAGACCCCATTCGGGGTTGTTCGGCCGCCGTATTGCAGGTCCTTTTTAGGCGACGCCACATCGGCAGCTTGCGAGTCAATGAAAACGATGGTGATGGACACACAACACCCAGTCCCTGCCGGGAATCGAACCCAGGCCCCTTGCGTGGTAAGGTGTAACGCAACCGCTACGCTATTTATTTATTTATTTATTTATTTTTTAATCTCATTTTGTTCGCTTTCGTTCGTTGCATCTGCTCGGGGCGGACGTCGTAGGACATCCGTTTAAGTTCGTTGTTGATCGATTAACTCAGTTTTTTTATTACAGACGGCTGCTAACCCTCTGACCGAACACGCTGAGCTACCGTGCCGGCAGCTACGGACGCGGACTACATGACAATGAATCATGGGTACTGGGAAAACGGGAACAGAAGAGAATCGGAGCATTTGAGATGTGGTGCTCCAGACTGATAAGGTAATGAATGTGGAGGCTCTGCGTAAAATAAGAGAAGAAAGGCAGTAAGTGGAAAACACTGACAACTAGAACCGAAAGGATAATAGGGAATTAGTTAAGGCATCAGGAGATAACTTCCATGGTACTCGAGGGAGTTGTAGAGGGTAAAAAACAGTAGAGGAAGACAGAGATTGATATACATCCAACAAATAAATGAGGATGTAGGATGCAAGTGCTACTTCGAAATGAAAAGGGTGCAGTAGTGAAATTCGTGATGGGCTGCTTCGGAAGACTGATGACTCAGTATGATAATAATGATAATAATAATAATAATAATAATAATAATAATATGGAGAACGCATTCAGTATTGTTTCAGAGTATGTTTTTGCGTACCACCGACTTCGCCATCACATCGAAGGTAGATTGAAGTCACCACCAAGTATAATTGTATGAGTGGATTACCTATTTGAAATGAGCCTCAAGTCTTTTTTGAAGTGTTGAGCAACAGTTTAATCTGAGTCGGGAGGTTGGTAAAGGGAACCAGCTATTAACATTTTCCTGTTGTCATGTATAACCGCCACCCATACTAACTCACAGGAACTTTCTACTTCAGTTGTGCTGTAAAATAACCACTTTCAAAAACTATAGACACGCCACCACCAGCTGTATCCAACGCATCTTTCCTGAACACTGTCCGGTTCTTTGTAAAAATTTCGCTGTGGAGATCTCCGACTTAAGCCAGCTTTCAGTACCTATTACGATTTGCGCATGCGTGGTTACTATTAGCGCCTGGAGGTTAGGTTCTTTGTCAGCACAGCTAAGACAGTTTACTGTTATAATACTTATGGTTCCTAGGTCAGCTCCTGTTCTGTGTTTGACCTGCATCCTTTGAGGTGTAACAGTTCTCATCCTTTACCGAGACGTTAAGCAGGAAAGTCCTACGATTCTGAAATTTTTCAAAAAATTTACTCGTACCTTTAATCAGGTGGATATACACTGAAATTAGAGGAACGATTAACTGAACAAGAATACTAATGTAAAAATTTGGAGCAAGCATAAGTGTAATTGGTAACTGACGGTATAACACTTGCCAGCACTTGAAATGCTTCTAATGCAGTTAGCGAAAACAGCAAATGACTCTAAAATGTTAAAATTCACAAATGTTACTCAATACATAGACAGTTTTGTAATTTAGGAGGCTAACGACGCACAGTACTGCACCCCTTGCTCTGACAAATGATGGTCTACGTACAAACAGCTAGATTAATCGTCTACGTGGTGTAGGGGATGCAGCCATGACTAGTGATTAAAACGTCTTGGATTCTAGGTACAATCCCTGACAATCTTAAAATTTGACTAAAAACAATCTGTGATGGTGGCCGAAGGCTCCGGGTATAATGAGAAACACACTTTCTGCCAATGGCATTCTCAAAGGCGACGAGCTAGCGGGCAGAAGGTTTGGCTATCCTCATGCCTTCGGTGTAGAAAATTGGCGGAAGATTCAGCAATGATCAAATGCATAATGATGCAGAAGGAAATGGAAATTACTACATTACACACAATACGTACCTGTTGGAGAAATGGCTTATATTTGAAAAGGGGTCATGATGATATTTCTGTTGGGAAAAAATTTTATGCTTGTCCCAATTCCATTCTCCGAGAGGCGCCTGCGAAGAAGAAGGTGATCATCAGAAAAGACTGGATAACAATCGAAAAGGTAGTGCTCTACGAGTGTGAAAAGTCTTAAGTCACATTGTGGCAGAGAAGCTAAAACGTGAAGAAAGGGAAATGCAGATGCTCGTTCTATATGTAGTGAGGGCCAGTGAAATGAAACGGTCAGACGAATTTAGGGTAATATAACCAGGAGCAGGGAATGCTGTAATTGGAGGATTATTCGTCATTAACTGGGAGTTAGAGCAGACAGTGATATACCGTACTGTGAACCGTTCTGTGATAGGACTAGTCGTCACTGAGTCGGCTTCAAACCAACACTAACAACAAAAATTTCGGCTAGCAGTACAGCAAGAGGAGTTATACTTGGAAAAGGCCTGGAGACACGGCATGATTCGAGCTGGATTACATAATGGTCTGAGAGATATTCCGAAATCAGGTAATGGATTGTAAGGCGTATTCAGGAACAGATGTTTGGGAGAATCGTCCAGAGGAATCAATGTGAAAAGAAATGGGATACTGAAGTACTGAAGAACGATGAGGTGCGGCTGAACTTCCCTAGGGCTGTAGATATTGCGATAATAAATACCACAAATGGCAGATGACGAATGTACAAATCTAAAATGGCCAATCATAGAAGTTTCATAGACCAATACAAACGAAAGGGAAGTATCTGAGAAGAAAACGGTAGCGGAAAAATGGTCCAATTCATGAACAAAACATGAGTGTACAAGGAATCATTAGTGAAATTAGGACTGCAAGGATAATTCGAATGTTACATATACAGGAGGTACAGGAGAGAGGAGATAGCTGGAAGGAGTATATTTACGAGGGGAAGCAACTATCTGATGACTTGATAGAAGAAGAGATGTAGGTCTGAAATAATGGAGCTAGTACTAGAGTCATAGTTTAACAGAGATTTGACTTGCAGCCAAAGAGTGAGGAACGAAAATGTAACAATCCTTCGGAACTTGTAAAATCATTGTGGGAAGTCGCAGCCAAACGACTATTCCAGAGGGTCTGTAGACGATATGACTCCAGAAACGTATCACTAGATTTCCGAAAAATTATCAACACCCAGTACCGAAGATAAGAATAGTAGGTAAGTACGAGCACTATGGCTATGTCAGCTTAACAGCTCATGCATGCAATTTGCTCACAAGAATAATATACTGAAGAATGACCACGTTGGTCTTAGGAAACGTAAATGTATAAACTGACGTTTCCACTTGATAACTGAAGCAAAACATAAAAACAATTAAAAGATCCATACGATTTGTCGGTCTAGAAAAAACATTAGACAATATAAAACTCAACTAGATTTTCGAAATTCGCAGTGAAATAAGAGTAAGCTCCAGGTAAAGACGAGTAATATAGAATATGTAAGAGAACCCACGTGTTGTAGATGTGGTCTTTAGTCCGAAGACTGGCTGGATGCAGCTCTCCATATTACTCCATTGCAAGCCTCTTCATCTCCGAATAACTACTGCAACCTACATCCTGTTGAACCTGCTTACTGTATTCATCTCTTGATCTCCCTCTACAACTTTTTCACATCAAATTTCCCTCCAACACTAAATTGGTAATCCCTTGATGTCTCAGAACGTGTGCTACAAACCGATTCCTTATTTTCATTAGTTGTGTCAAAAATTTATTTTCTTCACAATACTATTCACTACCTCCCTATTACTTACATCATTCACCCCTCTAATCTTCGGGCGCTGAAGACCTTGCTGTCGTGCACCCAAAAACCCCTCTACTACTACTACTCTAATCTTCAGCACTGTCTCGTAGCACAACGCGTTAAAAGCTTCTATTCTTTTCTTGATAAATAGCGTACAATAAGAGTGAAAGATCTAGAAGGAAGTGTTCAGTTTAAAATGGGTATGAGACCGGGATACAGTCCTCACCTGTACTGCTCTGTCAATAAAACAAAGAAACGGTGATGGAAATAAAAGGTAGTTTCACGAGTGGAATTAAAATTCAGAGTGAAGGGACATCAGTGAAGCCTGGTAATGTCTGAATTAATTATTAATTTATTGACTTAATTATTAATTTATTGAATAAACATTTTTTACATAAATGCAACTGATCGTCATCCTTCTTTATTACATGTGCCTCCCCAGATTAAAGTTCACAACCGGTTTCTCTCTCGATGAGACTTTTAACTACATATTATCCTAGTCTTGTTGGTGTATAATTTCAATGCATATCACTGCATGACTATTGCTAATGATGAAGCTTCTCACGGCATATTCAATTCGGTTTTACTATTTGTACGATATAAAGATGGTAGTAGAAAGCAACTGAAACTAATCATCATACTTTAATTGTGTGATGTAAATTGCCGTCTAGGCAGTAAAAGTTCTGAACAGTTTAAACAGCACACTATGTGCACTGAGAATAATCCAAAGAAAGACGATAGTAATTATAAGTAGCAGAAATAAGATCAGCAATAATCTGAAGTAGGGACCATCAAGTAGAGGACGTGTAAGAACTCTGCTAATTTGGAAGCAAAATAACACATAATGGATTAAGCAAGTGTGAAATAAAAAGCAGACTACCGCAGGCAAAGAGGGTATTCCTGGACAAATTTGTCTTTTGCTATCAAATTTTTGACACTTTTCATATGAAGCACCGCACTGTGTGTAATAGTGAGGCGACAGCCTCTGCTTCCACAACTGCGGGAGTTCCGCACATTTTTCACATCCGCTTCCGCAACCAGTTCTGCATTTTTATATCTTAAGTTTACCTGAACTATCAACAATGTCGAGATTGTCGATGCGCGCGCTTATTGTCGCAACGCACCGACTGCTGCGCAGACGTGAGTTCGTTGGGTGGGGCACGTAGCAAGCCGACACGTGCCCGTAGCGATTGTTGGGTATACTGGATTATTACGCAGTGGTCTCTGTCCATAGCAGCGAAAGCGTGGCGTTTTCTAGCTCGTTAGTCTACATTGCGTTGTAGAATGTTACTGTAACGTTAGATAAGAGTCCAATAATGAAACGAAAAACATGTCTTGTTTGGAACTATTTCGTTGAGATTAATGATTTGAATGCCAAATGTAAAATCTTTGCCAAAGTATATTCGTGAAAAGGGCGCACGACCACGGCATTGAAGAGTAATCTGAAATCAGAAATTGTAGCGAAATTTACAGAGTTTGAGATCTTAATGAAACTATCAAACTTTCAGTGGAGACAAAAATACGAAAGATTAGTTATGTATTTGTATAATAATATAGTTGGTATTAATAATATAGTTCCATTGTTATATGGTTAGCTCTGTGCACTGCTGGTGAAAAGCTGTCTTATCCGAATGATTCACAAAACGATAAGATTTTAAAGAGCTCAAGCTCACACCACTCTTAGTTCTGATCAGGTCAATTTGGAACAAGTCGAAAGATAATGTGCCCTTTCCGTTGTTGCCAGCAATTAACGATATAAGCATATAACACTATGTGGCACAGAATACATGCCCTCCTGTAGTAGATGAGCTGCACATTGTGTATGTTGGTAGCACTTCACGAAATTTAAACTAGTTTCACGTCCCTGCCCCTTGTCCAATCTGAGATGAGCCCTTTAAAAACTTATCGCACTCTACATAAAAACGTTTCTAAGATTTTTATCTCCCATTTATCTATAGAAGACTGACGGCAATCATGTAATTGTTTGTAATTGGAACCAATACCAGTCTCTTGCATTTACTCAGTAGAATGTTAATTTGTTTTTTTTTCGTTTTTTACATTTCATTCTCCATATTGCATACCAGGTGTCGGTAACCTCTTTGCCATTATCAGTCCTAAAACAAACACTAATGACGATAAATAAGTTACCGAAACCTAGTGTGCTATATGAAGAAAAAATCCAATATTTATAAATTAACAACCTACTGAGAAACTGCAGTGTGGTTTGTAAATTGGTTTAGAAACGTTTCTTTTAGAATTGTCGCTTTAGCTCGACACGCTGCGAATTACTTTCATGCTCCAATTAGCAAATTTGGATTTTATTTTTTTATTACGGTTTATGTTTTTAATTTCTTGGGATGTTTTACGATTTTTATTTTGTCGTTGTTGTAAGTTACTTTTACTCTAGTCAAAGATGCTAAATAGCAACTTACATTGTAGCGAAGTCTACAAGTAAATGATTAATGGGGTTCCTCACACCTAAAGTCTCAACAAACGTATCGTGCGATTGCTGAAATAATTACCCTCCAGAACTTATCATTTATTTTTGTCGAGGGTACCAATGAAGTAATGAATGCTGCTCTTCCAAAGTATAATTTGAAACGTCGTGACTTTTTTGCTTCGTATTTGAGTGACAACTTGTAGAACGAGCTGTCAAGAAAAATCAAAAACTACTTGAAGAATTTGAAAAAAATCTCTTTAACAACTGATATAACGTCTTATTCACATTCTGGAACTTCATTACTCAGTTTGACTTACATGGCATAAGGTGTCCATAATTTTTAAATGTAAAGTCAAGACTGGGTGTCATACAAGAGACGTAATATCGACAAAATTTGAAACGGTACTTCAAGGATGGGGCATAAATCACCTAACAGTGCTTTGTATTGTTCGTGAGCGTGGATCTAACATTACTAAAGCATTACAGTTGTCTGGCTAGAATTATGTGAATTGTACAATACATCACATACAATTTTATATTAGAGCTGAAGAGGAATCACAGGACTGGCTCCTACAATTTACTGCTAAAATGAAAAAATTGTCACCGATTTCAATTATTCCTTGGTCGCAAAAACCACGCTGCCACAAATTCAAAGGGAATGGCTTAATAAAACTGCTTTATCTATCCTTCAGGAATACCAAGCATGGTAAATAGTATATATATATATATATATATATATATATATATATATATATATATATATATACACACTCCTGGAAATGGAAAAAAGAACACATTGACACCGGTGTGTCAGACCCACCATACTTGCTCCGGACACTGCGAGAGGGCTGTACAAGCAATGATCACACGCACGGCACAGCGGACACACCAGGAACCGCGGTGTTGGCCGTCGAATGGCGCTAGCTGCGCGGCGTTTGTGCACCGCCGCCGTCAGTGTCAGCCAGTTTGCCGTGGCATACGGAGCTCCATCGCAGTCTTTAACACTGGTAGCATGCCGCGACAGCGTGGACGTGAACCGTATGTGCAGTTGACGGACTTTGAGCGAGGGCGTATAGTGGGCATGCGGGAGGCCGGGTGGACGTACCGCCGAATTGCTCAACACGTGGGGCGTGAGGTCTCCACAGTACATCGATGTTGTCGCCAGTGGTCGGCGGAAGGTGCACGTGCCCGTCGACCTGGGAGCGGACCGCAGCGACGCACGGATGCACGCCAAGACCGTAGGATCCTACGCAGTGCCGTAGGGGACCGCACCGCCACTTCCCAGCAAATTAGGGACACTGTTGCTCCTGGGGTATCGGCGAGGATCATGCGCAACCGTCTCCATGAAGCTGGGCTACGGTCCCGCACACCGTTAGGCCGTCTTCCGCTCACGCCCCAACATCGTGCAGCCCGCCTCCAGTGGTGTCGCGACAGGCGTGAATGGAGGGACGAATGGAGACGTGTCGTCTTCAGCGATGAGAGTCGCTTCTGCCTTGGTGCCAATGATGGTCGTATGCGTGTTTGGCGCCGTGCAGGTGAGCGCCACAATCAGGACTGCATACGACCGAGGCACACAGGACCAACACCCGGCATCATGGTGTGGGGAGCGATCTCCTACACTGGCCGTACACCACTGGTGATCGTCGAGGGGACACTGAATAGTGCACGGTACATCCAAACCGTCATCGAACCCATCGTTCTACCATTCCTAGACCGGCAAGGGAACTTGCTGTTCCAACAGGACAATGCACGTCCGCATGTATCCCGTGCCACCCAACGTGCTCTAGAAGGTGTAAGTCAACTACCCTGGCCAGCAAGATCTCCGGATCTGTCCCCCATTGAGCATGTTTGGGACTGGATGAAGCGTCGTCTCACGCGGTCTGCTCGTCCAGCACGAACGCTGGTCCAACTGAGGCGCCAGGTGGAAATGGCATGGCAAGCCGTTCCACAGGACTACATCCAGCATCTCTACGATCGTCTCCGTGGGAGAATAGCAGCCTGCATTGCTGCGAAAGGTGGATATGCACTGTACTAGTGCCGACATTGTGCATGCTCTGTTGCCTGTGTCTATGTGCCTGTGGTTCTGTCAGTGTGATCATGTGATGTATCTGACCCCAGGAATGTGTCAATAAAGTTTCCCCTTCCTGGGACAATGAATTCACGGTGTTCTTATTTCAATTTCCAGGAGTGTATATATATATATATATATATATATATATGTGTGTGTGTGTGTGTGTGTGTGTGTGTGTGTGTGTGTGTGTGTGTGAATTTAAATTTTACGGCATATCTTCATTGTAAGTATTCTGTGTATTGTGTTATGAAAATCCTATCTCTTAATTTAATTTCTTCCATTTGCAGCTAGAACAGCGTTTTCTATATGATGGAACGATTTTCAAAGCTCAAGGATTCACTAATTTGGTACTTATGTTCAAATCCAATCACGATGATCTCCACTGAAAACTGGATAAATGTTAAAAAGTTTGTTGAAGTAATGAAAACATTCGAAGAAATTACTTGAAACTTAAGCAGTTCTCGAACAAGCATTACGTCAGTCGTACCGCTAATTCAGGTTCTTGGGACCACTTTGCAGCAAGAAGAAACAAAGCAAAATTTTACAAGAAAATTACGTGATAAACTGAATTCAGTACAAGATTTGGAGAACTGACCAAAAACGTAAGTACAGAATTGCGACATATTTATATACAGGATAAAAGTCGAAATTTTTCAATGCCGTGGTCACAGAGCGAGCTGAGTCCTAATTACTTCATTTGATGTGGATGAAAGCCGGAGATTCAAACTCATCTCAAGATGACTGCATACCTACTAGCTCTAAAAGGTGCCGATTTGAATTGGAAATCAGCCTTCAACAAGGTATCATTTGATCAAAAAACATCAGTTACAAACATCTTTACAAACATTAGAATTCATATTAAATATGAACAAAGATCAGCAAGCACCGTCTAAAACGACAATCTGCTTTTGATGCTACAATCACACGTACTAGAGTACAAAAGGAAAAATGAATTCCTCTAAAAGATGATCCGCCGATGTGGTGGAAATCAAACATACATAAGTACCGCTACCTACGGCCACTAGCAAGCCAGTATTTGTCAGCTCCTTCCAGTAGCGTAACTAGTGAAAAATTTATTCAGTGGAGTGGCCTCATACACAAAGAACATCGAAATAGGTTTCAGTGTGAAAAAGTAGCAGTATCATTTTTTATTAAATATAATCCGTCATTGATAAATTTTGAGTATTAATATAATAAAAAATTATGTTTGATGAAGAATTGTTACATTTTCATTAATATATACAATTCCGCTTCCGCATCCACATCTGTTTCCACTTCCACTAGAATTGGTTTTTGACATCTGTTTCCGCTTCTATTTCTGTTATCACACTTCCGTCGTATCACAAGCATGTATGTGCATCATGAACTGTGGGATAACCGTAAAAGATAAGAACAAGAGCATCTCAGATGTAGTGCTACAGAAGAATGTTGAAAGTTAGGTGGACTGAAAAGGTAAGGAATGAAGAGATTCTCCGCAGACTCAGCGAGAAAACGAATTTTTGGGAAACACTAACAAGAAGAAGGGTGAAGGTGACAGGGCATTTGTTCAGACGTCAGCGAATAGCTTTCATTGTACTCGAGGTAACAAGTTTGGAGTATTTCTACCAAATGAAGGGATATCAGTGATAAAGTTCGCTGATGACATCCATGCCGTTAGATAAAGTGTGACCTGTTGAATGGAATGAACAGTTTAAACAGCACACACTACACATTTAGAATTATCTACAGTAATAAGACAATTATTGAAATCAGCAGGAATAAGAATAGCAATAGTAAGAGGTGGAGACCATCAAGTAGGTGAGGTGCAGGAACTCTGCTAATTTGAAAGAAGAATAACAAATAATGGATGAAACAAGATGGGCGTAAAAAGCAGACTTTCGCAAGCAAAGAGGGCATTCTTGGTCAAAGATGTCTTTTGTTATGAAATTTCAGAAAATTTTCTTTTGGAGCGCAGCAAGTGCTGTTCTTTAATGAAGACGATGTCACAGGAGAGGACTTCGCGGCAGGTGGCATCAGACCAGAAAGGCAAGAGAAAGCTGAGCGAAATGACTGTGGAGAACTTTTCAACACTGTTACACAAATCTTCAGTGAACATCGTATATGACATGACCTTCGCATTATAGATGTATAGAGGTCACATTTGATTCGATAGAGCACGCTTCTGAACTTCTGTGGCCAGTCCTGCAGATGATGATAAAAGTCTCTTAGCTGTCGTGTACCGTTTATAACACTAGAGGGGACTCCAATCGGCTTTTCCGTCAAGTCTCTATTTAACTGCGGAAATGGAGCAGGCAGCTATTGAAACATAATACAAAGGAACACATTAACAGGAACAGCGATGACTTGCTACGGTATCAGAATAGCTTCATTACTGATTGACTATTGCGGCGGTTCACCATAGCAAAGTCCGCCCCGGTAGCTGAGTGGTCAGCGTGACAGACTGTCAATCCTAAGGGCCCGGGTTCGATTCCCGGCTGGGTCGGAAATTTTCTCCGCTCAGGGACTGGGTGTTGTGTTGTCCTAATCATCATCATTTCATCCCCATCGACGCGCAGGTCGCCGAAGTGGCGTCAAATCGAAAGACTTGCACCAGGCGAACGGTCTACCCGACGGGAGGCCCTAGCCACACGACATTTCCGTTTTTATTGATTGACTTCCCTGCTGGTCCGATGACGATAAAGGATGCTTGGCAGGGGAGAGGCAGCAGATATGTAAAGTCAAGTGGATGGTTGTTGGTAATTCATAGAAGCAATGAGAAAACAACACCCAGAGGAATGTCGAGTGGACTGTACAGGATGCCACTTAGATTCTGCAGTGTACGGTAGGTCTTCAGAGGAAACAGTACAGATAATTCTCGTTTTTGGGAATGGTCGCCGAACAGACACACAAAATTATATGTAGGCTTATTATCCCTGATGTCACCCTGTTGTAGAATTTTAAAACATGTTTTATGCTAGCATATTATGACAATTTTGAAGACTGGAAATCTCCTGTGTAGGAAACAACATGGGTAAACATCGATCGTGTGAAACCCGGCTCGCTCTGTTGTCCACGAGACCCTGAAAGCAGTAGATACAGGTGCCCTGGCAGATGCCGTCTCGCTTGACTTCTGGAAGGTATTCAATACAGTTCTGCACTGCCGCCTAATGAACTAAATACAGGCGTACGGAGTAACTGGCCATCTGTGTAACTGGACTGGGAATTTTTTAGGAAACAGAACACAACATGTCATTCTGACCGGAGAGAAGTCATCAGACGTAGAAGTAACTTCGGGCGTGTCCAAGGAGGTGTTATACAGCCACTGCTGTTTAAACTACGGATAAGTAACCTAGCAGATAATGTAGGAAGTTTCCTGAGATTTTTCGCGGATGATGCTGTTGTATATAGAAAATTCTCGACTGCATTACATTGTAGCGAACTGCCGGAAGGCATGCAGAGAATCGGCCGGCCATAGTGGCCGAGCGGTTCTAGGCGCTACAGTTTGGAACCGCGCGACCGCTACGGTCGCAGGTTCGAATCCTGCCTCGGGCATGGATGTGTGTGATGTCCTTAGGTTAGTTAGGTTTAAGTAGTTCTAAGTTCTAGGGGACTCATGACCACAGCAGTTAAGTCCCATAGTGCTCAGAGCCATTTGAACCATTTTTGAACCATGCAGATAATCGACGCGTGGTGGAGTGAGTGGCAATTGAACTTTAACATATACAAACGTAACGTATTGAGAATACATAGACAGAAAGACCCAATACTGCATAATTCAAAAAATTACGGAACAATGACTGGAAGCAGTTACTTCCATAAAATATCTAGGAGTACGGATACAGACCGATTCGAAGTGCAACGACCACATAAAATTAATCGCGGGTAGGGCAGATGACAGACTGAGATCAAAATAAACAAACGTAACGTATTGAGAATACATAGACGGAAAGATTCTGTACTACATGACTGCAAAATTACAAAACAACGACTGGAAGCAGTTACTTCCATAAAAATATCTAGGAGTAAGGTAGATGCCAGACTGATATTCAATGGAGATATCCTCAGGAAATTTATTCCACAAGCAAGGGAAGTAGGACACAAGACACTCGTTCGACCAATACTTGAATATTGCTCGTCTATACGGAAAGGACCGGTAGAGGAAATAGAGAAGATCCAAAGAAGAGTAACACGTCTCGTAACAGGTTCAATTAGTAAGTGCGAAAGCTCAGTCAACCCCAACGCGAGACACTAGAAGAGAGGAGTTCTGGATCACAGTGTGGTGGTCTACTGTTGAAGTTCCTAGAAGATATCTTCCTAGAACAGCAAACCATTATACAGCTTGAAATGATAATTAAATCAAGATCCTAAGCTGTCGACAGGCGTTGATATACATCAACAGGGACAGTTGAAAATGTGTTCCCCGGTCGGGACTCGAACCCGGGATCTCCTGCTTACACTACAGATGCTCTATCCTTTTGAGCCATCGAGGGCACAGAGGATAGTGCGACTGTAGGGGCTTATCCCTTACACGCTCCCCATCAGACCCACATTCCCAACTTAATGGCTTGGCTCTGAGCACTATGGGCCTTAACATCTGAGGTCATCAGTCCCCTAGAACTTAGAACTACTTAAACCTAACTAACCTAACGACATCACACACATCCATGCCCGATGCAGGATTCGAACCTGCGACCGCAGCAGTCGCACGGTTCCGAACTGAAGCGCCTAGAACCGCTCGGCCACCGCGGACGGCTCCCAACTCAATGTCCACCTACTACATTCGTAGTGCCCCTGCCCATTACACTCATTACTCGTGACAGACGCTCTTACCGACTCCTATAACAGTTCGGGTAATGCGTGTGCATCCAGCACAGAAGAAGAAGGTCAATGGCTGGTTAGCCTTAACTATATGAAGATGGTATCTGTTCTTTTGGGCATGTCTCTAAGCTGGTCGTAGGTTGTGTTCCAAAAATTAGCACCATAGTCACAGAAGTGATGACACTTTCTGCAGGACCTGACCGTCATTTTGCAGGACAATGCTGAATCACGTACAGTGTAAGTTGTTACTGATTTGTTTGACTGATGAGGCTGCTAAGTGCTATACCACCTACTTCACTCCCCTGACTTAAGCCCTCGTAAGTTCAACTCGATTTCTAAACTGAAGGAAACATCAGAACTGTTACAAGTTCGTCGGGCAATAGACCGCGCCGCTCGAACTGCCAAAACAACTCGCACTGCTAAGAGTATCCTACGACATCCACGTCGCTGGCAACGGGTTATACAAAATGCTGGTGACTACTCTGAAGGTCAGTAAAACTTTGAAACACGTATATATATTGTACAAATAAATAGTTGCCACTATTAAACTTCCAACCCTCGTACGATAAACGTAACAAGTAAATATTGAGGTGACCTTTAATCAGTGAATAAGTATTCAATACGTTTGGTGTCGACAGGTTTGCGTTGTGTTTATAAACAACAGACTGTTTTGTTCTTGGGAACACAGTTAAGACCAGCAACGAGACGTAACAGAGCATATAAATGCCTTTCCGTGAAATTTCCTCAACCCTGTAGTGTGTAGATCCTTCCTGGAGAATGCTGGAGAGGCGAGGCCACGCGTAGTTAGTTAAGCAGTTCGTGGAATCTGTTGTTACGACTATTGTTTACTTCTTTACCTCTCTGAACTTGATAAATATGCTCCGACAAGAAGACACTGTAAATTGAAATGAAATGTATGTCAATTTATGCCATAACGGAAAAAAGAATCTATTATTGTATGAATGTTATGTAAAGAATGTAAAACCAAATTAGAGTAAAAAGTGTACTCCTATAATTGGAATTGAACAATGTAACGAAATTATAATTTAACAAAACGTACTAAAAGAAAATGACAATCAGACTACAATGTATATAAGTAGCGAAAATGGCATTTCAGCAGATGAATAGGACAAATGCGATTGCAGTCTTTCTCGGGGTATTCCACTGATGAACCCTTCTCGAGCAGAATTCATCAATGAAGAATTCCAGAAGAGTTCATCAATGAATAGGATAAGTTTATTCTTGTAGTTGTATAATTTGTTGTGGAAAGGACACTACAGAAATTCTGAGTAATGCAACGGTATGAAAGACGCTCAAAAACAAAGTGCAAAAACATACGAAACCCGTCTGCAAAGTGTTAAGTGTGCGTGTGACATATGTGGGTGTGCGCGTGATGAACTAAAAATGACGATACTTCGTGCAACATGAATTTTCTGTGCTCGACAACGCCATAGAAGCGACTAGAAACTTACCTTGTCGGCGGATGTCGGATGTACGGCTGATGTCCCCACTGAATAAGTGCGAGCGACGAGTTTAAACACAGGGTGAGCACGAAGTCTTGTCCTGATTGTAACAATTTATTATAGAATAACCGTTTGACATAATAATTTACATTTAATGCCGTTACGTAGGTTAGCGTTAATAGTTTTTTTTACACCACTTAACGTTAGTAAACCTCAATGTGTGCTTCCTTGGAAGCTCGGAGAATGTCGAGGCGGTATTCCAGTTCCCGCCAGGTGTTTCGAAACATGTGATCTGTCACAGTACCCACAGCAACTTGTGTCCTAGCCTTCAGTTGGTCGACGTCAGCAACTGGTATGACGAAGTCTCTGTCCTTGATATAGCCCCACAAAAAAAGGTCAAGGGGCGTACTGTCTGGAGAGCGGGGTGGCCAGGGTGTTGGGCCGTTCCTTCCAATCAACCGATCCAAGTGGGGCGGGGGAGGGGGAGGGGGAGGGGAGGGGGGTGCTCCATCTTGCTGCAAAATTATCCGTGGTTGATATTCTTCTAACTGTGGGCCAATGAACTGTTGCAAAACGTCTAAGTAAATGTTAGCGGTAATGGATTTTTCCACGAAGAAAAAGTTCCAAAAACCTTCTTATGCATGAGGCTGCAACAAACATTCACTTTTTCACTGTCTCGCTGTAACTGTACAGTAGCATGTGGAGACTCTGAACCCCATATACGGACATTATGCCGATTTATCATTCAAATGACATGAAAAGTGGATTCATCGGTAAAGCATATGCGATTTAAGTAATCGTTAGCGCCATCAATCCTGTTGAGAATCTCAGTTGCAAATTCAGCACGTGTCAGCAAATCATTCGGTTGCAAGGCCTACATGATTTGCAATTTGTAAGCATGTAACCTAAGCCTTTCATGAAGAATCTTCACCACATCTGCCTGTGGTATTTGAAGTTCACGTGATGCTTGACGAGTTGATATAGACGGACTCCGTTGAAACGACTGCCGAACATGATCAAAAGTTGCACCGCTCACACGAGGCCTGCACTTCGAGGACGATCTTCAACGCTGCCTATTTCGTTCAACTCTGCATGCCATCGCTTTATTCATTTAACGTCAGGAGGGTTGTGTCCATAAGAAGCCAGAAATTTACACTGAATACTGATGGGCGATTTCGTTTCGTGAAACCAAAGCACACATTGCGCTTTGTCCTGCTTCGACGCAATTTAGCAAGCAACTAACGTGACCTAACAGAGCGCGTCGCTGTTGTGGAGCACTAGCGCCATTATTGGTCACAACAACTAGTAACACTAACCTATATAACGGCATGTAATGTAACTAAATATGTCAAACGATTATTCTGTTATAAATTTTTATAATTTAGGCAAGAATTTGTGCTCACCCTGCACATTCCTCGGGCCGCTGATACGGAAACCAGTTGTTACCGCATCCAAGATTTCACAGAGGATCGCGCCGCTGAACACGAGCTTCACGAATTTGTGCAGTGAAGACTATGTGAACTCACTCTGTCTTTGTATCAAACACGCGAAAGCGAGCAGGGACGGTGCCGGACATCGAGCTGCGGTCGTATGCCTCGCAAGCTAAACACCGGAGTCTGGTATTTAACAACTGACAGTAATGGCCTCCCGGCCAACAATGCCATACGATCGTGTCCTTTTTTTGGGACTATGCGCTTACAGTAAGCACTTTCTTATGAAGGAAATCTTATGTATGTATGTGTTAAGGGATCTGACATGCCTATATAAATTGGTAATCATATAGGATAACTGAAATGGCCAAAACATAAAGGCTATGACCATACCGGACAATCAACAAATAAAATGAGAAATAAGCTCAGACACAGTGCACCTACATATGACGTTAGTGCACAATGGGGGCCAATCGTAATGTATCATATCACTATTATTATTATTGCTTTTCTCTTCTCCCTCGTTCTTTTTAATAATATTTTGTACCACTGATAACATTGGCATAGAAACAAAACATGTAGACATATGCTCTTCAATTTTTTAATTTCTTTATATTCATCTGTTTTCTCTACAAGTGGTAGTCGGCGGACGTATGAAGAGTTCCACCGCATTAATATTGTTCAAAAATGTGTATTATAATCGGACACTAAAGAAATGTTATAAACGTTATTTGGCAGGCGAAGTTTATTAAAAAACCATCTGTTCATCATTTCGCCGACGCCGAGAATCCTGCATCAAGAGGACCGAAGCAGACATGAATAATTTGCGTGAGCAGAAGAGTGGCAATCCGGAACCATTATTGTCATACTAAGTTCAATGCACAACACCGGTAACAAGAAAAAGAAGTACGAACCATTACTGTCATACCAAGTTCTATGCACAACACCGGTAACAAGAAAAAGAAGTACGAAAAATTGAATGCTGAATATACGTATTGAATATTGACGGTCTGTTGATATTAGTGAAAGTTAAGGTCTACTCAGGACATGCGTACCTTCCAATTTCTTTCAATTATTCTTTCAAAATTTCCCTTTTTATTATTTAAGCAGCGAATTTTTAATCAGTTTTCCAATATATTATCATATCTTATCCCCCTCCCCCCCCCCCCGCCGATATTCAACTTAAATCCCCCCTAAATCTCCATCCAACATGCAATGAAAAGTGGCTACCGCATATACAAACCAAATTGCATTTGTCAATACTGAAAATGCCCCAAGGAATCATAAATGAAAATTTTTGTGGTTTCTACATCTTCATCAATACTCTGGAAGTCACCTGATTGTGCGTGGTAGAGGGTACTACTGGTAGCACTGAATGAGCCCACTTTCCTAGTTCCATTCACGAATGGGGTGTGTAAAAGAATAATTATTGGTTAACCTCTGCACTGGCTCTGATTTCTATAATTTTCACATTGTGGACGTTTGTGAGACGTATTGAGGAAGTCAAATGTTGTCTGACCCTTCCTGGAGTGTACTCTCTCAGAACATCATTAGCAAACTCTACTGTGATGCACGATGCTTCTCTTGTTTACCCTGCCACTGAAATCTATTGAGGATCTCCGTAACGCTGTTGTGCTGACTGGGTAATACAGAGACGAAATGCATCATACATCAAGGGATCTCGTCTATCTCTTCTAATAATTCGGTTGTAAGGGGCTTAGACTAATGAGCAACAGTCAAGAATCGGTCGAAGAAGTGCTTTGCAAGTCACTTGTATCATAGACCAATTACATTTCTTTAAGATTTTGCCTACAAATCTCAGTCTGATATCTGCTTTGTGTTGCTTGATCATTCTACTTAAGATCACTCTAGATGGTTACTCCTAGACACATTACAGCAGACAGTCTTTCCAGCAACTGGGTGTCAATAGAGTAGTTGAACAGTAGTGAATTTTTTTTGCTATACATGCACAATAAGGTACCCTTATTTACATTGTACGTTCTTCTACACAACCACATCATCTGCGAACAGCGTTATGAAGCTTCTAATGTTCTGTACTACACAATTTATGCATACTGAAAATAATAACAGTCTTATGATACTTCCATTGCGTATTACGGGAATTATCTTCACATCTGCCAATTTTGTTATGCTAAGAGTGACAGGTTGACTTCTGTCCGCAAGGACGTCTTGAATTCAGCCATCAATCAGGACTCGATAACGTCTTTTTCCTTCCTTTTTTTACGAAACGGTGGTGTGGGACTGTGACAAACTCCTTCCTAAAGACAAAGAACATGGTATCAACCTCTTCGCCGTGTCTACAGTGCTGTCGCTCTCACGGAGGAACAGAACGATCTGAATTTTGCAAGCAGTTTCCGGAATCCATTTTGATTTTTGTACAGGAGATTTCCGTTCTTGTGAAACATCACAATATGTGCACATGAAACATGTTGTGTAATTATAAAACAGATTAATACCATCGATATAAACTATAATTATGTGCATCTGTCTACCAATGCTTTTTGGTAAAGGGAATGACCTGTGCTTTTTCCAGTCAGTAGGTACCCTTCCTTGTTCCAGGAACCTACGATAAACTGCTGCTAGATCGGGAGCTAGTCCTTTACACATAATTTCAGCAGAATCTTACAGGTATCTCGTCTGGTCCAGAGGCCTTCCCACCACTAAGCGATTGTAGTTGCTTTTCTATTCCGCGATCACTTTTTGACATTTGCACGATGACCGAAACGTATTAAAATCTCGTGCTGTGAAATAATTTTGGAAGACCAAAACCAGTATTTTGCCTTTTTCTCTGTCATGTTCCGTTTCTGTGCCGGTATGGCCGCCGAATGAATAGGTGACGCTGAAATGCTTACTGGACGGCAAAATTTTACTTTCGAAGTCACTGAACGTTCCTCTCATTTCTCTCTTTACACTCATTTTCGTTTCGTTCAGTTTTTGTTTGTCAGCTATGTTTGGATTTTTCTTAAATTTGTGATGAAACTCCTTTGCTTACATAGCAGATTTCTAACAGGGTTATTAGACAATGGTGGGTCTTTCCCATCTAGTAAGACCTTACTTGTAGCACATGCTTGTCTAGGCCATACTGAACGATACTTTTGAATTTTTTCCATTTGTGCTTTAAGTCTGCGTTCTCATCTGTCAACATTTCATGTTTATAACCCAGATATTCGGCAATTTGTATTCTGTCATTCTTGCTTTATTTCTTAACAGTTGCAATAACACCCATAGTCATTGATTCTGTCACTGCCTTATCATAACTGATACCATCCTCTATGCAAACGGCATCGAAAAGTTCAAGTCTGTTTTTTCATACGAGGTCCATGAAATTACCTTAACGAGTTGGTTCTCTCACTATCTGCTTGAAATACTACTTTCGGTTGATGAAATCCACTTTTTAGGTATATAGTGGAAAATTACCTACACAACCCCAAGATACCAAGAGTTTTCGTTACATTCAACATTGCCATCTATAATCGTATAAGTGTTGAGGTAATTTTAATCGCAGCACAGTCGTACTTCTTCATTCCATCCAAACGTTAATTCCATACCAGCACCACAGGTGTACCGCATTGGGTGGTTCTTTCCTTAGTGATACCACTACATAATTGTTGACTTATGAACTCCTCAGTCAGCAGTTGTAGGTGATTGAGTTTAGGGTACCAGGTCTTTGATTTCTTGATTAAATCCCTTGTTGCATCACTGCAGTTACTGATAATGGGTCACAGTGATTAAACAGGATCTTGAATTCCAGCAGTAACTTCTCCACTTCTATTCTCTCTGTTCCTTCTAAATGCTCAGCTTTTGTATGTAATGCAGTTACACTGGCAACTTGCTGACGTCAGTACCCAAATATCCCCTTGGTAGATTATATTCATCTACAACATGTAAACTGGCGACCAGTAATCCCGAAGTGAAACTTATGTCTTCACTCACAAAATTATCACCGCTAATTATCACTGCTCACTCACTGTCTATTTTCCATACGCATAGAGTACTCCTGCGTACAACACACCATACATTACCTAGCTCATCGTTTCCTTCCACTGGTTCTCCCACTCATAAAACGGTTACAGACAGTTCGAATCCCAAGTTTACCCGCAATAGCTTCCCTGTCCCTTATGATATTTTAATATGTGAATCGATCGTTAATAATCTTGCACGCAGTTTAACCATCTTATCTTACATGAGACACGACCCTTGCGGCTGTATGTCAATGTAAACAGTTTTCCTCAGATGGAAGAAGGACCCTCAAATTCTACCATGTGTTGTTCATGGTCATATTAGGAAGATGCTCACGTGTGCAATTAGCTCTAGAACCAAGCAGTAGTGATATGGGAGACACTATTTTACTGTGATATTTTTGCTCCATCCTGACAACAGTTGCATATAGGTTTAGGATGGCTTGATTGTTGTAGCTCGTGATGATAATGCCAGCTTCTTTAGTGGTGCAGCAGGTGTGTAGAGCCAGGTAGATTGCAACAGAATATAGAATCAGTGAGAAAAAAATAGTCAGTTTATTCATTACTAGCAATGCGGCAGTCGAAATGTCGTCTTTTGATCTGACCCTAGCGGTGGAGGCTGGTCCTGGTCAGTAGTGTATGTTCAGCTCGGCATGCAACCACAAGAAGTGCATTGCACATGGAGCCACGAAGCCGATTAGGTGGTAGCGGTGATGAAGCGATGTGAGCACATTGGTGATCCTTGTCAGGGTCCATAATAAGTTGTTGACGCCAGATGGCTTAGATTTCTAATAACCAGCCAGGAGGGGAGGGGGGGGGGCTGCAAGAGGCACCTAAGTGTGAAGATGAACCAAGGATATAGTGTCAACATCCCACAAATGCGAGTCGGTGGAGCAGAGTTTTTGCACACAGGGCAAACGGTAGCTCGGCATCTGGTCAGCTGTAGGTCAGAACCACCCATCCTGGGTAGGTCCCCTGCAGTCAGTTGAAGTCAGCATGCAGTTGATCCCCGGTTGGAAGGTAACAGTTCAGCCCAAAGCACAAGCAGGAGTAGCCACAGGCCATAGTCCTGCAGTTATCGAAGACGATGTCTAGTAGCTGTGGGCTGCATGACACATATCGGGTTGACAACTGTCGTGGAGTAGACCCCAGAAGTGGCGTAGTGCGAGGCTCAGACGTGGTGTAATAGAGGTCGCCACTGCGACAGACTGGACACAATAATATGCTGTATCGATAGTGTTACAGCTCTGCTATACTCCGTTCATCATAAGAATGAACCTGATGTAAACATTACGCCTTGTATTCTTCGGCGTTTGCTTGAATCTCATCGGATTTCGTTCGACGTGGAGCGGAAGCCGTGACCAGTACAGCCAAGCAGTATCATAAGATTACGTATTATGTTGTGTTATACGCACATAGATTGAGTGATAATGTGGGGATCAATAGCTATATGGGTGCATTAACCTTGGTCAGGACAGGCAAACCAGCGGTCCTACTAGTCTGTAATGGTATGAGCAGTAGCAGTTCAGACGTAAAAAGAGACAGGCAAAGAAACAATATTGCTTCGAATATCATTTAATTTTTAAAGAGAATGAAATAATATTCGGCAAAACGCCAGCACTACAGCGCGCTTCTTAGATGACCAGCCAGAAATCATAAAATGTTCTCGTACTCACCCGACATATTCTTCTGATTACGAACAAGATAGACGAAAATTCGTAACTTAGGTAATTTTTCTGAGTGAATTACGTGTGATTCATAAGTGTACTGCAGGGATGTCACAGTGCTGTTGAATACTGAAACCACTGAAAGTATTAATTACAGTGAATCGTCTGGTAATCTCTTAGCTCCTTCCTTACCCGAATCCGAGAAATACATTCCAGTACTGGAACTGCCATCTGCTACGTTGATAATGATTCGATGAGCAACAGAATCCACGAAGCCACCCAGGTGCCGCATTGTCTCCTCTTATTTTATGATGTGTCATTCTATATCATGCCAGAGTTCGACAGTGGCATGTGAAAAAGCTGCATGCGTTAGTTCTAGTACGTCTAGGTTATTCTCGGGCCAAATCGCTCAGCTTGTCTCCAGATCATTTCTGCTGTGTCCATATTGGAATGATACAGTGGCAAACGTAAGAATGTAGCATTTGTATGGTGTGCTCGATGCTGTGAAAATGGTTGTTTTTCATGTTTCTACGACACATAAAACAATGAACATAGTCCAAAGAAAGAGTATTTAGTTTCTCATTTATGCCTTAAAATGTTAAACTGTTGTGTTTTATAAATTTAAGCAACGTTTATTTACAGTCTTTCATAAAATATCGATAACTGATCATTTATATTAGAAATGAAAACAGGAATGGTTCAAATGGTTCAGATGGCTCTGATCACTATGGAACTTAACATCTATGGTCATCAGTCCCCTAGAACTTAGAACTACGTACACCTAACTAACCTAAGGACATCACACAACACCCAGTCATCACGAAAACAGGAATTTCGCGTGCCATATGTAATTAAAGACGCGCATTATTCATAAAAAATGATGATGAATTTTACAATTACGAGATGTAGGTATTTCAAATTGAACGAGAAAAAAAAATTGACGGAGGCGAGACCTGAAACGGCGACACGTACTGTAGCAACGTATCAAGTACCTACGTTACCGATTCCACTTTATACGTATGTGCAGTTGTGTCTCAACTGTATCTTCTATAGTCGCTCGGAAAACATCAAAGCCGATTTTATGCGTACATTTATGACGACCGTTAAGAATAACCTATGTCTCGGTACTTTTTAACAGTGTTCCATACGCGTGCTTCAATACGGAGCAGGAAGCAGCCTGAGCTATTGTCATATCGCGTATTAATAACGCGGTAATCGGAGCACAACAGCGCAGAGGCTGTCACTACACCCGATTTTTGAAATAAAAACTACATAACAAAAAAGTGATTAAGAAAAATGTTGATGGATGTTAATATACTTGAATATCTTAAATTTTCATTTAACGTAATTTAGTAATAACACATTTAAACATAAGTAGGACTTACTTTCAAAAGCGTAACAACGCCAGTGTGTTTGTGCTACGGGTTCTTACCAATCATCGCGTTTGTGTTTGTTTACATCAGCTTTATTCTTATGAGAACGGAATACAGCAGCAGTTGGGGTTGGACATGCGGTAACTAATCCCACCTTGGGCCAGGATGGAGACTTCCATCAAGTCAACAGAGATTCTCTATGGCTTCTTATATCAGAATACTGAGACAGCCTTCTGTCTTCTGTTTGCTTTTCCACGGGATACAGCTGCCAAGTTGAAAGACAGTGGTACAACTAGAGACTGGAAATTTAGCCGCATTTGAACAGTGGAACTATTTTGTTTACAACTTGTTTTGTGAATATTACAGTGGAACTATTTTATTTACAACTTGTTTTGTGAATATTATTTCTGCATTTTATGGGTAAGTACTTATTATTTCCGTATCAACGGAATCATGTTAACTAGAATCGTGTTTAAGTATCAATCGAAAACTTAAACTGCGAGAAAGCATCAAAAGCAACTCGCATCCAACCACTGCCAGCAACACAGATGTATCAATTCAATATCCGTTCGAAGGAAGCCAGAAAATGTAATAGACACTGACTATCGCAAGTGTACCAAGATGCGTTTGTCGTTAAATCTAAAACTACTTCCTGATCAGTGACTGTTATTCGTGCATTGGAGAGCAGCGCGGAGGGTAAAAATCGTAGAGGGAGACCAAGAGATGAATACACAAAACACATTCAGAAGGATGTAGGTTGCAGTAGGTATTGGGAGAGGAAGAAGCTTGCACAGGATAGAGTAGCGTGGAGAGCTGTATCAAACCAGCCTCAGGACTGAAGACCACAACAACAACAACATTCTTGCAGCTGTATATGCCAGATACCTCTGGATTATAAAAGATTCCAGTAGTGCTGTACCTTCAAATTCGTGATGTTTTTGTCGGGTAGCTAGCTAATTTCAGAAGCTATAAATGTGCTCATATGAATTATCCGCATCTAACTTAAAGTCACCTGACCGACGCAAAGTAAAGTACACAAGTCTGATTGGTATGTTTATTAACGAACATTGGTTTCAAACGATTTGAGTTTTTGTAGTAAGAAATTGTATTTCATTTCCTACATCCTTCTGCTGTACAGAAAGCTAATTTGATTTCAAGTGCCTTGCCCCCACCCCCCAACCCCTGCTGAAAATTCGCACCCACCCTACTTCCAGCTCAAATCGTGGCTACGCTCTTGGTGACTACAATTCAGATCCCCCTGACTAAACAAGACTAAATTTTGACCAGGTACTTCAAACTGATTTTGTACTTGTACTAAGAGAACAAGTTGGAAACCGAGCAGCCGGCCGTGGTGGCCAAGCGGTTCTAGGCGCTACGGTCGCAGGTTCGAATCCTGCCTCGGGCGTGGATGTGTGTGATGTCCTTAGGTTAGTTAGGTTTAAGTAGTTCTACGTTCTAGGGGACTGATGACCTCAGAAGTTAAGTCCCATAGTGCTCAGAGCCATTTGAACCATTTTTTGGAAACCGAGCATAAATTTTGTCTAAATGAATTGGCGTTGCGACATTAAGTTTCATTTATTTTCTCGTGTCTTTAACTGACATTGCTCTTTTAATATCTCCATCCCTCTCTGTAAAAATGATTTAGCAGTTTCTTGCAAATAAAGTGAATACAGATTATGCTTATCCATTACGGAATGTGCATTCTGGATGCTGGAAAAGTCTCGCTGTGAAAGTGTAAATTAATATAGTTTGTGTGGAAGTGTGTATACTGGTATAACTACTGGACATCAGAATGGTGGCAGACGGATGGACACTAACCGAAAAAAGCCGCCTATCCTATCGCAAACCAGCACCCAGCATTGTGCTACCAGTAATGATGTAACTTCCTGAAATCATCTGAAGATGAACCTGAAAAGGTTCGAAAACCCGTTCATGGAATAAAACATAATTATTAAAAAAAGTGACTGGTTGCAGTTCTATATAACTTATTTACATGAAGTGAATACATTTTACGAGAATGAAACAAGATCATAAAGAAAACAGCGAGACAGGATGGTTAATAAATTTTCTGTTAGACTGTCATGAATCACGGAATTTGTTGGGGGCCCTATGATCTGTAAATGAGTGTATATAATATGAAACAAACAAACTCAGGATAACAGTACCAGCAAAATATTACCAAAAATATGTGTTAAACAAATTTTACTCACTCTTAGAGGCTTATTTTCTTTGTTTTTGATTAGATATGAATCAGAATATTGCGATTCAGTATTGAGTCATTAGCTAACGTCTCAACAGTTGTAAACTGACAAGAAACTAAAAATAACACACTTTGTGACCCAAATAGCGAGCTTAAAAATGAACCTAAATGTAGTGTGGTACAACGTTATCATTTAGATGTAGCAGACAATGTTTTATTTGACTCCCTACCGAGGAATTTCTAAAAAAAGACCTTGTTATTCTGTAACAGAGAAACGAGTGGATAGTGTAATGTCTGTATCACTCCAGTGAGTTTAAACTTGCCTCGTAAGGGACTAACCCCGGTCAGTTTTGTCCAAGAGACTAATCCATACATTTCATTTGGCCCCTGTGGAGTTCGCTATTTAATGTCTCGTTTTTAAATCATAGTACATTTGATAAAATTATGTTTCCTATTTCGATTACTCTGTAAGTAGGCTGTTTATGTTTTTTTATTGGTAACGCCACGTAGCGCTCTGTATGAAAAAAGTGACTGGTTGCAGTTCTATATAACTTATTTACATAAAGTGAATACATTTCACTGTGCAGTGTGCAGTCTGTATCTGGTTTGCATTGTTGTTGGCTATTTTAGTGTTGGGCAGTTGGCTGTTAACAGCGCGTAGCGTTGCGCAGTTGGAGGTGAGCCGCCAGCAGTGGTGGATGTGGGGAGAGAGATTGCGGAATTTTGAGAGCGGCCGATCTGGACGTGTGTCCATCAGAAAGAGTAAATTTGTAATATTGGATATCATGGACTGATATACATATATATGTTATGACTTTTGAACACTATTAAGGTAAATACACTCCTGGAAATGGAAAAAAGAACACATTGACACCGGTGTGTCAGACCCACCATACTTGCTCCGGACACTGCGAGAGGGCTGTACAAGCAATGATCACACGCACGGCACAGCGGACACACCAGGAACCGCGGTGTTGGCCGTCGAATGGCGCTAGCTGCGCAGCATTTGTGCACCGCCGCCGTCAGTGTCAGCCAGTTTGCCGTGGCATACGGAGCTCCATCGCAGTCTTTAACACTGGTAGCATGCCGCGACAGCGTGGACGTGAACCGTATGTGCAGTTGACGGACTTTGAGCGAGGGCGTATAGTGGGCATGCGGGAGGGCGGGTGGACGTACCGCCGAATTGCTCAATACGTGGGGCGTGAGGTCTCCACAGTACATCGATGTTGTCGCCAGTGGTCGGCGGAAGGTGCACGTGCCCGTCGACCTGGGACCGGACCGCAGCGACGCACGGATGCACGCCAAGACCGTAGGATCCTACGCAGTGCCGTAGGGGACCGCACCGCCACTTCCCAGCAAATTAGGGACACTGTTGCTCCTGGGGTATCGGCGAGGACCATTCGCAACCGTCTCCATGAAGCTGGGCTACGGTCCCGCACACCGTTAGGCCGTCTTCCGCTCACGCCCCAACATCGTGCAGCCCGCCTCCAGTGGTGTCGCGACAGGCGTGAATGGAGGGACGAATGGAGACGTGTCGTCTTCAGCGATGAGATTCGCTTCTGCCTTGGTGCCAATGATGGTCGTATGCGTGTTTGGCGCCGTGCAGGTGAGCGCCACAATCAGGACTGCATACGACCGAGGCACACAAGGCCAACACCCGGCATCATGGTGTGGGGAGCGATCTCCTACACTGGCCGTACACCACTGGTGATCGTCGAGGGGACACTGAATAGTGCGCGGTACATCCAAACCGTCGTCGAACCCATCGTTCTACCATTCCTAGACCGGCAAGGGAACTTGCTGTTCCAACAGGACAATGCACGTCCTCATGTATCCCGTGCCACCCAACGTGCTCTAGAAGGTGTAAGTCAACTACCCTGGCCAGCAAGATCTCCGGATCTGTCCCCCATTGAGCATGTTTGGGACTGGATGAAGTGTCGTCTCACGCGGTCTGCACGTCCAGCACGAACGCTGGTCCAACTGAGGCGCCAGGTGGAAATGGCATGGCAAGCCGTTCCACAGGACTACTGCCAGCATCTCTACGATCGTCTCCATGGGAGAATAGCAGCCTGCATTGCTGCGAAAGGTGGATATACACTGTACTAGTGCCGACATTGTGCATGCTCTGTTGCCTGTGTCTATGTGCCTGTGGTTCTGTCAGTGTGATCATGTGATGTATCTGACCCCAGGAATGTGTCAATAAAGTTTCCCCTTCCTGGGACAATGAATTCACGGTGTTCTTATTTCTATTTCCAGGAGTGTACATTGTCTGTTCTCTATCAAAATCTTTCATTTGCTAACTATGCCTATCAGTAGTTAGTGCCTTCAGTAGTTTGAATGTTTTATATAGCTGGCAGTAGTGGCGCTCGCTGTATTGCAGTAGTTCGAGTAACGAAGATTTTTGTGAGGTAAGTGATTTCTGAAAGGTATAGGTTATGTTAGTCAGGGCCATTATTTGTAGGGATTATTGAAAGTCAGATTGTGTTGCGCTAAAAATATTGTGTGTCAGTTTAGTGTTGATCAGAATACGTAAAGAGCGAAAAGTCTGAGTACGTTCAGTTCTGCTCAGCTGTTTGAAAATCAAATAATGTAAGAGGTTTATCCGCATAGTAATTCATTAAGTTTTCTAAGGAGACGTTTCAACTCTATTACTCTTTTTTACTGAACTGAGAATGATACTTCTACATTTTGGTCATTTCAGCCAAAGCAGCGATAATTGCAGTATCTTAAAGCGGTATGTCTCTATAATGAAAGTCTTCAGGAAATTAATTTTTAAAAATCCGACAAGAGAAAACGGAAGTGTGTGTCAATTCTGGTATTATAAATGTATGATTAATAAAACTCTGAATCGAATGATATTTGCGCTACTTTTGAGCTGCAAACGATAATTAAATATTTTACACTTTAAGAAAAAACTATTCATAATTAACTAACAAATATAAACGAAATACAATAATTCCTTTTTCAAATGTAATAACAGATATTAGGAGGCGTGCACCTCAGTTAAATTATAAGTAATTCGGCCGTTTACATTACGTTGTTGAGAAATGGCGATGTGTTTTGAAGTGTAACCTGTTTACTAGAAGCGAGAATGACGTTTATGTATTGAAGCATAAATAAAATATGTTGACCATAGGTATTGTGATTCGGGTATTTGAAAAATTTGATACATATCTTCCATTTAAAATTGGAACAACTATCTTCAGTAGCTGCGTGTTTCATAAAACTATACTTGAAGTACCCTCCACAAGACACCGTAAGATGGTTTCAAGAGTGTAGCTGTAAACGTAGATATAGGCCATGTCCTCGTGAACATTTACAAAACGAGAAACGGATAAATCAGTTGAATCAAGTGTAGAGTGAGACATCGTTGGCACATGCGTGTGTCTGTGAGAGATGGTGCACGTGCTGGTGGCCTTGATGTAGCTGGCGTGATGTCCTGAACCCTCCTCCTGCGCAGCAACGTTCGTCACGCTCTGAAAACGTGGGCTGTAACTACGAGCTCTCAGACTGCCCCACGACATTAAGAGCAGCGGCTAGGGGGTTGTCTCGCGGTTGCCGCGTGTGCCGCTGCGACTTCCTGGCGCCAGTGCCTTTACGAGCCTTGTTGGTAGCCGGATGTTGCCGCGGACCGGGGCCGCCGCTTGTGTGCCAGAGGACCCCAGGAGCTAATGGTGAGCACATTTTGCAAAACGTTTCTGCGAGTGGTCTTTGCATGGCGCGCGAGCGCTCGTTAGTGGCGTCATGAATATGAAAAACCGTTACTGCCTTTGCTCAGCAAAAATGAACATGTGGATGAAAGGCAACTAAACGACGCTACATTATCAAGCAAGAAAACGTGAGTGCGAAGACCAGACACAAACGGCAACAGTAATTCCTTAAAAATGCGCATTTTACGTACGGCTTTCAATCGGACATATTTGTCACAAGAAAAGAGCGGATGAAAAGTCCTAGTAAACTTATTTATGAACGAGATAGCGCAGTAGCTACGACACGGCATGTAGACTCCTGCATAGTTTTACCTTTCTCACTCACCTTACTTAAGATATCGTGGATGACGTTGAAACATCCCCTTACAAGGGAACCTCCCCATCTCACCCCCCTCAGATCTAGTTATAAGTTGGCACAGTGGATAGGCCTTGAAAAACTGAACACAGATCAATCGAGAAAACAGGAAGAAGTTGTGTGGAAGCGTGAAAAAAATTAGTAAAATATACAAACTGAGTAGTCCATATGCAAGATAGGCAACATCAAGGAAAATGCGAGCTCAGCAGCGCCGTGGTCCCGTGGTTAGCATGAGTAAATGCAGAACGAGAGGTCCTTGGTTCAAGTCTTCCCTCGACTGAAAATGTTACTTTCTTTATTTTCGCGAAGTTATGATCTGTCCGTTTCATTGACGTTTCTGTTCACTGCAATAAGTTTAGTGTCTGTGTTTTGCGACCGCACCGCAAAACCGTGCGATTAGTAGACGAAAGGACGTGCCTCTCCAATGGGAACCGAAAACATTTCATCGCAAGGTCATAGGTCAACCGATTCCTCCACGGGAAAACACGTCTGATATATTCTATACGACACTGGTGACGGCATGTGCGTCACATGACAGGAATATGTTGTCGACCCACCTAACTTGTACACTTAGCGAATGGGTAAAAAGATTCTTCTACCTTGCCCGATTTAGGTTTTCTTGTAGATGTGATAATCACTCCTAAAATAGTGATGAAAACATAAGAGTTTGTCACATAAACTGAAAATAAAAATTTAAACTTTTCACTCAAAGGAAGATTTGAACCCAGGACCTCCCGTTCCATAGCTACTCTCGCTAACCACGTGACCACGGCGCACCTAGACTCCCAGTGCCCTTGATGTTGCCTATCTTCGCATGGACTACTCAGTTTGTATATTTTACTAATTTTTTTCATAGTTCCACACAACTTCTTCCTGTTTTCTCGATTGATCTGTGTTCAGTTTTTCAAGGTCTATCCACTGTGCCAACTTATAACTAAGTCTGAGGGGGGTGCGATGGGGAGGTTCCCTTGTTAGAAAAATTATTGAATTACTGTGCTGGTTAACTTACGTTATTTGCTTTTCAAACAGCTGAGCAGAACTGAACATACTCAGACATTTCGCTCTTTACTTATTCTGTTCAACACTAAACTGACACACAATATTTTTAGCGCAACGCAGTCAGACTTTCAAAAATCCCTACAAAAGAATAGCCCAGACTAACAATAACCTATACCTTTCGTGAATCACTTACCTCACAAAAATCCTCGTTGCTCGAACTACTGCAATACAGCGAGCGTCACTACTCGCACAAGTCTTCCATAGTTTTGGCTGGGTCGTAATATACAAGAAAGAACGAAAATAAAGATTCCATTCTTCGGCTCCGAGCAATGTCGGAAGTGGAAACACCATCTCAAATGGCCCCAGCTGAGACCACTGCTACCCATACCCTCTGAATAATACTTTAAATCGTGTACAACAGTTGAGATGTTTAAACGTTCATTACTTAAAGAGACCACAGAATGAAGTTCTACTAGATAATTTTCCTCGAGTACACTTTAAAATGTAAAGATTCTAACTTAAATATTGATCTTTAAATTCTCAATCGGCGCCACATTTGCTGAACCCGATTTGGAGCATCATTCAAAGACGCAACAAATGTTTATCTAAACTATTTCATTTCTTACTTTTAGACGAATCACATCACAACATATTTAAAATTTCATTTTCAAGTTTTGATCAAAGAAAATGAAACGTAACAGATTTAAATATCTTTCATTATTCCACTATTGTTAAGAGTATATAGATCAATTTATTTTCTGATTTGAGATTATAGTACATTTCATTTACATAGCTTTATATGAAATATTTAAATTTGCCCTCAAATCACTAATGAAGCGTTTTAATTACCCTGATCAATTTGAAGCAATTAAAACTCAACATGCTCAATTTTATATTCCATTTGTCCATTTCCCATTCTTTGCTTGGTATGAAAATTCGGAAAAAATTTCTCTTAATTCTGTATTTTCTCGTGATTGCCATTATTACTTTAAAGCAAATAACTGTTTGTTCGCACAAACAAACCGCACTCTGGTAAATTTGACTCACCATTTGTCAATCTTTCACTCATCGTTTGGCTATGAAACACCGTATAAAAATCAGTTCTGTAGCTTATAAAGAGTCTTGTTATCGCTCCTTTCAAACGTTTGACCGATAGCTTCACTCAGCCATTTATACTCAGGTGTGAAGTCTTCCACGTATTTGCAGTGCAAAAAGGTTTACTTAGGGATGTGAAGGAAAAACAACTACTCTCTAGGCAGGAAAAATGTATAGTTCGTAATGAGAGCAGAATTTAAGTTTTTGAAAGCATTATTGCAAGACACGTCGAATTCAGTGTTTTAAAAAAGGATCATCTGTTTGTGTAATAGATGACATTTACTCTTGAAGTTTTTCTTTGTATAAATACCTGCTGAACAGCAGTAATTCCGCAGAAGAGATCTCAGCAGATTCGCGGAATAGCTTTACTAGTGAACACTCTTGAAGTTCTGAAGATCATATCAAGTAAACAGTTTTTTTTTATGTTGCTGAGCAAGTGTCATATTTATTCTTAAAGGAACACACCGACACCTATTGTTTTATTGTTTATTTAAGTACAAGCCAGGTTTAGGCCCTTTATGCCATTTTCAAATATTTCATTTTATGTCTTTAACATCTACGTCAGGTCACTGAACATACTGTCAGGTTCAAAGTTGGCTATAAATTAAGAAAAATGTTGGTTCTCCATGAAGTGCTAGATGTAAAATAATCATCCTGATCTATTACAAGATAGCGATTTTACATATGGCATTTCGTGAGGAGCCAATATTTTTCTTAATTTGCGGCCAGCTTTGAGCTTGACGGTATTTTCAGTGACCTGACGTAGATGATAAAGACATAAAACGAAAGACTTGAAAATGGCACAAAAGACTGAAACCTGGATTGTACTTAAATAAACAAGAAAATGATATTAGTTGTTGATTCTGTGCTTCCGGAACATTTATTTCGCGATGCTCTTGATTAGTACATACTACACACTGTGACGTTCCGATCTATCCTTCTGCACACCTATATCAGTTATAACAGTGTGCAGAGTATTCAAAACGCATCCTGTATTTCTTCAAAAGTGATTGTTGGGGAAAAAATCAGATAATACAGTGTACTCGAGGTGTGCTAATCTCTTATAAATCCGATATCATACAATATGGAGTCACGTAGCAATCTTGGCGCTGCAATCGGCGATGAATCTCTTCAGATAACTCGTTATCTCAATTGCTTTCGAAAGTTCTCTGAAAGAGGTATGACGCCAGTGTGACTGGGTATAAAGATGCAGCATCCTGGAGGGATCAAGTAAGTTTTGCTGAGACACTGATCACAGCCGAGCTCTCATTTGTAATGAAAGGTAAGTCTACCATTCTTTTGATATGCTTTTCTCTTTGGGAGTCGTTAGTCATAACTCTTCATTTTCGTTTTGCAACACTCCCCTTGTCTCTAACTACCTGTTAAATTTGCTTACTCTGAGTGCTGTGATATGTCTATCGTTCTCACCAGAATCGTGTAAAATCAGCAGATTGTGATACTGAACTACGAGCTTTGGTAGCGCAAATTCAGCTTCCAATATCTCGTTGCGAATCGTAAACTTACATCAATGGGAAAGCTAATACAACAAACTTCGCCAGACAGGACGTTTCTCACATAAAGTCACTGTCAGTATTAGTTGCTTCCTTGACTGCATATACGCAGAAGCGTTCATTGTAGCATTTTCACTCACGACTTTTTATGTATTCAACATGAATTAAGTCAAATTGGGTGGGAGGAAATTACTGAGAGGCAATGCCCCCATTTTATGTAACAAAGAGGTGTTTGTTATATTGATTTATTTCGTCTGTCTTTATGGCTTTAGTTATTATTATTATCAGTCAACAGTGTGTGGTTATCACACACAGTATACTGTGCGTTTTCGAATAGGAATAGTTGATAGAATATTTCCACCTTCTTCAACTTATCAATGATCGGTTGCGTTTGCCAAGTCGGTTAGCACAGATGAGACTGGGAACTGTACTAGTCATTTTGTAAACACTGCCTCCACGTAAAGGCAACTGTAAATATCTAGCTTATGCAGTTTCATAATTTGAAAGTTTGCAATCAACTTTGTGATTCAGAAAAATATATAAGTAGATTCAAACATGAAGAACACCTGAACTTCTTGCCTTGTAGTTCCAATGGTTCCCTTATACAGTTAACAGGCTGCGAGGTATACGATACATTTTATTGCTTCAAGGGCTTTTTGTAACCTTAATACCCGTTTATTACGAATTTCTAACAGCATCAATTTCTGTTCGTTTAGAAGAGCAGGTGGCAAGTAACCGTTTGGCTGGACTATGTGACGAAAAGCCTATAGAGCTCATGTCAGTCTGGTGTAATATATCGTGAATTTGAACGTGGCATGGATAAAGACTGAATGATTTATAATTGCGAAAGAGTGTTGTAATATGCTATAGTTTGTTCGATAGTCAGTTTCACATTCGATTTAATGATTTAATAAGCAGCGCCGAAAAACCTCAATGATAAAATACATCTGAAATATTAATTACAAAAACAGATTCACATAAATAACTTGAACTTTTTGATGTGGCATATCATATCCAGGACGCAAGTTGACTGAAGTTCATTCAAATCTCTTATCCTTACTGAGGAATTGTTTCTTCTCCCATAATTTAATAAATCTATGCTCACGTAAGACTGCTTAAAAGTATTTAGCGCTTATAAATCAGGTGATATATTTCTGAATAAAGGTGAGAACAGATCTCGACCAAATTATTAAGATTTCATCAATTAAATTTTTACTTCCTAAGGTTTTGTTCTAAATTTTGCACAAATGTTCACGTATATCTTGGAAGCTGATGCACCTTTTAAATGTAAGAGATTCTCAGGAATTTATCTTTTGAATGGCTGTGTCAGTGATACAGAAACAAGTCAATATCACTGAAGCTAGTTGTTGGGTTCATACATATAAAGAAATTTAAAAATTTACATTTATCGAATCGTTCTCTTAAGTGTTGATATCTGAATGGAGAAAAGAACAGCTTAGTTACAATTAATATTACCTAACTTCTTAAATTCAACTCCAGACACTGAATAAATGCCAAATAGTTACTGTTTCGCAAAGGACGTTATTATTTTTCTCCTTGAATTTGCTTAGTGTTTCTCCTAATACTGAATAATGATAAGTGCTTACGATACATCGAAATCCACTCCCGTATGATTTAGATTCAATTCTCAGGGTTCTTGTGTATAAATTTACAAGTTTATATGAGATCAGAAATTTCGATTTATGTGAACTGTATAAAACGACAATAGCGAGCTTAGTTTTGTATAGCTTGATACCCGCATCATCATGTACCAGTTTTACATTCAGCCCATCGCTGCACTCGTGCTTCACGTTTTGTTTACCTAGAACTGCTGGTAACGGAATAAGTAAATAAATTCATTGTTGTATGTGATAGGGCGCTGCGATAAAATTTTCCTGTTTACTTCAAAGTTCCTTATTTTCTGACACAAAAAATGGCAGCGATGCTTCTTGTAATTGGATTCTTTGACAAAATATATCACGAACACGAGCCAGCACACATCATTCAATCAAAATACACTGTAATACACCAAAAACGGAAAACGATACACCATGAAGGAATTATCCGAATGAGACTGAAATCGGTACATGTTGTGCACATGAACAGACACACAAATTGTGAAATTTTTAGAATAAATGGTTGACTTCTTCAAGAGACCAAGCATCACAAATTGAGAAAGCTAGTAACGCGTTGGTCCACCTCTGGCCCTTATGCAAGTAGTTATTCGGTTTGACACTGACTGATGGTGTTGACTGTCCGTTTGGCCCCATATGGCCCGTCAACCAGGCGTGATGGTCTGGTGCGACTACACTTTTCTTAGCAGGACCCATTTGGTTGTCATCCGCGACACCCTTACATGTAGCACTGCGGTACACCGACGGTATCCTACGCCCCATTTTGTTGCACTTCATGGCAAGCAACAGTGTGCTTACATTTTAGCAGGATAATGCCTGCCTTCACACGTAGAGAGTTTCTACTGCTTGTCCTTGTGCTTCCCAAATCTTACGTGGCCGACAAGGTTGCCAGATCTCTCCCCATCTGAGAACTTTTGGCGCTTTATGGCCAGGGCTCTGCAACCATCTCGTGATTTTGACGATCTCGCATGCCAGTTAGACGGAATTTGGCACAATAGCCCTCATGAGGCCATCCAACAGCTCCATCAATCAATGCGAAGCCGAATAACTCCTTGCTTAATGGCCCAGAGTTGGACCAACAAGTTATTGGCATGTTCAGTTTGTGAAAGGTTTTCTCTTGTATAAATTGTCCAACTTTTATGATATTGAAATAATCTGTTTGTTTGTAAATGTACATCACATCCACCGATTTTCGTTCCATTCAGAAAATTCATACCTGGTGCGTCCTCTTTTTTTTTTTTTTTTTTTTTTTTTTTGTCTTAGAGTGTATACCGAAACACATCGGTGGTTCTGGTGTTCTAGACAACACGTATCCCTTGACATGCAACATACTATGCGACTATAATCTAACTAGCAATAAACCTCAAATACCTGCCGACAGACCCAGCATTGACTAGGTATTCATTTTACTAATTATCTGTTAGAAACGAAAACAAAAAATTAACTGTTTTCCCGGTTTCGACAAAATTTTATTTCCATACATTCGTGAAAACACCTTTGAAATTATGAAACGGTCGCGCCAGAAATAGGCATTATGTACAAAATCTTAAGTACAGTATCTAAATTAGAAAGCATGGTATGCACAACACAAATTCTCTGCAATGTCTCCTCCCGTACGCTAAGCGTAGCTGCTTCATGTGACTACAACGCTGTTTTGTAAATGTCCCTTCATGGATTCCCTTTAGTTGATTCCACTCGAGAAATGTCTTAGCACCAAAGAATAAACATATTAAAATTTAATACATAAAGGCGGCATTTTTTTCATGCAACTCAATGTTTATGATGTCATGTCACCTGATTCATGTGTCACGCAACAATGTAACTTTGTAGGTACATTCAGCGTCATGCGTAGATACTGTCTACAAAATGTGTTGCGAATATAATTAACACAAAAGAAGTAATAAATTTAAACATCATCCACAACATGGCACACTTCATGCATGTTAGCGTTTATGACTTCATACCTTCTGGTACCATGATATAGTACCACAAAGTAATATATTTAAACGTCATGCTCGACGCCGCAGTTTCACACGCATCTTATTGTTTATGAAGTCGTATCTACAGAACTTTGATAGGTAGGTGCTTCTTACGTCAAAGCGATTCTTAGCTGACAGTGAGGGGTATGGGTACCAAGTTTGGTTGAAATCGATAACACATTTTTATAAAAAATCGATAACACATTTTTATAATATGTATGGATTCTCCATAGAATGGAGCTGAAATATTACCTATGCGCTCAATGGTGGCATAATTTTTAATGAATCTCACGACTTACATTACTAACGCTGACAATACTCAGTACAATATGAATAGGATATCCATTCTTTTACTCACTCTCCATTTGTTTACAGTGCAAGACATTACTTTGCATATAGCTTTCCCTTTCGCACTTTTCTAATAAAGTATAATTCTGTTTAGTTTTCACAGGTTTAGCGGTGCTCTTGGTTTTGGCGGCAGCGGCTCTGGGTGCCCACCAGCAGCCACTGGCTGACCCGCCAGTATGTCCAGAGCGGATCCCGGGCGTGACACTCAACATTACCTTCTACCCAAATGAAGATGACTGCAGCAAGTACTGGGAGTGTGACAATGGCAACCTTTACAATGGTTCATGTTCTGATGGCTTGGTGTGGAATCCCAATGTGAACTCTTGTGACTGGCCATATATTTACGACTGTCCTTACGATAAGAAGGAGCAAAGTCTGTTGCCAGGTGAAGTTCCCCAACTGCAGTCACGCGCAGACCCGCCAGTATGTCCAGAACGAATTCCAGGTGTGGCAATGAACATTACCTTCTACCCTAATGAAGATGACTGCAGCAAGTACTGGGAGTGTGACAACGGAAACCTTTACAATGGCTCATGTGCTGATGGCTTGGTGTGGAATCCCAATGTGAACTCTTGTGACTGGCCATATATTTACGACTGTCCTTACGATAAGAAGGAGCAAGGTATGTTGCCGGGTGAGGTTCCCCAACTGCAGTCACGCGCAGACCCGCCAGTATGTCCAGAACGAATTCCAGGTGTGGCAATGAACATTACCTTCTACCCTAATGAAGATGACTGCAGCAAGTACTGGGAGTGTGACAACGGAAACCTTTACAATGGCTCATGTGCTGATGGCTTGGTGTGGAATCCCAATGTGAACTCTTGTGACTGGCCATATAATTACGACTGTCCTTACGATAAGAAGGAGCAAAGTCTGTTGCCGGGTGTGGTTCCCCAACTGCAGTCACGCGCAGACCCGCCAGTATGTCCAGAACGAATTCCAGGTGTGGCAATGAACATTACCTTCTACCCTAATGAAGATGACTGCAGCAAGTACTGGGAGTGTGACAACGGAAACCTTTACAATGGCTCATGTGCTGATGGCTTGGTGTGGAATCCCAATGTGAACTCTTGTGACTGGCCATATAATTACGACTGTCCTTACGATAAGAAGGAGCAAAGTCTGTTGCCGGGTGTGGTTCCCCAACTGCAGTCACGCGCAGACCCGCCAGTATGTCCAGAACGAATTCCAGGTGTGGCAATGAACATTACCTTCTACCCTAATGAAGATGACTGCAGCAAGTACTGGGAGTGTGACAACGGAAACCTTTACAATGGCTCATGTGCTGATGGCTTGGTGTGGAATCCCAATGTGAACTCTTGTGACTGGCCATATATTTACGACTGTCCTTACGATAAGAAGGAGCAAGGTATGTTGCCGGGTGAGGTTCCCCAACTGCAGTCACGCGCAGACCCGCCAGTATGTCCAGAACGAATTCCAGGTGTGGCAATGAACATTACCTTCTACCCTAATGAAGATGACTGCAGCAAGTACTGGGAGTGTGACAACGGAAACCTTTACAATGGCTCATGTGCTGATGGCTTGGTGTGGAATCCCAATGTGAACTCTTGTGACTGGCCATATATTTACGACTGTCCTTACGATAAGAAGGAGCAAGGTATGTTGCCGGGTGAGGTTCCCCAACTGCAGTCACGCGCAGACCCGCCAGTATGTCCAGAACGAATTCCAGGTGTGGCAATGAACATTACCTTCTACCCTAATGAAGATGACTGCAGCAAGTACTGGGAGTGTGACAACGGAAACCTTTACAATGGCTCATGTGCTGATGGCTTGGTGTGGAATCCCAATGTGAACTCTTGTGACTGGCCATATAATTACGACTGTCCTTACGATAAGAAGGAGCAAAGTCTGTTGCCGGGTGTGGTTCCCCAACGGCAGTCACGCGCAGACCCGCCAGTATGTCCAGAACGAATTCCAGGTGTGGCAATGAACATTACCTTCTACCCTAATGAAGATGACTGCAGCAAGTACTGGGAGTGTGACAACGGAAACCTTTACAATGGCTCATGTGCTGATGGCTTGGTGTGGAATCCCAATGTGGACTCTTGTGACTGGCCATATAATTACGACTGTCCTTACGATAAGAAGGAGCAAAGTCTGCCGTCAAGTAAACCGACTGAGTGTCCTCAAACTTCAAATGGTAAACAACTGACAGTCACATTTTATCCCGACGAAAAAGATTGCACAAAATTCTGGTCATGCGACAACGGAAATCTCTTCAAGAGTTCATGTCCAGTTGGTTTGATATGGAATCCCAAGATTAATGCTTGTGACTGGCCTTATAACTACAAATGCCAATACTAGAGTAGGAAATCTATTTCTGCAGTAGTAGAGTCTGTCGGTCCACCAATAAGCCCTCTTACAGTTGGCATTGTCATGTTTTATCCCAATGAAAACGACATCCAAAACCACTGGAAAGGTGTCTATGGTGAGGTAAGAGAGTGTAACTGCGACATTGACATGGTGTGTGATCCCAGCGCGACAAAGTGTACTGTGTAAATTATTTAACTTGTAATACAGATACGAGTAAGCTAAAATTATCTCTTAACCTCTGGAATCAACCGAAGGGAATGCTCGGCTTATCTCAGTAATATATCTGATTCCAGTTAATCATTTCTCCGACTTAAAATAATGTACTGTTTATCAGTAACTGAGTGGGATATTGAGCCTGATTTCATTACGAAATGTTGTAGTGATTTGTATGTATTTATTTTTGTATTTGTAAAATAAATAAATTTATTTATGTATAATATGTGTACTGAAATTATCCCAAGTCAAGTAGAGAATGATCTTGCGTGTTTCTTGAATATACTATACCTCAAATTAAAGCCATTACAATTTTCAGCAGTTCGTTCCACTATCACGTGTTTAAATGTCACTGTCTTTCTTTTCTTTAGATTTGTAATATCCTGATCTGATCGATCTTCCCTTTGAACTCGGATTGAAATGTTTAACTTCTGTAGTAAACAGCTGAATATCATGAAAGAGGCGAGACAATATAGTTATGAATTATGGTTCATACAGTAGACGTTTGACAAGATACACAAATACACTACACAACAAAAGCACGGCACTCACTGTTTCGAGGATGGAGGTTCAATTCTTGTCTGATCATGTTATCATGATGTCAGTAGGTCATTTACAGGTGGTTTATTTTAAAAGGAAACGAAAGATCTCTATCCTGATCCTTGTTTGCTTAGAGGTGTTGCTCCCTCTACTATGACTATGTCCTCCATGGCACAAAAAATGGCTCTGAGCACTATGATACTTAACTGCTGAGGTCATCAGTCCCCTAGAACTTAGAACTACTTAAACCTAACTAACCTAAGGACATCACATACACCTATGCCCGAGGCAGGATTCGAACCTGTGACGTAGCGGTCGCGCGGTTCCAGACTGTAGCGCCTAGAACCGCTCAGCCACTCCGGCCGGCGTCCACGGTACATTAAACCTTAATATTCGTTCCTTCTTTCCTTCACGAATTACTTCATAGTATAGTAACGACGTAGATACTAGGCCGAACGTTGTAATTCACTGAGTCTGTAGGCCTTCGACTCACTGAAAGAAGACATAACCGTTTAAATCACAGGTGGTAACTTCTTTTTATCCTAATATTGACGTTAACAAACGGGAGCCATCAAGAACCTTTCGTTTATATAATGTGAAATACACAGTGAATGTCCAGTACCCGTTGATTGGTCCCAAGAAGCGATTTCTCTATCTTCCTATTCTGTTTGGTCAGATATATTTAACAGCCGCCCCACATGCGCTTTACCACATTCATGTCTTTTATAATATCTTATACGTGTGTTTCGTGTGGGACTGCGGCTATAGTGATTGTGTTCCGTAGTGTACATCGTCAAAATCATTCGACATGGGAAATAAACGCGTGTATTACTGATGTAACTCTTTCAGTTTTAAAACTTTAATAGTAAATTACCAAATCGTAGATGATATTGTTAGCAACAGCGATTCTATCGGAGTAGATAGTTAGAAAGATTTACCTCACCGTGAATCAAACTGAATATCCGTTCCTGTCAAATTTAATAAAAATATGGAATGTGACAGAGAATACCAGTAATAAAATAAAATTGCTTGCTGGATACAAGCACTGTTCTGTGCAGTCTAATTGTCTCCACAAAACACCTATGTGTCATCAGACCTGCCGGTAAAAATCAGCATTCCCATAGTGCTAAGAGCTATTTGAACCATTTGCCATAAACTGATGAAAGATCAAGCTCCTAGAGGACAAATACACTGATTTGAAGTTTTCCACACAAAACGGGTATTTTCATTTCTCAATCATTTAACTGCAAAACTGCCATAGTGTGGTGTCAGTTTGTTGACGATGAATGTAATGAGACCGTCATGTCGTTATACGCTAATGAGCTGAGAAGTGACAGAAGTTAGCATGGAGGTGGTTTGCACCGTGATACGGCTTACTGTCAAAATAAAGGAATATTTTTGCCTCTCAGTCATATTTGTTGAAATCTGCCTCATCGTAGTGTGAGTAATTGGATGATGCTGAGAGCGTCATTTCTTTACACGCTAATGAGCTGAGATGTGTCTCGCGGAATGGCCGCTCGGTCTGAGGTACAATGCACGGATTGCGCGGCCCCTCCCGCCGGAAGTTCGAGTCCTCCCTCGGCCATGGGTGTGTGTGTGTGTGTGTGTGTGTGTGTGTGTATGTGTGTGTGTGTGTGTGTGTGTGTGTGTGTTGGTCTTAGCGTAAGTAAGTTAGCTTAAGTAGTGTGTAAGTCTAGGGACCGACGATCTCAGCAATTTGGTTCCTTAGGAATTCACACACATTAGAACATTTGAGATGTGACAGAAGCAACTAGGGAAGCATCGTCCATCATGATGCTTACGTTAAACTAAAGAAGTGATCGTTTCTGGAAGAGTCAGCCAATATGTTGCTTCCACGCACGTATACTTTGTGAGAAGACCACGAAGGCAACATTAGAGAGATCCCTGCTCCCACGAAAGCATATCTACATCTACATCTACATCTACATCTACATCTAAATCCATACTCCTCAAGCCACCTGACGGTGTATGGCGGTGGGTACCTTGAGTACCTCTACCGTTTCTCCCTTCTATTCTAGTCTCGTATTGTTCTTGGAAAGAAAGATTGTCGGTATGCGTCTGTGTGGGCTCTAATCTCTCTGATTTTATCCTCATTGTCTCTTCGCGGGATACACGTAGGAGGGAGCAATATACTGCCTGACTCCTCGGTAAAGGTATGTTCTCGAAACTTCAACAAAAGCCCATACCGAGTTACTGAGCGTCTCTCCTGCAGAGTCTTCCACTGGAGTTTATCTATCATCTCCGTTACGCTTTCACAATTAGTAAATGATCCTGTAACGAAGCGCGTTGCTCTCCGTTGGATCTTCTCTCTCTCTTCTATCAACCCTATCTGGTACGGGTCCCACACTGGCGAGCAGTATTCAAGCAGTGGGCGAACAAGTGTACTGTAACCTACTTCCTTTGTTTTCGGATTGCATTTCCTTAGGATTCTTCCAATGAATCTCAGTCTGGCATCTGCTTTACCGACGATCAACTTCATATGATCATTCACCTTCTTCCCTCCCGCACTCGGTCACATACCAGTTGTGGCTTGAAGAGTGCAGATGGAGAGATGCAGAAGTAAATGTAGAAGACACTGTTGAGCTCTCATCATTTACTGTAGACGTGAATTGTTTACTACTGGAGGTAACAGCAAAAGACTCAAGCCTTCTGTGATTCAAGACTTTCGTCTTTTATGATTAAATCTTGTTAAGAAGGGGTACAAAACATCATAAAACCTTAAAAAAGATGACGCAAAATACGGCTTCGAACTTTGAATACATATATATCGGAAGCATACATAAAGAATCAAAATAAAGTCCATTAAAATAACACAATGGTGTATAAAACGTAAGTGCGAAAGTAACTTTCGCATGATGTGTCTCTAACAAGTAACATAACTCGATGAAACTTGGACCATATATAGAAAGAACTGCTACAGTAAGGTAAGTGAAAGAAACGCTCACTGAGATAAATATAAATGACATATTTATTCAAACACAATAATTACACTGAAGTCACCGCGATCTATGATAGTCCCACAGACATTAAAAATGGAGGGACATGAATCTTCATACGGTATGCGACAACTACAGACGGCAATGCATCCTCTACAACGTGGTTCCATTCTGACCACAAGGCTCCTGAAGTGTTCTTCTGTTAGGGCGTTCCATAAACGCGGCTGACAACTGCCGGGAAGTCATTCGTACATGTGGATATGCTGCAATACATCTCACTAATTCATCCCATCAGATATTCGATTGTATTTTAAGTCTGTGGAACGGGTAGGCGAGTCCTTGGTCCGAGTATCCCCATGGTCCAAGAGCTCCTCCAACTGCACTGTACAGTGCGGTCATGAAATGTCATCCCTGAAAATGAAGTTAGAGCCAAATGGACTTGCATGAGGAAGGAATACAGTGTCACAATAACGTTGACCGGTAACTGCACAACGTTAAAAGGTCTCGTGGCCAGTATGACTACACAATATTGTGCTTCCCCATACCATAACCTGGTCTACCAGAACCACCATGTTCGACAATGTACCTAGGTAAATTACCCGTTCTCATCCCTCGCCATCTGAGGATACTTCCGGAATCACTAGTCGGACCGAAGCAGATCTCATCCGAGCACTGGACCCCACTGCTCGCTGGTCCAGTTCCTTGGCTCTAGACACAACCGCTACCGGTGCATTCCTCTTAACCGTGGTTTCAAATTGCACCCGCTGTTTGACGTGTGTTCCTTTTTGCCTTCTAAAGAAAGTGATGCTCAAAACGCAGATAATTAGCGACCCATTCCCCTGTTGTCACCATTCTCAAAAATAAAAGAATCAATTATGAAAGACAGATCAAAGAAATATTTCATAAATACAACCTTTCCAGCGAATCACTGTTTGGCTCCCGATATGGTAAGAGTACACAGTCAGCCATACTAGAGTACACAGAGCTGGTACTTGACGCGCCTGACAAAGATGAATGTTTCATACGCATAGTTTTAGACATTTTAAGACTTTTGATACTGTTGACCATGAGATGCGATTGCATGACACCAACAACTGAAAGAGACAACATTTACTTTTACATGTGTCAGTGAATCACATTCAAATGGTTCTGAACACTATGGGACTTAACATCTGAGGTCATCAGTCCCCTAGAGCTTAGAACTACTTAAACCTAACTAACGTTAAGAAATCACATACATCCATGCCCGAGGCAGGATTCGAACCTGCGACCGTACCAGTCACGTTGTTCCGGACTGGGGCGCCTAGAACCGCTCGGACACCGCGGAATCACATTCCCTTGGTGGTCTGACCACTGCAATCGGTATTTCAAACTTTTTTCTTTCATAATAAGCATGACTCCAAATCACTAGATTTACGGAATGGTTTTGAAACTGTTCCTCACAATCAACTTCAAATCAAATTTCGTGCCCTTTGAGTATCGTCTGAGCTGTGAGACTAACTTTGCGATTTAATGTCAGAAAGGTCACAGTTCGCAGTAGTTGACAGGAAGTGGTAAGATGATCCTAAAATACATTTGCGGTTCCTGAAGAAATCGTTATAGGCCGCCTGCTCTTCTAAATTTGTATAAATGATTTAGGGGACAATCTGAGCGGCTTTCTTCGATTGTTTGCAGGTGATGACTTCGTTTATCGTCTAGTGACATCAGAATATCAAAATGAGTTACTAAACAATTTTAGAGAAGATATAAGCACGGTGTAAGATACACCAGTTAATTTTGAGTATGAGCCGCCTCACTTGAATACCAAAAAGCTCCGTTAAATTTAAGTTACACAATAAATCACACTAATTTACATGCAGATACTACAAGTACTAACAACTTTATTTGGAACCAGCACATACAAGATATTGCAGGGAAGGCGAACTGAAAACTGTTTTTCTTAGGAAAAACACTTCCATCGTGCAACAAGTCTACTATGGAGACTAGTGTATGGAACCCTTATTAGAAAGCATTTACGGAAGAAATCTAAAAAGTTCAATAAAGGGACATTCGTTTTGTATTACTATGAACCAAGGGCGGGTGCGTCACGAGTATGATAAACACGGATATGATGAGCGAGTTGGAGTGCTAGTCATTAAGACAAAGTCGTACTGTGTGACGGCGCTATCTTTTCCAAAATTAAATCAAGTTTCTTTTTCTAATGTCAAAATATTGTCTGGACTACAACCTACATAGAGAGAAATTACCATCGTCATAAAACAGGAGAATTCAGAACTTGAACGGTGAGATTTAGGTTTTGTTAAACGGTCAGATTTAGGTTTACGTTCTTTCCAAGTGGTATTTGAGAGTGAAATTGTGGGAATATAGTCTAAAAATAATTCTAAACAACCTCTGCCAGAAACCTGCGAACTGCAGAGTAGCTTTGTGGATGTAAGCGTAGATACTCGGAACAACTTATGTATTAGGAGTAGAAGGAAATAACGGTAACCCGAATGATGAATTGACATAACATTTTTCTAACGTACATGTTCTGCCTATTTTGTAGATATATCTGTTACATGTTAGCACTTACTTCCAAATAGAGTGGATCACATATTTCTTTATTAATGGCCCGTCGGGGTACGTTTCAGCCTGTATACATCAAAAGAAATAGCTTTGTTACTGCATTATTTATACTATTCCGTCCTTTGTTACCGACACAAGAACCCTTTACCAGATCCTGTAGATAGTACTGTTTTCAGCAGTGCTATCAGCATCAGTTACATTTCTGGCGGTAACAAATATTCTTTATCTCGTTTGTAACATGAAAAAAAATTTTCTCAGCTCCATAATATGAAGTCAATGTTTAAGAAGTACTAGCAATTCTGGCAAACGCATTTTTTATTGAAACGCTCAAATGACATTATTTAAATAACAACTGCGATGACTGTTTTTCATTTATCGAAGGCTTGGCCGTTGTCGCTGAGCGGTTCTAGGTGCTTCTTCCGGAAGCGCGCTGCTGCCACGGTCGCAGGTTCGAATCCTGCCTTGGGCATGGATGTGTGTGATGTCCTTAGGTTAGTTAGGTTTAAGTAGTTCTAAGTCTAGGGGACTGATGACCTCAGATGCTAAGTCCCATAGTGCTCAGAGCCATTTGAACCATTTGAAGGCTTGGCAACTTACAGCTATATTGTTTTGTCAGCTTTGAACCACTGCCATACCATTTTATTTCCTTGGCGTTCCGTTAGGGGTGACGACAAAGCGGTATGTAGATTCGTAATATAGCGAATTAAAGTCTTGACGGCTAATAAATTCACTGGTCCAATGAATAAATATAGGGTGACGCACGAAAAACCAGCCAGGAGACAGGTTGCTCACAAATTGCGGACTGACTGTGCCCGCCACGAGCAGATACAACAAATATACAAACATCTCGGTCCGGCACACGGTTATAATCTGCCAGAAAGTTTCATATCAGCGCACACTCCATTGCAGAGTGAAAATCTCATTCTGAAAACATATAATAATTACATAATAAGGAAATAACAAATAAGCTAATGCAGAGGTCTATATTTACTGAAGTGATGACAAATGGCGGGCTATAATAAGCAGTCTAGTAGTCGGGTCCGGTTTTCCGTGCGCCACCATATATTACGTAACCACGACCTGCTCTCCCAAATAGTAACTCGTTTTCTGCAACATCTCCTTTTGGAGAGCTGCATTCGAAAACGGTATTGCAGCTTTTCAAAAGTGGGGTAGCAGAATCACGAACGTGTGTTGGCGTTACTAACATAAAATACTGATGTAACTGCCGCAGCACATTTGGGAAGGCTGCGCTCCCAAAAGGGAGAACATTTACTCGAGCGAGGACGTCGCTGCTAGACATCGAGGGATTTGTAGCCGTTCTGATTGGAACAGCAGCTGTGCCAACGGTATCTCAAAATACGAGCACATGCGTTTGTCAAAATAGATAATCGAGGTAACTAACATAAGAAAGAGACGCACTATATGTTGTTTTTCAATGTTTTTGTTTTTGTAATTTCATAGGAATCGGATGCTTACTATGACAATGAGCGTTTACCGCAGACGAACAGTAAAGGCCTTTTTTCAGACTATGGGGTTCTTAGCAGACACATCGCAAGCTAATTATACTACATAAAACGAATTCGTGAAATAATATTTCGTCTGATAACAATTGTCCAAATTTTTCTCCAGCTAGTCGAATTTGGCTTCAATCATAGCACAAGAATATCAATAAACGTTTTACCAAATGAAACTTCCCAGTGAGTCAAGAATATTATAAGATACTAAAAGGTGTCTAAAATAGGCAGAATTGTGCCGTACTCAAGTTTTCCTTTCACTGTAGAAAGTCTCAGTGTAGAAACACTTGAAAGAACATGGATAGATTCTTGGTGAGATGCAGAAAAGGCAACGTGAAGATCGTAGACGAAGCAGTTAGGCAGCAGAATAGAGAAAAGATTGCTGCACCGTCTTTGAGTGAAGAGCATGTTCAAATGGTTCAAATGGCTCTGAGCACTATGGGACTCAACTGCTGAGGTCATTAGTCCCCTAGAACTTAGAACTAGTTAAAACTAACTAACCTAAGGACATCACAAACATCCATGCCCGAGGCAGGATTCGAACCTGCGACCGTAGCGGTCTTGCGGTTCCAGACTGCAGCGCCTTTAACCGCACGGCCACTTCGGCCGGCCAAGAGCATGTTGAGCAAACTGATAGTGATTGTCGTAAATGTACGAAAATCACAGAGTTTTTGAATAATTGTGAATAATATATGAATTACATAAAGTTAGGATCTGCACTGAAAATCCAAGTATGTAGTGTTATATTTTTTACATTGCAGAGAATGTAGTTGAAATTTCTGCGATTTCCAAAATTACGTTATAGTGATTTTACTAATAAGTTTGATATCTCCGACAAGCGATTTTGAACTTTCGAAAAAAGCGTGTCTCAAGGAAGACTCCCGGAAGGGGTGCGCGGGTCTCGCGGCACGGCCACCGGCAGTCGCCAACGCATTCGCCGGCCGCCGCCGGGCCCGACTCTCGGACATTAATCTGCTGGTAATCGGCTGAGTTAAGCATAAGCAAAGTTGCCATCTCATTGACTCAAGCTTACCTTTAATTACAGTAGGTGCTCAAAGTGATGTCCCTCTGAGATAAGAGCAGCCTGACATCTCCTGAACACATTAGCAAACACTAGACAAATTTCGGCTGCCGAAATCTTAAACGACTAGCCCAACCCTGTCTTCCAGTTCGTCGAACGTGAGGGGGTTGGTTGCATGCACATTATCTTTCAACATTCCCCAAATATAAAACTCAGACGGATTTAGATCTGGAGAACGAGGAGGGAAGACCACTGTTCTATCATCAAAAACAGTTCGTATTGCTGTCATAGAATCAATGGCGATGTGTGGTCTTGCATTGTCCTGCATTAAATAAACGTACATCTTTTCGTTAGGTGATAGTTCTCTAAAAAAAAGGAGGTAGTATGTTGTTGACATACCTGTCAGAACGTATTGTTTTGTCCGTAAACGATTGGTGTAGTAATTCGTCTTGAACCAATTGTACACCAAACCCATGTTTTCACATCATGCAAAGGTTGTTGATGTAATTCATGACGATTTTCGGAGCTCCAGCGTCGACTCTTCTGAGAATTTACGTACCCTGACACATGCAGCCGTGCTTCATCAGAAAAAAAGGCATCTCAGGTTCATCTTCCCCGTCGTCTGCAGGCTGTAACAGCTAACTGAAATAAGTGGAACAATAGTATTTCAGTTCCTCGTCTCCTGCAATACCATTATTCAGTTTGTGCACAGCTCTGTGAGAAGATGCAATCTGAAGTGCCAAACGGCTCAGAGATTTTCGCGGACTCACTATCTCGTCTACATTATTTTCGCTTTAAGCAATGCGTTCTCCAGGCCTTCGTTGGTGCCAGACAGATCCAGCCTCTTTAAATTGACTCACTACTATGCGTAGCGTCGCAACATTGGGACCATGCACACCGCGTAAATTGCGTATGCATTCGAGCCCACATTCCACATACGATATTGATCTTGCAAAGTTCAGTACAAGAAACACTAGTTGATCCTTCATGTATACAATACCGAATGGAAAATCAAGTGGAAACTCAAAACGAAACACCCAGACACTCACTCGCACGATATAGAAGACAGGAGCACGATGTTTCTGTCTGAGGACCGGGTCCCAGTGACATACGGGATGCGAAAGATCGGACTCGGCGCAGTCACAATAATGACTTCTAGGAACAACATTCGAAGCGATTAGACATGACACGAAACTCACAAAAAATACTAGTACACTCAGTCGTCCAGTGTAGGCGGTACGCTCAAATTACTGGTGTCCGAGAAGTACGCATAGCGACAACTTGCAGACGCAGCGACAACAGTCGACAATCGCGCCGCGCGACCCCCGGACGCATCCCTGGCGTCTTTGGTGACTGAAATGTAAATGGAAAATGCTTAGCAATAGAGAATATCTGCACCATTCGTATAGTTTTTATATTTTTGCGTTGACTTGTTTTATGTATTACAGAAAAATATGTTTTGGTTCGCAACAACTGCAGAGAACTATTCAGACTTGAGGTCTTAAACATTGAATGAAGCATTATCCAAGGCTTCAATTCAACGGACACAGTAAAGGCATTTGTTAAATCTGAATTGAAATGTATAATCGAAAGTGAATAGTCGTAGTCGACAGGCAGGCTATAAAATGGGAAAAACTTTTGGCTAGGCGATGGATTTTGAAACACGAAACGTGGAGCAGAGTGGATATGGGCTCACGTAACAAGCTGTTTTCATATTTGGTTCCACCGAAGTAGTTAAAAAGAAATGGAAACCACTAATCATTCAGTTGACATTGTCATTTTTGTTGATACAAATGGTATATAATCAAAAAGCGTTATTGAAAATAATCAACACATTAAAGACCCTGTCGATACAGGGTCTTACAATGCGAGGATCCAACCTCGCAACACGTCGATGTATCTCATATGATGCATTGTACCGTGGATTACAGCTAGATTTCCAACGCCGGACGCCGCCATACAGCCCCAGACCATGATACCATCGTCACAGTGTTTGACTGTAGGGTGAATGTGTTTGATGTCGGGGTGAGTATTCGACTTGCGCCAAACTTTCTTTCTTGCATCACATCCGAACACACTGAACTTCGATTCGTCGCTAAATATCACAGTGTTGTAAAACTCCATCAGCTTGCTGATGTAGTCCTTTTCAAACTGCAGGCGTTTCTGCCGCTTAATTTCCGATATGTGTGGCTTCTTCCTGGGAGAACGTCCATGCATGTCAGCCCCATCCAACACATTTCGTATAGTTTGAACACTAACCGTCATGTCGGACGTTGTCTGAATAACCTCAGCAATAGTTGATGCACTTGTAGCAGGTTCCTTCCAAGCAAGTGCGATGATACAGCGACGCTCTCTGACTGCAAGCATTTTTGGACGTCCAGGAGGACACTTACTCACTGTTGTTCCAGTCTATTTATGAATGTTGGCTAGTACCGTGGTGTAGCTAACAGACACCTCTGCTCCGATTTGTCGATAGCTTCTCCCTTGTGAATGGAGCAATACCACTCTCTCACGCAACGCCACTGAATGTTCCTTTTTCTTCGGCCCCATGCTGACCACTATAGCACAATACAACAACATACTAGCGACTGGGCCGTCAACAACACGCAGTGTCTATTGCGTCAGCAGATGGCGTTCCGGTACCTGAAAACCCAGCAATATACAGATAAGCCACGCTCTGTGCCAAGACTTTTTGTGTGCAGAGGAGATACATCTTTGTCCTTAACACTGCATTTCTTTGTTAATGGTAGGCACTGTGGACAGAATTGTAATGTCTGGTATGTGAGATAGCAAGTACATGTGCTGTGTACCGGAAGGTGCGGCGTTTGTAACCAGCAACGATAAATACGCATTTGTTCCAATACTTTTTGGTGCGATTGTAGGTAGTTGTCAAGCTACCGATTGTATACAGCAGTTCGATTAAAACCGATTCTGTCCAGGTAAACAGCCACGGATAAAACTTGCAATGTGAGGCACAAACACACAGCTGAATCTACTCTTGTCTATAGTAGCACACAGATATGGGCGTCTTTAAATGAAGTAGTGAATATGCTCCTGTGCCTATTGACACCACGCTGTCGATGCAATTAGAAACACTTAGGAGCCCAAGAATCCTGAGATCATTTTTCAGCTACTTTGACGCAAGAATGACACCTTACAATAGTACGCTCCTCACTACAACCGTCAACATACAGGAAATATACTGAACGTTACTAATTTGAATAACGGCAGAAAATCTAAGCCATTTCAACGTCGTGAATAAACTTAAGATCCAGAGAGAATCAAGCTACTGATACACATATGTCAACCACAGTAGGTAAGCACTTTAGGCAACGTCTACCTTTGTGTTAAGAAACAATACAGCTACAGACATCCAGATCCAGACAGAATCAAACTACTAAATCACAAATATCATTTCTGTTGACTACCAAATTCTCAGTTACATCCCGGCTGTCGACAATTGTGAAGTTGGTTCATCTTTGTAAATCAACTACGAGAGCTAATTCTAGACTAGTTCATGAGGAATAATGAGTTTCTGTTACAAAATAGTTTTATTTTCCTGAGTGTTTAGCCCAATGTAATTTCAGTAAGAATTATATAACTTTCGTTATTTTGTTTTAATCAGCTTCTAGTACGGTACTTATAATCACACCGTGTCTTCGCCAATTATGTTGACATGCTTCAGATTGATGTGGTGTTAAGCATATGACTGAGCACTCCCTCTCCGGTGAGGCTGCAAGCTGTCAAAATAATGACGTATCTGATCCAGGTCTCTTAAGTGCCCCACACGAGCGACACATTGCAGTGATCCATCCCAAGCGATATCGCTGCAATCGGTCGCTCGCCTCGACCCAGTCAAATACGAACGATTTACCAAGCAATTTTATCTGTGTTTACCAATGCCCATTGTGTTGAGGAGTTTTCCTGTAGGACATGAACAGCTATGTTTAGCTGTAGTGGCATTTGGTTTCTGTATCCACACCAACACCTCCAAAAAATAAATTAAACGAGAAACAGGTATTGTAATTTATTAATATTGTTTTAAAACGCTTTTGTTGGGAACTGTAAGCTACTTTGCAGAAGGTATTGAATTTTTCACTGACTCCAAATGCGTTGTGTGTATCTTTCCATTGCGCTAGCATAATTCGTTCGTCACTTACAGGTCCTCAATTACTTTTTCATTCAGTAGTTTTGTAGTTTAACTGCGTTTCCACAGTTCACTTTACTTTCTCGAATTGTATAGATATGTCTTCAACAGCAGCATTGCTGCACACCATAAACCTTGTTATAAACTGTATGAGGGAGAATTAGATTGTACGAAATAGCAGGAGACTTGAGTACAGCTGAATTATAGATTAGCCCTGAAAATTTAAATTAAAATGTCTGCTTAATTTTACGGCACATCATTCTGTCTAGCACTCAGAAACTTTAACAATGCGTGTAGCTGTTTCCTAATTAGCTCATAAGCAGCAGACGGAGACCAGTGTACCGTGACTACTCACAGTTCTTCATCTACAATACAAGCTTCAAAATGCTAATCACTGCAAAGACGGAGAGTGTGTTTGCCATTACTTCTTAATATATTGACACCTCTGGTCTCGGCTTTACTTCTCAGAATGGTTCGGGTTCCTCGAATAAATGATTACGTCACGTTCTTACTCAACGTGGGCAAAACTAAATGAAACAGAACTGCACAACCGCAATACATAGAGGAAGAGCGTGGGGTATTTTATGCCCACTTCTTGAAAATAAAGTGATATAGTCGGTTATACATAATTTTAAAATTACGAGAAAATTGTTTTTAATGAATTATTGTGCCATATTCAATATATATGTTTTAAAGTTTTCAATTAAACATTTCCGAAAATTTAATTCCCCATAGCAGCACTGGCGGATACATATGAGGGACGCGCACCTTCCTTCCGGGGCGCCCGCATTGCCACCCGCGCCGCCCCCACCAATCAGCCCGCACTATATTCGTTTCTTTCTTTCGTCAGTCGACTCGACTGAATCCAGTTATCGAGTAGTTGTACTTTCCTATGTAGCACGCGCGTCCGCGTCATCGTATTTTATGCGTTTCTGTCTGGCACACAGATAACTAACACATACCTACGAGACTAGTCGCGACCATTCTACTGATCTCCATACGCTGTACAAAATACTATGTACAAAATATTTGCTTGTCTACCTGTATCTATTGCTACAGTATTGTGGCGTACAAAGAGATGACTGAGATCGACAGTGAAGGAGGATCGATTTAATGGCTTAGCTCTGTTGAACACTGACCCAAACATTGATTGACCTATTGATGACATAATTAATCAATTTTAGAGGAAGAATAGGCGCATAGAATTCACCATTTAAGGAAGAGAATCACAATTGTAACTTTTTTATATCATAAGATGGAATTGTATTGTGTATGTGTATAATCAGTTTAAATAAAACTTTCTTAAACTTTGCCTGTGACTTGATTATTTTTTATTACAGGAAAAGTAAAGGTAGCTCAAGATATCTTTAGCGCCTCCTCCTTGAGGTTTTTCCGTACCCGCCACTGCATAACAGATGTAACTTTCCCGTCCGCAGCTCGTGGTCGTGCGGTAGCGTTCTCATTTCCCACGCCAGGGTTTCCGGGTTCGATTCCTGGCGGGGTCAGGGATTTTCTCTGCCTCGTGATGACTGGGTGTTGTGTGATGTCCTTAGGTTAGTTAGGTTTAAGTAGTTCTAAGTTCTAGGGGACTGATGACCATAGATGTTAAGTCCCATAGTGCTCAGAGCCATTTGAACCATTTTTGTAACTTTCCCAAATAAACTTCGTATTCAGTTTTTCCAGGTTCAGGTCCTTAATTACATACCAATATTGCTTTAAAAATTATTTTGAGAGTAAAAGTAAACAACAATGAACTAAATTAGCATTTTTAAGTTTTTTTGTGCTGGTCAAAAAGTTAGTAATACATGTTAGTGAAAGTGCGTGGATATTGCTAAGAATGGGCAAGAAGGCATTTCCGGGCTCTGCCTCTTACTTGTACTGCAGTAGCTCTATGAAAAGTATGTTGTTAATATAATTTATCAATTCATGAATTTTGTTTTTTCTTTTTAATTTGTTTTTCGGGTGGGCGTAAAATATCCCCTCCCCCCAACACTACCCTTGGATACGCAATTTCTGGAAAATGCCTTGGTACTGCTAGGGTTTGGATATTAATAAATAAAGAAACAAGTCGTAGCCAGGCGGCAGTATTGCAACACTTCGTATGCGACTCTCAAATTTCCTTGTTTCCATGTGATCAGCGACCGATCGCTTCAATTTCCCCACACATGTGTGATCGACGAAGCGATCGCATGCCCATGCGACGGATAGCTGCAATCCGTTGCTCGTGTGTGTGGCCTCTTTAATGCTACCGCTGCTTGGCAATACGGCGATGTACACAAATGTCAGTTTTACTTACGGATGTTTCGTTTATGTTTGCACAGACCATCAGGTCATTAATATCAGCATGAGGCGTCACAAACGTATTACAAATATACTCACCGTTTATCGGTGGCAAATTCTATCCTTCGTCTATAAAAGCTCGATAAACGTAACCTTTATTAGTAACATTGTAGCTCGATGAATATTCTCAGTCACATCCGACAGTTTTCAAAGAGCACTTGTATCCATCAGGATACAAAATATATCTCAGCATTAATAGATGTTATTCTTTTGCTTTGTAAATAATCGATAGGTTTTTCTGTAAAGTATAGAAGCCAGTGACCGATGCCCACTCTCCGATTTTATCAGTCACTTGTTTCAGAGATAAGTGAATCGTCAGGCTCATTCTCATGGAGGTACAAAAAGAGAGGGATGACGTTATAGACTTACGTTGTACGTAGATTTGAAACCAAAGTGATAGAGACCTCCCGCCATCTTAAATAGCCCAAAACATGGTCAGAATACTGTTCAAGATTGCTTCTTGTTCATTGTTCCTGTCGTGTGCACGACCAGCTGTTTTAAATACTAAAAATTACAGTGTTTACATGAACAACGTGCTGCCAGGAAGGCAATTTTGAACGTTTTTCTATTCTTGAATGCGTATTTGACCTCGTTAATGTATCTTGTTTTTGCGATGTATTTCGAATAACCAAGAAGAGAAAGATGTAATGTGAAAAGCGTGCTTTCGTTATCCGCTTTATTCCATTTTTACTGCAGTGGTATCGATAGCAATTGAAGATGGAACTCCGAAACCACTGCTTGTTTGCTTACTGGTACTACTTCTTACGAAGTGCACGATTATTGAAATGTCAAAAAAAAAAAGTTGTGGTATACCTCCATGCAGAATAGAGTTCTTGTTTTACTCGATTGTCAGCGCACTAATCTCACTGTGGTGGTTGACACTTCTTATCACTTTGAAATCTTACCTACACTACGTCATTCAGTGCGTGGCCAACAAAAGCAATTTATGTAACACGCAGCAAAAGCAAAATCATAACGACCCTTAATTTTCGTTGCAAACCTTTTCGAATTTCGCGCATTATCTTATTTAAGTGCAAATATCACAATAACTGTGACCATTAACGAAATGATTGGCACATCATCATGAAATTGACAAATATAGTCATAAATAACTAAAAAACAAATTGCTTTGATAAAGCATGAAAGGAGTGATTAGAGGAGATAAACTTTTCTGGAGCAGGGGGATCATAAGATTATTTCTGTTACCTGTAATGACTAAGTAAAGCTTGAAGTGTGACTGTATATTTGTAAATGCTGCCATTGCTTTCTTTGTTTGGTGATGTCATGGTAACATAACTAATTATTCACGGTAAATATCGTGTGTGTGTGTGCGTGTGTGTGTGTGTGTGTGTGTGTGTGTGTGTGTGTGTGTGTGTGTGCATTGCACATTTAATAATGTAGGGAGAGAGGATACTATTGTAAATAATGTCATTTATGTCATTTAAGATGGATTCAGGTTTTTTTGCATTTGTATGTTTGGAGTGTTTCAAGGATATCTAATTTTGTGACTTTAGGTTGGATGTGTAGGATGGTGATACTTATGTTGTTGACATGGTGTTCACTTTAGTGCAGGTGGATGTCTGATGCTGATGTATTGTATAATTTTTTTGTTTTTTTTTTGTGTTTCCACATGTTCTGAATCTTATCTCAAATAGTCTACCTTTCTAGCCTTTGTAGAAACAGTCACAGTTCTAACATTCCGATTTCTACAAACCCGTATAATGAAGTGGATTCCGTGTGTTGCTGTTGTGAGGTAGCTTCTTCACAATCTTGTTGTCGGTGGTAAAGCTTATGTTTACACCTTTCTATTAGAAGTCATTGGCAATCTGATATGAAATATTACCAAGAAATGCAGCTGTTTGGAAAATGTTGTATTCTTTTTGTTTTTTGTGATTATATTGCTTTGACACTGTTAAGTGTTTTATGGTGTCTACTACGGAGCTGTTACAGACATTTCCAATGGTTGTTTGTTTTATTATTTCTATTTCTAGTTCACGTTTATCTTCACAGAGTGGTAGCGGAATAGCTCTGTTGGATACCTACAGGAATGGTTTTTTTTTTATTCCTGTCATTGATCACAATATGTATAAAATAAATAAATAAAAAACATTTGACAGTACCTGGATCAGGGTTTATATACTGGTTGCAGCTGGTGGACCTACCGGAATGCTGTCATTTTGTGGACTGTGGGATGACAGGGGTAGATAGCTGTGGATGATAGTGTGTTGGGTTTTTTAGCTTTTTTTAGTCGAAAACTCCTAAAAACCATGTTCTGAAATAGTGTTTTTGATTCTCCACTATAGTGTCCTACACGTTACCCCAAAATCGTAACACACAAACAAACTAACACATGTAAATCTACCAGATGATGGAAGTTTAAACGTTCGAAACCGTTGCGGATATAATTAAATCATTGACTACTAGCAGTAAACTTGTTGTTTCATTCGATATCAGTAACACTCACTGTAAAGCATAACCTAAAATGTTCGCATTTAAAGTTAAATTAGCAGTTCTAGGCGCTTCAGTCTGAAACCGCCCATCTACTACGGTCGCAGGTTTGAATCCTGCATCGGGCATGGTTGTGTGTGATGTCCATAGGTTCGTTAGGTATAATTAGTTCTAAGTCTAGGGGTCTGATTACCTCAGATGTTAAGTCCCATAGTGTTTAGAACCATTTGAACCATTTGAAAGTTAAATTGAACAGTCACACCTAAAATTTCGTAGCTGTGAAGCGTAACTGTGACACAGAATTTGCTGATTTCTGTCATAAGCGGAAGTATGGTGATCCTTAGTGAAATTTTGCGCTGTAGCCTGCTTCAAAATTGGGCAACTGGAATTCTCAGTGCCTTCAGTATCTTACAGGTGAGACTACCAATAAGACTAGTATATTTACTCTTATCATATATTTTGAGACTAAATTGAGTAAGTACCACTCACACCATAATTGATAAAGAAGCGACGACAAATTCCTGATAAAATACGAAAAATTACAACTAAACTGAAAATGAAATCAGTGATGACATAAATCCTTATATATTTATGTTGAGATCAGATTTACAAGCTGAATAAAGTTCCATAACATACTACAGCTCAATTATTCGTTACCGAAAAGTAATGACACATTGAAATTGAAGCTGGCGAAATCACATATAGGAGAAGACCAAGAAAAGTGGCTCAGTGTGCGATGTAAACTACTTTTCAGTCATAGTAGTATATAATGTAAAATGGCAATGACAAATCACTGACTTCACACTGTTCGAATGAGCTGAGACGTCTTTGGTGTAAAGGGGGAATTAGCTTTGCTACACGAAACTCAATGGGAACTGTCGAGCATACTGGAATGTGGGAATTTTACAGACATCTTTGCCTGGTACAGAGCACAACTGATCGCGTCAGAGGAAGCTATACGAAGATACTAGTTGTCGTCCTTAATCTGCGTAATGTAAACGACGTTTTATATACCATATCAAACTCTCAAACACCGCAGAGTTGCAGCGCAGAGTGACCGCGCGGTTAGATGTGCATGTCACGGATTACGGAGACCCTCCCACCGGAGGTTCGAGTTCTCACTCGGCCATCGGTGTGTGTGTGTTGTTCTTAGCAGAAGTTAGTTTTAGTTGTGTGTGAGGTTAAGGACCGATGATCTCAAAAGTTTGGTCCCTTAGCAATTCACACACACTTGATTTGAAGCGCAAAATTCATGGGCGTAATTAACTTAAGAAATATATTTCAATTTTCTGCTTCACTGGAATCACGATTGCTCCAGAAAGACACACTATTCCCGAGAGTTTCCTGTCAAATTAAGATCATATAGAACATGAAGACGGAATGTAAATTCACAAAAATGATCCACAAAGGAAGATATCTTGTTTTTACAATTCCATGGAGAGTTATATTGTTACAGAGGACAGTTGGTACACTAGTCCACGTGGAAACCGACACGGTTATTGAAAGAACCACTCAATCACTTCACGTGATGTACAGAAACAATGTCTAAACTAATTCCTTATAGTCCAAGTGTTCTTGAAGTCACTCAAACAAGTTGCTGCTCCACCTTGCCAGGTAAACAATCTGTAAATCTTATAAGATGCAGTCCATGGTAAACGCAAACTAATGTTCTGAATTGTGCATCTTGCAAGTTATGCCTCTGTAACACTGAAACCGAATAACTAATGCAACGGTTGCTGGGAGCTGTCAGGCACCTCTCGATATCGAAATCCGTGTTGATAACAATGACTTGTGCAGAGATACTAATGAACTTCTGGCAACAATCAAGGAGCTAAGAAAACGAAAAGGGTAACATTGACTATGTATAGTACATAGGGAACTGTGAATGCTTCCATACACCGTTACTGTGGGTGACTAAATACAGCAGTACCAGGAAGAGGAAGACACAATATGTATCTGTCTATGTGAGGGAATGAAATGCATTCTCGGTGTCCGCATTCATTCTCCAATCAAAGTTCAGTATCCATCATGAAGCGAGGTCCTTCTCACATATTTTATAATTTAGCACTTATGCACATGACTGACAGAGGAATACTTCGGAAAATCTCTTTGGAAAACTTTTCATACACTCATTAGCTGACGCCACATCAGTCAATCAGAAAGAGCCTGTAGCGGTAGATATCGAAATTAAAAGAAAATTAAAGAATCGTCATTCTATGATCGTGTACAGAACCAAATTACCTGAAAGAAGCACAACCACACGCTACTTCAGCACTGCTTCACAATCTTGCAGTAAATGAAGTTTTAGAGCATCAGCAGCTTCGTGAATGCACTAGGGACGATTCGTGGGCTGTATTTTCTAACCATACACTGATTGAAGAACATTACAGTAATTGTGTTGTGCAGTTTTCTCTGAAGTGGCACGTAAGCAGGAGGAAATTGAAATGTATCCGTAGCCATTAGCAAAAGTGTGTACGTGGTGGTTTGTAATTGTCTGTACCCATAGTCTGCAGCCCAGAAATGTACACCAATCAAGAGCTCGTGATCACGCATTACATGTACGGTTTGGCAGATGGCAATGCCGTGGAGGCATGTCACTTGTACGAGAAACGCTACTCTTTGTGCACATTACCAGACCGAAAGACATTTGAAAGAATTAATTGACGCCTCTGTGAACCCGGGAGTTGTCACGTCCACCAGGAAGCGGAGGTCGGCCAAGACGTACATCAGAGAATGAGGAAGATCTACTCAGTGTTGTGGAAATAAACTCCTGGAATCAGCACAAGGCGTTTAGGGCTGCAGAGGAATGAACCGCACGTGACGATCTGCAGACGTTTACGTGAAAATGTGCTGTATCCGTAGCATCTGCAGCGTGTATAAAACTTGTCCCCCGCGGATTATTCTCCAAGAGTAATGTTCTGCAGCAATGAGTTATGACATTATGACACCCCACTTTGCAGCTGTTGTTTTAGTCACAGATGAAGCGACATCCATAACGGACTGAATCCAGAATTCGCGCAATCAAAATGTCTGGGCGGATTCAAACTCCATGCAACTGTCAAGCCGTCTCACCAGCATTAACATCTAGACAGTCATTGTTGGCAATTGATTATTGGGACCCTACGTGCTTCCAGCAATATTTACTGGACAGAACTATACAGTACTGCACTGCCGAATTACTTAGAAGACATGCCACTTGAATCCATCAAAAATTTCTCTCGTGCACGATGGTGCTCCCACACATTTCAAATTGTCTGCCCGAAGGTACCTGAATGCACATGCTTTGAGCGCTGGTAGAGGTGGACCGACTGTTTGACCATTCCTTTCGCCTGGCTTAAACCCGGCAGACATTCACCTGTGGGGACGCGAAAAGTCTCTCACATTTTCAGCAGCTTTTGTGGATGTAAGTAGTCTCCATGCACGCCCTGTGATAGCCTTCCAGACAGTACTTACTACTCCAGGCAGTTTTAGTCGCGTTTGGAATTCAGTGAGGCGACGAACGGAGGCCTGTATTCAGGCAGGAGGAAGTCAGTTTGAACATTTCTTCTGATACTTAATCAGAGTAGAGTGCGCTGTAAAGGACTGATGGTCGATTAAATCTTTAGTGGTACATTTCCGGACCTATCTTGACACAGCCTTCTTTTCTGCTTGTTATATGAGTATTCCTTACCAGAAGTTTTACTGTCGATTTTTTGGAACGCCATTTATAAATATTACAAGGCTATGATTCTGAGATTCAAAATTTCTAAGAAGCCTACGTAATGCATTATCTACCTCTTAACACTAGGATTTTTCAAGTCAAAGAAAGCCTCTATTTCCAGAAACATTTCTGAATCGATCTCTTGATGGCAGGGCGTTTGGGGTGGAGAAGTTACGTAACAGTGTAGAAGTTGTATATTATTTGTTCACATTCACCTGAACTAGGGTTCCACAATCGACAGAAGTCCGTTGACTTACACCTGATAAACTTTAGTGCCCGTCTGCCGCCAACAATGGCGCTCTGAGAGTACAGCACCGTGTGCCGTAGCAGTTACGAAGTTATTGTTGTGCCGTTCGGTGCCTAACCACTAAGAACGCGTGTAGTGCTAGCACAGCTTGACGAAAGCGCGGCTTCTGCACGCACAGCGCAGTTTTCAGGGTTGCCAAGTTAGCGGAATTTCCGCTAAATTTGATGTATTTTACACACAGCCAGCGGGTGAAATTTTGCATTTAGCGGTTAACGGATTTTTTAATGTATTTGTGGATTGATGTCTGCAACAATATTTTTCCGTTTAATTCAGTCTTCCCATTATACAATTTGAAATTATATTTAGAGAGGCAACAATATGGCTCCAGCTAAATCTTAATTATCAGATTTCGGTATAGTATTTCCTCTGTCTCAACACAACAGAACAATCCTTTTCAGTCTTAGTTCTTTGCTTTAAGCATTGCGGTTACAAGTTACCGTGGACCGAAGTCGGTACAGTGCATAGTGTAGAATTGTTAATGCTTATGGTGCAGTTAACCGCGTTGTAATCAGTGATTTTGTTTACTTTTTTATTAGTTATCAAAATGTCGAAGCAAAAAGGACAAAAACTACACCCAAGAGTTTAGAAAAGAGTGGCTTAGCAACAAACAATTGAAAGACTGGCTTCTTGAGATCCCCGCCGATCCTTCTATTATGCGATGTCGATTTTGCCACTCCGATTTAAATTCGCGTCTGTCGGATTTATTGAATCATTCAAAAAGCAAAAAGCACGTAAAAGCAGCGGCACCCTTTTCTTCCACGGGGCAGTTGAAACTAGATGCACATGTAGTTAGACGGTCCAATGAAGTTGCTGTTGCAGAAGCTGCATTATGTTTATTTGTGGCTAACCATTCCGCAATAAGATCTGTGGATCATCTCTGGAGCCTTTCAAAAAGGTGTTTTATAAGTGCTGACCATGTCTCACAGATGCGTTTGCATAGAAGCAAGTGTAGTGGTCTGATTAAAAATCCACATTTCAAAGCCAGTCTGAGAAAGGACGTAGGAAACGGATATTTCAGTGTACTTTTGGACAACTCTACAGACATTAGCGCCAGTAAATTGTTAGCTTCGTGTGTAAATTGTTAGCTTCGTGTGTGATGTACTTTTTCTGAGGCCCAAGGTCGCATTGTTTCCACATTCTTGGTAATGGTAGAGTTAGAGTAAGGCCACCATTGCTTAATGGTCTGAACACTTTGCTTAATGAGTTGGGCTTGAGCATTCATCTAATGCACGGTTTGGGTGCTGACAATGCAGCAGTTATGGTAGGCATCAGTAATGGTGTGTATAGAATTTTAAAGGAGAAGTTCCTCATCTCGTCTTAATTCGTTGTGTCTGCCATTCCGTGCAGCTGGCGGTATCTTATGCTGCAGCTGAAACTTTTCGCCGGAGATCGGAATTTTTGTTGTCAGAAACGTATTCTTGGTTTGCCAAGTCTTCATCTCGTCAAATTGCTTATACAAAGTTTTCAGTGCAATCAACGACGGAGCTAATCCATTGAAAGTAGTTCAAAAGTGCAACATACGCTGGATGTCTATTTATAGGAGGCTAAATAACAGTAATAAGCATTTGGTGGATTTTAGCGGAATTTTAACTTCAGTTTAGCGGAATAAATTTTTCTGTGTTGTCATCAAAGAACAAAAGCTACATGACTGGTCATACATCTTTACTCACTGTGAAAACTGGAGTGCGATCTATGACACGTTTCTGCGAGCACAGTTATGGTATCGGAAAGGTGATGCTGCATGTTTTTGTCAACATTGCAACGAACAGAAGAAGTTCCGAAAATCAGTGTGCCTGAAACACCTCAACTGGTATTAAAAGCGCAGAATGTTATCAGAGCAAATTTTGGCTACAGATGAAACATTTCCCCCTTCCCCCCCCCCCCCCCCCCCATGAACCATGGACCTTGCCGTTGGTGGGGAGGCTTGCGTGCCTCAGCGATACAGATAGCCGTACCGTAGGTGCAACCACAACGGAGGAGTATCTGTTGAGAGGCCAGACAAACGTGTGGTTCCTGAAGAGGGGCAGCAGCCTTTTCAGTAGTTGCAAGGGCAACAGTCTGGATGATTGACTGATCTGGCCTTGTAACAATAACCAAAACGGCCTTGCTGTGCTGGTACTGCGAACGGCTGAAAGCAAGGGGAAACTACGACCGTAATTTTTCCAGAGGGCATGCAGCTTTACTGTATGGTTACATGATGATGACGTCCTCTTGGGTAAAATATTCCGGAGGTAAAATAGTCCCCCATTCGGATCTCCGGGCGGGGACTACTCAAGAGGATGCCGTTATCAGGAGAAAGAAAACTGGCGTTCTACGGATCGGAGCGTGGAATGTCAGATCCCTTAATCGGGCAGGTAGGTTAGAAAATTTAAAAAGGGAAATGGATAGGTTAAAGTTAGATATAGTGGGAATTAGTGAAGTTCGGTGGCAGGAGGAACAAGACTTCTGGTCAGGTTACTACAGGGTTGTAAACACAAAATCAAATAGGGGTAATGCAGGAATAGGTTTAATAATGAATAGGAAAATAGGAATGCGGGTAAGGTACTACAAACAGCATAGTGAACGCATTATTGTGGCCAAGATAGATACGAAGCCCACACCTACTACAGTAGTACAAGTTTATATGCCAACTAGCTCTGCAGATGACGAAGAAATTGAAGAAATGTATGATGAAATAAAAGAAATTATTCAGATTGTGAAGGGAGACGAAAATTTAATAGTCATGGGTGACTGGAATTCGAGTGTAGGAAAAGGGAGAGAAGGAAACATAGTAGGCGAATATGGATTGGGAGACAGAAATGAAAGAGGAAGCCGCCTGGTAGAATTTTGCACAGAGCACAACATAATCATAACTAACACTTGGTTTAAGAATCATGAAAGAAGGTTGTATACATGGAAGAACCCTCGAGATACTAAAAGGTATCAGATAGATTATATAATGGTAAGACAGAGATTTAGGAACCAGGTTTTAAATTGTAAGACATTTCCAGGGACAGATGTGGACTCTGACCACAATCTATTGGTTATGACCTGTAGATTAAAACTGAAGAAACTACAAAAAGGTGGGAATTTAAGGAGATGGGACCTGGATAAACTGAAAGAACCAGAGGTTGTACAGAGTTTCAGGGAGAGCATAAGGGAACAATTGACAGTAATGGGGGAAAGAAATACAGTAGAAGAAGAATGGGTAGCTTTGAGGGATGAAGTAGTGAAGGCAGCAGAGGATCAAGTAGGTAAAAAGTCGAGGGCTAGTAGAAATCCGTGGGTAACAGAAGAAGTATTGAATTTAATTGATGAAAGGAGAAAATATAAAAATGCAGTAAATGAAGCAGGCAAAAAGGAATACAAACGTCTCAAAAATAGATCGACAGGAAGTGCAAAATGGCTAAGCAGGGATGGCTAGAGGACAAATGTAAGGATGTAGAGGCTTATCTCACTAGGGGTAAGATAGATACTGCGTACAGGAAAATTAAAGAGCCCTTTGGAGATAAGAGAACGACTTGTATGAATATCAAGAGCTCAGATGGGAACCCAGTTCTAAGCAAAGAAGGGAAAGCAGAAAGGTGGAAGGAGTATATTGAGGGTCTATACAGGGGTGATGTACTTGAGGACAATATTATGGAAATGGAAGAGGATGTAGATGAAGATGAAATGGGAGATACGATACTGCGTGAAGAGTTTGACAGAGCACTGAAAGACCTGAGTCAAAACAAGGCCCGGGAGTAGACAACTTTCCATTAGGACTACTGACGGCCTTGGGAGAGCCAGTCCTGACAAAACTCTACCATCTGGTGATAAAGATGTATGAGACAGGCGAAATACCCTCAGACTTCAAGAAGAATATAATAATTCCAATCCCAAAGAAAGCAGGTGTTGACAGATGTGAAAATTACCGAACAATCAGTTTAATAAGCCACAGCTGCAAAATACTAACACGAATTCTTAACAGACGAATGGAAAAACTAGTAGAAGCCGACCTCGGGGAAGATCAGTTTGGATTCCGTAGAAACACTGGAGCACGTGAGGCAATACTGACCTTACGACTTGTCTTAGAAGAAAGATTAAGGAAAGGCAAACCTACGTTTCTAGCATTTGCAGACTTAGAGAAAGCTTTTGACAATGTTGACTGGAATACTCTCTTTCAAATTCTAAAGGTGGCAGGGGTAAAATATAGGGAGCGAAAGGCTATTTACAATTTGTACAGAAACCAGAAGGCAGTTATAAGAGTCGAGGGACGTGAAAGGGAAGCAGTGGTTGGGAAGGGAGTAAGACAGGGTTGTAGCCTCTCCCCGATGTTATTCAATCTGTATATTGAGCAAGCAGTAAAGGAACACAAAAGAAAAGTTCGCAGTAGGTATTAAAATCCATGGAGAAGAAATAAAAACCTTAAGGTTCGCCGATGACATTTGTAATGACACATTCCGACGCAGAGACATACAATACCTTAAAGGTTGCGCCAAAGATTAAATTGAGAGGCATGTAGGTTATAATCTTTGTAATGTTCACATTGGATTCTCTTTTGTTTCATACTCCAAGAAGGAGCTAAGGGACACTTTCGACTGTTGCCTCGTGGAGGATGGACGTAATTTTTGGTGTCTGCGGAAAGGCAGCCATATTGTTAGTAATTATGGTTTGTGCGACGAGCTGAGCAAGTTTTATTGTCTTGTGAATGAAAAAAATTGTGAGAAGTATCGAAGTGTTACGAAAATTTTTTAAAGCAACGTAGCATTGTATTCCTTGGTTTCCACCGTCTTCGTGAAGTGAACCGATGCCGACTTAGGAAGATACACACGGTCAACAAAGAGAAGAGCTTCGATGGCGATTGATGAATTAATATTGTGGCAGAATGACTAATTCTACGACTAAGGTGAGAACTCTGATTAAATTAACAATGACGTAGAATTCAAAATGTAATTAATCGGAATGGTAAATTATATTACAGGAATATTTCACGCAGCACTGTATTTGTCCGCATTCAAGCCGGTCAATACAATCCGTAAAAAAGCCTTTCAAAAATTCTAAAGTTAAAAAACACAATAAAAACGAAATGTTTTTTTATTTATTTCGCCACACATTGTAATTCTGTCAGAGACAGCAAAGGACTTGGAAGATCAGTTGAATGGAATGGACAGTGTCTTGAAAGGAGGATATAAGATGAACATCAACAAAAGCAAAACGAGGATAATGGAATGTAGTCGAATGAAGTCGGGTGATGCTGAGGGAATTAGATTAGGAAATGAGACACTTAAAGTAGTAAAGGAGTTTTGCTGTTTGGGGAGCAAAATAACTGATGATGGTCGAAGTAGAGAGGATATAAAATGTAGACAGGCAATGGCCAGGAAAGTGTTTCTGAAGAAAAGAAATTGGTTAACATCGAGTATAGATTTAAGTGTCAGGAAGTCATTTCTGAAGGTATTTGTATGGAGTGTAGCCATGTATGGAAGTGACACATGGACGATAAATAGTTTGGACAAGAAGAAAATAGAAGCTTTCGAAATGTGGTGCTACAGAAGAATGCTGAAGATTAGATGGGTAGATCACAAAAATAATGAGGAAGGATTGTATAGGATTGGGGAGAAGAGAAGTTTGTGGCACAACTTGACCAGAAGATGGGATCGGTAGGTAGGACATGTTCTGAGGCATCAAGGGACCACCAATTTAGTATTGGAGGGCAGCGTGGAGGGTAAAAATCGTAGAGGGAGACCAAGAGATGAATACACTAAGCAGATTCAGAAGGATGTAGGTTGCAGTAGGTACTGGGAGATGAAGAGGCTTGCACAGGTTAGAGTAGTGGAGAGCTGCATCAAACCAGTCTCAGGACTGAAGACCACAACAACAACAACATGAAACATTTAGTCATAATATTCGTCCGCCAACAAAACTAAGAAATCGGAAATGAAGCCATACATCCTCGGCCAAGCCAATGAAGGACCACTCTTCTGCTGTGACTGGAAGAGATCACACTAAGCCAAGTTTGATGTCCAGGCGTTGCCAATGTTAGCGTGGATCCCGTCGGTACGTGTGTTGCCGGTATTGCGGCACTTTACAGACTCTTCATCAGAAACAAATAAATTACGTTTACGGATCTTCGACTGCCTCGTTACATAATACGCGATAACAAAAAATGGCTTCATCCAAAGAAGTGTACGATAACCTAACAGCGCTCTGGGTGCCAGCAACACAGAACACTGAGCTCAATATTTTGTAATGTCATCACAACGAACATATTAGTTAGGTGGATGTAACATTAAGTAGTGTGATCGAAATCTGACGTACATTTATTTTTCTGAGTCATTTATTATGGCCAGTTTATGTTCAAAGAAATAGAAGCGGTACTGTCAAACGTCAATAGCAAAGAAGAATTTTCTCTTCAGATCTTGATGTAGTCTGATTCAAAAATGGTTCAAATGGCTCTGAGCACTATGGGACTTAACATCCGAGGTCATCAGTCCCCTAGACTTAGAATTACTCAAACCTAACTAACCTGAGGACGTCACACATACCCATGCCCGAGGCAGGATTCGAACCTTCGACCGTAGCAGCAGCGCGGTTCCGGACTGAAGCGCTTAGAATCGCGCGGCCACAGCGGGCGGGTTGTATTCTGAATGTAGGGAAATAACACAGAGTTTATTTACTGGCTTTGAGCACCCATTGGTGTTCTCTGAATTTAAACAGCAGTCCCATTCTGATAAAACCGTTAAAATATTTCTTTACTTGTAGGTTACGTCATTTGTACAAAACTAAACCAATGAAAGACAGACTAAAACAGGTCAGAGAATTGTACGCAAAGTTAATACAATTATGGCTTCCTGTATAAACTGGCCTACTGAATGTAACAATATAGTCTCAGATTATCTTAATGTCAAATAACTGTAGGCCTAGGTACAAACACTATTTATTATTAAACTTTCGGTTACCGTGCACCATAACCGTGTTTCATTTTATTTCTCTTTAGTCCCATGAGTATTACAAAGTAAATATTAGAATCTAAGCAGAGATCTGTTTTGTAGTTACGTGCGCAGCGTATAATAACATGATTCACTTGTATGCTATCCACTACTGAATGGTTCTAGAAAACGCACAATTGTTAAAACAACAGTTTTGCTTGTTAAACTAACACTTGCTTTCACGTGTTTACATTGATAGCAGCAGACTGACATTAGATTTATAATGTCCTGTGGGATGTTGATTCATGCAGCAGGTTACACAAATGTATGCACATTCGACCCTTGAACTGGTTTGAGGAGATCTGGTAACTGCTCTTTTCTGAGAAACAAATATCCTAACGAAACATGAGAGAAAACACGACGGTCCTGGTTCCCATTAGAAATGTCCAAAGCCACATAAAACAAAACATAATTTTCGCCTACGTATTTGGAATGCTGCTCAACTAACGATGATTATTGTGTAAGATAGTACTTCCAACTTCCAAACGTGATCTGAGTCAGAAGCGGAATAACCGAATTAAAAACTTTCCATCGAATTCGAGAGAAGTAATTACAGACACTTATGTAATTACAAAAATGCATAGGTAAATACAAAGCTAGGCCTATTTACATTATAGTAAAATCATCAAAATAATGCAGCAGTTCCCACATCACAAATATCAAGGTAAAGACGACACAGCACACGATAAAAGGATTTCAAAATAGAGATTATTTCCCGAAACGCGTAGTTTCTGCGTCTGGCTGCAGCAAATGCTATTGTACAGCAAATACAATCGTACAGTTCCCTGCCAGCAGTCGACTACTATCTGACGTTGCAAAACATGGTGATGAAATGGTTCAAATGGCTCTGAGCACTATGGGACTCAACTGCTGAGGTCATTAGTCCCCTAGAACTTAGAACTAGTTAAACCTAACTAACCTAAGGACATCACACACATCCATGCCCGAGGTAGGATTGGAACCTGCGACCCTAGCGGTCTCGCGGTTCCAGACTGCAGCGCCAGAACCGCGCGGCCACTTCGGCCGGCCATGGTGACGAAGATTCCAATAGGCTTCAAATACGGTTGGTTGGTTTGGTTGTGGTGACCAAACTGCCATCCCATCGGGTTAGACAAGCATGAGGTAGGAAACAGGCCGTGTCCTTTCATAGGCACGATCAGGTCATTTACCTGAAGCAATTTAGAGAAATCACTGAAAACATAAATCAGGATGGCTGGACGCGGATTTGAACCGTTGTCCTCCCGAACGGCGAGCCCAGTGTGCTAACCACTGCGTCACAACGCTCCGTGTTTCAAATAAGACGGTGCCTTGCCCAGTCCATGTTTCTTACATAGGTCTTTCGCTTCGACTACGTACTGGTATGTGTGCGTTTGATCTGGCAAAAAGTGAATTAACAGAATGTATCTGATATATATACCATGTGGTAGTTCAATCACTACGACCGTAGTGTCCATCTGTATGTGCTCCAGAAAATGTTCCTGTAACACGCCCAACTGATGATGAGCCCTCACTGGCTTGTAAAATAGTTAATGGTAAAATAAATCGTAAACAAATACAGAAAGCAGAAGCCACAGCCATGTGCGCTTTGTACGGCTCTTGATGCCACAATTACAACGGTCGCCCCATATGCCCTGGCTTCAACCCCTATATGCCAAATCGTGTTACAGCCGAACGTTGTCGGGATATAGAATGAAACGTCAGAAAAGAAGAGGAGAAAATGCAGCGCCTGGGTGGCTTCGTGGATTTTGTTGTTGATCGACCCATTATCAACGTAGCATATGACAGTTCCTGTACTAAAGTGTATTTCTCGGATTCGGATAAGGAACGAGTTAAGAGAGTACCAGACGACTGACTGTAATTAATACCTTCAGTGGCTTCAGTATTCAACAGTACGGTGAAAACCTTGGACTATGAATTTTGAGTCACATATAGGTCGCTCAGAAAATTTACCCTGTGTTTACGTAAGGAATTTTCATCACTCTTGAGAATATTAAGTCAGGTGACAACGAAAGCATTTTATGCTTTCCATCTGGTTACCCAAGAAGCGCTTGGTAGTGCTGGAGTTTCGCCCAATATGATTGCATTCTCTTTAAAAAAGAAATAACATTCTAAGCTATGTTGTTTCATTGCCTGTCACTTTTTACGTCTGAAGTGCAACTGGTCACATTATTGTAAAGGAGTTTTGCTATTTGGGGAGCAAAATAACTGATGATGGTCGAAGTAGACAGGATGTAAAATGTAGACTGGCAATGGCACGGAAAGCGTTTCTGAAGAAGAGAAATTTGTTAACATCGAGTGTCAGGAAGTGGTTTCTGAAAGTATTTGTATGGAGTGTAGCCATGTATGGAAGTGAAACATGGACTATAAATAATTCAGACAAGAAGAGAATAGAAGCTTTCGAAATGTGGTGCTACAGAAGAATGCTGAAGATTAGATGGGTAGATCACATAACTAATGAGGTGGTATTGAATAGAATTGGGGAGGAGTTTGTGGCACAACTTGACTAGAAGAAGGGATCGGTTGGTAGGACATGTTCTGAGGCATCAAGGGATCACCAATTTAGTCCTAGAGGACAGCGTGGAGGGTAAAAATCGTAGAGGGAGACCAAGAGATGAATACACTAAGGAGACTCAGAAGGATGTAGGCTGCAGTAGGTACTGGGAGATGAAGAAGCTTACACAGGATAGAGAAGCATGGAGAGCTGCATCAAACCAGTCTCAGGACTGAAGACCACAACAACAACAACAGTTGGACCGCTGATTGGCCAAATTTTATGCGCCGGTAAAGCTGTTGTCCCACATTATCGTTCAGTCTACGTGCGTGTAACACAGCATAAAACGTTATGATGGTACTTGACTGTAGTGGTCACAACTTGGCTTCCGCTCCACATGAAATGAAACCTAATTAGATTCAAGCAAACGCGGAAGAATACATGGAGTAATGTTTACATGAGGTTTTTTCTTGTGATGAAGAGAGTATAGATGGCAATGCAGTCACCCTGCATTCGACTTGGTTTCATATGTCATATTTCTCAACAACACAGACGATAAACGAAACGAATTTTTGGTATCACTTAATTCTTTTGGATGCACTGAAGGCATAATATCATTTCTATCGGATACAAATTGATGGCACACGGACAGACAGAGACTCTTTGACAGCGTTTTGCTATCTGATTGCCATGTAATCGTGACTTAGTATCATAATAGAGAAAAAGCCTGTGACACATACGTTGATCGAAATATTTTGTCACGGAGAAATCTGGAAACTCTTCCTATGGAAAACAATGTAGAACTCCTGGATCGTTCTAACGTAACAGCAGTTGTCTACAAAACCGTAATTGCACAGCGCATCGGTTAGTTACATGTACACGTGTAAAGGGACACTTTAACATACATACAAACAGTCTCAAAACAGTTCAAGAACAAATAAGATGGCAGTGCAATCACGACATATAGAAAACTATGTAATTTCTTGAGGGCCACAATGAATTCTTCAAACCTTGCGTTTTTTATAACGTCAATGACCTTGGGGAACTGGACTTTATTTTCGCCAGATTTTCCCTTCTACAATGCAATATTCCTTTTAAATGCCTTCTCATCAAATGAGAAATAATATGTTTCTCTCCTTGCACTGTCTTATTGTGAGCAGTGCGCAGTCAATCCCGCTTAAAATATGAGACCTACTATGCACTCCGGATGTTATAATTTTCGTACCTGCACTCTTTTTCCCTTCATAAATTCAGCAATATTATGTTTTAAATCTACAAATCGTTGCAGGCATGTCCCTTGATTTAACTAAATAATATATAATGTATCCATATTCTTCTTTTTATTTCGTCGCAAACTGTTGCAACAGACGATGGAATGAATAATGCGTACAACTTCAGAAATTCAATTCACTTTCTTAAAGAATATAAAGTGCTTCTTGATGAACAGAACAATGAACTCCGTCTGTTGATCGTTGTAATTCTTTACTCATCATTGTCAAATAAGTCTTTTAATTCTTTCTGCATGGTATTTTAATGTCGTTTCATAGCAAATACATTGCATGTCGTTATCCAACTGCTTAATGGATATTGAGAATTCTCATTCTTCGCTTCATTTACAGTCATTTTTAAGTTTGTAGAGGCAGATAGCTAGACTGCCTCTTTTTGTGCAAACGGGCACTACATCTGTGAATATCCTTCAAACCACGAGCAAATAGCGACGGATAAAAAGAGCTGACACCACTATTCTGCCGAACTAAAGACCATAGTCTAAACGAAAAATGTCGCACCGCAGTACTAAATGAAATGTCGTGCTCTACCGGATACTTCGAAGAAGAACGGAACACATCTGAGACAGGCCGAGTCTCGTTGCTGTAGCCATATGGGATAAATTTGCGCTAGAAGAGTAGCACGCTATTTTGCGTAAGCCGTATAGAATGTAAAAGGTATGCTTCAGATCGAGTCTTATTTGCTCTGTAGAGCACGCACACGAAGAAAGACACTTTATAACTTGTAAAAACCTGGTTTAAGTCTTCCAACAACCGGCTGTCAGGAAGGAAACTACGAACAGTGTCCAGTCCCTACGTATCAGACTCGTGAAAACACTGAATTTAAATTAGACTAATAGCAACTACTAGGAAGTCGACTAACAAATCATACCACCCACGCTCTATACTGAATGAACTTCAACGAAAGTATAATACATGGCCACAAAAAATATTGCTGAAACACAGTTATGGTAACTATAATGGTAACTGCTGTAACTTAGCGTATGCATATTTGAGTGTGCACATACATAAAGGTAGATTCTTACACATTCTGTGTGCTCCATCTGAAATGAGAGGCTGAAACGGAACCTTTCTTTCTTTTCTCCTGACATTGAGTCACGCTCCCAATGAGGCAGTTCATGTCCTACTCGCCGACTCACACAGTTTCAAATTTTTGCTGCTCTGTCGATACCCAAATTCTGTATTTGCTTAATGTATGAATTTAGCGCCTTGGAGTTACATAAACAGTTTGCGTTTACAGGTGGTCGCGTGGAATCAGTACGACAAACTTTTAGCATTTATACACAGAACTATTGGTCGTCAAACAAGCTAATCATTGCAAATGGCCAATAAAGCAGTCTCAACGAGCGCCCTAGTTGATGTACCAGTAAATAACCATCAATTTGCACCAATAAATAACCATATACCGGGCATCAAGCTCCCCTTCAAACAACTGTACACGCACTGTGCCCATTAAGAAATGAGACATCTGTTTTAGAGAACAGCGCTCTGATTAAGTTCCATTGGACGTTATAATTGTGACCACTACATCCCCCTCTAATTACCTGTGTTAATGGCAAGCCGACTGATACAAACATTACCGAATGGCAATCGCCAAGTGAACGGTCAATAATGAAACGCCTGGAATTACGCTTCGTAGAGGGAAGCGCAATAGAGGTGTTCAGATATAAAATAGAGCTAACAGCTTACGTGTGAAATTGTTTAGTCGCCCGTAGACACATTTAAGGAAGTATGGTGAACTCACGCAATGCTCTTGTTAGTGTTTTGCTAATCTTGCAACACTGAGAAGTGGAGAGAATGTGATAGTTTGTCTTAACGGCTAATAAGAAACAAAGGTCTCATTGGGGTGAAATATGTGCAATAAATAAATCGAAACCTATAAATCAAAACAAAACAGCACCACAGCAGGCTTGCTTACACTCGATGAGGTCACAAACCCATGTACAATGGCGCAGACACCATGGAGGGGAGGATGTCGAATATTAATCGATGGCTACTGATGAAGATAATCGTCATAGAAACGAACGTTGCGGTTTCATCAGTGTATTAGATTTCGATTCTGTTAGAGTCTGTTAAAATGTCAACTCTTTTTCTCAGTTCCCCTTTTTAAATTTATGTTAGCAAGAATCAATTAATGTAATTGACTTAATGAAGGCGTAGCTTACAAAATCCTCGATCGACCGAGTATTTGTCTTCAGGCACGAACCCTTGGTAGTATGGATTACCAGAATAGAAACAAAAAAACCCAAAGAAAAACTGCATTTCGTCACATGCTTGTTTTGTTTAAGAAGAGTCACTGAGATGCTCATTTACCATAAATGGTAGATGCTATAAGAGATCCGTTGTACATCGAGAAGAGTTTTAGTGTTAAAATTCATAAGAGGAGTCAGTCAACTCTTTACTTCCTGCCACAAAAAACTCGGAAAATGATTACCATGGAAAAGCAGAGAAATCTGAGGCTCTTTCGAAGACATGCACACAGTGGTTCTTCCTGATCACCGTTTGAGAACGGAACTGGGAAGTCGACAAATAAAACGGCAGCCGAAGTACCGTCCGCCAAACAGCGTAACGTAACTTGCGGCGTATAGCCGTTGATGTAGAAGAAGATCGATGTCCGCCATTTACTTTCCAAATGATCATTCTAATATCGATCTTCAGGACATGGAAAATAACGGTTGGAATTCTATGCGAAGGAAATATCGCTTCACTTTATTGGCACAAATAACGTGAACTACAAAAGAACTAAGTCTGAATGGAGAAGAGCTGCAGCTAGATTCTCCGGATTATGTATCAACCGTCTCGACTGCAGTGATCCCAGTTTAGACCATCAAATGAGTGGCTTCTGATGATACACAGCAAAAATACCACTGAAACTGAGAAGAATGATCACTTTCGTCGGTATCAATGGAAATTGCACCAGCGACCATTACTTGACGTAAGCCCATTGTCACTGCAGCAGCCGCTTCAACAGTTATAGCCACATTTTACTGTCATTTATGTATAATATTGGGCACTATAGAGGCAAGTAGGGGTAGACAGCGTTAGACTGGTAGCTAGATAAAGTACTTACTCACTGATTGTAGCATCCGTGTTTCCTTATTTTTGCGACATACTATCACTAAAAATGAGTAATGGAAGTTAACCTGGTGTTGCGTTCAAGAGTTACTACATCACTCTCATTTTATTCTGACAAGCTGATCAACCAATCCAGACACATCATAAATTAGAATAGAGCGTGTGGACCAAGACTGATACATTGCGTTGCTTTGATAATACGTTACGTATCTACAGTATCTGCGATGTAGCGCAGATAAGCACAAACCACTTCACTTACGCTTTGATGAGTATAGAGGCACTAATCTGATGAATTTGTTGTTTGTCTCAATTTCTTGATTAAATTTTCGTCTGACGCTTCAGTACACAGCGTATTAGTCATTTCATAAACGAAGCCATGAAAAAGCCACTTTTTAACGGCATACAATTTCCAAGTAAATAGTGCGGTAAGCATACAGAGCCGTAGCTTATGATGCTGAATATTTAATTATCTACGTTGTTGTTGTTGTTGTGGTCTTCAGTCCTGAGACTGGTTTGATGCAGCTCTCCATGCTTCTCTATCCTGTGCAGGCGTCTTCATCTCCCAGTACCTACTGCAGCCTACATCCTTCTGAATCTGCATAGTGTATTCATCTCTTGGTCTCCCCCTACGATTTTTACCTCCACGCTGCCCTCCAGTTATAAAATGGTGATCTCTTGATGCCTCAGAACATGTCCTACCAACCGATCCCTTCTTCTAGTCAAGTTGTGCCAAAAACTCCTCTTCTCCCCAATTCTGTTCAATACCCCTCATTAGTTATGTGATCTACCCACCTAATCTTCAGTATTCTTCTGTAGCACCACATTTCGAAAGCTTCTATTCTTTTCTTGTCTAAACTATTGATCGTCCATGTTTCACTTCCAAACACGGCTACACTCCATACAAATACTTTCAGAAACGATTTCCTGACACTTAAATCAATTCTCGATGTTAACAAATTTCTCTTCTTCAGAAACGCTTTCCTTGCCATTGCCAGTCGGCATTTTATATCCTCTCTACTTCGACCATAATCAGTTATTTTGCTCCCCAAATAGCAAAACTCCTTTACTACTTTAAGTGTCTCATTTCCGAATCGAATTCCCTTAGCATCACCCGACTTGATTCCACTACATTCCATTATCCTCGTTTTGCTTTTGTTGATGTTCATCTTATACCCTCCTTTTACGACACCGTCCATTCCGTTCAACTGCTCTTCCAAGTCCTTTGCTGTCTCTGACAGAATTACAATGTCATCGGCGAACCTCAAAGTTTTTATTTCTTCTCCATGGATTTTAATACCTACTGCGAACTTTTCTTTTGTGTTCCTTTACTGCTTGCTCAATATACAGATTGAATAACATTGAGGATAGGCTACAACCCTGTCTCACTCCCTTCCCAACCACTGCTTCCCTTTCATGTCCCTCGACTCTTCTAACTGCCATCTGGTTTCTGTACAAATTGTAAACAGCCTTTCGCTCCTTGTATTTTACCACTGCCACCTTCAGAATTTGAAAGAGAGTATTCCAGTCAACATTGTCAAAAGCTTTCTCTAAGTCTACAAATGCTAGAAACGTAGGTTTGCCTTTCCTTAATCTTTCTTCTAAAATAAGTCGTAGGGTCAGTATTGCCTCACGTGTTCCAACATTTCTACGGAATCCAAACGATCTTCCACGAGGTCGGCTTCTAGTAGTTTTTCCATTCGTCTGTAAAGAATTCGCGTTAGTATTTTTCAGCTGTGACTAATTAAACTGATAGTGCGGTAATTTTCACATCTGTCAACACCTGCTTTCTTTGGGATTGGAATTATTATATTCTTTCTGAAGTCTGAGGGAATTTTGCCCCTGTCTCATACATCTTGCTCACCAGATGGTAGAGTTTTGTCAGGACTGGCTCTCTCAAGGCTGTCAGTAGTTCTAATGGAATGTTGTCTACTCCCGGGGCCTTGTTTCGACTTACGTCTTTCAGTGCTCTGTCAAACTCTTCACGCAGTATCATATCTCCCATTTCATCTTCATCTACATCCTCTTCTATTTCCATAATATTGTCCTCAAGAACATCGCCCCTGTATAGACCCTCAATATACTCCTTCCACCTTTCTGCTTTCCCTTCTTTGCTTAGAACTGGGTTTCCATCTGGGCTCTTGATATTCATGCAAGTGGTTCCCTTTTCTCCAAAGGTCTCCTTAATTTTCCTGTAGGCAGTACCTATCTTACTCCTCGTGAGATAAGCCTCTACATCCTTACATTTGTCCTCTAGCCATACCTGCTTAGCCATTTTGCACTTCCTGTCGATCTCATTTTTGAGACGTTTGTATTCCTTCTTGCCTGCTTCACTTACTGAATTTCTGTATTTTCTCCTTTCATAAAATAAATTCAGTATCTCTTCTGTTACCCAAGGATTTCTACTAGCCCTCGCCTTTTTCCTACTTGATCCTCTGCTGCCTTAACCTAAAGAACAGAAAAGACTAAACTTCGATATTGCACAGATTCATAGATCCTCCACGCTAGGCTACGTTTTAAAGCAATCTTCCTCTATAGGCTTCGTTGATGGACTATTTTCTTCTTTGGATAAATACTGATTGGATCAATATAAGAAATCTGCTTAGGACACGTGTTTACTGCGACTTCCTAAGCAATGAACCGATAAACAACAGAAAATAGCAGGTTTTAATTCAAATTTAAGAACTGTCCATAGGAATCCACCAGGCTGAAAAATAATAGCACAGCTCTTGTTACTGATCTCATGACCCATCTGTCACCAAAGAAAACGCTAATACAGAGACTACTGCTGTCTCGGATTGGGCACCTACGCATTCTATGTAAGTGCTCTGTAGTTTCACGATATTAAATTGTGCGTGGATTTTATAAATATAATGTCAAATAAAATTCCTTACAAGCATTCGTATTATTGTGTGATGCGAACACTTTTAACTGGATCTGAGTTCGTTGTGTATAATGAGGCAGCTGCATCGTCGAGTAATCGAAAGTCACTATTACGCAAAAAAGTTTTAGAAAGCTAGTTTTTCTTCTGCACATTGAGTTATTCATTTGAATGAAGGCTACTAACAGCCAGCTTACTTACTACTATTTTTGCGACCCTGTTTCACGTTGCTTCCAGTGATTTTGAATTTAGTCGCACTATGCATTTTAAGTAAGTCTTTGTACCCTGGTTCAAAGCATATCGACAAAGATTTCCTACATACCTCAATATTTAACTTATTCAAATACGCCAGTCTTCACACTCTGTCTAGCCGAATGTTGAAGCTTGTTCCCAATATCCATTGCTATGCACAACGCAGATTACACTTTTCCGTGTCTTACAACATATTAAAGTGTCGCACAGCTCAATGAATTCTGTCGACAATTTTTGTTCTATACAGAGGTATAAACTGCACTATGAAGCCTGAATCGCTGATAAACTGTTAATTCTGTTGGATGGTTACTCAAGTGGTAGTAAAAATCTGGTACAGTAATTACCTTTCCCCCTTAGTGAAGGCGAGAGTAAGAGCATTCTGGTTACATAGTTTGAGTGTATGCTTGGTCTCAGCAGGCAGCGTTTCTAAAATTCTCTTTGACTATCGGAACATAGAGACCTATTGTGCACAATAACAATAAACTTCGAAGCTTACTTTTAGTATGGTAATGTTGACTATGTTGTAGAGATAATACCTAAAATATCGTGGTGCGGTAACAGTTCGCCACAGGCTGCTGAGGATGATGGGAACACTTTGTCTCGATGGGGAAGAGTCTACACCATGTAAAATGTGACGTATACCAAGAGAGATGCACTGGGGACAACTGAGCAAGACAGACATTCCCATTACGAACAAGAGGGGTTTAGTTATTGCGCGCATGCACTGTTGACAACTTAAAGCAATGCCTAACTATGTACAACTCTCGAAGAAGACTGAAGTCATCACCGGAATCTGCGACAACAGGGATCAGCATGAGAAGGAGGCAGGAGTTCCCGATATGCCAGCTACCGCAAATTCCGAAATTTTCACCTTGTAAGAATACAGAGGCAGGGTTATGCTGCGTCGATAGCGTAGCGTTATATTGCAAATTGCACCTACCAATGACAAAGACGATACGACAGAAAATTCAGCACCTTGGAGGATGGACTTCGGGAGGCGATTGGCATTACCATCCAAAACTGACTGTCAAATGGTGAGATGAGATAATTCATTCCTCCTGCCCTCCCCAACCCCTTACTTCCCCAATTACTGGCCCCAGACTTATATTTGTACTGGAGATAGAACACTAAACGTAGTTGTTTCAGTATTTTAATCTCCTAATTGATTTTACTACATTTTTGCACTCAGAGTGGAGCGACTTTTATTGAACTCATTTGAACTACGCTTTGGCGCCCCTTATTAGTTTCAATGATTTGTATATCTGTTTGTTGAATTTTGTTACACTTTTATGCTTTGCTTGGTGCTTCAGTTTGATCGCTTCTTCCATTCATTGCTAGCAGAAGAACTTTGAAAGTATTACACACGAGTAGGGAAAAAGTAAGTTGCCATGCTTATGTGGATAATGCTAACTTTTTGTGTGCATTGTCAGGTGCATAGACGGTGTGGTTGTGTGTTAATCAATAGTATGCAGATCATCTGAGCTACATCATCTGCAGTTTGTCATGCTGTTTTAGAATGTGTAGTGTGTTGCTGTTTTTTAATGTTCTGTTTTGTCTTTATTTTGTTCTGTCTACTGCTACCAGCATTGACACCAGTTGGTTTCCTTGGGTCGCCTTGTTCTATACAGAACTTTTGGTTTATGCTGCGGTTTCATTGCATCTGAAATCTGTAGGTTGAGAGATATGGAAGCTGAACTGCCAATCACGGAAAACTGGAGAGTTAGTAAGGAAGCCCAGAACACTTCCGTGGGGAAGGTACAAATAAGAGACCACTGGATCACATACTCGTGATGTTAGTAAACGTCACTGAACTATTACCCTTAGTAACACAACGAAACACCCGAACCGTTGCTCAGTTAGGTGAACTAAATCACGGCAAAATAACCACAGTAAGAAAACAGCTCAGCTCAGCTGCCCGAAATGCAGTGTCCAGTTACAATAATGTGTCCGCCTGCAGAAATCCTGAATGACTACATTTTTGTAGCCCGGACCGCTGCGAGACGGGCAGTCAGTGAGATTCTTGAAGTTACTGACTGAGATGTGGAGCCATGGTGACTCCATTGCCGTGGCCAGCTGCACTACTGAAACGTCCCCTTAGAAAAATTATAAATGACTGTGCTTAAACTGACACCCAATATTTTTAGCGCAACGCAATCTGACTTTCAAAAATCTCTACAAAAGAATTGCCCTGACTAACAATAACCTATACCTTTCATGAATCACTTACCTTACAAAAATCTTCGTCACTCAAACTACTGCAATACAGCGTGGGCCAATACTGCCAGCTAAATAAAAGATTCTAACTGCAGAAGGCACTAACTACTGACAGGGATAGTTAGCAAATGAAAGAATTTGATAGAGAAAAAACAATGTCTTTACCTTAATAGTGTTCAAAAGTCATAAAATATATATCAGTTCATGAAATCCAGTATCACAAATTTGCTCTTTCTGGTGGACACACGTCCAGATCGTCCGCTCTTAAAATTCTGCCATCTCTCTCCCCACATCCACCACTGCTGGCGGATCACCTCAAACCTGCGCAACGCTACGCGCTGTTCACATCCAACTGCCCAACACTACAATGGCAACTATTCCAACAATGCAAACTAGCCACAGACTGCACACAGCACAACCAGTGATTTTCATAAAGAGCGCTACGTGACGTTACCAACATAAAAACCTAGACAGCCTACTTACACTACCTTTCTCGGCTTAGGATCCGTAACGCGAACAGCCCAATCGAAGAGGTCCCTGAGATTCTCGACTGGATGTACATCCGGGGAATTTAGTGGCCATCCTGGTGCTCTTCGAGCCACATACTTGCACTGAGAGCTGTGTGATATGTTGCATTGCCCTGCTCGTAAATGACACCACGCTGAGCATAAACAAATTGCTTGTAGGGGTAGACACGGTGCCCAAGGATAGAGGGATACTTGTGTTGATCCATAGTGCGTTCCAGAATGATGAGATCATACGGGGAATGACGTCGGACGTGTTCCCTTCCGATGATTGTTGCAGGGCCTTTGCATTTGGACGTTTCACGCCGTAGAGGCCTACTGTCATCTGTCCGATGTAGCACAAAACGTTATTCACCTGAAAGGGGCCTTTCTCGCCACTCAGTGGACGTCCAGCTGCGGCACTGGCATGAATATTCTAGCCTTCGTCGCTGAGGACTAGCAGTCAGCGTCGATGCATGATCCAGGCGCCTGCTGCGGAGGCCCATCTGCAGGAATGTTCGCGGAGCGGTCGTTGAGGGGATAGCATTGGTAGTCCTTTGCTTCATCTGGTTGGACAGTTGCTCAACAGTTAAACGTCTATTGGCCCGTACACCTCTACGCAGCCGTCGTTTACCTTTGTCATCTATGGCCTGTGGTGCACCATAGTTGCCTCAGCGCCGGTTTCTGATAGCGTCATTTTGCCATGAACGATATACCTTAGACACAGTGGCAAGTGAACAGTTTGGAAAGTTAGCTGTTTCGTAAATTCTTTCAATTTGACCGGAAAGATAATGTTGGTGACGTTTTGGACGTCAGATAAAGTGCTCCGTTTCACCATTACAACGACTACTCGTTCTCCACGTCCCTCCGACATCCATTATATAGCCTCCACTGGCTATGATACCACCTGATATCTGTGAGTGGTTACTAAATGCTGACCTCGAACATAGGCAGCGTCTACATTAATGTGAGTGGACAGTGTGAAACCCTCCCTTCTCTATATCTCTTTTGTTATGCAACCTTCCCATCTACAATAACCTATGAAACCTTCAATTAGGATTTCTATCTCTAACATAATAATAACAAATGAAATCTTCCGTTTGAAATTAATTCTGTTTCTCAAGAATAATAAGTGCACTCTTCGCATACAAATTTAAATGCTGCTTATTAAAAGTGATTTTCTGATTATTTCGACGAAACATAGAATGTGTCGTCATCGTGGGCCCCAGTCGTTACCTGCAATAACCCAGAACTGTTCCTTACCTTTTTTACTGTTACTGAATCGCCATCTGACTGCTTCATCGAACTGCGACATGAATATACTTACTCTGTTTTACTATCTATTAGCTGCTGGTGGGCTGTCATAATAAGTGGCTGTATTTATTACCAAAGCAGACGTTATTCCTTAGTTAATTTGGCTGCAGTTACGTAATTAATAGTTAAACTTTTTCTTGACAACAGTAAATTTTTGCAAAGTTTTACGCTAATGGTTTTTGGGATGGATTATAATCAGTAATTCAATATTACTGGCAAAAATTATTTATGTTCTGAAAAGGATTCTTCAAATGTTTACTGTTGGTAATGAAATGATTTTACAAACGTTCAACTGCGACTTACTTTTTACAATAACCTTACAACTAGCATTGCGCAAACATACCTTCAGTAGTCTTGAGTTTCTCAGAAGAAAAACAGTAATATTAATTCCTCTTATGTTAATAGTTAGCTGATGTCTCTGTATATCCGTTTATAATCTCTTGTAAATCATAGCTGATGGCTGGCAGGCACACCGCTCCTCTCAACCTCTCGCTTCAGACCTACTACCGACTCGCCTCACATCTCGCTTACTACTGACTTCCTACGAAAGCTAAAGGGTGGTCTCTCCTGCCAACAATGCATTCTGGTGCAGACAATCCCTGCTACCATTACAAAATGTATCAATGCGCGGTCTTTCCCGCTTTTTTCCTAAAATGTATCCATACGCGGTCTCTCCCGCCCTTTTAAAATTATATCAATTTACGGTCTCTCTTGCCAACAATACTTTAGTGCTGACATTCCCTGCAATCACAATTATTTCCAACATGACAAATATTAATTATTCCTACTTAATCCTATTAATAAAAAAAAAACATCTTTCATAAATTGAGGTTTGACAATAGAAATATACACGTCTTACATAACCCTTCACTGGGTTTCCTTAAAATTTTCCTAGGTCGTTAAGTCATTTGGACTTGACGTAAGGAGAAAATTTGATTATAGAAATATGTGTAGTAATAAGTAAGTTAATGATAAAATATTTCTTTCAACAAAGCACATAAATATACCGTCATAAGAATATGTTTTCCTATGTCTAACAAAGAGAATATTCAAAAGAGTATACATCAAAATATACAAATAATATGAGTCAGTAAGTTGGAAGTGTACATCAGGCAGTGAAAGTTATTTATATCTTTAATAGCAATGAATGGTAAAAAATTAGAACATCGTTTATGTTTCATTATAATTTTGTTTCACTGGTACAATTGGCATCTATTAGTACCATATTCAAGGAAGGGGTGGGAAACAAAAGGAATTGGACAGCATGGTCAAAGCACTGGCAACTGTCTGTGAATGCACTGAAAAGTCCGTCTCTTTCCCTCACAAAGCACAACACCAGGTTTCGCCATGTGATTCCGTCGTCTCTTTGATCCATAGTTTTAGTGTAACCGTCGACTTGCCTGAGTTTCCGCAGCTACATCAGTTACAAGTTCCAACTGCAATCGTCCATTAGTAGCGATGGTGTGCATCTTGGTACGCAAGCACCTATTGACGTAGATCATGACTGTGGTGTGCAGCTTGGTATGCCGACACCTCATAGAAAACATCGTAAGTTGAAGTAACGTGGATCGCTATTCACTTTGTGCTTCATAACCATCGGGATTCACAGCAAATAAGGTACAGGTATAAGGATTTTGTTAAAAGGTTCACGGATATGGTTGATACCGTTATTACCAAATTTTGCATCATCTCTTTCCTCTGTGCTCATAAAAATTTTCTTTGCCGTATTCTTATTGTACGTTTAAAAGGACAAAATACGTCACCTTGTGTGACTGTAGAAAAAGTTTATGGTTTTAAACAATTACTTACAAAACACATTTTTCACATGTAGTGAATTCAGCCTACAGTACATATGACATTACGTGACAGTCAATAACATAAACAAATATTCTTCTAAGTGCAATTTAGTAGTACATTTAGACATCAACATTTTAAATAAAAATAGACAACTACCTTTATACAAACTACGTCACTTTCTGTGACTTTAGCAGATACATTTCCTTTAAATAAATCATAATCTGGTGCTCATATAAATAATTACATAAAGACACTGTTATATTACTTCACAGGTTGTGAATTATACAAATACATTTGGACAAGCTGTGCCACTTTCTGTGAATTTAGTAGTTATATTTCCTTTAGCTAAATCATGGTTTGGTGTTTGTATAAGCAATTACATCAAGAGTCACTTACACATGGTGTTACAAAAAAGTACGGCCAAACTTTCAGGAAACATTCCTCACACACAAATAAAGAAAATATGTTATGTGGACATGTGTCCGGGAATGCTTACTTTCCATGTTAGGGCTCATTTTATTGCTTCTATTCAAATCACATTAATCATGGAATGGAAACACACAGCAACAGAACGTACCAGCGTGACTACAAACACTTTGTTACAGGAAATGTTCAAAATTTCCTCCGTTAGCGAGGATACATGCATCCACCCTCCGTCGCATGGAATCCCTGATGCGCTGATGCAGCCCTGGAGAATGGCGTATTGTATCACAGTCGTCCACAATATGAGCACGAAGAGTCTCTACATTTGGTACCAGGGTTGCGTAGAAAAGAGCTTTCAAATTCCCCCATAAACGAATGACAAGAGGGTTGAGGTCAGGAGAGCGTGGAGGCCATGGAATTGGTCCACCTCTACCAATCCATCGGTCACCGAATCTGTTGTTGAGAAGCGTACGAACACTTCGACTGAAATGTGCAGGAGCTTCATCGTGCATGAACCACATGTTGTGTCGTACATGTAAAGGCACATGTTCTAGCAGCACAGGTAGAGTACCCCGTATGAAATCATGATAACGTGCTCCACTGAGCGTAGGTGGAAGAACATGGGGCCCAATCAAGACATCACCAACATTGCCTGCCCAAACGTTCACAGAAGATTTGTGTTGATGACGTGATTGCACAATTGCGTGCGGATTCTCGTCAGCCCACACATTTTGATTGTTAAAATTTACAATTTGATCACGTTGGAATGAAGCCTCATCCGTAAAGAGAACATCTGCACTGAAATGAGGATTGACTCATTGTTAGATGAACCATTCGCAGAAGTGTACCCGTGGAGGTCAATCAGCTGCTGATAGTGCCTGCGTTTCCGGACACATGTCCACATAACATGTTTTCTTTATTTGTGTGTGAGGAATATTTCATGAAAGTTTGACCGTACCTTTTTGTAACACCCTGTATAACTTCACAGTTTTTGAAATATGCAAGTACATTTTGAAAAACTATGTCACTTTCTGCGACTTCAGTAGATAAATTTCCTTTTGTGTGTTCTGTTCGGTAATTTGGTCGTCAGTTATGAGTCATATTGTCAGTCAACTATAAAATATGTTTGAGTTGTGTAGCACAAATCATCATTGTTATTTAAGAGAAAACATTTGTATTTTACAGAGAGTGTGAATCGGTATGCTGACATTTGACTTGATCTGTTTTTCCTATGCATGTATCTGATGTAAAAAATATCGTGTTTAATGCAGAAAATTTTTTCGAATAACAAAGTACATATAGCAAGCAATTTAATGTGGTTTCTCCATCCACAGTGCTGCGCTGCGCTGTGTCACCTGTTATCAAAATAAACCATCACTAAATTATATTACTTATATACTAACATATTCATTCTCCTCTCTCCTTTGTACCTCGTGTCATCTCTCTGCATAGCCTATAATAAAATATTCAAGGTTAATAATCGTCAATGCACGGCCTGACTTCAACATCTTTCTGCATCTGGAAAATCGGGTCAGCTCTCGGCATGACCTGTAAAGCATTTATCCACATTTCTCCATGTTCAATATTTATATTATAATTATAACTACGTTTATTTTGGTGAACTATGACAACAATACTGCATGCACGGGTTAAGGAATACATCTAATTGCTACTACTGTACGAAAATCATTTGTACGTGTTATACATTTACATTGAAAGTAGTCCTGTTAATCGCTTCACTTATCTTACATAATGTGAAATAAATGTCCTGCGAGAAAGCTTCTAAGACTGCTATTAATGTTCAGTGTAATTATCTACGGTCGAGTGGAGGCGACGTGTTGTGCACGTAAATAACCCATTAGTAAAACCATTTATATGTATCCCCGTAAGAAGGTTTTTCTATTTTAAGAATTTCTTTATGTTTGACATATGCTGGTTTCCTCTCGATTTTTTTGTTCTGAGTGTCTCAATGTGCACTACATTAGCGTGCGGAATATTTCGAATTCTGTACGGTCCTGCATATAGAAGTTCCAATTCTGTACGGTCCCGCCCACAGAAGTTGAAATTTTTTGCATCGGTGCTCCCCTTTATGTGACAGATAATGGGTGTGGACTAGTACCTTATCACCAATCTCGTACTTGTGTAAACTACTTACCTGCTTCTGCTGTGTCTCCCGACGATCTGCAGCTCGTTTAATGTTCGCTAGTGCCATGTCTATTATCTCACAATGACGAAGTCTACGCTTCTTTGGAAAAGTAATCATTTCAGTAAGTTTATACGGTGGGTCTTTATAAGTCTGTATTACAGTTGATGAGAGCATCGTTGACTCATTAGGTATTGCATTTATTATTTCCTGAAACTGTGAAATGTATTCGTCCCATGTTGTACGCTTTCTGTGGAAATAAATTCTACATATATTCCCGATCTCTTTCATTATTCTTTCTGACAGGTTAGAAGAACTATGATATCTTGATATGTATATTGGTGTTATGTTCTTACTCTCTAACATTTGTTTCCATATGTCTGACCTAAACTGCGGTCCATTATCTGAAATAACCCTCTGTACACGTCCTACTACTGATAGAAAAACTCTTACAAATGCTCTTGATACTGCAATGAGATTTTCACTCTGCAGCGGAGTGTGCGCTGACATGAAGCTTCCTGGCAGATTAAAACTGTGTGCCCATCCGAGACTCGAACTCGGGATCTTTGCCTTTGGCGGGCAAGTGCTCTACCATCTGAGCTACCGAAGCACGACTCACGCCTGGTACTCACAGCTTTACTTTTGCCAGTATCTCGTCTCGTACCTTCCAAACTTTACAGAAGTTTTCCTGCGAACCTTGCAGAACCAGCACTCCTGAAAGAAAGGATACTGCGGAGACATGGCTTAGCCACTGCCTGGGGGAAGTTTCCAGAATGAGATTTTCACTCTGTAACGGAGTGTGCGCTGAAACGAAACTTCTTGGCAGATTAAAACTGTGTGCCCGACCGAGATTCGAACTCGGGACCTTTGCCTTTCGCGGGCAAGTGCTCTACCATCTGAGCTACTGAAGCACGACTCACGGCCGGTACTCACAGCTTTACTTCTGCTAGTATCTCGTCTCCTACCTTCCAAACTTTACAGAAGCTCTCCTGCGAATCTTGCAGAATTCTCGAAATTTGGCAGACCAATGTTTTAAAATTTCTCACTGAAATTAAATGCTTGTGGTCGAACCCGTGATGTCTTTGTGTGTAATTATTTTCGTAATGTTGTGCATATGAATTTATGTGTCTTTCTACCTGATTATGATCTCTTACTCTCTGACGTCTACCGACATTATATGTATTGTGCATGTGAGGCATCTCTTGGTGGTGTTGTGTGTTCTGTTGGAATTGATTGTTTGCAGTTGTTTCTTGTGTGTCAGCTATCCCTTGCTGTAAAGAATTGATTTTCTGATGTGATTCTAGGAATGCGATTGTTTGTTGCAAATTTGTAATTTGCATATCTTTACTATCAGAAGTCTGTTGAACTGAGACTGGTGTAGTGTCATCTGATTTACTGTCATTGGTAGTATCTAACAGGTCTATTCTTGTAGTGAGTTCGTTGATCTTTTCTGTCAGTTTGTTTCGCAATTTACGATTACTTTTGGTTACTTTCTTAAGATCTGCTTTCAAATTTTCTGGATCTTGATGACTGCTGCGCCTCACACAGCTTGGCTAATCCCGCGCGGCAGGAAGTAGTCGATATCAGAGACTTTTCTCCACGTAATCGGTTCAAACTTACATGCAACAGCAACACCACCTACTTGCCAACTTCACAATAATATGTGCGCACTACAAAGAGTGTGTGACACTGATGCAAGCCAGTCATCTCACAATAAGTTATTTTACGCCACCGAACCTTCTCAAAATCTGCAACACAAAGGATTCGACTACAAACATTACCTATCAGCAAACAAATTCAAGGTATTTAGGAATAACCACACAGATCTGCACTCCCTTGACTGGGTGCAGAAATTTACATTTTCTCTGGCCCCAAATGGGCCAGTGACACATAGGTTCGAATTTATATGTAGAAAGAGAACGTTCGATGCGTAGGAGACCCATAACAAATCAATGCCACTCCTTCGAAGAGTTGCAAAATGCATTTTTATCTGCATATTGGTCGGAAACGACACAGCGAGGCATTAAAGACTACCTAATCAGTTTACCAAATTTGGAACACTCCAGTTTTCCCACTATCACCCAGTTTTTTGAGTATATGGTCCAACAGAAACAGAACCTGACCAAATCATATAGCCAATCTGCGCTCATACAGTAATGCATCTGAAACCTTGCGCTCTCATTACTAGTTTTCCTTCTCACTGGACAGCAAAAATGGTTCAAATGGCTCTGAGCGCTATGGGACTTAACATCTGAGGTCATCAGTCCCCTAGACGTAGAACTACTTAAACGTAAGGACATCACACACAGCCATGCCCGAGGCAGGATTCGAACCTGCGACAGTAGCGGTCGCGTGGTTCCAGACTGTAGCGCCTAGAACCGCTCGGCCACACCGGCCGGCCACTGGACAGCAAAAGGATAGAATTTCAGCATTCAGGGACTTACTAAAATTATTAGAAATTCAGCAATCGGAGTACTTATTCGTCGATAAGAACTTTAATAACAGCAATCAGGGGAATAACTCATTCGGTTACAATGAGTAATCCCGCCCATTTCACTAAACGGGAAGTAAAAGACTTGGTTCCGATAACGATTTTCATGGACATTTAATAAGAGACAAATTTTGATAACCAGTATATTCAGCAGCAGCAACAATATTGGAATTGCGATGCCAACAATAGTAGTTTCCTGCCGAAATTCTTGCAGCGCCGCAGCAGGTAATATTCAACAATACGGTCTACAAGCCCAACCACAGGTCAATGTGCCGCCGCTCAGCTTCGCCAGTACAGCCCAGTCTTAATAATTTTACGCAACCGCAAGCGAATAATTTCTTCTGTAAAAAACAATGGTTGCAGTCACATTGAAACGATCAACAACAAAGTAATTTTCCACAAACAATATAGGGCATAATCAACAATTTGGGCGTAATTTCGGTAATAGCAAATGTCATCAGAATCAGCCTCAGCAGTGTCAATTCATTCTTAATGAACCTAATGTCCATTTCCATGCACCGCAGCATTCTACAGAACACAACAAACATACAGTATAAATAATTCAACTGCCACAGCAATCTTCTGCCACCAGTCAGCCCACAAAAGAGTGATAAAAGAAACAGCATTCCAAAAATGTATCGCCGGCCGTACCTCTCCTACCTTTCCACCTGGTAAAATGAAAGTTCGCGGCTCAGTCTCCAACAAGGGGGTAGAATGTGAAACTGCAAGCCCATCTATCTTTTACACTTGCTGATCACACATTTCATGCTGTTTCTGAGTGTTCCCCTCTTAACAACCGACGTCATCTTTGACATGGATTTCCTTGTCGAGCATGACGCTGTTATCGAATTTAAGAAGTCGTTGCTTATATCGAATCAGATTCGCAGCAACTAGCTGTCACTTTTCAGAAAACTATGTCAGCTGAGGAGCAAGACATTATCAAAGAAGAGGTCATTTCAGCATGTAAGAATACTAATTGGAACACAACAATTTTTACAGGCATGTATTTCAGTAGTAACAATATACCTGATAACTTTGACTACTACGATGTGCAGACGATCAACAGTAAGGTAAATGAATGTAAAGCTTCGACCGACGAATAGCGCCAACAGTTACAGAATATTCTGTTACAGTACTCTGAAGTATTTAACAATGTACCAGGATCCATGTCCAGTTTCGTTTACGAATTCCAAGTAAAACCCATGATACATTTAAGGCAAAACGTCATATTCCGTTCACCTGCAGAGATAAAGTCTAGCAAGAACTTCAGGCTGTGTTAGACCAGAGTATCACTGAACCAGACGTTTGTCAATATAATATTAACCCTCTTCATATTGTTAACAAGAAAGATGGCTCACTCCGTCTTGTGTTGGATGCACGTCAGATCAACGAAATCATCGTTACAGAAACCGATCGTCCGCAAAGGCTGTAAGAGCTCTTGCAAAAATTTCACGGAGCATCGTTGTATTCCATTTTGAACCTAAAATATGGATTCTGGCAAATTCAACTGCAACCTAATTGCAGAAAATACACTGCTTTCCTTTGTTTCGGTAACTGCTACAGCGCGATGAATACAATTTTTCCAAATGAAATAAAAGACAGAATCACCACATACATTGACGACATTCTAATTACAGAACCTTCTTGGTCGGAACATAATTCCGTTCTTCGCATGCTATTGCAAACTTTTCTTACAGAAGGTGTTACCGTGAACCTTAGTAAATCTCATTTTGGCAAGGCTACCATTAAGTTTCTAGGTCGCGTAAATTCGGCAGACGGCGTTGCATCCGATCCCGATAAAACACAAGCCATTCGTGAAATTTCAATTCTGCATCACATCCTCACCCAACAAAGAATATTTCGATTGCTAGAGACAGTTTAAAGACTGCTTTTGGTGGCTATGTATTTAAGGAAATAGAAGAAACTGGTACAACTGTTAAGAGAAACATCGCGTTTGCTAGTCGCATCCTCACATCGGCTGAAAGAAATTACTGTATCACCGAACTCGAAATATGTGTTGTTTGGGCTTTCATTAAATTTCGTCACTTTCTCTATGGCAGACACAAAACAGTTTACGCGGATCACAGATCTATTCAATTTCTTTTATCAGCTAATATTCATACATTATTGACTCAGTCGTTGGAACCTTTATTTTCAGGAAAGCTGCGCTTTCTCGCTCACTGTACAGTAACCGGCAAGGGGGTTGGGTTGGGTTGTTTGGGGAAGGAGACCAGACAGCGAGGTCATCGGTCTCATCGGATTAGGGAAGGACGGGGAAGGAAGTCGGCCGTGCCCTTTCAAAGGAACCATCCCGGCATTTGCCTGGAGCGATTTAGGGAAATCACGGAAAAACCTAAATCAGGATGGCCGGACGCGGGATTGAACCGTCGTCCTCCCGAATGCGAGTCCAGTGAACCGGCAGGAAATCGCCGCTAATTTGTGTCTAACCAATTTCAGCCTTCTCCACATTAAACAAGTAGCTTTTGAAAATTTTATTTCAGCTTCGTTAAAAGACATCGGCAGACAGCAGAGCAAAGATGACGCCTGGAAAGAGCGTCGTGTCACGCCACTTCAGTGGCGTGACACGAGCCAAACAACAGTCAGAAATTACTACACCGTGCACAATAATATTCTGTTTCTCCGTGCTCGCCCTGACAGCGATAACTGGATTGCCTGTATATCTGAGGAACTTTTCAATAAATTAATCTGGTGTACGCACTTGAGCTAGGGCCATTATAGTACTCGAAAATTCTTTTTGATCTACGACAGAACCATTATTTCACAAATACGGAGAAGCGTATTCGACGAGTCTTGGCGACTTGCAAAATTGGTCAAAAAGCTAAATCTTCTACAGTACACCATATTGTCCCTTTGTGCCCCATTGCAGCCACGAAAAGACACATGGCAGCTGTTGATCTATTTGGATCCATTACAAGAGCTAATGAATGTTTTTGTTGCATATTCGTTGCTGTAGAATTAACTTCGAACTCCTTTACGAAAAGCCACTGCTAGAACTGTTTGTAATGCTTTTTCTAAATATTTTTGCCTCATGTTGGAAGTGTTCACAAGGTAATCCCCGACAACTGCCAGCAATTTCGATCAGCATTATGAAAACGCACACCGCAAGCTAGAAATAATACCCATTTTTATCTCCAGATACCATGGCTCTTCCAACCCATCAGAGCACATCATGATAGAGATTGGAAAACTTTGTCGTATTTGCTGCCACAAAAACCGTATTGATTGGGACAAGTACATTTCAGATTTTCAGGACATCATCAATTCCATACGAAACGACTCCACCACGATTTCACCGTATCTAGTGTTGAAAATTACAGATGCAACTAACAAAATTCGTTAAATTGGTTATTTCCTACTACAAGAAGATTACGTCACCATGTAATTATAGACATCGCACTTAACAATATAAAGAGTGCAGCACAGCGCCGTATACATCAACCAAAACAAGTGAGTAACCTGCAGGAATGTCGCATAGGACAAAATGTGCTGCTATGCAATCACTACCGACTCAACAGAGGAAAACGTCGTTGCAGTAAATTCGAATTTTTATATTCTGGACCTTTTAGGATACGTAATGTGGTTCATACTTAAACTTTACGGACAAAAAGTTGAGAGGTAATCTTCACATCAGCTACGTCAAGCACTTTATAGAGTAACTTTCGCTTTGCTTCGTTTCACGTAGTTAGAATTTTGATGATAACATACCACAACTATTTATTTTATGCCTTTCAGCCTGTATTTAAAATATTTCAGGACATATGATATTTGGCATTTGTCTTGGGGAAGACGTTATTTGTATTACAAGTAAATCTCAACTTACGCTTATTTTGATTTTACGTACCAGTTCACATAACTGTAAAACACACCTGACCTTTTACTCGATACATTTCCCATGCTTATACTATTTCTATTGGTATGTTTTTCACGCTTCGTTTATTATTCAGCACTTTATTAGGTGTCAACGTGCTCGGTAGGGAGAATCTTGCAGGTCTGTTCTCTTACCTTTCTCATTTTTCTGTTTTCATGCGCATGTGCATGAAAACAACAACTGAAAGAGACACAATTTATTTTGACATGTGTTCTGTCATTGTCATGACAGCATTTGTATCAAAAGTTAATTATTATAAAAAAATTAGAACATTAGGCGTGGCTTTTGAATGATGCGTCGAATGAATACTGGTAGTCCATTGATAATTTCGTGACAAGATCTGCTCGCTTAATGTCAGTCCGTATGAATTGATGGAAAGCGATGCCATTAATAGGCCTCTACTCGAGAAGGAAGGAATAAGAGCATTAGACGCATTTTCATGGAGGTCGCCACCTGGAGGACTGAGAAAAATGCTGAACCTTCAGCAGGAGCCATAGCAAAGTCAACAGTGTTGATGGAGGTAGACTCTGTGAGCCATGTCTAGGATAAAAGAGGAAGTTTTTTTATAGATGTGAAATGTTATTGTTGTGGCTGGTCAGACCAAACGTGGTGAAGAATGCTGTCAGCAAGACATTTGGAGATACGAGCATGTAGGACATCAATAATGAGACTGTAGTGAGAAGCCTAATACTGGGCCAGAGAAAAGATCACGAAATGGGAAGGGAAACCTAATTCTGAACGGCATTGTGGGTCCCAGTGCCGCAGAGTGTCACTCTCAGTAAATTGGGGCACATTAAAACATTTGCGATGGCGGAATTTCGCTTAATGGCTTAGTGGATGGAAGAGAACATAATTGTCTATTGGAGGTATGTTCGTAGGTGTCTATGATACGTTGGACAACATGGAGAAATGGAGGTTGGCCTGCCTACTATATAGATTAGGGGAGGTGAGTGGTGTATTCTGCACAGAATGCCATGTCCGGTAGTTGTACGGATGGGAGGGTATACAAGGTGTCTGTGGTTATGTTGGGGGTTACAATCAGGGACTGTAGGGAAAATGCCGAGGGCTGGAGGAGAAGTGCAGTTCTAAGCTGAAGCCTACACTCACATTTTTGTAAATATTAAATGGGGCACGCTTGCATGGTGACCGTTCAAAAACTTCTGCTGTCACCCTTGCTTTCATTAGTGCTTAAAAAGAATTCGGTCGGAAATGAAGCGATTTATTTTTGCTGGCTTGTTAACCAGTTGCAACTTTAGGATAAGCATCATGAGTGGCGAATTTTGAGTAAAACCTACACAGTTCTCTGCTTGCCATGTTAAAATTTGCTTCTTTTGCCAAACCACAGCGGAGTGTACTCAATCTCATCTCCCTAACATGTTGTGCAGACACAATTGCGAGAAAATTCTAAAATAGTTGTTTTAAAAGTTTATTGAGTGAAGAACTGATGAAAAGTAAGGTCAGTAGTTCATGAAAAACCACATCGTCGATACAAGAAAACGTGTATAGTCTTCATATATATTATTCATATATATTATTCCTTATATATTATTTCTCGTTTCAACAGCTGTGTATGGCCCTTAAAAATTACATTATTTCATTTGAAAAGTCTATAGTTATAAGAATAACACGGTAGATAATGAAATTTTACATAATAATGATGTTTGATGATGTTTGGTTTGTGGGGCGCTCAATTGCGAGGTCATCAGCAGCCATACAAAGTCACAATTTTTTTACATAGTCCAGTTTTTTTCACAGTCCAGTTTTTTACACTGCCCAATGTAGCCACCGTCACGAACGATGTTGATAATTATGAAATGATGAGGACAACACAAGTACCCAGTCCCCAGGCAGAGAAAATTCCCAATCCGGCCAGGAATCGAACCCGGGACCCTGTGATCCAGAGTAAAGTACTCCCCTCTTTACATGCTATCCTTTGCCAAAACGTCATTTCGATATCTGAAAACGTTAGTTATATATGTTAAATCTTGTGGATATTGCACTCTGGCTTTATCACTGGGCCAACGCGATCGCAAATAAGTGTTCTACATCAGATCAATTTTCTCGAGATTGGTAACGGATAGAGTCTTCTATCTAAGTCTCGGGAAAAATTGAATACATTAGCCAAATTTCATACGCAGCAACATGTTATGCAATATGCACTAAACGCAACATCATAGCGACCTCTATTTTTCATTACACCCTTTCCCGAATTTCAGGTAGTATCTTACTTCCACGTAAATATCACAATAACTATGACCATTAACGAAATGATGGGCACAACATCATGAACCTGACATATAATACTATAAGTAAAGCAAAAATGAAATCTTTTACCGAATAGTTTCTGTAAAATCGTATGGAAAAGATTGCACGGCGTGCGCCTTGACTTTGTCATCGCTGACCTTCCGAAAGGTAGTCGGCCTCACCTTCTGAACAAACGAATGAATTTGCCCAGCGCTTTGGACGAAAACTGATCACTGCGCATCGACCACTGTACCCTGAGCGAGTTATAGGAACTTGGGTTCCCTAGCATCAACGATGTTGGGTTCTTGCGTGGGCTGAAATAACATTTCCAGGTATGAATGGAAGTTGTGCCTCATATAGGTGATGGTAACTGCATGATGTTAGGGTCAGATTTCATATATGATGATCACGGTAAAAACTGATGTCTGTCACCAAACGGCAAAATGACACGGAACAATATATGGGGGAAACTGCAATCAGTGCCGCGCTGCCACAGGGTTCGTTTCTGAGGAAATGGGAACCAATTAGACTGCATGTAAGGGCAATAAGTACCGCAGTGATCAAGTACCGCAAGATGTAAGGAAACTATTATGGGTGGGCATAGGAGCTCATTTGACAATAAACAATTTATTTGTGCTTGAGTTACTAACATAGAATGATGAACTGGATAAGGAACTATATTTCGTTCAGAGGGGTGCGGTAAGTGTGCAGGAATATGACTGTGAACTGATAATGACAGACTGATGACATGGGCTTGTCTCAAGGGATGATGGTTGCTAATTGGAAAATTGTATAGTAAAGTGATTTGAATAGAATAAATTTGAACCCAAAGCTTAAGTAACATGTCAGTTTAACTGTATTACAGGGGAAGGTAAAATATTTGGGAGTACCATCAGCGCGACAGAAGTGCTTTCAGAATTTTTGGAAATAAATTGTTCTACAACAGAATAGGAAATTCTGAGCTTCATATATGGTGCAACATACCCTGTATGTTATTTATATATTAGAAATCTTAAGCCAATAATTGATCTTGCAACGTTAAAGTGGTTATTACGGATGAAACATACAACAAGGAAGTTAATGCTGATATGTAGCAAGTTCGATTTTGAGGTAATCCACCAATCAGGCAGAAGTCACAGGTATGCGGATGGCCTCAGTTAAAACATTTGTATAATATAAATTGTTGATGGTCAACAGCAATCAGCCTCAAATTGGTGTTTCGTTACTTTGAATAAAGTGCCGTTACCGGTACTTTCTTGTTATCATCAATACCGATTACACACAGGTTCCCTGTGAGTTGCTCCAGGATAAATATTAATTTACAAATTACAAATGTGTAACCAAAATGGTTGCGCTGCATATTTGTGTTGGAATGTAACTTCCGTGAAAGTCAACCTGGCGCATTTGTGTTAGCAGTTTTCTTGCAATTAAATACGATCTCAGGTATGTTTGTATTTTCACAGTCATAAACGTTGCGCTGCACTTTAATCCATTTTCGTTCAGTCACAAAACGACTTTTCACTGTGCACCGCATAATTTGATTTTTAGCGCACGAAATCAAATACACAGTTTGTAAAACACGTGAGTGTTGAAGATGCTACAATGCAGTGATAAAGAGATATGGTATTTATATCGGGAGGGTGAAGGAAGCGCGAATTACTTTTTTGCTACATTGAAATACTGTTTTACATTAAATGTAACATTAAATGCAGACAGAAACGATAAATGTTTGGGATTTTGAGAATTACAACAGTATAAACTTATTTTATACAACAGAGATACATGTGTGGCCAAGAAGTGAGTGAAATATAATGTGCTATTTTAACATCGATGACGATTATACGGCCGGTCGTAGTGGCCGAGCGGTTGTAGGCGCTTCAGTCTGGAACCGCGGGACCGCTACGGTCGCAGGTTCGAATCCTGCCTCGGGCATCAATGTGTGTGATGTGCATAGGTTAGTTAGGTTTAAGTAGTTGTAAATTCTAGGGGACTGATGATCTCAGAAGTTAAATCCCATAGTGCTCAGAGCCATTTGATGATTATACATTCGAATTTATTAGTATTTAATGCCATAAATGATAGTGACTGTTGTAGGGACATATAATATTATCTGCATATCGGTGTATAAATTTCATTTATAAGTAGAAATATTATTTACATTGCAGTACGGAATGAACTTTCTGCTAATTTTTTCAGGAAAGGAGTGTTATCCAATTCAGTCTGCTCATTAAGGATGTTATCAGGGGAAGTGTTTTTGTGTGTACGTATTTCCATTGTCTCTATATATATCCTTTATCTCATAAATATAATACTTTCATTTTGCTTTCAATGATTGTCACTGAATGGTTTTCTTCTGCGATGTCGGCTACATATGTAGATTTATTTAACTTTCAAAGCCCTAAAGCATCGAGGTGTTCTTTGTATCTAATCTCAGAACTTCTGCCTGTCTCACCAATGTAGAATTTTGGGCATGAAGCACATTAGAGCTTGTACATTCCCGATTTGCTGCAGGGGGCCTTGAAATGATTTACATCATTGATAACTTTTTGCTGTAATTTGTTGTTAGTAGAGAAATTCACAGTTGAGCATGAAACAAATAAGGGCATAAATCTTCTTGATCTTAGAATCTGTAACATTAATCATAAACTTCCATAAGCATCTACAGAAGTCAGCACTGACAACTCCTCATGTCATACCAGCCAACACAATATGTCCTATTTTAGAGCCCTGGTACACCAGATGCTAATATCTATTCGAGTTCTCTAACGGATGACATTAGCGGAGTTTTCATGGCTTGTAGTTTGGCTCTGTTGGAAGGTACAAAATATCGAGGGGGAGGGGATGTTTAGGTGACAGACATGAATGCACCCTGAGAGACGCAGATCTCCTTCAGACTGCAGTACCTGTATGTAGTTTGGAGATGTACCACAATGCTGTAGCAAAATCCTCGCCTTTCTTCCATGCCCTGTATGATGTGGAGCGCTTCTAATTTTCCAACAAGAAACACTACCATAAATGCTCGTACTATCTTTTCTACTACCTCGTGGCGCAGGAGAAAGATTCATTTGGCGTTGGCCTTACACTTTATTCACAGTGCTACGAAAACATGTTCCCATTTCCAATGAGTGGTCAAAATGAAGTTCTGTCGCAATAAGTAACCTTGTCTTGTTGCTCCACGAGCTATAGAAAGCCTTAGGTATAGCACTCTCCGACTTTCGTTCAGGTGCGACTGAAATTGGGACAATCACATGGACGAAGCTGGAGGGAGTGCAGGGCAGAGACTGAGGAGCAGTTACAATATGCCGAGGAACTGTATAAAAAACAGCGTTGTAGGTTTTGCTCTATGGCATCCTTAGAGGATAGGCTCGAAAACATTGACTTGTTTTGAGATAGGCCTAAGTGAGTAACACGAATATGGTTCACCAATTGCTGTAATCATTAAAAGACTTCTCTACAGGATCCAATGGAAGTATGTGGATGAATGGATAGACTTGATCCCAAATCACAGACAGCATCTGTACCAGAAAGAATAATGCTATCAGTGACTCGTGTGTGCCTGTACACTCAAGACTTCTTTTTATGCAGGGTGACGGTAACATAGTCGCTATGATTGTGTGTATTAACAGTGCGGTCCTTACGCGAAATGTGTGGTGAGTGCTGTAGATTCCCTCTGTGGTCAGCTTCAAGTGTTAGCTCTCAATAGTATTCCTCAAAATGAATATCGCCTTCCCTCCATGGATTTCCATTTGACATACCCGGCGAGTGTAATCCGACTGGTGAAAAAAAGAAAAAGTTTCTCGCCGTGCAAAGTGACTCTCATGATCAATTTAATTAATTAGCCTATCAATTTCATATAAATGATGTGCTACCTGATGGGTTAAGGAGATGGCTAGAGTGCCACTGAATGATTCTTGGCAGGCGTTTTTTTCTTTCTTTTGGGTATGGCGATGCGTTTTGATGAAATTTCAGTCTCTCATCTACACAGATCGAGACAGGCACTCACGATTTGTGTATTTGTTTCGTAAACGCTAGTATGATATAGCATGGCATTGATAAAAGGGGACTTCCCATAGTGTACAAAACAGCTACATTCTCTTGAATTATATGTTGTTGTGTCGAACGTAAAAGATTGTATTTTTTGCGACATGTGACCCAATGGCGTGAAAAATTGTGTTCTCTAATGTTATTTCAAGCGTCTGCAATGTTTGTAATACACACATGCTTGACAGTTTATTTACAGCCACTGGACGCGAGAGACACTCCCAGGTCATGAAATTTGTCCATAAAGTTGAAAGAAATTGGTTAATATAAATGCTTTTTCTTTGGAGTTTAAATTCTCCCTTTTTCTTTACTCTGATGATGGTTTCGAAATAACGAGGACATTCTTCTATGATCGGTAATTTTTGCAGCAAAATAGTCGAAGTTCTTTTTTTATGCAGGGTAGACATGTCTCTGTTGATCATTTATGATCGATAGCGGTGCACTTCGTTAGACGTCACAAAATAATGAGATGCGAATTTTATCCTGTAACTGAACGTAAAAAGCTATCCCAATTTTGGTGATAGAACTAAAAGAAAATGAACTGCGCCTATTTTCGTCGGAAGAGGATATTTATTATTGTCGTGACTGTGTTCTCCTTCTTGAATAGGTGCTCGATTCTAAGAGACGCGTTGATGTTAAATACAATTGTTCTCCATCACAGAATGGCAGACTACTGGGGGCGTGGGAGGCTCTGATTCGGGGGGGAGAGGAGGTGGATGGCAGTGCTGTTAAATTTCCCTTTTGTGTTGGCGAAGGGTAGGCTGCGTACCGCGGTCGGCCGCGGAGAATGGCCAAAGGCCGGAGAAGCCAGCGGCTGAAGACGGGTGGCAGTGGGGCCGCAAATGAGCGGCGAGTTGTTCGGCGGAACAGCTAGCCATTTGAAATAGCGATCTGGAGCGTTCTCCAGAATTTCGTTGGTGTTTCAGAGGGGTCCAGTCTTTCTGAGAAATACATTTACAGATTGAAATAAAGGATTACATTGACGTTAGCCAAGCGGAGTGGCCGTGCGGTTTAAGGCGCCATGTCACGAATTGCGCGGCCCCACCCGCCGGAGGTTCGAGTCCTCCCTCGGGCACGGGTGTGTGTGTGTTGTTCTTAGCATAGGTCAGTTGAAGTACTGTGTAAGTCTAGGGAGCGATAACCTCAGCAGTTTGGTCCCTTAGGAATTTACACACTTGTGAACATTTTGACGTTAAAAAAAAGTGTTCACGGAACGACAGACCTATTGGAGGCAATGGGTGCGCGTCTAGCCCGTGTGACGTCGCGGCCGCCGGTGCACTCCCCTAAACATTAGAGGCAGTATGTGGAGGTGGGGCTGTGTTGCTATATTTTAGACAAAAAAGCTGCAATTGGAGCGGCCATCTTTTTATCTCTACTCTTTAGTTGGCTATACATGCTGTTGTGCTGGTGAAGGGGCCTCACCTCAAGGCGGTGCGTGACTGCGTTGAAGGCAGAAGTGCTGTAGAGCTCAAAGCACGGCTATGTAGCTGACTCTTCCAAAAAGTCTATGTCCTCCACATAGGAGGTTGGATAGAGGGACGGAAGGGTAGGAGGGATGACGGATCGTAAGAGGGCCTTTAATTTCAGCAGTTTGTCAGATCTTATCGAGGGGAATGCATTTTCAACTGCTGCCCCATCTGCAGTTTTTGGGTACGACAATTTTCTGTAGTACGCATGTTGCATTATGACCCATTCATAATGAGTGCAAACTTTTTATGACAATTTCGTAGTGTAATTAGAACTGTGACACATTTTTCCATCAGTCATGGTAGCATGTATTGGCTTCGATTACCTAGGATGCAGGGTGATTTTTGAGCAGGCGTCTGTAGCGAACTTTGACATCAAACAACGAATGATACTGTCCCCAGCTTTATGCATACAGGTTATATACTTTTTAAACTCCTCTCTGTCGAACACCAGCATCTCGTCAGTTGAACATACGCCCTGCCAAAAGGAATAAATATAGTACCTTACATCTCAGCCTTTTTTCCTGCCAGCATGTAGTTTGAGTTTATCTGCCACTAGTATCGATTGGTATTGTGAAATATTTTCCCAGCAGGATAACATCAGTGCATGGCATCGTCAATTTTTGATTTGTATTGCCATGTTAGGCAGTCCTTGTGTAGCACTGTGTGTATAGTTGTGCAAATAGGCCTGACGAACACAGACAAACACGGAGGATGAAGACAATAGTACCCTCACTCCAGCGATGAAGAACGTTTCAGGACTAGCACAGAAATTAGGAACATCCTCTAGTTAGGAGTGAGAAAATCAATAATTAGTCGTTGCCTCAACGAGGAAGGAAGATACGGATGAAAATGTTGAAAGAGTAACATCACGCTGCAAGATTAAATTTCATGCTGGCGTATACTGAGAGCGGCTTATGTTTATGGATGAGAAGATGTTTTCTACTGCACTGAGTACCAGTATCGAGGTACGGAAGGAAGCCGCTTTCGTACTACACCAATATCGACCAAGTGGAGCGAGATTCGACAGCAAATGTGTCCATCAGAGACAAAAGTGTGGCCCAACTGCGGTCACAGTTTGGGGATGGATATTAACAGCTGGTTGCGGCGATCTGTGGAAAGTGCACACGTTTTCCAGTCATTACTACTGCGAAATACTAGAGAACGCATTCCTTCCTTTTGTTCGTCAGAGATTTTCGGGAGACAGAATAATCTTCCAACATGACCGTCCTCCTGTCTACAATGCGAACTGTGTAAGACACTGGTTTCAAATGAACGGAGAGTTGAGCTGTTGGACTGGTCTGCGAAAGTGCTGACCTCAGTCCCAAATAGCACGTATGAGCAGATATGAAGAAAATTACTAGTTGTAGAAACCAACACCAACAAGCAAGTCAGCGCTGTCCGAAGCCGGTCATGACGCTTGCGGAGAGTTGCCACAGAATAACAGATTCATCTGGAGACTTGTTGCCTCTAATCCCAGCGGCTAAATGCACTTGTAGAGGAGAAAGGAAACTGGACACGATACTGAATTATTGTTGTTCGTGAGGAAATTTTGTTTATGATAAATGAACGTGTTGTTTTCCTCGAAGAAGAGGGAAATTCGTTTGTCTTATCCCTCTTTTTTTAAAGTACCGTCAAAAGCACAAAGGAGACTTTCTTTTAAATGGCAAGCAGAATACGTAAAGAGGAAAAATGGTGCATGACCGGCGGTGTAGTCGTGTACTAGCGTTTGGGTCAACTACATCCTCAGTTATATAATTATGAATACTTTAAAATTGTGAATACTTAATTCTCGTTGTGCTCATAAGCTAATGACTCTTACCACGGATTAAAGTTTATGAAAGTGACAGTATTCGTATCCCTTGCCTGCAGATTAGAATCTGCCCATCTTAACCTCAACACCATTCCACCAGTCTCATACGCTACATTTACACGAAAGGTATGATATGGTGTACGATGTCACACCTTTTCCATGAAATTATAGATCGAATGCAAGTGACACAGTGCGTCTTCGACAGAAATCCAGACAATCCATCGGATTATGAATTCTGTGAATGGAGCTATGAAGAACATAAGCTAATTGAAAGTTGAAAGTGACACGGTAGGTATTCTGTTAGGTTTTATCAGATTTGCCTGCTTTGAAGACGCTGTGTTTGTGGGAGAGTGTTAGTACTTACAGCTGCTAACGCAACTGTCAAAAAATTAAGACATAGTGATGGCAAAGTTAATCATGTTGCAGTTTCTCATGCAGAAAATGACTTGAGAATCTTAGAAGCGTATATTCTATCACAATGATAAAAAGAAGATGTCGTGTGACTAGGGCCTCCCGCCGGGCAGACCGTTCGCCGGGTGCACGTCTTTTAATTTGACGCCACTTCGGTGACCTGCGTGTCGGTTGGGATGAAATGCTGATGATTAGAACAACACAACACCCATTCCATGAGCGGAGAAAATCTCCTACCCAGCCGGGAATCGCACCCGGGCTCTTAGGATTGATATTTTGTCGCGCTGACCACTCAGCTGCGGGGGGGGGGGGGGGGGGCGGGGGGGCGACATCACAATGACTGAAATGTTACCAGTGAGGCCGGAGCTGTCGGCAGATTTATATCTACAGAGCGGCAACTTGAGTGTTCATCTTTTTCTGCATTTTCCTCGTAGTATATTTATTAAATTTCGTGGGTGTTGTTTTGTTGAAGAGGGTTAATCTCATGTTTTTGTGACCGTAAATTCATTCAGACTCTTCAGTCTGTGGCGCGGTAGCTACTCCCTGAACAGTCAGCTACATAATTCATTAACACATCAGCTTCCATTGGTGACACATCAGGAAGGTAGCAAGCTGCACTTGTGGGATTCTGTCGGCTTTTGTACTTCACTTCCTTGGATACTCTTTCTGGGATATGTGCATGCCATGTGCTGACAGGACGAGCTGGCTGCAGTTCACGAACAGGTGAACGCACTTTTGGCTGTGTTCAGTCACCTTCAGGCTGCTGCCTCAGGGTGTGAAGGCAGCAGAGAATCTGGAGCGTCGCTTGGGACACCTCGGGTGTCGTTAGTTTTTCCTACTGGCCATGTTACCGAGGCACCTACAAGTGCAACTGACGCGGATAACCCGCCCTCACCGCAGGGTAAGTGCTGGGTGGTAAGACGTTCGTGCCGCTCAAGTCTTAGGGTCAATGTGGAGACTGGCTGTCTGATCTCTCCCTTTCACCGTGTCAGCAGTGTCCGATCAGGCACATGGAGGGGGGGGGGGGATTTACTGATTATCGGGAGCTCCAATGCAAGGCGTGTTACGGAGTCCTTTAGACATATGGGGTTCAGAATTGGAAAGAAAGCCAGTGTGCACACGGTATGTCTACTGCGGGCCTCATCCGAGACGTGAGGAGCCCTGACTAAGCTATCGAGCGTGCAGGCTGCAGCCGTCTGCAAGTTGTGGCTCACTTGGCACCAGCGACGTCTGTCACAGGGTTTCTGCGGCCACCCTCAGTTCATACAGGCGGCTGGCGGAGTTGGTGAAGACTGCTGGCCTCGCATACGTGGGGCAAGAGGAGCTCGCAATTTCCAGCCAAGTAGAGCGTCTCACCCAAGGACTCTGTGGAGATCTTCCCTTCAAATTTATAGACCTGTGTTATCGTGTGGGGATTTGTAGCACTCCCCTTGATAGGTGAGGGGTGCACTACACAGAATACTTGTGTAGGGTAAACGAGGTTTTTTTTTTTAATTCTAGACTAATTGAGGTACTTTAATGAACACTCGCCAGTTGACACGCAGCAAGGGATCAAATCGCTCTAAGCACTATGGGACTTAACATCTGAGGTCATCCGTCCCCTAGACTTAGAACTACTTGAACATAACTAACCTAAGGACATCACACACATCCATGCCGGAGGCAGGATTCGAACCTACGACCGTAACGGCCACGTGGTTCCGGACTGAAGCACCTAGAACCGCTCGGCTACAGCGGCCGGCCACAGCAAGGGAAGTCAGACCACGTTCAGAGTGAAGAGACTTCGACTAGTAAAATTTTATCAGTAAATTGTCGAAGTATTCCTAACAAAGTTCACGTATTTACTGCACTCCAGGAAAGCTGTCGAGCTCATATTATTCCTGGGACTGAGAGCTGGATCAGACCCGAAGGGGAAAGGTCGTTCATCGGTAAATGAGACTGCGTATACGACGTTGGTGTGACCTATTCTTGAATACTGCTCGAGTGTCTGGGATCCGCACCAGGTCGGATTGAAGGAAGACATGGAAGAAAGTCAGAGTTGGGCTGCTAGATTTGTTACCAATAGGTCCGAACAACACCTAAGTATTATGGGGATACTTCGGGAACTGAAATGGGAATCCTTGGAGGGAAGACAACGTTCTTGCGACAAACACTATTGACAAAATCTAGAGAACATGCATTTGCAGCTAACTGTCGAATGATTCTACTGCCGCCAACATATATTGTGCGTAAGGACCACAGAGATAAAAAACGAAGGCATATAGGTTGTCGTTTTCCCTCGCTCTATTTGTGAGTGGTACAGGAAAGAAAATGACTACTAGTGGTACAGGGTACCCTCCGCCAGCAGCGTGCTATGGCTTGCAGAGTATTTATGAAGATGTAGATGTAGATAATGCGTCTGGATTATACATTTAAGATGTCTATCTCACGACGAAAGTTTGATGTAATGAAAGGAAAGTTTTTTAGAGGCACAGTTGTGAAATGATTCAAGTACAACACACAGGAATCAAAATTTATATTTACAATGACAATGCATCTCTTCTGATGCAGATACAAAAGGAAAGATATGAAAGTGCGTACGCTTACTATATTCAATATATTTCCCATCCCAAATTTACCCCAGTATGTTGATTGCTTCCATAACGTTTGTCTCAGGTGGTGATACCCTAAATGACAAGTATCACACGAATTACTGTCATTAATGATCCCTTCGAGACTTTTCTGAGCCTTTCTTGTCAAGCAACTCATTATTTCCAAACAGACACTTCTAGTCACCCCTATAATGCACTGAATGGAAGCTATGAGATGGCGTAGCTTGCCTTACGGTGTAGTCACTGAATTCGGTTCTATTTTCATTATGTCTCTGTTTGCCAATGTGGATTACTCAGAACGTCCGTACCCAACATCAGACGCTCAGGCCTCTCGAACGTGGTGCGGCACTGTGGGTGCATTTATCGACAATCATTTTCTTATTTTAAGTTCTCTTACTTATCCCCCAGTTACGATATGCATTTTGCATCCCTGACACATGTGAACGTTGTTAAAGTGTGACAAAATATAGTGGCAAGTGGAAAAGGTCTAATATTTCCGACGTGTTATTCGCTTTGGATTTGGTAGAGGGGTGAAGGCAGCGGAAGCCGTTCGGAACCTTTGTATTGGGTGTAGAGCAAATGATTTCGGCAAAACATGTGAAAAAAAATTTTTTTGCACCATAAATATCGTACTGGCATGAAAAATTTTGTCCTTTCAGGAAGCCCCGATAACAAACATGTGTGATGAATGAAGTACAACCATTTAAATATCCTGCAACATTTTCATTCAATAGGCAAGTTTCAGAAGTCGGGAGCAATAGTACTGCATGCTCCAATTTAAAAGAACAAAAATCAAAGTGTGAGCGTAAATGCATGTTTTCTTGATCATCATTAGTCAGCTTAATGAGAATTCCAATGCAGTACTGCTACTGGTGGCTAGTTATGATGTCTTTATATTAACGTCTTGAGACGAATTCATAGCTGAGTCCCAACAAAAGATATATACTCAAACAAGAGGCAGTCTGAACATAATACTCGTATTTTGCCTCTGGTGGCTCAAAAAGGGTGTTCTGCATTACGAAATCCACCCCAGGAAAGAGCATACAGCTGGTATTTTTTGTCAACAGCTAAGACATGAATCTTTCACAGTGTAAGAAAAACGACCTACAAAACCTCATCACGTGTTGGTACTACACAATAACGCACTTTGCCAATTTTGCTAACAAAACTATCCAAGAGTTTGTAAAGTCATCCCTCATGCACTTATTCTTCTGATGTTAGGCCTTCAAATATTTATCTTTCAGGATCCTTATCGGAACACAGCCAAGAAAACCCCTCTCTGGACGAAAACATAATTCAAACTTGGTTTTACGACATCTTTATGGATTCCACACCTGTAGAAACCTACTGGGTTTGAGTTAAAGATGTCGTACAACTTGTGTGTTCTCAAACCATTTTAGATATAGGAAATCTGTGTTAAGGACTATGAGACCAAACTGCTAAGGGTTCAAATGGATCAAATGGCTCTGAGTACTATGGGACTTAACTGTTGAGGTCATCAATCCCCCAAAACTTAGAACTACTTAAACGCAACTAACCTAAGGACATCACACACATCCATGCCCGAGGCACGATTCGAACCTGCTTCCGTAGCGGTCTCGCGGTTCCAGACCGTAGCCCCTAGAACCGCTTGGTTACCCCGGCCGGCACAAACTGCTGAGGTCATCGGTCCCTAGGCTTACGCACTACTTCAGCTAACTTAAACTAACTTATGATAAGGACAACAAACACACCCATGCTCGAGGGAGGACTCGAACCTCCGACGGGGGGAGCTGCGCGCCTCGTTATAAGACGCGTCAGACCGCATGGCTACCCCGCGCGGCCCGTTTTAGATGAAGTGAGAGAATATGCTGTTGATAATCAATTTCTCTTTGATGTTTACTGCTATGTTCAATAAAGTAAATGGCAATGCTGTTAAACACGCATTGCATTAATTACAATGAAATTCAGATTACCACTATTTAAATAAAACATAAACTATCTGTCACAAGAGCGTACCTATATTACCAGAAATTGTCAAGGTATTACTAAATTTGGACTTTCAAACGGTCTGCTTTTACTTGGAGTCCATAGTCACAATGAAGTACTGTGGAAATGTGGTATGTAATAAATAAAATTTCCTTATTGATTTCCGATCTGATTGCTTGTAGCTCGGCCGTGAAACGGCTAAAAATATATCCTCCAGGGAAACTGAACCGGGAACCAAAGCGGCCCCCACTTTGTAGGCGACCATGTTCCCTCACAGGTAGCGGAATACTGCAGCGTTGTGCTCTCCCTTATTGCTTCAGTACTAGCTAGGATAGATAAGCTCACAACACAAAAGACGAGATTAATTGCTGTGTCTACAAGTAATGGCATTCCTGGGCTCAGTAACATAGTTTCGTCACTGTATTTCACTCCTTATGGTAAAATCACTCCGATTATTTAATGAGATTTTACAAATATGTCAAATGCATTCTTTACGCTACTTCTGTGTCATCCAGGTAGTAACTCGTCGGACACAGGTTTGCCAAACCTATACTGCGGTGTTGCCAAGAATCATTATACTTCCAGTAGGAAATGTACCAGGCTTGAGCGGCCCAGGAAGTGACTACAGTTTGTGTCTAAAAGACGTGGTGGCCGAGCACCGAAACACCCGAGGTATATGTCAATGAGCGTTATTTTCGTTTATGTAACTGTGTTTCGGCACTAACAATACTCAGTTGCGCTGGCTGCAAATTTAGCAACGCAAATAGTTAACTGTCACAATTATTTCTGTTTTTCTGTCTGTAGTGCACAGAAACTATAAAGCTCATCGCCAGACATGTTCCACATTTTTAAAGCATCTCTAGTGGCTATACTGTAAACATTATGAGTAGGCAACACATCTTGCTGACAATGATAAGCTTGGAAAATATTTTTCTTGACGTCGATATCAATGGCACTACTCATGAAAGACAGGCGCACAAATGAAGAAACAACAACACAGCATCGATTGAAAAAAAAAATGGTTCAAATGGCTCTGAGCACTATGGGACTTAACTGCTGAGATCATCAGTCCCCTAGAACTTAGAACTACTTAAACCTGACTAACCTAAAGACATCACACACATCCTTGCCCGAAGGCAGGATTCAAACCTGCGACCGTAGCGGTCGCGCGGCTCCACACTGAAGCGCCTAGAACCGCTCGGCCACCCCGGCCGGTGATTGAAAAACATAACATCCATAATGATACTTTGTAAGCAATGAGTAACATGTAATGCCAAATCAAGAAAGGCTACTCTGAAGGAAACCATAGCAAATGACTGAAAATTCAGGCTCAAAATTCCGTTGAAATTTAAACTAGCGAATGAATGCTATGCAGCTTCGATTCCAGATTCCGCTAATGCGAGAGGAGAAGCAATTGCCATCAGATAGTGAAACAAGCAACACAAAACGCTAACAGTGATGTGTAGCGTAAGTAATCCTTGAGTAAAACTGTCATTGAATCCTTAAAACTAAAAGGAAGATAAATATCATCTATTCGTTATGATTAAAACGTATCGGCTACTGAAGCTTTGTCAATAAAATGGGAAAGCGCCTATGCTGAAGAAATTTTCAACGTGTAGTATGCTGAAGAGAGAGATATATCCCAATAACAATAGTATCCCCAAGGTGAGCTTGCGCAGAGTGCTATTAATTTAGCCCTTAACGTTTAAATATTAACGAGGCGTCTGGGCTACCATAGTAGTCATATGAGAATTAACGAGTTCTATTGCGGCGGCACACATGGACAGACGGTTCTAGAACTTGCTGAGACTATCAATATGCTGTTGTATCATAACGCCAAACTACCATGACATTAGACTTTAGGCCATAATTTTTGCCTTTTAAAGAACTGCTAGCTCATTCTACACACAACACAGTCTCTTTCTGCCAACGACTTAACATCTATCGCAGGCCTGTCACCCTGTTACCGAGGCGATAAACAAGTGTTATGGTCTACCACACCCTCGTTCACACCCACTCGCTTCCCTCACCTCTGACACCCACTGTGAATGTCATAAATTATGACAGCGAACACTGATTTATACCTAAATTACCTAGCGTCTTATCAGATTATCTGACTGAGTATTCTGCCGTTTCTTTGAAAAGAAGTACTTACTAATACGAATATTCCTTGCGAAGCTTGTCCTTTGTGAAAAATAAGTGACAGTGTGTGAATTAATATATAATATTTAGTGAAATTTGACCTGACGTCTGTGAAGAGCTACTGTTTATTTTATTAAAATAGACTTTCGTCGTAAGGATGTTTCGATAATCTGAATATCATTTTAATAGCGTAATCCATCATTTTATTGAACAAAACGGTAAACATCAAAGGGAAATTAATCAACAGTACATTCTCTCACATTATCTAAAACAGTCTGACAACATTCACATAGTTATGGATTCCACACCTGTAGAAACCTACTGGATCAGAGTTAAAGATGGCGTCAGACCAAGTTTGAAGCACATTTTCGTCCAGAGAAAATCCTTGACTGTTTTTCGGTAAGGAACTTGAAAGGTAAACATTTGAGGGTGTAAGATGAGACGATTAAGCGCGTAAGAGATAACTTTCTAAACGACTGGATAATATTGTTAGTGATATCCTCAGAATGCGATGTCATGTAGAATCAACACGTGATGAAGTTTTGTACGTCGTTTTCCTTATACTGCGACCTATTGTGAATTAATTGTTGGCAAAACATACCAGTTGGAGCATGTTCTTCCTTTGGAAGGTTTTCGCAATGCAGAACTTCCTTTCTAAGCCGCCAGAGGGAAAAATCTTTATATTATATTCACACTGCCCCTTGCTCGTATGTGTGTTTCATCGGGGCTCAGCCATTAATCCGTTAATGTAAAGACATCATAACTAGTCACCATTAGGTTACTGCAATGGAACCTCAATAAGCCGACTGATGGCGATCAAGGAAAACGTGCATTAACAGTCACCCTTTCATTTTTGTTGTTTTAAATTAGAGTGCTCCCGACTTCTGAACCTTGCTTAATGAATGGAAATGTTGCAGGATGCTGAAATGAACATACTTCATCACAAATTTTTGTTACCGAGGCTTCCTGAGAGTGCAAAATCATTCATGCCGGACCGATCTTTATTGAAACAGAAAAATGTTTTTCCCACATGTTTCGCCTAAAATCGCTCGCTCAACACACAGAACAAAGGTTCCTAGCTGCCTTCGCTGCTTTCACCCCTCCGCTAAATCCAAAGCTTACAACACGTCGCAAATATCAGACCTTTTCCACTTGCGACTATATTTTATCACACTTGAGCAGCGTTCACCAGTTTCAGGCATGCAAATTCCAAATCTTAGCTGCGAGATAAAATACTAAAACATCAAATAAGAAAATGACCGATGATAAATGGACTGGAAGAGCCGCGCCACGTTGATGTGGGGGTCTGACTTCGGCGGCGGGCGGCGTGTCGTTAGTAGCCGCTGGCTGCTCTGAGGTAAGCAAACTCTCAAGCGTAAACTGTTCTGATCTTGACGCAGCCACGGAGCGCTGCTGGTGGATTACAAAATGAAACGAATTATGTTTGAGGTTCCATCAGAGTAACAGCTTCATCAGAAGTCCAATTCAAAAAAAAAAATAGTTCAAATGACTCTGAGCACTATGGGACTTAACATTTGAAGTCATTAGTCCCCTAGAACTTAGAAGTACTTAAACCTAACTAACCTAAGGACATCATCATCATTATCATTCGTGACAGTGCCTAAACTGGACTGTGTGAAAAATTGGGACTTTGCACGGGCGTTGATGACAGCGCAATTGAGCGCCCCACAAACCAAATGTCATCATCATCATCAGTGAATGGTTTCGGCGTTACGATCCAAACTCTTCCAGTCATAAATTGAAACTCGTAATAGACGCTATAACTGAGATTCTCTTCGTTGTACGAGACATCATTGCACATTTCCATGATTAATTACATTTGTAATCAAATGGTTCAAATGGCTCTGAGCACTATGGGACTTAACTTCTGAGGCCATCAGTCCCCTAGATCTTAGAACTACTTAAACCTAACTAACCTAAGGACATCGCACACATCCATGCCCGAGGCAGGATTCGAACCTGCAACAGTAGCGGTCGTGCGGTTCCAGACTGAAGCACCTAGAACCGCCCGGTCACACCGGCCGGCTCCAGTTTAAAGAAAGTAGGGAATGGAGTGGACACGAACACACGACTTTATGTTTACAGACGACAAAACTTATCACTAGACCACGAGTAAATACCCTTCCAAAAGAGCTCGAGTAGATTGGTAGAACCTCCTCGATACAATTCCACATCCTAGAGAATTGCAGATCGTGCATACAGTGCATGGGGGCTTAATTAAAAAGAATGCAAATAAATTTTTATTTTTAGTCGCTGTATGTGCGGTTACGAAGTCTCGTAACCGGTTGGCCCTGACTGGTATTAGTACGCAATCTGACTGCATAGAATAACAACAAAGAATGAAAGAAAACTTCCGTTAACACAATTAATTAATTAAGTCCCCAGCAACTATAAAACCTACGAAACAACAAAACACTAATGTAACTGTTCTGTGTGTGGAAGTGTGATTCAACGTACACATCTGGCACGGTTCTTCCTCGAAAAGACAAGATATTTTAAATACTATTTACACTGAATTAATTAAGTAAAACTGAAATACTATACTTGCACATAGAAACCAGAATTACACTGTAATACATGAACACAAGCCAGATGCTTTGTTGACTGAACCTGTGACCAAGAGGCATTATTGTTTAAGACATTTGAAATAAAAATAAAAAAATTATTACCTTCATATATATTGACGAAATATACACTCTGATCATTACAACATCCGCAATCGAACAGCATCGGCTGTCTAGCCCATCAGAACAACTGCATACAACATGCTCACAATTAGTCTCGGCTACATCGGAACTCCTACTGCCCACTTCTCAGTATGCACTCTCCACGACGACTTCTCGACAAGAACTCTCCACGACCACTTCTCAACAAACACTCTCCACTACGACTTCTCGACAAGCACTCTCCACCACCACATCTCAACAAGCACTGCCAGTGGAGGCGGCTGAATGATACCCTTTGGCGCAATCTCTGGCGCTGTGACTCAGTGTAGCCACCTTTCATATGCCCCTCCTCCACAGGCTAGAATTTGATGGTATTTTTGCCAGCATTGGTGGTGAAAATACCACCAAATTCGTCCAAAAAATACAGACAAAAATTAAAAAGTAATATCAACAAGTAAATATCACAACTAAATAGATTTTGGCTTTGCACTGACCCTTCAATAACCTAATGTATAAAATACAGTAAGGAATACAAATGCTTGCATACATATGATTTTACATAATAGTTCACATAATTATCATTTGGTTAAACAATTCAATCAATAGCGTCAGCCATCACGAATAGGTGCAGGTAAGAGTCTTATAACATCTCATAAACAGTAAACACACAAAAAACCAGTTTATACAAATATTCACATAAAACCCTTTCAATAGTTCAATAAACAAGTAGGACTTCTCAGAGTAGTTGACAGTTCCAACAGTAGCACCCAGCAATGATCAACAGGTGCAAATAGCAGTCTCATAACATTTCATCAGCAGTATTTAAAGAGCTTCAACAGTGGCACCCAACAGTGTTGAACAGATACAAACACCAACAAGTGACATTATTTCATTAGAAGCAGTTCCATCAGTGGCACCCAGCAATGTTGAGCAGGTGCAGAAACCAACAAGTACCATCATTTCAGTAGAAGCAGTTCCATCAATGGCACCCAGCAATGTTGAACAGGTGCAGACACCAACAAGTGACATCATTTCAGCAGAAGCAGTCCATCAGTGGCACCCAGCAATGTTGAGCAGGTGCAGACACCAACAAGTGACATCATCTCAGTAGAAGCAGTCCATCAGTGGCACCCAGCATTGTTGAACAGGTGCAGACACCAACAAGTGACATTATCTCAGTAGAAGCAGTCCATCAGTGGCACCCAGTAATGTTGAACAGGTGCAGACACCAACAAGTGACATCATTTCAGTAGAAGCAGTTCCACCAGTGGCACCCAGCAATGTTGAACAGGTGCAGACACCAACAAGTGACATTACCTCAGTAGAAGCAGTCCATCAGTGGCACCCAGTAATGTTGAACAGGTGCAGACACCAACAAGTGACATCATTTCAGTAGAAGCAGTCCATCAGTGGCACCCAGCAATGTTGAACAGGTGCAGACACCAACAAGTGACATCATTTCAGTAGAAGCAGTCCAGCAGTGCACCCAGTAATGTTGAGCAGGTGCAAGTAACAGTCCATAATATTCACTACCACTAATTAGACAGTTCATCAGAGTTTATCAGCAGAAATTAAACATCTCCAAGTGGCACCCAGCAATGTTGAATAGGGGCAAGCACGAACAACAGTTTGAAGGCACACACAATTGCTTTTACAAAATTATATCAATGCTCTTACACTAAACATACAAATAATAACAAACACACAAATGATATCAGATAATTCTCGTATTAACTATTACAATACACAAATAACAGTAAACCTATAATATTTATGGGTGTCAGTGCAAGCCACAACAAACAAGTAAAATAATATTTAGGAGATAGGTCGGTACCAATTATTTGGGATTAGGAAAGGAAAACACACAAAACACACTTACTCATCTTTCATCCACATTTAAGTACTACTGTGTAATTGAATAGTGTTAACTGTTTAAATGCAATTCTGTCCAAAATGTTATGTTCAACTTGTGTATCAAGTAGTAGTGGCAGCAATGTATAACAGTCAATAATAGTTAGTCAACGCCGTAGTCATCATGTCAAGACCAATATTTGCCAAGCCAAATCAAAATATACAGTAGCTTAACAACTGTAAGTGTGCCAAGATATGCAAATGCTTCCCCTCTCCAAAAAAAAAAAAAAGTATATACTGCTTAGTGATTTAACAAAGTGTGTGTGTAGACAATCTTCCTTCCACTTGAGTGTTCTAGTCTGCCATCTTCATCCTCCTTGTTCCATTCTGACCAACAAACAAACAAAAAATGCTCCTCACTTACTTTACCTCTTATCCACCTAAACTCCAATAATCATCAACTTCACAGAATCATAATACTTCAATAATACCTCTTACATCGATACATAAAACCTTATCATCAATATCATTTACCTTACCTCTTGTCCACCAAAACTCCAATAATCATCAACTTCACACAATCTCAATACCTCAATAATACTTCTTTAATACGTCGATACATATAAACCTTATTACCAATATCATTTCACTTCCATAACAACTCTTTCCTCTAGTCAGTCTCCTCGAACAAGTACAGATGAAATCCTAGTGCAAACTTCAATTCATCATCCCATACAAACCGAAGACACAATGTCCACACACAACCTCTGTGTAATCCATCTGACCCAAATCTTCTACTCATTACGAATTTTAAAATACATTTTGGTTATCTCGTCCATCATTAAATAAAAGAAATGCATACATGAACTTTAACAGCCTTTAGTTTGAATAACTTTCGGTACATAATTACGAGTACGGAGTATGAATGATTACATAAGACTTTGAATGAATAAATCGTAATATTTCACAATGTGTACACCACTTCAAGAATCATGGCAAAACAGAAGCAAACATGTGGAGTATTTCTTGTGTCAAGTGTCACTTACTATTTCAATTGCTCACGAAGAATGCAGTGTAATGACTGTCAATGGCCTAAACCTAGTGTTGGTATGTCATGTCGTTTGCTTCCTTCCTATTACCATAAATTTATACAGCTTCAATAAAACCTCCAGCTCATGTGACTTCTATGAAGTTTCTTGTACTAATGTCGTTCGTTGAATTATAGCAGTTCATTTTGTTATCTTAAAAATATAAGGCACTGAGCGTAAGCAAAACACGCAATAGCGAGACAATATACCAGTAGAGAACATAATGTTAACAAGTGGATGCAGCACAATTCCTAAAACGAGGCTCTGCCAAGCGAACAGTCTATAATTAGTACCATAATGTGACCTAAACTCCATGTTCGTACACCGCATATCAGCATTTCTATATACCAAATTAAAGAGTAGTTATGACAACAAACAGAAATGTATAAATATGCAATCCATATGCAAAGCAGCAAATATGTATCTTACATAATAAACAGGTCATTAGCATCATGTCAGCATAAGCAAATAAATGTTCATATGTAATCTAATAAGTAAACATGAAGGCGCAAGCAGATAAATCACAAAGTATGACTTACATACAAAACCACAATCAGCACAATTAATCAGGTGACAATTATAATTTAAATAAATAAGAACAGCAGTCATATAATAAAAAGAAGTGAGATCAGTGAAAAAGCAGAGCAGCCAAGCGATGCGTAATATACCTAAGTAACAACCCTCTTCATTAATCAATCATTGTCAAAATCAGTTAATGTACGCAAGCACGTCGCTTCACAAGTAGATTCATAGAACATGAAATTTAGTACAAAGTATGAATCACGTAATCGCGAGCAGCAAATTACGTCTAAAGTACGTACCTAAGTGGAAATATGTTACCTGAAAAACAAACTCAATTAATGGTTACCTTTTTAGTTTATTAGTTTCTTCTTCGAAATTACATTCTTCCTGAAAATTTTTTCGATAGCAAGTCCTCTTAACGTCGGACACACACAGAATTTACCTGAAGGTCTTAAATATTTTATACAACCGTATCTTGAAAAATACTGAACGTTAATAACATAATTTATCAAGTCACTATAGCTTTATACTGAATTGAATCAGAGAAATTAGACCGTGTATTTGTTTACGGCTGTCAGTGCATTCGCACTGAGCGCTCGATCAGCTGTAGAACCGCGTGACGTAGGAAGTAATTGTTTACGGTCAACGACTGCCTTGTGCGGCGCGCAGAATTGACTGTTACTTTGAGTATATGCCGCCGCCGGAACACGGCGCGGTATCCTTGTACTCTTCGTGTGTTTCCGTATAACTGTTAGTTTCTCAAAAGTATGTCATTCCACAAAAATTTTAACGTTCGATATATTATGTATTCGCTTAGAGCGCCGAGATTTAAGAGTTTCTACTTCGACAGTGTTATCATGAATAATTTTGCGAATCCTATATGGACCGTTATAAAGCAGAAAAAATTTGCGACACAAGCCTTTTCCTTTGTGAGACAAACGGTGAGACTTAATTAACACCTTTTGACCAACTGACAAGGTTTTTGAACGACCAGGACGCTTAGCTGATTTCTCTCTTCTAGCAGCCGCAGATGTACTATTTCGCAGAGCCAGGTTCACAACTTCAGAATGCCGCAGTTTCCGTGTAGGCGGAAAAGGAACGATTTCAGAAATGCGATTTGTCGGTGCTTTATTTTTTTAATATCAATATAGGCGGTAAAGAAGTTGAATCATTAGGGAGTTCATTCAGAATGTTTTGAAAAATATGAAGATACTGATCCCACGTTCTATGATTCTGATGATAATAAAGTCGACACAGTTTATTGATTTCCTTCATCCATCTCTCTGAAGCGTTAGATTGAGGGTGAAAAAGTGAAATGAAAATTGGTTTAATCTTACGACGCCGTAGAGTACGAAGCCGGATTTTAGAATGAAACTGTGATCCATTATCTGATATAACCTTATCAACATGACCCACTTCTTTAAGAAAATGTTTGATGAAAGTGTTAGATACTGAACGAGCTGTTGCTTTGCGTAAAGGTGTAAAACACACATATTTTGGTGTCAATTCCACTGCTACCAAAATGTACGCAAAACCATTAGTAGAACGAACCACTGGACCGAACAAATCGACTGCAGCCATCTCCTTTAATTTCGCTGGAATGATAGGAAACAACGGTGCTATGTGAGAAATAGTTGGCGGCTTAGCCTTTTGACATAATTTGCATTTGGCAAGAACAGATCGAATACGTTTTTCCATATTACTGAAGTAGCAATTTTCTCGTAATTTATGAAAGCATTTTCTGGGACCAAAGTGTGCATAACTGAAATGTGTATAACAAATCAATTTATTGACCCACTCATCAGGAATACAATCTAAACAAACAGAGTTGTCGACCGATTTTCGTTTAAAAAGAATATCATTGCGAACTAAATAATACTGTCTAATCGCTACGCTTTCATTTCTCCTCCACTTCTCCTTAATGTCCAACCAGATTGGATCCTTATTTTGCTCCTTAGCGATGTCCTCGAGCGAAGACGAAATAAAATTCTCAAACGCAACACCTTGAATATACATCAAACAATAATTGTTCTCTTTGCAATCCTCTTCATCACTTTGTTTCAAACCCATAGGTGCACGTGATAAAGCATCAGCAATAATATTTGAAGAACCCAGTATGTAAACAATACTAAAGTCAAATTCCTGCAGATACAGCGCCAATCGTGACAATCTTCCATGAGTTAATTTTGTTGACATAAGAAATTCCAGAGCTCGATGATCGGTGTAAACCTTGGTATGTCTGCCATACAAAAATAAGCGAAATTTTGTGAAAGCCCATACAACAGCCAAAGCTTCAAGTTCCGTAATCGAATAATTCTTTTCTGATTTAGAGAGAACACGACTTCCAAATGCAATAGTTTTCTGTACTACAACGCCGTTTTCTTCTATCTCTTGAAATAAGTGTGCACCTAGGCCTTTGTATGATGAGTCCGTCGCCAAACAAAAATCTTTAGATAAATCCGGATGTGAAAGAAGTGGAGCAGCAACTAAAGCATCACGAAGTTGTTCAAATTCTGATTGAGCTTCCTCATCCCAACACCAATTAGATTTCTTTCCAGATAGTTCACATAAACGAGGTGTGATCAAATCATCCAATTTAACAAAGCGTCAAGGAAACTACGAACATCACGTTTTGTAGTAGGAACAGCATAATTACGAATAGCATCTAGTTTCTCTAGATCAGGAAGAATACCTTTTGTAGAAATAATATGACCAAGAAATTTCACCTGAGAACGACCAAATTCAGATTTTTCCAAGTTCACTGTCATGCCAACTCTTGCAAAAATACGTAATAATGAATCCTAAATTTTATTATGCTCACTCCAAGAACGCTTAGCAATAAGAAAATCGTCAACATATGAAGTAATATTGTCACGAAGATAAACAGGTAAAATTTCGTTTAAACTACGAATGAATGCTGCTGAAGATACAGTAAGTCCAAACGGTAATTTCCGAAACTGATAACAGTTACCAAAGGCTAAAAAGGCAGTGTATTTTCTACAATCCGGGTGGAGTTCTATTTGCCAAAAACTTGCGCGCATATCAATCGTGGATAAAACTTTAATTCCATGGAAATGTTGAAGAAGTACATCTGAATTTTGAGGACGGTCAGTTTCAGGAATGATGATATTATTTATCTGCCTGGAATCCAGAACAAAACGAATTGACCCCTCCTTTTTAAAAACGACGTGTAATGGGCTGGTACAAGGACTGACTGCTGGCTCAATAATGTCTTGATCTAACATGTATTGAAGTTCACTCTTAACCTTGTCTCTGAAAGCCAAAGGAATAGCGTACGTTTTCCCCCGAAATGGTGTGTGTTCTTTTACTTTAAATAAATATTGTAAGCCTTGTATAGTTCCTGTGTGATGACTAAATACTGTAACATATGAAGTCAAAATTTGGTGCAGTTCTTCTCTTGCAACGTCATCTGGCACTTCAGCTTTCTTAACCTTTTCATTAATTAATTCTTCGCAATTAATTATATCATCCATCCCGTCTCTGTATCTATTGTCTTTGTCATGAATGAACACATTGTCGTCATAATGCTCAGCGAAATCATCAGAAGTAAGAAACCTTAAACATTTTGTGTCTGATTCAGATTTTGTTAAACACTCGAAAAATTTCAAACTTTTCGGCATTCCGGCAACAGTCAAATTCACACTTCCTTCTTTAAAGTTTAAAATTGCCTTATGTGCGTTAAGAAACTCCATACCTAATATAATTTGTGTACTGAGTAATGGAACAATAATAAAATTAGCAGAAAATTCGTATCCTTGACAAATGAAATTTAAGTTGGTCTGTTGTTTGACTTCCACACTCTTTCCAGAAATAGCGCCTCGAATTGTAGTTTTAGAAACAGGTAACACAGGACAGGCAATAGTTCTTACACATATACGAAAAACTGATTCACTAATGACATTCAATGGGCTCCCAGAAACTAAAACTGCAGTGAACTTATTCTTACCCACACATACTTCAGTAACAGGATGTAAAAATGCGTCTACATTATTTTCATTTTTGTCTAGTAAAATGTCTCTCATGTCTTCCAGGCGTACGCAATGTAAAGTCGTAGTGTCATTACTTTCTGAACCGTCTATATTGCTGCCAGAAGCCGAAGCTACAAGTCATTGACGATTGTTTGCATCACGTCTTTGATTATTCGCGTCATTTCGCGGATCAATTTCTACTATTTGCACTTGTCTCTCTGAATTTCTGTCACTTGGAGGATGCCAATTAGGTCCCTCCTGTCTGTTACATGTAAATTCTTGGTTGCGTCTGTTATTAAAATTTCTATTTTCCTGGCTATCTGCACGACTACTTCTTGTGTAATTTCGACTGTCAGTTCTGAAATTATTGTTATATCTACTACCCTGGTTATTTCTGTAGTAAGAATTCCTATTATTGTATGAATAATTTCTGTCTTGATGGTACCGATTACTGTTTCCGTATGATTGATCATTCCGGTAGGAATTTCCGTTATTATAATTGTCTGTGTAATTTCTGTTAGACCGTCTGTTATTGTCATAAAGCTGGTATCTATTGTCCTGTCTGTTACGTCTGTCATTTTCAAATTTACCGCTATAACGTCCGTTCCGATCACTATCCCTTTTCTCTGAAAATCTATTGTAATTACTGTTACTAAAAAAATTACAAGAAGTCCCGTCGTCTTTGTCATACTCAAGTTCTTGTAGCAAAGTCTTAAAAGTCTCAATGTCGTCTTTACATCTTCCGGCTAAAGCAATTTGTCTAATGGATTGTGGCAGCTTAGTTAAACAAATGCGAATTAATTCAGTTAGGCTATAAGGGTTGGACAGGAATTGATTCTTTCGAATCATGTCTTCAAAGTATTCTGCTGGCGTGCGGAACTCAGACTGTTTAAAATTACGCTGCATAATAAGACTATGTTTGACTCTGTCTTGCGTGTTTTCGGACCAATATGCTGATAGAAATGCGTGATAAAAATCATTTAGATTATTACAATCTCTAATAAGTGCGCGCATCCGCGTCGCCGGTTCGTTTTCTAAATATCCACACACAAATTCCAGTTTGTGACTTAGTGGCCAATTTGGTGGAAGTGCGTACATAAATTGCTCTAACCATGAACATGGATGTATGTGATTCTTTGGATTGCGAAAGATCTTAAATTTCCGAACAGTTAAGAAGTGTTTATAGTCAAAGTTTTCTCCTCGTGGCGACAAAGACCTACCGCGTCTGTCCCTGTCCCTATGTCGATTATCGTCAAGTTCGCGCGCCTGGCGCTCTCTTGTTGCTTCTCGTAAATGAAATAAATTACTTTCTTCAAACCCCTCTGCTATCTGTGATTCTAAATTTCTTCTGCTGTCTTTTCCTACGATTTCGCTTTCAATTTGTTTGACTTGCTTTCCTAATGCCTCAAATTCCCTTTCAATGCGTTCATTAAATTTTCCCTGATTTTCAACATGTTTATTTATGTTCTGGTACTCTTCTGTTTCTGCAAATGGCAATGGAGCTGTATCATCTGAATCTCTGTCCCCATTTAAACTAAGACTTGTCAATTTATCTGCAATCTCCTCAACTCTTTCCGACAAGTCACCTATTTGTTCTTTCTGTTTAATTACGTCTTCCGTAAGTGTCGCGACTCGGATTTCAATATTGAAACATTTAGTAGTTAATTGTTCATAGTGTTGTGTTAAGTTATTTATTCTGTCATGTGGTACGGATTCCTCGGTCCTTTCAAATATTTCTTCCTTATCGTGTGCACGTTGTAAATTTAACTCTGAAAATTTTTTGTACTATTGCGCGATCTCTTTCTTCCTGTTCTCTATCCTGTTCCTTTTGTCTGATTTCTATTGAAATTAATCTATTATTGTGAGCATTCAAAATCGGTTGTACTTCTTCTCTAATTTCTTTTTTTAATTCATCTTTCATGTTTCTGAATCATGTCCATATTCGTGAGTCTAACCGTGTTTCCATTGTTCCCATCTCTGTTTTAATTGTTCCTATTTGTGAGTCTAATTGTGTTTCCATAGTTCCCATATCAGTTTTTAACCGTGTTGCCAAAGTTGCCATCTCTGTTTTTAATTCAGATACTAACTGCGATCCCAGTGAGTCTAACCGTGTTTCCATTGTTCCCATCCGTGATCCCACTGTTTTTAATTCAGATCCCAAATTAAATATTGCACTCATCAACTGCTCCATATTAACTGGTTCGAAATTCTTTTCACCCCTAACATTTCCCACAAAACTAACTTCCTTCGAAGTAGCCGTAAAGTTATCTGTGTTCGATACTATTCCACAATCTTCTGTCGTTAATCTCGAATTCTGAAAATTTTTTGTTTGTGAAAAATTTTGAACTGGTTCCGGACTACTTTCCCGACTTATTAAATTGTTTTCTACTTCATTATTCATCATACCGTTCTCATGTGTTGGCGAGTTCGCCATGTTAACAATTTCGCCATTCTCACTATCCATCATTTTTGCCTTTTTCATCGATCGCGTAATCATTTACAAAACATACAAAACTCGTCACTATACGAAAATTACACACAATGACACTTTATCTCCAACAATACCATTCACACGAAATGCTTCCCGACAAACACGATTAACGAACAATTGAAATTTTCATAATTGTACAAAACTGTCAAACCCCTATACAAGACATCAAAAATTAAATTCTGCCAAATTACCATTAAAAGAATAACAAGACAACTATAAATGTTCAGTTACCAAATCTACACATGCAATATAGACTACAATATCTAAACTACGAATTACTACAACAATACTACTGTCTGCTATTTTTACTATCAGAAGATTCCAAGGGACGATCCTGGCAGGGTCGCCACGTGCATGGGGGCTTAATTAAAAAGAATGCAAATAATTTTTTATTTTTAGTCACTGTATGTCTGGCTACGAAGTCTCGTAACCGGTTGGCCCTGACTGGTATTAGTACGCAATCTGACTGCATAGAATAACAACAAAGAATGAAAGAAAACTTCCGTTAACACAATTAATTAATTACGTCCCCAGCAACTGTAAAACCTATGAAACAACAAAACACAAGTGTAACTGTTCTGTGTGTGGAAGTGTGATTCAATGTACACATCTGGCACGGTTCTTCCTCAAAAAGACAAGATATTTTAAATACCATTTACACTGAATTAATTAAATAAAACTGAAATACTACACTTGCACATAGAAACCAGAATTACACTGTAATACATGAACACAAGCCAGATGCTTTGTTGACTGAACCTGTGACTAAGAGGTATTATTGTTTAAGACATTTGAAATAAAAATAAAAAAAATTATTACCTTCATTATATTGACGAAACTTACACTCTGATCATTACAACATCCGCAATCGAACAGCATCGGCTGTCTAGCCCATCAGAACAACTGCATACAACATGCTCACAACTAGTCATGGCTACATCGGAACTCCTACTGCCCACTTCTCAGTATGCACTCTCCACGACGACTTCTCGACAAGAACTCTCCACGACCACTTCTCAACAATCACTCTCCACTACGACTTCTCGACAAGCACTCTCCACCACCACATCTCAACAAGCACTGCCAGTGGAGGCGGCTGAATGATACCCTTTGGCGCAATCTCTGGCGCTGTGACTCAGTGTAGCCACCTTTCGACAGTCAGACTTAGAACTCTGTGGGGTGGCCTGGAATATTGTCTGCCTTAAGTGAACTATTATGACTTCGAGTCTGCGGTGGTTGGCTGGCGGCCTGGTTTTATGTCTTTCTAGTCATATCGATGAAATATTTTGAATGGCTTTCATTTAAGATGTTACACTAGATAAGTAAAATTCATTGCTTGAACCCAGGTTTGCCGTTTGGCCCTAGGCTACGATTCCTCTCTAATGTCGGGTTGTGAATAATCTACGTTAGGAAACATGGACTTAATCAAAAATGTGTACTGTAGTAGTGATGTGTTGACATAGGGGTAACACTCCGATTTCCAGTGCACTTATTGATATAGAAGTCGATTCGGATCTTGCTGAAGAGACACTGAGGTCTATAAGTCTTTTTCTCGTCCTATTTATTCGACCTGAAAACGGTCAGAGCCAAATTCGGTGATTATATCATAAGATTAGCTGGGCATCGTAAGCCGTCTCACCATTACATTCAATTTATTGTAGGGGTGTCTGTTAGGAAATAATGAGTTATTTGACAAGAAAGACTCAGAAAAGCCTCCTAGGGACCAATAATGACAGTAATCTTGTGTGTTGTTTCTCATTTTGAATATCATCACCCGAAACAAACATTACGGAAGCAGTAAACGTAGTAATGTAAATCTGGAGGTGAATAACGTATTGAATATAGGAATTGCACCCTTTTTTTGTTAAAAAACTGTTTCCCTTCATTACATAAGACTTTCGTTGTAAGACAGACCGGGTAAATGTATATTCCAACTGCATCTTATGATATATTTCAATCTTGGTGATAGAATATCTGGTTCAAAGATTCTCAAGCCGTTTTCTGCACGAGGAATTGTCACACGAGTAACTTTGCCATCACTGTATCGAAATTTTGTGACACTAGCGTTAGCAGATATTAAGTAGTCACGTTCTCCCACGCACAGCTTGCAGGAAAGTCTGATAAAACCTAGTACAATGCCTACTGTGTCACTTTCAATAACCTTATGATCTTCAAACTCCGTTCACAGAATTCTAAGTCAGATGGACTATATGGATTTCCACCGAAGACGTACTGTCGCGCCGGCCGGAGTGGCCGTGCGGTTCTAGGCGCTACAGTCTGGTGCCGAGCGACCGCTACGGTCGTAGGTTCGAATCCTGCCTCGGGCATGGATGTGTGCCATGTCCTTAGGTTAGTTAGGATTAATTAGTTCTATGTTCTAGGTGACTGATGACCTCAGAAGTTAAGTCGCCTAGTGCTCAGAGCCGTTTTGTGCTGTCGCTTTCACCCGATACATCTGTTTTTTTTTTTCATGGAAAACATATGCCATCGTAACCATACCACACCTTCCCGCAAGCGTAGCGTACGCAATTGGTAGAACCGTTTATTGGTTCAAGGGGCAGTTTACAATCTTCAAACAAGGGATTCGAATGCTGCACTTTCATTAACATTGATGCGTGGTTTTAGTTTAGGAGGACAACGAAAATGATTAAATATTAATAATTTTAAAATGTTCCTAATCATATAACATGGATGTAGTGGACCCGAACGCTCGACTTCACGGCTACACTGCAGGTCAGGCACCACTTTTTCTCTTCGTGCATTGTAATTTCTGCTCGGCATTAAAAAAATATATATATATATCTCCTTTGTGCTGTCGTCGGTACTGGAGTCCTGCCAGCATATAAATACGATGCTTTTTCTCGACGTAAAAACAGTAAAAGACTAAATACTTTCTCTTTGATGCCTTCATCGGCACTGTCGTTTGCGCCATGTGACAAAAAACAAATATTTTCCCATTTGTCTCAGTCTTTTTGATCAATGGTCGTAAAATAATTTAAAATCAAGGGTTTATTAAACGACTGAAAAGACTGAAGTAGGCGGTCTACTTTTTATGTATAACGTGGTGCTCTTTCTTTCTTCTCTTTCCTTTTTCTTTTTCTTTAAGAGCTAAGACAGACGCATTATCTTCTTCTTCGAGGAAAACAACACGTTCACTTGTCATAAGCTAAACTTTCTCTCTAACAGCACTATAATTTAGTAGCGTGTCCAGTTTCCCTCCTCCTCTACAACCACATTTAGCCGCCGGGGAATAGAGGCAACAAGTATCCGGATGAATTTGTTTTTCTGTGACAACTCTTCCCATGCGTCACGAACTGCTTCGGACAACGCTGGCTTGATTGCGATGTTGTTCTTCTACACCTAATAATTTTCTCCATCTCTGCCGGTACGCGATGTATGCGACTGCGGTCAGCACGTTTGGGTGGCCAGTGCACCAGCTCAACTCTCCATTGGTTTGAAACCAGTGTTTTACAATTCGCTGTGTGGGCAGGAGGAGGGTCGCGTTGGAAGATTATTCTGCCCCTCGAAAATCTGTGACGAACAGTTGGAAGCGATGCGTTCTCCAGTATTTCGCTGTAGTAATGAGTAGGAAACGGGTTCAATTTCTTTATATCACCGCAACCACTTGCTGATATCCATTCCGTAGAACACCAGTTTTGTTTCTCTCGATAGCGACGTCCTCCTGCGTAGTGTCCGATCGGAAATCCGAATGGAGGACTGTTTTACCTATGGAATATTTTACCCAAGAGAACGCCATCATCATTTAGCCATACAGTGAAGGTGCATGCCCGGGGGAAAAATTACGACATTAGTTTCTCCTTGCTTTCAGCTGCTCACAGTACCAGCACAGCAAGGCCATTTTAGTTAACGTTACTAGACTAAATCAGTCAATCATCCATACTGTTGCCCCTAAAAGTACCAAAAACTGCTCTTCTTCAGGAACCACACTTGTGCCTGGCCTCTCAACAGATACCCCTCCCTTGTGGTTGCATCTACGGTACGCTACCTGTATCGCTGAGGAACGCAAGCCTCCCCACCAATGGCAACGTCCATGGTTCATGGGGAGGAGTTCTACTTACCAGAAGTAAAATTGTGGATTTCTGAAATACGTGTCTAATAGACACGCAACGAAACATGCGTTACTGGAAATATGTGTCTTACAGACGCTCTGGTATTTAAGAAAACAACAATTAGGTCACGTATAACCGTCACTGTCAACAATCAATCACAACAGAAGATCAACAAAAAAATTATGTGAAGCAACAGAGGCATTCACGCCAATAATGCCAACAGTCTTGCCAATCGAATGAAATAAAAGTGCATGCGGGTCCGTCGTATACATATTTCCTTTTAAGGGGTAAATTTGAAAAGGCTGTGAATTTTCCTGGTGTAAATGTGTGGCGTGGTCTGTCTGCAATGGGGCTCCTTTGGTCTTTCCGCTTCAAAGTATCTAACAATGCTTGTTGATTCCATCAGTGCACTTCACTATATGGTAATTACAAGTTTTAACACCAACGAGATGGCGCTTCACTGCATCATCATAGGAATGTACGAACATACCTGATCAAAATTTGTGAGGCCAATCCATAGGACACAGGGGGGAAATCGAGTTTCCTCCATACTTCCCCGATTTTACTTCGTTCGATTTATTTCTACGGAGCACAGTAAAAGATAATGAGTGCAAGTGTAAACCACTTAAACTGGATACACTTTGAAATGAAATTCAAGTGGTGGATACTTTGGTACGATGTTCAGTGTCAATGGTGATTCGCACTCAGGAATGTATTGATGCTGAAGGCCACCATTTTAAACATTAATCAGAAAGCAAGTACATACACTTTTGAAATTGGACTTAAATGTTTCCAATTCCAGAATTTAACCTTATATAAAGGAAACTAAATCGTCTTTAAAATTTCTAATGGTGTATTTGACGCACATTATGTACACAACGAGGTTTAGGTAGCTGCTGGGATCCAACCTAACGTAACACGAAAGCGAACAACACGTGTCACTTGGAAGTGATAGAATACGTTCTAGATACTTCGCAATTATCCAGATCACAAAGTTGTCTGGTTAAGATGCTTGTTTCTATACCTCAGTCGGCAAAAGACAAGAATGGGCACACCAGTAGAAAGGTAACTAAATGCGCTTGAGACATGTTGAGTCACAAACCAGTTCATCTACATTTACATGTCTACTCTGCAAAACACACTCAGGTGCCTGGCAGAGAGTTCATTGTACCACCTACATCCTAGTTCTCTATTATTCCGCTTTCGAATGGCGCGAAGGAAAGACGAACACCTATGTCTTTCCGTGCGAGCTCTGAATTCTCTTATTTTACTATGAAGATCGCTTCACCGTATGTAGGTCGGGGTCAAGAAAATATTTTCACATTCAGAGGAGAAAGTTGGTAATTGAAATTTCGTGAGGAGATCCCACAGCAACGAAAACGCCTTTGTTTTAATGATTTGCAATACAAATCCTGTGTAATATTCGTGACACTCTTTCCACAATTTCTCGATAATACAAAACGTGCTGCCCTTGTTTGAACTTTCTCGATGTTCTCTGTTAATCTTATCTGGTAGGGATCCCACACCAGCAGTACTCTGAAAGAGGACGGAAAAGTGTAATGTAGGCAGTCTCTCTAGTAGATCTGTTTCATCTTCTGAGTGTTCTGTCAATAAAACGTAGTCTTTGGTTCGTCTTCCCCACAGCATTTTCTATGATTTCTTTGACATTTAAGATGATCGTAACTGTAATCTCTAGGTATTTAGCTGAATTAACGGCCATTAGATTTGACTGGTCTATTGTATAACCGATGTTTAACGAATTCCTATTAGCAGTCATAATTTAGGATCAATTGCAAATTTTCTTATGTAAATCGTTTTGCAATTGGTTTTGATTTTCAGATGACTTCACTAGACGATAAACGATAGTATCATCTGAAAACAATCTGAGACGACTGCCCAGATTGTCTCGTAAGTCGGTTGTATAGATAAGGAACAATAGAGGATCTATAACACTACGTTTTGGAAGCCGAAAATCGCTTGTTTTACTCGTTGACTTTCCGTCAGTTACTACGAACTGTGACCTCTCTGATAGGAAATCACGAATTCAGTCGCATAACTGAGACGATATGCCATAAACAAGCAATTTGATTACAAGTCGATTGTGTCCTACTAGAAATACGGAATCAATTTGAAATCCCTTGTCGATAGCACTCAACACTGCGTGTGAGTAAAGAGGTAATTGTGTTCGACAAGAACGATGTTATCTAAATCCGTGCTGACAATTTGTCAATAGACCCTTCTCTTCGAGGTAATTCATAATGTTCGAACAAGGTACATGTTCCAAAATCCTGCTCCATATCGACGTTAATGATATGTGCCTATAATTTAGTGGATTACTCATTTTGTCTTAATGTTAGTGTGATTTGTTCTACTTTCCAGTCTTTGGATGCGGATCTTTCGTTGAGCGAGCGGTTGTATATGATTGTTAAGTATGGAGCTACTGCATGAGCTTACTCTGGGTCGGAAGACTTGCTTTTACTAACTTATTTAAGTTGCTTCACTATTATGAGGATATTTAATTTTAATTTACTCATTTTGGTGGCTAATTTAGATTCGAATTCTGTAACTTCTTCTTCTTTGGTGAAAGAATTTTGGAAGGCTGCGTCTAGTTACTCTTCTTTAGCAGTACTGTCGTCGATAGTGTCTCTATAGCTATCATGCAGAGAAGGCATTGATTGTGTCCTGTCGCTAATATACTTTACATACGACCAGAATCGCTACGGATTTTCTGTCAGGTTGGGAGACAAAGTTTCCTTGTGAAAACTATCTCAAGTATTTGGACTTTAAGTCTGCACTAAATTTCAGGCTTCTGTAAAAGATCGCCAAACCTGAGAATTTTGCGTACGTTTGAATTTGGCATATGTTTTTCCTGTTTCTGCAACAATGTTCTGATCTGTTTTGTGTACCTTGAGGGATCAGCTCAGTCTTTTATTAATTTATTAAGTCTAAGTTTCTCAACTGCTGTCAATGCTGTTCCTTTGACTTCAAGCCACATTTGACATACATCTAAATTTTTAGTTTGGAAGGATTGGAGACTGTCTCTCAGGAACGCACCAAGCGAATTTTTATTTGCTTTTTAAAATATATATATATTTCGTTTACTTTTGGTGGATTTAGGAGTTACGCTATTCAGTTCCGCTACGATAACCCTGAGTTCACCAATCTCTGTATCCGTTTTGATGCTCGTTATTAGATCAAGATTATTTGTTGCTGAAAGGTCAAGTTTGGTCTCACAGCCGTTTACTATGCGAGTGGCCTCATGAATTAATTGCTCGAAATAATTTTCAGAGAATGGATAATTTCGGATGATATTTTATGCTTTCCTCCGGATTGAAATACGTATTTTCACCAACATATCGAGGGTAAATTGAAGTCACTACCAATTGCAAATGTATGAGTCAGGTACGCGTTTGAAATTAGACTCAAGTTTTCTTTGAATCTTTCAGCAACTGTATCATCTAAGTTGTGAGGTCAGGAAAAAGATCCAGTTGTGATTTTAATCGACAGTGCTTCATGTTCTCTTCCTAGATAATATCATTTTAAACGATCTGTTGACAACTCCATTAACTGTTTTCTAACCTCGAAGGATGCAGCAAAGTAAGATTTCGATAGATCACATAAAAAGAAGAAATTAACTCGGCTGTTAACTCAAAAATCTGGAGAGCAGAGCAAAAGAAGTCGTTCATTATGGACGAGAATCTTCCTAACAACAAGATTAACATCATGCATTTAATTCTATGTACCTTGGAAGAAACCTTTCTCATAGGAGTGAGACGTCCTTCGTAACTGGGGCTCACTATGTAGCTACATAACGTGACTTTAATTCCCTGCTTGAAGAATAAATTTCTCCAGACAGTTAATTTACTGACTGCTTTTCAGCATCTGAGACAAGTTTTTTCGGCGAGCGCTTCTCACATATCATTGTTCCAGTTTCATAAGTTTTGCCTCTTCCTTCCCTGTCCCTATGAGAGAAGCAATTGTAATAAAAATAATAACAAGAAATGAATGATTTATGTTACCTTTCATAAAATAAGACTTGGTTTCGGCCTTATTTTATACCATTTATGACTCTTTAGATGTTTTTAATGTTACGACCCTTGCACACCAAAGAGAACGACTTTGAGATCTTAATACATAATTCGCTACTTCTTCTAGACGAGATGGTGAAGCTTTATGCTCAGCTCTGTAAAAGCGTCAGTTTTAGAGCCTGAAGAAACTTTGAAGCAACTTATCGAATGCTAGTAACAAATAAATAAATAAATAAATAAATAAAAAATAAAAAAAAAATTAACTCCCGAAGTCCATACGGATATTTGAAGACCAGCTCTTCCGAAAATATATCCAGAGACTTAAACTTGTTTTTTAGGAGCCGAAGAAGGAGAATAAACGCACGACACTTTGGATAAGAACGAGCAAATAATAAAGTCGGATTTCATTAATCTTGTAGTCATCAGTTTTATGATCTTACACGTATACCATCGCATTATAAGCAACAATTTTTTTTCCACAGAGAGGACAGTGATTAATGTTCCACAAATTATTTCGTCGTGAAAAAAAGAAGTGCAGCGAAAGTAGCTGCAATTTCATGTAACGCACAACATTTTCAGAATAAAAGTTATTTGCTACTGAATATAAGCTTTACTACAGCTCATTACAGTGGAAGCTAATATACTTCATTACTGTGGAGGGAACACCTGTTTTTACCAACGTGTGGTACTGCCTGTCAGATACCTCATAGTGGTCGGCTTGTGTTCCATGGGCAAAGTTTGGCAATGTGACGCCGCTCCCCTAGCATAGTAAATAATGTGCATATTTCAGTGACCGCAAACGAGCTCGACAATGGAGCGTCCTGTGTTACACAGGGCTGAAAATTTGGGCTACACTGGCCACGTCGTAGAGGTCGAGTACTGCTTTGTGAGAAATTTTAGCACCTCAGGCATGTCATTCATGCAAAAGACTTACAGTAAGTTCATTAACGCAACACACTCTATTAAAAAAATGCATTGCAGGCTGAACGCTTTAAACGCTATAAACATAATAAACTCAGTTTTACTGTAGTGTTGGGGTGCTTCCGCCCATGGGCATTGCTTCGTCCGGCAAAAGCAGATCGCTATGTCGGACTTCCTGGACACTGAGGTTGTTAGCAGTAATCAGTACACTATGAATAATCGATACTGTCATTAATTACAACGAAATTTGTCTTTGCTCACCAGGCTCGGCTGTAGGTATGAAACTGCACGCCCGGACTTGCTGTCCAGAACACACTACATGAACCACAGTTACTGAATGACTAACTGATACAAGTTCAAAATGGTCGTACAGTGGCTTGTTAGAGTAATTGAAAAACATAAGTTCGTAGACACTTGTTGATACGGTTCTGATAGCGTTGGCGCATAGGAGCAGTTCATAGGAGATGGAATCGTAACTCCTAATCAGAATATACTTTATGAATTAAGACTGTCCACACAGCCTCTCTGACTGTCCCTCAATTCTACTCCCGGCTCTTTTAGTTTGCCTATTAGTCTACTGTAACCTCTGCGATATCTGTAGAGTGGTAGGGTGTCATTACCATTCACTATTCTAGCTTCCTGTTTCCTTCATATCACGGCAGAATTCACCGATAGTGACGCTGAGAGTGTCCACAGCCAAATTATTTTCCTAATTACCCAGTTAGCACGTGAGTAATGTGCTTATTTATCTTCTGATCTAAATAAATCCTGCCTCGAGATGACTGGGTGTCTGTGTTGTCCTCATCATTTCATCATCATTCATGAATGTGTCGGGATTGGACTAAGCAAAGGTTGGGAATTTGTACGGGCGCTGATAACCGTGCAGTTGTACGCTCCCCAAACCTAACATGATCATCATCATCATCATCTACATAAATCACCATCTGAGACTTTGACTTTCCCTTTGAAACAGATTCCTTTCTAAATTTCTGATCCCATCCCTAACCATGGTTCCTCTATATTACTGAAGCATTCAACGCTACCACTTTATTGTCTAGTCTCATTAATTACTGATTAAGACTATCATTCATATGTCTTCAATTTCCGTCTCTTGCTCTTGATCTTCTGTCCACTTGACCAAAACGCCCTGAATACTACATATATACTGGTGTCCAACGATATAATCATACAACGTCTTAAAATGGTCCAAATGGCTCTGAGCTCTCTGGGACCTAACGTCTGAGGTCATCAGTCCCCTAGAACTTAGAACTACGTAAACCTAACTAACCTAAGGACATCGCACACATCCATGCCCGAGGCAGGATTCGAACCTGCGACCGTAGCGGTCACGCGGTTCCAGACTGTAGCACCTAGAACCGCTCAGCCACACCAGCCGGAAACCAGGAGTCCACACGTACCTGTTCTGCACGGAAGATGGCATTCCAGTCAACGGACAAACATGCCAACCACGAAACGACGTAGTGTTTGCCGGGAAGCTCCACATCCACAGTCGCTGTCTACAGAGTTACACACGATGCAATATGGCACAGAGAAGATGCCTACCATACACTGTGCGGTGGAGGGCCATAGAAAGAAAGGAAGCTGGACAGTCGCAAACTGAATTGGCATGGTTACTTAATGTGAATCATTATGTTGTTTCTCGGATGTGGCGACAGTTTATAGAGACAGGAACTGTATCCCGAAGACCAGGGCAGGGCTGTTCACTTGTGACTTCAGAAGAGAGGACCTTTATTTGGCTGTAAGGACACGACATTACCGCCTTACTACTGCACGGCAACTGCCATGCGACCTCACAAAATCTACTGGACGTATTGTATCGAGGCTAACGGTGTGCAGAGGGCTTCAGCAGAGTGGCCTTTATTGTCGGGCACCTGCTGTATGTCTACCTCTGACGCGTCTTCACAGAAGTGAACAAGTGAAGGTGTATAGTGGAGTCATCAACATATCACCTGGACGATCGAACAGTGGCCGAATGTTGTTTTCATAGATGAGTCCCAATTTAGTCTGGAGAGTGATTTCGATGGATTCGCATCTGTAGGGAACGTGGAACACGATTTCTGGACCCAAACTTTGTGGAAACAGACCAAGACCGATGAGGATCCCTAATGGTGTGGGCAGGGATTATGTTTACCACTCAAACCCCTCTTCATGAAATTGTGCGATATAATCGGTAGGGTTTAACTGCTGTCAGGTATCGTGACGAGAGCTTGGGATATCAAGTACGGTTGTTGCGAGATGTTGTGGGCCCGGACTTCGTATTAATGGACGATAATGCTCGACCTCATAGAGCTCAGGTGCTTGATGATTTCTCGGAAACGGAAGATACTGCAAGCCTGGCGTGGCCTGCTTGCTCTCCCGATTTAAATCCCATAGAGGATGTCTGGGATGAACTAGGGAAACGTCTTGTATCACGTCATCACCCACCAACCACTCTCCAAGACCGCGAGCAGCTCTGCAGGACGAATGGGCGTTACTGCCTCAACATGAGACTGATGACATCATTCACAGCATGCTTCGTCGTTGTCAGGCCTATATCGCTGTCTGAGGTGGTGACACCCCGTGCTGAGCACATTAACCATTTGTCGGATTATGTGTGCAGATCCGTTAAGTTGGAGAAAACGATGAACGCTTTTGTCTACCGTTACACGTGTTATACTTATTGCGTTCTGTAATCTTTACATTGTTTCTTCCTTACCATTATCTATTTATAACTGTTTTGTGCCGAAATAAACACATACTTGCAAAATTTTCTTTTGTTGCTTTAATTTTGGACACCAGTATAGAGGGCGTCCATAATAAAGCTCCAGTTTGAAAACGCTGTAGAAAGGAAACCACTGCTCAGAATAATGTCGAATTTGCAAGTTCCGGATAATTAAGGGTATGAAAAATGACATTGGTCCGTTGTCTGCTAAGAGTCTGGAGAAAGTGATTGCAGAATTCGAAACAACAGGTTCTTTTAAAGCGCAGTGTGGCAGAGGGAGCAAGGCAGCTTATCTGACGTCTGCGGAAGACGTGGCCGCTATATTGCAGGAGGGGTCGAGAGATGACGTGCGGACATGCAGTGCCCGGGAATTGCCCGAATGTTGTACGTGCCTACGAAGACGGTGCATAAAATCGCACCTAACATCCTGCACTGCTGTCCATACAAAATCACTCATTCTCAGGAGCTGCTTCCTGCTGACCTGCCATCAAAACAAACGTTCACTCTGGAATTTCTTGCTCACATGGAAGCTTACAGTGGATGGCCGAGGAACACTCTGTGAACCGCCAAAGTCGATTTTCATCTCCAAGAACATGTCAATGCACAGAATTGCCGAATATGGGCAATGGAAAATCCGCACGCACATGAACGGATAAGATATAATTCTGCGAGTTGACGGCACTGTTATCGCGTGGCTGTATCTTTTCCGGGAAATGAATCCTGCGGTCCTGTTCCTGTACCGTCACTTGTAGGTGGCATGAGGGCCCTAAGCGCACCAACCTTCCAACCCTCCAGCTGCGTGGATGTATGAGCATGTTCATTGTTATCCATAATGGCGCTCCTCCGCCCATTGCACGGCCAGTAAAACGGCTGCTGTAGATGCATTTCGGAAGTGCTAAAATTTTCAGCTGTGATTTCCTTGCAGCGTGATGCTGGATGCCCTGATCTTAATCCGCGTGTCTTCTGGTTGTGGCGTTATCTGAAAGAGTTCGGGTTCAGTGCTCCGATTACTAACGTAGCTGAATTGAAGGCACGCATTGCGCAACGCATTCTCAACGTGACCCCCTCTGATATATTGTAGAGCAAGCCGTTTCTCAATTTCAACTTGCAGCAGAAAATGGTGGACAGCATACTGCACATTAAATCTGTCTTACGCCAGTCTCACGACGATTAGAAATCGATTTCATTTTGCGTTTTATGCGGTGTTTGGATTCAGGACATTTAACAACCGATTTTTCCCCTTCGATGTGGGAGGACCTTGCCGTGGTGGATGGGTGTACCTAACTAACAGTATCACAACTGTTGACTGTCGCACCTGCGCAGTAGTGCACATTGAAGAGTACCGATGGTGTACGCTGCAACTCAAATCATAGGCGTCGTATTGCGATTCATCTGTCATTGGCACCCGGCCCCATTTGTGTTAAGACGCTTACAGTGCCATATAATGGTAAAATTTCCGTACATGTTTTGTCCCATAATTTTTCCCCGCGGTCAGTAATACGCTGTTCAATTATGACGTCATTCTGAGCATTGGTTCTCTTTCTACAGCTTTTCGAAACTGGAACTTTGGTTATGGACACCCTGTGTACCGGGTGTGTAATCCTCATATCAACTCATAGGGTCACTGCGAAAAGTAATTCCACTAAACTACTTCTTCATACACTGCCTTCTAAACACTGCCTTAATTCAGTTACAGTTACATATGTACTATAAGAGCCACACACAAACAAAAAAAAAGTTTTATCACACCATTTAAAGCCGTTTGAATTGTACTTGTCTATACGCATGCACTACAGCCAAAAGAGAAGATCAGTATTTAATTACATTTGCTCTTTCCCAACTCCAAGTTCCGTCTTGTTTCGTACTGCTCATTTTCTTGTAGTGACAAACAGTCCTTTGCACTAGTGTTCCCCATCTCTTCAAGACGAGAAAATGTATGTCTCGAATACTTTCTCAGCTTAGTTGAAAGCTGTACAATCGGTGCAGATTCAAGTTGTGTAAATAATTATATTCTAAATATTTATACAGGATGTTACAAAAAGGTACGGCCAAACTTTCAGGAAACATTCCTCACACACAAAGAAAGAAAATATGTTATGTGGACATGTGTCCGAAAACGCTTACTTTCCATGTTAGAGCTCATTTTATTACTTCTCTTCAAATCACATGAATCATGGAATGGAAACACACAGCAACAGAACGTACCAGCGTGACTTCAAACACTTGCTTACAGGAAATGTTCAAAATGTCCTCCGTTAGCGAGGATACATGCATCCACCATCCGTCGCATGGAATCCCTGATGCGCTGATGCAGCCCTGGAGAATGGCGTATTGTATCACAGCCGTCCACAATACGTGCATGAAGAGTCTCTACATTTGGTACCGGGGTTGCGTAGGCAAGAGCTTTCAAATGCCCCCATAAATGAAAGGGTTGAGGTCAGGAGAGCGTGGAGGCTATGGAATTGGTCCGCCTCTACCAATCCATCGGTCACCGAATCTGTTGTTGAGAAGCGTACGAAATGTGCAGGAGCTCCATCGTGCATGAACCACATGTTGTGTCGTACTTGTAAAGGCACATTTTCTAGCAGCACAGGTAGAGTATCCCGTATGAAGTCATGGCGGTGAATCGAGGAAGTACAGTACATACTGACGAAACTAAAATGAGCTCTAACATGGAAATTTTGCGTTTCCGGACACATGTCCACATAACATCTTTTCTTTATTTGTGTGTCAGGAATGTTTCCTGAAAGTTTGGCCGTACCTTTTCGTAACACCCTGTATTTAAATAAAGAATTAAGATAACCTCTCTCTATAGTGTTACTAAGCAAACTGAAATCCCTGGTGATATAGCGGGCACAATACAATAGCTTGCCTACCAAAGTCGTATATGATTCCCGTAGATCACTATCCCTTATCGTATTGTCTATGAAAGTAATTATGGCCATTCGATAGCAGCTTACATGTACTTTCCGTATGTGGCTGCTAAACCAAACATTTATTATCAGACACACGCACTCAGCTACAAAACTGTAAATGAAAGCTAGATTTAGTTTACTTAAATCTATTTATGCTATATATCGGGACCTAAACAGAGATTCAAATGGAATAAACATTCATTATGGATATTAAAATATCATTCTGGAATAATTTTCTATTAATTACGTATATAAAAATACGCAGCAATTTTGTTTTTCTCTTCGTAAGAACACGAGTGTTCCTTTTGTTTCAGATTTAGTAACGTCTTAACTAAAACTATAAAACTTTACAAATAGTAAGGTTCATTTCTAGCTCTCCAAATTCCATTAATTTTCTTCCTCACAATTCTGGTTTTAAATTATTCACAGAACTTCATTAGACTCCCAACACCACACATTGTCACTATTGTACGTAGCTCCTTAGGGTTTTTTATTAATCCGTATGATTCAGAGGTTTCGTCTTTGCGTTTATAGTCTGTGGGTTGTAATCTGCGCTCATAGGCAAATACTTTAACTTCCTGTCAGCGTTCACAGAGTTCGCTTTAGCCCATGTCGTTCATGTTTAAAGAAATCTCTAGGATATTATGGCTTGTTCTGACTTAGATACGTACTCTTTCCTCAAAAATATGATAAAGAGTAAAGTGAAAGGAAACAGAAATTAATACATAACTACTATTCACGTCAGATCAAAGTAAGAACTGACGTTGTATCTGGTCGCCACCTTTCATAGTCTGAGAAAATTTGAGAGAGTGGAATGAGAGACGTGGAAAGTTTATATCAACAGATCACAAGGAGGCTGGCCTGTGGTATAATGACTCCGCAAAGAGGTGTGATAGCGTGCTAAGAGGAATATCCACAGGTTCTTCCAAAAGATCACCAAGTGAAGATCTTAGGAATGTTCGAATTGTTTCGACGAATATACGATGGCGAAATCTGAAGTCATGGCAGAGCTTACAGACATTAGATCCGTCTGGCTTTTTGGTGTAACAATTCTTAGTGTTTATATGTTTTACATAGACATGGTATCAACCGCTCCTGGAACCATAATTTGGAGGACCAGGGGGTTTTATTTTTGGGGCTCCTTCCCTTGAACAGGTTGCACTCACGACGGCTTATGAGGCCTGCCTACCCACGCAGTAAGCTGGACTCAGCCTTTGTGTGCCACCGTTGCTCTTAATTTAGTGGTCTTAATTTAGCTCTTCTGCCACCATATTAAGGGTCTAACGTGCTGCCGCCAGACATCTCAGGTTATGTTCCTATCTCACATCGAGGGAAGCCTCTTGAAAGGTGGCTACACTGAGCCACAGCGCCAGAGATTGCGCCAGACAGTATTATTCTGCCGCCTCCACTGGCAGTGCTTGTTCAGAAGTTGTGGTAGTACTTGCTGAGAAGTCGTAGTGGACAGTGCTTATTGAGAAGTAGCAGTAGGCTGTGCTTGTTGAGATGTAGCAGTGGTGAGTCGTTGTTGAGAGGTTCCCATGGAGAGTGCTTGTTCAGATGTTGTCATATTGTTTTGATGGGCTAGACACCAGATATTGTTGGATTGGGGATGCTGTAATGATCAGAGTGTGCTTTTCGTCAATATATATGAAGGTAAAAAAATTCCTTTTCTTTGTGTTATTTTAATGTCTTGAACAATAGTGCCTATTGGTTACAGGTTCAGTCAACAAAGCATCTGGCTCGTGTTCTTGTATTAGACTGTATTTCTGGTTTCTACGTGCAATTATAGTATTTCTGGTTTTTTTTAATTACTTCAGTATAAATGATGTTTAAAATATCTGGTCTTATTGACGAAGAACCGTGCCAGATGTGTACGTTGAATCACACTTCCACACACAGAACAGCTACACTTGTGTTTTGTTGTTTCGTAGGTTTTATAGTTGCTGGGTACTTAATTAATTAATTGTGTTAACGTAAGTTTTCTCTCATTCTTTGTTGTTATTCTATGCAGTCAGATTGCGTACTAATACTAATCAGGGCCAACCGTTTACGAGACAGCGTAACCGAACAGACAGCTACTAAAAATATTTGCATTTTATTTAATTAAGCCCCCATGCACGTGGCGACCGCTGCTTCGGATCGACCCTTGGAATTCTTTTGATTGTAAAAATTGCAGACAGTAGTATTGTTGAAGTAATTTGTAGTTTAGTAATTGTAGTCTATACTGCATGTGTAGATGTGTAGATTTGGTAATTGTCTTTCTTCTAATGGCATTTTTTGCAGAAATAAATATTTGTTGTCTGTATACGGGTTAGACAATTTTGTGCAATTATGAAGATTTCAATTGTTCGTTAATCGTGTTTGTCGGGAAGCATTTCGTGTGAATGGTATTGTTGGAGATAAAGTCTCATTGTGTGTAATTTTCGTATAGTGACGAATTCTGTATGTTTTCTAAATGATTACGCGATCGATGAAAAAGGCAAAAATGATGGATAGTCAGAATGACGAAATTGTTGACATGGCGAACTCGCCAACACAGGAGAACAGTATGATGAATAATGAAGTGGAAAACAATTTAATAAGTCGGGAAAATAGTCCGGAACCATTTCAAAATTTTTCTCAATCAGAAAATTCACAGAATACGAGATTAACGATAGAAGATTCTGAAATAGTATCGAACACAGATAGCTTTACAGCCATGATGAAAGAAGTTGGTTTTGTGGGAAATGTTAGGGGTGAAAAGAATTTCGAACCAATTAACATGGAGCAGTTGATGGGTGCTATATTAAATTTGGGATCACATATGGGAACAATGGAAACACAGTTAGACTCACTGGGATCACAGTTAAAATCTGAATTAAAAACAGTGGGATCACGGTTAGACTCACAAATAGGAACAATTAAAACAGAGATAGGAACAATTAAAACTGATATGGGAACAATGGAAACACGGTTAGGATCTGAATTAAAAACAGTGGCAACACGGTTAGAAACTGATATGGGAACAATGGAAACACGGTTGGACTCACGAATAGGGACATGTTTCAAAAACATGAAAGATGAACTAAAGAAAGAAATTAGAGAAAAAGTACAACCAATTTTGAATGCTCACAAAAACAGATTAATTGCAATAGAAATTAGACAAAAGGAACAGGATAGAGAACAGGAAGAAAGAGATCGCGTGATAGTACAAAAATTTTCAGAGTTAAATTTACAACATGCACACGATAAGGAAGAAATATTTGAGAGAATCGAGGAATCCATACCAAATGACAGAATCAATAACCTAACACAGCAATATGAACAGTTAGCTACTAAATGTGTCAATACTGAAATCCGAGTCGCGACACTTACGGAAGACGTAAATAAACAGAAAGAACAAATAGGTGACTTATCGGAAAGAGTTGAGGAGATTGCAGATAAATTGGCAAGTCTTAGTTTAAATGGGGACAGAGATTCAGATGATACAGCTCCATTGCCATTTGCAGAAACCGAAGAGTATCAGAACATAAATAAACATGTTGAAAATCAGGGAAAATTCAATGAACACGTTAAAAGGGAATTTGAGGCATTACGAAAGCAAGTCAAGCAAATTGAAGGTGAAATCGTAGGAAAAGACAGCAGAAGAAATTTAGAATCACAGATAGCAGAGGGCTTTGAAGACAATAATTTATTTCATTTACGGGATGCAACAAGAGAGCGCCAGGTGCGCGAACTTGACAATAATCGACATTCGGACTGGGACAGACGCGGTAGGTCTTTGTCGCCACGAGGAGAAAACTTTGACTATAAACACTTCTTAACTGTTCGGAAATTTAAGATCTATCGCAATTCTAAGAACGACATACATCCATGTTCATGGTTAGATCAATTTATGTACGCACTTCCACCAAATTGGCTACTAAGTCACAAACTGGAATTTATATGCGGCCCTCATGGGATTCGCTACACTAAGTGAATATGTGCCGTAGCGTGCACAGGGCCCCGAGCTTTAGTGGTGCTATTTCCCTTTTAGTTTTCTGCACCACTGCCTAATATTTTACTATTCTTTGTATCTATCAAACCTACCCTTCGACTATCAATTTATCTCGAGAGTCAGTAAGTAATAACTGGATATGACTAATTTACCCAAAAGTGATTTCGGAAATTACCGTTTGGACTTACTACATCTTCTGCAGCGTTCATTCGTAGTTTAAACGAAATTTTACCTGTTTATCTTCGGGACAATATTACTTCATATGTGGACGATATTCTTATTGCTAAACGTTCTTGGAATGAGCCCAACAAAATTTTGGATTCATTATTATGTGTTTTTGTAAGAGTTGGCATTACAGTGAACTTGAAAAAATCTGAATTTGGTCGTTCTCAGGTGAAATTTCTTGGTCATATTATTTCTACAGAAGGTATTCTTCCTGATCCAGAGAAACTAGATCCTATTCGTAATTATGCTGTTCCTACTACAAAACGTGATGTTCGTAGTTTCCTTGGTGTCTGTAATTTTCTTAGACGCTTTGTTAGATTGGACGATTTGGCCACACCTCGTTTATGTGAACTATCTGGAAAGAAGTCTAATTGGTGTTGAGATGAGGAAGCTCAATCAGAATTTGAACAACTTCGTGATGCTTTAGTTGCTGCTCCACTTCTTTCACATCCGGATTTATCTAAAGATTTTTGTTTGGCGATGGACTCATCATACAAAGGCCTAGGTGCACATTTATTTCAAGAGATAGAAGATAATGGTGTTGTCGTGCAGAAAACTATTGCCGATCTGTTCTTGCCAAATACAAATTATGGCAAAAGGCTAAGCCGCCAACTATTTCTCACAGAGCACCATTGTTTCCTATCATTCCAGCGAAATTAAAGGAGATGGCTGCAGACGATTTGTTCGGTCCAGCGGTTCGTTCTACTAATGGTCTTGCGTACATTTTAGTAGCAGTGGAATTGACATCAAAATATGTGTGTTTTACACCTTTACGCAAAGCAACAGCTCGTTCAGTATCTAATGCTTTCATCAAACATTTTCTTAAAGAAGTGGGTCATGTTGATAAGGTTATATCAGATAATGGATCACAGTCTCGCTCTAAAATTTGGCTTCGTACTCTACGGCGTCGTAAGATTAAACCAATTTTCATTTCACTTTTTCACCCTCAATCTAACGCTTCAGAGAGATGGATGAAGGAAATCAATTAATCCTGTCGACTTTATTGTCATCAGAATCACAGAACGTGGGGTCAGTATCTTCATATTTTTCAAAACATTCTGAATGAACTCCCTAATGATTCAACTTCTTTACCGCCTATATTGATGTTAAAAAATAAAGCACCGACAAATCGCATTTCTGAAATCGTTTCTTTTCCACCTACACGGAAACTGCGGCATTCTGAAGTTGTGAACGTGGCTCTGCAAAATATTGCATCTGCGGCTGCTAGAAGAGAGAAATCAGCTAAACGTCCTGATCGTTTAAAAACCTTGTCAGTTGGTCAAAAGGTGTTAATTAAGTCTCACCGTTTGTCTCACAAAGGAAAGGGCTTGTGTCGCAAATTTTTTCTGCTCTATAACGGTCCATATAGAATTCGAAAAGTTATTCATGATAACACTCTTGAAGTAGAAACTCTTAAATGTTGACGCTCTAAGGGAATACATCATAAATCTAACGTTAAAATTTTTGTCGAATGACATACTTTTGAGAAACTATCAGCTACATGTAAACATGCAGAGAATACAAGGATACCGCGCTGTGTTTTGGCAGTGGCACATACTCAAAGCAACAGTCAAGTCTGCGCACCGCACAAGGCAGTCGTTGACCGCAAACAATTGCTTCCTACATCACGCGTACCTACAGCTGATCGAGCGAACAGTGCGAATGCACTGACAGCCATAAACAAATACGCAGTCTAATTTCTCCGATTCAATTCAGTATAAAGCTATAGTGACTTGATAAATTATGTTATTAACTTTCACTATTTTTCAGGATACAGTTGTACAAAATATTTAAGAACTTCAGGTATATTCTGTGTGTGTCCGACGTTAAGAGGACATGCTATCGAGAAATTTTCAGGAAGAATGTAATTTCGAAGAAGAAACTAATAAACTAAAAAGGTAACTATTAATTGAGTTTATTTTTCAGGTAACAAATTTCCATTGGGGGACGTACTTTAGACGTAATTTGCTGCTCACGATTACGTGATTTATACTTTGTGTTATCTGATTTTGACAGTGATTGATTAATGAACAGGGTTGTTACTTATGTATATAATGCATCGCTTGGCTGCTATGCTTTTTCGCTGATGTCACATTATTTTTTTGTGTGCCTGCTGTGCTTATTTATTTAAATTATAATTGTCACCTGATTAGTTGTGCTGATATGGTTATGTATGTAAGTTATACTTTGTGATTTATCTGCTTGCGCCTTCATGTTTACTTATTAAGATTACATATGAACGTTTATTTCCTTATGCTGATATGATGGTAATGACCTGTTTATTATGTAAGATATATATTTCCTGCTTTGGGTATGGATTGCATATTTATACATTTCTGTTTGTTGTCATAACTACGCTTTAATTTGGTATATAGAAATGCTGATATGCGGTGTACGAACATGGAGTTTAGGTCACACTATGGTATTAATTATAGATTGTTCGCTTGGCAGAGCCTCGTTGTAGGAATTGTGCTGCATCCACTTGTTGACATTCTGTTCTCCACTGGTATATTTACTCGCTATTGCATGTATTGCTTACGCTCAGTACCTTATATTTTTAAGATAACAAAATGAACTGCTATAATTCTACGAACGACATTGGTACAAGAAACTTCATTGAAGTCACATGAGTAGGGGTTTTATGGAAGCTGTATAAATTTATAGTAATAGGAAGGAAGCTAACGACATGACATACCAACACTAGGTTTAGGCCATTGACAGTCATTACACTGCATTCTTCGTGAGCAATTGAAATAGCAAGTGACACTTGACACAAGAAATACTCCACATGTTTGCTTCTGTTTTGCCATGATTCTTGAAGTGGTGTACACACTGTGAAATATTACGATCATTAACACTCCATACTCGCACTTATTTACTGAAAGTTATTCAAACTAAAGGCTGTTAGAGGTCATGTATGCATTTCTTTTATTTAATGATGGACAAGGTAACCAAAATGTATTTTATAATTCATAATGAGTAGAAGTTTGAGTCAGATGGACTACACAGAGGTTGTGTGTGGACATTGTGTCTTCAGATTGTATGGGATGATGAATTGAAGTTTGCACTAGGATTTCATCTGTACTTGTTCGAGGAGACTGACTAGAGGAAAGAGTTGTTATGGAAGTGAAATGATATTGGTGATAAGGTTTATATGTATCGACGTAAGATGTGTTATTGAAGAATTGAGATTATGTGATGCTGATGATTATTGGAGTTTTGGTGGACAAGATGTAAGGTAAATGATATTGATGATAAGGTTTATACATATCGACGTAAGAGGTATTACTGAAGTATTAAGATTATGTGATGCTGACGATTATTGGAGTTTGGTGGATGAGAGGTAAAGTAAGTGAGGAGCATATTTTTTTTGTTGGTTTATATGGAACAAGGAGGATGAAGATGGCAGACTAGAACACTCAAGGGGTAAGACGATTGTCTACACACACTTTGTTAAATCAATAAGCAGTATATACTTTTTTTGGAGAGAGGAAGCAATTGCATATCTTGGCACACTGACAGTTGTTCAGCAACCGTATATTTTGATTTGGCTTGGCAAACATTGGTCTTGACATGATGACTATGACGTTGACTAACTATTATCGACTGTTATACATTGCTGCCACTACCACTTGATACACATGTTGAACATCTAATTTGGACAGAATTGCATTTACACAGTTAACACTATTCAATTAAACAGTATTACTTAATGTGGATGAAAGATGAGTGAGTGTGTTTTGTGTGTTTTCCTTTCCTAATCCCAAATAATTGGTACCGACCTATCTCCTAAATATTATTTTACTTGTTTGTTGTGGCTTGCACTGACACCCAAAAATATTATAGGTTTACTGTCATTTGTGTATTGTAATAGTTAATATGACAATTATCGTATAGCATTTGTGTGTTTATTACAATTTGTATGTTTAGTGTAAGAGCATTGAGAGTAATTTTGTAAAAGCAACTGTGTGTGCATTCAAACTGTTGTTCGTGCTTGCACCTGTTCAACATTGGTGGGTGCCACTTAGAAATGTTTAATTTCTGCTGAGAAACTCTAATGAACTCTCTGATTAGTGATAGTGAATATTATGGACTGTTACTTGCACCTGCTCAACAATGCTGGGTGCCACTGATGGACTGCTTCTACTGAAATGATGTCACTTGTTGCTGTCTACACCTGTTCAACATTGCTGGGTGCCACTGTGGGAACGGCTTCTACTGAAATGATGTCACTTGTTGGTTTCTGCACCTGTTCAACATTGCTAGGTGCCACTAATGGAACTGCTTCTACTGAAATGTCACTTGTTGCTGTCTGCACCTGCTCAACATTACTGGGTGCGACTGATGGACTGCTTCTACTGAAATAATGTCACTTGTTGTTGTTTGCACCCGTTCAACATTACTGGGTGCCACTGTTAGAACAGTTTCTACTGAAATGATGTTACTTCTTGCTCTCTGCACCTGTTGACCATTGCTGGGTGCTACTGCTGGAACTGTCAACTACTTGTTTATTGAACTATGGAAAGCATTTTATGTGAATATTTGTATAAACTGATTTTTTTTGTGTATTTACTGTTTGTGAAATGTTATGAGACTCTTACCTACACCTATTTGACATTGCTGGTGCCATTGATTGAATAATACTTATGTAAACTATTATGTAAAATCATATGTATGAAAGCATTTGTATTCCTTACTGTATTTTATATATTAGGTTATTGAAGGGTCAGTGCAAATCCAAAATTAATTTAGTGAAGTGATATTTACTTATTAATATTATCTTTCAATTTTGGCTGTATTTTTTTTGGACGAATTTGGTGGTATTTTCACCACCAATGCTGGCAAAAATACCATCAAATTCTGGCCCGTGGAGTAGGGGCATATGAAAGGTGGCTACACTGAGCCACAGCGCCAGAGATTGCGCCAGAGAGTATTACTCTGCCGCCTCCACTGGCAGTGCTTGTTCAGAAGTTGTGGTAGTGCTTGCTGAGAAGTCGTAGTGGAGAGTGCTTATTGAGAAGTAGCAGTAGGCTGTGCTTGTTGAGATGTAGCAGTGGTGAGTCGTTGTTGAGAGGTTCCCATGGAGAGTGCTTGTTCAGATGTTGTCATATTGTTTTGATGGGCTAGACACCAGATGTTGTTGGATTAGGGATGCTGTAATGTGCTTTTCGTCAATATATATGAAGGTAAAAAAATTCCTTTTTTTTGGTATTATTTCAATGTCTAGAACAATAATGCCTATTGGTTACAGGTTCATTCAACAAAGCATCTGACTCGTGTTCTTGTATTAGACTGTATTTCTGGTTTCTATGTGTAATTATAGTATTTCTGTTTTTTTTAATTACTTCAGTATAAATGAGGGCCTACCGTTTACGAGACAGCGTAACCGAACAGACAGCTACTAAATCTAAAAAATAAAAAGTATTTGCATTCATATTAAATTAATTAAGCCCCCATGCACTCTTTCGTCACCTATGTCGTCCTAAAGCTCCCCTTCTCCGCCGAAGTTGCTGTTGAGGTTGTCATATGCTCCACTACACCACTAAAGAGAAAAAAGAGAGTGATAGGCACCCTCGGGCCTCTAAAGCTAATACCTTTGACGTTGAAAATCTCAAGAGTTTGCCAAAAGTGGCCGATAACAAAGAAAAAAGGAGAAACCTGGCGAAAGGCAAGTGGAAGCAATTTTGAAGACAAATTTAGCGAGGTAAATAGGAAGATGTTACGGGAAATTTTCCAAAGACATTGATTCACTAAATATCTTTTATAAGAATCAAAAAGTCTATATTTCAAAACGTACATAGTTTTGCAAAAAGAAAGAGATTAGTAGTTGCTGACTGTACACTGAAGTGATTAAAGTCATGGGACAGCGACGTGCACATACACAGATGACGGTTGTATCGCGTACACAAGGTTTAAAGGGCAGTGCGTTGACGGAGCTTTCATTCGTAATATGATGATTGACGTGAAAAGGTGTCCGACGTGACTATGTCCACACGACGGGAAATTACAGACTTTGAATGCGGTGTGGTAGTTGGAACTACACGCTTGGGACATTCAATTTCGGAAACGTTAGAGAATTTAATATTCTCTGCAGACAACGCAGTGGTCGACGGCCTTCACGTAATGACAAGGAACAATGAAGTTTGTTTATAGGCATCAGTGTTAACAGACACGCAACCCTGCGTAGAATAACAGCATGAATCAATGCAGGAAGTACAACGAACATATCCGTATTCCATGAAATCTGGAGTTAATTGCCTATGGCAGCAGACGACCGACGCAAGTGCCTTTGCTAACAGCACAACATCGCCTGCAGCGCCTCTCCTGGAATCGTGACCTTATCAGTTGGACCCGAGACACTATAAAACCGTGACCGATTTCGGTAGTAAAGGCTGATGGTAGAGTTCGAGTGTGGAGGGAGCCCCACGGAGTCATGGACCCAGATTGTCAACAAGTCACAGTGAAAGCTGCTGGTGACTCCATAATGGTGTCGGCTGTGTTTAAATGGAACCGACTGGGTCCTCTGGCCCAACAGCACCGATCATTCCCTGAAAATGGTGATGCTCGGCTACTTGGACACGATGCCATTCATGACCTTCAGGTTTACGAAGAACGATGGAATTTTTATGGGTGCCACAGTGCCATATCACTGTTAGCAATTGGTTTGAGAAAAATTCTGGACAGTTCGAGAAATTATTTCGGCACATAGATCACTCGACATGAATGCCATCGAACATTTATGAGGCGCAAAACATGTTCAAATGTGTGTGAAACCTTATGGATCTTACCTGCTAAGGTCATCAGTCACTGTGGCAGTGCGGTTCTAGGCGCTTCAGTTTGGAACCGCATGACCGCTACGACCGCAATTTCGAATCCTGCCTCGTGCATGGATGTGTGTGACTTCCTTAAGTTAGTTAGGTTTAAGTAGTTCTAAGTTCTAGGGGACTGATGACCTCAGATGTTGAGTCCCGTAGTGCTCAGAGCCATTTGAACCATCATCAGTCGCTAAGCTTACAAACTACTCAACCTAAGTTATCCTAAGGACAAACACACACACCCATGCCCGAGGGCGGACTCGAACCTCCGCCGAGACCAGCCGCAAAATCCATGACTGCAGCGCCTTAGATCGCTCGGCTAATCTCGCCCGGCTTTGAGACTCAATCGAGGGGTCAGTCCGTGCACAAAATCTTGCACCGGGGCAATTTCGCAGTTATGGACGGTTATAGAGGCAGCATAGCTCAATATTTCTGCAGGAGACTTCCAGCGACTTGTTGCGTCCATACGTCGAATTGCTGTACTACGCAGAGCAAAAGGAGATCCGACACCACATCCCATGACGTTTGGTACCAGAAACTTTTTTCACGAAATTTAATAAATCTCGGACTCGTGCTGTATAGTTTAACGCTCCCCGTTTCAGTATAATCATGAAATTGTTTTAAACAGTATGAAAAGTCACTTCTAATCCATTTTTGCGTAAGGACGTCTTCGTAACTTCTCCACTTATTAAGGTGGTCGTCTTGGTTCATCCTTGAGACAGCTGTTTAAATTGTTTTCGTCAGTAGGTCTGGCCACATGATATGAACAAATATATTTAACTTTTATAACTGCCGCGTAACGTTATAAACTCAGGTTTTTCTTTCCCCCCACTTATTGATGTTACAGCCCTGTCCAGCTATTCCCAACATGATTCGCCTTGTGATGCGTGCCTGATTGTAGTGGGATATTTCCAGATCACTGTTGCTATACTGGAGGGATGGCTAAATAACAATGCAGATAGCGAATAATCATAAAATCATAAAAATTATTACACTGACTACAAAGGCGCTAATGGATCGACAATGGTATGGCTGCTACTGCATAGAGGGACTGCACAGCGCTTTGTGTCACAGGTATGAGCGCGGCTGTTACGTGTCGGGAGAGCCAGAGGCCGTGTACAGGGAGGCAAATCGCGACCAACGCATCAAACATGGCTCAGTTGATTAGCATATGGTCGCTCACGCACACGGCAGTCAGCTAGCGCGCCCTTGATAGCTCACACTCGAGCCACGCGCTCCTCTGTTTGTTTCCACTCTAGCCTAATACGGGCAGCTTGAACAGTGATGCATGGAAACTCGGTTGTAACGTTACTTGAACGCAGAAGTTTACGTGAGTGGAGTGCTCTAATGAATGTCAGATGTTTACGTGTATACCTACGTCAGTAATGTGAAAGTCATTACAGTACAATCATCATATCATATTTCATTGGTGTATGCAGGGGAAAAGTGAACTGGGTGCCGACGTCAGCGATTTCACCTCTGTTGTCTCACTGCAAAAATCTCTAGACACATTTTCCGTTTGTCAAAATGTGAATGTTGCCGGTGCAAATTCACTGCCGAAAAGCACTGAAGAACATGGTTCAGACACCAGGGCATTGTTATTACAGTTAATGCAACAAATGGGTCAAAGGCTACAGAAGTTAGACACAATGGAACAAAATCTTCAAAAGTTAGACACAACGCTTGAACAAAATCAGAAACAAATGGGACAAAATCTTCAAAAGTTAGACACAATGGAACAAAATCTTCACACCACGCTTGAACAAACACGTGAAGATTTAACTACTGAGTTACATAAAATCGAATCGAAATGTCAAAAAGTCTGTAACGACGTAAAAACACAAATTTGTGAGCATTTCCAACCTATTTTTTCGCGTCATGAAAATGCATTACAGAATCACGAAGCAGCCATAAAAAAACTGCAAACTATTGTTCATGAAAATCACGACATCTTGCAAGCTAAAATTGACTCAGTTGCATCTACCGATTCGGTTTCGCAACCTGCAAAAACTCAGGAAAACTTAAAAGACACAGTAGATACGATTTCAACACAAATCGACACTCTGAAACTTGGTTCAGAAAAACACACAGAGGAAATTATTTCACTAACGGATAAAGTATCCGAACTTTCAGATCAATTCACTAACTTATCTACAAAGGTAGATGATGATCTGAATGACACAAGACCTGTAGCCTTCACAGACACTGAAGAGTATGAACAAATTGGAAAATTCAAACAAATTCAAAATCAAATCAATACACAGTATAAAAGAGAAATCTGGGAAGTACAAGATCAGTTGGCACAAGTAATACAAGAATTACATATTTCAGAGGACACTCGCGCTCCAGTATGGGAAGAGGGACATAGAAATACGGAACAACCACAAAATAATAACACAGGACACTTCGGAAATTATGAAAGAAATTGGCAAGGTGCATTGGATTTTGAGATGGAACCGCCGAAACGAAGTAACAATGTGCGATGTGCGACTCACCGACACCATGATTTTGACTATAAGCTGTTCATTATTACACGTAAATTCAAAACATTTAAGAATCCTGACAACGACATTCATCCACAAGCATGGCTTCATCAATTCTCTCATTGTTTTCCTCCCAACTGGTCACTGGAGCACAGGTTAGAATTTATGTGTGGCTATTTAGAGAATGAACCAGCTGTAAGAATGCGATCGGTCATTCACTATTGCCACAGTGAAGGAGAATTTTATCATGCCTTCCTCTCAGCGTATTGGTCTCAAGCTACACAAGACCGAGTAAAACATAGCATCATAATGATGAAACGTTTCGAACAATCTGACTTTTCCGGTCTTATGAAATATTTTGAAGACATGTTGCAGAAGAATCAGTACCTGTCAAACCCATACAGCCCCTCAGAACTCATCCGCATTTGCTTAATCAAACTACCTGAACATTTACGACATATTATTTTGGAAGGACATTGCAAAGACGACATTGAAGCTTTTCAGGGACTGCTACAATAACTGGAAATTTACACTGACAATCGCGGAACGCGAAAACAGGAGCACAACAATTACAGGTCACATCTGTCACAATTTCGCAATGACAGAAATAATACACGACAAGGCTATTTTTACAACGTAAATTGTGACCAAAACAGACACCACCCATATGACAACCGTTGGTAGAGTAGTAATAATTACAGGGAAAGATCACCTCTCTGCAGTAATGACTATCACAGAGACAATGAGAGAAACAGACAATATGGGAACCAAAATAATTATTATCAAGGGAGAAAGAATAACTTTAGATGCAACGGTCCAGCGCGCAGTTACGATTCTCCACCACGTGACTGACAAGAAAGAAACTATGGAATCTACCGTCATGACGACAGACGATATGATCGTAACGACAGACTTGAATTGCATCAGAACTGGCGAGATTCAAACAGAGCAGGGCACTCTCAACAAGGTGAATTTGTAGAAGTTAGGCCTCCCAATCCCAATAACGATGGAGGCCAACAAAGAAACAGACAATGCCTCGCACCGCAGGCAGCCACGTGCGCCTGCTGGCTCAGGGAAAAATGACATAGATGCTAACCTTGAGAAAAATTCCAGTGTTCTTTACCGACGTATACCACATGATAATTGCGCTAAAGTTGTAACTCTGCGTACTAGGAAGAGCAAAGGGTTACACCACATTTCACATGTAAAACCATTTATTGAGAGATAATCTGCTTTTTAACTTAGTCTTTGCCATAAAACTTTTCACTTTACATTACTAGTATGCTTTGTCAGACTTAGAATCTGTTAATATGCAACAATGTTTGAAGTTAAATATCCAGTCAAGAACCAAGGGAACTTAGACAGATATTACGAATGCATTGTTATTGTGAACAGACGGCACAGTGTTATTGTGTGTATACATTCTTGCTTGTTAGTTGCACGATTACGTAACGTCTATAAAGCTCACATACTTATAACATTTACCAGTACTGCTAACGAGATTTTAATGCAACATTTTGGTTTACTTGAAAATACATTCTTTATTTGAAGTACTTTCTGTGAGATTAAAGATGACTTAGTATTTGGTTTCTTTGACAGCTACACGATTATATCATGACGCTACTAATGAGTGACAATTTGCAATGTTGCTTTTGCAGTGTATCTGTTTTATACCTGCACAGGTTTTTTGAATTCTTCTGTAAAGTAAAACATGTTTTAGTAGTAACTTTTGTGGTATAGCTACAAGGAGACAGCTTTTTCTGTAGGCAACAATACGTTACAGCACTGTACTTTCTTCATCACGGCAATAAGCGTAATATCTAAGATATCTATACGCAAAGCATTTCACTTTTGTGTATCATGAGGTAAGTACATTGACTTCTTCAGAACTTAGTTTTCGGAGGACAATAACTACGACACTTCCACAGAGATTATCTTACAGCAACACGCACATTTAGCGCTAAAGGACACGTATTTGAGTGATTAATTTTGTACTTAAATCATTTATTTTTAAAGATATTTGAAGTACAATGATACAAAGGTTTTCCGTGATACATTTCATTCCATTGCTGTAATCTGTAACACCTGAGGGTATAATTACATTAATCCTCATGGGGGTACACGCTTACTTTGTGTACCATGTGTTTGGCAAGCACAAGGAGCCCTAGCTTATACAACTTTATACAACTTTACACATCGGTACCATATTTCTCTAACACACGAATTACTTAGCTATCTGATCATTTAACTGAGAGATAAACATTTTTTTACTACATCAGTGACACATGTTTACGCAATTACACAGTTGGGTAACTTCGCACTTATGAAATTGTATTTTGTCTGTACTTTGTGAACTGTTCATATTTTTTCGGAACCATTGTGATACTATGAGAGCTTTGAATGATGTATTTGGTAAGGGAGCATGATTTTAAAGTACATTTGAGGTAGATGACACTATTGAAATGAGCAGAGAATTTTTTTTAGGATTTGACCTTATTGCAGAAAGCTACACCTTTTTTGAGATTTGACTGAGGTGTTATGATGTTATTTTTAAGACGACGATGTGTATTATGCTGTTGAGGTATGTTTATAATCAATAAAATGATGCTACCGTATATGAGGAATTTGATTAAGCTACGTATTTATTATGATGAAGTATTGAAGAAGTGTCGACAAATACGTATATGAATAATGAGTAGTGGTTAGGGACTCTGATTTGTGGACAAGGATGTTGGAAACCAAGAATCGTACTTAAAGAGTTATGAATGTATGTAAATGCGTGAATGTATTACAATGCCAACGAAAATTTTTTGGACTCTGTTATATCAATAGGATTTTGTTTCTACAGATTTGTAAAGCAAATTCTTGACCTGTGAAATATTTTTATATGAGACTGTCACTGTAGCAGAAACTGCTGTCGTAAATATTTCCATAAGAAAGTTAAGTGACCACCTGCGCATAATGTGTCGTGGGCAGCTGCGCGACAGTCGACTGGAAAAAAGCCATTAGTGTGTGCCTTTCAGAGGCACGGGTGGAAAAAAAAGGAGGCCATTTCCTCGCTATTGACATTCCTTTGTAGAAAGCATCACAAATATGACACGCTCAAACTTGAAAACGTATATTGTGGAGCTCTTAATTTATGATATTTACTAAAATGCCTAATGAAATTATGAGAAACATTTCATGGCTATTGTCTTGCTAGTTGAGAGAAATGCCATATGGCTTGCTTTATGTATTTATTTACTCATTTTGTTTAATATCTAGTTTCTAGCTGCACTGCAGCATTGGTTAAAATAAAATTTAATAGATGTACTAATATAAATATTTTATGCCTACAGATCCAGTAAATAATTTTATGATCTATTCAAAAAAACGAAGGAGCATAAAAAGACATTTCCCATCATAGGAATTGCATACGGAATTTTCTTTTCAACTACTTGGTAATTTTTTTGGTAGAATAACTTCTTGTGGTGCACCACTTTAATTATATAGACATTAAGATATGAATATACATTTCCCTTATCTGCATTGTTGTCTTTAGTGTACTATTTTTTTTTTAGCTTGAGCTATGTCACGTTTAGATATAAGTTATTGCATTTGCTGTTGCTGTTTGCCAGGCATAGTGCTACTAAATTTGACTTTGTATTACTCTATTAAGCCAGTTTTACTACAGATTTATTTTTCTTGTTTGCTGCACATTGCCTTATATTAGTTGTAATATTGCATTTGCTTTGCTAATTTATATATACTGCAGCTTGCTTTGCCAATTTGAATTTTTTGTCATTGCTGTTTGTGTTAATTGTTTTGTGCTGCTGCTTTGCCTCGTCCCTTAGTTTATGCATCTGAGCTCAGTAGATTTAAGTTAGCTTAAGATGGGGTAGGCCATATAAGAGAACAAGTTGTGATGAATTGGAAGAAATGCATTGAGAAGCTATATGAAAATGGTTTGGCCAAAAAAGTATTTTGAAAGAGGATATGAACCAAAAAAATAGGGTTTAGGGACAACAGGTTTAGGTAGGATTTTCTAGGAAATAAATGATGAGGTAAGATAATGGAAAATAAATAATGAGGTAAGAAATGTGTGAACATATAAATACAGAAAGCATGCTTGGATAGAACTTTTTGGTGGAAACAAATGTTGAAATAAGAGGGAAGATATATGGAATGAAGTTTTGGGGTGGACTGCAGTACCGAATGTCACACTGAAAACAAACCCTGTCCTGTATTTTTGTGTTATTAGACTATGTGAATTTGTGTTTTTTCTGTCTTAATGTGTTTAGCTAGTAAGAGTTATGTTGTAGAATTTTTCTGATAATATGTTATTTTCTTTGTAAAGATGTTTAGACATTATTTATTCTGTTCTGTTTTAATGCTCATGTGTGAAGTTGATGTTTCCAAAGTTATTCTGATCTTTTATGTATGAACTTATGTCATAATTCTTGTAACACTGATGTGCATGTTTATTTCGATTCTTTTGTAAAGCCTGTACTACAAATGTTATCTGTATTGTTATGTTCCTTAATGATGTATTTTATACCTTTGTAACTGTATTCTTATGTTATAAAATTGTAATTGACACCAGTTCATCAAATTAAGTAACTTGTAAGTTACATTTCACTGCACACGTTTCTGTTGGTCATAGTATATGGACAATATGTGAGAAGTAGAGACTGTTAGTGTTGTCACGTGTGTTAATAATTCAGCAAGGGACTGGATAACAGCATTGCTGGTTCTAAGGACAATTCCAAAAACTGTGTGAGTGCACAAGTGGTGGTTTACGGACCTGCTATATTCTCCGCAAGACTCTTCGATGGTGATTGTGCACCTGCAGAGTCGCAGCAGACGGCTGCTGGCCATCTCTACAAGGACTACAGTGGGTCTACTCTGTGATGACCTACCTATCAATATTCTTCAAAACTTCGACTGACTCTGCGGTGGGTTTGCTCTGTTGTGGCCCTTTACCTGTCTGCATGTCAAGAGTCAGCACTGTCTTTTCGTTGGAAGGACAACACTACTTCTTCAAGACTGCATGGAAATCCACTACTTCCGTGTGCATTTTCTTCTACAACTCAGACTTTGAGAAAAACACTGCTATTTTACTGTGGTGAACGATCAGGACTGTGTTTATGGACTGTGAGAAAATTTTAGCTTTTGACCAACATTGTATCAGTAAGTGTGTCCATTTGATTTCGTTGTTATTGTAATTAGGAAAATTTTTTTCAAATCTGTATTGGCCACTGCCCTAAACAATTTGTAAAATTTTTTGTGGGGAGCATGGTGGCTATGTAAGTAGGCTGTTTAGGTTTTCTTATTGGTAACGCCACGTAGCACTCTGTATGAAAATCACTGGCTGTGGTGTGTGCAGTCTGTGGCTGGTTTGCATTGTTGTTAGCTATTGTAGTGTTGGGCAGTCGGATGTTAACAGCGCGTAGCGTTGCGCAGTTGGAGGTGAGCCGCCAGCAGTGGTGGATGTGGGGAGAGAAATGGCGGAGGTTTGAAATTTTTAAGACTGGATGTCATAAACTGCTATGTATATTATGATTTTTCAACACTATTAAGGTAAATACATTGTTTGTTCTCTATTAAAATCTTTCATTTGCTAACTATGCCTATCAGTAATTAGTGCCTTCCGTAGTTTGAATCTTTTAATTAGCTGGCAGTAGTGGCGCTCGCTGTATTGCAGTAGTTCGAGTAACGAAGATTTTTGTAGGGTAAGTGGTTTGTGAAAGGTATAGGTTAATGTTAGTCAGGGCCATTCTTTTGTAGGGATTATTGAAAGTCAGATTGCGTTGCGCTAAAAATATTGTGTGTCAGTTTAAGCACAGTCATGTATAATTGTTCAAAGGGGACGTTCCAACCTATGTCTGACACAACATTCGCGTTAGAGATTTGTTTAAGGCGCTTCGGCAATATTGTGGGATGCCGCTCCATTCTGAACTGTAGTGCAAAGAATTTGATGCTGTCAACTTCTTCGATCTGTTTGTCGTCGTATTTTAGGCATATACTGGTGAGAAACCTCTTACAAGTTCTAAGCCGAATATGGTGTATTTTTCCAAAGTTTGGTGACAAACAACTGCCTAGGAACCATTTATAAACGTCCATTAAAATTTCAGTAACCGATCTTCCTAATACTGTACTTGATTTGGTAAGCGAGGTATACAGTGGAAGCGGCAGAGCTATTGCACAATCTATTTTAGATACAGGAAGTCTAAATTTTCCCAACAGAATATGTAGGGACAGTTGGTACTCTTTGAATGATCTCCAATTTCAATTCCCAAAGAGCTTCCATGAGAGCCGTGCTGAGCTGCTACAATTAAAGCACCACCTACACAAACATAACTGACGTCTGCCACCAGACTAAAGGGTTAAGTAACCCAAACACTGCAGCACCAGTAGATTCCACTTGCGTCTTATATTCGGTCTCGTCAGCTATAGCACCATACTTTTCCACAAACTTTACAACAAATCTATGTCTTTGATTCACCTTGCGTCCATCTTATTTCATACGTTCGTCCATTTACACACAGTGTAGTATTATTCTTACCATCACTAGCGTCATCATCAGCTACTCAACATATGCGGCTACGGACTTTTCCATGCATTACGCATTTCAGCTGTATACGTGTATGTTTGTTTGGCATACTTTCTAATGTCATCAACGCATATTACATTACGTCGTCGTCCCAGCGTTTTACTACCTCTTTGCCTTCAGCAAAGAGCTTCTTATGTCTACCAACCATATGTTGGCCACATCTGTTTAATTTTCTTCACCATCATAATTATGTTTTCCAATCCAGTTCAGGCCGAGAAACGTTTTTGTCCTAGAAATTCCCAAAAATTATCTCTCCTGCTCTGTGATCGAACCTCGCTCTTTCAACGATTCTCTCTATTCGGCTCTAGCTTTCAGATAGCTATGATGTGAAACATCTCTTCCCTCTCTGCTAATTGTGAGGACTATGACTACCTTGACTGGTTAAATGGTATTGAGCTCTGCAAGGGCACACCAGAATGTACAAGTACTCGGTATACAACAATATACGAAGTATAGTCTAAATAACTCTATAGTTTACTCAAAGCCCTTCAGTTGCCCGCATCCCCGTCTATACGGACATGATCCACTCTACCTGAGTTATGGGCTTGCTTTCTAACTTGCTCTAAGTAGTTCATTAACTTGTCGTGCAAGGTAGTTTAAGATGGTTCAAATGGCTCTAAGCACTGTGGGACTTAACACCTGAGGTCATCAGTTCCCTAGACTTAGAACTGCTGAAACCTAACTAACCTAAGGACATCACACAAGAACATGCCCGAGGCGGGATTCGAACCAGTAGCAGCGCGGATCCGGACTGAAGCGCCTAGAACCGCTCGGCCACAACGGCCCGCGTGCAAGGTAGTCTACTCCTTATTTTGTGTTTGTACCTCCTGCGCCGGCTTTTCTACCTGAACTTGAAGCTAGAATTTACGTCGCCACTGAGCGAGTTACACCTGCAATGCTACAGCGAGTTTGGGAAGAAATGACTTCAAATGGGATGCGTGCAGGATAATGAACGGAAACCACATACAAATTCTTTAGTTTAAGGTAAAAAAACTTGATGTATTTCCGTACAAAATAACACTAAACCGTATTCTTTCAATAAATTTATGTGAATTTTTAAAGATGTGTAGTCCTTTTTGAAACACCCTTTAGATGGAAGCTAAGAGATTCTTCTATCTAGACAGCAGGACGGAGCAACGGGGACATCACAAGCAGACTAGTATTGGCAGAAAGGCTATTGCTGGCCAAAAGAAGTCTTCTGGTATCAAATATAGGCCTTAATGTGAGTAAGAAACTTCTAAAAACTTTCCTTTGGAGGCACAGCAGTGTCTGTTATTGAAACACAAACTTCGGGGAAACTGGAACAGAAGGGAATGGCCGGCTGGGGTGGCCGAGCGGTTCTAGGCGCTACAGTCTGGAACTGCGCGACCGCTACGGTCGCAGGTTCGAATCCTATCGCGGGCATGGATGTTTGAGATGTCCTTAGGTTAGTTAGGTTTAAGTAGTTCTAAGTTCTAGGGGACTGTTGACCTCAGAAGTTAAGTCTCATAGTGCTCAGAGCCATTTGAACCATAGAAGGGAATAGAAGCATTTGATGTGTGGTGCTACAGACGAATGTTGAAAATTAGGTAACTGATAAGGTAAGGAATGAGGTGAAGAAAGTAAGATACTGAAAACACTAAGAAGTGACAGGATGATAGAACATCTGTTAAGATTTCTTCCGTGGATTTCTTCCACGGTATTGGAGAGAACTGTAGAGGATAAAAACTCTACAGGAGGAGAAAATAATAGAGGACATAGGTTGGAAAGTTGGAAGCTCTACTCTGATATGGTTGGCACAGGAGATGAATTCGTGGCGGGTTGCATCAAACAAGTCAGAAGGCTGAGGACTCAAAAATGAAAGAAATTAAAAAAAAAACAACTGATAGTGACGCGATACTGACGCCTCACCTCTACGAGTGATCGAGCATTTGCATATACTCAAACTTGCTAATTGTGATAATTTAGTACGCCATCTCTTCTGACGGCCTGCACAACCGAATACTACATCTTATTCATCGCAAAAAGTGGTCCATATAAAAGATGTGTTGGGTTTTCAGGCATATAATACAAACCCACCATTATCTACCGGCCGTTGTGGACGTGCGGTTCTATTCGCGTCAGTCCGGAACCGCGCTGCTGCTGTGGTCGCAGGTTCGAATCCCGCCTCGGGCATGGATGTGTGTGATGTCCTTTGGTTAGTTACGTTGAAGTAGTTCTAACTCTAGGGGACTGATGACCTCAGATTTCAAGTCCCGTAGTGCTTAGTGCCACTTGAACGATTTGAACCGTTATCTCTATTAGAGATTTGTGACACTTTCTAGACCCCGTATATTTTCGTGTGTTGAGAGATTCCCGACTTCTCTGCGTAATGTGATTTTTATTGTGCTTCTTATATTTTGACTTTTTGGAGTGGAGTTCCGGAAATCGTGAAGTGCTCTGTTACTTTCGTTTCTTAACGCTCCGTAATCGAATATCAGGCAGAAACATAGGATACAATAAAATCCTATCATAATACCAATTTCTAGAAAATGTATAGCTGCTCATTTGCCCAGTAAGCTCGTACATAATGTACTTCCACATAAACACCCTGCAAATTACGTTACCCGAAGCGGAGAACACATTTTTTCTGCTATGTACTACTACAAACTAAATTTGCACAGCGCAACGGCGTCCTGAGTAATAGTTATTACATTCCACTTTATTACTAAATTCTACTGAGCTGCGGACGCCGTGTAACGAGAATTTTAAACGAGTGAAGGGCTTAGCGAGCCATGCGCTGGCGTTGGCCTGCCGCCAGCATCGCTGCAGCACTAACACCGCGTGTTCCAGAGTTAACACGTTACGTTAATAGTGTAGCTGCTGAGAGGCTCTGTTAGAATAACCTGTGGTGCCTGAAAATCCTGAATGGGCAACAGATTCATAAAAGAGAGACGAAGGCAGCAGTCGTAAAAGCAAGGAATTTAAGGGGACACAGTCGCGAACAGGCTCAAAACAATCGAATTCTTTTTTTAGTCTTAATCTATGCTCCAATTATTTGGCTACAAAATTCCATTTGTTTCATACAAATCTGATTATTAGATTCGGAGTTATTAATTTGTTCGTGAAGCATGGTAACCAGCGCCACCTCCATTTTTGCTGTGTCTTGCGCAGTAGTCAGCATTGACTATAGTACAACAATCATTTATGTTCCATGGATATAAATACTCTTTATTTGGGTTGCAAGAGAGAATTGTTATTCTGATGTTTGCCGGCCTGTCTGCATTGTCGACTATCGTTTGTCAGTTTCTTCATCCTAGTTGTTTACGTTTTGGTGATACAAATGAAATGATTTTGTGAAACGTTATAACACAATGGCTAGAATAAGGAAGTTTGGCTATAAGCCTAAGTTTCGTGGAAATAAATACATAAAAATAAACCGCGAAACTGCTAGTTTTGAACAGAGGGCAGAAAATAATATTGAAAGTGGTCAGTGCGAGTGTCAGTGCTTCAAGCAAGAAGCTTCTAGGTGCTGCCGGTTTTCCAAATGCCTCTCAAATGCGTGACAATGCAATTTGTGGTGTGAACAGTGTTCCTGTTGTTACTGACACAAACATTCTGATCTCCATGAGGTTACTACGTGAACTTATCGAAAAACACACACATTGTAAAAACTGTGGTGGAAACGTTACTTTACACGAAGATGTGGTGAAAACCAAGGGAATTGTTTGTAATTTAGTTTTGACATGTTTGGAATGTAGCTGTACTGCCAATACAATGTCATCCAACGTAACAAGAAGCAGATTGTATGAAAATAATATAAGATTAGTGTGTGCACTTAGATCTATGGGAAAAGGGCGAAGTGCAGGTGCTTTTCTTTGTGCAGTGATGAACATTCCTCCACCTCCAAGAAAGTTTGATGTTTACAACAAGACTATTGGTGCAGTTGTAGCTGAGGTAAGTGAATCTACAATGTTGAAAGCAGCCAAAGAAGCAGTTCAGTTGAATGATACGAAATCTGACCCAAGGCAAACTTCTGATGGTTTTGATGGCAGTTGGCAGAAACGTGGGCATACATCCCTAATTCACATTGTGTCAGCAACTTCTTTTGATACTGGGTAGGTTCTGGATATTGAAATTATTACTAAGTTCTGTGACATCTGTAGCAAAAATCCCACTATATAACATGTGTGCAAAAAGGACTATGATGGTTCCAGTGGAGGCATGGAAGTGGCTGGTGTTGCTAACATTTTCAAAAGGTCTGTGCAGTCAAGAGGTATCCTCTATACAGACTATCTTGGGGACGGGGGCAGTAAGGCTTATCAGAAAGTGGTAGAAGATAAGGTTTATGGGCCTAGAGTCAAAATTAATAAACTGGAATGTATAGGACATGTACAGAAAAGAATGGGATCACGACTTCTAAAGATATGTAAGGAAAAAAAGTTAGGTGGTAAAGGGGGCCTGCCAAAGGCTGAAATAGACAGGATCCAGACTTATTATGGTATGGCCATTATAAATAACTGCAACAATGTATAAGCAATGAGGAGAGCCGTCTGGGCTATATTCTTTCATAAAATTTCAACAGACGAGGAACCACAACATAATCTTTGCCCACGGGGACCTGACAGCTATAAGCACAAACATTCAATTCCAGAAAAAATCCTGCTAGCTGTGAGACCCATTTTCAGAGACCTTAGCCAAAAAGAGCTCCTAAAAAAGTGTCTCCATGGAAAAACTCAAAACCCAAATGAAAGTTAGAATTCTGTCTTTTGGACAAGGCTACCAAAAACTGTTTTCGTTAGAAAAGAAACACTAAAATTTGGTTTTCACGATGCAGTGATGTGCTTCAATGCTGGTGTGTCAAAGAAGACTGATGTATTAAGACTCTCGGGAGCAAAGGATGGTATCAATACTGAAAGGGGACTGGAAAAGGTTGACATGAACCGTATCCGTTATGCTGATATTTCTGCAGGAAATGCTACCAAGGAGGCGAGGATAGTCAAAAGATCAAAGAAAAGAAGAAAAGAAGATAAAGATCAAGAAGCTGAGTCACAGTATAGCCCTGGAATATTTTAAAAGTGTGTCTGTATGACATTGTACATTACTTTCTTGCATGTAAAACTTTAATACCATTTTTCTCAAAACTACATTTTTTGACCCTCTGCTACACTTTTCTCAAAAAGTATGACTACTACAGACATCAGACTTACAGTATCTCTTGTTAATACAACGATGATTAATTAGATGAAAAAATAGACCATTAGTGATAAAAAGAAAAAATTTACAAGCTCCAAGGTGTTTAGAAAAGTTTTAATTTTTTGTCTTATAGAACAAAAAAATCATTAGTCATGAAATATATAAAATACATTAACCATTTTTATGTGATTTGAGAATGAAGTTTCAGCTGTACACTGTAAAAGTTTCAGGTCTTTATCTCCATTAGTTACTTCAGAAAGTGTACCTGACGTTTGCTCGTTTTAGCATTGATTCCTTATGGGAGTTCCCTCGCGACTGTGTCCGCTTAAAGAAAAAAACACTTACCGTTAGTGAAGAAATAGACTATGTACCGTGCATTATTTCGCAATAAAAGCGTACGAACGCTGTCCATTCGCCACCGCAACAAATACATTTGCATGTTGTGCAACATTTCGTTGATAATTGGGCTACTGAACACAACAGAAACACCATCACACTGTAACGAAACATAAGCGTTTTCCTGGTATTCAGGGTGTTCATAAATTACCTTTACAAGATTGTACATTGGATGCCTCTATGAGGGGGAAGATTTGTCTGATGAAGTGATAGAAGAAGAAATATAATAAAATCAAAGAGCCTTAGAAGACATGAGATCAAATAAGGCAGTGAGGATAGATATTGTTACATCAGAATTTTTAAAATTCTGGGGGAGGTGGCAACAAAACGACTATTTACGTTGGTTGGCGGTATACCATCCGACTTTCGAAAAGACATCTTCCAGACAATTCCGAAGACTGCAGTAGCTGAAAAGTAGGAGAATTATCGCAGTCAGTTTAACATGTATCCAAGTTGCTGACAAGAATAATATACACAAGAAATGAGAAGAAAATCGAAGATCTTTCAGATGACGATTCTTTGTCTTTATGAGAGGTAAACGCATCAGGGAGGCGGTTTTGACGTCGCGGTTGATAATGGAAGTAGGAGTAAAGAAAAATGAAGATACGTTCAAAGGATTTCTAGACCTGGAGAAAGCGTTCCACAATGTCAAACGGTGCAAGATGTTCGAAATTCTGAGAAAAATGGGTGTAAGCTGTAGGGAAATACGTGTAATACACAAGACGTACAAGAACCAAGACGGAACAATAAGAGCGGAAGAACAAGATTGAAGTGCTCAGATTAAAAAGAGTGTATTGTAGGGATGTAGTCTTTCAGCCCTACTGTTCAATCTATACATCGAAGAAACAATGACAGAAATAAAAGAAAGGCTTAAGAGTGGAATTAAAATTCAAGGTGAAAGGATATCAGTGTTAAGATTCGCTAATGACATTGTTATCCTCAGTGAAAGTGAAGAAGAATTAGAGGATCTGTTCAAGGCAATGAACAATCTAATATGTACAGAATATGCTTCGAGAGTAAATCGAAGAAAGACGAAAGTAATAAGAAACAGTAGGACAGAGAACAGCGAGAGCGTTACCATCGGTATTGGTGATCACGAAGTAGATGAAGTTAAGGATTGGTGCTAGCTAGGAAGCAGAATAATCCGTGAGGACCTGAAAAGGAGACTAGCACTGGCAAAAAGAGCATTCCTGGTCAATAGAAGTCTGCTAGCACCAAACACAGACCTTAATTTGAGGAAAAACGTTTTTGATAATGTACCTTTGGAGCACAGTATTGTATGGTAGTGAAACATGGACTGTGGATAAACAGGAACAGAAGAGAATGGAATTTGAGATGTGGTACGGGCGGATGTTCAACTGATAAGATAAAGAATGAGGTGGTTCTGTGGAGAATCGACGAGGTAATGAATATGTGGAAAACATAGAAGAAGAAGGGTCATTATAAGACATCACACTATATCTTCCATGGTACTAGGTAAAAACTGTAGAAGTGGGATCCAACCGGCAAATAAATGAGGACGTTCGTAGGTTGTAACTGCTACTATGAGATGAATGAATTAGCATAGGAGAGGAATTCGTGGCGGACCGCATCAAACCAGTCAGAAGATTGATGACTCAAAAAAGTTAACAAATGATTTTCAACATGTGGTAAGATAACTCATGAAGTATATTTTCGTCTTTCATACACATGAATGTGTGCACTCTTAGCAGCACGGATAATGTCTATTTGGATTTCCATTTCTCTCTACATACGACTCAAGATCTCCACGGTTACATGTTTAAACGCATTGCGAATGCATGCCTTCGCGTTCTGAAGGTCTTTAACCTTGGTTCGTTACACCAAATCCTTTACAAAATCCCATAGGAAGAAGTCGAATGATGTGAGGTCAGGTGATCTTGGCAGCCATCGAAGCGCACCATCTCGTCCACCTATTCGGAAACGTCTCATCTAGATATTGAAGGACATTTATGAATCGGCGGGGTGGTGCCACATCGTGCTGAAATGACATCAGGTTTCAGGCGTTCCAATTGTGGCACAGCAAATACTGGTACATGTCCACGTAAACACCACCGTTGACGGCAGGCTCGTTGGAAAAGAATGGAGCAGTTATGGAATTGTGCATCAGTCCGCACCAAACACTGACCTTGCTACTGTATCTTTCCATTTCAAGTGTAACATGAGGACTCTGTGAACCCGGTATAAGAACGCTATGACGATTTATTTTGTCGTATACATGAAACGTTGCGACATCAGAGAAGCAAATCTATTCCAGAAAGTCCCTGTTTGCGTCAGTCTTGGCTAACATATCCACTGCAAACTGTTCGCGCTGGGGTCTGTCCGTAGGCTTTCATGTTGAGGCAGCTGCATCTGGTAGGGACATAGCCGTAACCTCTCATTCAAGACGCTGTTCACTGTTTATCGTCTCATTTCCAACTTTCTTGTAGCCGTATGCGTCGATTTTGATGGACTGGAACAGTTGGGAGACGTGCCACTTGTTTCTATATAAGACGTAAGCCAACTCCGAAGAGTTATTCTGGGCGGTGGTTGCCTTCCATTACGTGTTCTAAAGTTTCGTTGCACGTAGGTGTCGGACATCATCTCTATGAACCACCTGTGGCGCCCACATTAGGTATTCAAGTTCAATTTTGCGTCAAAATTGCGTCACCTGTAAGGCGAAAAGAAACTTTATGACTTATCCATAATACGTTTAAAACCGCCTGTTAGTATATAGTACTGTTTTAAAGTCTTAAGTAGTCGAGATAATTTCTGGACAACCTCTATTTGAATGTGACTCTCGAAAAACAAAAATACAGAAAGCTAACGTGAAATACTGAAGTTAGTATGTGGGAGTTGGATTAACATGGATTGTTAAGCCAAAAGCAGCATAAAATCAGAGTTCATGTGCGTAAGTCACAGCTTCACATAAAGACGAGAAATGACACAATAAATTTTGCGTACACTTTGTGCAAAGAATCAGTTGACCTGTGACCTGCTTAGAATGCAGACGCTGAAATATGAAACTAACACGTCGTGGCACAGCAAAAAGCGACACTTACATGTTCAAACTGCTCTGTCAGCACGGGATGAAAGCCAAGAAGTGAGTGTAAGCCGCCACGAGAAGACTTCTAGGTAAATAATGCTTAGAATTCAAAGTTATTCGATCTCAGAGCAATTTCTCTTTCGAGAGACGGCAGCAAGCTTGTATCTAATTTGACAGATGTAAATAGGCCTTGAAGCATGAAAATAGAAAGGAATAGTGTCAAAGTTTCGATGGTCTTGTGTACAAATACGTATCAACAATTTCAAAGATTGGTACCACGTTTGAATGGTCTTTTACTATTAATTGGTGAGGCATATACAGTACCTAGAAGAGGAGTTAATACACAGGGATGACCGAATAGAAATACTGTTGAGTGTAGGCCAAATTCCTCATATATAACGGAGAGGGAAGATTCTTTTTGAGATCCACACTAAATAGATACTTAGTACTCTCGAGTGAGCACTTGGGGGATAAAGCACCCCGTGGGCGCATGTTATGGGTGCCGCCCGCAAACAGCAACTCCACAACACCCCGGGTATGCCCTAGGAACCACCCCAGAATGCAATCCAACTTGATCAAAACGTTTTCTGCTGGACTTCACAGCAAACACGGTACGTCCCGAAATCCGCAACTTTGCATGAAAACCTTTCAGCCACAACCAAATAGTTAGTACTGCTCACGCTGTTTATGAAACAAATGTAACTGAACTGATACAGCATAGAAAAGAGATGTGTACTGATTATGTTACACCATGTAATGTACTACAATAAGTGCTGGGCATCGTGCAATAAGGTTTCATATTAAAGCAGCTTCAGGAACGTCCTCTGCAATGGAAGAGAACGACTTGTCTCCTATGTTGTATTTGTGCATATGTTCACGATAAATGTAGTTAATATTGTGTCGTGTGGTATATCGACGCCTTTGTTCCTTTTCGTAATAAGTTAGGTTTAGATGTTGTTCTAAAAGTGATTTATCGTAATCTACAAGTACAGAGTATATGCTGACTTGATTGTCTGTGACAGATTGTAACTGTGTGTCGGAATGAAGTTCGAAGCCGGTTGCATACCTTCCACTGACATCTGAGTACATCTCACGGCTCGAGCCTAGCCTTCACTACATTCTGGGGTCAGAAATCGTGTTCTAACCAGTCACAAACCGTGATATTATTAGATTTAAGATGTCCCTGTTTATAAGGCACTTTTATGTATCTTCTTCCTGCCATTGACTTGCAGTGCTTTTAAATCCGAATATACTGTTGGGTATCAACACGTTTCTGTGCTTCCGTACCAGAGAATTGTAGATTATCGTGAGAACCTATGACTCGAACTTCCAACTCCACGCTTTAGTTAACTCGAACTGTGTTTATAATTCATTCTCAGTATTTTGGTATTTATTTTACTGCCGTTATGATGTTCACTATTTGTTGGACTCGATTTACAGTTTTAGATTTGGTGTGTTCGTTATGTTCAGGTTTTTAACGGAATTATGAGGAAGTTGCACAGTTTATTTTATTCTCCTTATGTTCATCGATATTCTTAGAATTCCTGCTGCTCAATGGTCCCGTTCTCAGGATGGCCCAAGTACACTGTCTCGATATTGTGCAGCTTCGCTCCAAGAGGAATTTTTCCGTCTGAACTAAAGTGCACTCAGCAGTATGTAAGATCATACAACGTATGTTTAATAAGATACCTTTTGATAATGCCTTACAGCGCACCTGCGCTCTAAACATCTATGTCACAGATTCGCAAGTTACGGGAGAGAATAAGTTGTGGGCGCTTTATCTAATACGTAAGATAGAAAGAGACAAAGTTTAAATCAATTATTCACATATGCAAAGAAAAGGGACTTATGTGAGGACAGGCCTGGAACAGGTAGCCTTCTCAAGAGTGTACGCTATCTGCACAGTATTCGTTATAAATATACTATAGTAACTTACCTTGCTAAGAAGAACAAAAATTGCTTCGAATCCTTGGGCACATGTGGATTATCAGTTGCTTCAACATAGGCCCAAGACCATCATTGATGATTATATGGCCAAAGTACTTTGTAGCCTCTTGGAAAGAAACTACAATTTCTTTGTTGATATTTGAGCCTCTGACGCTACTCTACACTCGTTGAAGCGCTGGTCTTGGGTAGAATCAATGACTAATTCTTCATCAGATAGCTCACATATTACGGTACCAGCTTCATGAACTTGTGCAAATAAGTTTTAAATATTACAGGGGCACTAGCGTTATTAAAGCGGAATTTATTATACAGAAAGGCATATTAATCATAAGAAGTTTTGAATTTGCATCTGTGTGTAAACGCTGAAAAGCAGCAGCTAAATCTTTCTTAGAACAGAACTGGCATACCTCGGTGGTATACCTTCTGGAGGTGGAATCAGATAAACCTGTATATTAGACTGGTTGTTGAAAGATGCTTTAACGTCTCTGAAAATCAGAATTATACAGTTAGGCTGTCTAATTATCATCATGGACCAGTGCTCACAATAGAACAGAGGCAATAGGTGTTAGGACACCTGATGAATGTGTAGATCGAGTTCCATTTGAGTGCTTCCTTCGCTGCAAAGTATACGGGCCTAGCACAAAAAGAGAGGAGTAGCATTAGGTTTTAACTGTATCTGCCCAAAGCTGGTAAGATTCGACCTAAAGCGTCCAAGTAATTAAACGGGATGCTATTACAACTGATGTGAAGTGTATCTTGTATTTCTAAGCCATATACAATAAAAGCATCTAGACCAAAAGTATTAGTTGGTCTTGGGGAAGAAAATATAAATGTTATTGGTCTACATGCATGTTTATACGTAACGTTAACTGATACTTAGCCATTTAAATCGATAAACTGATTACTGCATATTACCAAATGAGGTTTAGATGCATCCATATATGAGGAGCTGGTAAGTCAATATGTTTAAAAGTCAATTAGGAATACGGAAGCACCGGTATTCACCAGAAAATCTACGTCCACCTTGTTGATGAAGGGTGTGATAATTAGTATGAGTGACGCTTTGGTATCGGCTGATGGAACATGAGTGATGTTGTGCAGTGTGGTACTGCGGCGAGGCTAAGGACATGGCTTGCTTTGGCAGATGCTGGCCAAACACACACGTTCATTCCACGTAAAGCACGAATCACTTTACTGTGTGAATTACACCAGATGCGCTTGCAGAAACACGTGCCTAATGACTTCCGTGCTATCGCTACTGTTTGCGAAGAATCCTTACCATATTTACCGCTATTACCACAATATATTCCACTTACAGGGTGGCTATAATTGTACTTTCTCTACTTGAGAAGACCCATATCGATATGAAAAACGATCGTAGGGCAATGAAACTTTTTAGAAAGGACATGCGGAAGAGAGATAACGAATAAACTTTTGAAAGAGAGACATTTTAATTTCCACATAAGTGGATAACATTTGTTAATCGCGCCATGTTTACGCTCCAGGTAAAAAACGTTGCTCAGTATGACGGTCATTTGCGTCAGCGACAGTCTGGATACCTTTTCACAGTAGTTCGAGAGCTCTTATCGAACGGTGGACCACGGAATGTTGAACTGTCGTGAAACAGCTCGTGTACTGCCTGAAGATCGAACAATGCATCCAGCATTCTCAGCAACCACAACCGTAACTTCTTCAACAACTTCTGGCGCAATAGATCTTTGGCCTCTCCCAGCAGCAATACCGAGTAAAATCGAACTTCCTAATCATGTTCTTCAACGCAGGTAAGGAAAGAAGACCTCCAGGTATTCCGTGAATGCGTCGATATTCGCGAAGAGCAGCAGTACTACTGCCGTTATTTTGGCATACAAAACCTTTACGAGTAAAGCCATCTTCATGTTGTGCTGATCTGTTCAACTTGATGCCTGTGTTTCAGCCCTACGTTGCCGTACAGTAGCGGCGCGTAACGGCATGTCATGACACAAATACTGATAACAAAGCACCTCTGTGGCTCTCAGTCTGAACATCATTGCTGTAGAGGTGAGTGACCATACGGTCTACACTGGCCTATGTAACGAAAAGGAAGCAGTAAATTAGTTGACTGTTCTATGAATGCGCTGTCACGGAATTTTTACGCTAGACCACACTGTCTCTCCTGTAACGTCCATCGCTAGAAGTGGATTATTATCACCGTGGCGCTATGACGCTTACTAAACGTCCCTGTGATGAACGCTCTGCTCTTCCTTGAATCTTATCTGTATCCTCTAACCACCCTTTTATGATACGGGTGCCAGGCTGACGAGCAATATTCGAGTAGCGATCGTACAATGGTATTGTAAGAAACTTTCTTCGTAACAACTTACGAAGAAAACTTCTTACAATACCATTGTTCAATCGATACTCGAACTACAGTTCCTGATGGTCTTCCTAATATACAGGTATTGGATAAAAATGTGGAAACATCAAAAGCACAACATACTGCATGCCTAATACCGTGTAGGAAAGCCGTTGGATTTCAAAACAGCTTCACCCCGGAAAGGATAAATACAAGTCCTATACCGTTTTCGTGGGGATATTCTTCCTGTAACGATGACGGAAGTGGATAGCGAACACGTATCTTTCTCTCCAAAGTTGACGTCAAAGGCCCATTAATACTGAGATGATATGACTATGGTGGCCAGCGGAAATGCGAAAATTCACTCCCGTGCTCACAAAACAAGTCCTGGACCATGCGAGCTGTGTGAACACAGATCCTTTCGTCTTGAAAACAGCAGCAGTAGCTGGGGAACAATCACTGTACCCAGGAAAGGATCTGCTCAGCCGAAACTGTTACAGAAGACTTCGAGGCCTGGTAGAGTAAGAACGGATTTCATGGAATAACATGATATGGCTGCCAAAATCGTCACCGAGCCCGCGCAAGGTGTCACTCTTGGGACGTACACTCGGTCAGAAGCTGGAAACAGTGTGAAAGAGGACGCATCCGAAAAAAACTTTATGCCGGTGCCCCATAATCCTGGTTTTATGGCTTCGGCATGACATTATCCAGTCACATACATTTGTTATCATTGATGAGTTATTTTCGAATTCTAGCTCGCCAGGCAATTCCCATGTTAGAGCACTCGTCGTGTTGTTTTGGTGCTGACGGGGTTCGCGGATGCGACGTTCAGTTCTGCAGCAACTATTGCAAGTGTCGTCCCCTTTATTTTTCATGGCATGTAATAATATAACGATTGATCTTTCCACTTATTACGCACTAAGCCGTTATACGTTTTTGTGTTCAGGTCAACTTTCAATTCCTGCACCATGCATCTATCCTCTGCAGCTTTCCCTACATTTCGCTAGTCTGACAGCTTCTTCGTATATAACATTATCATACACAAATAGCTTCATGGGGCTTCCGAAACTATTCTGTCAACTTCTAAACAGTATAAGATGCTAGAATGCAGTTTCAGTAAAGTATGATGTAAGAAGAAGTGACTCTCTTTTAGGAAAGTAATGATGTACACCCCCCTTTTGAATAAATGACCATGTGGCTCCCACCGCTGTGGCCGAGCGGTTCTAGGCACTTCAGTCTGGAATCGTGCGACCGCTACAGTCGCAGGTTCGAATCCTGCCTCGGGTATGGATGTGTGTGATGTCATTAGTTTAGTTAGGTTTAAGTAGTTCTACGTTCTAGGGGACTGATGATCTCAGATGTTAAGTCCCATAGTGCTCAGAGCCATTTGAACCATTTGACCATATGGCACTGATGGCCGGGAGGCCCCGTCCGGGGAAGTTAGGACCCCGAGTTGCAAGTCTTAAGTCCGGTGACGCTGCATTGGGCGACTTGCTACCGGTGATGATGAATGATGATGAAGACAACACAGCACCCAGTCCACGAGCGGAGAAAATCTCCAGTCCGGCCGGTAACAGAACCCAGATCCGCTGCATTGTAGACAAGTACTTTACTACTTCTCTTTTTTAAAATTTTGTTCGGTATTGATGTTTTTGTTTGGTCTGGGAGGACGTCATATTATATCCGTGCAAGTTGATCGCTGATTCATTTACCCAGCTTATTTTTTAAAATTGCAGAGGACATCACTCAGCTCAGCATTTACACTCTTGAATAAGGAGTAATGACACAGAGAAACAAACATCCTAGTACAGCCTTTGCTACCATGCTAACATCAGTTTACTAGTAGGAGGATAGGAAAATTGGATATTTGAAATTTGTTTGCTGAATAATTGTAAATATATATCACGAATACCCTTTTCGACTAATATTAATTTGTGATGTCATGTATAGTGGTTTTCGAATACGTACGAAGAGTGGATAATTAAAAAGTGCAAAATGTGCCATTTGTCTGGAGAATGAAAAGAACGATGTATTTCTAGCCAGAAATTGAGAATATATAATGATATGACAGAATTATACTACTCACCACGTCACTACAAAAATAGTGAGACAAATTAGAAAAGAAATATTTTATTAAGAACGTTCTAAGTGCCGTACCAGAAATCTGGCAGGTTCTAGATGCCAATAACAGAGCGTTTAAAAACGAATTCTTGGAATGAAAAGTTTTTATGAATTGATTCTTGCAATAAAACAACAACCTGTCAATGATAATAACGCTATTTATTTACATAAATAGCACCGTTACCAGTTTCGACCCGACAGGTTTATCTTCAGATTGCTGTTCTAGTTTACATCAATTGTTGGCTGCTTTTGACTGGTTGACCTTTTCTTCTCTGTAAGAAAGGACTTGTATTTGGTCCACATTCACGGTCTCATAGACATCTGTTTTCGACGGAATAGTAGAAAGAGAATCTTTGTTCCGAATGCCGTTAATAATGAAGCACTACGTCTTTTTTTGTGAAAACCAAAGTACAGAAATACAATATTAGATTTTTAACTAGTAGAACTGAAATCAACAAAAGCTACTCTTCATATCTTAGAAATTTTGGAACTCCAAAGAGGAGCACAGCTTGGTATAAAGACCATGGGCTATTTACTAACGCATGTTTAAAGTTTTTTCCATCTGTGTCACCTACACTAAGTCTAGGGACGTGCAACAAACTACTGGTAATTCAATAACACCGAAAATACATGTTTCGAAGAGATTTTACTTCAAAAGTTTCGTTTTCCATATCCATTCTTCGTATGTTGTATACAGATTGAAATGTGTTCTTCAAGAAACAAGTCACCATTCACTCTGAGTATTTGCTGTAGTCCAGTGAGCTGGTTCCAAAGAAAGGCGGGTGCCTCACAAACGGTCAGAATTTTCCGAACATTAGATATACTGTACCGTATACAGGAAACATGTAGCTGTCGAAGTCGAGAGCCCTGTACCAGTCTAGAGGGAGCCGAAAAACCGCTAAAATATTGCACTTCTTCAGTTAGTTCTGTATAATTTTTCCCTTACGTTCTGCGACAAAAACAACTTCCTAGGATTAGCACTGGTTGAACATTTTTTGTGCCAGATATTTATCAAATTTCAGAGCTTCAAACGATAGGCAGTATTCTGAAATCACAGATATATGAAAAAATTGCGTCTTTTAGCATTGTAACTGTAATTCTACAGCATTAATCAAAAAACGCATTACGATACGTGCTTGTAACTGTCAAGGTTTATCATCCGCAAGAAACCTCCTCCATTTCCATGGAGGGTTCGTTGGCCAGTTGTATAGGTGTTTTTGGGAGACACAAAGCGTTCGTTACGCTCAATCTTCGCTCATCGGCGCCGAGACTTCTGCTGAAAACGGTACCTCTTTAGACAGCACTGCGTTCTTATTGCTACACTATGGATTAAGCAATCAAGTATGTGTACGCTAGTAAAAATCTTCGTTAAATCTGAACAGATGAGGGTTTTGGGCCTTCACGTCCAGTTTATCAAAGAAATGATTCCCCACTTCCTTGTAGCTGGTCATCTGAACAATCCTAAGAGTCCACTCAGCAGCGGAATGTACGTTGATATGAAACTTCATGGTAGGTTAAAAGTTTGTGCCAAACTGAGACTCGAACTCTGGACGTATGCTTTTCGGGGGCAAGTGCTCTAAGAACTGGGCTACCAAGCACGACCCACGACCCCTTCTCACAGCTTTAATTCCTACACTACCTCGTCTCCTAGTTACCAAACTTCACACAAGCTCTCCTGCGACAGGTCTCGAGTTCGAGTCTCGTTCTGGCACACAGTTTTAATCTGCCAGGAGGTAGCAGTCCTAAGAGTTCTAACTTGATCAGCCCAAATAAAAAAATGGATTCTAGACATCTCAAAAATTTGCCGGTGAAGGCTACACGCTATTCCCTGCACTGAAAATTTCTAGTCGGACATCAGATGACATGACCATACACCCTTTCCTAATGATGTCGATGAAGAATTATAGAGGGATGATTCATGGTTACTAGATAAGCGATGTTGTGGCTCCCGGCTGACACTGTGGTTCAGAACACTTGAAGAAGACATAGTGAGAAGCCTTCCCGTGTAACTAAGGTTCTCTGAACATTCACCAATCCTTGAGATTAAGGAGATAGTGTCACTTACCACAGGAACACCTGTCACAAAGGGGTGAACTGTTAAGAGATGGAGGAACTGGCTATAACTGCATGAAGTAAATTGTGCGAGAAAATTCTGTAGACACGAAATTCAAATTTAGGATTTCGATTGATACTCTAGCCTCAGTTTCATGTATCCAGGAAATTGCACACAAAAAGGGTACGGTGAATCGTCTTATTCTGTTCCAACGGGGTTGCACTGCCAAGCAATCTGATGATAACCTGAGAGAATTGTTAAGACCTGATCTTGAACCCTTTACAACGCTTCTCTTCACTGAGAACGGTATTGCAACGGCACAAATTCAACGTTGAGTGCCACATTCACTCCGATATAATGAGAAGTAACCCGTGTTATACATAAACATGCAATAATTGACGGTAATACCATGTATTTAAATCCGTCTTCATTCACTTTCAGTGAATATTACATCGAAAGCGGCTATCAAACATTTTGCAAGCTACAAAGGTGCTTAAGAACTAAATTTACAAAAGTAAATAATAAAAATAGTAATCAAATTCAAAACGGAAACAAATTTGGAAAAGACAGACACTGAAAAGAATAAATTTTGTATTTGGCCGGAGTGAGCCGTGCCACGCCTCAGCGCCACACACACGCCTTACGCTCTAACTCACGACGACCCTGTTCATCGATTTCTAGTAGTCATGATGTGATAAATTCGGAACGAGAAGTTTACAACATTTAGCACGTGCGTACAGTGAACACTTAGATCCCTTCAGTACATTCCTTGGCCGAGGCGGCTCTTTGGAGATTACAGTGTCCATGTCCCTTCCTCGTCGCTAGCAGCGGATGGTCTTCCCACAATGGTGTTTTTCCAACGCGTCGATTTCAAGCTGTTCTTTACTCCTCTCAACCGCTGGTGGTAGCGTCTCCAGCAGTGTCAGAGGCGGTTTCGTCGAAGGATGGGAGCGACCCGTTTGGTAGAAGGGATGCTGAAGCCCTCGTGTGAGATGCTAGCGGTTTAAATTTTTTAAAACTCTACCAGACGATTTCAGACTAGAGAAGACTAGCTGTGGGTCGGTGTGCCAGTCGATATGTCAACAAGATATACCGCCCACATAACGGAATTCAGTGGATGACACGAGCATTGCCACACAACCTCCCAGCAATGAAAGCGGAAATGCAAACGACACAGTGCTAAATAAGGATGCAGCTTGAAACAACACTTCGTGGCGTCAGTGTCACAGCGCCTCTGCAAATTCAAACGTAGGAGTGGAAGATCGTAGCTCGGCGACCCAGAATGATTATAGAATTGCTGCAGAGAGGCAAGGAGCGCAGAGGGAGGCGATAAACGAGGGCAAACGCGTTCATGCACTCAGAGGCTCCACAACATAGTACAGCCACGGCTCCTTATATAAGGCGACTTTAGGAAATTAAAAGCAAGGACAGTCGTGCTGCCAATTGGACCGTGTTGCCAGAATCAGGAAGTGTCGGTCTGTTGACTTTCAGTGACACCACGATAAGTTTATCGAAGGCGGTCAGTCTGCTACCTACTTGGTGACTCAGCCAGTCTGACGCCATGGCTCTGGTCTGCCATTGCTGCCTCATGAAACACTGCGAATTAGGGGAAGACAGGTGTGCAGCCAGCCCTTCTCCACTGCGAGTCACCATAGATGATATACAGCTGTCTTTTGCATACTGAACGCCGTGGAGTGTTAGCATAGCCAGTTAGGTTATTCGTGAACATCTGCTGCAGTTTCGTCGATCCATGCTGGATGATTAGGCCCTAATCTTCACGACAGTTGACATCCTGGACCAAAGTCAAATGTCCTCTTCTGTGCGCGCGACGGAATGTCTGTGAGAGTGCTGAGATGGGAGCCACAAAGTATTCCAAAATGTGAGACCTTAACTTTTCCCGGCGAATCGAATGTTCGAATAACTCACGGGTTTCTGCCGGGTGACGTCGTCGAACACCGCCGATATTTCGACAGGAGCACACCCTGCCATTCTCAAGGGACAAATGCAAGGAAGGAAAAATGTAGAAGCAAATATAATACCTCGGTTCATGGAGGAGAAACAAGGAAGAGACCACACACAGAACAAGTGTCAACACAACCAAAGATAACCAACATCACAAATATCGATTGCTTGCACATTTTTCCTTCCTTGCATTTGTGCCTTGAGAATGGCAGGGTGTGCTCCTGTCGAAATATCGGCGGTGTTCGACGACGTCACCCGGCAGCAAACCCGTGACTTATTTGAATACTCCAAAATGTCTTGGTGGGCAGTGCCTTCTAGTCAATAGTTCACTTACATACGAGCCGACGTCACATCTCGCTAGCGAGGCGCCAGTACTTGCCCGTGGTAAGTGCTTGTTTGTGGGCACCGACCACCGACCTGAATAAACTTTACATTGACGGTGACAAGGTCCTGGGATGTCGATACGCGTATTTAAAGATGGTGGTAGTATCTCGTGCACAACGTATAAAAGGGCATTGCAAAGGCGGAGCTGTTATCTGTGATTCACGTAGAACGGTTTCCGATGTGATTTTGGCAGCAAGAGGGGAGATAACAGACTTCGAATGGAATGTCAGTTGGAGCTAGACGCATGGGACATTCCATTTCGAAAATCGTCAAGAAATTCAATATCAGCAATGTCAAGAGAGCGCAGAGAGTACAAAATTTCAGCCATTACCTCTAAGCACGGATAACGCAGTGGCCGACGGCCTTCACTTAACGACCGAGAGCAGTGGCGTTTGCATAGAGATGTCAGTGCTAACAGACGAGCAACCATGCGTGAAATAGCCCAGAAATCATTGTTGAATGTGCGACTAACGTGTCTGTTAGAATAGTGCTCTGAAAATTGGCGTACCACGCTATGGCAGCAGACGACCGATGCGACCGCTTTTGCTAGCAGCAGGACATCGCCTGCAGTGCCTCTCCTGCTCTGTGTGTTGAATCCAAGACGAGTGAAAACCGTGGGCTGGTCAGCTGAGTACCGTTTTCCGTTGGTAAGAGCTGATGGTGGGGTTCGAGTGTAGCTCAGACACCACGAAACCATGGACCAAAGTTTCAAGAATGTACTGTGCAAGCTGGTTTTGGCTCCATAATGTGTGGGCTGAGCTCACATGGAATGGACAGGATCCTCTGTTCCATATGAACCGGCCATTGACGGTAAATGGTTATGTTCGGCTAGTTCATCTTCAGCCAGCCATAGACTTTATGTTCCCAAGCAACAATGGAATTTTGAAGGATGACAATAGCGCCATGTCACCGGGCCACAATTGTTCGTGATTGGTTTGAAGAATGTTCTGAACAATTCGAGTGAATGATTTGCTCGCCCAAATCACCCGACATGGATCCCGTCGAACATTTACGGGACATAATCGAAAGGGCAGTTCGCAGACAAACTCCTGCACCGGTAACACTTTCGCAATTATGGACGTTTATATAGACAGCATGTCTCAATATTTCTGCACGGACTTTCCAACGATGTGTCGATGCCACGTCGAGTTGCTACGAAGGGCATAAAAAGGTCAAACACGATATTAGGAAGTATCCCATGACTTCTCCATCTCAGTGTATAGCACTGTTAACTCAACACGACAAATAAAGGTTATTGCAGACACCACAGTCTCACTGACGCCTCTGAGCGTCAACTGCACCACTCTCACACTTAGTGTCCAGCCTGCTGCTCATAACGCGACCCTGCTTTCCATGTCGAACGTAACTTCAGTTTCCAGAAGAATCAGATGCGTAATTGTCAATGTGTTATGTACCTGTAACTGACATTTTTAAAACCACTATGATATGAACCATGAAACAATTTAAAAATGTTGTTGATTAATACGAAAAAAATTTCTTCTAAATTTACTATATTATAATATAACTTGTAATGATTGTAATTTTTTACGTACTTAACTTTAAATGTATCTACAAAATGTTAATTAATATAAAAAATTACCTTTGGTTCTCTGAATCCTTAAAACGAAGAAATAATTTGCTGGTTATAAAAGTTCACAGAGGCAACGTTCACTCCACAACTTAAGTAACATTTTTCTATGCACTATCAATACCTGTATTAGTAAATCAAGCAGTGATCTTACAACATTATTCAAAATAATATTTATTTATTTTGCTTCACAGTTATGTAACATAAATATCTTAAAGGTAATCATTCAATGCAGAATCCATGCTGTTCACAGTTGCCTTTTCTACACTTTAAACTATAGGATCAGTATTTCATGAAGACAGATTTGGCGTTGTTTTTCGTTCATGACAGTGGTTTTAAAATTAGAATGACAATAGACAGTTTTGCTTGTAATGAGATAAAATAAATAGTTAATGCAGTCTAACATTTATACTCTCATGAATCTAGAACTGTACACAGAAAAACCCTTAGACTGCATAAATAAAAAATAATAGCGAATGGTAGCGACAGAGTTCTTATATTAAACAGCAGCAGATATCAGTTTTTGTTTAAGATAATTGTCAAATCTTACAGATTCAGACACTAATAAATTTTGTAGTTAATGATAACAGTAAGAAGGTCTAAGAATATCAGGCTTCTAGGTGGAATCATTAATGATGACTAACAGTTTCCTGTGTGAGCGCTAAACATGCTGCACTGACCCACAAAACTGGAGCTCTGGAGAAAATGATTATTTATGAGAAGTGAGTCATATTACAACGATCATACAGCGTGTAGGGTATTCGGATTCTGATTGCCTACTTGTCAGTTAGGTCATTGTCTAGGCACACTGTAGCTATTCATCAATTATCTGGTTAGTAATTGCGTGCTGTGACAAAGTATCTCTCAACTGTATAATCATTTATCAACAGAGTTTTTTCTGTTCTTTTTTCATGCTACACATAGAAGTCTTTTATGTAAATAAATTAATAAACGGCGACCGTTTTCTTAAAATTAGTAGACAGATTTTCGGTTATTTTACAATAGCAAACAAAGCTAATTAGTTTATTACGAATTATAGATTCGTTAAAATTATTTCATAGAGTTTTAACAGCGAAGTCAGAAGGATCAGCAACAAAAATGTTAAGGGGCGGTGGCGGTTGGCACAGGAGAGGAATTCGTGACGGGCCGCATCAAACCAGTCATAAGACTGATGACACCAAAACACAAAAAAGAAGCGAATGGAGCTTATTCATCAACATCATGCACGTTGAAGCAACATGAAATTATTTCCCTCCATACAGCACGCATGTGTGACACTTCCTCAATTTCCTTTGTGTAGGGAAAGTAGATAATCGACACCGTTTATGAGAAAATCTCTTAGCATTTTCAAATATTTAGACGCAACATAACGCCAAAGTTCTGGAGCAGGAGAATGGTTTCTTGTGACCCTGTACGGTGGAGACATGGACAGAGATACACTGGCCGATGTCTGCCTCTGACAATTCTTTAAATCTTGAAGAAAAACTCAAGTTCATACTTGCAAGGCGGCTGTCTAAAGGAGATTCCGCTGAGTACTCGAGATTCCGCTCAGTATTAAACTTTTCTACCCACCATCAAGTACAAGCATTGCTGGGTAAGGAAAAGATTCCTTTAGTGTGGTGCTCGACGCTACTCACAACAGAGGTAAACACCATAACGACAACAGAAATGCGTCTCCAGACTCATTACCGAAAATCTTTTTTTGAAAAAGTAAGGTAGGTTGCAGCAAAGGCCTTGTAGATTCGAAAAATTAGGACTGTGGTATTCTATTGCGGCCATGTATACGAGCATATGTCCATGTAGAACTCTAGGAGAAGGATACTGATATATATATATATATATATATATATATATATATATATAACCTCTAAGAAATTAGTTTATGTTAGGAGGAGGTGATGTTATTTTGTTTCACAAGCTTCGATGTTTATAAGCCTCTACCACGAAAACACACTTCTTTTTACTTTCCGCAGCCTTTGAGGGTGGGGGTGAGGTGTGGGAACTTTCTTGATGTCAAGCGTTGACAATTAGAGGCCACTACCACTTAAAATAGTTTAAAAGTCAAAATTACAGAGCTGAAATCTTTCCTTTTTCAAATTATTTTAGTGATGTGCGAATTTTGCTGTTTCTTTTACGTACTGAATTTCGACAAGTAGGTGGTACAAAGGTACATGTGATAAATGAAAATTATAAAATATTTTACGCTTTGCACGGTAGGACTGAGTGAGATTGGTTGTTGGACAGAAGAGAAGGAAATTATAAGGAAATACCTTGAAATTGTCAAACTTTCAGTTTTCAAGATCTTCCCGTGTTAGCACAGGTTTCTCGACATCAAAAATTTAGATTCTACACTACACACCAGCTACATACAACATGCTACAAGAAAATAAAATTTGGACCTTTTGTGAGGTTGAAAGTAGCTGCCGACTGGACCACAAAAGATCCGTGAAATCTCGACAACTATCGAATGTAGCGTGCTGTTTAAAGGTGTGATGGCCGTACGCTGACTTCCCGAATACACCTATCAAGAAATTTTTTGTTTCAATGCTCTTGTGTTTTAGATTTAGGTAATAAAGACGTTCGTATAACATATTCCTTCTTTAGCAACTATCTCGGAAAATTTGAGTAAGATGGCTGGGCTCATCTGTATCAGTCTGGAAGGTAGACCATCTGGTAAGCACCAAAAGCTTCTGTGATGTTATGAAGGTAGGTACTGGTGAAAGTAAAGCTGTGTGGACGAATTGTGAGTTGTGCTTGGGTACCTCAGCCTGTAGGGGACTTGCCCGCGAAATGTAAAGGTCCCGATTTCGAGTTTCGGTCCGGCACACAGTTTTAATCTGCCGGGACGTTTCACTAAAAACTTGGCATTGAATGAAAATAGAAAAGTTTTGTTACACATGACTCTAGGTATTCCTTTATGAAATTACTCACAGGAGATTACTATTTTTCATTATATTCTGTTAAGGATATGTGTAAACTACACTATGTGAGCAAAAGTACCCGGACACCTGGCTGAAAATGACTTACAAGTTCGTGGCGTCCTGCATCGGTAATGCTGCAATTCAATGTGGTGTTGGCCCACCATTAGGCCTTCATGACAGCTTCCACTCTCGCAAGCATAAGGTCAATCACGTGCTGGAAGGTTTCTTGGGGAATGGCAGCCCATTCTTCACGGAGTGCTGCACTGAAGAGAGGTATCGATGTCGGTCGGTGAGGCATGGCACGAAGTCGGCATTCCAAATCATTCCAGAGGTGTTCTATAGGATTCAGGTCAGAACTCTGTGCAGTTCAGCCCATTAGCGGGATGTTATTGTCGTGTAACGACTCCGCCACAGGCCGTGCATTATGAACAGGTGATCGATCGTGTTGAAAGAAGCAATCGACATCACCTAATTGCCCTTCATCAGTGGGGAGCAAGAACGTGTTATAACATCAATGCAGGCTTGTGCTGTGATATGATAGTGTCAAGCCAAACAACAAGGGGTGCAAGCACCCTCCATGAAAAACACGACCACACCATAACACCACCGCCTCTGAATTTTACTGTTGGCACTACACACGCTGGCAGATGACGTTCACCGGGTATTCACCATACCCACACCCTGCCATCGGATCGCCACATTGTATACCGTAATTCGTCACTCAACACAACGTTTTTCCACTGTTCAGTCATCCAAGCGAGGCGTCGTTTGGCGCTTACCAGCGTGATGTGTGGCTTATGAGCAGCCACTCGACCGTGAAAACCAAGTTTCCTCACCTCCCGCCTAACTGTCACAGCACTTGCAGTGGATCCTGATATAGTTTGGAATTCCTGTGTCATGGTCTGGATAGATGTGTGCTTATTACACTTTACGAACCTCTTCAACTGTTGGCCAACTCTGGCAGTCAACAGGCGAGGTCGGCCTGTATGCTTTTGTGCTGTACGTGTCCCTTCACGTTTCCACTTCACTATTACTACGGAAACAGTGGACCTAGGGATGTTTAGGAGTGTGACAAATCTCGCGTATACACTCCTGGAAATGGAAAATAGAACACATTGACACCGATGTGTCAGACCCACCATACTTGCTCCGGACACTGCGAGAGGGCTGTACAAGCAATGATCACACGCACGGCACAGCGGACACACCAGGAACCGCGGTGTTGGCCGTCGAATGGCGCTAGCTGCGCAGCATTTGTGCACCGCCACCGTCAGTGTCAGCCAGTTTGCCGTGGCATACGGAGCTCCATCGCAGTCTTTAACACTGGTAGCATGCCGCGACAGCGTGGACGTGAACCGTATGTGCAGTTGACGGACTTTGAGCGAGGGCGTATAGTGGGCATGCGGGAGGCCGGGTGGACGTACCGCCGAATTGCTCAACACGTGGGGCGTGAGGTCTCCACAGTACATCGATGTTGTCGCCAGTGGTCGGCGAAAGGTGCACGCGCCCGTCGACCTGGGACCAGACCTCAGCGACGCAAAGGATGCACGCCAAGACCGTAGGATCCTACGCAGTGCCGTAGGGGACCGCACCGCCGCTTCCCAGCAAATTAGGGACACTGTTGCTCCTGGGGTATCGGCGAGGACCATTCGCAACCGTCTCCATGAAGCTGGGCTACGGTCCCGCACACCATTTGGCCGTCTTCCGCTCACGCCCCAACATCGTGCAGCCCGCCTCCAGTGGTGTCGCGACAGGCGTGAATCGAGGGACGAATGGAGACGTGTCGTCTTCAGCGATGAGAGTCGCTTCTGCCTTGGTGCCAATGATGGTCGTATGCGTGTTTGGTGCCGTGCAGGTGAGCGCCACAATCAGGACTGCATACGACCGAGGCGCACAGGGCCAACACCCGGCATCATGGTGTGGGGAGCGATCTCCTACACTGGCCGTACACCACTGGTGATCCTCGAGGGGACACTGAATAGTGCACGGTACATCCAAACCGTCATCGAACCCATCGTTCTACAATTCCTAGACCGGCAAGGGAACTTGCTGTTCCAACAGGACAATGCACGTCAGCATGTATCCCGTGCCACCCAACGTGCTCTAGAAGGTGTAAGTCAACTACCCTGGCCAGCAAGATCTCCGGATCTGTCCCCCATTGAGCATGTTTGGGACTGGATGAAGCGTCATCTCACGCGGTCTGCACGTCCAGCACGAACGCTGGTCCAACTGAGGCGCCAGGTGGAAATGGCATGGCAAGCCGTTCCACAGGACTACATCCAGCATCTCTACGATCGTCTCCATGGGAGAATAGCAGCCTGCATTGCTGCGAAAGGTGGATATACACTGTACTAGTGCCGACATTGTGCATGCTCTGTTGCCTGTGTCTATGTGCCTGTGGTTCTGTCAGTGTGATCATGTGATGTATCTGACCCCAGGAATGTGTCAATAAAGTTTCCCCTTCCTGGGACAATGAATTCACGGTGTTCTTATTTCAATTTCCAGGAGTGTAGAAAGGGAAGCTGGTCGTTAGGTACTACATCAGTAACAACAGTTCGTCAGCGGATAACAGAGCAGGTCTTTGCTAATTATCCGTATGAATTCCGTCGCGCAAAGGCACGGTTGTCTCCGCGGGCCAATCTTATGAAAGTTATCCTTAATCAATAGTTACAAGAAGTTAGTAGTAGAGCTGAACATCAACAAAGAGTAAGACGACTCAACACAATTTCATTTTTTCTGTGAAATAACCCATGAAATTAAAAGTTAAATGCAGTTATTTTATATCTTTTGTTGGTCATTCATTAGCTACACCATACTATTTTACTCCAGCTGTGTGGATATAACTTAATAACGGAATTTAACTACAATTTGACGAAAATTTTTGCAGCCATATATAAATATATTAGGTTTTAATGTTTGATGATTTAATTATGAGTCTTAAGAGCCAATTTTTCTGATTTAGATACGCCAGTTTTCGATAACCGATATCCTGTTTAATTCAGAATTTTATTTCCTTTTTTTTATTCTAAAAGTAACTTTTCCTCAAAGGAAGAGGCAGGAGCTAAAGAATATTTTAACAGTTGCGAACTCATCACGTTTGTTTCGATTTGAAGTTTGGTTTGTTGTTAAGCCATACGCACCATAAAAATGTTACAGATCTAGAAGAACTGTTACGGGTAATCATAAATTACGATCGACATGTTGTTGGCTATAAATATGCCAGAAATTCATAAAACGCCGTTTGTAGCGATACGTGTGGCGCCATGTTGCTGACGGTTTGGAGACAAATGTCCGCTGGACGAGACCGCACACGCACGCAGGTGATTATAGCAGAGGCGGACGATCCGTCGAGTTGCGAAAATTCAATCTGTAGGTACTCTGTCTTATTCTCGCAGTAAAACAATTCCAATATGGCACTCCTGGCACTGATGTGTAGCGTTGGTGACAGGACGGCTGAGTGCGGTGACCCAGTATTGAACTCTTTAATACTTTTTAATCTCTAATCAAAGGCCGAAGATCACGTCAAGATTACGTCTCAAGAGCAATGTCAGTAACATTTGGCGTTACTTTAATAACAACGAATTTTTCACCTGTAATTACTGAAATTTCTGTTAGGATTGCTACATGGGATTAAGGTAGATAATGCGACTTTTTTCAGAAGGTGGTGTTTCTTCTCTAAATTTATTGCTAGGCTAGGTAACTATTAGTTCCGGATGTGACACTCTGATTTTACTACCAGCAATAACATTGACAGTACAGTTAAGAGACGTGCTACAGTAAAACAGCAAAGGCAATACTGTCCTTAGTTCGAGAACTGAAAGCGCACTACTGAAGGGGAGTGACATAAAATCTATAAAAGGGCAGTGCATTGGCGGAGCAATCATTTCTACTTAGGTGATTCATGTGAAAAGGTTTCCTATGTGATTAAGGCCGCAAGACGGGAATTAATATTTATTGAATGGTGGTTGGAGCTAGATGCACGGGACATCCACTTCCGGAAATGGTTAGGGAATTCATATTCCAAGATACACTGTGTCAAGTGTGTGCCGAGAATACCAAATTCAGACATAATCTGTCACAACGGACAGCGCAGTGGCTGATTGCCTCGCTCAACGACCGAGAGCAGCGGCGTTTGTGTAGAGTTGTCAGTGCTAACAGTCAAGTAACAATGCCTGAAATAACCGCAGAAATAAATGTGGAACGTATGCTAAACGTATCCGTTAGGACAGTGCGTCGAAATTTAGAGTTTACTGCTTGCAGCAGATGACCGACGCGAGTGCCTTTGCTCACTGCACGACATGGCTTGCAGCGCCTCCTCAGGACTCGTGAGCATATGGGTTGGACCCTAGACAATAGAAAACAGTGCCCTGATCAGATGAGTCCCGATTTCAGCTGGTAAGAGGTGATGGTACGGTTCAGTAATGGTGCAGACCCCACGAATCCACGGACCCAAGCTCTCGACAAGGCACTGTGCAAGCTGGTGGTGGTTGCATAATGGTATGGACTCTGTTTACATGGAACAAGCTGGTTCCTCTGGTCTAAGTGAGACCACACTTGACTGAAAATTGTTATGTTCGGCCTCTTGTAGACCATATGCAGCCATTCATGGACTTCGTATTCCCAAACGTGCTGAACAGCTCGATCGAATGATTTAGCCACCGAAATCACCCGACATTATTCCTATTGAACATTGATGGGCCATAATCGAGAGGTCAGTTCGTGCACAACGTTCAGGACAGGCAACACTTTCTCCATTATGGATAGCTATCGAGGCAGCATGGTTCAGTATTTCTGCAGAGGAGTTCCAACGACCTATTGAGTCCATGCCACGTCATGGGATTGTATAACGAAGCGGAAAAGAAGGCCCGACATGATATTAGGGTGTATCCCACGACTTTTATCACCTCAGTGTATGATGATTAATGAACTCAGCACTTAGCACTCAAGATCAGTTTAAGTTCAGTCTGATGTTATAAGCTACTGCCAGTCATAGAGTATCTACGACCTATAGATTCGCCTGTTTAGCTGCATGATTACGTGCTTGCCTACCATGCAGCGGGCCAGTGTTCGATTCCCAGCTGGGTTGGGGATTTTCTGCGCTCTTGGACTGGGTATTGTGTTGTCCTCATCATTATTTCATCCTTACCTGGATGGGGCCTCCCGGCCAAGAATGCAATACGCTCATATCCATTTTTTAAGACCTGTATGTCTACACATGGATGTTAAACCTTCATGCATTGCTCCTTAGCGAACTAAGCGCACAAACGTGAGCATGTTGCTTTCAATTTTTAGCATCTGCAGCCAAACGTCCATATTTTGAAAGGAATAAGTTTTTTATTAAAAGTCACGACCGGTTACGCTCGATCACTGGTGATAAAGATTCCTTTGATTAAGATTCTTTTTCCTCGCGCGATTAGCCGAGCGGTCTACGGCGCTGCAGTCTTGGACTGTGCAGCTGGTCCCGGCGGAGGTTCGAGTCCTCCCTCGGGCATGGGTGTGTGTGTTTGTCCGTAGGATAATTTAGGTTTAGTCGCGTGTAAGCTTAGGGACTGATGACTTCAGCAGTTAAGTCCCATAATGTTTCACACATATTTGAACATTTTTGAAAGATATGTTTGAATAGGTTTTCGTCGAAAGACTACAGCCTTAGAGCCACTCACCATCTTTTGCATCATGTTGTAAGCAAATAACGCCCTAAATGCGCTAGGCCTTATTTGAAACGAAAGAGGTAGCATAACCGCGCCACAAGCAGAAAGGTGGTTGAGAGGCAACAGGTAAGGGAGTACTGCCTTGCCTGCTGCCGTTAAACCATCTTTCTGTTTGTGGCTTGGTTATGCTACCCCTTTCGTTTTAAATAGGGGCTACCGATTTAAGCGCGCTATATGTTTACAACATGATGCGAATGATGGGGAGTGGCTCTAAGGCTGTAGTCTTTCGACGAGGACATATTAAAACAATCTTTATCACCAAAGCGTCTCTAATGGCGTGAAACCAGTCGTGACTTTTAATACAATATTCCACAGCCAGTGTGGATTATTTCTTTCGAAATAAGATCACAAAAAGTGCCTCGACAGCAGCGAAAATGCAAAATATGAGCGTACAGGAAAAATTATACAGCCAACTATGTTTTCTGAGGAAACTAAACGACTGCAACAACTTCATACTCAATATTCATGTGGTCTAAAACGAAATAGACACTTACTTTTCTTTATTTCAGTACACCCAAATAAAACACAACGGGTTTCCTATGTTTCTATGCTAGGGGGAGAGTTAATAATACTTCTATTTGAAACATGCTGTCGACATTCCGCTGTTCCGGCAATTACTCCACGCAGAAACATTCCCTGAACCGTATCTCAAGATTTTTTCATTATGAATGTTTTATTTCACAAACAGTGCAAGAGTCATCACATTTCGGCAGTGTTTATATTTCGTTCTTGCTCAGTTTGGAACTGATTACAACAGCAAATTAAAAATTCTAGAAGTAATCGATATTTGACATCTCCGTGGCTGCTTGGCGAAACTCATATTTATTCACGCTTCCTGCAAAGCTGTTGGCTGCACTCGTGTCACACTGCTACTCAGAAGATGAGTGTCAGAAAGCAGTCTCTCAGCCTGAAGAATCATGGAGACATCGTAACAAATGTACAAATCTAAAATTCATATTAGCCGGAATTTACTAACATTACTACTTGAGAAAAGTAATCAATCGGCTGTCATTTACCATGAATAATTGACACTATTGCAGTTTATTCACTCTTTCCATAAAGCTGTCGAATGCATTACAATGTATCCGTAGATATCTGCACTGGTTATGAATGTGGGAGTAATTTCCCGATTTGGCAAATTTTGGAGGCGTCGAATCACTTACGTACATAAAAGGGTCTCTTGTCTCCTACATCACGTAACAGATATGTTTTTTCATTAAAACTACCTATGAGTTCCTATTTTAGCACAGCGACAACGTATTTTGCAACGTCTACCCCTCATACCCCTCCCCTCCCCCTAAAGAGACATTACTCGGTTACTAACATTTTTCGGATGGAGTTCTTGTTTGTCTTTACCCGTCATTCGTGTCACCAGCTCAACAAAATTCAGCAAATAAATTCTACAACCCTAACTGTGAGTCACTCAGGCAGGGATTGAATTAGCAAAGGGTACAGGAACGAATAGGAATTGCGTCCACTACTCTGAATTCACAGAACACATCCGACAAACGCAGAAATAAACGAATGTCGTTCCGTTATTATTTTATTATGTTGTATCTAAAGCTTTGATTTATTAATCCTGCTTTAATTAATTAATGTAATCAATGTGGAATTAGTTTGCGTACTTGGTGTACTTTGGTAATAACATTCTATTGCGGAAACTTAAAAAAAAAAAGAGACAGACGCGTGGGGAATCGCCAACTACGGTTTCATCGATAACATCGGGGAGCCACTAACGACCGTAAAGAGTAATAACAACCTCATTTACGGCCATAGCTACCAGCGATTATTATCGGAAGCAGCAGCCGTTCGAGCTGAAGCCAACCAAAAATTACGTTACCTCGAAAAACAGAGCAAGGCACAATAAAATCTTTATTTATACCCTGTTCGAAAAAGAGAATACCCTGTGTTGTTTTAGACCGTTCTTTGAGAATCAAATTTCACATCCTTCTCTATCGATCTAGAAATCACAAAGGGGAATTAACAAGTAAGCAGACTGTAGAAGTGACACGATTATTACGAATACCAGCCAGCTGAACTGCTCGTAGTTTTAGATCGGTTTGTTCGTTCAGTAAATTTACTGGAAATACAGGCCGACCTAAGGCACAGATAGTACATAGGAAATTTTATTCACATTATAAAAAAAGAAAACGGATAAAGTAATAAATGAGAGACGCTCAATAACACATACCCATAGTAAGAGCTATAACAACATGAAGAGTATAAAAAGCAAAGACATAAAACCAACTTGAATCAAAGACGATTACAAAATTATTGCCAAAAAATAAAAATTTAAAGTAAAAATCTCAAATAAAACAAAAAAATTCCAGACAGAAACATAAATTGAAGCAAACCTATAAAAATAATAAAAAACAACCCAATATTCACCCAAAACTTATTTATAATGGTGTATATTAAAACATATAATATCGCTGATCAACTGTCATCCAAGCTGTCAAGAAAAATAGTTTACATAAAAACCAACTAAAATCAGTTACGCATCTCCAGTGCATCTGAGGAGAAAGTAAAAATTCTAAAAAAGGTACGACTTGCACCCAACGATATTACACGTAAGGTAAAAACACCATCGAGGAATTATAACTTTCACGATCATAATTAGAGACCATTATATTAGGATTATTCTTACTTACGTATTTACAGAGCATCTGACGATGGCAATGTGCCGAAATGCGCTCATCGTGAATAATTTACACAATGAAAACCATTTAAAGAGCAGCGTAGCTGACTGATATTCGTAATAATCGTGTCATTAAAATACACAGTTTGCACTGCGGGCTTCAAAGAACAAAATATTGTGGAAATAGAGGGAAGGGATCGGCCTGAACTCTTCATATAAAACATCCTGACATTTACTTTCATCGACTTTTGCAAAAGATGGAAAAACAAATTCGATATGTCGGATGAGGATTTCAGAATACGAATGAACTGTCTTATTACAGCGCCACAGCTTTCGCATCGATATACAATGAATATTGTCAGTTTATACACGTGCAGTCATGTGAGAACTATTTTGCCATGATTCGTGCAGCGTGTAAACAATTTGCATTTTATCACACGGTCTATAAAAACCAGATATAAATAATCTTCATTTCCTTGTAATGATAGTGCTACGTAAATTTTCAAAAAAATACACTAACGGAAAAAAATCGCAACACCAAAAAGTAATTACTGTGTAGTAATGAAATTTTAGGAATACTTTTGTCTAGGAAACACAATTAAGTGATTAAGATTTCAAGATCATATGTTAATGTAAGAGCGAGATAAGTCATTGCAAATGTGTAATCCTAGTACATTAATAATCAGTGTAACCGCAGAATGTTGCATGCAAACATGCAAGTGTGCTCGTATGTGTAGTACAAGTGCCAGATGTCAGTTTGTGGGATGGAGTTCCATGACAGTTTCACTTGGTCTGTCAGTATACAGTCTTTTAATTCTGTTCCTGGATGACGCTGGAATTGTTGTCCGATGGTATCTAATGTATGCTCGGTTGGAGACAGATCTAGTGGTCGAGTAGGCCAAGGCGATATGTCAACACTCTGTAGAGGCTGTTGTGTCACAACAGCGGAACGTGGATGAGCATTATCCTGTTGGAAAACACTACCTGGAATGATGCTCATGAACGGCAGCACAACAGGAGGAATCATCAAAGTAAAGTACAAATTCACTGCAAGGTTCCGCGGGATATCCACGAGAGCGCTTCTGCTGTCATGTGAAATCGCACCCTAGACCATACCTCCAGGCGCACAGTGTCTAGCATACAGGCAGGTTGGTTGCAGGATATCTCTGGCACCAAGGCTGAACCAGATTTAATAAGAAAATACCACAGACCCCCCCCCCCTCCCCCCCCCCCCCAATCCAATGACCCCTCGCTTGACACCATTGAGGTCGCATTGTGTCACTGTGGTGCCAACTGCTGCTCAAATTGCTGCTGCAATTGCAGTGCGGTGCCACAGCCATATTTCGAACGTGGTGGTCTTCCCCCTTGGTAATGCCATGTGGCCTTCCGGAGCCGGGTCTTATTGCACCCGTACATTCTTGTGGCCCCCACTACCAGCAATCATGTACATTGACTATATTCCTGCCAACTATTTCTGTAATACTGCAGAGGGAACATCCAGCTTCTCCTAACCCTATTACAAGGCTTTGTTCACACTGAATGAGGATTATTTTGAGTGATCTGTTTTTCACACTATATATATATATATATATATATATATATATATATATTTAACTGCAGTTGACAAGCTATTAAAACCAGCATTGACACGGTTAGCAATTGTTTAGCGTTAAGTTCGTCGAAAAGACAACGCTGAAAGCTGCGTCGCTGAACTACGGGTAGGCATCATTTCTCTGATCATCTTCATTCTGTTACAGCGTATAATGATGTCACAAACATATTTTGTTCCTCAGGAGGTGCTTCATTATAACTTGATGCATGTCGCTATTAGTTTACTGCACCTTGTGTTTGCGTCACCACTTTGCGAAGCGGAATTGCAAGCCGCTGAAGGACGTCATGAGACAGATTCTTATACATGAATTTATCACTTGCCTGAGCTGAAGTGCCGCAAAACCTTGGTCAGTGTACAAATTCATGCTTTCCAGCACAATACTGAAATTTTTAGTTCCAAAAAAGAGAAGTGAGATAAACGTCAAGTCAATTTGTCTTTTTAGAGGTAGACGTTTTGTGATGCTACACAGGGTGAAATGGTTGGTCGTTGCGAAGGAATCCGTTTCGGCAGGTAGACCAGTTGGCACTATTTGTGTATAAGAATTAAAGAAACTGCGGTGTCATAACTTGAACCGTTCGTTATAGAAAGAATAAAGGAATAATGTGCTTGAATGTACTACTTTCAGCTTTACAACAAATTACATTTTCCTCCACCGTAACTGAACCAGAACTTTCTACAACTGAAGACATAAAAAAACCGGCATTGCATAATGAATGTTCAGCTAATACATTTAATGTGACTCCTATTGTGATGAAACACTTTGATGTAAAAGTTTTCTACATTCGAAACGATTGGCGCTCATTGTCATCTAACCGAGCGTGGTGCCGAGTGGTTCGCACTCGGGATTCGCATTGTGGAGGACGACGTTTGAAATTCCCGTCTGTCCATCCACATTTTGGTGTTCAATGATTTCCCTAGATGGTCTCGGGGGAATTCCGGGGTGATTCCCTTGAAAAGGGCATGGCCAATTTCCTTCCCCATCCCTTCGTAATTCCAGCTTGTGCTCCGTCGATGTGTCGTCATATTCTGATCTTCCTTTCTTCACTGTCAACCCCCCTCCCCCCCCCCCCCCACACACACACACACCCTCTGAGCCCTCCTCGCTCTGACAGTGCCCTGGTGGATTTTCCCCGATCCGAAAACTACCTAATTATTAGGTTTACGATGGTAGTCGAACAATGGAAGAACCAGGTTATTTTGTATGACCGAACAGCTGTTTCTTTGAGAATACTGTGATATAATTCTACTTATCTGACGATTGTAATGCTTAAAAGACAGACGTCGTGAACAAAGTCATTGAGTTCTGTATCTCCATCATTCAGGGATTCTAATGGAACCGCACCTTGATTGTGTTACCAATAACTGTTATGATACCGAGTTAAGTTACACAGGAAGAATATTTATTTATTCATGACCTGTTTCGGACTGTATGTCTATTGTCAAATCTCTTGTGTTACACTAGACATACAAATGGAACATTTTACGGCCAGAATTCCCCTCGTATGACTGAAATGGATCAAGACTTACATTTATGGCTGATTTGATAACGGACAAACAGTCTAAAAACCCATCATCAATAAATAAGTGTTATTCCTGTACAACCTTATAACAGTTATTGCAAAGCCATTAACAACTCTATTTGTTGAGACTGGAATATCCTTGGGGCATAACTGGAGTTTACGTACTGTTGTAATTACAGTTGAAGTGTGCATTACATATTGTTCTGACAGTAGTATACTTCTGTTTATAATCCACTGAGTCGACATACGGAACACTATTACACATGTGGACATCTGTGAGTAGATCCAATGTAAAATTGCAGTGCTCCGTTTCGAACAGAACAACATAGGTTTTATTGCAGACGGTACAAAATTTGAAACTATCTCTGTATCGGAAATCAGAGGTAAGGAAAGACATATATTATAGCTAAACCTGGACTAAAATATTAATAAATTTATGCACAATAATAGCAAGAAAAGTTGTACAGCAGAAAGAAGCTCTAAGCTCTTACCGCAAGCCATTGTAATACTTCAACATATTATTTATACCGTTTCTAATCTTGTAAGTCGTTACTGTTTTGAGATGTCATCTATACTGTTTTCTTCCAGCGAACAGAGGCCAGTGCTTGGGCGTAACTACAATGTTGGCAGTCCTGGGGTAAGTACCTAAATCTAGGCCTCCTCCTCCTCCTTCAGGCTTCCCACATGCCCTTATCATTCCGAATTCAGCGAAACGTCGCACACGTTTCTTTTATCGCTATTACACAGGCTGAGATCAAAACAGTTTTACATGTACTCAACTGTTTCTACATACGGGCCTATTTCTTGATGAGCACCTTAGTCTTAGGGGCGCATTTTAATAACTATATTCAAACTGAGACTCTTTTCATTTCTCCCAATATTGTATACGCTATTCAGAATGACGGTTCCGTCATAGCTTTGGCCACAGCACTTGCTCATATGTTGACCCTTTCGTTCTAAGGATTCATTTAAATAATGTTCAGAGTGGCCTTTGGGCTATGTAGAGGAGGCAAATAATTCTCATGTCCTAACTTCAGAAATATTTACAAAACAAACTTTGATTATTGTAAAAGCTGAAAGACTTGCCTCACTGATCAGTTTTTTCACATGTCCATTCCATTTTTATTTTATTTGTTTCTTTCCTGTCCTTCTTACGCAACTAAAGGGCATTTATCGTTAACACGGATGCCCCAGCCAAGTTAGCTCCTCATATCACCGCTGAATAGTTTCTTTAATTCTACGCTGATTATTTTCTGGCTATGCTCTCAGAGTAGACAACATAAATCGTGGTGTGACGCAGTTCGCAGGAACACACCATTGTTTCATAAAATTCCAGGCAAATCAAATGACAAGTGAAACGAATGTTTCTGTCCCCATTCAGCGAAATCACATGAAAACCGTGATATGAAGCAAAACCACGAAGGGACAATAAACGTTTAAACCATTCTGTGGACGCAGTACCACCCATATCTTTATTCTTTAATCTTATTTAACATGTCTGAAACGTTTATAATACACATGTGCATGACAGTTTATTTACAGATACTGATCTGAACGCAAGAGACATTCTTAGATTGTGTAGTTTGTTCATCAAGCTTAAAGAAATTGCTTAAAATAGATGTTTCTATACCTCAGAGTTCAAGTTCTCGCCTTTTCTTTAATCCAAAGACGGTTTCGAAAGAACGATGACATTCTGTGGTGATCGGTAGTTTTCATAGCAAAATAGTGAATGTTTTCTTTGCCAGTTTTATGCATGATGGACATGTATAAGTTTCTTATCATTTGTAATCGGTGATGGTGCACTTCGTTGGACGTCGCAAAATAATGAGATGCGAATTGTTTTCTGCAGCCGAACGTTAAAGCTGTACCGACTTTGCTCATAAACTAAAGAAAATGTACTGTGCCTATTTTCTTGGAAAGAGGACATTTACTATCGTCGCGATTGTATTTCCCTTTTTAAAAGATGCTTGATTATAGGAGATGTGTTGATATTAAATAAGAGTGTTCTCCATCATCGAACGGTGGTCGCTTAAGTTGAGGTGCTATGGAGGACGGTCCAACGTGTGTAAGATCACCAATGCAGCTGCACCCGACTAGGAGCATGGCATTTAGGGTAGGGCTGTTCCCCTAAATTTCTCTCCCTTTGTGTTAGCAAAGGACCATCGCCTCAAAGGCATCCAGAGCTTGTGCCACACCCTGCAGGCTGCTCTGGCCACAACTAAGGAGGGCTGTGCTTCCAGATAAGACGGTGTCTACTCTCGCTTTAGGCGAAGGGATTTCCGTTTTCCAATAGAGGACATTTGAAAAAGCGGTCTCGAGTGTTTTCCACAATTTCATTTTTCTTCCATGGGGGCAGAGTCTTTCGGAGAAATACATTTAACAGTTTACATGAAGCATCTTGTTCTTGTCTTTCGTCTGACTGTGACTGATTTCTGCAGACTGAATGTCACCAGAAGGGTCTTTTTGTGGACCACCAGTGACAGAGTAGGACTCCGTCCCCATCTATGGTGAGTAGAGGGAGGGAGGTATGAGTGATGGAAGGGGGCGGGGGTTAAGACTACCTCTAAGTTGGCTAGTATATGAGCGCCCTTTGAGGTGGACACAGTCGCAACTGCTGCCCCTCTGCAATTTTTTGGCCCAATCCCCAGTATATGTAATGCATTGTGACCAGTTGATTACAAGTGCTGTTTTTTTTTTCACTACAATTTCGATGTGCAATTACCCAATAGTAATGAATTTTCCATCGCTTGTGTTAGAGTGTATTATCTTCGATTGCCTGGGTTACAAGACGATTGTCGAGCAGTCATCTGTAATGAACTATGATGTCAAACAGCTGTATGCTTGCACGTAATATACTTACTAAACTCCTCTTTGTCCAACACCAGCATCTCATGAGTTGAATATATTTACTGCAAAAAAAAAAAGAGATAGTACCTCTCCTCTCAGCATTTTTGCTGCCAGCTTGTAGGTGCAGGGTAGAATTTGAGTGCATTTGACACTAGTTTCGAGTCGTATTATGGATTTTTTCGCAGCAGGATAACATCAGTTATATGGTGTCATAAACGTTTGAGCTGTATTGCGATTTTAGGCAGTCCCTGTGTATCGTTATGTGTATAGTTGTGTAATTAGGCCTGATGTTTGTGACTAATTACACAATTAACCAAACTTTACTTCAGTTTCCCATCCAAAAGTACACTAATGTAACCTGTCTCTCCTGCATCTGGGCAGTTTCCATGTGTTTTGTTGTGCACTTGCGCTTTGCGTCCAGAAGGACCAGGGTTCAAGTGCCAGAAGGGGCCTCATGACTTTAATTTCCTGCCATTTCCAGGTGGGGGCTTGGACGGCAGCGCTCCCCTGGGACAATGAAATTCCCTCCAAAGTTTGAAACTCCCACCATTGTTGAAATTACAACCAAAATTCGAAATTACGCTCAAAATTCGAAATTCCAGTCATAATTCGAAATTCCCACAAACAGGATAGGTGAGGGTGGGTGGGGACATTGGGTTCGGCAGAGGGGACCCATGTAGAGGCTGACGAAAGCATATGACGTCATTCCAGGTGTGGGTGTGTCTTAGTTGTGGGGGTAATTAATCGATCAATTTATTTAATTTGAATATAAATTTGGTATCAAAGTTGCACCAGCACCGTCATCTCCCTACTTCTCCCTATCATGTTCAAGCTTCTGACTTTCCACACTCGGACCTGTAGAACATTATCCTTTGGTTATTCTCATGATCACCTCGCCTTTGGCAGTCCCCTCCCAGATAGCTAAATGTGGTATTATCCCAGAATCTTTTTCTAATGGAGAGATCATCATGACACTACTCACGTACAGGCCACATGACTTGTGGATCCACGTTATGTGTCTTTAATGTAGTGGTTTCCATTGCCTTATGCATCCTGATGCCGTTGATAAGTGCTGACTCTTCCACCTTTAGGAGTAGTTTAACCCCACGGACAAGAGAGTGCCCTCTTTGAGAAGGCCGTTGGCAGAACGAGGATGACTTCTTATGCCAGAAGTCTTCTGCAGTCAAGGCTGATTTTTAATCAAAATTTAAGCAGTAGCGAATGTCGAGCCCTGGAACGAGAATGTGTCCAAGTACAACGAAAAGTTATGTATACTGATAAGTTAAACATTATGCCCTTTGCCCATCTTGGATGCCTCCTCGTGGCGCTGCGGGCACGTGAACGGCGATAACGATGTAGTAAGTATGTAAGTGGAACCGACACGGATGATGGACCACCCTAACGAAAATATGTGCTGCAAAGGGGAAATTCATTGCTATGGGTGACTTTTACTAATGGCAGATTATTATTTCCCAGAGCCTGTGAATTAGTATCTCGCAAACGGCGAGGGAGGTCGAATGTTCACATGCTATTGACGTGAGCATCTACAGAAAGAGTTGGACGGTCAGTGAAACTACCATTAGGCGCTAAATGGTTGGACGTCCACGACTCTTCACAGAATCATGGGTTCGGAGTCTTGTATTCCCTGTGAAGTACAATAGATGGTGATCTGTGATATCTCTGCCGAAGCAGCACAATGCTTGTGCAAGCACAAGTGTTTCGGAGCACATCGTTCGTCTTGCATCCCTGCGTGTTCACATGATGACCCAACACATCGTCAGTTACGATTGCAGGAGCGTGGGACCATCAGGATTCGTCCGGCGAGCAATGGAAGCACGTCTGCTCATTTTTGCTACAGTAGGTCGCTGGCCGTCTCCATAAACGCCGTTATCGAGGTGCCCGGCGGCTCGGAACGTGCAGCGCACGACGGACGCAGACTGGTGGGAACAGTATAGTTACGGGAGACGTTCTCCTGCGCTAGCATGGGACCTGTGGTAGTGATCGAAGACACGTTGACAGCTGCGAACTACCTTCATCCCTTCATGGTTGATGTCTTTCCCGACGGCGATGTCATCTTGCAGCAATATAACAGTCCGTGTCTCGGAGGCAGAACCGTGCTACACTGGTTTGAGAAGCATTATAGTGAACTGAAGTTCATGTCTCGGAGGCCAAATTCTCCTGATGTAAATCCTATGGAACTCATCTGGGTCGCTATCGGACGCCATCACGGCGTATGCAAATCAGCGGCTTGTTAATTACGCGAATTACATGACCTATACGTAAATATCTAATGCTTGTACAAACCTACCAACAAGTTGTCGGATGCCTGATAAGCAGAATCGTTCCGGTGCCGGATAAACAAGTTATTAAGCCACTGGTCATGATGTTTTGGCTCATCAGTGTATTTGACCTGATAAGTAGCTATTTTGTAAATAAATTTCGGTTATTAAAGTAGAGTACAAGTGTAGACTAGAAAGATCATCATTCCGCTCGATAGGTGAACGATCTTGCAGGCAGCCTAGATAACCGTTCCTTATCTCTAAATGCAACCATTATGAATCTAGTGTTCTGGTCGTTTCGCTATTGAGTTGGACAGCGGTAACCATTTAACTCAGTAATTAAATTATGATGGTTCTTCTCCTGTGCTGTTAACACGTCTCTCAAGATTTAGCTTCCTCTTTTGTTATTTGGCCTGGCTGCCGAATTACTTTCATGAATCTGTATGCCATCAACAGATCACATACAGAAGGATGATTTTCATGAAATTTGAAAAATGAAGCAGTTTAATTCTCGAAGCTACTCACACAGGCTTACTGAATAAATTGTTCAGTGGTGGCTGTTTGAATATACCTGTGTCACGTACGCGAGGTCTGCATTGATCCAGTAGAGTTACTGTTGTTACAGACGCGTCAGAACTGCGGAGTAAAGTAAATGTTCCCTCAATCGTACAGCATTAGGTAAAGATGACGGTAGATATATGTATCTCTGGAGCTATCCCAGTCATATCTGCACCATATGGAGATGAAGAGCAATAGGCGGAAACATGTATATCTCGGCTGTTTAAATACAGAATTGCTTAGGTTAGTTGTTAGCTCCTGTGCCATAATTCATAATCGTGAGGGACATATTCGAAACATTTTCTCTGCGGGTTCAGTATTTGCTGATCATTGCGGGCAGTCGAGTTGGATCGCGGATTTACTTGAATTCAGCTTCTAGATTTCAATATTGGCGATTCCTTGCGATAGGAGTTAGTTTCAAACGTGGTTGACAATTAATATCATGTACTACTAATCTTCCCGATCCGTGGAAACGACAGGCTCAGTGTTAGTCCTCAGTCGCATCTATCATGATCGGTTCTGCAGACTGCCACGATTACTTGAGTACAATTGACGAGTCGCTTTCCTCACGGATGAGGCAGGGTACTCGATAACTATGTAGCAGAAACAGCAGTTCAGTATCGTATCGGTGTTTCATACATTTACAGAGCTGTATAACATGATACACTGAGGCAAAGGAAAGAACAGAATTGCAGAATAAAAAAATGGTAACATTTAACTGTCGGCTAATTTTAACATAAAATGAATCACTTTCCGGACGTGCCGCAATGCGATATTGCACTTTTAGTGTTCGTGGAGGCATATTAGTTCTTCAAATGGTTCAAATGGCTCTGGGCACTATGAGACTTAACATCTGAGATCATCAGTCCCCTAGAACTTAGAACTAGTTAAAGCTGACTAACCTAAGGACATCACACACATCCATGCCCGAGGCAGGATTCGAACCTGCGACTGTAGCGGTCACGTGGTTCCGGACTGAGGCGCCTAGAACCGTTCGGCCACCGCGGCCGGCTATATTATTTGTTGAAGAAGCTTATTACGCATTACAGTGTGATTGGCGTTATATAGTATAAGTAATCGCTGAGTACTACAAGAAAATCACTTGTTCTAAAAGTAAGACCACGTACCAATAATGGGAGTAAATGGTCGTAACTCGATATAACTAAATCTTAGTACTTTCGAAACTAGCGGCCGTATCTTCTTTCCTTGTTCTTGTCACCCGATAGGCATAAAAATTTGAAGTTAAATATTGTGAATATTACATGCAGCGTCCAATGCCTGCTGTGATCAATTTCTCTAATAATCTTAGATGTTTACAGAAACTCTGAATGAATTCCCTTGTGCTTTCTCTGCTACTTTCACTCCCACGTGAGCTCTTCTGAAACTATTTCTGCGCTGTCAGTATTAATTTCCTTCTCGTGTCGTTATTTAATCCGCTCGCGACAAAGTGTTTGGTTCTAAAAGCTTTCGGCTATTCAGCAGCCTGCCGGGATGTTATAGTACCATATTTTCATTTCCTCGAGAAAACATTGCTCCTGCCAAAACCATCCTGTCCTATGGATTATTGTGATAAATTGCGGTGGACTGTAAAAGTTCCTGTGCTTGAGAATGGAAATGCGTTGTACAACTGTGAAGCAGGTATTTCAGAGCATTCCACAATATACGTGTTAGATAGATATGCAGAAAATGTGCAAATAGGAACTGGTTCAGAGAACACTTATAAGCTGCTACCGACACAGAGAGGCCGGCCGCTGTGGCCGTGCGGTTCGAGGGGCTTCAGTCTGCAACCGCGTGACCGCTACGGTCGCAGGTTCGAATCCTGCCTCGGGCATAGGTGTGTGTGATGTCGTTAGGTTAGATAGGTTTAAGTAGTTCTAAGTTCTAGGGGACTGATGACCACAGATATTAAGTCCCATAGTGCTCAGAGCCATTTGAACCATTTTTTGACACAGAGAGGGCGTGACGGAGGAGGAGTGTAGGAGAAGACTGGAGAAAGCAGGAGAAGCAGATTATGTGTGTCATCTACACCTACATCTTTATCTACAAAGATACTCCGCAAGCCAGCGTAGGGTACGTGGCGGACAGTACCCTGTACCACTACTAGCCATTTCCTTTCCTGTTCCACTCGCAAGTAGAGCGAGGGAGAAACGACTGTCTATTTGCCTCTGTTTGAGCCCTAAATTCTCGTATCTTCGTGGTATTTACGCGCAATGTATGTTGGCGGCAGAAAAATCGTTCGGCAGTCAGCTTCATATGTTGGTTCTCTAAATTTTCTCAATAGTGTTTCCCGAAGAGAACGTAGTCTTCCCTTCACGGATTCCCATGTGAGTTCCTGAAACATCTCCGTAACACTTACGTGTTGTACGAACTTATCGGTAACAAATCAGGCAGCCCGACTCTGAACTGATTCGATGTCTTACTTCAATTCGATCTGGTACGGATCCCAAACGCTTGAGCAGTCCTCAATAGCAGACCGCACCAGCGTCTTGAATGCGGTCTCCTTTGCAAGTGAAACACTCTTTCCTAAAATTCTCCCAATAAACCGAAGTCGACTATTCGCCTTCCACACTACAGTTCTCACATGCTCATTCCATCTCATTTAGCTTTACAAAGTTACGACCTGATGTTTAAACAACTTGACCGTGTTAAGCAGGACACTAGTAATACTGTATCTGAATATTACAGGTTTGATCTTCTAACTCATCCGCATTAACTGTAATTTTTCCACACTTAGGGTTACCTGCCATTTATTGACTTACCTGTGTAAATCGTCAGTGTATACAATTCAATGGAAAGCGAGGAATATAATCACAGGATGAAGAATGACTTCAATGACACGAGAAAGGGCACAAGAAGTTGATTCGTGCATGTTCTTAAGTGTTTTTCTACATTTCATTTTTCGTTTTCAGTAATTTGCGTTTATTCAACTAATTTATGAACTGATATTGTGATATTCAGTCGTTCCACTCCCCATAACCTTTTGGCCAACAGTTTCAATGACCTCTAAAAGATCCAGTCCAACCTAGAGGTCACACATTGCGCAGTCCATGGAAGTGGTGCTGACTATATCCCTGTCTACATTCGCCTAGAGAAGAAAACTGGTACAGCAAAAGTGTAGATACAAATTTGGATACTGTTTCTACGATGTTCTTCTTCATCTTCACAAAATTTTAGTGAATAATTTATGTTAGTAGTCGAACTGGCCTTCGCCGCTTATGGAAGAAATTAAGCAAGCTCCACTTCAAGCGTAATTCCAGAATTGGGCGTCACACGTTATAGTGTAAGATTTAGTTGTAGCAACCACGTGGAATCGGTATTTTAACTAAAACAATGAATTTTAAAACAAGTTATAATATTCTCAGTTCCACTCCAATATTTTGCAATTATTACACCATGTCGTGTACGCTGTTTACTAATATTATGCATAAGGCCTACTGTATCATTAGATGTCCAGTGTCTGTTAGATACCTGGCAGTATTAAAGGTGAAGTCACTGACTGCTTCAAAGAAGTAAAAACTTGTCTACAACGTTCTCTTGTATTGCAGCGTTGCTTAATACACTAAAATAATTCTCTTAAGTAAATAGGGATTCTGGTTGTGGAGAGGCACGATTAAAAGATTGATACTGTAATCGCGCAAAAAAAAAACAAAAAATATGTATCCGTATAGCAATTATTTCCACCCCAGCGTTATTTCGTACTATAAATAGTTCTGTTAAATGATTAGTAACTGAGGTAATGGAAAGAAAGTTGACCGTATGAGACCAGTCAGAGTTTCATCATCATGGTGAGTGAGGCTGTGTTAGAAAATTGTAATCTTATGGAGCTGTTATGACCTGAAGAACATCCGTACGTGTGATGATACAAACATTGAAACGCATACACAAACCAAGGGTAGGTCGATACTTCACGTAAATGATGAAATTACTCTCAATCAGTAATCACAGTATCTACAGAATTCGTACAAGACCTTACGTCAGAGGCATAAGGTGTAAGATAAATTGCTTTCGATCTTACACACGAGTTTCCTTCATAACAGTAGCAACATACGTTCCATTTTGTAATAGTGTACGGGAAACCAGTTTTTGGACCGAAGACAGTGGGCATTAATCGTACCTGCTGCTTCATTGACAGGTACGATTGCAGACGTTGGCGCATATGTGAGCAAACACATTATCATACCGAAATCGTAGTGTTTGCGTTGTTGTTTTCATAGGGATCATAATGATGTGTGAATTAATGTCATAGGCGCCATAATGATGGGTGAATGAGCGTTTGATGTGTGTGACGGTACTTCTACTTGTGGAAAGGGGAGAGTAAATCATAAAAGTGTGCCATGTTTAAATTATGAAAGCCTACAGTACAAAACACGTGAGGAGTGGAACATTGACATTGTATTATTAAAATGCACAAATTTTCGATGTCAAATTACTTGTAGAGTTCCTGATTGAAACTGTTCTTCAAAGTCCATTATATTTTAAACTTGCAGATACGCAAATACCACTGCTTGGACTGATATTTCGGCCACGTGTCGTCCGCCTTCCTCAGAGTGATTTACAAGACTGACGATCAGGTGCCAAGCGCGGCCTATTATGCTCCAACGCGGCGGTACTGCGCATGCTGGTCACAGCTGCTGGTTGGCGGCAAAGAGGTTCACTTAAAAACGCGCCGCCATTGGAGAAAGCGTTCAGATGTTCAGTTCGCTTGTCGATGTATATTCGGCGGCGGTAACACTTTGACGACTCCTCTGCAATTTAATTACACCAAAACCCAGATTCCATGCCTTATGCAAATTAAAATTATCGTTATTTTTTGAGATGACGGTTAATCTAATTATCTACACAATTTTCTGCCACAGCTGACATGTCTGGCTGTAGTAAGTATGTTTGTCTTCGGTGTTCCACGCACATCTCATGAATGGTTGTTATTGTGTGACCTATTTATGACTTATCACAATTTCCTCAAGATATCTCATACACATACACCCCACAAAGGAATAAATCATCCTTCACAAAACCAAATAAGGCTGCAACTTTTGCAGAAGGCCGGAAGATCACCTTGATACGGTGTTCTTCGAGACTGGATTATCTTCCAAGAAAGAACAGCCACGTAAGACACGGAATCGAGCTCTTGGTGTAATTAAATTGCAGGGAAGTTGACAAGATGTTACCGCCGCCGAGAAGCGAATCCAGTGTCTGAACGGTTTCACCACAGGTGGTGTGTGTGTAAGTTAACCTCCTTGCCGCCTACCAGCATCTGCGACCAATACGGGCAGCACGGCCGCGGTGGAGCATATAAGGCCACACTTGACACCTTGTCGTCAATCTTGCGACGCACTCTAAGGATGGTCAGACAGTAGGTGGCAGAAATATCAATCGAAGAAGTAGCATTTGCGAGGCTGGATGCCCGAATTTTGATGGACTTTTCCTCACGCCACGTGAAGTTAAAAATTTTCTTAACAACACTCTTAATTTCATTAAGGAACTGGTGTGATGGTCATACTAAATAAGTATGCAACTGCAGCAGCGGAAAGGAGCTTTCGATCAATATCAGTTAGAAAAAATACACTCCTGGAAATGGAAAAAAGAACACATTGACACCGGTGTGTCAGACCCACCATACTTGCTCCGGACACTGCGAGAGGCCTGTACAAGCAATGATCACACGCACGGCACAGCGGACACACCAGGAACCGCGGTGTTGGCCGTCGAGTGGCGCTAGCTGCGCAGCATTTGTGCACCGCCGCCGTCAGTGTCAACCAGTTTGCCGTGGCATACGGAGCTGCATCGCAGTCTTTAACACTGGTAGCATGCCGCGACAGCGTGGACGTGAACCGTATGTGCAGTTGACGGACTTTGAGCGAGGGCGGATAGTGGGCATGCGGGAGGCCGGGTGGACGTACCCCCGAATTGCTCAACACGTGGGGCGTGAGGTCTCCACAGTACATCGATGTTGTCGCCAGTGGTCGGCGGAAGGTGCACGTGCCCTTCGACCTGGGACCGGACCGCAGCGACGCACGGATGCACGCCAAGACCGTAGGGGACCGCACCGCCACTTCCCAGCAAATTAGGGACACTGTTGCTCCTGGGGTATCGGCGAGGACCATTCGCAACCGTCTCCATGAAGCTGGGCTACGGTCCCGCACACCGTTAGGCCGTCTTCCGCTCACGCCCCAACATCGTGCAGCCCGCCTCCAGTGGTGTCGCGACAGGCGTGAATGGAGGGACGAATGGAGACGTGTCGTCTTCAGCGATGAGAGTCGCTTCTGCCTTGGTGCCAATGATGGTCGTATGCGTGTTTGGCGCCGTGCGGGTGAGCGCCACAATCAGGACTGCATACGACCGAGGCACACAGGGCCAGCACCCGGCATCATGGTGTGGGGAGCGATCTCCTACACTGGCCGTACACCACTGGTGATCGTCGAGGGGACACTGAATAGTGCACGGTACATCCAAACCGTCATCGAACCCATCGTTCTACCATTCCTAGACCGGCAAGGGAACTTGCTGTTCCAACAGAACAATGCACGTCCGCATGTATCCCGTGCCACCCAACGTGCTCTAGAAGGTGTAAGTCAACTACCCTGGCCAGCAAGATCTCCGGATCTGTCCCCCATTGAGCATGTTTGGGACTGGATGAAGCGTCGTCTCACGCGGTCTTCACGTCCAGCACGAACGCTGGTCCAACTGAGGCGCCAGGTGGAAATGGCATGGCAAGCCGTTCTACAGGACTACATCCAGCATCTCTACGATCGTCTCCATGGGAGAATAGCAGCCTGCATTGCTGCTAAAGGTGGATATACACTGTACTAGTGCCGACATTGTGCATGCTCTGTTGCCTGTGTCTATGTGCCTGTGGTTCTGTCAGTGTGATAATGTGATGTATCTGACCCCAGGAATGTGTCAATAAAGTTTCCCCTTCCTGGGACAATGAATTCACGGTGTTCTTATTTCAATTTCCAGGAGTGTAGTTGCTGTCACTGACTGATGTATTTCAGTTTTCTATTACAGCCAGATATATATTAAAATTAGACCTTATATCCTTAAAACGTTTGCTTAAGCGTCGGTATTATGTACATCTCTCATGTCTGCAACGATCAGATGTAGGAAAACTACATGAAGTAGGAACATCTATGTCGTGTCAACTCAGACGAAAGTGAAATACTGTTACGGAACCGGTACTGAAGAGAAATTAAAAGTATAATGCGAATTGACCATTAGATGCTACTAGAGGCAGGCAAGCCAATATAAAAAGAGGCTGCAGCGGTGGCCTTACTTCAGAGAAGCAGTGACAGGAGAAGGGTTGGGTCAGAAGAACTGAGTCACTTCGAACGTGGACTAGTCAATGGGTATCACCTAGGTTATAAATCCACCCAGAATATTAGAACCTCTCTAAAGCTGCCCATGTCTAGTTTTGGTGATGTGGCTTTGAAAGGTAAACACGAACAACCACAGCTAAACTAAGACCGGCAGACTCGCAGGCGGGACCGTCGAGCAGTGCCAACGGTAGTTATAAAAAATCACATGAAATCAGTCTAGTATATTGAGTTCAAACGAATGGAGCAGTTCCTCATTCGCCACACATTTCTGCAGTCAGTACTAATCTAGGCTTGAGGTGGTGTGGAGGGCGACGCCATTAGACGGTAGATGACTGGATACGAGTGATATATAGTGACGGATCAGGCTGTACCCGGTGGCAATGCGGTGACTGGGTTTGTATTTAGCATATGCCTGGACAGTGTTATCTGACATCACTTGAAGTGTCAAGCGTAAAGTGCGGAGGAGGAGGTGTGGAGGTGTTTTCCGTAGTTAGGGTATGGTTCCTCTGTTGCACTAAAGGAATCGCTAAAAGCGGAAGAATATAGTCATAATTTACGGTATTTCATGGTGCATACAGTAGAGGATGAATTCGGTGAGGATAACTCAATGACAGTGCACCCTATCATAAATCAGCATCTGTGAGGTTATGGTTTGTGGATGTCAACATTCCAAATGGGCTGGACTGCCCTGAGTTCCTAACCTGAATCCTATGGAACCCATCTGAGATGAATTAGAAGGTCGACATGCCTACAGATCCAAGGTTCGAACATCACTACGGTCTCTGGTTCCGCATCTTCCGTATGATCCATTCTTTCACAGAGATACGGACACCTCACTGAAATTGCCCACAGCATCGTTGAAGACTTCATAAAGACGAAGGGCGGACATGTCCCATGTTCATGCGCACTAATGGGTGTCCGGATTCGTTCAAATGGCTCTGAGCACTATGGTACTTAACATCTGAGCTCATCAGTCCCCTAGAACTTAGAAATACTTAAACCTAACTAAACTAAGGACGCCACACACATCCATGCCCAAGGCAGGATGCGAACCTGCGACCGTAGCGGTCGCGCGTTTCCAGACTGAACCACTTGGCCACAACGGCCGGCAGGTGTCCGGGAACTTTTGATCTGACAGTGTGTGTCGATGTGAAACTAGACAACCTCACGAGGCGATGTCTGTTTCTTCGATTGATGCTGTAACGGAAACAGGAATGAAAGAAGGTTGCTACAACCGTACTTGCAGGGGTGTCGTGCTATAAATATATTGACGTAAAACTTATTGTCACTTATGTACGATTAGTGAAATCATCATCTGACATCTAAAAAATCCTTCACAAGGCAAATATAGTACCAGTTACAGATACGATCAGATTCCCAGCGACATAAAGACTGTAAAGATCAAAGCACGGGAAACACAGTCAAGTATCCTTACCATACGTCTTTAGTGCTATCTGACCACGAACATATCGATCCCTCTGAGGTGTAGACAATGAGTAAACTGACTTCAACAAATCCTAACTTCTCTCTGTTTTCACTATGAGGGGAATATAAGGGCAAAGCAACAAAGTGACTTCCATTGTGTAGAATACCCTAAGGGTATTCATGACTCTTATGGAGGAACTACGACGTTTACCTCAGAGGATCCCCCTGTGCCACTGTAAGATATCGATATCGTATACTCTGAAGCTTCTATTCCTGGAGATTACGTCCTCCACATAACTCGGAATGGATACCGTTCTATTCCTCCTCGAGTTAACGTCAATAAACAGGTAGACGCTATAGTACTACTTGGGAGAAACAGAATGGTAATACGTTCCCATTTCCTGCCCTATAGTGATAGATGAAATCAGAAGATTCATAAGAACAGTTAATCCTTCGTGCGGACTCTGACAGCGTAGTGACAGACCTTTATCTGTACTCATCGGACTGGGTATTGTAGTGTTTGAAAGTAAGATAGACGTGTGCACTGAGATGACGAAAGTCATGGTATAACTTCTAATATTGTGTCGGACCTCCTTTTGGCTAGCGTAGTGCAGCACCTCGACGTGGCTTGGTCTCGGTAACTCGTTGGAAGCCCACTGCAGAAATTTTCATTCATGTGGTCTCTATAGCCGTCCGTAATCGCGAAAATGTTGAGAGTTATGTCCCATAAATGTTCGATGGGATTCAAATTGGGCGATTCGGGTGACCAAATCTTTTCCACGAATAGTCCATAATTTTCTTGAACCCAATCGTGAACAATTGTGGCCCGGTGACAGGGTGCATTTGTTTCATCCATAAAAATTGCATTGCTCTTTGGGACCATGAAGACCATGAATGGCTACAAACGGTCTCAAGTAGCCGAACGTAACAATTTCCAATTAACGATCGGTTCAGTTCAATCAGAGAGCCCAGTCCATTCCTTGTAAACATATATCGCACCACTATAGAGCCACCAACAGTTTGCTCAGTGCCTTGTTAACAACTTGGATCCAAGACTTAGTGGGATTTGCGCCACACTCGAACTATACCATCAGTCCCCTTTTTTTTTGAGTCATCATTCTTCTGACTGGTTTGATGCGGCCCACCACGTATTCCTCTCCTGCCCGAAACTCTTCATCTCAGAGTACTACTTGTACCCCATGTCTTCAGTTATTTGCTGGATGTATTCCAAACTCTGTCTTCCTTACAGTTTTTGCCCTCTACAGCTCCCTGCAGTACCATGGAAGTCATTCCCTGATGTTTTAATAGATATCTACCATCCTGTCTGTCCTCCTTGCCAGTGTTTTCCGTATATTTCTTTCCTCTCAGATTCTGCGCAGAAACCACTTCATTTCTTACCTTATCAGTCCACCTGATTTTCAACATTCATTTATAGCACCGTATCTCAACATTCTCAGGAATTTCTTCCTCAACTTAAGGCCTCTGTTTGAAGCTAGCAGACTTCTCTTCGCCAGGAATTCCCTATTCGCTAGTGCTAGTCTACTTTTGATGTACTTCTTGCTCTGTCCGTCATTGATTACTTTGCTGCCTAGGTAGCACAATTAATTAACTTCATGTACGGTAGGACCATCAATCCTGATGTTACGTTTCTCTCTATGCTCATTTCTGCTACTTCTGATTACTTTCGCCTTTCTTCGATTTACTCTCAGGCCATATTCTGTACTCATTAGACTGTTCATGCCATTGAGCAGATCAGGTAATTCTTCTTCACTTTCACTCATGATGGCAATGTCATCAGAGAATTGTTTCATTGATATCATTTCACCATGAATTTTAAATCCACTCCTGAACCTCTGCTTTGTTTCCATGATTGCTTCTTCGATGTACAGATCGAACAGCAGGGGCGTAAGACTACGGCCTCGCTTACACCCTTTTTAATCCGAGGACTTGGTTTTTGGTCGTCCAATCTTATTCGTCCCTCTTGGCTCTTGTAGATACTGTATATTACTCGTATTTTCCTACAGCTTACTGTTATTTTTCTCAGTGTTTCGGACATCTTGCCCCATTTTATATCTTCGAACGCTTTTTCCAGGTCAACAGATCGTATCAACGCGTCTTGGTTTTTCTTTAGTCTTGCTTCCATTAACAATCGAAACGTCAGAATTGCCTCTCTCGTACCTTTACTTTTCCCCAAGCCAAACTTATCGTCATCTAACTCATCCTCAATTTGCTTTTCTGTTCTTCTGTATATTATCCTCGTCAGCAGTTTGGGTGCATGAGCTGCTAAACTGATTATGCGACAATTCTCGCCTCTGTCAGCTCTTGCATCACATTTTTCCGAAATTCAAATGGTATGTCACCAGACTCATAAATTCTATACACCAACGTGAGCAGGCATTTTGTTACCACTTCCTCTAACGATTTCAGAAATTCTGATGTGATGTTGTGTATTACTTTTGTCTTATTTGATCTTAAGCTCTCCAAAGCTCTCTTAAATTCTGATTCTAATTTTGGATCCCTTACCTTTTCTAGCTCGACTCCTAATTCTTCTTCTGTTACATCAGACAAATTTTCCCCCTCATAGAGGCCTTCTATTTACTCTCTCCACTACCCGCTCTCTTCTCTGCATTTAACAGTGGGATTTCAGTTGCATTCTTAATGTTACTACCCATGCTTTTAATTTCAACGACGGTTAATTTGAGTTTCCTAAAAACTGTATCAATTCTTCCGACAAACGTATCTTTTTCATTTTCTACACATTTTTCATGCCGCCATTTCGCCTTGTATTCATTTCATTGATCAGCGATTTGTTTTCTTGTATTCCTGAATTGTCTGAACATTTTTGTGCTTCCTTCTTTCATCCAACAACGGAAGTATTTCTTCTGTTACCCATAGTTACTGCGCACTTACCTTCTTTGTACCTACGTTTTTCCTTCCAACTTCTGTGATTGCTCTTTTTAGAGATGTCCTTTCCTCTTTGACTGTACTGCTTACTGAGCTTTTCCATACTGCTATGTCTTCAGCCTTAGAGAACCACAAGCATATCTCGTCATTCCTGTGTACTTTCGTATCCCACTTCTTTGCGTATTGATTCTTCCTGACTAATCTTTTAAACTTCGTAATACTCTTCATGCCACTACGTTGTCATCTGAGTCTATATTTGCTCCTGGGTACTCGTTACAAACGAGTATCTGATTTCGAAATCCCTGTCTGACCAAGATGCAATCTAACTGAAATCTTTTCGCATCACCCAGCCTTTTCCTGGTAAACCTTCTCTTCTTGTGATTCTTGAACAGAGTATTCGCTATTGCTAGCTGAAATTTACTACAGAACTCAATTAGTCTTTGTCTTGTCTCATTCCTTGTTCCAAGCCCATATTCTCCTGTAACCATTTCTCCTAATCCTTCCCCTACAACTGCATTCCAGGAACCCTTGACTATTAGATTTTCATTTCCCCCAATGTGCATTATTACCCTTTCAGTATCTCCATATACTTTCTCTATCTCTTCATCTTCAGCTTGTGACGTTGGCTTGTATAACTGAACTATCGTTATAGGTGTTGGTTTGCCATCAGTTCTGATACGAATAATCTTGATAGTGAAGTGTTCACACTAACGCACTCTGTGCCCTACCTTTCCTATTCCTAATGAAACCTACTCCCGTTATACCATTTGCTGCTGCTGTTATGTTACCGGAAATCCTTGTCTTCTTTCCATTTGAATTCGCTGAACCCTTCTATGTCTATTTATAGATCGAGCTTTCGCATTTCCCTTTTCAGATTTTCTAGCTTCCCTGCCAAGTTCAAGCTTCTGACCCATAGAATGTTATTCTTTCGTTGATTATTCAATCTTTTCTCATAGTCACTTTCCCTTTTTCAGTCCCGTCCCCTTTTCCCAATGGAGAGCTCATCTGACACTTCTTCAGTTATAGGCCACATGTCCTATGAGTGCACTTTATGTATGTTTAGTAAAATGGTTTCCATTACTTTCTGCCACCTCATGCCGTTGATAATTATTGATTCTTCCCCCTTTTGGGGCAGTTTCCCACCCCAAGGACAGGAGAGTGCCCTGAACCTCTGTCCGCTCCTCTGCCCTCTTTGACAGGGCCATTGGCACTATGCCGGAAGTCTTCACCAGCTAATGCTGATTGTTAGTCATAATTTAAGCGGTGACCGGTTTGGAACCCGGGACCGAAGAGGTTACGACTACTGATCGTTGACACTACCTCCTATCTTTATTGGCACATTCCCGGCGCCCAGAAGGAGGGGTGGGGGCAAAGTGGACAGGGGTTTCAACCCGAGTCCTGGACACCATGTCCCGTCCCCGTTCTCCAGGAACCAAGGAGCGTAGGGAACGTGGAATAGAGGTACCATGAACATCTTTTATTTATTTATTTTCCTGTTTTTAACATTAATACCATCGAGAATAGCAGGAAACCGGCGTCGTGAAGAGGAGGGCGCAGCAAGATGTCATTTTCATTGAGACTATCAAGGTATAGTTTTTGCAAGAAGAACACTGCGATGACCACAGACTATATCGGTTTTAGGTGTGGAAGAGGCGGTGATCAACTCCTCATGACAGGAACATCCCAGCTCTGATGCGGGTTAAGGAAGACACTGCAAAGGAAATTGCAGAAAAATTATATGTTCATTAGGGAACTGTCAAAATTCAAGGATACTTTTCCCGCCATCAGCAAACAAGTAGTGAGCTGCGTGTCCAAAAATCCACTTCACAGATTTCGTCTTCGTTTGCAGTAAGTATCCACGTCCAGAAACAGGAGTAGTTCAGTAGGTTCTTGATGAGGAGTCGTATGGATAATTATGGACAACATCTGTCGCACCAAGAACCATGTACCTCTTGCCCGATCTGCGGTGCTCGTCTGTGTCCAAAACATCACAGGCGACACACAACGGGGTGTCTGTGAGGTGAGTACTGTGACGGCATATTTGCTTCCCATCGACAGTAAGGTACCACGCAGACTGGACGTCATTGTCAAGATAAGGAGCGCACACCGGTTGACGTGGGGAAGCTTTCCCTCAACCACATTCGGTGACCTGTGCTTCTGAAGGAAACCATTGATCGCCTTCGCGGATGTCAAGTGCGCTGGCAGTGTCACAATAAGGACATAGTTCAGATTAAGGAAAAAGTGCCGAAAGAAAAAGAAGGGCGGCGGGACTTTCGAAATCTGGATAGGTGGTGAGAGAGAGTGTGGCGCAAGGATATCCAGCAATAGGTTGGTAACCCTAGATCGCAGATGCTACCAGCTGATCTCGGGGCTCATCTGACAAGACCACGGTTTACCAGCCCATATGGTCACGAGCCTAGGAGAAGCGTTGTAGGGGATGTTTTGTTGTTAGCATTTGCTAACAACGCTGGCCGTAGCTAACATTGCCTGTTAACGGCAAATTTCACCGCACTGTCCAGACGGGAACGTTCGTCTTACGTCCAAGATTGACTTATGTTGTTATTTCATGCAGTGTTGCTTGTCTTTTAGCACTTTTAGCACCCAAGACACTGCTACTCTCGGTCCTTAAGTGAAGACTGGCCTGAAATTTCGTATTCTAGGCACACCCTTGAGACCGTGGACCTCGAAATGTTAAATTTTCTAATAGTTTTAAGAAATAGAACGTCCCATGCGTCTAACTGCAACTACCGTTTTGCTTTCATACTGTTTGCTCTCGTTGTGCGACCATAATCACGTCGGAAACATATTCACATGAATCATCTGAGTACAGGTGGAAACTCCGCCAATGCGTTAGCCTTAATAGCTTGTGTATGTGATATTACAGCAGTCTGTACATGTACATTATGTCATATGATTACTTTTGCCATCTCAGTGTATACCAAAGTGCACGTTTTATATGACTGACTGTATTCGAATGTTGCAAAAGTGTGCAGCGATGGGTGAATTATATTACAAACCTGGTATAGTGACGAATGCTGCTTGCAGATTTTTATAGTAACGAATACTGCTCGTAACGTGTGCCCTATGTTGATCCTTAGTACCTAATCCTCTGTCCTCTAATAATTAATAAAGATACGATTTTGTATTAGACATGGATGAGTTACAGGGTGAAGTGACAAGTACGGTATCAATCATGTGCTGATTTGGTTTGAAAAATGTTTTGGGAAAGAATTGCAACGACACCAAGAAGTGTGTGGGAGCGCTGGAAAATGAAGTAACTGGTCAGGACTGTTTGTGGGTGACAGCAGGGCGACAATACACCAGCCGCCATGTGTAAATAAAAGTATTGTATTGCAGCATGGTTATTTATTTAAAGTCTACTAAACAGAGCTGTTTCATTTAATGTAAAAAAATATTTAACTAGACGAGGAATCTACTAACCTTACGATCATTCAGGACTGTGAAAAGTGTGTAAACAGATGGACACTTTTAAATATTCCTACATATCGAAGGAATAATTTACACTGGTATATGTTATGTACAGACATCAATAAAATTGTTGCCTCACTTCGGTTCCGGGAATTCCGGAACCTGTACAGAAAATTGAAACAGAGATCAACATAAACATAATTTCCGCCCTTGTACTGCTCATGAAAACGACACAACTCATGTTGTTCCATCATACAGCGAGACTTTCAGAGGTGGTGGTCTAGATTGCTGTAGACACCGGTACCTCTAATACCAAGTAGCATGTCGTCTTGCTTTGATGCATGCCTGTATTCGTCGTGGCATACTATCCACAATTTCATCAAGGCACTGTTGGTCCAGATTGTCCCACGCCTCAACGGCAATTCGGCGTAGATCCCTCAGAGTGGTTGGTGGGTCACGTCGTCCATAAGCAGCCCTTTTCAATCCATCCCAGGCGTGTTCAATAGGGCTCATGTCTGGAGAACATGCTGGCCACTCTAGTCGAGTGATGTCGTTATCCTGAAGGAAGTCATCCACAAGATGTGCATGCTGGGGGCGCGAATTGTCGTCCATGAAGACGAATGCCTCGCTAATATGCTGCCGAAATGGTTACACTGTCGGTCGGAGGATGGCATTCACGTATCGTACAGCCACAACGGCGCCTTCCATAACCACCATCGGCGTACGGCGGCCCCACGTAATGCCACCTCAAAACAGCAGGGAACCTCCAACTTACTGCACTCGCTGGACACTAAGGCGTTTAGCCTGACCGGATTACCACCAAACCCGTCTCCGACGGCTGTCTGGTTGAAGGGATATGCCACACTTACCGGTGAAGCGAACGTGATGCAAATCCTGAGCGGTCCATTTGGCATGTTGTTGGGCCCATCTGCACAGGCCCTGCATGGCGTCCTTGTTGCAAATATGGACATCGCCATAGACGTTGGGAGTGAAGTTGCGCATCATGCAGCCTATAGTGCACAGTTTGAGTCGTAACACGACGTCCTGTGGCTGCACGAAAAGCGTTATTCACCATGGTGGAGTTGCTGTCAGCGTTCCTCCGAGCTTAATCCGTAGGTAGCGGTCATCCATTGCAGCAGTAGCTCTTGTGCGGCCTGAACGAGGCATGTCTTCGACAGTTCCTGTCTCTCTGTATCTTCTCCATGTCCGAACAACATCGCTTTGGTTCACTCCGTGACACCTGGGCACTTCCCTTTTTGAGAGCCCTTCCTGGCACAAAGTAACAATGCGAACGCGAACGAACCGCAATATTGACCGGCTAGGCATGGTTGAACTACAGACTACACGAGCCGTATACCTCCTTCCTGGGGGAATGACTGGAACTGACCGACTGTCGGACCCCCTCCGTCTAATAGGCGCTGTTCATGCATGGTTGTTTACGTCTTTGGGCGGTATTAGTGACATATCTGAACAGTCAAAGAGATTGTGTCTGTGATACAATATCCAGAGTCAGCATCTATCTTCAGGAGTTTTGTGAACCGGATTGTTGCAAAACTTTTCTTGACGTGTGTAAAAATCAATACTAGTAGATGTACTGGCAGTTGACAGGTTTATGGAAGATTTCCTAACTGTGACAGGCGAATAGTGGGACTGGTGAAAGCACGGCGAACCTAACCTCTACGTGCGATCCAGCACAGCCTTTCCGCCGGCGGTTGTGGCCGAGCGGTTCTAGGCGCTCCAGTCCGGAACCACGCTGCTGCTACGGTCGCAGGTTCGAATCCTGCCTCGGTTATGGATGTGTGATGTCCTTAGGTTAGTTAGGTTTAAGAAGTTCTAAGTCTAGGGAACTGATGACCTCAGAAGTTAAGTCCCATAGTGCTCAGAGCCATTTTAGAACAGCCCTTCCGCATGCTGTTCGCGCTGGACTCAGTATTTGTACTTATTTATTTATTTTGAGTCATCAGTCTTCTGGCTGGTTTTATACGGGCCGCCACGAATTCCTCTCCTGGGCAAGTCGTACAACCCACGTCCTGAATCATTTGCTGGATACGTTCCAAACTCTATCTTCCTGAATAGTTTTTACCATCTACAGCTCCCTTTAGTACCATGAAAATTATTTCCCGATGTCTTAACAGACGTTCTAACATCCTTTCCGTTCTTCTTCTCAATATGTTCCATGTATTACTTTCCTGATCGACTCTACAGAGAACCTCCTCATTGCATACCTTTTCAGCCCCCCCCCCCCCCCCCCCAAATTTTTAACATTCTTCTGTAGCACCACCCCTCAAATGCTTCGATTCTCTCCTGTTTCGGTTTTTCCACTGCACTTTTTTAACTACCATACAATGTTGCGTTCCAAACGTCGATTCTCAGAAATTTCTTCCTCAGATTAAGGCTATGTTTCTTACCAGCAGACTTCTCTTGGCCAGGAATGTTTTCGCTTGTGCTAGTCTGAGTTTTATATCCTCATTGCTCCGTCCGTGACGGGCTATTTTGCTGCCTGGGAAGCAGAATACCTTAACTTCATCTACTTCGTCCTCGCCAGGCTTGATGTTACGTTTCTCGCTGTTACTGTTTCTGGTACTTGTTGTCGCTTTGTCTTTCGTCAGTTTACTCTCCGTTCATATTCTGTACTCATTAGGCTATCATTCCATCAACTGATCCTGTAATTCTTCCTCACTTTCACTGACGATAACAATGTCATCAGCAAATCTTATCATTGTTATCCTTTCCCCTTGGATTTTAATTCCACTCTTGAACTTCATTTTATTTCCGTCATTTCCTCTTCGATGTTTATTTTGAACAGTAGGGGTGACAGACTTCATCCATGTATCACACTGTTTCTAATCGGACCACTCTGTTCTCGGTCTTCCACACATTGTTCGTATTGTGTACTGCCTGTCTTCCCCTGTACCACAATTTTTCTCAGAATTTCCAACATTTTGCACACTTTTACATTGTCGAACGAATTTCCAGGCCGACGAATTCTTTTTTTTTTGGTTATCAGTCTACTGACTGGTTTGATGCGGCCCGCCATGAATTCCTTTCCTGTGCTAAACTCTTCATCTCAGAGTAGCACTTGCAACCTACGTCCTCAATTATTTGCTTGACGTATTCCAATCTCTGTCTTCCTCTACAGTTTTTGCCCTTTACAGCTCCCTCTAGTACCATGGAAGTCATTCCCTCATGTCTTAGCAGATGTCCTATCATCCTGTCCCTTCTCCTTATCAGTGTTTCCCACATATTCCTTTCCTCTTCGATTCTGCGTAGAACCTCCTCATTCCTTACCTTATCAGTCCACCTAATTTTCAACATTCGTCTATAGCACCACATCTCAAATGCTCTGATTCTCTTCTCTTCCGGTTTTCCCACAGTCCATGTTTCACTACCATACAATGCTGTACTCCAGACGTACATCCTCAGAAATTTCTTCCTCAAATTAAGGCCGGTATTTGATATTAATAGACTTCTCTTGGCCAGAAATGCCTTTTTTGCCATAGCGAGTCTGCTTTTGATGTCCTCCTTGCTCCGTCCGTCACTGGTTATTTTACTGCCTAGGTAGCAGAATTCCTTAACTTCATTGACTTCGTGACCATCAATCCTGATTTACTCTCAAACCATACTGTGTACTCATTAGACTGTTCATTCCATTCAGCAGATCATTTAGTTCTTCTTCACTTTCACTCAGGATAGCAATGTCATCAGCGAATCGTATCATTGATATCCTTTCACCTTGTATTTTAATTCCACTCCTGCACCTTTCTTTTATTTCCATCATTGCTTCCTCGATGTACTGATTGAAGAGTAGGGACGAAAGGCTACAGCCTTGTCTTACACCCTTCTTAATACGAGGACTTCGTTCTTGATCGTCCACTCTTATTATTCCCTCTTGGTTGTGGTACATATTGTATATGACCCGTCTCTCCCTATAGCTTAGCCCTATTTTTTACAGAATCTCGAACAGCTTGCACCATTTTATATTGTCGAACGCTTTTTCCAGGTCGACAAATCCTATGAAAGTGTCTTGATTTTTCTTTAGCCTTGCTTCCATTATTAGCCGTAACGTCAGAATTGCCTCTCTCGTCCCTTTACTTTTCCTAAAGCCAAACTGATCGTCACCTAGCGCATTCTCAATTTTCTGTTCCATTCTTCTGTATATTATTCTTGTAAGCAGCTTCGATGCATGAGCTGTTAAGCTGATTGTGCGATAATTCTCGCACTTGTCAGCTCTTGCCGTTTTCGGAACTGTGTGGATGATGCTTTTCCGAAAGTCTGATGGTATATCGCCAGACTCATATATTCTACACACCAACGTGAATTGTCGTTTTGTTGCCACTTCCCCTAATGATTTTGGAAATTCTGATGGAATGTTATCTATCCCTACTGCCTTATTTGACCGTAAGTCCTCCAAAGCTCTTTTAAATTCCGATTCTAATACTGGATCCCACAACTCTTCTAAATCAACTCCTGTTTCTTATTCTATCACATCAGACAAATCTTCACCATCATAGAAGCTTTCAATGTATTCTTTCCACCTATCTGCTCCCTTCTCTGCATTTAACAGTGGAATTCCCGTTGCACTCTTAATGTGACCACCGTTGCTTTTAATGTCACCAAAGGTTCTTTTGACTTTCCTGTATGCTGAGTCTGTTCTTCCGACAATCATATCTTTTTCGATGTCTTCACATTTTTCCTGCAGCCATTTCGACTTAGCTTCCCTGCACTTCCTATTTATTTCATTCCTCAGCGACTTGAATTTCTGTATTCCTGATTTTCCCGGAACATGTTTGTACTTCCTCCTTTCATCAATCAACTGAACCTGTTACCCATGGTTTCTTCGCAGCTACCTTCTTTGTACCTATGTTTTCCTTCCCAACTTCTGTGATGGCCCTTTTTAGAGTTGTCCATTCCTCTTCAACTATATTGCCTACTGCGCTATTCCTTATTGCTGTATCTATAGCGTTAGAGAACTTCAAACGTATCTCGTCATTCCTTAGTACTTCCGTATCCCACTTCTTTGCGTATCCCACTTCCTTACTAATGTCTTGAACTTCAGCCTACTCTTCATCACTATTATATTGTGATCTGAGTCTATATCTGCTCCTGGGTACGCCTTACAATCCAGTATCTGGTTTCGGAATCTCTGTCTGACCATGATGTAATCTAATTGAAATCTTCCCGTATCTCCCGGCCTTTTCCAAGTGTACCTCCTCCTCTTGCGATTCTTGAACAGGGTATTCGCTATTACTAGCTGAAACTTGTTACAAAACTCAATTAGTCTTTCTCCTCTTTCATTCCTTGTCCCAAGCCCATATTCTCCTGTAACCTTTTCTTCTACTCCTTCCCCTACAACTGCATTCCAGTCGCCCATGACTATTAGATTTTCGTCCCCCTTTACATACTGTATTACCCCTTCAATATCCTCATACACTTTCTCCATCTGTTCATCTTCAGCTTGCTACATCGGCACGTATACCTGAACTGTCGTTGTCGGTGTTGGTCTGCTGTCGATTCTGATTAGAACAACCCAGTCACTGAACTGTTCACAGTAACACACCCTCTGCCTTACCTTCCTATTCATAACGAATCCTACACCTGGTATACCATTTTCTGCTGCTGTTGATATTATCCGATACTCATCTGACCAGAAATCCTTGTCTTCCTTCCACTTCACTTCACTGACCCCTGTTATATCTAGATTGAGCCTTTGCATTTCCGCCGGCCGCGGTGGTCTAGCGGTTCTAGGCGCGCAGTCCGGAAACGCGCGACTGCTACGGTCGCAGGTTCGAATCCTGCCTCGGGCATGGATGTGTGTGATGTCCTTAGGTTAGTTAGGTTTATGTAGTTCTAAGTTCTAGGGGACTGATGACCACAGATGTTAAGTCCCATAGTGCTCAGAGCCATTTGAACCTTTGCATTTCGCATTTCAGTTTTTCTAGTTTCCCTATCACGTTCAAGCTTCTGACATTCCACGCCCCGACTCGTAGAACGTTATCCTTTCGTTGATTATTCAATCTTTTTCTCATGGTAACCTCCCCCTTGGCAGTCCCCTCCCGGAGATCCGAATGGGGGACTATTCCGGAATCTTTTGCCAATGGAGAGATCATCATGACACTTCTTCAATTACAGGTCACATGTCCTGTGGATACACGTTACGTGCCTTTAATGCAGTGGTTTCCATTGCCTTCTGCATCCTCATGTCGTTGATCATTGCTGATTCTTCCGCCTTTAGGGGCAATTTCCCACCCCTAGGACAAGAGAGTGCCCTGAACCTCTATCCGCTCCTCCGCCCTCTTCGACGAATTCTATGAACGTGTATTGATTTTTATTTAGCCATGCTTTTATTATCAACTACAATATCAAAACAGCTGTTCTGCCGGCTTAACCTTTCCTAAAGCCAAACTGATCGTCATCTAACATCCTCATTTTCTTTTCCATTCTGCTGTACTGTATTCCTGCCAGCAACTTGGATGCATGAGCTGTGAGTCGGATTGTACTATATTTCCTGCAATTGTCAGATCTTGCCATGTGCGGAATTCCCGAAACTCAAATGGTATATCGCCTGAGTCACACATTCTACACACCAACGCGAATAGTCTTTTGTTGCCACATCCCACGATGATCTTAGAAATTCTACGGAATGTTATCCATCCCTTTCGCTTTATGTGACCTTAAGTCCTCAAAAGCTCGTTTACATTGTGATTCTAATACTGGATGCCCCATCTCTTCTATATCGACTTCTATTTCATCCTGCGTTAGGTCATCAGACAAGACGTCCCCCTCATAGAGGAATTCAGTATAATCTTTTCACCTGTCTGGTCTCAGCTCTGCATTTAACAGCGATTCCCTTAGCACTCTTAGTGTTATCACGCTTGCTTTTAATTTCACCGAACGTTGGCTTTTCTGTACGCCGAGTCAGTCCTTCCGACAATAAATTCTTTTTCGATTGGTTCGCATTTATCATGCAGCCAATTCACCTTAGCTCCCGTGCACTTACGATTTGTTTCATTTCTAAACGATTTATATCTCTGTGTTACTGATTTTCCCTGGATGTTTTTGTACGTCCTTGTTTCATCGATCAACTGAAGTATTTCTTCTTTTACTCATGGTTCTTTTATCCCATGTTTTTCTTTCCAACTTGTGTCACGGCCCTTCCTAGAGGTGTTCATTGCTCTTCAAGTGGACTGCCTACTGAATTATTCCTTATTGCAGTACCCATAGCCTCAGAGAAGTTCAAGCGCACCTCTTTATTCCTTAGTATTTCGTATCTCACTTGTTTGCGCTTGGATTCTTCCACACTAGTCTCTTAAAATTCGGCTTAATAAACTGTAGTCTGAGTCTATATCTGGCCCTGGGTATGCCCTTAAATCCAGTATCTGATTTCGGAATCTCTGCGTGACCATGATGAAACCTACTTGGGATCTTGTCGTATCTCTCGTCCTTCTCTAAGTCTACCTGCTCCTCCTCTGATTCTTGAACAGATTATTCGCTCTTACTGGCTGAAATTCATTGCAGAACTCAAACTGTCTTTCTTCTCTCCTGTAACTCTTTTTCCCACTCATTTCCCTACAACCGCCTTGCAGTCCCCCATGACTATTTTCATCTCCGTTTTACCTATTGAATTACCTGTTCAGTACACAGGAACAATAGACCGAATGCAACATGATGTTAAAATTTTAGCTTCTGAGACACATTGCAATTATTTTTTTAAATGTTGAAATTTGCCAAATTTGTAGCTCACCAGGTGGCCGGAGAAATTTATTCGCCTGCCGTAGCTGTAGCAGACAGCGAATGCGAAACACGGCTGGCATATATTCTAGGTTGACGGCACATTGGTACACATAAAACACAGCACAACGCGCTCATGATTTGTAAAGCGAATTACAGTTTCCGTTGATGGCGTATCTGACACAACTATTGACAGTTACTATTCCCTCGAATCTGCAACTCATTTAACATCGATTATATTTTAGCGGTTGCCTTTGAGCTATCACTGAGTGTTAACAGTGGAGGTGAAACTCACAAATTTTCTATATGATGTCATCGTATATGCTTGCTAACAGCATCTGTCTTTGCGCAGCTTCCAGAATTTCACAGTATTGTGGAATTCCGTTAATGTTTTCAACTTTGCAAAGATGAAATACGAGAAACGTGGTATACAATCGAAATTAACTACTTCTCCTGAAGACCTACATGTGTATTATTTATTAATGAATTTCTTGGACATTCAGTCGAATGATGTCGAAGTTTCGTTAGAAATTGTGGAAACATTAGAGCCACCAGGAAGTAGCTAGGACAATTCCGTGAATTGTGGTTCGAATTATGACTATTGTGCTAAATTCCAGAAAAAAACTAGAGTACCTTCCATGTCCGTAGAAAACATATAGACAAATAGCTTTCAGTGGGAAAGAAAAGCTTATACAGTGACTCTACACATCTGCACAGACTACCTTGGTACACCACCCTTATCAATCAAAATTCCCAATCACACCTCAGCCTCAGCCCAGCAGGAGACCCGGGTTAGAATCTCAACCTTAAACAAATTTTCAGTCGTCGCTTCAGTCTTCATATAAACATAATAAATAAGGAACTGTTTCATTGAAGCTTCCTGGCAGATTAAAACTGTGTGTCCGACCCCGACTCGATCTCGGTACAGTTGCCTTTCACAGCCCTATGCTGTACCAATTGAGCTCCCCAAGCAGAACTAACGACCTGTCCTCAAAGCTTTATTTCCTCCCGTGTCTCGACAGTTACCTTCCAGCCTTCACATAAGCTGTCCTGTGAAACAAGCATGACTAGCACAACTGGAAGAAAGGATTGGTCCCGTGTTCGAGTCTCGGTCCGCCACACAGTTTTAATCTGCCATCGAGTTTCCTATTAGGTCACACTCCACTGCAGAGTGAAAATTTTATTTAGGGAACTATTTAATTGTTAGCGAAATAAACCTTATTCACAAATTATCATAGGAACTATGCTAGAGGAATTGTTATAAAGTATTTAATGCCAACTATTTAAAGTCATTATGGATGGAATTCATCTGTAATGCAACATCATTCACTGCCTTGAATTTATTTCCTCTGCTAGTCAGTTATGTAACATCTACATCCGCAGCAGTGTAGTTGTCCATATTAACAGCACGTCATTCAAAGGTTAGTGATTTGAGACGTTTTTGGTGTGGTTAAGTCCTAAAAATTAGCGTATGCGCACTCTGAACTTCACGTTACGCGTCGTTACGTCCTCTCATCAGGGCTGCGTCTGCTTATGCGCCGATTCGTCGCTAGGCACGAAGAGCTGTGCAAACTGCTTTTGTAAGCTACTCTTCGTGTGGCAAAAATTAGTAGCTTTTCACTATTTTTTAAATACGTGCAGTTCGCCTCTACAGCAAAAATTTTGACACTGCATTTCTTTCCGTGAATTTTTCCTTTGAGAAAAATTAGAGGGAATGTTTCGACATGACGGAGTCGACCATTCTCTTGTATGTCAATCTACTCCTCCCTCCACTCTCCATCTCCTCCTCCCCCTCACCCTGTTTGTCTCGTCATCAACTTCACTCAGTTCATTTCCTCTGCCTCCTCCCTTTGTCAATCTCTCCACCCCTCTCCGTCCACCGCATCAGTTATGTAAATACCTTGCGCAATTGCGCTATTTTTCTGTATGTTTGTGTATAGTAAGTAAATTACATTCAGAAATCAAGACGTAGTGTGTTTCCGTGTATAAGGAATGGTAGTTTTAAAAGAACATTTGTTAATGGTTGGAGGGACTATCACACAGGCCATCACTACACTTACACTACTGCCCATTAAAATTGCTACACCACGAAGATGACGTGAAGATAATGCTGTGATATGCAAATGATTAGCTTTTCAGAGCATTTACACAAGGTTGGCGCCGGTGGCGACACCTACAACGTGCTGACATGAGGAAAGTTTCCAACCTATTTTTCATACACAATCAGCAATTGACCGGCGTTGCCTGGTAAACGTTGTTGTGATGCCTCACGTAAGGGGGAGAAATGCGTTCCAATCTCGACATTGCTGCTCACGTTGGTCGAGACCCAATGACTGGTAGCACAATATGGAATCGATGGGTTCAGGAGAGTAATACGGAACGACGTGCTGGATCCCAACAGCCTCGTATCACAAACAGTCGAGATGACAGGCATCTTATCCGCATGGCTGTAACGGATCGTGCAGCCACGTCTCGATCCCTGAGGCAACAGATGGGGACTTTGGCATGACTACAACCATCTGCACGAACAGTTCGACGACGTTTGGAGCAGCATGGACTATCAGCTCGGAGACCATGGCTGCGGCTACACTTTACGCTGCATCACAGACAGGAGCGCCTGCGATGGTGTACCCAACGATGAACCTGGGTGCACGAATGGCAAAACGTCATTTTTTCGGATGAATCCAGGTTCTGTTTACAGCATCATGATGGTCGCATCCGTGTTTGGCGACATCGCGGTGAACGTACATTGGTAGCGTGTTTTCGTCATCGTCATACTGGCGTATCACCCGGTTACACGTCTCGGTCACCTCTTGTTCGCATTGACGGCACTTTGAACAGTGGACGTTACATTTCAGATGTGATACGACCCGTGGCTCTACCCTTCATTCGATCCCTGTGAAACCCTACATTTCTGCAGGATAATGCACGACCGCATGTTGCAGGTCCTATACGGGCCTTTCTAGATACAGAAAATGTTCGACTTATTCCCTGGCCAGCACATTCTCCAGATCTTTCACCAATTGAAAACATATGGTTAATGGTGGCTCGTCACAATACGCCAGTCACTACTCTTGATGAACTGTGGTATCTTGTTGAAGCTGCATGGGCAGCTGTACCTGCACACGCTTTGTTTGACTCAATGTCCAGGCGTATCCAGGCAGTTATTACGGCCAGAGGTGGTTGTTCTGGGTACTGATTTTTCAGGATCTATGCACCCAAATTACCTGAAAATGGAATCACATGTGAGTTCTAGTATAATATATTTGTCCAATGAATACCCGTTTATCATCTGCATTTCCTCCTGGTGTAGTAATTTTTAATGGCCAGTAGTGTACGTAGCATAGTTTGGAAACTATGCGGCAGCGTTTCGTAAATAGTTGTTCTTTGTGTGCTTTGAATACCACATTTATTGCAATCAAAAGTTTTTGGAACAGGTGTACCATCTTCCATTGAATTTTGCTTGGTCTTGGAATGACGGCATATTTTTAGCTCAGTACTCTTATGTCTTAATCAAAACAGAGCCTCAGATGTACTCTCACTCCCCTGCAGAACGTATTATTTCCTGCACATCAAATATGTTAGTTGTAAACAAGCAAGAGATATGCTTTGTTGGAGCTGCACATTTCCACTATTTTCACTGATAGATACGTGTGCCGATAGAAATTCTAGATCAGCGTATTTTACTCTTCGCGTTGCTTCTACATGCAATATCATTGATTGTACCGATAACCGTTTGTATTGTTATATAGTGTAAAATTTCGAACATTCGTAAGTGCCGCGATGAACTCGTACTGATAGCGTCAATTGTAGGCTTAAACTTATTTGTGACTTTTAAAATTTTTTAAAACAGTCGGCTAATCCTCGTTCAAAACGATCGTTTTCTAATTTCATTGCATAATTACTTGACAAATGTGTAATTTTAGAAAATTTTTGTCCTGATTACAAAACTGCATTTTCGTAAGGTACCGGCGTGACTGTTTTGGATTCCTTATTTCGCAGCAAATTAGTGTATGTAGCGTATGTGATTCACACTCACTGCCTAAGAACAGATCACCACAAATTTCATTGTATATCAGCGTAAGTAAACGTGCGGTTTTAAGAATTTTCGGAAGTTACTCTCAATAATCTCCTGCCCTTCCAATTTATGCTGGAAACATTTCCCTCACTTCCTACATTTTGTGCAGATTTTTCAATTGTAATCTACGGCTTGTTATCAATAAATTGTGGTCTGAATCTTCATGTGCCCCTGGAATTGTCTTAAATTGTAAAATCTGTTCCTGCAATCTGTGCCTTGCCATTACGTGATCAGTCTGAGACGCTCCAGTGCCTCCAGCTCTTTTCCACGTAAACATCTTTCATGCTTCTTTCTTAAACTAAGTGTTGGTGAGGATTAAATTATGCTCTGTGCAGGCTAGAGAATTTGGAAAGGGAAACAAATAGATGAAATTATAGTGGTATTTATTGAAGTGCGGAGGCCGGAAGAACAGGATTCGTGGTGAATTGAATACAGAGTAATAAATACAAAATCAAGAAAAGGATTTTGCATGAGTATATATTTATGTGGAGTCTGTTACGTACCGAGTATCCACAGCACTTTCAGCTCATATTTTTTTAGTCCAAAGGAAGACAATTTCCTAACAACATTACATTAGTTGGACAAAAATATGGAAACACGAATAAAAATTCATGCTTTATCATAAATGCAGTTGCAGGCTAAGCCTGCTGTTTGCACTGTTGTATGTTGTGCAAGTGTCAGTCGTCGCCAGAATGGTGTTCATTGTAGATGTTAGAATGGTGTTCTTTGTAGTTGTGAGTGCTTTATATCAGAGACCAGTACATTTGACCATGGGTCAATTTTTGGTGCTCGCGTATACTTCCGTAATCAGTGGCACCGAAATTAGTTTTTCAACAGGTGTCGTATCGAAGATTTATACCGCATTCAGGGAAAGCCGAGAAACATCATCCGCTAAGTCACATCATGGACGAAAAAATGTGTTGAGAGATCGTGGCGGGTGGTCTTCGAAGAACGTTGAGACGAAAAGTAGGAAGACGAAAGCAGCAAAAGTCGGTATATAACTGAATGTTGCACTTACGATCCCTGTCAGCACCGAGCTGCAGTGTGAGCTGGGGTTCCAAAACTACACATCAGTTACGCAAATGACAATAACAGGAAAGCCGTAAAACCTGGACTATGAATCAGTGGAAAAATGCCATTTATGAGCGGTGGCGGTTTATTGGGCGATATCGACTTTGACAGTCGTCTCTCATCTTTGACCGCATGGTGGGTCACTGTGCGGGGACCGTGGCGAACCTGGGGGTTCGATTGTCTTCGGTCGTGGAAGTACGGGCTGTGGAGGAATCAAAACAAGTCTTCTGGGGGCTTCCGGTCTGCCGATGCAGTAGGGGGAGAAGGATCTCAACATCGGAGCCTGAAGTTCATCGTTCATCGTTTAGCATCCTCGTAACCAACTTCACGCTGACTATTGTTGTGTTCTTACACGTGCCATCTTCTTTCTTCACGGCATTTTGGTAACTCAGCTTGCTGTGTAAAAGAACTTCAAATTGTAATTCTCGCGCGATGTCGTAAATTGTAGCCTGTGCCTAATTACTTTAGTGGAATGAATTTTCTTATTTGAATTGAATTTGGTTTACCAAATCGGCAATAAATTACTTAACTCGAATAACGTGGACTTATTCGTCAATGCATGTTTAATGTGTGATTATTTACGGAATAATATTTCTTTAAAATATCAGACTTCAGTAAAAAATTATTCTAGGTTGCGTTTTGCTGCGGTATGACATGTTCTTATTATAACGAATTGGTGCACGCATTTACCTGTCTGTTTCAGCATGTTCCGCATACCAATGTCTCATAGATTTCCCACAGATCTGGCTTGAGTATAAGGTGCTGAGCCGATTGCAGAAGCTTTTCTACACCTCCACAAATACACTACTGATCATTCAAATATCTACACCACGAAGATGACGAGCTACAGACGCGATATTTAACCGACAGGAAGAAGATGCTGTCATATACAAATAACTAGCTTTTCAGAGAATTCACACAAGGTTGGCGCCGGTGGCGACACCTACAACGTGCTGTCATGAGGAAAGTTTCCAATCGATTTCTCATACACAAACAGCAGTTGACCGGCGTAGCCTGGTGAAAAGTTGTTGTGATGCCTCATGCAAGGAGGAGAAATGCGTACCATCACGTTTCTGACTTTGATAAAGGTCTGATTGTAGCATATCGCGATTCCGGTTTCTCGTATCGCGACATTGCTGCTCATGTTGGTCGACATCCAATGACTGTTAGCACAATATGGAATCGGTAGGTTTAGGAGGGTAATGCGGAACGCCGTGCTGGATCCCAACGGCCTCGTATCACTAGCACTCGAGATGGCAGGCAGCTTATCCACAAGGCTGTAACGGATGTGCAGCCACGTCTCGTTCCCTGAGTCAACAGATGGGGACGTTTGCAAGACAACAACCATCTGCACGAACATTTCGACGACGTTTGCAGCAGCATGGACTATCAGCTCGGAGACCATGGCTGCGTTTACCCTTGACGCAGCATCACAGACAGAAGCGCGTGCGATGGTGTCCTCAACGACGAACCTGGGTGCCCGAATGGCAAAACGTCATTTTTTCGGATGAATCCAGGTTCCGTTTACAGCATCATGATGGTCACATCCGTGTTTGGAGACATCGCGGTGAACGCACATTGGAAACGTGTATTCGTCATCGCCATACTGGCGTATCACCCGGCGCGATGGTATGGGATGGCATTGGTTACACGTCTAGGTCACCTCTTGTTAGCACTTACGGCACTTTGAACAGTGGACGTTACATTTTAGATGTGTTACGACCCGTGGCTCTACCCTTCACTCGATCCCTGCGAAACCCTACATGCCGCGCGGGATTAGCCGAGCGGTCTTAGGCGCTACATCACGGACTGTGCGGCTGGTTCCGGCGGGGGTTGGAGTCCTCCCTCGGGCATGGGTGTCTGTGTTTGTTCTTAGGATAATTTAGGTTAAGTAGTGTGTAAGCTTAGAGACTGATGACCTTAGCAGTTAAGTCCCATAAGATTTCACACATATTTGAACATTTCTTGAAACTCTACATTTCTGCAGGATAATGCACGACCGCATGTTGCAGGTCCTGTACAGGCCTTTCTGGATACATAAAATGTTCGACTGCTGCCCTGGCCAGCACATTCTCCAGATCTCGCACCGAATGAAAGCGTCTTGTCAATGGTGGCGGAGCACCTGGCTCGTCACAATACGCCAGTCACTCCTCGTGATGAACTGTGGTATCGTGTTGAAACTACATGGGCAGCTGAACCAGTACACGCCATCCAAGCTCTGTTTGACTCAGTGCCCAGGTTATCAAGGCCGTTGTTACGGCCAGAGGTGGTTGTTCAGGCTACTGATTTCTCAGGATCTATGCGCCCTAATTGTGTGAAAATGTAATCTCATGTCAGTTCTAGTATAATATATTTGTCCAATGAATACCCGCTTATCATCTGCATTTCTTCTTGGTGTAGCAATTTTAATGACCAGTAGCGTACATTGTGCAGAGGCGTTGGAAAGTTTCTACAGTCGACATTGTCAGATAAAAATACGCTTTTTCAGTTGTAATTTTGTTTTAAGTCTTCAATTTAAAAAAAATGAAACGAGTTCTTGGTGTTTTCCGGCCATGCCGAGGTCATTTAATTGTTATTTTCTATTTAAGGGAGACCATTCTCAATCTCTTGGAGTGCCTGCCGGTGAAATATCTGCCTAAGAGGGGGTCACTTGGTAGCGTCTTTATAGTAGTCCATAATCTTAAGATAACTACTCTGCACTGCAGGAACGCGTCGTTGAGATATCTCCATGTGGGTCATCGGTGACGGGGTTCGTATGGAAGCGGCCCACTCAACCTGAAGTTGTCGCCAAATCTGGTCTCGCTTACGTCCTCTCCTGGTGCTTAAGCACGGGCGCTGTGTCTGCGTCTGCCCTCTTGCTGTCACACATCGGTGGCATTCTGCGTTGGCCGAGGCGGGGCGCCAGGCAAGTTCAAATTTCACACATCCAAGTCCCTAAATTCTGAATAGTGGACGCATCCAGAATCTGTTGCCAATGACAAGCTCTTCATGTCAGGTTTTTCAGTTGCAGGCCCTATGTCCTATGAATATACATTAAGTGTCTTAAATGCAATGGTTTCCATTCCCTTCTGCATCCTCATGCTGTTGATGATAGCTGAAGTTTCTGCCTTTTAGGAGCAGTTTCCCACCTCACAATCAAGGGATTGTTCTGAACCTCAATCCGCTCCTCTGGTCTGATTGACAAGGCTGTCGGAAGAAAGAGGAAAAGTCTTCGGCCACCATTGTTGATGATTTTTATTCAATGTGCTGGCTGGGGTGGCCGAGCGGTTCTAGGCGCTACAGTCTGGAACCGCGCGACCGCTACTGTCGCAGATTCGAATCCTGCCTCGGGCTTGGATGTGTGTGATGTCCTTCGGTTAGTTAGGTTTAAGTAGTTCTAAGTTCTAGGGGACTGATGACCTCAGAAGCTAAATCCCATAGTGCTCAGTGCCATTTGAACCATTTGAACCAATGTTTAAACAATGACGAGGTTCAAATAGCTCTAAGCACTATGAGACTTAACATCTGAGGTCATCAGTTCCCTAGACTTAGAACTACTTAAACCGAACTAACCTAAAGACATCACACACATCAATGCCCGAGGCAGGATTCGGACCTGCGACCGTAGCAGCAGCGTGGTTCCGGACTGAAGCGCCTAGAACCTCTCGGTCACAGCGGCCGGCAAACAGTGACGAGGTTCGAACGTGGGGCACAGAATTATTACTCAAAGTCGCTTCAGCTATAACGTTACGCTGAATCTTGTGGTCACCGTATTAGGCTTGGTTATGTGCTATGGTTTTGCTGTTTGCTTGATTTTGTCGAACACTTGTATTTGCCATTGTATGAAAGTCGGCAATAACAGATAGCACTAACCTGATAGCTGCTTTCCATTGCAATTAAAATAAATCCTATGGAGACCGAGCCGTTTATCTCGCTCTCCGAAAAAGCAAAGAAGTGTAGGAAATCCACACCTCACAAAAAAACATTTGGGTAATTAACACAGTGAAATGTGATGATTAAGTTGACCATTATTGACAGGACGTCTAAAGCAGCAGGCGACCTCTGACGTCTTATAACAGAGGCTGGTTTCACTGAAAGCCATAGATACGTTACGGTCTCCAATGTTAGGCAGACAGCGCTTGCCTCAGAAAACAGCAGGCAATTGTGGTAAGAACGCCAGGTGGCCTTCGATATAAATGGCTTCAATATAAATGCCGCGACCGGTCGGGAAGCGAAATAAAGCTCATTTTAGCAACTAGAGTGGTTGTTTATCAATTTTGTTCATATTTCTTTATCCAAAAAATACCTTGAGTAGTTTATCAGAAACTTGCTGAGCCACCTAGCCATACCGAATTTCCAACAACTGAAACATTATCGTGGCCCACCAATTTTCCAACCCTTGGACACTTACCTGTTTTTCATTTTTGTGTCCTTGAGTCAGCTGAAAAGAGAAGCGGAAGTGCCACCATCCTAGTTGATATAACTTCGGAAAATCGAATTTAGTATTGCGGACTTCTCTCTATAACTCACATTTATAGGGCCAGTATGGTCAGTCACTGACTGGTCATATGACCTTCATCCGTGTGCTGAGTTGAAGTAAGGCAACTGGTATTTGACTTAAATGTGCTTACGAAATAAAGAATATGGTCCGTAGTGGGTTGTAAAGTACACAATCCTTATTTAAATCGTGCGATTAGGTAATTTCGACAATCTGTCATTGTCAAGCACCTGTAAAATCAACGTGGAAGAATATCATACTGTCTTCTTGCATCTCCATGCTTCGTGTACCAGTCGGTAAACTTAAATTACCTCAAATTTAAGCAAAAAAATAAAATATTCTTCAAGATGATTGAGCGGTGGATTATTCTGATTCGCACACACAGGTCGTACCTTATTCTGTGTATGTATTCACAAGCTATACTCTTAATAAAACTCGCAAGACACAATTCTTTTAATGCCACATACATTAACGCACTACCTCAATCTTGAAAATTTGCTTAAGTTAATGAAATATAGTTTTTCCATAAAATTTCTTAATTATTTTGAAAGGAATAAATAAAGTGAAGGATAACCCATTAATAAAACACTACAACTATCTCAATCCAGGGAACAAAACTCAATCTGATCAAAGGAGGAAATTCAGTTCTATCTTAATGTCTCTCCCATTTACCCAAAAGGTAATGCTCTAAGTTAGATCTTAATATTTCTTCTGCAAATAAATAACTAATTTAATCTTAATTTTCAATGAACCATCGGTATAATTTTGATGAAGGCTTTATCAGAGGGTAAAGCTTAATTAAATATTACAGAATAAGAAGGAATATCCGAGGGTTCGCGTTGTGTAACAGACCAGTTCCGTTGCAAACAGCCGCACACGAGTCAGCAAACAGTCGGCCGGTGTGGCCGAGCGGTTCTAGGCCCTTCAGTCTGGAACCGCGCGACCGCTACGGTCGCAGGTTCGAATCCTGCCTCGGGCATGGATGTGTGTGATGTCCTTAGGTTGGTTAGGTTTAATTAGTTCTAAGTTCTAGGGGACTGCTGACCTCAGATGTTAAGTCCCATAGTGCTCAGAGCCATTTGAGCCATTTATTTTTATTTGATTCAGCAAAAAAATTCGTCACACACCACGAAGTAGAGATATCTATCAAATAAATACCACCGGCAACTACTGACACTTACAAAATGCGTACTGCAGTCTCTTTCAAAGGTGGGATGTGGTACTTCCAGATGGAGAACGCCTGGTAACCGCTTTCGACATTTTTTGCCCGCAACACATACAGCTGGAGCCAGTTTCCGTAACCATAGAGGCACTAGCAGGCTCCTTCTAAGTTAAGAGAGCAGACACGATACAATGCCTTATTTCTCATTGCAGCAAACGCCAGCCATGTCGCTTTAAACAACAAGAATTATACGTCCAGCACACTCTGCTTTGCGCCTGCGTTCACCAGTCCGGCGACAAGACTCCTCCAGCCATGCCACGGCCTCTGTTGCTAGTTTTTAGCGCCATTCCTCGCCTCAACGCTGAGAGCGTTCGTTCATGTCCCGTGCGCTCCCAGAACAAACTCGACTGCCCACCGCTTCATTGCTCTCTACTGCCCCACTCTGGTCTGGCGTTCCGGCGCCCACAAGCAGGCCAACGCCGATAGCGGCGCGGAACCGCCGAATCGACAGCCTGGCAATTTCGAAATGTGTGGGCAACCGGCACATACTCCCCCCCTCCCCCTCTGTTAGACTTATATTAACGGTAGTGTATTATAAGAGTGAATCAAGCGACTGCGATGGATCCCCGCTTTTGAGGGAATGAAATGACTCCCGGGTACAAATGCTACTTAGATTCTGTCAGGATTTCAAAAACGAACACGGTATGGGATACACTGTTATCACTAAAGAAAAATGTTTGAACTAGCCAGATATTCGCTTATGATCCATTTCATTTGCCCATTAACCAGATTAGTTTAGGTACGATAGACCCCGTTTTTCTGCCCAGGAGTGTGGTCTCGTACCACTAAGGTGACAGGTGTCAGGAACTTCAGGACTTCACAAATATAATCAGCAATTTACTGGTCATCTTATCTGCTGCGCCTACTAACGGCTCTTGAGGAAAGCATTTTAGAGCTCACGTTTACTGAACTTTTTTTCTTGTTTTGATCCACACTACCACCTCTGAAAGTTGCCTATCCTGAAATCTTAGCAACAACAGTAACGCTACGTGTATTCCACTGTCAGATGTATGAGAACGGTTTTTGCTTATCACATTCGATTCGTTCGTTTTAGTTACACGGACCCTTAGTTTAAATAAATTAATTTGATAGCCTCTAGAAGCGTGTAATACCAACTGGTATGGCGGAACCACCTTCAGATTCTCATCATGCTGCGCAGTGCAGCAAACCACGCTTTCCTCCACTAGGTAGGATCTAAGGATCTTCCATCTCTCCAGTTGTTTTTTAACAGTTTTGTGTCCAAGTTCCATTCCTGGTACAGTTCGTCCCCTGAAGTAAGGCTGGAAAGTCGTGCAGGATAGGGGTTGATGCTTTGGGACTATTCACTGTGATGGAAGCAATAAGTAACTTCTCTTGACTGAACAGCACGGCGAGGGCATCTTATTCGTAGACCAAATACTTACACTCCAGCTCAGTCGTACTTCTAAAAGCATAAGTAACACCGTTTTGTCTTCCCTGGTCTTCCTGGAGTAATATGGTCCAGACACATCAGTCTGCATAATAAGCAGAGTTGGGCTCTATACTGAGGGACCCCTTCAAGACCGCAAATGCTCCTTCCTGGGAGTCACCCCGTTCGAACCTGTGCCCTTTTTCGTTATTAAGTTCAGAGGAACGGACTTCTGAGAAAATTCGGGAATAAATTTACAGAAGAACGTTCACGGGTGGGGTAACCGACAAAACAGCGTTAACCCTCTCTGGATCGTCGACCACTTCCTCAGGGAAAACTACATTCCCTAAAAGCTGCATCCAAGAGCAGCCGAACTTTTCTGGGTTGACTATTAATCCACTTCCCCACAGTCTCCTCAAAACCTTTCCTAAATGCTCTTGGCGTTCCTCCAAATCCTGACTAAATAATTAAGTCATCAAGATAATTATAAATATATCCGAATTTGATGTAGGAAAATACTGATTCATGAGCTGTGGCAACATGCAACCCGAAACATACGCTACCCACGCGACCTGAAGCATATTCCAGTCAATGGTGAAGGCTGCGAGCTTCGTCGAATTCTCGACTGGTTGTAGGCTTGGTTCAAATACTGTGTGGTAAAATATGCAGTCTCTCTGAACCTGCACAAATGAATGCAAGTCCAGAAGTGGGACGGGACGTAACACTATCCACTTGTTCAAGTTTCATTAATCGACTGCTGGACGACTACTTCCATCAGATTTTGGACCAACAACGCCGGTGGCGCATATGGCGAGTTGGATGGATGAATGTCTCTCTGATTTAAGAGTTTGCCTTAAGCTTATCACGTGAGTAGGTGAGATTTTGTGTGGTTACTTGTGAAGCTGGATGTCGTCGATAACCTCTAAGTGATAATCAATGAAGACAGCTCCAATCTATTGTTCAGAAGTTCGAAAACAGTGAGAAAGATCACTATTCTTCCTCCTATAATCCCAATACAAGTGCTGCCCCTCCACCTTGATTGACCTGTTGTTAGTCTTTGAACCTTCAGTACATTTCAATGCGCTACTATCCTAGTCAGCGCTGTTAATCAGTCTAAGGCTTTCATGTTGACAAGGGTTAAGCTTAGGCCGAGGGCGAAACTTGAAAGACAAATGGCTGTCACCCCAGTTAAAACTAGCCGGATCTCCCACAAAAAATAAACTCCCATAATGCAAAGGGTTGAATAATTGGTAGTCCAACTGTCTTTGGTCTTCCTTGAATAGCCATCAGTGCTGATAATTATAGACACAGTACTTTTCAAGCCGATGTGCGTATTATTGACCGCAGTATATCTTCCTCGATTTCAATGCACCCCATTTACAAATGTTCTTATGTTAATCAAACAGAGGTTCATCAATAGCACAGATGTAATTACTCATGTCCAACAAGGCACAGACGGGCTCAGTGTTAACAAAGCACATAAAAAGGCAGTGTCCCTTCATTTTTACTACAGACATCACAAATGTTTCTCCCTTCCTAATGCTTACATCTAGTCATAACTACTTCTGTCCTTTGGCCCTTTGCCAACAATTCCTGCTAATAAGCCTTTCTTTCCCACAGTTAAAGCATGTATAACCCCTAACCCCCTCCTTGTCGATTCTCTAGAAACCTCAGACAGATTTCCTACTGCCAGGCTCGCACTCGCTTCCTTCCTCTTGTTCTCCGCGCAAGCTGAGGCTTGAACATGTCTTAGTAATCTATGCAGTGTTTGATAATAATCGTAGGGCACTTCTTCAAACACTGCGTGCTGTTGATCTTCAAGCCACAACCAGCGTTAAATTTGTTGTACCGTTTGGGCATCGGTGTAACCCAAACACTTAGCCACCAAACTTGTCTTCACCTTCTTAACATATTCCCCTGTTAACTCATTTCGTCCTCGTTCTCTCCCGCAATTCTTATGAAATAAATCACGCATTGCTGTAGGCGGAATTAACTCCTCTAGCATTCTCCTACCAAACTCACTAAAACTGGTTCCCCAATTAACCGCTATTTGAACCAACTACAGTAAATTATTCTTTACTTTAACTGCGATTACGCGCAACAACAGCTGATCAGGAATACCTAATTCTTGGCTTCATTCTGCAAGTCGACCTCAGTACCTATGTAACGAGAACCACTTCTCAGTCCCCTTATTACAGCAAAAAGTCCTCCAGGAGATTGAGCACCTTAGCAAACAATACTTCTGGTTGGTATGATATGTCACTACACTGGGGAACAGCCATTTTGTTGTCCTAGATCTGCGACTTGTTCTTAACTAATTTTTGGTGTCTCAATTCAATACTGTTAGCAGTTTTTCTATCATGTCAAGTTTTTAAGCTACAGGATATTCTCTCTTTTCCCTAAAAGTTATTAAAATGGGTATACAAAGGAAAGGGAAGTTAGTACTAACCTAACATAGTAGAATATTAGAATATTTTATTCATTCAAAGGTTATTATAATATTCAAAGTTACATTGTGTTTATATAAATAACAAAAACTAAGATATTAGGATACAAAGTTTCACTTATAACTTTTTACTACAATGTTCCATCTGGGGACATTCTCACTTGATGCTCCAACAGTAGTCAGCCCTCATACTGACATCTCATCTACCTTGGTACCTTGCTTCCATGACCTTCAAATCTTGGTGGAATCGCTCACCCTGTTCAAAGAAATGCAGTTTGATACTCATGTTACAGCCTAGCTTTTTAAAGCTCCCTAAGAGTTGTTGAACAATTTCGACATATATTGATAATTTTTACTTATGGACCGTCTGACAGCAACTGAATAAAACACAATTTTAGTGCCATACGCGTTTCGCCGTTCTTTTCTGCAAGGCATCATCAGTGGGCTGGAATATGTACATATGTTAGCTACTTAATTTACATTTTTGTCACTGTGCCCATAGGTTATAAACAGTTCTGGTGGTTGGTATTTCCTATTAAGTAGATAATTTTTTGAACAGTACTTACAGGTTGCGCGAACAACTTCTTACATATAACACTCCCGTTGCATTTTTGGTGTTGTTCTTCTTCTTATGAACGCCAATTTGCAGTTTTTTCCACATTCCACAGCACTATGCACTGAACGCTTGTTTTAATGCAATGTTTTGCTTTCTGTTGCCGACTGTCAAATGTTTTTGCCAAAGATCGAATGTTGTTGCCCAACTTATGAGTGTAACTATTGAAGTATCTGTGGTCCGTTCGTGTATGCATTTGTGTGTGTGTGTGTGTGTGTGTGTGTGTGTGTGTGTGTGTGTGTTTTGGTGTGATATTAATTTAATTATATTTTATTTCTTATAATTTTTAATTTTTTTGTGCTGTGTGTGTGTGTGTGTGTGTTTTGATGTGATATAATTTTGTGTGTGTGTCCAGATGGTGTGGGGAAGAGATTTTTTTGTTTTATGTTATCATTTTCCTTTATTAGGTGTTGTAGGGAGCCTGTGCTGATGTGTGTTTGTTCTTTTATCATATGTTTGTTTTCAGCTATGGCTTTCTGGATGTGGAAATTTTCTTGCGTTTGTATAAGATGTTTGTCATGGTTGCTTATTCTCATTATTTTCATTTTTTGTTCCATATTTGTAGGATGATGGTTATACTGTTGTAAATGCTCTGTAAATATGGAATGGTTTGTTTCATACTTCCAACATCTGATATGTTCTTTGTATCTTGTTTCAAAATTCCTGCATGTCATGCCTATGTATACTGCATCACAATTTTGCCATTCAAGTCTATATATTCCTCATTGTTGGAATTTGTCCCTCTTGGTAGTTGGCTGGCTTAAGTGTGATTGAAGGGTTTGCCCAGGCTTATATGCTATCTTGAAGCCCTGTCTCTTTAGGATGTTTGCAATACCAAAACACACACACAGCACAAAAAAAAAAATTAAAAATTATATAAAATAAAATAAAATTAAATTAATGTCACACCAAAACACACACACACACACACACACACACACACACACACACAAATGCATACACGAACACACCACAGATATTTCAATAGTTACACTCATAAGTTTGGCAATAACATTCGATCTTTGGCAAAAACATTTCACAGTGGGCAAGAGAAACAATAACATTGCATTAAAACAAGCGTTCAGTGAATAGTGCTGTGGAATGTGGAAAATATCGCAAATTGACGATCATAAGAAGAAGAACAACACCAAAAATGCAACCGGAGCGTAATATGTAAGAAATTGTCCACGTAACCTGTAAGTACAGTTCAAAAAATTATCTACTTAATAGGAAATACCAACCACCAGAACTGTTTATAACCTATGGGCACAGCGACAAAAATGTAAATTAAATAGCTAACATATGTACATATTCCAGGCCACTGATGATGCCTTGCAGAAAAGAACGGCGAAACGCGTATGGCACTAAAATTGTGTTTTATTCAGTTGCTATCAGACGGTCCATAAGTAAAAATTATCAATATACCGTAATATTACACGCAACTGAGGAAGACAGGACTACAAAAGTTGAAGATGTCAATTTCGACGTAAGTCTGGACTCGTGTATTTCCTAGAAAGTCCTTGACAACACTTGTGAGTGCCAACCAAGCATTCTTTTAAAGTTCGGTCATTGTTTCCATGAAACGTTCATCTTTAATAATTTGCCGAACCTGTGGCCCATCAAAGACACTAGCCTTCATCTTCTAATATGACAACCTAGGAAATGCCGAAATGATATACTCATAACAGTCCCCTTCAGTTGACAAGCTCCAACAAATTGCATCATGAGAATTTTGTATGCAAAGTCGGAAATATAATGTTTTTTTCTCTCGGCAAGTGGATAATTCACAATGTTTGGATCACCAGATTTCAGGTCAGATCTTAGCGGCCACTTTGACTGCACCCAATGCTTCTCACGAGCTCTGCTGTCCTACATACACAGAAAACACGGATACTAGGTATTTCCGCGTTGCTGGCTAAGAAGGAAAGAAACCATTTTAAGGTCAACACAGATGATCCATTGGTGCAAGTTATATTGAAACACGTCAATCACATTCTTTATGTCTTCGTAATTTTCATGCAAGAAAACTGAATGGCCAATTGGGACTGAACTGTATAATTTTCCATTGTGGAGGAGAACACACTTCAAGCTACTTTTTGAGCTATCTATAATGAATCGCCGTTCAGATGTGTTACAATCTGAAATTCCAAATTCCTTCATTAAACGATGTATGTTGTGGGAATACACTTATCCATCAGCACTCCGAATGAACAGCAGAAATGCGCTTTCTCCCTATCGGATGTAGGTGATTTCAGCTCATTTTTCTAACAAGTTTTTTTCGTGCAGTCTTGATGCTGTAAGTTCTGATTTTTTTGGATAGTCCCAAATCCAGTACAAAGTCATTTAACTCATGCTGATTAAATCCTTTACGAATAGAATCACCGTCACCTTCAATATCTTCGTCGCTGCGGTCACTTCGATCTTCGCCCGACGCATCTTCTTGTATTTCCAAAGAGGGTAATTCTTGAAACACTGGCACTGGAATTTCAGCTGAATGCGGCACAAGGCGTATAGCTGACTTTAAAGTAGTGTAATATATTTTATATTTGCTTTTTTTAAATATCCTGACGTTTTTACTATACAAAAGTAACAATCACTGGAGTGGTCTTTGGGTTCTCGCCAAATCATTGGTATACCAAACGGAAGTTTCTCGCGTATTCCTTTGTCCACAGTCTCAAGCCCTCCACACACCACTTGCAGATTTCGTGAGGGGCCCATGATTTATCTTGGTCGCCAATTTTTACTTTAAAATAAGCAAAATAGGCTTCCCTGACAAAATTACTGATGTTTGTCCGTTGACTGGGAATGGTACAACTGCCACATATATAACAAAACGAATCGGGTATGTTTAAGCACTCACGACGCAAACTGTTAGCGGAAGACATAAAGAAACTTTTTCGTTTATATATAAATAAGAAGTAAATACTGCTAATCTTGTGTAAATACAAATTCCTGCACTATGCGTCGGAAACCAGCTTCAATATATCATAGCGACAAGTACATCTCTTTACTACAGCGTCTCATGCGTAACTGACCACATAAGTCTAGGCAATATGAATCTAAACGTGTCGCGCGGTGTCACTATCCCTTCCAGTTGTCACTGGTTTAAGGTTCGCTGACAGAGTGCAGCACTGCCATCTGTAACAAACAAGCTACCTGTCAGAAGCGTAATCGCATGCGCAACAACTGTAGAAACAAAACTTGACGTGATAGGAAAAAACTAAACACAGTTTTGGAATCAGCATGTCCATTTACCTCTAAAACAGCTTAAGAATCGAAGTCAACAGGAATTAAGTTATAAACTGTTCCCCAATGCTATCACCTTGCTGCAGTTCTCCTCGTTCCTCACTCACAACTCCGAAATCAATTCCAGACTCTGGCCTGATAAAGAAATTACACATTGAATTGCAGTTAATGTTTTTTTGTACAAAAAATAAATCTGGAAATAATAATTAGAAAACCGACAGCAGACGTCAGAAGTGTACGGCAAGGACAGCTGCCATAACGGAAGAACATTAACTCTTACTGGAAAAGGAGGAACCCGCTGTGTAGGTAGCGCTCATACATTACTTTAAACAGAGCATGTGAATACATATGGATGTACATGGAAAATATAAGATACCGGCAATTAGTGAAAAGGCAATGGCAAGTAGTTATATGTTGGAGTACTGGTAGAAAATGATGGATTCCAGCATGCTTGGTATGTTAAAGGAAGCACAGCAAAACCTGTTTATATAGCTCCAATCCTCTTTGGATCTGCTTAAAGAGTTTGGTTACATTGTATGTGAATAGAGTCGACCTAGCAACAGAATAGCCCTCTGCAGAGTTAAAAACTGACGGAATGATTACATTAAACGTGAATTTGGTGGCAAAAGTTGTAAATTTAAAGTTTGATACGGATATTTCACGAGAAAGCGGGTCGGGAAAGTTTCAAACATACATCTTGGAAGATGAAATATTTTAACAATAGAATAATGCAGGTGGCAAGAGGCAAAATTAAAATTTACGAGTCCTCATGAATAGATTAATTGCAAGAAGGAGTAGAACTAATTGTTAAAATCACGAAAGGAACTTTTGCAACAAAGACACTAGATATGTATTGGAATTTGAGACCATAACTGGTTGGTATTTATCGACTTATTGGTTGGATAAGGAATTAAATGGTTTGGATGTAAATTAAATTAGATATTGTTAACTATACAGAGAAAACATAAAAAAGTGTGGTTTTCGTTTTCTAAATGTATATGCCATTATTAAAGTTGTTTAGAGGAAAGTTTGTTTTTCGATTTGCTATGCTGCCAAAAAAATCCTGTTTCTCGATGATATATAAACATATGTAGGTATTTTACGTTGCAAGTGTATAGTTGGAATGCCAGTTCGTAGAAACAAGTACTATCGTTTGACTTGTCTCTGTGACGCACGGTGTTACAGTAAAATCATCTTTTCTCTTACGAGAGAAGAAACTAATAGATTTGCAGCTGAAGGAGCCGTAACAAGTCTTATTTGTTCATTGCTCAGGGGAACTATTAATTTACTTCACCATATGTTTTCATCATTAAAAGTATAGTCTTCTAGTAAATGAGCACAATGGTCTTACTGATTTCGAAACGAAATCTGTTTATTGTCGCCACCAGTTCTGTAATTTCTATTCCCTTACGTAACCGTCCAACTATCTAACCATATTATACATTGCAGAGGATACCTGATACCTCAAAACTACACACAGCATGCTGGGAACCGTAACATGTGGGTAACTACATCACCAAGCACAGCTGCAGTAGTGGTACTGTTATTAGTCGGTGTCAAGGCACTTTTTCTCAGATGGCGTATGCAGTGCATACCACAAAGAACGTGGCAGATTGGTGCGAATAAGCTTTGTAGTCAGTGGAAAGAGGAGGGAAATACGTTATGCTCCTCCACGGTGGCCGGTCTTATCTCGCTGGGTACGACATCTCGTGATAACGGTGTGGCAGGCCTTGTAGTGAGGACTTCAGGGGATGGCTACGACAAGCTCTCAGCTCGCAGTTACTGCAGTCACCACTCTTAACACAGCTTGGACTAGTGGGTGTGGGGCTAGCTATGACTGTTTAGTAAAGAAAATAATCACAAGGGACTCATTCTTACGGTATTCTACTCCTATAACCATTGGTACAACGAGACAGAATTGCAGTAATTGAAACTAGAGGTTGTCAGTGTAATTTTTTAGCGACGTCCTGTATGTGTATACTGTTTTATATGTGTTATACTGGACTTCCACATGACCAGCAGCAGACGAGGAGAGTTGCCTGCAAATCTGGGGATAGAGCATGCGTAAGATTCTGCCATCCTAATACCACTGGAGCGCAGTGCAATGATGGGAGGCGTTGCAGTTCGGTGCGGCACTCTTGCATGTGCGCTGGAAGACTGCGCAGTTGCAGTACCTACAATTCTGTCCCAGCAGTGGTGGTTATTGTTTAACCCTGCTGTTCTGTTCTGGTTTATATGCCCTGAAATGGTTATAAATTTAATTTTTATTTTAATACCAAGATAAGATGGTATTTGGTAACTTTCTCTAAAAATTCATAAGCAGTAGGCGTGTAAAATTACTTCAAATAGTAGGGTCATAAATCTCAACAGTTACATCTGTAGCTTTGGATTGATATAGACCCTACATAAATATTACTAATCTAATCGCACATATTTATTTAGTTTTCTGTCAAATAGTATGGTAATAATGATTTTTACCGTTCCAACTTACGCTAAACAATCAACGAAGCGTCTGCATTTACAACAACGTGCATTTTTCTTGCTTCTTTCAAAGAAATTATTCAGCTCTTCAAAGTTATCTGAATCCTTATTGTTTCTGCTTAGTTTGAACTGTGACACAGTGGAAATAGTGTACAGTCTGTTCGTTCTAAAAATGGGAATACAAAATGGCAGTTACACCCTCCAGCATAACATGGCTACCTACCAGTTTCGAATATCACCGAGAGTAACCCAGAAGTTACTTGGTACACAACCAGCATAATATGTAACGTAAAAAGTACATATGAAGTAGAACTTTGTACATTGACTCAAAATGAAATAACAGAGATGTCAAATATTAAGAGGCAGAATGTTCTTCGAGGGCCACAGAAAGTCACTGATAGCACAACACACTGCGGCAAGAAAGCATTTTCCAAGAACAGAAGCTTCTCAAACAGTGGTCTGGGACATCCGACATTCTGAGGGTGTGGCAAGTGTGCCAGAATCAGTGACAACAAGAAAACCTACTAAATAAGCATGCTCTAAGCTGTATCCAGAAATCAATCATTTTAAAACAAACATTTTACGTAGAAAATGTAACAAACATGTGTACTAAGCTCATTGCAAATTGCAGTGAATAAGAACGAAAGCTAGACAGTAAATAGCAATGCTTCCAAAAGTAAATGCTAATGCTTGTACTGAAAACTGTGGTTTCTTATTTAAGATGTTTTTCGACATTTATATGAGTTCTTGTGTCTGAACTGCAGCCTGTAAGATAACAAAATAATGTAGCACATTCTAAGAAGGATACCTTTTGAAAACTATCTACCGTTAAAAATTTTATCTATGTGGATATTAAAATAAGTAATTTTCATAACCCAGTTCCGTGTATAGCAGTTATTATTACTTTTATAGTTATACCTATTACACGATTTTTTAAATTTTAAGTACTATTATTATTATTATTATTATTGTTATATTGAGCAACATACTGGTACATAGCAATATCAACAACTAAAGAGAACATGTGTGTTAGTAGATTTTTTTCAGAATTTGACTGTTGGGCTATCTTAACAAAAATAGTACATTCGTGTAATAGTAGTGAACAGACCATCATGGTTAAACATTAGATACAAGTGTCACCAGTGCTCATAACATTGCCTGAAGAAAGCAGAAGTTCATTACATTTTTTAAAAAGGTAGTTGCTTCATCGCTAAAAAGTGAGTAGTAGAGTGACTTTCAAAAATTACTGGAAGAAGGTGTGTGAAAACCTAGTAACCCTCGTTTCCTACTTATATCGCATCACAGTGTGTAGACCATTGTTTTTCACGCACCTGAACACCATGTTTGTGTACATCTAGTCGCAGTTAAGTATTAATTTCTCAGAGCACAGTAGGCTATTGATTGTTTAAAATGTGTGTTATCAGTGTAATTATGGAGAATAATTCACTGTTGTAATTATTAAACGCTTCAAGTTTCGTATTTGCCATTCAAAATGTGGATACCGATATTTCGTAGCAGCAGCAACATAGTAAAAAATAGCCTCAAAACTGTAGATGGCAATGTAAGAAGGCAGTGGGGTGCTTGCAGAAATGTTTTTGGGCACAGTACTCTGCTGCAAATTGCAAAAAAGAAAATGCCATAAAAGGCAGAGGTATCTGTCACGAGTGCAGACAGAACATGAGTGAAGAGTAGTCGATCTGACAGGTATTAAGACCAAGTAAGTGATGGGAACTGGTGGGTCCAGGGCAAAAGTTATAAGTCGGTATTGAATTACATTTTTTACGTTCGTTGGACAGAAATTACAACAGTAACATGACAAATTATTAGTATATGGCATAAGGAGAATAGCCAGATGGCTGACTTAGAGAAGAATCGACCCCGAGGGAGGAGGGTAAGGCTTACAGCATCGTGGATTTCCCCCTGGAATCTAGGGAACATGCCCTAATAATTGTGCTTGGTGTCAATGGCATTACATACCTCAGTACCTCACTTATGTTCCAAGTCAATTGCAGTTCCCGTTGTCCTGTAGTAACACACCATCAACGACCGCATCATGGATGGGTTGGTAGATCTTAATTTCCGTTACGTGAAGCTCTTACGTGCATATGTATGGAGCCTACACATTTTCCCGTATTTGGGTGGCAGGGGCTACTGTTATTAAGATATTAGGCACTAAACTTTGTTTAAGGTAAGAACTCCGCACTTACTTAAAATACGGAATGCTACTACCTGCTCTCATATGCTCTGTCATTACCTTGCATTAAAAATGTAGCAGCAAATTTCGAATTGTTCAGAGTAGCACACGCAAATGTGCAATTTTGTAGAAACATTCGCTGTGAGAGTCGTGTAGCTAACTTTACGTTAAGCCAGATTTCTTCTACAGAATGAATATTGATAATCTGAGACCACTACATCACACTAAATCAAAAATTGATGTCACTAGTACCGAGAACATTAAACACTTTTCCCAGTCAAGTGTAGTTCCAAATAAGTTTCAGTGGGGTAGCGACTGATTAAGCTACACAGTATGGAGCGACTGCAGGAGAGCTGCGGGACTCGTATTAACGATGTGGTGTTCAGAGCAGCGGTCTGTGACATCGATGCAGAGAATTTAAATTATTTCCCTTAGCAGAAACCGTATCAAAATACCAACAAAAATTACATTGCTAACGTTTCTAATAACGGGGTCCTTCTAGAGGCGACAGAGAGGACTGAGTGATGAAGGTAGTGAGCTTGCATTCAGGAGGAGTAGATTCAAACCTTAGTCCAGCAACAAGATTCATGGCCGGCCGAAGTGGCCGTGCAGTTAAAGGCGCTGCAGTCTGGAACCGCAAGACCGCTACGGTCGCAGGTTCGAATCCTGCCTTGGGCATGGATGTTTGTGATGTCCTTAGGTTAGTTAGGTTTAACTAGTTCTATGTTCTAGGGGACTAATGACCTCAGCAGTTGAGTCCCATAGTGCTCAGAGCCATTTGAACCATTGAACCAAGATTCATGTTTTCCAAAGTTTCAAAAAATTCACAGCCACAAATGACGGACTTGTTTCGATTTCCTTTCTTTTCCTTACTCAATCGGGGTTTTTCCTCCATGACTAAAGACTTTGGCAAACATGAAATGCTAAATCCTTCTTCCTATCGTCCTTCCTTTTTGAGCCTATCATAGTACGCATTCCATCGTTAACATGATATTGTCGAAAGTGTTTATGTAGAGTCAGTAAGCAGAAAGGTGCTGTTGATTGCTTTTTTCGCGTTAGGAATCAGGCAAGCATATGTATGACGGAAATCTCTTCCATTTACTCCCATCTCATGGTAACACATAATCCGTCGAGTCTCTCAAACAACCCATAGCCTATGTTGGATCCAAAACCTCGCTTGTAAGAAAGTGTTATTAGTTGGCTACAATGAACGCTTATGAGAATAATGTCAAATAAGTATAACTTAGCTGAGGTACGTAACATGCCATTTTCGTTAAGCTTTATTTGTGCACATAATTCATAAAAGACAACATAAACAAGGTATTTTCCCCATCTAATGATGTTCGTCTGTAGACAAATCGTTATCTTGATTGGTCTTTGAAGTACTGGAAGTGCATGTATACTCTGTTTCAAAGCAGCCATTTTTAGCTGCCGTTGCACGTGACTCCATATCACAAAGCGACCGTTGTCACATGTGATATTTAGCAGCTTTCAGAAATGAGAAGTACATGGAGTGTTCAGTGGCTAAAGGATGTGTTGCAGTATCACAAGTAATGTTAGAGACGCCAGTCTCATGTGTGGCTTTCTCGTGTTAGGTTAAACAATGTAATTAGTGTTTTACAGTCCAATTACAAATAGGTAAACTACACAGTAGACTCAGTGGTCAGACCGAGTCTTAATGACACTCACTAATGCTGTATGCAGCTGACTGTAAATATGGAAAGAAGCACCTTGCATAACGAAGTATGATTGTGAAATTCGCATATCTGTTATACTATGAAGTGTTAAGGCTGCTGGTCATCTACATTGACTTGTTCTTAAAGCAGATTCTCGTGAATGAAATTTTAAAACAACTCATATTGGTCAGAGACAAACGAATAGAAGGTAATCGCAACACTTTTTATGTTTACATTCCATAACAACTGTGATTAAATGAATATCCTTCCAATCAATTGTCTACCAGTCTACATCAGTAACATTGTAACCCAGATACTCTATCTCACAGATATTCGTTTTTCCTCGATACAATAGGAAAAGACATATATTTCTCATTCAGAGAGATCTTTGCCCATGTGGAATTCCTGGAGGGACTTAACAGCAATATACGCAGTTTAATATTTTTAGACCATTGCAAACATTCTCTTGACTGATTAGTGTTTCATGTATCGAGTGTCAGGAAGATGGTAACATCGCGGAAAGTTGTTTATGGATCACAGCTACGGCCGTAAATCACACTGCGTTTCTTGCATTTCTGCAATGTCGATAAAAAGGGACCAAGTGGGTACACCGATCTGTGGCGTTGTTGAAGTAGATCCGAAGGGATAGTCGAAATGAATGAAGCGTAGAACAGACATCGAATCTGGCATCCCTTAGGCATCCCTTAGGACCCTTTGGCTAGTTTCTCTGGCGTTGGTTTCGGATATTGTACTGTGTGTTAGATACAAGCGACTGATGGTAAACCGGATCCTTGGAGGACGCTTGGAGCTGGATGGAATGTATGAGAGTTAGTGTTGTACCTAACATGTTAGCTAATGTGTAAATACCGTAGGCAACTTTAATAAAATATTAACAATGGCCGGGATTGACCTCAAACTTTTAGAATAATTCGCAACGGTTTCTAAACCTGTATAACATCACAAGCGGCCGAATTGTCTGAAATACCAAGTAGTTGTCACTATAAAACAATAAAATCGTGTTATGGACAACATTACGTTACCAAAACCTCGGTACTGACGTTAAGACGATAGTTTGTTCTTTAAGAAGCGATAAAAATTTTCCTTTTGAGAGCGTTGCTGCAACGTATATGCCACATAGCGCAAGTAAGATGGACGTATGTAAGAACTAACGGGTAGGTAAAGGATTAGTGTGACATCCGTGTCTTTCCGACATACGTGCAGTAAACGCGGAAATGTGAACTACTGCGACGTTGTTACCAAATATGTCCAAACGACACCAACATGCTGTAATTGTCTCTTGGCTGCCAAAGGACAAACACCAGTAGAAATCCATTGGAGAAAGAGGAATGTGTATGGGGCAAAATAACTGTCGAAAGTCCCCGTTGAAGATTGCTGCTTCACGGTGACGCACGTCCCCATATCGAAAATGTCGTAAAGCAGAAGTCACGCCAACTCAACTGGGAAACACACGGACACCTGACCTTTCCCTGTAACTCGCCCCATGCGCTTATCACTCCTCCTGTCCTTTAAAATACTCCTTGAAGGGTCGGGGCGTCCCGTCGGAGAGGATGTGTAGCAAGCAGTTAAGGACTTGTTCATGCAGAAGAGAGGGAAATCTCCAACCTGGTGCGTCTATGGGATGATTGCCTCAACGCACGCGGCAGTTCTGCCTGATTCTGGACAGTTTTCGAACGAAAACCCTTTTATCGCCCCTTGTATGACTGTGGCTTGTGTAACTGCTAAATATGCGTAGTACAGTGAGACTAGGTGATAACCAAATATGTACGTGAACTTAAGATATGGAAACCGTAACAAAAGAAACTTTGATTTTAGTAGTAGTAAATGTAGTGTTTCAGTACTATAGTCGTCGATCAGAAGAAGATTGCATTTGTTATTCTTTTATTTCTCTTCGTTAGAGCATGATGCGGGGACTTTGCATATTTATGTACAGTGTTCTGCATTGCTGCTATTTATTAACTTACTTAAAAGCTCAGTTTTCTCAAATACACTTACAAACAAGCTTATACAGGGTGGCGCAGGGGAACGAGAAATTTTGAACGTTACAGTTGGCAGCACTGCAGCGCCGGCAGATGTTCGAAACTTTGCGCAATTGAAGTGAACGTATTGCCATTTAGTAATCATGGAGGATTGGACTGGTGCGGAAGGTGCAGTAGCTGTGAGAGCGTTTTACAAAAATTGCGATAGTGCGGCTGCCGCGCAGAGAACATTTCGACAGCATTACCAGCTTGGACGTCATGGACGTGTCCCATCTCCGCATGAGATTACAACGTGGGTGTGTAATTTTGAAGAAACAGGATCTGCCTTGAAAAAGAAACCTCCAGGTGACATTCCAACTGTACGTACTCCAGTGAACATTGCAGCTGCTAGAGCTGCAATCGAGAGAAGTCCTCGCCGCTCCGTTCGACAGCGTGCATCTTCGCTAGGGATTAAGCGACAAAGCTTACAAAGAATACTGCACGAATTAGACTTCCATCCCTATAAGTTGCAAATTGTGCAACACTTACATGAACGAGACCCAGCGTCACGTATGGAGTTTAGTAGCCAGATATTGGCTAAAATCAACGAGGACGCCAATTTCCTTGGTAACTTATGGGTATCAGACAAGCCCATTTCCACCTGAACGGATTCGTGAAAAAACAGGTTTTTCGTTATTGGGCACGGGACAATCCTTGTGAGTTTCACCAGCGACCACTGCATAGCGCCAAGGTCAAAATATGGTGTGCTGTATCATGTCATGGTGTTATCGGCCCTTATAATTTTGAACGTGAGGATGCTAGTGCAGTGATAGTAACATCCGCTCGATATGTTTAAATGCTTCAAACATTCTTTACACCGAGACTGTACGAGCTTAATCTTAACGTCGAAAACACGTGGTTTCGACAGGACGGAGCCACGTCACACACTGCTCGACAATCGATGGCAGCAGTTCGTCAATTGTTTGGAAGACGCAGTATTTCACGTAACGGTGACATTGCATGGCCTGCGAGATCCCCTGGTCTTAGTGTGTGCGACTTCTTGCTGTGGGGATATCTTAAAGGCAAAGTGTGCCGTACACGTCCTGCAACAATCCATGAACTGAAGGAGAACATTGAAAACGATATCACTGCCATTCCCCAAGATTTGTTACACCGCGCATTCCAGAGTTTTCATAACAGGCTGTTAGAGTGTGAACACCAAATGGGAGCACATCTTTCCGATGTCATCTTTAAAAAGTAAAGAGACACTTTTGGGCATTTTGATTGTAAAGACATACTGAATAATGGCATACTGAATACATTCACTTTCGTTAATAAATTATTAGTTTTACGTATTTATTCATGGAAATGACGTTATTTCGAAATTTCCCGTTTCCCTGCGCCACCCTGTATGTTCAAATATTACGGAAGGTATCGCATCCCATTCATAAGACGTGTTTACAGATCTGACAAATATTACATGCCTGCAACATTCAGTTAGTTTTAATTGGATAGCAGCCCAGGCAAGATTGCAAAACACTGTTAACAAACGTTCACGTCATAGTAGTACAGACAAGTATGATAACATAAGCTGAAAAATGACTGACACAGTCTTGTTTCGAAGGTTTTACGGTTTTCAGGATTGCTGTAGTGCTATGCATAAGAGATTCAACAAAATATTTTCCAAATTGATACAAACTTTAATTTACAGTAACAATACAAAAATAAATATACAGACACTACATTAGATCACTCTGCTCGTAACATGCGAGTTCATTGCATTATGATTCTAAAATGTTACCCCACAGATGATATGTGTATTACTAAGGGCAACTTCAAACATTTTTACTGAAATTGTTTAAGGTCATTATTAGACAATCAGTTACTTGTGTTGCAAGGATAGTTAGATTCAAAGTCGCATTTCTTGAGATTAGGATTCCACACAAGATCTCTACAAGTGCCCTCTTTCACCCTACCATTAAGACATTCCCAGTATTTGTGACAACTAGCGTCATTGAGCAAAAACATAACAACGCCTAATAAATGTGGACGAACTGCAGGGCAAACAAATGCCTCATTTGGCATGGCACTACGTTCCTTTCTGTCATAGAGACAGTCATAGTTCTAAGGCCAATCACAGGCCTGTCAGTCGTTGTTCCATATGAGACCATTAGGACAAGATCCATTTCTCAAAAGTCCATTGTCACATTCCCAATACAAGGTGCAGTCAACCTCATTGGGGTAGAACGTAACGTTGAAAATCTCACCTGGGGATGGCTGAGGACAGTGTGTGACGTCTAAAGGTAGTTTCCTGTCGTAAGGGCAGTCGTAATTGTATGGCCAGTCACAAGAGTCCACGTTGGGATTCCAAATCAGTCCATCAATACACGATCCGTTATAAAGGTTTCCGTTGTCACACTCCCACTACCTGGTGCAGTCGTCTTCATTTGGGTAGAAGGTAAAGTTGAATGTAACGCCCGGGATCCGCTCTGGACATACTGGTGGGTCAGCCAGTGACTGCTGGTGGGCACCCAGAGCCGCTGCCACCAGAACCAGAATCACCGCTAAGCCTGCGAAAATTGAGAATTATTCGCTTTAATACAAATGTGCAGATTACAGATTGTGAAATAACAAATGCATTTGATTTCTGTAATATATAACTGGCATCGGCCTTGTCTTGCTGTAATGTATCTCAACTAAATCTACTTTGCTCTTTTTACTGATGTGTTTCATCATGTGATTTCTTAATTCTCTCATTTCGGCTTGGATTGTTAAGCAGTATCATTTAATTTTCTTTGAACTGTGTGGGTTATATCTCGAAACTGTCCGCTAGTAACACTCCGCTGTAAATACATAATAACTTATAACTTTAAATTGTAGGTAAATAGTTTGTGATCAATCCTTTTGTTTCTTTTTACCGCATGGTTTACTGTTTATAGAGAGCTACTCTGAAAGTAAGGAGCGATCGATCACGAAATGATAACCACAGAGAAAATCCGGTTCAGTTCTCAACATATGTGCTTGGCAGTGTCTCTAGTATACCCATACTTAGCGCCACGTCGCTTTTCCCAGTCCCGAACCCTCACTGAGCGCTTAAAAATTTCTAGAAATTAGTGTCTACCGCCAAGAATGGTTGCATGCCTTGAGATTTCTTCTCATTGCATGCAGCACCCCATAGAGTAACTGTCATGCGTTTCCTTCCTCATGATAGTTCTCGGCCGCACACTGCAGGCACAACGAGGACGCTCCTGCATCGTTTTCGATGGGAAATGTTTGATCACCCACCATACAGCACGGACTTTCCTTCCTCTGCTTTTCAACTCAGGTCAAATGAACGTCTGGATAAAGACAACATTTTGGGACGGACAGCCGGCTGTAACCCAGCGTATAAAATTGTCGGAAATCACAGGAGGCGATCGTCTATAAGGAGGGTATTGGGGAGTTGGAACAACGCCAGACAGATGCCTGAGTCTATGTAGAGACGTTTCGGATGAAACAGTTTTCATTTTCACAGTGGTTTGCATTTCCGCGACCGATAGCTCCTTAATTCCGAATAGCCCTCCCACTCCGCCTATGACTGGCTGTCAGCAATACATGATGTGGTACTCCTTGACGCACTGTCATGCTGTCATGTCTTGTCAGGGCTTCGATTAACCATCTTTACGGGCTAAAAGCAAAATGCTGTTTGGCCGATGTATTACACTTGCTGCTAAAGAAAATGAACTAGGTGGTGTAATGGTTGAGCCACTAGACGTGCCTTTTATAGAGGCGGGATTCAAGTGTCTCCCCTGCCACTAAGGTTATTTTTCCTCTATTTTAGTCGAATGTCACGATAACAGCTTTGAAGTGGTCACAGCTGTTCTTCTTCCCTGTGCCTCTCCTAGCCGATGATGAACCTCGTCCCTCATAACCTTAAGTATCACCTTGAGGCAGACCTTGAAATTTAAGCCTTCTTGATCGGGCTTGCGGTCGCGGCCCGTTTGTTACTCAACTTTGTTTTGTCATGCTAGTTGCCCGCACGTTTATTGCCTCAGTCATTGGCGTGACTTGTTAACCTTTGTGTATTTTGGTTGGGCGTTGTCTATTTCATTAACGTGTTTTCCATGCTTGGGAACTGTTAGTCATTTGTAATTCATTTCACTGACAAGAATAAGTTTGTTGAATTCGCTTGCAGCCACACCTACTTGGTGTGGGTTCTTACTTGTATTTGGGGACTGTACATTCCCGGTTGCAAGGTCATTCCTTAATGTTACAAATCATTACAGTTTCTTATCAATGAATTAACTCTGTTCAACGTCTTTAGGTAATTGTGAGCGTCGTTATTCTTTTACAAAGTTTTTTTTTAAAATTGTAATTACAAGAAATGTTCATAAGGAACGAAGTGTATTCCATGAAACAACAAACTAAGAAATATATGGGTCCACTCTACAAGTGTTTTAACTCAACACTTGCTGTGAGGTATCAGTGTTGTTTTATGCGATTTCGCTGATCTTTTCTTCCTAAAAAACTTGCTGAATGTCAAATAGTGCATCTCGTAACAGTTCCATCAGTTTCTATGGAATTTTGTTTCAATTACTGAGCCACAACGAAAAGTCAGGCTTTGGACACATTCGGTGTGGTGAAATCTAGGAATGCAGTACAGTTGTTTAGTGGCAAATTTACACTCAAGAATAGAAGGCTGTTGATTCTCGTGAAATTAAAAGGGCAGAATGAAATGCACTCTTTCCATTTGTATTTTTGCAGGCTATTTACAGCGATAAAGTGAGGGATAGGAGAATTTGTCGTACACACAATTATTTTCTATCGGATTTTCCCTGACTGTTCTACAGTTCGAGTTTTCATTACAAGTTAAGAGGACGTAAAATAAAAGTTAGATATTTTATACTGATTCGCAACCATTTACAAATGGCATGAAATAAGGAAGTCATTTCTCTTATAAACAACAAAATGCTCGCAAGAAAATCAGGAAAAAGCTGCAATAAAAGAAAAAAAATTAAGGAAGGTGTTTATGGGCTTAGATAAGGGTCCCAAAAAATGAGAAGCGTGGCAAGAAAATAGTGTCCTTTTGCAGCAAGGGGCAAAATTCGAATTTTGGTGTCTTGCCAAAGAGCTTTAAGTTACCGTAAGAATCATGAAACAAGGTTGTATACATGGAATAATCCTGGAGATACTAGAAAGTATCAGATAGATTACATAATGTTAAGACAGAGATTTAGGAACCGGATTTTAAATTGTAAGACATTTCCAGGGGCAGATGTGGACTCTGACCACAATCTATTGGTTATGAACTGTAGATTAAAACTGAAGAAACTGCAAAAAGGTGGTAATTTAAGGAGATGGGACCTGGATAAAATGAAAGAACCAGAGGTTGTAGACAGTTTCAGGGAGAGCATAAGGGAACAATTGACAGGAATGGGGGAAAGAAATACAGTAGAAGAAGAATGGGTAGCTCTGCGGGATGAAGTAGTGAAGGCAGCAGAGGATCAAGTAGGTAAAAAGACGAGGGCTAGTAGAAATCCTTGGGTAACAGAAGAAATAGTGAATTTAATTGATGAAAGGAGAAAATATAAAAATGCAGTAAATGAAGCATACAAAAAGGAATAAAAACGAATCAAAAATGCGATCGACAGGAAGTGCAAAATGGCTAAGCAGGGATCAATAGAGGACAAATGTAAGGATGTAGAGGCTTATCTCACTAGGGGTAAGATAGATACTGCCTACAGGAAAATTAAAGAGACCTTTGGAGAAAAGAAAACCACTTGTATGAATATCAAGAGCTCAGACGGAAACCCAGTTCTAAGTAAAGAAGGGAAAGCAGAAAGGTGGAAGGAGTATATAGATGGTCCATACAAGGGCGATGTACTTGAGGACAATATTATGGAAATGGAGGAGGATGTAGATGAAGATAAAACGGTAGATGCGATACTGCGTGAAGAGTTTGGCAGAGCACTGAAAGACCTGAGTCGAAACAAGGCCACGGGAGTAGACAACATTCGATTAGAACTACTGACGGCCTTGGGAGAGCCAGTCCTGACAAAACTCTACCATTTGGTGAGCAAGATGTGTGAGACTGGCGAAATACCCTCAGACTTCAAGAAGAGTATAATAATTCCAATCCCAAAGAAAGCAGATGTTGACAGATGTGAAAATTACCGAACTATCAGTTTAATAAGTTACAGCTGCAAAATACAAACACGAATTACCTACAGACGAATGGAAAAACTGGTAGAAGCCGACCTCGGGGAAGATCAGTTTGGATTCCGTAGAAATATTGGAACACGTGAGGCAATACTGACCTTACGACTTATCTTAGAAGCTAGGTTAAGGAAAGGCCAACCTACGTTTCTAGCATTTGTAGACTCAGACAAATCTTTTGACAATGTTGACTGCAATACTCACTTTCAAATTCTAAAGATGGCAGGGGTAAAACACAGGGACGAAAGGCTATTTACAATTTGTACAGAAACCAGGTGGCAGTTATAAGAGTCGAGGGACATGAAAGGGAAGCAGTGGTTGGGAAGGGAGTGAGACAGGATTGTAGCCTCTCCCCGATGTTGTTCAATCTGTGTAATGAGCAAGTAGTAAAGGAAACAAAAGAAAAATTCGGAGTTGGTATTAAAATCCATGCAGAAGAAATAAAAACTTTGAGGTTCGCCGATGACATTGTAATTCTATCAGAGACAGCAAAGGACTTGGAACAGCAGTTGAACGGAATGTACAGTGTCTTGAAAGGAGGATATAAGATGAACATAAACAAAAGCAAAACGAGGATAATGGAATGTAGTCGAATTAAATCGGGTGATGCTGAGGGAATTAGATTGGGAAATGCGATGCTTAAAGTAGTAAATGAGTTTTGCTATTTTGGGCGCAAAATAACTGATGATGGTCGAAGTAGAGAGAATATAAAATGTAGCCTGGCAATGGCAAAGAAAGCGTTTCTGAAGAAGAGAAATTTGTTAACATAGAGTGTAGATTTAAGTGTCAGGAAGTCGTTTCTGAAAGTATTTGTATGGAGTGTAGCCACGTATGGAAGTGAAACATGGAAGAAAATAGTTTGGACAAGAAGAGAATAGAAGCTTTCGAAATGTGGTGCTACAGAAGAATGCTTAAGATTAGATGGGTTGATCGCATAATTAATGATGAAGTATTGAATCGAATTAGGGAGAAGAGGAGTTTGTGGCACAACTTAACAAAAAGAAGGGACTGGTTAGTAGTACATGTTCTGAGGCATCAAGGGATCACAAATTTAGCATTGGAGGGCAGTGTGGATGGTAAAAATCGTAGAGGGAGACCAAGAGATGAATACACTAATCAGATTCAGAAGGATGTAGGTTGCAGTAAGTACTGGGAGATGGAGCAGCTTGCACAGGATAGGGCAGCATGGGGAGCTGCATCAAACCAGTCTCAGGACTGAAGACCACAACAACAACAAGAGTAAATGTCAAAAGATTTAAAGCACATATAGTCAGATGCTACTTCAAGTATTACAAATAGTATGAAAAGCATTAAATTTCATCTTGTGTTTAATAACAATTAATAAGAATATCTTCTTCAATCGAAAGCATTTTTATTAAGACTGTTGATAGCTTTTATACGTTCGAAGACATGTAATTAACACAGTTTTTTATATTTTTATAATCATTGATATATCTGTGGAAACGGCGCTCCTGAATTTATGACGTGTACAAATTTGTTCAAGTAACGAAATTATCGAGAAAATCGTTAGTTTCCAAGCAAATGTTTAAGCGCTCTGCGTAAGTAGTACTACAGGTACGCAAGCAACATGTTATAATGTTTAGAGGTTGCGTTGTTTCAAAAGGAAGGATGCATGGCCCAGGCCAGTAGATTTTGTTCTTGGATTATTAGAGATACATGACCAAGGAAGCTGATTTCTTTATTTGTAAACTTGATGCTAACTAACCAGATTGCGGGACCTGCTTGGGGAGACATTGACAGCTATGGCGTCAGATCGTCGGGATAAATTTTCTGCTGATCCCAGGACAATACACCACAGAGGTACATGAAAAGTACTCGCAGTTGCGAATAAGGACAAACATCAGCTGTATAATGCTACATAATGGAATGACGACAATGAATATATGTGCCGGAGAGGGACTCGAACCCGGATTTCCCACTCATAGTGAGCTGTCGACTTACATTTGACTATACGAGCACGATTCACAGTGTAATGCCACTTCCTCGGACGAGAAATAAAAATCAAAAATTATCTTCCTATACCCCAAAGATTTCCCCCCAAGTCCCAAATTCCCAGAAACGTGAATAAGCGAACAAAGTTCCATTTATCACTATTATTTGGACAATAACAAGTAATTAAATCAGGAATCTAAGACTTGTCATTTTAGCAATCTACGAAAGAAAGATTAAATTTCAGTAAAATTAAAATCAAAATCATAATAAATCGCAAAATTAGCATAAATTAACATTCGCAAAGTAGAACCAACGATCCCAAAGAATACTCCGTGTGAGTACTCTTTGTGAATCGTGAGTGGTGACTAAGTATAATTCAATGGATTGTCACTACGTTACGAGAGTTAGCGGAAGGAGGGCAAATTTTTGAATGCTAGTACATGTTGGCACGCTTAGATTGTTTTTGAGATTGAATAATTGCGATCTTTTATGACGCAGTAATACGATCTTCTGACTTCAAATATCACAGCATTAGAATTCGAAAGGAGGACTTTTACCTACTAGAATAAAGATAACTTTTCACTAGATAATTGAACTAAGCATTACTTAGACAGTGGTTTAGGCAACGAACACTGATGGACAATTTTCATTCATAATAGCCAGTGGGTTATGGAACTTCAGTGATAGGTCCGAAGCATGTAATTTACTCCCTCCAACACCTGGGAAAGTTTTCTCCCCAAGGCTCGGTTAGGAAGTGACTGATATTGTGCAATAAACCACCTTCTCTTGCATTTGTGATTTAAAATTCTATCAAATTTTTGACATGAAACTCCCGAGTAATAATTACGCGCAGCGATAATATTTGACTGTAGCGCTCGGTGCTTGTGTAGAATCTTTGACTCAGATAACAAGCCAACTGTTACGATTTCTTAGATACTTGAAATTACGACCAGCTTGTAGAGACTTTGTTGTGGATGTGACTGTATTGGTATTATCAATAATTCATCATTAATCAGTTAAACAACGATACGAACGATTAATTACGATTCTTGGTGAAGTAAATATGTCACACACGTCGACATTTCGGTTCAGCACTGTTATTTTGTGTAGCGTCGTCTTCGTAATTTGATAACGATCTCAACACTCTACCGACTGTCGCCGAGTTTTATCCGAGGCCAAGTACAAATCAAACCAAATCGTCAAGAAGAAGAGGCGTTATAAAAGGCAGACACAAACTTCCATATGTCGTCAACCACGTCTAAATGGTTCAAATGGCTCTTAGCACTATGGGACTTAACTTCTAGGGTCATCAGTCCCCTAGAACTTAGAACTACGTAAACCTAACTAACCTAAGGACATCACACACATCCATGCCCGAGGCAGGATTCGAACCTGCGACCGTAGCGGTCGCGCGGTTCCAGACTGTAGCGCCTCTAACCGCTTGGCCACACCGGCCGGCTCAACCACGTCTCACAGCCTGCACTCGTACATCCATTACGTATATTCCTCTACAGGAGAGACATTTTAGTTGAAGGTTGCTTGCCCGGTATTGGCGGATAAAAGCGATATTGCCATGATTGTGCTACTCCGAATTACGATGCAAGGTACCTTCGGTCATGCATGCATGTTCGACGGTACTTGGCATCGTAATCAAAAGTAATACAGGCACTGCAATATCGTCTGGCATCACAGAGGTGTTCTTCTACAAAAAGTCGTTGAAAGATGTACAGACAGTTTCTCCCACCCACCACTCCTTCAGATGAGAGGGATTTTCAAACCAAAGGCGTAACTGTGGGAACAGAACATTGTGCGAAATCGCGAGTCCTAAAACTACAAGTAAGAAGGACAATGAAAGATCTGGTTTAATATATAGAAACGCAGTTCCATCTAATATACGATAAGCAGTTTTAGTTCTCTTTGCAGATGAGTTTTGGACATACATGGGTTATTCATACAGAGCCGTGCTCGGACAGAATGAAAATGAGCTGATGAATTAACGTAACAATAAGTAGCACCGCACAGACATAGATGGTGTTGTGTACGGAATGATCTGATTACGCGTCACAGATCGATACAACATTGTGAGGTAACAGCTGTTTGCGCGGTTCAGAATTCGAGAGATTCATTGGAGACACCGTGGGGTGATTGCAACTCATGAGAAAGAGCCTGAGCTGGTTAGGATTTTCAGGCAATTTACTAGGCCTGATCAGATGGTCCAGTAGGTAAGGAAGTCTTCCCGAAAGGGCACCACTTGCCTTCAATTTCAAACCCAGACCTGAGGTTGTGAGTAAACTAGTAAGGTACCTAATAAAAAATGGGGAACTTCAAAGCCGCAGACTGAACAAAATCCTATTCAGCCGCAGTTCAAGTGCACACAACGTAGGTTAATCTGGTACTAGTACCCAAAAGTGATAATAATTGGCTCTGAGCGCTATGGGACTCAACTTCTGAGGTCGTTAGTCCTCTAGAACTTAGAACTAGTTACACCTAACTAACCTAAGGAAATCACACACATCCATGCCCGAGGCAGGATTCGAACCTGCGACCGTAGCGGTCTCGCGGTTCCGGACTGCAGCGCCTAGAACCGCACGGTCACTTCGGCCGGTACCCAAAAGTGATAATAATTGCCTTGAATGAATATGAAAGGAAATTTGTGCAGAAACCGAGCGAGAAAGTCGTGGAAGGAATTGACATTTATTGGCATATTAAATATATTAATGTACTGAAAGTCATTTAGAAAGATGAAATTGAAATACGGAAAGTATCAGAAAGTGAGCTGGAAAAGTATATGGGAAACCGTATCCAGAGTAAAAGGCAGGTTTGCCATACGAATCAGTGCTAGGAATTATAGCTCTCTTCTGTATGAATTGCTGAGATGTCAGTGAGTTAAACTACCTACGGCGTTCGTAAACTAAAATAATACGTTCCAGTGCTTCGTAGCAACGTAATAGCCATCGAGGAAGAACTAAGTGTAAAAAAAAATTATAATCCTTAAAATTTACGGCATTTTCAGGTAACCTTATATAATAAAGCTCGTTTTATCATCTCTTATAAATGGAAAGGTTTCTGAAATGAGCTGATGTTACAAACATTATGAAAGGCTGCCCGAAGTGTGTACTTCATTACACCTCTGCAACTAAGAAAGATTAATGCTAAAACTTTAAACTACCTGTTCGCATGACGTTTTTTTGGTGTACTATATATGTCTTTATATAGCTGCCGTAGTGTTAGTTTTGTTTCCTTGGACAATTGCCGATTGGCGAAATAGGGAGCTGTAGCAGCCTTAATGGGTAAAATGCTTATAATATTATATATTTGAAAGAGACATTGGACTTCAGTGTAGTAGTCTATGGAGCGAAGGCATCGGAGTAATAATGTCACAATTTCACTCTTAAGACTGAAGTATCTTACATTAAGAAAGAAACCGTTCAGCAAAATCTGAAAAAGCAATAGTATTATAAGCTCACCTGTCATTGTATATTTTCCAGTGCCGTCAACGCCTCAGTGGCATACTACTTTAGTGTCAAAGGTGCCACATCTTTTATAATCGGTTCTGTTTACGTCAGACCTCCAAAATTTGGTACTGATAACACTATCTAAAGAGATTTAGTGGCTCTTCCGGTAACGAATACTCATTCACGGTCAGTGATTGCGTATTATAGACTACCGATTTAGATCGGGGATTATACTGCTTTTACGGCCGTGTAAGAAAGAAGTTCAACGACGTCAGTAAGAAACACTTTCTAATTAACTTGCGATTGACGAATCTGTATCTCGTGTGGGAGCAGAACATAGTGCTAAATCTCGAGTCCTAAAACCACAAGTAAGTAGGACAGTGAATATTCTGTTTTAATATATAGAAACCAGTTTTCATGTAAGATACGATAAGCAGTATTAAATCTCTTTGCGAATGATTTTTGGACTTACATCGGTGAATACTGATTGTTAGTGGAGACAAATCCTACAAGATACTTGCGGCTACCCAAAATTAGGATTTCCACGAGTGACCTCAATAACTATAGGCGAACGCGGATATGCCCTCAAATAGCTTACTGGCGTTTCATCAATGACTTTTCACTATATTTTCGAGACAACATAGAGTGCGTATTACCTTATTTACTAACTTTATTTGCCCGAGAACACAAACATACAAAGGTCGATGAAAATATCTGAATAGCTACCTCAAACTTGAGATACTCCCGCTTTTCTTGATAAAGACTGAATGCACTCTGAAATAAGAGATGACGTACATAAACTAAGAACAGATGTATAGAAGGAAGTGCGGGTACCATAAGGCGCAAAAAGACTAACTGCGTCAAGTACAGTATCATTCTGAATGAATTACACAAGAAGTTCACGGGAATGATGGTAAACAGGATCACGTTTCACGCAAATAAAAATAACTGGAGGTTACTCCTGTGTATTAGAAGAGATGGAGCGTAGTAGATGAACTGTTCATAAGGTTGAAAAAGTATCGGAATGTGATGTACGTTTTCAACAACTTTAAAAAATTCATTAATAAGCATTCTATAACATTAAGCAGAGAAAGATTAAAAAACCTTATAGACTATCACACTACCACAATTACCTACTATGATAGTTAATGTAGTAGAAATGGCCCTACTCGCAAATGTTACTGTAGTGAAACTGAACCTTTAGTTAAGATACAAGGGTTCAAATGCTGTCAACAAGCGAAACAGGAGTTATGATAAATTAGACTATGCAACATTTACGTGTTGTTCACCCTTCCTCCTCCAGAGGAACATCTTAGTTAAGTCAAGATCCTCCTAACTAATTTTACCTCTTGTTTTATCGGAAGTATGGTTATTGCCCACACGTGACGTGCCCAAATAAATTTCATCTTAAATCTCTAAACTTGCTATGCTTTGGTTAGCTTCATTTCATTGGCAACAAAGTTATCTAAACTTAATGGTACTTCTCTTCCACTGTCCATTTCATGCATTCATACAATACTTCTTCACATGAAACATCATGATGCTTGCAATACACGGATCTCCTCTAGAGGCTCCACCGTACGCATCAAGTTAACAAGTAGTTCTGGCACTACAATCGCACAAAATGACAAAGCAGTTTGCTACTACTGTTTGTTATTTTATCATGAGGATTAAAACTTTATGATTTTGTACACAGTTTGATTGCTTTTGTCCCTTAACGTAGCTAAACCCTGTGACAGTGGGGCGCTGGTGACAGGTTCCCCGAGTTAGAACATTGGCCACCGTGCATCTCTGTACATAGTTTCGTCATGATGCTTACACAGAAGGTCTACCCCAAGTATTGTACAGCCAAATTAACTTACATGACGCGCCACTTCCATCCATTCTTGAAATCATTTACGCCAATATGATTACTTAGTATTGCTGATCCCAGTGGCTTCACATTACTAAACCCAAAGCCAAGTATGGTCAGTTTAACACTTTCCTTCCTATGGTGTCCGCAGTTACCACCGACATAAGCACCCCTGTCTCCAAAAGTGTTTATGCTTATTATCACTTACGACTCGTACTACGCCACACTTCACCTGTCTATACGTTTTTGCAGTACTAGAACACTACTTGGCAGACTTGGGCTTTCTGTTTGCGTTTAATGCCTGAAGATTCTGTCCTTGCCCATTCCGCCCTTTGCATTTATAATCCTATTTCTACTGCTGGCGCTACCTCTGGACGTGCCTTGCTTTTCCAAACCTGTAACACCTTATGTCTGTAGATAAAACAACTCGCCTATTGTGCACCCCTTATTCCTATATTCATCGCCTCCTGCTCCGTAACTATTCTAATAGAAGCGTTCAAGTCATTTGGGATTCCTATCCGAACTGTACTATGCGTGTCAGGTGGTAGGTCTCTCAGCATAGCAGCTAGAGGCCTTTTCAGCGCTTCGTATAGAATTAACTTACTCGTTTCGTCACTTCTCATTTATTCGTAAATATATCTATTGACTTTCTTTATCCACCCACTGACACTTACTGCTGATTGTGCTTCTCTGACATTCCACTCAACTGCCTTCGGAAAAACTTCGTGCTGTTATGTTTGCTATGGAGTTATTTGAGCCCTTGTCCAAACGGCTCGGCCGTCAGAGATTTCTTCAACTTCTAATGAAACCTAAAAATGCTCTTGTCTTCCCCATCAATTATAAATTAGTGATTAGTAATAGCAGATCATCTGATCGAAATGCACTCTCTGCTACTGCCCCCGCAGTTGGCTCTTTAGAAAAGAGAGTATTCAGGATAGTAGCCGCTGGCGCCAGCAATGGAGTAGCCCCACCATTTGTCATAGCATCTGCCTGCCTGTGCATCTCTAGCTTAGCTGCCGATAGTTGCTATACGCGGTTTATTATCGGCTGAATCGCCTCCCTACCCGGAAACACCCTCTGTCCCAGACTCTGTAGAGCTTTTATCCCCAATACATATCCATGTATAATAAAGCAACAACACGAGGCCATACCCATTTACAGATGTAGAATTCTAGCTTACATCTTACTTCTAATCATGAGGTTCTTCGTATTACTACACTGTCTAGCAGTATGGCTGTATTGGTGGCTTATAAAATGCACCATTGATACCGACTCAGCACAAGGTTCACTCTGCCCTAACAAGTTGCAGTGGTTGCAAATCCTGCTCCCAAAAATAGCGACGATATTGTGCCGAATCCACTGGCTCCTTCAGCTTCGTAAATATTACTCTCAACTTACATATACAAACCTATCTAGAACCCGTCCTTTGTACATACAACTAAGCATCCCGTCCCGTCACGATAGTTTTAACTCTCGATGCCAACCACTCCAGCTGCCTTCTGATGCTGGGTTCGGCTGCCAATGTCCGTCTTAGATACGCACCAAAATGTAAGGGTCTACTTCGGCGGAGTTGAATTGAGGCAGTGAATTAACGTCAGAAAGTTGTCCAGTGGTTTCTCAAGAGATGATCACTAACATCACTAACAGTCACACATTTTATTAGAAAAGAGGCTACAGTAATTATAGTGTAGTTGCATAGTAGCAAACGGTGCTGGAATCGTGGTGCAGAGAGAACAGGCAGCAGTGAGTGACTGGCCGATGGGATGGTCGCAGAAGCACATGCACCATCCCATCGTGACCCTACAACTCAGGGCAAAGCGTACCTTCAGATGTAGAAGCCTGTCATGATTCTTGCAGAGGACGGCAGCCCCCAGTGGTGGATTCTCCATCTTCGTGAACGCTGGCGTACAGTGTCAGGCATGTGGGCGGCTGCACCACTCCATTCACAAACGGTTACCCTTCAGCATAGAAAACAAGTTGCAGGTGAAATGAGCCTGAAGATGGCTCATCCGCTGGAAAGCGACACGTCCCTGGCAATGGACTTAGAACCAGAAGTAGGGTCATCAGTGGTGCATGCTAAATCTTATGCTGGTTATTTGAGAAAACATGTCGCTCCTGCTGGTAATGCTAGAGTTTGATGACTTTCGTTAAAAATGCTGGATATTTACACATGCCGGGTGAGCCATGGCGACAGCTCCTTATCGACTTTTCAGTGAATTCCGTAGTCATATGTGCTGATGGGTCTACATTTACCTGTGTGTGTCGATTCTCCTTGTGAAGCAACATCTCTGGCGGTGCATCGAGAAAGCGGCGGAACGCAGAGGGAGCCAGTACAAGGAGCGCATAAGAACAGCAGGATGCAGTAGAACTGGACTACCAGCGGACCGGACTACCAGCGACAGCTATAGTTCTCGGGTGCTTGTTTTGGTCAAGAATTTAGCGTTTTTCTCCTGCTGCAGTTTTTGGAGAGACGGCGTCAAATTGTACGAATTCCATTCGTCTTGACGTCCGTTTGTATGTGATTCAGGCGATTCAGTGCTGTGTGGGACTGAATATCTAATGCTGCCCTAACAATATTCAACTTGCCTTCGCCTTTTGCATTTTTCATGCAGTGTGGTCGTATAACGAGATGTTCTGGATTTGCCTGGTCTTGGTGCCTTCCTGAGGGGCTGAATTTAATGTGATTACCAATTGAATTCGGTAGTAGGGAAAGGGAGAGAAGGAAACGTAGTAGGTGACTATGGATTGGGGGTAAGAAATGAAAGAGGAAGCCGCCTGGTAGAATTTTGCACAGGGCACAACTTAATCATGGCTAACACTTGGTTCGACAACCATAAAAGAAGCCTGGAGATACTGGCAGGTTTCAGATAGATTATATAATGGAAGGACAGTGATTTAGGAATCAGGTTTTAAATTGTAAGACATTTCCTGGGCACATGTGGACTCTGACCAAAATCTATTAGTTATGAACTCTGGATTAAAACTGAAGAAACTGCAAAAAGGTGGGAATTTAAGGAAATGGGAACTGGACAAACCGACCAAACCAGAGGTTGACAGAGATTCAGGGAGAGCATAAGGGAACAATTGACAGGAATGGGGAAAAGAAATACAGTAGAAGAAGAACGGGTAGCTTTGAGGGATGAGGTAACGAAGGCAGCAGAGGATCAAGTACGTAAAAAGACGAGGGCTAGTAGAAATCCTTGGGTAACAGAAGAAATATTGAATTTTATTGATGAAAGGAGAAAATATAAAAATGCAGTAAATGAAGCAGGCAAAAAAGAATACAAACGTCTCAAAAATGAGATAGACAGGAAGTGCAAAATGGCTAAGCAGGGATGGCTAGAGGACAAATGTAAGGATGTAGAGGCTGATCTCACTGGGAGTAAGATAGATACTCCTACAGGAAAATTAAAGAGACCTTTGGAGAAAAGAAAACCAATTGTATGAATTTCAAGAGCTCAGATGGAAAGCCAGTTCTAAGCAAAGAAGGGAAAGCAGAAAGGTGGAAGGAGTATATAGAGGGTCTATACAAGGGCGATGTACTTGAGAACAATATTATGGAAATAGAAGAGGATGTAGATGAAGATGAAATGGGAGATATGATACTGCGTGAGGAGTTTGACAGAGCACTGACAGACCTGAGTCGAAACAAGGCCCCGCGAGTAGACAACATTCCCTTAGAACTAGTGACAGCCTTGGGAGAGCCAGTCCTGACAAAACTCTACCATCTGGTGAGCAAGATGTATGAGACAGGTGAAATACCTTCAGACTTCAAGAAGAATGTAATAATTAGAATCCCAAAGAAAGCAGGTGTTGACAGATATGAAAATTATCGAACTATCAGTTCCATAAGTCACGGCTGCAGAATACTAACGAGAATTCTTGACAGACAATTGGAAAAACTAGTAGAAGCCGACCTCGGGGAAGATCAGTTTGGATTCCGTAGAAATATTGGAACACGTGAGGCAATACTGACCCTACGACTTATCTTAGATGCTAGATTAAGGAAAGACAAACCCACGATTCTAGCATTTGTAGACGTAAAGAAAGCTTTTGACAATGTTGACTAGAATACTCTCTTTCGAATTCTGAAGGTTGCAGGGGTAAAATACAGGGAGCTAAAGGCTATTTACAATTTCTACAGAAAGCAGATGGTAGTTATAAGAGTCGATGGACATGAAAGGGAAGCAGTGGTTGGGAAGAGATAGACAGGATTGTAGCCTCTCCCCGATGTTATTCAATCTGTATATTGAGCAAGCAGTAAAGGAAACAAAAGAAAAATTCGGATTAGGTATTAAAATCCATGGATAAGAAATAAAAACCTTGAGGCTCGCCGATGACATTGTAATTCTGTCAGAGACAGCAAAGGACTTGGAAGAGCAGTTTAACGGAATGGATAGCGTCTTGAAAGGAGGATATAAGATGAACATCAACAAAAGCAAAACGAGGATAATGGAATGTAGTCGAATTAAGTCGGGAGCTGCTGAGGGTATTAGATTAGGAAATGAGACACTTAAAGTAGTAAAGGAGTTTTGCAATTTGGGGAGCAAAATAACTAAAGATGGTCGAAGTAGAGAGGATATAAAATGCAGACTGGCAATGGCAAGGGAAGCGTTTCTGAAGAAGAGAAATTTGTTAACATCGAGTATAGATTTAAGTGTCAGGAAGTCGTTTCTGGAAGTATTTGTATGGAGTGTAGCCATGTATGGAAGTGAAACATGGACGATAAATGGTTTAGACAAGAAGAGAATAGAAGCTTTTGAAATGTGGTGCTACAGAAGAATGCTGAAGAGTAGATGGGTAGATCACCTAACTAATGAGGAGGTACTGAATAGGATTGGGGAGAAGAGAAGTTTGTGGCACAACTTGACTAGAAGAAGGAATCGGTTGGTAGGACATGTTATGAGGCATCAAGGGATCACCAATTTAGTATTGGAGGGCAGCGTGGAGGGCAAAAATCGTAGAGGGAGACCAAGAGATGAATACACCAAGCAGATTCAGAAGGATGTAGGTTGAAGTAAATACTGGGGGATGAAGAAGCTTGCACAGGATAGAGTAGCATGGAGAGCTGCATCAAACCAGTCTCAGGACTGAAGACCACAACAACAACAACAACAACCGGTTGAGCTAATTTTCATTCATGTGTGGTTTTTTAATTGTGTTTTTGTGCTTGTGCTTGTGTCTCTAAGGTTACTTTGCTACGTTATTTATGGCATGCGTAATTACGTTCAGTTACAATGTTCAATTTTGTATATCATTTTATTGTATTCGTAATTACATTGAGGGTTGCCCTGTTTTATTTAAATGTTAGTGGACACCCTTTTCTTAAACAAGAGTGTTGTTAATTGAAGTTTAGTCCTTTAGTATTATTTAAACAATTTTGTGGTATAACTGGGTCTGAGTGGTCTTATAGATTGCTAAGTGAAATTCTTATTGAACTGAATTGTTTAATTAGCCATACGAACACCTGAGTATAAGTCAACTCTATTTACTAGTGGTATTTTCTGCTGCTGGTAATTTTAGCAGTGACTTATTAATTTTTTTATTTCCGACGGAATGGATTAAACCTTGTATGTGTAATACGTATGCAAATTGTGTTGTAGATTCCCTTGCTGAAGTGTTGCGTAAGTAATTAATATGCACGAGAATCTGTTCATTTTCATTTCTGTAGAAGTAAGGTCGTTCCTTCTTGCCTTATTGTAATACACGCCAACGAACGACTTGGTAACCTGATAGTTGTCAGCTGTATTTGTGCTGAGCCTCTGATTATAACTGTGACTAGCCAGTTGATTAAAGCTTGAGGCTGAATTTAATTCTCGTGTTCTCTTTTCTTGAATAGGGGTCTGTGTTACGAGAGTTAAAGATAAGTTGCTGCCATTTTGTATGTTCTTGTAAGTTGTTCATTTGTAACTGTTAAACCACATCCTTGGCCCTCATTTATTTAGTGAATTTTGTTAACAGCACTAACTTGCCTCAGATTGCGGACGACTTCTCTACACCTCACGGGGGCTGGAACCTGTTGTTGTTGTGCACCGCCATTTTGCTTGTTAGGTCTAAGAACAGTACTTCAGACCGTTGGAAAGAACAACTTAAGTCCTCTTGTGTATTTTGTGGTGTCACCGCCAGACACCACACTTGCTAGGTGGTAGATTAAATCGGCCGCGGTCCATTTAGTACATGTCGGACCCGCGTGTCGCCACTGTGTGATTGCAGACCTAGCGCCACCACAAGGCAGGTCTCGTGATACGAACAAGCACTCGCCCCAGTTGTACGGACGACCTAGCTAGCGACTAGATGTACGAAGCCTTTCTCTCTCATTAGCCGAGAGACAGAATAGCCTTCAGCTGAGTTAATGGCTACCAACTAGCAAGGCGCCATTAGCCTTACAGTGGTTGTAATTAAAGTCTCCTGTGTATAGTCAAGAGCGATGTACCACAATGATTGATTAAAGATAAGTATTAATCGAGCTACGTACTTTTCTTCATAGCATTAATTACGTAGCCTGTTCCAGTACTTCACGCCCGCCTGCGTTAGTCTAGCGTGCATTTTCAGCCATCTCGATCTACAAGGTGTTGGCCCAGCTGCCGACACATCATATTTTACGCCCCATATTCTTAATCTAAATTGTACCTTGCTTGTTAGTGTTTTAGATTTAAGTAACTTTACTGTACCAGCTTTCTGTTAACCATTAGGGATTCATTGATGATCTGAAGGTATTTCTTTTAAGTGGCTTTAGCCTGAGCTGCCAATGTACTGATTTCAACTTATATCCTCTAGAGGCATTTTAGTGTTATCTATTTAAAATTCTTTTCTCAAAGAGAGTAGAAATATTCTGCTTTAACAGTACATTCGCTTCGTTTCTTGGTATGAGGACCTGTTAACGTTACTATGAAATAGTTTGTTGCGTTTTATGAAATTACTGATTGTGCTATAAATTGGAACAGTTTCTGAGATTAGCAGCATAGCTTGGTGGAGTGCTGACTGTATGTGGGAATAGGCCCCGAGGCCTCATTTTTACCACTTTCTTAATGTGAAATGCTCCTCTTCTTTATTGCGTGTCTATCTCTGTTAGCCATTTTTGAAGTATATGCCCTACTATTATTGTTTGTTAAGACTGAGTCTGATCATTACCGTGTTTAATATTACTTATTAGTATTTGAATAAATGTAATCAAACGACAAACGACATTAGTACTTTGGGTGGATCCCTCAAGCTTCGTTATCCTTCCATTCTTGATAAATGGATTACCGTAGCAGAGCGTGATTGTTTTCTGTGTTAAGATTGGGGTTAGTACTGTCTATTCTTTGTATTATTTGTCGTTTGAAATTTGGAGTAATCGTATTCTCATTGCATTTGGGTATTGTTTCGGTAAGCCACTTATCATCTTGGTGGCCATAGGCTGTTTGGGTGTGTCATACCTCACGATTGAGCACCTTGAATACGAACTGCGGGTACGGCGCGCTCCAGTAGCAGGCAGTATTCCGGAGTTGGCGAAAGGGTTGCGGACAGCAGTGGAAGAGCATCTTCACAATTCCACTGACACCGTTGGGTAGGTAAGTGTCGTTTATCTACTTCTTCTGTGAGTTTGGAGGGGGTGTTTCGTAGTTTGCAGTATCTGGAAGGCAGTCAAGCTACGTATCGGCAGTTGTGTAGGATCCAAGCCCATCGGGCTCATTGTATTAATCGCCTCAGTGACGTAAGTTCCCTTAAGCTCAGTGATCAGCAGAGGGAAGTTATTAAGCAGCAGGTCAGTTAACTGAGAACTTACGGATTACGCGTTTGGACAGTGATGCATCACCTAGTCTAGAACAAAGCAGTGTGATCAGAGCCAGGTGCCAAATCTACGTTTTGGCTGTGGTGTCACTGAGACGTTTGCTAAGTTACCGAACCCAATAAAGTGTCTATTTCAGGGTATTTCAAAGCTACCTACTGACCAATTGGATCAAGTTCAACAGGCATTGAGGTTACTTGTTCACTTTGAAACCCATAATGAGGCCTTGGGCGTTCTGTATTTTGTGACACTTTCCCTTCTTTATCCTTTATAAAAGATGTTACTAAGCGATTTGTTGTCTCAAGCACTTAAAGACCAAGATACCCTGAGTCTACTTAGGATGCGAATTATAAAGAAAATATTGTCTCAGAGTATGTGCTATGAGCTTGAGCCGAGGTACTATTGACGGATACAAGCTGTCACGGACCTTTCGTCAGTATATTGAACAGGATCATGACGCGGTCTTGGCTTTAAACATAAGGGTTACTGAACAAGACAGAATCTGAAATATTTTAGAAGGGATGAGACCTGGAGATCAGTCCCGTTTGGTGTTTGCCCACGAATCTACTACCTTTTTTGAACAGGATTACACTAGGCTCTTGCTAAACCGGCCATTCCTTGCACGTGTGGATGCCGGATTAGCGGAAGTGCTGGATTATTGAGAGTGTCTTAAAATTATTATAAACCCATAGGGATTGTACTTTATCAAATCCAAAGATACATTCATTTTCACTGAAAACTTAGTCCTTGGGTGTGTACATACATATTACTCTCACTAGACACTCACTATGAAACACGTCCCACCTTTTTAGTTGTCACAATGATGATACACGACGTCAGTGTGCTTTATCACGCAACGGCTTTACAGGCATTTCATAGGTCCTGCCACGTATCTGATTGTGGCATAATATACTCCATGAAGGCGTGTCCAGTTTCAGCACCAGCAGTTTGAAATATCCTCATGTTCTCTCCTCCTCTGTCCTCTTCATCAGTTTCGTCGTAGCTTTCCTCTATACTCATGATTACCCCTTTTCTGCTGAAGCTTGCCCGTAAATAGTTGCTCGTCGAACACTGTTGCCAGCAACAATGGTTTTCTTCGAAGCACCTCAGTTCAGTTTATATCTAATTTATAACTTCTCCTTGGGGTCTAGCACAACGTTTTTCTCTTTACCAGCGACGATAATGATCCTTAAGGAAAGCCACAGTTTCAAAGTGTACAGGGATGTTGAACATTTTATTAACTAACATCTCTGTTGCAGACGAAATTTCGTTATTTCAGGTTGAACGACTAGAAGCCGGAAGTGTGCCGGATTACTGAGAGGCCGGACTACTGAGGGTCGTATTACCGACAGTTTAGTGTACCTATCTGGTACTACGTAGCTACTTAAATTTACTAATGAGCAGCGGGATCAGGGCAGCGATTTTCAACTCGAATCTCCCGCCAAAAATGGTACTCGTCCGCAGTTGCCTTCTTTCCAGCGAGCAATGTTTCTGATGTGGTGCACATAATCACCCCGTACACGACTGTCCAACGGGCGATCGTGCTAGGTCTAACGGTTGACACCGTACGGAGGAGGGGTAAAACTCTTTCTAGTAACCTCGCCCCCCCCCATCCCTCCCCGCTCACTGTAGGCGTGTTCGCGCAGATAATGAGCGTTCTCTTCCAACCGTCTCTGCTCGACATGACCGGTAACCATTTCGTGCACTTTTGGATGCTAGAAGTTCTGTTTCCGTACTAGAGTATAGTTAGCATCTTGAGTTTGCTTATTTGTGTACGATGTCTCCATTACGCCCGTCTTCTCCGAGATATCGTGTGGCTCATGGGAAACAGTTGCCTCTGGCGTGTGAGGTGCGGTTGAGTGTATCTATTTGTGATTTTTCTTGTCCTGTCTCATTCACTCTTGTTAGAATCTAGTCTGTTACCTAGTTGTTTGGGTTCGATTTCATCCAGCGACCATGCTTTGTTCTCGACTTTGCTAGTAAAACATTTTTCTTCTAGTTTTGTCCATCTGAGAAAGTAGGCTCATCTTCTTGTCGTCCCTTTAATGAAATCATTTGTTTCAAATCTAAACGCTCGGAATTTGAGGTTAATCATGTTGGGCAGGGTCAGGCTAAACAGTTAACTGTCCTACTAGAACCGTTGTCTGACTTGACCAATAAATTGGGGGTCAGCCCTCTCAATGAGTACAAGATTCGACTAACCAGTGACATCCCAGTACGCCATTCCCCGTATCGTCTCTCACCTCCCAAGTTGAGAATACTTAAAAAAAAATTGATGAAATGCTGCAGAATAATGCGATTAGATTGTATACTTCTCCGCATGCCTCGGCCACATTTCTGGTGGCGAATGGACTAGGCGGAGATTATAGGCCAGTTATTAATTATAGATCCATAGTAAGAAACTTATTTTGGAGTCAGTCCTATTCCCAGTTTCCATAACTGTTTCACATGTTTTGCTGCTGCTTGTTATTTCACTGTTCTTGATTTAAACTAGGTTTGGTCTCAAATTCCATTAAGTGAGGATTCTAAGCCCGTTACTGCCTTTTGTACAGAGTGGAACCTCTATGAGTTTAATCAGGTACCCTTTGGTTTGACTACTGGGCTTCTCTTAGGTCATGTTTTAGGCAACCATCAGTTCAGTTGTGTACACGATTACCTTGATGATGTGGTGGTGTATAGTCGCTCATTTGAAGTACATCTTTACCATTTGGTACAGGTATTACAAGGCTCTGATCTGCCGGATTAACAGTCAAACCATCTGAAATTAATCTTACTAGACAACAGAATACCTTCTTGGGACACCTGGTTTCTAAGGATGGTATTAGGGTTCACTAAGAGCGAGAGTCTGCCTTGAGAAAGTTCCCTCCACCTAGGAACAAAAAGGGCGTGGCCAGATTGTTTGAAATGACCAATAATTTTCGCCGCTTTTTTCCTAATTCTGCTCAGTTTGCCACCCCCCTTAACCACCTACGTGAAAATGGAGGGGGGGGGGACCTTTTTAAGAGACAGACAGCAATCGACTTTTGAAGCTATTAAGACCGACCTTAGCAACCATCTGGTATTGATTGTTCCGGATTTCAGGAAGAGGTTAATTGTACAAAATGCGTCTAATAACGGAGCTGGCCGTTTTGTTGCAGGAAGACTTAGGGGAAAGACGTCCTTTAGCTTTTGCAAAGTTCCAATTGCCAGTGGGCTTAGTCGCATGTTTGATGATGGCGATAATGAAACTGGTGGCTGTGAAATGGCAAGTCCTTAGTATGCAACGTTTTGACGAAGATGCCTCAGCTCTTTGGAAATATTAAGAATAAAAAAAGAGTAAGACCCTTATTTGGGACCTGTTAAGAAGTGTCTGGTAGTAGGCGATTTTATTCCTGGTAATCTATTGAGAAAAGGCACTGTGTCTAGATGTGCGTAAATTAGTTCAGACAAGGATTTGTTTACTTACCGATTTGGTGTCTCCAGCCTTTCAATACTTTCATGATTCGTTCGCGGGAGGTCTTCTGGGCCTTCATAAAACTCTGGCTAAAATTCGTTGACATGTTACCTGGCCCTCGTTATTTAGCGATGTTCATCTTTTAGTGGACGGGTGCAAGCTGTAAGGTAGAGAAACCTAACACCAACTACTGCAAAGGGTTGTTACAATGTGAGCGAGAACAGAACCCAGTGGATAAATTATTTGTTCATTACGTGGGTCCCTTTCCTCGCACTTAAGAAGGGAATCGTTATTTACTACACTACTGGCCATTAAAATTTCTACACCAAGAATAAATGCAGATGATAAACGGGTATTCATTGGACAAATATATTATACTAGAACTGACATATGATAATATTTTCACGCAATTTGGGTGCATAGATCCTGCGAAATCAGTACCCAGAACAACCATCTCTGGCCGTAATAACGGCCTTGATATGCCTGGGCATTGAGTCAAACAGAGCTTGGATGGTGTGCACAGGTACAGCTGCCCATGCATCTTCAACACGATACCACAGTTCATCAAGAGTAGTGACTGGTGTATTGTGACGAGCCAGTTGCTCGGCCACCATTTACCAGACGTTTTCAATTGGTGAGAGATCTGGAGAATGTGCTGGCCACGGCAGCAGTTCAGCATTTTCTGTATTCAGAAAGGCCCGTACAGGACCTGCAACATGCGGTCGTGCACTATCCTGCTGAAAAGTAGGGTTTGGCAGGGATCGAATGAAGGGTAGAGCCACGGGTCGTAACACATCTGAAATGTAACGTCCACTGTTCAAAGTGCCGTCAATGCGAACAAGAGGTGACCGAGACGTGTAACCAATGGCACCCCATACCATCATGCCGGGTGATACGCCAGTATGGCGATGACGAATACACGATTCCAATGTACGTTCACCGCGATGTCGTCAAACACGGATGCGAAAATCATGATGCTGTAAACAGAACCTGGATTCATCCGAAAAAATTACGTTTTGCCATTCATGCACCCAGGTTCGTCGTTGAGAACACCATCGCTGGCGCTCATGTCTGTGATGCGGCGTCAAGGGTAACCGCAGCCATGGTCTCCGAGCTGATAGTCCATGCTGCTGCAAACGTCGTCGAACTGTTTGTGCAGATGGTTGTTGTCTTGAAAACTTCCCCATCTGTTGACTCAGGGATCGAGACGTGGTATAAAATAAAATAAAATATTAATTATTCTACCTGTATGATAGTGATTGGTTGTAATTAATATTTGCTTATCTGGAACGTGGACGTTTAATTATTTGGTATCAGACGCTTGACAATGGCTTTTTCGTAAATGCAATGTTATTCGTAGTTGACCGTGAAATAAGACTCAAATAATCGGACTTCGTATTTAAATCGTTTCCAAAGACTGCTGCGGTAGGTGCGGACTCAAATCTAAATTTTCAATATTAGAGTAATTTTGCCAGCCATGTCAATACGTCGTACAGAGGTGACTGTCTACTAAACATAAAAAGTTTACACAGTTAGTTAAATCAGATATATTCAACCAATAAGCCTACAGTTAAATAATTCTACTTACTTTCATAAATATAAATTCTTTACAGAATCGAGTGCCTAGTAAGATTGCAACTCGCAGTGTTCTTATATAACATCAAATATGGCGGTGTGCCAGTCAATGAAATATACGTGCTTCCCGCACCACTTATCCAAGACCTCTCCCTTCTTAATGATACACAAGAGTATCGTAATTGTGTTTTTTGTTTTATCAGCGACATAGCGCTGCAGTTCTGTGCCATAGGCTTTATTTATTTGTCAGAGATTAATTATTTAATTAAGATTTCGCGTTTCCGAGGAAACTCACGCACGGCATGCAAATGTGCCTTTATAGTGGCTGGACTATCCGTTACAGCCATACGGGTAAGATTCCTGTCATCTCGACTGCTAGTGATACGAGGCCGTTGGGATCCAGGACAGCGTTCCGTATTACCCTCCTGAACCCACCGATTCCATATTCTGCTAACAGTCTTTGGATCTCGACCAACGCCATCACCAATGTCGCGATACGATAAACCGCAATCGCGATAGGCTACAATCCGACCTTTATCAAAGTCGGAAACGTGATTGTACGCATTTCTCCTCCTTACACGAGGCATCACAACAACTTTTCGCCAGGCAACGCCGGTCAACTGCTGTTTGTGTATAAGAAATCGGTTGGAAATTTCGCTCATGTCAGCACGTTGTAGGAGTCGCCATCTCCGCCAACCATGTGTGAATGCTCTGAAAAGCTAATCATTTACATATAACAGTATCTTCTTCGTATCGGTTAAATTTCGCGTCTGTGCATGTCATCTTCCTGGTGCAGCCATTTTAATGGCCAGTAGTGTAATAGTAGTCGATACCTTTTCTAGATTTGTTTGGCTACTTCCTAGCACACGGGGTTCCGCTTCTGTTGCTATTTGTCATCTTACTAACATGTTTTCTTGGTTCGATCCGCCTACGGTTTTGTAAGTGATAACGCCCACGCCTTTGTCACTAGTGACTTTAAGCGCTTTTGTCTCAGAAACGCAGTTAACCGTATTACGACTACCCCTTGTTATCCGCAGGCTTCCTTTTCTGAAAAGGATGATAGACATCCTAAGGCAGCTTTAATTATTATTTATCACAATAAAGCTCAGACAAAATGAGATATACCTCTCCCCTGGATCAATTTTGGCCTTAAATCAGCTTAGCGTGAGGCATCTAAGACTGTTCAGCCGGCTCTTATGTTCGCTTACCCCCTTAACACTCCACTTGCCTATCTGTGGATTATCTGTGCCGTTTTTGTCGAGCATATAACTCCCTTAGTTATCAAACAGAACTGGAGTAGGGCTGGAAGGAATACCCCGTTAGCCCTCCTCCACCAGGGGAAACATTAAAATCAAGGCAGACACCTATTAAGTTTTTTATTCCCGATCATAATCCGGGCAGAGAACGGCATGGCGTGGAGTCTGGCAGACAAGCCCCCCAGTTTGTGGGGTCTTTTTCCATTTTTATGGTCTTATGTCGTTTGAATCTTCTCGTTCATGACCTGACGACTGGTAAAACTAGTAATACACATGTGAACCAGGTCAAAAAGGCTAATTACCTTTCTGCTCTGGGGGAGGACCTCTCGGTTTAAGTAAAATTGAAATTTGTAGTAAGGTCTTATAGGACCAAACTGCTGAGGTCATCGGTCTCTAAGCTTACGCACTACTTAATCTAACTTAAACTAACTTACGCTAAGGACAACAAACACACCCATGCCCGAGGGAGGACTCGAACCTCTGACGGGGTGAGCCGCGCGGGCCGTGACAAGACACCCTAGACCGCGCGGCTGCACCTCGGTTTAAGTGGTTGAGGTTGAGCTGTGCTGACGGCTCATTTTGGTTCTTCCCTGCCTTACGTAGTCGAATGTGTCTATTTCACCACATTTCACTCTTTGTATGTATTCTCCTTGGGAAGCAGCATCTCTTTCGGGGCATCGAGGAGGCTGCGGAATGCAGAGAGCCAGTGCGACGAGAGCAAGCGAACAGCTGGGTACAGCAGACCTGGACTACCAGCGGCCTGCACTAACAGCGGCAGATATATTTCTTGTGTTCCTGTTTGGTCACAGCCTTAGCGTTCCTCTCCTGTTGCAATTTTTGGGAGATGGCGTCTGGTTGTATAAATTCAATTCGTCTTCACTTCCGTTCGTTTGTGATTCAGGCGATTCAATGCTGTGTGCAGCCGGCTATTTAATGCTGCTCTGAAAATATTCAACTTGCCTTCTCCTTTTACACCTTTCATCAAAACTGGTCGTACTACGAGAGCTTCTGGCCTGTCTTGGTGGCTTACTGAAGGGCTGATTTAATGTGATTACTGATTACGAGCCATTTTTATTTATTGGTGTTTTACATTAATTGAGTATTTGTGTCTTACAGTGCCTCTCTAAGAGTGTTTCCTGCGTTTCTTATTGCATGTGTAATTTGGTTGCTCAAGTCCACTTACAGTGGCCAAAGACAGTTATTTAACTAATATTAATTTATCCTTTTGTCGTATTCGTGATTACATTGAGTGTTGCCCTGTGTTATTTAAATCTTGGTGGCGAACCATTTTTCAATAATTGTATTGCTAACGAAGTTCATTAGTTTAGTACTCGTTAAACAATTTTGTAGCGTAAATCGGTCTGAGATTTACTGTAGACGGCTACGTGTAATTCTGATTGAACTGAAATGTTTAATTAGCCATTCGAACACCTGAATCTAAAGTCAATAACATTCACTAGTTGTATTTCCTGCTGTTGGTTTTTTAGCAGTTGACCTTTCACTTTTTTTTATTTCTGGGGAGAACGGATTTAAACCTTGTACGTGTAATATATATGCAAACTGTGTTATAGGTTGCCTTGCTTGAAGTGTTGCTTAACCAACTAATACACATGAGAATCTGTTCCAATCTGTTCCAATTATGTAGAAGTAAGGTCAATCCTTCTTGCCTTATTCTAACATACGTCAACAAATGGCTTGGTGGCCTGGCATTTATCGGCTGTATTCGGGCTGAGCCTCTGATTACAACTGTGACTAGCCAGTTGATTATAGATTTTGGCTGCCTTTAATTCTCGTGTTCTCTTTTTTTGAACGGTGAACTTTGTTACGGGAGTTAAAGATAAGTTCCTACTCTTTGGTATATTACTACAAAGGCTTCATTTATAATTGTTAAACAGCTTCCTTGGCCCTCTCTTATTTAGTGCCTTTGTTAACAGCACTTACTTGCCTCAGCTTACGGTTGACTTCTCTACACCTCATGGGCGCGGGGATCTTCTGTTGTTACGCGCCACCTTGTTGTTTGTTAACTTATGTCGTTGCGCGAGGGATTAGCCTAAGCACAGCTATTCTGGTGGTCTATTGGAACGAGCGATTTAAGTTCTCTTGTGTATTTTACACACCGTATTCTTATTCGAAATTGTACCTTTTCCCTCTCAGTATCTTGCTTATTAGAGTTTTATATTTAAGTAACTCTACGGTACCAGCTTCGTCTCAAACATTAGGGATTCATAGCATATTTGAAGGTGTTTCTTCTGGTTGGCTTTAGGGTGAACTGCGAATATATTGCCTTCACCTTAAAGCCTCTAGAGGCAATTTAGTGTTATTTATTTATAATTTTTTCTAAAAAAAGGGGGAAATAATCTGGTTCAACTGTATATTCGCTTCGTTTCTTGGTGTAGGGAACTGTTAAAGTTGCTATGAAATAATTTGTTGCGTTTTATTAAAACACTGATTGTAGTATAAACTGTAACAGTTGCTGCGATTAGCAGCATACCTTGATCGAGTGCCGACTGAATGTGGGAATAGGCCCCAAGGCCTTATTTTTACCATATTCTTAATGTGAAATGCTACTGTTCTTTATTGTGTGTGTATCTCTGAGTTTCGACATATTTGCCCTACCGTTGTTGTTTGTTAAGAGCGAGTCTGATCTTTACTGTGTTTAATATTTTTTGTTGTTGTTTGAAGGAATGTAACCAAACGACAAGTGACATAACTACTGTGGATTGCTTCCTCACGCTTCGTTATCCTTCCATTCTGTGTAAAGGGTTTATCACCAAGTATTTACTTATTGTGCCAAGGCACCATTTCTAACCAAGTGTGCTGACGTAAGCTGTTGCCAGCACACCATGTGGCAATGAGGTTGCGAGAAGATCGATAGAGGCCACAGACAGTCTCGCAAGAAACGTGCCGCCAATTCCCTCTCAGCTGCCAATATTTAAATCACAGCCGCGGACCGGAGACAACAGTCAGTTTTATTCAGTAATCGATTGCGGCAATGAGTCAATTTATCAGTCGCAGTTCACTGGGAGTCTTAGTAGCAGTTAGCTCTGTCTCAGACTCAGGCAGCATATAGCGACAAGAGTTCTGTACATAGCATGACTTTCTTCTTTATTAGCAGTGAGACTAACGTGGACTTTTACGGAGAGCTTGTACCACAACACCTGGGCAGTCTTGAGTTAACTAACTTCTTATTCTTATGAATAAAGAACCCTGTTAATACATGCATGTAGTTGTGTTACAGAAAGAGGACACCGGCCACCAAACATCATTCTCTCCTTGCTTCCCATGGTACAAGCCTACAATGACAACGCGACGACACAAAGAAACTGGCGACGAGTATAATTCACTGCAGATTCTGCTTGCTTCGCTTGTGTTTCACATTTCAGGGTTGATCAGATTGCAGGGATGGTCGTATTCAAGTGTTTGCAAATTTTTTGTTGCGTCCTTGAACGTATTCCAGCAGTAGTGCCACAGAACTAATCAAATTTCTCTTTTCAGTGACTTTTATTGCTTCTTTGCTGTAATGTATTTGTGCAAAACCCAGTTGCAGAACCAACAAATTGCCGCTTTGCTAACGACTGTACAATAATTTTTTGGCTGCAAAGGCCGCGTCGGCCGCACAACAACCGACCTATCGGGTAGCCCAACATATGCCACCGACCAGCATACCACCGTTCCGACAATTTAACGACACCAAAGAGGACTTGTTCTAATGTCTGACACAATTCCAAGCACACTGTCAAGTTCATCGTTTACAAGGTACTGTGAAGCTACAATACTTCCTTTTGATAGTAGAATCCTCGGTGTTCAGGTTAATGCAAAAACTATTCCCAACTGCGTCTCCCGACGAACTCAGTTATGACGAGGTAATCGTTACGTTAAAGCAGTACTATGACCAGCAAGTTCAAGAAGCTGCAGCCCGATATAAGTTTTTTCGCTTGCAGAAAAAGCTGGAACAGACGTACCGTCAGTGGTTACAGAATTAACGGGCTAATTTAACTGTAGTTGTAGCAACTTTTACAGTGACTGAATGACTGGGGAGTATGACTCGCCCGCCATAGCGGGTCGAGTCCCCCTTGCTGGTGACCGCCCCAAGCAGCCACAACGAGCGCGTCACAGCCGCGCGGACAGCCACGTACAGGTAAACAGACCTGTGAACCTAGTGAAATCTTGCCCCAGATGTTTTGCTCTCCATAAAAGACAGGATAGCTCATCATGTAACGTCACGTGTTACGCGTGTGAAAACAAGGCCATGTGCAAGCTGTTTGTTTGCAACGGCACAAAAACGCCAATTTTGCCCTCACTCAGAAACAATAGGCTAGTGCACATGCAGTTGACGTTCTGTGTTCCAAACCTACAACAGGTTCTGACAAAAGTAAGATTAAGGTTGTGCGTCCTTCTCGCCCTAATGATGTGCAACGACGTTCTAGCAAACTATATGTCTCATTACGAACTGCTGGCCAACGTGTGAACTTTCAGTTGGACAAAGGTGCCTCATTAACTTTTCTTGATCGTGGCACGTACGTACAGTTAGACTCACCATGCCTTTCTAAATCTAGCAAGCACCTCACTTCATAAACAGACAGGAAATTCCAGCCCTTGGACAGTGTAGTCTGCCTGCCACTTGCAACTCTCACACTAGAACAGTGAGAGTTGAAATTTTCGGTTTAGATACCTTCGATTTGTTTGGCCTAAGGATCCATTACAACGTACCTTCCATAGATCGAAAAGATAGTGTCGCTAGCTTGTTTAAAGGATATCCTGAAATATTTTAGAAAAGAATGGGAAAATCAAATAACTTTGTAGTGCATTTTACATTGAAAGACAATGCATAGCCCAAGAACTGCAAGATAATGATGTAATTGATCCCATTGAAGCTAGTCAATGGGCAGGTCCCCTCGTTTTGTTGCCTAAGCCTTCTGGTCGAATTTGCATTTGTGTTGACTTGAGGTCTACAGTCAACCCACAAACAGTAATTGACATTTTTTCGATACCTTGCCCTGAGGAACTCATGAACAGGCTTGCTGCAGAGCATTACTTTCCTAAGATAGACTTGCGTGATGCCTACTTGCGAATTCCATTGAATGAGGAGTCACAGAAAGTCTTTGTTGTAAATACACACTTAGTATTTTGCGTTTGCCCTTCGGCAGCGCTTCCGCACCCGCCAATTTTCAACGTCATTTGGAACGGCTGACTGCAAAAGTGCCATTTTGTTTAAAGTACCTTGACGGTATTGTCGTCTGAGGTCGTACACCAATTGCCCATTTGCCTACCCTTTTTCGAGTGTTGTCAGAAGCAGGACTCAAGTGTCGTCTTGAAAAGTGTTACTTCTTTCAAACTGAACTACAGTACTTAGGTCTTGTGATAAACAGTGCACTCCTCCAGTCTCATTTGCTTGCAATCCGTGACCTGCCTGTTCCTCGCAATGTATCTGAACTGCAGCCAGTATTGGGCAAGATGACGTACTACATTCGGTTCATAACGAATGCGCTCAGATCGCGGCTCCATTGCACCACTTGCGTCGCTCCCGTGTGCCTTTTGTGTGGACTAAGGACAGTCAGACGCATTTCAGAAACTCAAAAATGCCCTGCTCAGTGAAACATGTTTAGTACATTTGACCCTACCCAGCCGGTAGTTAAACAAGTCGTTTCCATCTGCGGAGTCGGTGCAGTGCTTTCACCACAGAGTTGTTGCCCAAGATTTCCCTATTGCTTTTACCTCAAAGCTGTTACCTCAGACTCAGTGCAATTATTTTCAAATTGAAAAAGAGACTCTCGCTATTGTTCCTCTCAAGCGTCTTCTAATCAAACTGCGTGCCTACGGAGTATCGCTTCAGTTCAGCGACTGGATTCGTGATTTCCTGTCAGAAAGATCACAGTTCGTAGTAATAGACGGAAAGTCATCGGCTAAAACAGAAGTAATATCCGGCGTTCCCCAAGGAAGTGTTATAGGCCCTCTATTGTTCCTGATCTATATTAGCGGCATAGCAGACAATCTGAGTAGCCGACTTAGATTGTTTGCAGATGATGCTGTCATTTACCATCTTGTAAAGTCATCAGATGATCAAAACGACTTGCAAAATGATTTAGATAAGATATCTGTATGGTGCGAAAAGTGGCAATTGACCCTGAATAAAGAAAAGTGCGAAGTTATTCACATGAGTACTAAAAGAACTCAGCTAAATTTCGATTTCGCGATAAGTCACACAAATCTGAGGGTTGTAAATTCAACTAAATACTTAGGGATTACAATTACAAATAAACTAAATATTACGATCGCATAGATAATATTGTGGGTAGAGCAAACCAAAGACTGCGATTTATTGGCAGAACACTTAGAAGGTGCAACAGGTCTACCAAAGAGGCTGCTTACACTACGCTTGTCCGCCCTATTCTGGAGTACTGCTGTGCGGTGTGGGATCCGTGTCAGGTGGGACTGACGGATGACATCGAGAAAGTACAAAGAACGGTAGCTCGTTTTGTATTATCGCGAAATAGTGGAGATAGTGTCACAGACATGATACGTGAATTGGAGTGGCAATCACTAAAACAAAGGCGTTTTTCGTTGCGACGGGACCTTCTCCTGAAATTTCAGTCACCAGTTTTCTCCTCATATTGCGAAAACATTCTGTTGGCACCCACCTACATTGGGAGACATGATCATCACGATAAAATAAGAGATATCAGGACTCGCACGGAAAAATTTAAGTGCTCGTTTTTCCCGTGTGCCGTTCGAGAGTGGAGCGGTAGAGAGACAGCATGAAGGTCGTATATTTAACCCTCTGCCAGGCACTTTATTATGAATAGCAGAGTAATCACGTAGATGTAGATGTAGATTGTGTATGGTGTGACCAAATTCTATCACTATTTGTATGGTAGGAAGTTTATTTAGTGACGGATCACAAGCCTTTGCAATCCTGATTTGATTTGTCAAAGCCGGTTCTTAACGTAGTGCTCAAAAATTGCAGCGGTTGGCTTTGTTGCCTTTATAGTATGAGTATGATTCAGTGTAATGACATATGGCAAAGCATGGCAATGCAGACGCACTGTCTCGCCTTCTGATTGGCCCAGACTTTTATTTTGATGCATCTGCCTTACCTTGTTGCCATGTCGATGCGCAGGACTCTGAATTGCTGGAATCTTTGCCATCGCACAGCAGAAAAATAGCACAGGCCACGGAAGCAGATTCCGATCTCAATATTTTGTTGCAGTGCATACGCATATCTTGGCCTCGTTCATTGAACAGTATCCATAACTCAGTCGTGCGCCGATATTTCACACGTCGGAATAGCCTTTTAGTTCATCAGGGTGTGATTCTAATTCAAACTGAGAGTGGACAATCGCGTGTGCTTACTTCCAAAGTGTTGCAAAAGGATTTGTTGCGATTGATTCATCAAGAACATTGGGGAATCCTTCACACCAAACAGTTAGCACGAAGGCATTGTACTTGGCAGGCGTGGACTTCCACATTGAGCAGATGACGTCACTATGTCGCGCATGCGCGGAGAACCAATCCGCTTCGCCACAGACATTCTCAAGTATAAGACTCAATTGCCATGGAAACGGGTGTACATTGACTTTGTAGGACCATTTTGGAACACGCATTGGCTCATAGCGGTAGATTATTTTAGCAAGTTCCTATTTGCGCTGCCTATGGCTTCTGCCACATCACATAGCACCATTGAAGCGTTGTCCTCCGTATTTTGCATACAAGGTTTGCCAGAAGTACTTGTGTCCGACAACGGACCACAGTTCACTTCACGTGACTTCATTGTGAACGCAGTGGCATTCATCATCTAACAAGTGCTCCGTTTCACGCGCAGTGCAACGGAGAAGCAGAATGCTTCGTATACACTTTTATGCAACAGACGGCCAAGCTTCGCACCATCCACACACGGGAACTAGCGTTGTAACTCTTTCTCGCCTCCTGTCGCTCCCACCCACGAGATGGACCATCACCGGCGAGGCATCTGCATGGCCGCCGCCATCGGACGCTGCTACACTTCCTACACACAACGCAGCATCTGGCGCCGCCAATGGTTCGCAAGTATCGCTTTGCACTGCGCGATCTTTTTCTATTCAGGGTTTATGCCACTCTTGCGCACTGGGAAAAAGGCATAATCCAGGAACGCACTAGCTCTTGCCGATGATTTGCAGCGCCGCCACCAGAACCAAATCCGCGTCATTTGCACAGTGATTCTGCTGCTTTTCTTCTCCCAGATTCACAGCCTCAGGGGACAGCGCGGCCATCGCAGCCGCCTGCTGGTGCCCCAAGGGCACCTCAGGAGGAGCGCATGGACGATGCGCCCTCGCTCCTCCGTTCCAGCTCGCCGACCCCATTGAGCTGGACCCGCCATCGCCATAGCAGTCGCCGTCACCGTCTCCAGACACGCCCTCAGGCCTGGACGTGTGCCCTGGCAGCAGTTTTCCAGAGGATGTTCCTGTTGCCTCACAAACCAGATGACGGAGTACGGTCGGGAGTACACTGTCATCCACAGCTACAGCTCCTGGTTCATCTCTGTATCCAGTTCCCTCCCTCCCTCCCATTTGTCGCTCGCAGCCTCTCTAAACGACAACGGTGCAGCAGTCTGGGGGGAGGAATGTGCTGGCGTAAGCTCTCACCAGCACACCATGCAGCAAAGAGGTTGCGAGAAGGTCGATAGAGGCCAAAGACAGACATGCAAAAAACTTGCTGCCAACGCCCTCTCGGCCGACTGTATTTAGATCGTCGCCGCAGACTGGAGGCCCCTGTAAGTTCCAGTCAATCACTTAGTGAGACAACGTGTCGAGTCATCAGTCGCATCCCAGTGGCAGTTGCAGCAGAAGTTCGCTCAGCTTCTAGCTAAGATTCAGGGAGCACATAGCGACCGGAGTAGTGTACATAGCGGGACTTTCTACTTCACCAGCAGTGAGGCTAATGTGAAATATTTCGGAGAGTTTGCACCACAACACTTGGACTGTCTTGAGTTAAGTAACTTCTTATATTATGAATAAAGAACCCTGTCAATACATGCATGCAGTTGTGTTACAGATAGGGGATACTGGCCAACAAACAACATCCTCTTCTTGCCTCCCATAGTACAAGCCCACAGTAACAACGAGACGACACAGAACCAAGTACAACAAATGAGGTAGTAGCCTAAGGGTATGGCCACTGACTTCCCATTGCTGTGGTCGGCCCACTTTCTTGCCGTGTCGTCTGCTGTGAGCAATAGTCTGTGGCCTGCAAAGTGATAAAAGGGTAGTGGTATTGCTCCATCTGATGTAACGAGTTTCTGGCCCGTTCTTCATCCATTGGCTTCCTCGGTCCATCTGCGTCAGCTGTGGCAGTGTGATGCCGAAAAGTAGTGGCGGCACTACAACTGCTGTAAAGTGAGTCAACAGGTAGATTAATGTGTCATCGTTCTCACAGAATTGTGAAAGTAGTTTTGTATATTCAGCTTACGTAGTTGTGAAGCTTTTTTGTGGTAATAATGGCTCGACAATTATTTGACGGTTTACAGATATTTTATCTTTCGCAGTCATCGGGTGTATTTGCTGCGTAGATATTATATGCTTGAATTTTTGTGGGTGTGTTGTCTGAGATATATTACGTTTATGCTTTCCTATGGTCGAAAATTTCAATATACTTTTCTAATTACGGAATGTGTTTCAAAGAGGTCTATTCATTGAGTAAATTGTTCGAATAATTTTTATTATGTGTTTTTATATCCAAAAGTAGTAGGTTACTGGTGGTGTGAAACCACTTTTGAAATCAAATTGATATGCAAATAATTAAATTGATCAATTAATTACCTGTAAAACCACATCCCAACACTGAGTGACGTCATGTATTCTTCGCTGCCAGCAGGTGGGATACAGCCCTCTCCTCCCCTCCCCCCCCCCCTCCCCCTCCCCACGTACCCTATTGTTGGGAATTTCGCATTTGGCGGTAATTTAGAATGTTGACGGGAATTTCCCATTTTGGCGTGAATTTAGAATTGTGGCGGAATTTAGGATTTTGACGGGAATTTAGAATTTTGGCGGGAATTTAGAATTTTGGCGGGAATTTCGAATTTTGGTGGGAATTTAGAATTTTCGTGGGAATTACTTTGTCCCAGGGCTCTATTGACGTACCAGCCCATCCCACACCCGGCAACTGTCGGAAAATTGAAAATGGCAGTGCCCTCTCTGGGACTCGGACCCTGGATCTTCTGGATGGAAAGCCCTAAGTGTAGCCCGCTAACACAAATATACCACAAGAGCCACTTGGAATTGCTGGGAGAGTAAAAATGGCGGTGTCATTTCTGGGACATGAAACCTGGTCCTTGTGGACAGAAAGTCCAACTGCATGCCCCAATACATGAAAACTGCCCAGATGCAGAAAGCAAGGTTAGCTTAGTGTATTTTATTTATTTTGTTGGGAAACTGAAGTAAAGATCGGTTTAGTGTACTTAATTTATTTTGTTTGGAAAACTGAAGTAAAGGTCGGTCCTAATTACGTAATTAATCATACAGATCGGTCCTAATTACACAAATATATGTATATCGCTACGCAAAGGCTGATTAAAATCACAATACAGCTCAAAAATTGACGATGCCATACAACTGGTGCTATCTTGCTGAGAAAAAATTTCAGAATACTCTACCCTTCACCTTCAAACCAGCTGATAATGGCTGGTGTGTGAGGTACTTGGAGGGAAATATTCGACTAACGAGATGCTAGTGTGAGATAGAAAGGAGCTTAATAACCGTATTACCTGTAAGCATACAGCTAAGGACTTTATCTATCGCTGTTTGATCTCAACGTTTACTAGAAACGCCTGCTCGACAATTACCCAGCAGCCCAGATAATCAAAGCCAATACACGCTACCATAAATGATGTACAAATTAGTCACTCTTCTAATTACTCTCACACACAATGAACAGGTCATAATGTAACATATGTACTGGCGATTGGGAAAAATCATCGCAACTACACAACTACCGCAAAAACCTACCCCAGAAGATTGCAGAGGGGCAGAAGTTGCTGCTGTGTACTTCTCGACGGGCGCTCAGAAACTAACCAACTTGGAGGTAGTCTTACCCCCCCTTCCACCCCTCATCCCTCCCTCCCTCTTTTTACCGTCGGTAGGGATACGCGCTTGTTCTATCTTGCCACTGGTGGCCCAAAAAGAAATCCTTCTGGTGGCGTTGATACACCGTCTCCAGTCTGCGTAAATCAGTCACAGATAGACAAAATACAACAACAATACGCTTCTTGCAAACTGCTAAAATTATTCTTTAGACAAACTGAACCCCTCAAGGAACAACAAAGACTAACAGGAAACCCCCACCTAAAGCGACTACAAACCTCGCTATATCCGGCACACAGTATTCCTCAGCCCTGGTAAGGCAGCCTGCGAGGTGCAGCACGAGCTCACCGTGGTCACTGACAGCTTTGAGCCAAGGATCCTCCCTCGCTGAACATCGCATGAAGTAAACGATGCAGATCACGCAACTCACAGGTCGGTAGATGGAAAACAGGTAGTCAATGTTTCTCACTGACAAAAATGTGAAAGACATCGCAACATAAGGACGCTGGAAGACCGTGTGGCATTGTAGAGCCCACTGTCTGAAGGTAGTCTCTCTGATTAGTAATCAAAACCTCCTAGATCCGGGTTGGAAACCTGCCTCAGCTTAAATTTTGATTAAGACTTCCGGCATAAGATGTCACCCTCGTTCTGCCCACGGCCTTGTCCATGAGGGCGGAGAAGCAGACAGAGGTTCAGGACACTCTCTGTTCCCTGGGGTGAGAAACTGCCCCTAAAGGCAGAGGGAATCAGCAGCGATCAACAGCATGAGGATGCAAAGAGCAATGGGAACCACTGCATTAAAGAGACATAACATGTATCCACAGGACATGTGGCCTGCAATTGAAAAAATTGTCTTGATGACTTCTCCATTGGCAAAAGATTCCTGAATAGTCCCCCATTCGGATATCCGGGAGGGGACTGCCAAGGGAGAAGTGACCATGAGAAAAATGTTGAATAATAAACGAAAGGATAACGTTCTACAAGATGGGACGTGGAATGTCACAGGTTTGAGTACGGTAGGGAAGTTTGAAAATCTAAAATGGAAATGCGAGGCTCAATTAAAGTACAGTAGGAGTCAGTGAAATGAAATTGAAAGAAGACAGCAAACCAACACCACGACGGTAGTTCGGATATACATGCCGACGTCGCAAGCTGAAGATGAAGAGACAGAGGAAGTATATGAGGGTACTGAAAAGTAAAACAGTGTGTAAATGCAGATGAAAATCTGATAGTCTTGGGGGACTGGAATGCAGTCGTAGGAGAAGGAGCAGAAGAAGAGATTACAGGAGAATATAGGCTTTGAACAAGGAACGAGAGAGGAGGAAGATTAATTGAGTTCTGCAATAAATTTCAGCTAGTAATAGTGAATACCTTCTTCAAGAATCACAAGAGGAGGAGGTTGACTTGGAAACACAAGGGGAGGAGATATACGTAGAAAAGGCCAAGCGATATGGAAAGATTTCAGTTAGATTACATCATTGTCAGGCAGAGATTCGGAAATCAGATACTGGATTGTAAGGCGTACCCAGAAGCAGATACAGACTCAGATCACAATGTAGTAGCGATGAAGAGTAGGCTGAAGTTTAAGTGATTAGTCAGGGAGAATCAGTACTGAATGAAGTAGGATGCAGAAGTACTAAGGGATGACAAGACGCGCTTGAAGTTATGGAAGGCTATAGATACCACAATAAGGAATAGCTCAGTAGGCAGTACAGTTGAAGAGGATTGGACATATCTAATAAGGGCAATCACAGAAATTGGGCCGGCCGCGGTGGCCGAGCGGTTCTAGGCGCTTCAGTCCGGAACCGCGCCACTGCTACAGCCGCAGGTTCGAATCCTGCCGCGGGCATGGATGTGTGTATGTCCTTAGGTTAGTTAGGTTTAAGTAGTTCTTAGTTCTAGGGGACTGATGACCTCAGATGTTAAGTCCCATAGTGCTCAGAGCCATTTGAACCATTTGAACAGAAATTGGATAGAACAACATCGATACAAAGAAGGTAACTGTTAAGAATCCGTGGGTAGCAAAAGAAATACTTCAGATGACCGATGAATGAAGGAAGTACAACAATGTTTAGGGAAATTCGGGAATACAGAATACAAGTCGCTGAGGAATGAAATAAACAGGATGAGCGGGGAAACTAAAATGAAATCGCTGCATGGAAGTAGTGAAGAAATCGAAAAGTATATGACTGTCGGAGGACTGACTCAGCATACAGGAAAGTAAAACAACCTTTGGCGATATTAATAGCAAGGGTGGTAACATTAATAATCAATGGGAATTTTCCTTTTAAACGCTTAGGAAAGAGCGCATAAGTTGGAAGAGTACATCGAAGGCCCCTATGAAGGGGAAGATTTTTATGATAAGATAGAAGAAGAAACAAGAATCGATTTAGAAGAGTTAGGGGTCCAGTATAGAATCAGAACTTACGAGAGCATTGAAGGATTTAGATCAAATAAGACAAAAGGGATAGATAACATTCAATTAGAATTTCTAAAACCACTGCGGAAACTAATAACATAACGACTATTCACGTTGGTATGTAGAAAGTACGAGTCTGGCCACATACTATTTGACTTTCAGGTAAATGTCAACCACATAGTTCCAAAGGCTGCAAGAGCTGACATGTGCGAGAGATATTGCACAGTCAGCTTAACAATTCATGCATCCAAGTTGCTGACAAAGATGATATACTGAAGAATGTAAAAGAATATTGAGGATGAAATGGATGACAATCAGTTTGGCTTCAAGATAGGTAAAGGCACCAGAGACGCAATTCTAAAGGTGCAGCAGATAATGGAAGCAAGGCTAAAGAAAAATCAGCACCCGTTCATAGGATTTTTGGAGCTGGAAAAAGAGTTCGACAATGTAAAATGATGCAATATGTTTTAAATTTTCAGAAAAATAGGAGTAAGCTATAGGGAGAGACAGGTAATATACAACATGTACAAGAGCCAAGAGGGAATAATAAGAGTGGACGACCAAGCGCTCGAATTAAAAAGGGTGTACGACAGGGATATAATCTTTCCTTCCTACTGTTCAAGCTCTACATCAAAGTGGCACTGATGGAAATAAAAGAAATGTTTAGGAGTGGAAGTAAAATTCAAGGTGAAATGATATCAATGATACAATTCGCTGATGACATTGCTGAAAGAGAATAAGAATTACATGGTATGGTGAATGGAATGAACAAACTAATGAGTATAGAATATGGATTGAAAGTAAATCGAAGAAAGACTAAAGTAATTAGAAGCAGCAGAAATGAGAAATACTTAACATCAGGGTTGACGGTCATGCAGTACATGAAGTTAATTAATTCTACTTCCTAGGCAGGAAAATAATCAATGACGGTCACGAAGTAGATGAAGTGAAAGAGTTCTGATGCGTAGGCGGTAAATTAAGCAATGACGGACCGAACAAGGAGGACGTTAAAAGTAGACTAGGACTGGCAAGAATGGCATTCCTGGAAAAGAGAAGTCTACTAGAATCAAATATAGGCCTAAATTTGCGGGATAAATTTCTGAGAATGTACGTCTGGTGCTAAGCATTGTATAGTTGTGTCACATGGACTATTGAAAAACCGGAACAGAAGAAAGTCGAAGGATTTGAGATGTGGTGCTACAGGCAAAAAAAATTCGGTGGACTGGTAAGGTAAGGAATGAGGAGGTTCTACGGATCATCGGAGAGGTAAGGAGTATGTGGATGGCAGCATTCTGTTTTAACCCCCCCCCCCCCCCCCCCCCCCCGCCAATGGATTTTCGTAACACATACTGCAACAAAGGCGACATAAGCGTTACACAGAGGCGCTATATTAAAGCATGCAAAACATGTGTATCCCACTCCATAACTGTATTCTCACACATGCAGTCGAATACAGACATTACCGAATTACGGCCGGTTCTTACAAACAACGTCATTCCTTAAGTATTAAGCAGAAGGATGTGTTTATCAGACTTCAGTCATTCCCTGCAGTGTTCTGTAGCAGAGCGGGTTGTTGTCATATGTATCACCGTAAACAGTGTGAGAGCTGTATACTCGAGAGATGTGGTGCTAGGACGAAATTGCTGTGTTATCCAACAAATGGGCAATACTAACCAACATCAGACCAGGAATTCTTTGTGCAAGAGGAATGCTAACAGTGGTGTGGTGATGCTACTGTAAACAGCAATAAGACTGCTACGTCTCCTATGGCTACTGATAGTGCTCCTTCTTCGATTGCATTTTGTGCAGAAGGGTGCGACACTTCAGTGTATCAGCCATCGAAAATTTTCATTTTGGTTATTGCTCCCTCTGTTTTCTAGTGAAACATAATGGCATCCATCAAAACCGATACTACTACTAATTATTGTGGGAAATGTGGTTGAAGGTACGTACGTTTACAACTTAAAAAGTATATAATCCATTAATTTCAGAAGTCTCCAGCCTTCGTTTTAGTTGGTTTATATGCAGCTCGAGCGGTGGATATACACTGAAGATGCCATCCTAGGTCACCAGAGTATCGTAGAAGGAAATGTATTTTTCATTTTAAAGTTTGTTAGCATAGTATTTGGGGCAGGAAACTTGTGGGGTGGTTGTATATGTGACGTTGGACAAATATATACAGGGTGAGTCACCTAACGTTACCGCTGAATATATTCCGTAAACCACATCAAATACTGACGAACCGATTCCACAGACCGAACGTGAGGAGAGGGGCTAGTGTAATTGTTAAATACAAACCATACAAAAATGCACGGAAGTATGTTTTTTAACACAAACCCACGGTTTTTTTTAATGGAACCACGTTAGTTTTGTTAGCACATCTGAACATATAAACAAATACGTAATCAGTGCCGTTTGTTGCATTGTAAAATGTTAATTACATTCGGAGATATTGTAACCTAAAGTTGACGCTTGAGTTCCACTCCTCCGCTGTTCGATCGTGTGTATCGGAGAGCACCGAATTACGTAAGGATCCAAAGGGTACGGTGATGGACCTTAAGAACAGAAGAGACTGGAACAGCACATTACGTCCACATGCTAACACCTTTTTATCGGTCTTTTTCACTGACGCACATGTACATTACCATGGGAGGTGAGGTACACGTACACACGTGGTTTCCGTTTTCAATTACGGAGTGGAATAGAGTGTGTACCGACATGTCAGGCCAATAGATGTTCAATGTGGTGGCCATCATATACCGTGTGTACCGTGATGTGCCTACAACCCCAGAGGATATGAAACAACGTATTGTGGCAGGCTGCGGCGACATTACACCAGATGTACTGCGGCGTGTACGACATTCATTACGCCAGAGATTGCAATTGTGTGCAGCAAATGATGGCCACCACATTTAACATCTATTGGCCTGACATGTCGGGACACACTCTATTCCACTACTCCACATTCTGCACGACTAATTCTTCAGAAACCGTATGGCACTGACAATATAGCACTTATTAGGTGCAAACCCGTGTAACCATAGGTAAGTGTGTTTATGCTCCACAAGCATTTCTCTCATGCCGGTACCTTCCTGGTACGGTGTAATAATGCTTCAGAATTGATAGCACTGTTGATTTAAGTGAAATGTTTCAAAATATATCTGTCTGGAGCTCCATCATGTATAAATTACACTGTTCTTCTTAACCGACTGTTATATCACCGCAACACTGTCATGTCTACTATACACCGATAAGCACGCGTCTGGAGAGATCTTGTGCTTTTGGATGGGTACCATAAGTAAGATTGATGCTGCATTGGGGACTGGTCAAGGTCAAGGTGAGAGGGACCTGCCGATCTCCGACTTCATCATATGAATGCAAGAATACTCTGTGATGCCCATCCGCACAGGAAAGATGGCCAGTTGTAATCGTAAATTCTTCACTATGATCGATGAGCTCCAAATACGCGGCTAACCTAACGGCATGGGTATAGGACGCTGTCTGGTATACATTGGAGTATACGGTCAAATCGACGTACTGCACATTAAACTATTTTTATTTGCAATCTAGTAGTGGTAGTTGCAAATTAGTGGAACGATGATTTATCGATGATGCTGGAATTGCGAACCGTTCTGCTATGGCATTGTCTGGCGTGGAAATTACGGAACAGCTGGTAAAATTGCTAGAATTGAACGCACTATCAACTGCTGTGTGTATTACAGTACAGCGCCCCATATCAACAGTGTCTTCCCCATCCCATTCGTCCAGTGGTACGCTGTTAATTACTGAATAATGATTGACTGACACCACTTGGCTGAGATGGAGGGATCCTTGCCGGCACACTGAATATCTCGTGTTGGACAGTTTGGAGCATGAAATTAAATGTAGAGGTAATCAGCTTCAGACAGTTGTTTGGAAGCGTTCCTCAACGCTGCGGACTCGTCCTATTTCCATATGCTGCCCCCAACATGTTTTTATTATTTTTTCACCAAGACGATAACAGTAGATCTTTTTAGCTCTACTACCTCGTGCGTTTTGTGAACGGCACCTTGCAGCAATGGTCAACACTGTAACAATAACAACATACGTAACTGCGAAATGAGGAATCAATTCTCGTTGAAATGGAACACCGAGATATCTGCTACCGCATCGCTGTGGAAGACGAGATTAATTGTGTAGGATATCACCTTCGGATAGCCGTAGGAAATGCTCTACAAAGCCGCTAACTCTTCCAATTTCCATATGTTGCGATGTCTTCCAGATTTTTGTCAATCAGAAAGATCGCCTCTGTTTTCTTTCTCCCGACCTTGTGTTCTGGGAGTTGCAGAGTTTACACTATGCGATGTTCAGCTTTCTGCGAAAGCCAAGGGATCAACACGTGTTAAATGTCGTTTTAGCAGCTGACACAAACATCGAAGCCATGGGATAAAAACAAAGTGTATGGCTGTGTACAAAACTGTAATGGTTCAAATGGCTCTGAGCACTATGGGACTTAACCTCTAAGGTCCTCAGTCCCCTAGAACTTAGAACTAATTAAACCTATCTAACCTAAGGACATCAAACACATCCATGCCCGAGACAGGATTTGAACCTGCGACCGTAGCGGTCGCGCGGCTACAGACTGTAGCGCCTAGAACCGCTCGGCCACCCCGGCCGGCTACAAAACTGTAATCATATCCTGCTTGGGTGTGTTACAGCCGAAAAAAACAATTTATTAAACTGCTTATGAATACAGGAACCCTCTCGTGTGACTGAAAGGCTGCTCTGTATGGCCTTCCTCCAGTACAGTCGAAAAAACTTCAGCCAGATCTGTGCAAGCAGCTTCGAGCACTGGCCACGTGCTCCAGTAGGGCGATACGTGTATATGTAATATGCTCAATGTTAACACGCAGATGGTATTAGTTTTTTCCATATATCGGAAGAGAGATACACAATAAAATCTAATAGGAGGTTCCATTATCAGGAGTGATTTATATGGCAGCCACTTTTGGTGCAGATAGTTCTCAAAACTACACCGATTTTGTTCATAAAGGTAATAGAAATCGACTGTATGTATCTCATTGAATCATAATTGTTTATATTATCATCAGCATGATTGCATGTTTAATAAATGGGTGTTAGCGTGAGTCCTGTGTTGTTTCATACTTCATAACCTCTAATTATAAAGTGGACACCACTTGATTAGTAGCTTGTTGTTGAACCTAGAAATCATAACGTCTTTTTTTCCTGACATACGTGTGGATTGCGTGAAACAGGCTGTCATGATCAGTTTCCTTTCAAAATTAGAACACAAGAATCTACTGTTGGCAGAGGAAGTTTTGGAGAAAAAATGTCAAATATAAACACGCACACAGTAATTGGTTTTAGTTTAACGAAAGGGAAAATCTTGTAGGAGGTTCTATTACACGTCCGGCTCTCACGACTTGTTTCATAGACACCAGTGTGATACAGCGTCGCAATGGTTAAATGGGGCTTGCCATAGTGTACAAAACAGCAACATACTCTGGAATTATAACACGTTGCCGTCTAATTTAAAACTGACGGTGGTTTTCTTCCTGGCATGTTAGCTAATGGCGTCAAAGACTATTCTCTAGTGTCAGAAATGTTTGTAATACACAAGTGCGTGACATTTTACTTACAGACACTGATTTGAAAGCGAGAGACGCTCTGAGATCATGTAATTTGTCCATAAAGCTGAAAGAAATTGCTTAAAGTAGATGTCTTAGTTTCTTCATATTTTAAATTCTCGCTTCTTCTGTATGACGAGGACATTCTGCGGTGATCGGTAATTTTCACAGCAAAATAGTGGACGTGTATAGGGGATGTATAGCTTGAACTCTGAATGCAATCGCCAGTGGTTCACTTCGTTGGATATCCCAAAATAATAAGCTTCGAATTATACCTCGCAGTCTAACGTGAAAACTCTACTGACTTTGCTCATAAACGAAAATACTGCGCCTATTGTCGTTGAAAGAGGACATTTACTATCGTCACGATTGTGTTTTCCTTTTTAATAGATCCTCGATTGTAAGAAATGCGTTGACGTTAAATACAATTGTTATCCATCGCAAAATGACAGGCCTACTGGGGGCGGTGGGTACATTCCTAGTCTGTATATGAGGCAGCAGCTACATCCTGACCAAGGGGCGGCACGTGGGGGCGGGACTGTGTTGCTATATTTTAGACGAACAAGTTCCACTTGGGACAACCTTCCATTTAACTCCTTTGTTTAATTGACTATACACGCTTTTGTGTTGGGGGAGGACCGTCTCCTCCGGTGGTCAGCGATATCGGTGAACTTGTGTTGTCTTGCGAGCGGCTCTGGCCGTAGAGGAGGAATACTGTGGTCCCAGATACGGCGGGGTCTACGATCGTTTTAGGTTTAGGTATTCCTGTTTTCTAAGTCGTTTTTGTTCCATGGGTGGCTTCAGTCTTTCCGAGAAATACTTTTAACAGATTACAAGAAGCGTCTCGTATGATTCATGAATACAGTAAACGTGTTCAAATGGATGCAGGTTTCAGTTAGCGTTCGGAGGCGAAGAGGTTTTTCATGGCCAGCCTTATCTGGCTGGGTACGACATCTCGTGATAGCGGTGTGTCACACCTTGTAGTGTGAACTTCAGGAGACGGCTACGGCAAGCTCTCTGCTCGTTCTAACACACCTTAGACTAGTGGCAGTCGAGGTAGCTATGACAGTTAAGTAATAAAATCATAACTGATTCATTCATATGATATCCTACTGCTATGACCGTTGGTACAGCAAGATGGAATAAAAAAAAAAAACGAAAGAAAAACGCCTGTAGTAATTGTAACTAGAGGCGGTCTGTGTAATTCTTTCGCGCGACTGCTACGGTCGCAGGTTCGAATCCTGCCTCGGGCATGGATGTGTGTGATGTCCTTAGGTTAGTTAGGTTTAAGTAGTTCTAAGTTCTAGGGGACTGATGACCACAGATGTTAAGTCCCACAGTGCTCAGAGCCATTTGAACCATTTTTGTAATTCTTTAGCGACGTCATGCGTGTAAATAGTGTTTTACATGTGTAATAATGGACTTTCAGAGCAACAGCAGGAGACGAGGCGAGTTGCCTGCAAGTCTCTGGCTAGAACATGCGTAAGATTCAACCATCCTAACAGCATTGGAGTGCAGTGCAGTGCAGTGATGGGAGGGGGTGCTGTCGTGTGCGGCACTCTTCCATGCGTGCCGGAGCACTGCGCAGTTGCGCTGCATGTTTAAATAAAGATGTACCAAAGACTACAATCTTATCCCAGCTGTGGTGGTTGCTGTTTAACCCTGCTGTTCTGTTCTGGTTTATATGACCCAAAAAGATTAAAAATTTCATTTTTTATTTAAATACCAAGCTAATAAGTCACAGCTGCAAAATACTAACGCGACTTCTTTACAGACGAATGGAAAACTGGTAGAAGCCAACCTCGGGGAAGATCAGTTTGGATTCCGTGGAAATATTGGAACACGTGAGGCAATACTGACCTTACGACTTATCTTAGAAGAAAGATTAAGGAAAGGCAAACCTACGTTTCTAGCATTTGTAGACTTAGAGAAAGCTTTTGACCACGTTGACTGGAACACTCTCTTTCTAATTCTAAAGTTGGCAGGGGTAAAATGCAGGGAGCGAAACGCTATTTACAATTTGTATAGAAACCAGATAGCAGTTGTGAGAGTCGAGGGGCATGAAATGGAAGCAGTGGTTTGGAAGGGAGTGAGACAGGATTATAGCCTCTCCCCGATGTTATTCAATCTGTATATTGAGCAAGCAGTAAAGGAAACAAAAGAAAAATTCGGAGTAGGTATTAAAATCCATGGAGAAGAAATAAAAGGACTTGGATGAGCAGTTGGACGGAATGGACAGTGTCTTGAAAGGAGGATATAAGATGAACATCAACAAAAGCAAATCGAGGATAATGGAATGTAGTCGAATTAAGTCGGGTGATGCTGAGGGAATTAGATTAGGAAATGAGACACTTAAAGTAGTAAAGGAGTTTTGCTATTTGGGGAGCAAAATAACTGATGATGGTCGAAGTAGAGAGGATATAAAATGTTAACTGGCAATGGCAAGGAAATCGTTTCTGAAGAAGAGAAATTTGTTAACATTGAGTATACATTTAAGTGCCAGGAAGCCGTTTCTGAAAGTATTTGTATGGAGTGTAGCCATGTATGGAAGTGAAACGTGGACGATAAACAGTTTGGACAAGAAGAGAATAGAAGCTTTCGAAATGTGGTGCTACAGAAGAATGCTGAAGATTAGATGGGTAGATCACATAATGAGGAGGTATTGAACAGAATTGGGGAGAAGAGGAGTTTGTGGCACAACTTGACAAGAAGAAGGGACCGGTTGGCAGGACATGTTCTGAGGCATCAAAGGATCACAAATTTATCGTTGGAAGGCAGCGTGGAGGGTAAAAATCGAAGAGGGAGACCAAGAGATGAATACACTAAGCAGATTCAGAAGGATGTCGGCTGGAGTAAGTACTGGGAGATGAAGAAGCTCGCACTGGACAGTAGCATGGAGAGCTGCATCAAACCAGTCTCAGGACTGAAGACCACAACAACAACAACCAAATGGTTCAAATGGCTCTGAGCACTACGGGACTCAACTGCTGTGGTCATAAGACCCCTAGAACTTAGAACTACTTAAACCCAACTAACCTAAGGACATCACACACATCCATGCCCGAGGCAGGATTCGAACCTGCGACCGTAGCGCTCGTGCGGTTCCAGACTGTTGCGCCTTTAACCGCTCGGCCACTCCGGCCAGCAACAACAACCAAGATAAGATGGAATTTGGCCACTATCAATAGTCATAAGCAATAGACGAGTAAAAATATTTCAAGAAGTCTGATCATAAACCTCAACATTTACGTTGTTGTGTTGAATTGATAGTGACCCAACACAAATATTACTGCTCTCATGCAAATTTTTTTTAATTTTCTGCTGTACTACATGGTAATAATGTTTTTTATCCTTCCAACTTACTCTGTACAATCAACAAAACCTCTACATTTACTACGATGTGCTTGTCTCTTGCTTTCTCCAAGAAACTGTTTAGCATTCTTCAGTTATTTGAATACTTCTTGTTTCGGTTTAGTATGAATCGTGCCCCAGCCTGTTCGTAGTGTACAGCCTGTTCGTTCTAAAAATGGAATATAGAATGACGGTTGCACCCACCAGCATAATATGGCCACCTATCGGCTTAGAATGTCATCAGGAGTACATGAGAAGTTACTAGGCACACAATCATCAGAGTATGTAACGTAGGAACTTCATATGAAGAAGTACTTTGTACACTGACTCAAAATGACGTAATAGAGATGTCAGATGCTGAGAGACAGAATGTTCTTGCAGAACCACGATAACAGAACACATTGAATCAAGGAAACTTTTTCTAAGAGCAGAAGATTCTCAGAGAATGGTCTGGTACATCCGTAACTCTGAGGGTGTGGAAAGTGTATCAGAGTCAGTGACAAAAAGAAAACCCACTAAACGAGCAAGTTGTAAGCTGTGTCCAGGAAGCAATGTCATTAAAACAAAAATATTGCGTAGAAAATGTAACAGACATTTTTAAAAAAGCTCACGTCACCTACTTGTGTCCAAACTGCAATGAATAAGAATGAAGTTAGACAATAAGTAGCAATGATTCCAAAAATAAATGGTTGCATTGAAAACTTTGATTTCATATTTAAGATGTGTTTCGGGATTTATATGAGTACTTGTGTCTAAACTGCAGTCTGTGCAATAACGAAAGAAGTATAAAAAGATAAATAATATAAGGCTTTCTAAGAGGGATACCTTTTGAAAATTGTCCATCATTAAAAATTTTCTCTATGTGAATATTAAAATAAGTAATTTTCTTAAATAAAGTTCTGTATATAACACTTATTATTACTTTTAAAGTTGTTACCATTATAAGAATTTTATAAAAAGTTCAAAGTACTATTTTTCCATTATTATTATTGTAATTGTAATTGTTGTTGTTATATTCAGCAGCATTCTGGTATTTAGCAATATCAACAAATGTAGGGAACTTGTGTGTTAATAGGTGTTTTTTTCAGAGTTTTACTGTGGGGTTGTCTTGACCCAAAGAGTACATTTATATAATTACTGTGAACAGAACATCATGGTTAAACGTTAGATACAGGTATCAACAGTGCTGAAAGCATTGATGTGAGCAAAAGTTCCTTACATTAAAAAAAAATCATCGCTAAAACGTGAGTAGTTGAATGACTTTGAAAGTTAGATAGTAGGTGTGTGAATACCTTCTAAGCCTCGTTTCTTTCCTATGTGACAGCACTGTGTTTTGACCATTGCTTTCAGCACACATAAACACCAGGTTTCTATACATCTACATATTGTGTACGGAGAGGCCAAGGAGTCTGGAGTAGTATTTTTATGTACGTATTGCAGCGAATATGGAGGGTTGATGTAGTTTCAAGATGTATATTTATTTGCAGTTGAAGTTGCTGTTAAGTTGAGGGAGTTATGTGTAATGAAGTGTATTGAGTATGAGATGTTTGAAGTATTGAAGTATATGGAGGATTGATGTAGGTTGAAGATATATATTTATTTGCAGTTGAAGTTGCTGTTAAGTTGAGGGAGTTATGTGTAATGAAATGTATGGAGTGTGATATGTTTGAAGTAAGTCATTTAGCACATGAGTAACATGTGTTTGATGTTATTTATATGTATACATGTTGATCTAAAGTATGCTGATAAAACAGAAAGTGTAACTCATGAGTAATTCATGTACCCAATTAGCTATCAAAGTCAAGTATGGTTGTACTTACATCAAGCTTTAGAAGCAGAATTCTGGCACTGTGTAATGAACAATAAATATACATATAGCAGATTTGGATTAATGTCAGTATAATAGGAAATATTATATTTTTCATCTGAGCATTAGCGATGGCAGTAAATGTTCGGCAAAATGAAATGATCAGTAATTTAAAATTTTCATTGGGTGACCACATTAGTTATGGCGATGTAAATAGTTATGTAAGACATATTTAGTGGTATAATGGAGTATTTAATGTTATGGAATCGATCTGTAGAGGTATAAGGAATTGTAAAATAAGTGCATAAGTCAGGGTATAAATGTTATATTTTGTCTCATTTTCAATTTTGCTCGTGTTAGAGACTCAAATAAGTTGTGATTTTTCTTCCTTAACTTTTATATGTGTTGGGCAAGTGTGTTATGAGTTAGAGTGATAGTAGTATGGACGGCAGGAACCCTACTGAAATTACAGCATACCAAAGGCGTAGCTGGCATTCAACTTGGTAATTGAATGTGAGACGAAGTTTTATAAAAACATTTACCATGCTATATTAATTAAGATAGAGTGATGTTGTATAATGTTTCTGTAGGGGCAGTTTGCTACCGCAATAGGGTATTATTTGCGATACAATGTAATTTTCAGTATGTGAACAAGAACTTACGTTCCTCATTTTCATTTATATGCTATGTGATAATTTTTTCCTATTATTCTTTTTCGCCTGTGGCTACAAAGAAGGTTTTTATGGCGGGGATGTAAGGGATCCGTGATCTCACGAACATAGATGCTAGTATCCGACGCCCAGGTCGATAGTAGACAGGAGTCGATTGTCAAGCGCTGCAGGAGGCAGTGAGACTAGTGTGAGTGAGCAGTAGTATGGGAGAGTGTTGAGTGAGACCCGGGTTCCCGGGTTCGATTCCCGGCGGGGACAGGGATTTTCTCTGCCTCGTGATGACTGGGTGTTGTGTGCTGTCCTTAGGTTAGTTAGGTTTAAGTAGTTCTAAGTTCTAGGGGACTGATGACCATAGATGTTTAAGTCCCATAGTGCTCAGAGCCATTTGAACCATTTTTTTGTTGAGTGAGAACTGGTGCTGGAGGGATGGGCAAGGACGGTGGTCGAGTGAGTTGTAAACGGTAAAATTCACCGGAGTATGACGAGTGAGCACGTCACCCTGCTCGTCATGGGGTTGACCCTCACTAATACCCTTTCGCGAGTGATATGCAACAGAAAGTGACAAGTGCCGAATTACGTGTTTCGCGTCAACTGCGTCGGCCAGCAACAACCATGGATTGCAGTGAGGATTGTTGTGAATGTTAACCATCAGAATTGCGTGCGACGAAGTACTGAAAATCAGCAATCAATAAAAAGATATAACCGTAATTAGACGTGTAAGGTGTAGGTAGCAGCTGCCTCAGAATTTGTGTACATCGCAACAAACTTTCAATCATTCCACTATTCAGTTGCAAAACAGCCGCACTCGGTTAAAATGCCCCCGAAACGACAGCAGAAAAACCGATAGCCTTTCATCCATTAAGCACACGGTCATATAATCATAATAATTAACTGTTTGGCGGCTTCGGTAAATTACACAAAACTCTATAAAAGAATTTAAACGGAGGTGTTTCACACTTGTGTGATACGCCTGTACACGATATTTCCACACATCCCTAGGTCCACTGTGACAGTGAAGTGGAAACGTGAAGGAACACGTACAGCACAAAAGGGTACAGGCCGTTGTCTGACAGAGACCGCCGACAGTTGAAGAGGGTCGTATTGTGTAACAGACAGGCGTCCATCCAGACCATGACACAGGAGTTGCAAGGACTATGACAGTTAGGCGGGAGGGGGGAAAACTTGGAATTCATGGTAGAGTGGCTGCTCATAAGTCAAATATCACGCCGGTAAATGCTAAACGACGCTTCACGTTGTGTAAGGAGCGTAAACATTGGACAATTGAACAGTGGAAAGACGTGTGGAGTGACGAATCACGGTACACAACGTGGCGATCCGATGGTAGGGTGTGGGTATAGCAAATGCCCGGTGAACGTCATCTGCCAGCGTGTGTAGTGCCAACAGTGAAATTCGGAAGCGGTGGTGTTATGGTGTGGTCGTGTTTTTCATGGAGCGGGCTTGCACCCCTTGTTGTTTTGCGTGGCACTATCACACCACAGTCCTACATTGATGTTTTAAGCAGCTCCTTGCTTCCCACTGTTGAAGAGCAATTCGGGGATGGCGACTGCATCTTTCAACACGATCCGCTGTGATTACGCGACAATAACATCCCTGTGATGAAATGGCCTGCGCAGAGTCCTGACCTGAACCCTATAGAACACCTCTGGGATGTTTTGGGAGGCCGACTTAGTGCCAGGCGTCACCCACCGACATCGATACCTCTCCCCTATACAGCACTCCGTGAAGAATGGGCTGCCATTCTCCAAGAAAACTTCCAGCACCTGCTTGAACATATGCCTGCGAGAGTGGAAGCTGTTATCAAGGCAAAGGGCAGGCCAACACTATACTGAATTTCAGCATTACCGATGGAGGGCGCCACGAACTTGCGTGTCATTTTCGTCTAGGTGTCCAGATACTTTTGATCACATAGTTGATACTACACATCACCAACGATTTCGTGATCTGTATGATGGTAAATGCTAATTTCCTATATGTAGAGCTCTAATCAACACAGATATTAAAAAATATTGGCGGGGCAGACACATATTCGAATATTTGGGTGCCAGAGGCTATTGTGACCAAGATATTACTCATTACATCTACGTCTACATCTACATCTACGTTATTACTCTGCTATTCATAATTAAGTGCCTGGCAGAGGGTTCAATGAACCACCTACAAGCTGTCTCTCTACCGTTCCACACTCCAACGGCTTGCTGGAAAAACGAGCACTTAAATTTTTCTGTGCGAGCCCTGATTTCTCTTATTGTATAGTGATGAACGTTTATCCCTGTGTAGGTGGGTGCCAGTAGAATGTTTTCGCAATCGGAGGAGAAAACTGCTGATTAAAATTTCATGAGAGGATCCCGTCGCAACGATAACGCCTTTGTTTTAATGATTATCAGTCCAATTCATGTACCACGTCTGTGGCACTATCTCCACTATTTCGGGATAATACAAAACGAGCCGCCCTTCTTTGAACTTTTTCAATATCACCCGTCAGTCCCACCTGATACAGATCTCACACCGCACAACAGTACTCCAGAATAGGGCGGAAAAGTGTAGTGTAAGTAGTCTCTTTAGTAGATCCGTTGCACCTTCTAAGTGTTCTGCCAATGAATCGCAGTTTCTGGTTGGCTCTACCCACAAAATTATCTATGTGATCGTTCCAATTTAGGGTATCTGTAATTGTAATCCCTAAGTATTTAGTTGAATTTACAGCCTTCAGATTTGTGTGACTTATCGCGTAATCGAAATTACCGGATTTCTTTTAGTAATCATGTGAATAACTTCCCACATTTCTTTATTCGGAGCCCACTGCCACTCTTCCCACCACACAGATTTCTTATCTAAATCATTTTGCAATTTGTTTTGGTCATCTGATGACTTTGCAAGACGGTTAATGACAGCATCATTTGCAAAAAGTCTAAGAGGGCTACTCACATTGTCTCCTATGTCGTTAATATAGATCAGGAACAATAGATGGCCTATAATACTTCCTTGGGGATCGCCGGATATTAATTCTGTTTTACTCGATGACTTTCCGTCTATTACTACGAACTGTGATCATTCTGACAGGAACCTGGCCGCAAAACTGAGGCGAGACTCCATAGTCACTCAGTTTGGTTAGAGGACGCTTGTGAGGAACGGTGTCGAAAGCCTTCAGAAAATCTAAAAACTTGGAGTCAATTTGACATCCCGTGTCGATAGCACTCATTACTTCAGGAGTGAAAAGAGCCAGTTGACTTCCGCAGGAACGATATTTTCTGAATCCGTGCTATGTGTCAGTAAATCGTTTTCTCCGAGGTACTTCATAATGCTAGAATACAGTATATGTTCCAAACCCCTACTGAAAATCTACGTTAGTGATATGGACCTGTAATTCAGCGGATTACTCCTGTTTCCCTTTTTGGGAATTGGTGTGACTTGAGCAACTTTCCAGTTCCTAGGTACGGAATTTCTTGTGAGCGAGCGGTTGTATATAATTGCTAAATATGGAGCTATTGCATCTGCATACTATGAAAGGAACCTGACTGGTATACCATCTGGATCGGAAGCCTTGCCTTTATTAAGTGATTTAAGCTGCTTTGCTACACCGAGGATATATACGTCTATGTTTCTCATTTTCGCAGTTGTTCTTGATTGGAATTCGTCTTCTTTGGTGAAGGAGTTTCGGAGTAATGTGTTTAATAACTCTCCTTTGGTGGCATTGCCATCAGTAACTTCACCGCTGTTACCGCGCAGTGAAGGTATTGATTGCGCCTTGCCACTGGTGTGCTTTGTATATGACCAGAATGTCTTTGGGTTTTCTGCCAGATTTCGAGACAGAGTTTCGTTGTGGAAATTAGTGAAAGCATCTCGCACTGAAGTACGCTAACATCTGCAAAACTTTAGCAATCTTCGGGATTTTGTGTTCTTTTAAATCTGGCACGCATTTTTCGTTGCTTCTGCAACAGCGACCTGACCCGTTTTGTATACCATGGGGAATCAGTACCATCACTTATTAATTTATGTGGTATATATCTTTCAATTTCCGTCGATACCATCTCTTTGAAGTCATTCCACATCTTTTCTAGGCTTACGTGATCAGATCTGAAGGAGTGGAGACTGTCTCTTAAAAAGGCGTTAAAAGCATTTTTATCAGCTTTTTTAAATAGATGTACTTTGGTTTCTTTTTCATGGTTGTGGGTGTTACGGGATTCAGCCTAGCAGCAACTGCCTTGTGGTTGCTAATACCTGTATTCGTCATGATAATCCATATTTGTCCTGGATTATTTGTTGCTAAAAGGTCAAGTATGGTTTCGCAACCATTTACGCTTCGAGTGGGCTCATGAACTAACTGTTCAAAATAATTTTCTGAGAAAGCATTCAGTACAATTTTGGATGACGCTTTATGCGTGCCGCTGGTTTTAACGTAAAATTTTTCCAGCATATCGAGGGTAAATTGAAGTCGCCACCGACTATAATTGTATGAGTAGGCTGCATGTTTGAAATGAGACTCAAGTTTTATTCGAATTGTTCAGCAACTATATCTTCGGAGTCGGGGGGTCGGTAAATGATCCGATTAAAAGTTTAGTCCGATTGTCAAGTATAGCTTCTACCCATACTATTTCGCAGGAACTATCTATCTACTTCAATTTCATTACAAGGCAAACTACTTCTGACAGCAATAAATACTCCACCGCCAACTGTATTTAATCTATTCTTTCTGAACACTGTTAGATCGTTTGAAAAAAAATTGGCTCAACTTGTTTCCGGGTTTAGCCAGCTTTCTACTATACCTATAACTATTTGACCTTCAGTGCTCTCTATCAGGGCTTGGAGCTCTGGTTCTCTCCCAACACAGCTACGACAATTTGCAACTACAACACCGATCGATTCTACAAGAACCTTACTGTGTTTCATCTGCCCCCTTTTTGACGGAAACCCTTTCTGTGGTTTCCTGAGACACTCTAACCTAAAAAACCGCCCAGTCTCTTCCACGCAGCCTCCGTTATCCGTGTAGCCGCTTTCTGTGTGTAGTGGACTCCTGACCTTTTAAGCGGAACGCGTAAACCCTCCACCAGATGGCGCAAGTCAAGGAATCTGCAGGCTACACGGTCACAGAACCGCCTGAGCCTCTGATTCAGACCCTCTGCTCGGCTCTGCACTGAGGGACCACAAACGGTTCTGTCAACGATGCTGCAGATGGTGAGCTCCGCCTTAATCTCGCAAGGAAGACTGCCAGTCTTCACCATTTCTGCTAGCCGCCCAAAACCACAAAGAATCTCCTCCGATCCAAAGCGACACTCGTCATTGGTACCGACATTCTCTACCACTAGCAGTTGGCTGCACCTTGTACTCTTCATGGCATCCGGAAGCAACCTTTCCGCATCCGGAATGACTCCCCCCGGTGTGCACACGGAGAGCACACTGGCTTCCTTCCCCTCCTGGGCAGCCTTGGCAGTAATTAAAGTTTGTTTAAAGGAAGATGTCAGCACTACCTTAAAAGCGTGGAATGCTGCCAAACCCTCTCATTTCCTCTGTCATTGCCTTGCATGAAAGATGTATCACCAAATTGTCCATAGTGCGGAGTAGAACTCGCAGATGTAGATACAAGTGCTATGAGAGTTGTGTAACTAACTTAATGTTAAGCCAGATTTCTTTTACGGAATGAATGTGATAATCGGAGGCCATTACATCGCATTAAATCAAAGTTTGCGGTTACTGATACTGAGAAAATTAAACACGTTTTAATATGTATAGCACAGAGGCTCAGTCAAGTGTATTTCCAAATAAATTACAGAGGGGAGCTACAGTTAAATCTACACAGTATGGAGCGACTGAAGGAGAGCTGCGCGGCTCGTATTAGTGATGTGGTCCGTAACTTAAACCCAACAGCGGCTTAAATCGAGAGATTTTATATTATTTCCCATAGCAGGAAACATATCACAATAGGAACTGAAGTTACATCATTAAAGTTTCTAATAATGGCGTTCTAATTTCTGATCTAGAGATGAGACAGAGGACTCAGTCATGAAGGTAGTGGAATTGCATCCAGAAGGAGCAGATTCAAACCCTCGTCCAGCAACGGGATTCTTATTTTCAAAAGTTTCACAAAATTCATAGACACAAGTGACGGATATGTTTCGATTTCCTTTCTCTTCCTTCCTCAATCTGAGGACTTCGCCAACCGTGGAATATTACATCTTCTCACCTACCTTGCTTCGGTTTTGAGCCTCTAGTATTACGCATTCTCCCGTTAACACGCTAAATATTATGATTTTGTCGAAAGTGTTTATGATGTTCAGAACGGTGGTATGGATTTCATTTTTCCACTTAGACAAGCATGTGTATGACGAAAGTCTCTTTCATCCACCCTCATCTCATGGTTACACACAACGCATCGAGTCTCTCAAACAAGCTGTAATCTACGATGGATCAAAAACCTCGCTTGTAAGCCGGTTCTACTAGTTGGACACACTGAAGGCTTATGAGAAAAATGCCAAATAACTATCACTTAGCTACGTTACGTTAAACATGTCATTTTCGGCAAGCTTTATTTGTGCACATAAATTATAAAAGACAACATAAAAAAGATATTTTTACTCAAGATATTCATCTGTAGAGCCATCGTCCGTTAGTTTGATCGTTGGAGTACTGAAAGTCCATGTACACTCTATTTAACAGCAGCCGTTTTCAGCTGCCTTTACAGAAGACTCAATATCAGAAAGCAACCGTTATCGCATGTGATATTTAGCAGCTTTCAGAAATGAGAAGTATGTGGAGTGTCCTTTGGTCACAGGATTTGTTGCAGTATCACAAATAATGTTACAGACGCCATTATGTTGTGTGGCATCGTGGTGTTAGATAAATAATGTAAATAGCGTTTTACACTCCAATTGCGAATAGATAACGACCGCTACGGTCGCAGGTTCGAATCCTGCCTCGGGCATGGATGTGTGTGATTCCTTAGGTTAGTTAGGTTTAAGTAGTTCTAAGTTCTAGGGGACTGATGACCTCAGACGTTAAGTCCCATAGTGCTCAGAGCCATTTGAACCATTTTTTAGATAACGAACGCAATAGACTCAAAGGTAAAAGCGATTCTTAATGACACTCACTAGTGCTTTATGCAGCTGACTGAAAAAGTGGCGAGGAGCACTTTGCATAACGTAATCTGATCGTGCTGTGTCAAGGATGCAACCATCTTCATTAATACTTGTCAACAGTTCTGCCGTGTTCTTAAAATATATTCTCGTGAATACCTTTTGAAAATAACTCATATTAGTCAGAGACAAAGGAATAGATTAGTAATTACAATACTTAGTATGTTTACATTCCGCAACAACTGTTTGGAGCTGAATATCCTTCCAATTAAATATCTGTCATTTCGCATCAGAAAGTTCGAGACAAAGATACTCTGTCTCATATGTATTATTTTTCCCTCGACACGTTAGGAAAACACACGCACTATTCATTCAGATCATTCAGACAGTCCTTTGCCAATGTGGAATTCCCGCAGGAACTTAACAGTCACATACGCAGCTTAAAATTCTTAGACTGTTGCATGCATTATTTCGGCTGATTAGTGTTTCGTAGATCTAGTGTCAGGAAGATTGTAACATCGTGGACAATTGTTTATAGAACACAGAAACTAGAGCTACGATCGTTTATCACATTGCACTTTCTCCATTTCTGCAATGTCGATGACAATGAAGCACTGGTTGCACTAACATGTGAAGTTGTTGAAGTAGATTTGAAAGGAACGTTGGAATGAGTGAAAAGTGGAACAGATATCGAATGAAGGGTCGTGGTATCTAGTAGGACTCTTAAGACTAGTTCCTCTGGCATTGGGTTTGGAAATTGTACCATGTGTTGGACACGAGGAATTGACGGTAGAATGGATCCCTTGAAGATGCCTGGGGTTGGACGCAATGTATAGGAGTTAATGTTATACCCACTGATGGGTTGCAAAGTTTTTATACAGTATAGCACGTCAGTCAATTTAGAGACTCGTAACTGCCCTCGACAACTTTAATAAAATATCAACAATGATATGGACTGGCGACAAGTGTAGAGAATAATTCGCAAGTTTCTAAACCTGTTTAATATCACAAGCGGACAAAGTGTCTGAAATAGCTGGTACATAACCATAAAATGGTTTTGGGCACTGACGCACAAGAGTATCCTCACTGCCGTGAAGACCATACTTTATTCTATAAGAAACGATAATAAAGTTTCCATTTGAGAGCGTTGCTGCAGCGTGTATGCAACACATAGGCTAGGAATTACTGTGACATTCGTGTCTTTCCGACTTACGTGCAGTAAATGTGGAAATGTGATCTATTGCGACGTTGTTATCAAATACGTCGAAACGAGACCAAAATGCTTTTATCATGTGTTGGCTGCCGAAAGGCAAACATCGGTAGAAATCCGTTGGAGACTGAGGAATGTGTCTGGGACAACACGTCTATCTAAAATCCCTTTTGTGGACTGTTGCGCAAAGTTCCGTGCTGCTGCTTCACGATATCCACATCACCATATCGCAAATGTCGTAACGCAGAAGTTTTGTTCGTGCAGCAGGGAGGGATTTCTTCAATCTGGTGCGTCTATGGGATGATTACCTAAACGCTCACGGCGGTTTTGCCTGATTCTGGAAAGTGCTGCCTTCGAACAGAAAACTTTTGTCGCCCCTTATAGAATAATGGTATTTGAAACTGCTAAATGACGCATAGTTCATTGAGACATGAAAGTCATGACAAAAAACTCTGATATTAGTAGTAAGTAATGGAGTGTTTCAGTATTATAGGCTTCGTTCAAAAGGAGGTTATATTTATTCTTCTTTTATTCTGTGCATTAGAGACTTATGTAGGGACTTTGCGTGTTTATGTCCAGTGTTGTGCATTGCTGATATTTATTAACTTACGTAGTTCTGTTTTCTCACATACTCTTATAAACAAGCTTATATTTTCAAATATTACGGATAACGCCCTATGCCATACATAAGACGGTTGCCAAATGTGATATATGTGTCTACAGCTCAGACAAATACTGCATGTGCACGAAATTCAATTAGGTTTCATTTAACAGCAGCGCAGGAATGAATGCAAAACACTGTTGACCGACGTTCACTGGACCGTAGTATAGACAATGAAGATCATATAAAACCTGAGGAGAACAGAGTTGAGAAATGACTGACACAATCTTGTTTCGAAAGATTAACGCTATCCATGATTGTTGTAGTGGTATGCATAAGAGATTAAACAAACATTTTCCAAAATAGATCCAAACTTTAATTTATAGTCACAATACAAAAATAAATATGCAGAGACTACATTAGGTCACTCTGCTCGTAACATTTAGATTTCATTACATTTGAGTCAAGAAGTTACTCCACTACTCCAGTAACTGCAAATAATGTATGGGGGTTGTTTTCATCAATTATTACACAATCAGTTATCTGTGTTGCAAGGATAGTTAGTTTCCAAGTCGCATTTCTTGAGATTGGGATTCCACACAAGATCTCCTTTACAACTGCCATCCTTCACTCTACCATTAAGACATTTCCAGTATTTGTGGCAGTTAGCGTCATTGGGGAAAAACATAACAACGCCTAACAAATGCGGGCGAACTGGAGGACAAACAAACACCTCACCTCTCAGGGAACTACTTTCCTTCTTGTCATAGGGACAGTCATAGTTGTAAGGCCAATCACAGACCTGTAAGTCATTGTTCCATATGAGACCATTAGGGCAAGACGCGTTTCTCAAAAGTCCATTGTCACATTCAAAATACTTCGTGCAATCTTCCTCATTGGGGTAGAAAGTAACGTTGAAAACCTCACCTGGGGATGGCTGCGGACAGTCTGGAGTGGCATCTGAAAGGACAATAAGGCCCTTTTTGTCATAAGGACAGTCATAGTTGTAAGGCCAATCACAGGCCTGTAAGTCATTGTTCCATATGAGACCGTTAGGACATGATCCATTTCTCAGAAGTCCATTGTCACATTCCCAATACAAGGTGCAGTCTTCCTCATTGGGGTAGAACGTAACGTTGAAAATCTCACCTGGCGATGGCTGCGGACAGTCTGGAGTAGCATCTGAAAGGACAATAAGTCCCTTCTTGTCATAGGGACAGTCATAGTTGTAAGGCCAATCACAGGCCTGTAAGTCGTTGTTCCATATGAGACCATTAGGACAAGATCCATTTCTCAGAAGTCCATTGTCACATTCCCAATACTTGGTGCAGTCTTCCTCATTGGGGTAGAACGTAACGTTGAAAATCTCACCTGGGGATGGTTGTGGACAGTCTGGTGTGGCATCTGAAAGGACAATAAGGCCCTTTTTGTCATAAGGACAGTCATAGTTGTAAGGCCAATCACAGGCCTGTAAGTCGTTGTTCCATATGAGACCATTAGGACAAGATCCATTTCTCAGAAGTCCATTGTCACATTCCCAATACAAGGTGCAGTCTTCCTCATTGGGGTAGAACGTAACGTTGAAAATCTCACCTGGGGATGGTTGTGGACAGTCTGGTGTGGCATCTGAAAGGACAATAAGGCCCTTTTTGTCATAAGGACAGTCATAGTTGTAAGGCCAATCACAGGCCTGTAAGTCGTTGTTCCATATGAGACCGTTAGGACATGATCCATTTCTCAGAAGTCCATTGTCACATTCCCAATACAAGGTGCAGTCTTCCTCATTGGGGTAGAACGTAACGTTGAAAATCTCACCTGGCGATGGTTGTGGACAGTCTGGTGTGGCATCTGAAAAGACAATAAGTCCCTTCTTGTCATAGGGACAGTCATAGTTGTAAGGCCAATCACAGGCCTGTAAGTCGTTGTTCCATATGAGACCATTAGGACAAGATCCATTTCTCAGAAGTCCATTGTCACATTCCCAATACAAGGTGCAATCTTCCTCATTGGGGTAGAAAGTAACGTTAAATATCTCACCTGGGGATGGTTGTGGACAGTCTGGTGTGGCATCTGAAAAGACAATAAGTCCCTTCTTGTCATAAGGACAGTCGTAGTTGTAAGGCCAATCACAGACCTGTAAGTCGTTGTTCCATATGAGACCATTAGGACAAGATCCATTTCTCAAAAGTCCATTGTCACATTCCCAATACTTGGTGCAGTCTTCCTCATTGGGGTAGAACGTAACGTTGAAACTCTCACCTGGGGATGGCTGAGGACAGTCTATGACGTCAATAGGTAGTTTCCTATCATAAGGACAATCGTAATTATACGGCCAGTCACAAGAGTCCACATTGGGATTCCAAATCAAGCCATCAGTACACGATCCGTTATAAAGGTTTCCGTTGTCACACTCCCAGTACTTGGTGCAGTCGTCTTCATTTGGGTAGAAGGTAATGTTGAGTGTCACGCCCGGGATCCGCTCTGGACATACCGGCGGGTCAGCCAGTGACTGCTGGTGGGCACCCAGAGCCGCTGTCACCAGAACCAGAAACACCGCTAAGCCTGCAAAAAGGGAGAATTATTCGCTTTAATACAAGTGTGCAAATTACAGATTGTGAAGTAACAAATGCATTTGAATTCTGTAATATATAACTGACATCGGCCTTGTCTTGCTGTAATGTATCTGATCTAAATCTACTTTGCTCTTTTTATTGATGTATTTCACCATGATTTCTTAGTTCACTCATTTCGGCTTGGAGTTTTATGCAGTATCATTTAATTTTCTTAGAACTGTGCGGATTATTTCTCCAAACTGTTCCCTAGTAATACTCCGCTGTGAATACATTAAAATCTATAACTTTAAATTGTAAGGAAACAGATTGTGATCAGTTCTTTTATTCTCTTTTACCACACGTTTTACTTTTTATAGAGAGCTACTCTGAAAGTGAGGAACGATGGATCACGAAATGATAACCACAGAGAAAATACGGTTATGTTCCCACCATATGTGCTGGGCATTGTCTCTAGCATACCCTTTTCCTAGTCCCGACGCTCAGTGAGTGCTTAAAAATTTCTAGAAATTAGTGTCTGCCGCCTAGTATGGGTGCTTGCCGTGAGAATTCTACTCATTGCATGCAACACCACATAGAGTGACTGTCATGCATTTCCTTGATCAAGATAGATCTCGGCCGTACACTGCAGGGATAATGAGCACGCTCTTGCAGTGTTTTTGACGGGAAGTGTTGATCACTCACCATACAGCCCATACTTTCCTGCTCTGATTTTCAGCCTTCCGCAAATGAACCACTGGCTAAAGACAACATTTTGGGACGCACAACCAGCTGTAGCACAGCGTAGAATACTGTCGGAAAGCAGAGGAGGCGGTCTTCTACGGCAAGCGAATTGGAAAGTTGGCACAACGCAGTCGCAGATATCTATGTCGGAGGGGCGACTACGTAGAGAAGTTTCAATCAAAATAGTTTTCATTTTCACAGTGTTTTTTATATTTCGCGACCGGGAATTGCTTACTTTCCGGATATCCCTCTCAGTCCGACTATGATAGGCAATCAACAATTAATGATTTATTAACTGCTTAACATATTTTCATACTGTAATGTCCTATCAGATGAAAGTCGTATGTACTGGGTGTTTCTTCAATTTTGTATAATTTGGTTATGCTTGCGTTAGATTTTAAGCGTTAGTGTAGATTAACTTTGGAGAAAAAGCTCTTCGCTTAACCATGTTTTTATGTGAGACTGGTTCACAGGCTAAAAAGCAAACACTGTTTGGCAGGTATACCACACTTGCTGCTAAAGCAAATGAGCGAGGTGGCGTAATGGTCGAGACACTGGCCTTGCGTTTTATAGAAGCGGGATTCAAGTGTATTCCCTGCCACTAAGGTAATTTTCGTCTGTTTTAAGCGAATCTCACGACAACTCCTTTTCAATGGTCATAGCTGCTCTTCTTCGCCACACCTCTCCTATCCGATGATGAAGTTTGTTTCCGATAAACGTTAAGTGTCGCCTGGAGGCAAACCTTGAAATTTTAACCTTTCTTAATCTGGCTAGCGTTGACGACACGTTTATTCCTCAACTTTGTATTGTCATACTAGTGTCCTGTGCCTTCATACCAGCGGTGATCGTCTGTAATCTGTGACATAAGTGAGATTAGCATTTTTAGATGCAAACTTCAGGTAGAAAAAGGAGGTGAGAATGTGCTAAAATAAGGTAAAAAAAGACAAATAATGCTGTTTTCTTCAATACAACCAGTTCTCTTTCTCCTATTCTAGTTTACTGAATAAGAAACATGTGCAAAAAGATGTCACTTATCAGCCGTGGAACCGTTGCCCTTCAGAACATTAAACTTGCCTATATTTTAAAAAATGTGTCTGTTTCTAGTAGGTGATTTCTGAGCCAGAACGAAAAGTCAGGCATTGAACTCTTTCGGTGTGGTGGAAATCTAGTAATACAGTACAATTGTTTACTGACGAACTTATATTCAAGAACAGTAGGCTGTTCATTCTCGTGAAATTAAAAGGACGGAATGAAATGCGCTCTTGTTATTTGTATTGTCGCAGGCTATTTATAGCGGTAAATTTATAGAAAGAGGATTTCTCTTACACACAATTATTTTCCATTGTTGCAGGTGTTTTTTCAGTCCCGCATTTACTGAAAGACATTGGCTTGCTGTTCGCGTGTTCGCTGCAAATTCAGGAGACGTTAATGAAATTAAATATTTTATACTGATTCGAAAACATATACAAATGGAAATGAAACTACCAAGTCATTTCTCCTATAAACAACAAAAGGCGTTCACAAGGATTAGCGAGAAGCTACAATAAAGGAAAAAAAGGTAAGAAAGTGGGTTATTGACTTTGGTGCGCACCTAAAAATACTAAACCTGGTCATAAGATTTAATGTACCTATAGTCCAGACTACGAAGTAAGATGCTACTCACAGGATTTGAAACAGTATCACAAGTAGTAAATCTCATAGTGTGTTTAATAACAATGAATAAGAATTTCTTCAAGAGGAAGCATTGTTATTCTGACCATTCATAGCTCTTATACGTTCCAAGACATATAGTTAACGTAGTTTTTTATAACCACTTTTATATCTGTGGAAACGGTGCTGCTTAATTTATGAGCTGCAAAATTTTGTTAATGCATAGAAGTTATCAAGAAATCGTCAATTTCCAAGCAAATTTCACAAGGGCTGTGCGTAAGCAGTACTACAGGTACGCAAGCAACTAGTTATATTATTTAGAGGTTGCGTTCTTTCAAAAGGAAGGATACATGGCCCACGCCCCTAGATGTTCTATCTGCATTATGAGAGATACATGACCAAGCTAGCTGATTGCTTTATTTGTAAACATGATGTTAATTAACAAGATTGCGGGACGTGCTTGGGGCAGAGATCGACAGCTATGGCGCCTGAACGTCGGGAATAATTTTCGGCGGACACCAGGATAAAACATCAGAAAGGAACATGAAACGTATTCGCCGTTGCAAATATGAACAACCACCAGCTGTATAATGGAATGACGACAATGACAATCTGTGTTTAACTCCGGCTCGAATCCACATTTCCCACTTATAGCTTACAGTCGCCTTACCATTTAGCTATACCAGCACGACTCATGGATAGACCCAAACTTCCATATGACGTCAACAATGTGCCCACAACCTGCACTCGTACATCCATTATATATATTCCCCAACAGGGGAGACATTTTACTTGAAAGTCGCTTTCCCGTTATCGGCGAATAATAACACGATACTGGAGTGCCTACACACGTCCGAAGGAACTTTACATCATAATTCAGAGTAAAACAGGCACTACAATATCGTGTCGCATCACAGACGTATTCGGTTCGAAAAAGTCGTTGCATGATGTACAGACACTTTCTCGCACCCACCACTCCTAGAGGTGAGAGATTTTCAAACCAATGGTATAACCGTGAGAACGGAACATGGTGCGAAATCGAGAGTCATAAAACTCCAAGTAGGACAATGAATGTTTTGGTTTGATATATAGAAACTATACAATATTGTGAGGTAACAGCTGTTTGCGCGGTGCATAATTCGAGACACTCATTGGAGACACCGTGGGGTGATGGCAACTCATGAGAAAGAGCCTGAGCTGGTTAAGATTTTCAGGCAATTCACTAGACCTCATCAGATGGTCCAGTAGGTAAGGAACTCTTCCCGCAAGGGCAACACTTGCCTTCAATTTCAAACCCAGACCTGAGGTTATGAGTAAACTAATAACGTACTTAATAAAAAGTGGCGAACTCTAAAGACGCAGGCTGAACAAAATCCTATTCAGCCGCAGTTCAAGTGCACACATGGCAGATTAATCTGGTACTAGCACCCAAAAGTGGTCATAATGATAACAATGGCGTGAATGAATGTGAAAGAAAATTTGTGCAGAAACCGAGCGCGAAAAATGTGGAAAAATTGTTATTTGTTGGTATATTTAATATATTAATATACTGAAAGTCATTTGGAGAGATGAAGTTGAAATACGGAATGTATTGGAAAGTGATCTGGAAAAGTATATGGGAAACCGTATCCAGAATAAAAGGCAGGTTTGCCATACGAATCAGTGCTAGGACTTAAAGCTCTCTTCTGTCTGATTTGCTGAAATGTTACTAAGTTAAACTACCTACGGCGTTCATAAACTAAAACAATACGTTCCAGTGATCCGTAGCAACGTGATGGCCAACGACAAAGAACTAAATATAAAAAAACCTTACAATTTATGGCATTTTCAAGTACCATTATATAATAAAGCTCGTTTTATCGTCTCTCATAAACGGAAAGGTTCCTGAAATGAGCAGCTGTCACAAAAATTATGAAAATGATAAAATATGATGTATCTCTAACAGAAGTGTGTAGACAATTACACCTGTTCGACTCAGAAAGATTAATGCTAAATATATTTGAAAGAGACATTGGACTTCAGTGTAGTAGTCTATGGAGCTAAGGGGTCGGAGCAATAATGTCACAATTTTACTCATGAAACTCAAGTATCTGAAATTAAGAAAGAAACAGTGAGAAGATATCGTGCAGCAAAATCTCACAAAGCGATGGTGTTATTGACTCACCTGTCATTGTATCTAGGGTTGCCATTGCCGTCAACGCCTCGGTGGCACACTGCTTTACTGTCAAAGGTGCCACATCTTTTATATCCGACATCGTGTATGTCAGACCTCCAAAATTTGGTACAGATAACGCTTTATCTAAAGAGATTCACTGACTCTTCAAGTAACCAATACTCATTCACGGCCAGTGATTGCGTGTTGTAGAACATCGATTTAGATAGGAGATAAGAATGCTTTTACGGCCGTATAATGTTAAAAAAATTTCATTGGAAAGAGATGCTACGCAAGGTAGTTCAATAGAGAAGACAAAGCGTATAAGATACTTGGCTTCTGTCCCAAACTAGGATTTCCAAGAGCGACCTCAATAAGTGTAGGTCAATGTTGGGATGCCTCTAGAGCTTACTGGCGTTTCTTCAATGACTTTCCACTGTATTTAATGACCTCGCTATTTTCGATACAACCTTGTTTACTAACTTTATGTGCCCGAGAACACAAACATATGAGGGTCACTGAATATTATTGAACAGCTACTTCACACATTAGATACCATTGCTCTCCTTGATTCAGTAAAAGACTGAAGTCACTCTGAAATAAGAGATGACATACATAAACTAAGAAATGATTCGTAGGAGGAAGTGCGGATGCCATAGAGCGCAAAAAGACTAACTACATCAAGTACAGTACCATACTGAATGTATTAGACTAAAAGTTCACTGGAATAACGGTAAACAGGATGGTGTTTCACACAAATAAAAATAACCGGAGGCTACTCCTGTGTGTTAGAAAATATGGAGTGTAGTAGATGAATTGTCTGTAAGGTTGAGAAAGTACCTGAATGTAATGTACGCCTTCAACGTTAAAAAAATCTGTTAATAAGCGTTCAATAACGTTAAGCAGAGAAAGACTATAAAAACATAAAGACTATCACACCATCACAATTGCCTACTAAGATAGTTAATGTAATAGAAATGGCCCTACTCGTGATTGGTACTGTAGTGAAACTGAAGCTTTTGTTACGGTAGAACAGGAGGTATGATAAATTAGACTATGCAACAGTTACGTGTTGTTCACCCTTCTTCCTCCAGAGGAACATCTTTGTTAAGTTACAATCCTCCAAACTATTCTTAGCTCTTGTTTTATCGTAAGTACGGTTATGGACCACATGTGACGTGCCAAAATCAATTCCATCCTAAAGTCTAGACTCGCTTTCAACTACAATTTCATTGACGCCGAAGTTATCTAAACTTACTTTTGCTACTCTTTCACTGTCCATTTCATACATGCATAAAATACTTCTTCATATGAAACTTCGTGATTATTCCAATACACCACTCTCCTCTAGAGGCTCCATCGTACACATCAAGTTAACAAGTAGTTCTCGTACTACACTTAGGTTCCTGGTGCCATCTGTCACTTTATCGTGAGAATTAAGGCTTAGTGACTTTGTTCACTGTTTGACTGGTTTTTCCCTTAACTTAGCCGAACTCTGCGACAGCGTTTCACAGGTAACAGGTTCCCCGAGTTGGAACACCGGCCGCCGCTCGTCGGTGTAGGTAATTTCGGTATGGTGCTTAAACAGGTCTAACCTCAGTATTATGCAGTAACCTTCTCTTATATGAGACACCACTTCCTTGCACACTCAGAAATCGTTCCACACCAACTTGTAATCTAGTATTGCTGATTCCAGTGACTTCATATCACTATTTCTAACCACAAGCATACTGTAGTATGGTCGGTTTAACCGTCCCCTGCCTTTGGGGTCCAGATTTACCACTGACCATCGACTTTATGCTTCTTACCAGTTAAGACTCCTTCTACGCCACACTTCATATCTCTATACGTTTTTGCAGTACTGAAATGACTCCCCGTTTGCGTTTAACGTCTGAAAATTCACTTCTTGTCCATTCTTCCCCTTGCATTTACTATTCCATTTCTGGGACCCAAATTCACCACATTTCTCACATCTTGACTGGTGACACTGCTTCTGGTAGTGTCCTGTTTTTCCAAACTTATATCACCTTATGTCTGTAGATAAAACAACTCGCCTATTGTGCACTCATTATTCCTATGTACTTTGCCTCCTGCTCCGTAACTATTCTAATCGAAGCATTGAAGTCTTTTGGGGGTTCCTATCCGAACTCTATTATGGGTATCACGTGGTAGGCCTCTCAGTACAGCAGCTAGAGGCCTTTCCAGCGCTTCTTAGAAAGGATTAACTTATTCGCTTCATCACTTCTCATTTATTCGTAAGTATATCTGTTGACTTTCCTTATCCACCCACTGACACTTATTGCTGATTGTGCTTCTTCGACATTCCACTCAACTGCCTTCGGAAATACTTCGTGCTTTTATGTTTGCTATGGAGTTACTTGAGCCCTTGTCGAAACGGCTCAGCCGTCAGAGCTTTCGTCAACTTCTAATAAAACCTAAAAATACTCTTGCATTTCCCATCAATTATAAATTTGTGATCAGTAATAGCAGATCATCTGATCGAAATGCACTCTTTGCTGCTGCCCCCGCAGTTGGCTCTCTAGAAAAGAGTGTAATCAGGATAGCAGCCGCTGGTTCCAGCAATGGAGTAGTCCCACCATTTGTCATAGCATCTGCCTGCCTGTGCATCTCTACCTTAGCTGCCGATAGTTGCTATACGCGGTTTATTATCAGCTGAATCGCCTCCCTACCCGGAAACACCCTCTGTCCTAGACTCTGTGGAATTTTTATCCCCAATACATAGCATGTATAATAAAGCAACAGCACGAGGCCATACCCATTTACAGATGTAGAATTCTAGCTTACATCTTACTTCTAAACATGAGGAACTTCGAATCGGTAGCAGTATGGCTGTAAATGGTGGCATATAAAACACACCACTGATACGGACTCAGCACAAGGTTCACTCTGCCCAACATGTTGCACTGGTTTCAGATATTTCTCCCAAAAATTGCTACAATTTTGTGCCAAATCCACCGTTTGCTCTAGCTTCGGAAGTACTACTCTCAAGTTAATTCGACAGTCCTACCTAGAACGCATCCTTTGTAGATGAATTCGCAGAAGAAAACAAAGCAGTCCGTCCCCTCACCACAATTTAACTCTCGATGCCAACCACTCCAGCTGCCTTGTGATGCTGGGTCCGGGTGCTAATGTCCGTCTCAGATACGCAACAAAATGTAAGGGCCTGGGCTGGGTGACCACTAACTGCGACAGAGTTTAGCTGAGACAGTGATTTTAAGTCAAAAAGTTGACCAGTTGTATCTCAAGAGAACCTCATTAACAATCACACATTTTATTAGAAAACAGGCTGCAGCAGTCTTATCTGTGATTCCATAGTAGCTACGCCCCTCAGCGTGTACAGACTGTGCGAAACTCGTGGTGCTGGGAGAACGGGCGGCAGTGACTGACTGGGCGCTGGGATGGTCGCAGAAGCACATGCACCATCTGCAAATAAGCCCGTATTGATTCTTGCAGAGGAAGACGGTCCCCAGTGGTGGACTGTCCACCTTCGTGAACGCAGGCATACAGTGTCAGTTTGCCTGCGGGAATATAGGCAGACGGGCGGCTGCATCACTCCATTCACATTGAGTCTGAAGGTGGTCAATCAGCTGGGAAGCTTCAAGTCCTTAGGAGTGGACTCAGAACCCGCGGTAGTCTCGTCTGTGGTGTAGCCTAAATCTTGAGCTGGAAGCTTGAGAAAACATGTCGCTTCGTCTTCTGATGTAGAGATGTCATTGTCGGTACTGCTAGACTGTGATGACTCTATTTGAAAATGGTGAATATTTACACTACTTCCCATTAAAGTTGCTACACCACGAAAATGACCTGCTACAGACGCGAAATTTAACCGACAGGAAGAAGATACTGTGATATGCAAACGATTAGCTTTTCAGAGCTTTCACACAAGGTTGGCGCCGGTGGCGACACCTACAACGTGCTGACATGAGGAAAGTTTCCAACCGATTTTTCATACACAAACAGCAGTTGACTGGCGTTGCCTGGTGAAATGTTGTTGTGATGCCTCGTGTAAGGAGGAGAAATGCGTAGCATCACGTTTCCGACTTCGATGAAGGTCCGATATGTGCCTATCGCGATTGCGATTTATCGTATCGCATCGTGCAGCCACGTCTCGATCCCTGAGTCAACAGATGGGGACGTTTGCAAGACAACAACCATCTGCACGAACAGTTCGACGACGTTTGCAGCAGCATGGACTATCATCTTGGAGACCATGGCTGCGGTTACCCTTGAAGCTGTATCCAAGACACGAGCGCCTTCGATCGTGTACTCAACGACGAACCTGGATGCACGAATGGCAAAACGCCATTTTTTTCGGATGAATCCAGGTTCTGTTTACAGCAGCATGATGGTCGCATCCGTGTTTGGCGACATCGTGGTGAACGCACATTGGAAGCTTGTATTCGTCATCGTCATACTGGCGTATCACCCGGCGTGATGGTATGGGGTACCATTAGTTACACGTCTCGGTCACCTCTTGTTCGCACTGATGTCACTTTGAATAGTGGACGTTACATTTCAGGTGTGTTACGACCCGTGGCTCCACCCTTCATTCGAACCCTGCGAAACCCTACATTTCAGCAGGATAATGCACGACCGCATGTTGCAAGTCCTGTACGGGCCTTTCTGGATACAGAAAATGTTCGGCTGCTGCCCTCGCCAGCATATTCTCCAGAGCTCTCACCAACTGAAAAAGTCTAGTCAATGGTGGCCGTGAAACTGGCTCGTCACAGTATGCCAGTCACTACTCTTGATGAACTGTGGTATCGCGTTGAAGCTGCATGGGCAGCTGTACCTGTACACGCCATCCAAGCTCTGTTTAACTCAATGCCCAGGTGTATGAAGGCCGTTATTGCGGCCAGAGGTGGTTGTACTGGGTACTGATTTCTCAGGATCTATGCACCCAAATTGCGTGAAATAAGTAATCACATGTCAGTTCCAGTATAATATATTTGTCCAATGAATACCCGTTTATCAGCTGCGTTTCTTCTTGGTGTAGCAATTTGAATGGCCAATAGTGTATATATGCTCCGTATTTAGTTATTGTGTCGAGTCACCGCTTGTAACCATGTAAAACATAACGAGGCGGCAGCCCGAGGCTGTGTCCACTGGCCTATAATTGTTGTGGTCGGTCCACCTCTCTGCTCCGTCGTCTGCGCTGTGAGCGGTGGCCCCTGGCACACAAAGTGTGAAAGCGCCATTGGAATTTCTCCATCTGATGTAATGGAGTTCTGGCCCTCTCTTCCTCTACTGGCGTCGATGGTCCGTTTGCAATAGTTGTGACAGTACGACGACAAAAAACAGTGGTGACGCTACAACTGGTCTAAAGTGAATCAGCAGGTACAGTAATGTGTCACTGCCCTCATACAACTGTGAAAGTAGTTTTGTTTATTCAGCACACATAGCTGCGAATTTTTTTCGTGATGATAATGGTTTGACAGGTATTTGACAGTTGGGATCGAAAAAATGTTCGAATGTGTGTGAGTTCTTAAGGGACCTAACTGCAGAAGTCATCGGTCCCTAGACTTACACACTATGAGGTCTCGAACCTCCAGCGGGAGGGGCCGCGCAGTCAGTGACATGGCGGTTCTAACTGCGCGACCACTCTGCGCGGCACAGTTTGGATCCTTAGATGTTTACAGATTTTTTATATTAGGCAGTCGTGGATGGTGTGTCTCCTGCATAGATGTTATATGCTAAAATTTTTTGAGTGGGTTATGTTTCCCAGAGTAAAGCGAATAAGTACCTCTTCCAAACTGATACCGTTTTCAGAGAATGGCTGTAATGAGTTAGTTCGCGGAAGGTTCTTATCATGGTTGTCTCTCTATCTCTCATGATATTTCAAGATGTGTCAAGGAAACATGTGTTCTGCAGTTGCAATGTTAACTTGCCACTTAATGTCATCGTAAAAGGAGAGGCTCGCGAGCTAAGCAGCACACTGGTATGGCAGAATACTCTTAATCGAGAGGATACACTGCTCAGATATCCATCCACCAGTTCAGATTTGCACTGAAGATCCAAAGAAACAGAGGTATGCAAATAGGCAGAATACGGCGCTGCGGTCGGCAACGCCTATACAACACAACAGTTATTAGATGGGTTACTACGGCTACAGTGGCAGGTTATCAATATTTAAGTGAGTTTGAATGTGGTGTTGTAGTCGGCGCCCGAGCAATAGGACGCAGCATCTCCGAGGTAGCGATGAAGTGGAGATTTTCCCTTACGACCATCTCACGAGTGTACCGTGAATATTAGGAATCATGTAAAACATCAAATCTCCGACAGCGCTGAGGCAGCACAAAGGTCCTGCAAGAACTAGACCAACGACGACTGAAGAGAATCGTTCAACGTGACGGAAGTGCAACCCTTCCGCAAATTGCTGCAGACTTTAATGCTGGGCCATCAACAAGTGTCATGGTGCGAACCGTTCAACGACACATCATCCCTATGGGTTTTCCGAGGCGAAGGCAAACTAGTGTACCCCTCAGCGCTGCACGACACACAGCTTTACGCCTCGCCTGGGCTCGTCAATACCGACATTGGACTGTTGATGACAGGAAACATGTTGCCTGGTCGGACAAGTCTTGTTTCATATTGTTTCGAGAGGATGGGCGTGTACGCTTATGGAGACAACCTAACGAATCCATGGACTCTGTATGTCAACATGGGACTTTTCAAGCTGGTGGAGGCTCTGTAATTGTATGGGGCGCGTGCAGTTGGAGTGATATGAGACCTCTGATACGTCTAGGTACGGCACTTATAGGTGACACGTACATAAGCATCCTCTCTCATCTCCTGCATCCATTCATGTCCATCGAGCATTCAGACGTATTTGGGCACTTCCAGCAGGACAATGCGACACGCCTCAGGTCCAGTATTGCTACAGGGTGGCACCAGGAACACTCATGTGACTTCTGCTGTCCACTAAACTCCCCAGACATGAAAATTATTAAGCATATCTGGAATGCCTTGTGTTACTCAGGAGAGATCTCCACTCCCTCGTTCGCTTACCGCAGGATTCATGGTGTCAGTTTCCTCCAGCTCTACTTCAGACATTAGTCCACGCCACGTCGTGTTGCGGAACTTCTGCGTGCTGGAGGGGGCCCTACATGATATTACAAAGGTGTGCCAGTTTCTTTGGCTATTCAGTGTATTTTCACTGCGCTTAATCTAAATTGGATGAGGTCAGTGCCGCCATTCTTCCCTTGAAAACGACTGGGTTGATTTCCTTCGCCAAACTAAGCTAGCTCTCCTTCTACTCCTTTTTTATCTCAAGGACAGTGATGTTTTTAGAAACGGACCCCAAGTTCTTTTTAAAGAGGCTCATGGAGGCAGTCGGCGATGATTGAGAGGGAATGACCTTCACTTTAGCCTTACGTCAATTAAGGATGTCAATTCCATTGCCGCTAAATACATTTTTCTCCTATTTCTCCTGAATCTGTCTTGGACTTTGCGCTTAACTTTCACCAAGAAACGAGAAAGGGAATCACGAAATACGGAAATTTAGCATCACTCCTGGTGACCTGAGAATTCCGAGGTGTGCGAAGGCCTGCTGTCTTCTAGTACTTCTTTTTTAAGAAAAGTAATAACTGTTCCTTAAGATATCTCTCTGTGTCCCCGTTTAGAGCAATATGCTACTCTGTGAAAGAATGAAGTGTTGGGTGCAGTATTCAACTCAGTCATTTTTGTCGTTCGAATTATTTACAGCAAAAAATTTTTATATACATTCATATGTATATATATAGCCTCGAGGATAGTTAAAAAAGAGAAAAAGGTGTCAAAACCCAGCTGAAACCAAGGATTACGTAGTACGACGAGATACGATGGGCCAGGGAAAAATAATACTGAAGAAAATTGTGGTAGTTCATGACAATTTGCATGAGAAGTTCAAATGGTTCAAATGGCTCTGAGCACTATGGGACTTAACTTCTGAGGTCATCAGTCCCCTAGAACTTAGAACTACTTAAACCTAACTAACCTAAGGACATCACACACATCCATGCCCGAGGCAGGATTCGAACCTGCGACCGTAGCGGTAGCGCGGTTCCAGACTGTACCACGTAGAACCGCCCGGCCACCCCGGCCGGCATGAGAAATGGTAACGAGCAGAGATACAAGTTTTCACACTAACGCACAAGAGCTTAGACAACGACCCACAGCTGTGGAGTCATTTATATTGAGATGGCGTGTATCACAAATTAAAGTGGCAGTTAGGTACGTTACTAGATAACAAAATTATAAACATACAAACATTAATAACCTACGGTCTTTTTTAGGTTGGGAGGTCGTAGGAGTAATTCCAAATAAACAGTTGGTTCTTCTGTAGTTTTCTAGTACATTCGTAGCAAAACAATGAGTGCCGATGAGAATGTTACCAAAGCTCTCTATTTGCATTGTATTCACCGCTAGGCCGTTTGAGCGAGAGACACATGGTCCATTAGCTACCCGCTTTCTGCCTAAGTAACGACGCAGCACAAGCTCACCACGTCAAAATGGTACCAAGCAAACAAAAAGGAACTACATCTCGCCATACCTTACGAACTACGCTACAACGCTATTGTAAAGGATTTACTGCTATGACTGCTATACCCAGGACCATGCTTCATGAACTATCGGGCTGTGTGGACTGACAGTTAATGGCTTACCGAAGGCAGCTCAGCCGTATAACATTGTGAGCAGAGTTATTTGACAGGTTTTCTATATTCATAATGAGTTCTGTACACTGCAAGACACAGCAGTGACAGTTCTGCATATTAAAAGTATTATGGAACTCTTTAAGGACACACTAGTGTGTGTAACCTGGCAGGTATCCATAACATTAACTGCATATCTCCACAGCTCCACTGTTACGTTAGCCGCTTTATGAGGTCTCATTTGTGGTTGATATTGTTGGCCGTTCCGCATTCACTGCCGTAGGTTTTAAACTGGACCCACAATTGATTGTGGACTTGGTCACCATGAACAACAGATGGTGGTTGTCTACGTCATAATACATGATGCTTGTGGGACTCACCCTTCTGTGCATAGCCTCCCTGCAGCTCTATACCATTTTGTAATTACCGTTTGGCTTAGCTTCGGTTGTATAGACAGATGATTTGGTCAAAATAAGATTTAATAAAATATTTTTTATTTACTGACTAAAACATGACTACAACTTACGTTTTATGTTTGCAGTATTGTTCGTCTATTATGCTTTTGTCAGATGAGGAATGTTTTGATTCATTTTACCACCTCCCAAAATATGGAAGGCATAGAGTTTTCAGTAGAAAAGATATGCTTCACGGTATCGAAGATGACGAAGTGCTCATAGCTATTAAGGTATACATTTTAAAGCGCGTGTTCGCTAAACTTATTTGCTTCGAATGATCTTTCCTGTGGGATCCCTGAGTACTGATTATTCCTCCTGGGACATCTTTTGGAACTGGCTCGTCACCAAGACGATGCCACCAATCACACAGGGTCGAGTGCCAAATAAATTGAGACAAAAAAAAATAGTTCGCACTGCCCCATACACCAGATCAGCCCCCCCCCCCCCTGACCTTTCCCTATTCATTGAAAGGGGGAGTGGCCTAAAGAGAAGCGTCTTCTACACAATGAGAAGTGAACCTGTGTCATTAGAATCGTTCTACCCCAAAATTTCCATCTGGTTTCAAAAAGACTTCTGCCGATAAGTGAAAAGTTGGCAACACATTTGATGGACGCTATTTCAAAGATGATAAAATTTGCCAATATATGTAAAATATAATATGTGTAACGCAGTAATACTTCTTACAAGTAGTTCACTCTTTATAATGGATGTAAGCAATAGGGACGGCCGAACTTAAAGGAATCATTCCTCACATATAGAGGAAGAAAATAATACATGAAGTCCGGGAAAACTTTCAATTATTTATAGCAAAAAAACTAAACATTGGACAATTGTCATTTGTATTGCTTTTTAAGGAGAAACTCTTAAAGGTTTTTTTTTTACTAACATTCGATATGCAAACCATGAGTGACTCGGTAGACGTCAATACGGTAATCGGATTCATGCCATAACCGTCCCAGCATGGCATCGTACATACACCAGTTCTTTAATGTCTCCTAACAGAAAAAAGTCACACGAAGTGAGATCTGGTGATAGGAGAGGCCATTTCATGAAACAGCTGTCCCCTTCTGTAGCACGGCCGACGCATCGATGCGGCAGCTCCGTCTTCAGGTAACCGGGGTGGAGTCCCATCCTGCTGAAAGATGAACGGAGAGTCTGATTGCATTTGAGGCATCGGCCACTGCTGCACATGTCCAATTAGGAATATCAAGTGCCAGTGCTCTCGGCGAAGAAGAATGGCCCGTACAGTTTCCGATGTGACAAGGCAAAAAGAACCCGTCGTAACGAATTTGAGGTGCTAGTAGTAAATGGCCTTCCTTGTTGGTGGATTATTAGCGCATTTGGTTCTAAATATCCGTTGAAAATCTGTAGCACACTTGTTTTTGTCGAACTCCAAAGCACAGAAAGCTCGCTCCGCAACTGAACTCGCCATGTTTGCGACTAGTGCTGACTATCGGAAAATTACCGAACTAAGCTGTGGCATTATACATGAAAAAAATCTTTCAGGGTGTCTCTTAAAAATGACATATGTACAATGTTTGGTTCTTGTGCAGTAAATAATTGAAAGTGTTCCCGGACTTTCTGTACACTCTGTAGGTCATATAGACAGGGATCGGAAATGCTTTATTCCCACGTTAGAGCTCATTCTCTACGTGTCTTCATAATAGCGTTAATCATGGGAAAGGCATAGGAAAGGAACATATCACCACAGTATGCAATGTTTTACTAAAGGTAGTATTCGAATTGCCCTCCAATAGGAAGAAAAAATGGTGCTACCTGCCATTGCAGTGAATCCCCGATGGTGCGTTACATCCTTGGTGAATTGCGTGCAGTTTCACAGTCTTCCACAATTTGTCACGAAGGCCGTACGTCTTATACCGGGTTACCATACGATAGAGCTTTCAAGTGCCTCCAGAAGAAAACTCTAGTTCGTCTAGGACCAGAGCGCGGAAGGCAAGAAATTGGTGCACCTTTACCTACCCACCTGTCATGGAATCATTTATACTAGTAGATCAATGAAGTTAGTCGCATGTCAACACAAACAATGAAGTGGTTTGGTTGCATCCCAAAAAAGCCCTCGTTCGGTTGGAGCGACAAACTCTAGATGAGAACCTAAGGCATACAACTTGCTGTTCCCCCTTTTCCAACGTCAACAAGAGGGTAAGAGGGTATTTTGAACATTTTCATCTAACGTACTAAAAACGTTTCATTTAATGCTAGTACGTTCTGTTTCTGTGTTTCCCACGACTAATGTGATTATGAAGTGAAATGGGGAATGAGCTCTAACATGGAAATAAACCGTCCCAGGGCACATGTCCATATAATCTGTTTTCTACCTCTATGTGTGACTAATGTTTCTTAAAATTTTGTCCATACCTTCTTGTTACACTCTATATATTCTTTCACTCCATGTGTTCATCCCATGCCACAACTATGTCTCTACCCTTCAAAACAATAATTTGTTCTTTCTTTCCGCATGCTGAATTTTTTGAAGTATCTACAGGGTGTTTCAAAAATGACCGGTATATTTGAAACGGCAATAAAAACTAAACGAGCAGCGATAGAAATACACCGTTTGTTGCAATATGCTTGGGACAACAGTACATTTTCAGGCGGACAAACTTTCGAAATTACAGTAGTTACAATTTTCAACAACAGATGGCGCTGCAAGTGATGTGAAAGATATAGAAGACAACGCAGTCTGTGGGTGCGCCATTCTGTACGTCGTCTTTCTGCTGTAAGCGTGTGCTGTTCACAACGTGCAAGTGTGCTGTAGACAACATGGTTTATTCCTTAGAACAGAGGATTTTTCTGGTGTTGGAATTCCACCGCCTAGAACACAGTGTTGTTGCAACAAGACGAAGTTTTCAACGGAGGTTTAATGTAACCAAAGGACCGAAAAGCGATACAATAAAGGATCTGTTTGATAAATTTCAACAGACTGGGAACGTGACGGATGAACGTGCTGGAAAGGTAGGGCGACCGCGTACGGCAACCACAGAGGTCAACGGGCAGCTAGTGCAGCAGGTGATCCAACAGCGGCCTCGGGTTTCCGTTCGCCGTGTTGCAGCTGCGGTCCAAATGACGCTAACGTCCACGTATCGTCTCATGCGCCAGAGTTTACACCTCTATCCATACAAAATTCAAACGCGGCAACCCCTCAGCGCCGCAACCATTGCTGCACGAGAGACATTCGCTAACGATATAGTGCACAGGATTGATGACGGCGATATGCATGTGGGCAGCATTTGGTTTACTGACGAAGCTTATTTTTACCTGAATGGCTTCGTCAATGAACAGAACTGGCGCATATGGGGAACCGAAAAGCCCCATGTTGCAGTCCCATCGTCCCTGCATACTCAAAAAGTACTGGTCTGGGCCGCCATTTCTTCCAAAGGAATCATTGGCCCATTTTTCAGATCCGAAACGATTACTGCATCACGCTATCTGGACATTCTTCGTGAATTTGTGGCGGTACAAACTGCCTTAGACGACACTGCGAACACCTCGTGGTTTATGCAAGATGGTGCCCGGCCACATCGCACGGCCGACGTCTTTAATTTCCTGAATGAATATTTCGATGATCGTGTGATTGCTTTGGGCTATCTGAAACATACAGGAGGCGGCGTGGATTGGCCTCCCTATTCGCCAGACATGAACCCCTGTGACTTCTTTCTGTGGGGACGCTTGAAAGACCAGGTGTACCGCCAGAATCCAGAAACAATTGAACAGCTGAAGCAGTACATCTCATCTGCATGTGAAGCCATTCCGCCAGACACGTTGTCAAAGGTTTCGGGTAATTTCAGTCAGAGACTACGCCATATTATTGCTACGCATGGTGGATATGTGGAAAATATCGTACTATAGAGTTTCCCAGACCGCAGCGCCATCTGTTGTAGAAAATTGTAACTACTGTAATTCCGAAAGTTTGTCTGCCTGAAAATGTACTGTTGTCCCAAGCATATTGCAACAAACGGTGTATTTCTATCGCTGCTCGTTTAGTTGTTATTGCCGTTTCAAATATACCGGTCATTTTTGGAACACCCTGTATCTTGCACATTTATGCAAATTTTTTTCATTTCCATCGTATTTAAATTTTACATCTAATTTCGTTTCATTAAAGAGCCTTTATCATTTCCCTCGTTTCATCCAGAAGCTCCATTTAGTATACGTCACATTTATGGTTTCCCCAATGCCAAAACACGTAGTTTCCCCAGCCTTTATTACTTCCTTTTCTTTGTTCTGGTCTCATATCACTCTTTTTAATGTCTCAAATATCCACTTCGCTACATGTTTATATTTCATTTCATCCCTGTTCGGCCGTTTCAGGTTAAATATGGCTATACATGTGCCAATATGAGTGGCTCGTAATTTGATACAACGTTACTTGCACATTTTGGCTGGCTTGTAGAGAAGAACTGATGATAAAATTTTTGAGTGTTCAGCATCAATTCGTGAAATTTTGTTCGTGAGTGAAGTACCCGTAGCAGTATGGATGGTAGGGGAAACTGCTTTCCGCAGCTGCTGCCATGCACTATGATAACTAATGACTTTCGCCGTCGTTTCCTAACCTGTCACAACGACATGTAAAATATTAAGTGATGGATCACTGATAATTTTAGAAAGGGAGAGGCTCGTAACGAGAGTGTCACTTCCCGGATTAACAACGGGGGTTGATGAGCCGGCCGTTGTGGATGTTGTTTTTAGGCGTTTTCCCTTATCCAACTAGGTAAATATCGGGATGACACCCATGTCACACGTCAGATGCACGTAATGCAAGTTTTTAGGAAACAGGAAACAATCTTACACTAGAACTTGACATATACAGTAGACACCGAAAGATGGGGTACACAGATTCTCCCCCGGCTGGAGTGAGTCAGGGAGGGCACCAAGAAACCTGATGTCATTGACATTACCACAACTCTTATAACAACGCCAACAGTGTGGAGAAGCGGGAAAGGGCAAGGCATAAGGGGAAGAAGAAGAAGAAGAAGAAGAAGAGTGTTGTAATAGGAGTAGCAGCGAGAATGAAACAAGGTGGTGAAAAGAGGGCCGGTGGGTCAAAAGAGCGCAGCGCAATATCGCAGCTGCGTTTCTTCATCGAACGCAGCTTTGTGACACCCGCTGGGCAATTTATCGCGAAGCAAGTCACGTTGCCGAGAGATACAGAGCTCCGCTACTGCTGCTGAGTTGCTCACAGGCTTTGTGCTCAGACGCATGTTGCACAGTGTCGGCGAGCGTATGGCCTACAGTAATTTCGTAGGACAGTTTGTACTATATTTCGCTCGTGAGGAAACTCGTTTTCAATAATCTAAAACAGCGTCAGTGAAGAAAGAAAGTGTAGAGACAAGACGACAAGATTTCAGAAATGGGTGAATTTGATTTCGATGGAAATGTAAGTGCCAGACACTCGGAAGAGACGATGTCCTAGGTTGTGCAGTCGTTGGATGATTCACATGACACTGCGTCAGCACCGCACTGCAGCTCTTTTAAAGAAAACATACTGCCATCAGAGCAGCAACGTACCGCAGCAACCTATTGAAGACGGGGCTGCTACTGTAGCATACAGACCGAGTACAGCTGAGGGCTAACTGTGCAAGCTGACCGAGTCGTTGTGTTCATTATACTGATTACACATTCAGATACTAAAATATTATTTCGTCTCCTGTTGTACAGGTAATCTGAAAGTGCCATGTCGGCTATCTCTTAAGAACGATAACACCATAAATCACTAGTGAATATTATATTATCATAACTATCTAAAAGTTCTGAAAGTGTGGTACCAATACTTGATACAATGAAATTATTCTACCAAATTGATTTCCACAAAGCCCTTACCAATAGCAATGAAAGAGTCTTTATAAGACTTTATCCAACTGATTTACTGTACTCAGGCTACGTTTATAGAAATGAGCCACTTCGTATTATAGTAGTATGAATCATTTGAGAGATGAAAGAAACTTGCCTCTGTGTCACAATTATTGTAGAAAATCATCTTCACTATTAAGAAGACATATCAGAAAAGTGTAAATTACGTAAAGAATATCAACACTTTCGCTGTATAAGGCCACATGAAAGAGCAAGTAAATTCATTCACAGAAGCTGCAACGCGACAATTTATAGAACGCGAGCAGTAGTTTCCATGCGCGACTTTTAAACTACTCACGCCGCCTGAACTTTTCACCAATGAAAAATACCCTCCTGTGGTTCTGGCTGGCCACGGGCGAAACTCTCAATAGTGGACTCCACAGCATGCGCGCTTTCATACAGATAGTGCATCATAAAGGTAAGTAAATGTCATTAATAACATTACTAAAATGCACATACACAACGACACAACCCCTAAACGACACAACAAATCACATGTAACGACAAATAAACGAAGAAATTATACAAATCAGAAATTGTATGCAACTGTTAACAAGACGAAAAAGAGTTAATTTTGTACGTCCACAAACGTTCAAGTAGCAAAATATCACCGTAGACACAAAATGAAAAATTACTTTGATTCAATGTACGTATTTCGAACGAAATTACCTAAAATGTCTGGCATGGGAATTTTCATACTATGTAACACCTTAATACTCAATTAACAATGTGTAAGGGAAGGTGAGGTGAAGTGGCCGCTGTAAGGGAAACTGAATTTTCATCAGATCATGATTATTGTCAGAAGATTACGTATTTTGAATCTACATATCATACCGTATTAAACAAATATTTGCAAATAAGAAATATACAATGAATAGTACCTATCCGCAAGTGTCTCGAACCCTGTATAGTGGACACTATTTCCAAGCTAACGGAATAAAGGGGCCAGTGCGGACGCATGGACTCCGTTAGTGGAGAGCAAACCTCTTTCTGCTCAGGTAAACCCACCGGCTTGGCGTCTTCCCTTAACTACAAACTCTTTGCTGTTATTACCCTTCTTGTTCTTGTCATTCATTGAAAACTCTCCATAAGCTTCCCATAATCTTTTAACTACCTACTAAATCTAACTTTTTCCCTACAACTTTCAGAGTATTACGTGGCTTTGGAACAAGACACTTTATCGTTCTTTTTCGCCTCAATCGCGTTTTCCATCGCAACAGGGTCCCATGTTTGTTGTTCTGATTTCTGCACACATAATAGTTTCTAGGCATCCTGATGATTTAGTATCTCAAAGAACAGTAAGTGGGCTGCAGCGGGCCGTTTGCAATTGGATTTTGTGTTAGGTCAAATAGAGCAGAGATGGTTTTAAATTGCATTGATTAATTGATTGAAAATCATCGCAGAGGGGTAGAATGACGCATGATAGTGCCGTATGTAAAAGGATAGAAGTAAATCTGTAGTAATTGGTTTGATATCAGGCAGTAACTAACTCTTGTATGGATAAACAGATTGGAAATATGGCCATCTTGGTCACGATACGATACTAGTTGGGTGGCCACTTGTCCTGACGGGGGCTCATGTCGCCATTAATGATCCATACAAACTATCAAACCAAAAGACACTAAGAAATTACATTTACATGCCAAAGGAAGTTGTTTGAACATAGATATTATAAAAAAGTATGTTCTACGTTAAGTGACGTAACAAGAGTAATACAAATGATTTGCCTTACATCAGACGACTGAAAATCAGATTTTTTTTTTTTTTTTTTTTTTTGCTAAAAGTTAAGGAACAAAGCTTCCTCTGTCAATCTCGCTGACAACGATGACGGGGTGTATTAGAACTACTCTGTGGAGCACAATTAAAGGATCGCTTCTTTGAAACCGTATCATTGTCTGCCTTTGCGATGGTTTACTTTGAATCTTTATTTAATTAATTAATTTATTTAACCTGATCAAACCCACTATTACATCGGACCAGGGTTTCACACATACAGAACCTTTTTTACACCACAGTTACCTAAGAAGTAATAATATAACAATTTTCATATAACAAATAGTATTATAATTATTTGAGTGTCTGAAGTAGCAGTGTGAGTAAACAATACTGACTGTGAACTTATACTTAATACTGGCAGTACTTGTACTACTGCAGCTACTGCCACGAATAGTGATAATAATAATAATAATAATAATAATAATAATAATGACAATAATAACAATAATGGTAGTGGTAGGTATAAAAAGAATATATAGGTGTACAAAATCGATGTATTCTGGTATAGTGCATCCTGAGGAATGGAAGCTTAAGGAGACTGCATCGCCTAAGAATACTGGAAAATGAGGAAGGTCTCGTTGGTACGAAGGATGTACAAAAGTAACGAGTACATATAGCGACAGTGGTAATCTTATTGTTGCTTCAGTAGATATCTCATTACCTTCTGAAGCTGGAGATGTGTTCCTGCTACTGAGAAAGATTTCGAGAATGTGGCACAACGACGGAGTGATGGAGAAAGGATGTTCCTTTGACGGAACAGATGTTTTTGTGCCATGCTGTTCAGACTAGAGCGTTACGGTCGATGAGAGATATAAGGGACAGTGCTCGTTAACAGCCACAATAGCTGTACATTTGATGGTGAAATATGATCATAGAGTCGAACTTCACAGATAGAACGAACACAGTCAATCATAAACAGTTCCAATTACCGTGAGCAATCCTGAGACAGGCCTTGCATGATAACATTGTTGTAGTCAACAATCGGAAGTATGAGTGTTTGTACAGTTTTCTTTTCCAGGTAAAAGAGATCTTACTATATTTCTGTAGGGCACGCAGAGATGCAGCTATGTGAGAAGTCCAATTTAGATTTTCGTTTGTTATTACTCCCAGATTCTTTTCTGAAGGAGAGACGTTGATATTTATCCCATTCAGGGCTGCAGATGGTAATCGGTGCCGATATTTTGGGCTAATGGTCCTACAATTTCCAACCAGTACTGCTTGGCTTTTGGATGTGTCAAGCTTTAACACTATATTCAGCACCCATTCTGATGGTGCACGCAGGTCGAGACTGTCGATCGCTGTCTTCAGGTTTATTGGTGTTTTAACGTAGATACGACTGGAGGTCACAGCGTACTTGTGGTACTTGCAGTAGGAAAAACTGATAACACATCATTTGCGTACATTGAAAAGACTATAGAACCTAAACCGAACACTAAGGAACGCCTGTTACTACCTGCCTCTACTGTGACTTTATGGTGATGAACATGACAAAACTGCTGGCTAGACGTCAGGTACTTACGAATCCATTGCACTTCACTAAACAGTTTGGCAAGGATAATGTCGAAGTCGACAATGTCAAAGGTTTTACTGAAGTCTGTGAAATACATGATAGTCGCCTCCCGTGCATCCACGTCTATCTTCAGGTCATCTGTACTTTTTTTATGACAGATGTTGTGCTGCAGTGTTCGAGGAATCCGGATTGGTGTTCATCTAGTAGTTTGTTTGTGGTTAGCTAGTTTGTTAACTGCTAGTTTATTGTATATTATATGGCAGTGGGCAGTGCAGAAGCAATGCAAATAGCTCGATAAGCAGAGGGCGCTTTGGCAACGTCCTTTTTAGGTAATGGCTTAACTAGCCCCTGATTCCAGGCCTTAGGGAAAACACTGGTGTTTAAGAAGTAGTTGAAGACATATATTATAATGTGTAGTACTTGCTCAGTAATAAGCATCATTTGGACTGTGATGCTATCGTGTCCAGTAGATGTTTTCTGATATGCGTGACGGCTGTTTTGACGGTGTTCCAAGTAACATGCTGTATACAGAATTTATGATCTTGAAGTAATCAGTGAGTCTCTGTTTCTTTCGTGGTTCAGTTGTTGTTATAGGTAATGTGGAGAACCAGTTCAGTTCTTCAGCTGGGACAATGTGATCTGCTTCAGCATTTACTTTACCTATACAAAGACCACGGGGCTTTTCCTTAGTATAGCTGGCCTGTTTCTGTTATTGGTTAATGTATGGGCGTATCAGAGTTTTGCATTTCTCACAACTTGACTGACTTTCTTCCGATTCTGCTTGTAAGCAAAATAATTTTAAGGTGAGGGGCGTAGTTTGTTTGCCCGACTTGCGGTGTCTCTGGGATTCATGAGTTGTTTTAGTTCTTCAGTTAACCGAGATGAAGACTTTCTTCTTTCGATTCCGGCCTTTACTGTAGCATATTTGTCATATAATTGAATAAGTTTCTTAGTTGAGCCATAACGTTTTTTGTTAATGCACGAGAACCGAATAAAAGACTTCCCCCAAACTATTCCTTGCAAATTTAGATACATTTATGCGTTTTCAGTCTTGGAATGTAGTCAGTTGTGGTTCCTTTCTGAGAAATTCTAGCAACTACATTATGAAAAAAATGTCCTGGGTGGGCATGCCAGGTGTAGATATTTAAAGGTACGAATTACTCTGACTGGGGATTTTGCTGAAACTGTATTGAGGAGAGTGTGACTAGAGTTCGTATGATGCGTAGTAGCAAGCGGAAGTAGCGACACGTATGAAGATGAAAGCAGACACTTAAATTTCACGATGGAAGGACTACTGTGTAGAAAATTTATGTTAGTGTCACTGACTATAATGATATGCTAGTTTTTTTTTTCATTCGGGACTTGAAAGAGCAGATTAACCTTAGGAGCTTAGTAGAGGACACATATCAGGCGTTTCAGTCAAAGGATTTTATATCTATGAACATATATTCCACTAGTTTACTTCCTTATTTCTGGTTGTGTGTAGATCAGTAGGTGATAAATCAGAGCGTATGTATGTCCCTAGTTCGCCCCCCCCTCCCCCATGTCCATTGCATCTTTCGTGTCTTAGATAGATCTAGAAGTCTAGGTTTACCACACCTGAGGGAGTACTTAATTTGAACCACTTCTCCGACAAAACTATTACATGGATGTCGATGTCCTGAAACATGTGATGGAATTCATCGAGAAGAGCTGCCAGAAACTGGCCATCGGCGTGTTCAATATCGAGATCAGTGCGTTCGGATTCAAGGCTCGTGAGGATGCTGCTGATGGACATTAGTGACTCTGGGACAGCGAGGGTGGAGAAGTAAATCACAGCGCTCTGAGGAAGTGGAGCGTGAGTTCCCGGAAGTGAAAGCGGCAGGTATCTTAATATAGTATGGAGGAACTGTGGCCCTGAGCCAGCAGCTTTGCAGCGGACACTCAAAAATGTTCAAATGTGTGTGATATCTTATGAGACATAACTGATAAGGTCATCAGTCCCTAAGCTTACACACTACATAACCTAAATTATCCTAAGGACAAACACACACACCCATGGCCGAGGGAGGACTCGAACCTCTGCCGGGACCAGCCGCACAGTCCATGATTGCAGTGCCTGGGACCACTCGGCTTTCTGAATGTATTTGTATGGAGTGTAGCTGTGTATGGAAGTGAAACATGGACGATAAATAGTTTGGACAAGAAGAGAATAGAAGCTTTCGAAATGTGGTGCTACAGAAGATTTCTGAAGATTAGATGGGTAGATCACATAACTAATGAGGAGGTATTGAATAGAATTGGGGAGAAGAGGAGCTTGTGGCACAACTTGACTCGAAGAAGGATCGGTTGGTAGGACACGTTCTGAGACATCGAGGGATCACCAATTTAGTATTGGAGGGCAGTGTGGAGGGTAAAAATCGTAGAGGGAGAGCAAGACATGAATACACTAAGCAGATTCAGAAGGACGTAGGCTGCAGTAGGTACTGGGAGATGAAGAAGCTTGCACAGGATAGAGTAGCATGGAGAGCGGCATCAAACCAGTCTCAGGACTGAAGACCACAACAACAACAACATACCTCCAGATTTGTTTACTCGTATTCAAGAATTCATCTATGGTATAGTTGTCAAGGAGGTATGATTTAAATTTGTTTTTGAAACAATTACTGCTGTCTGTCAGACATTTTACTTTATCTGATAATTTTTCAAAAAGTTTTATAGTAGCATATTTTACCCCTTTCTGTGCCAAAGGTATGTAAAGGATAGTGTAGGTCTTTCTTTTTTCTGGTATTGTAATTATGAATGTCGCTGTTGATTTTAAACTGGTCCATGATGTTGAGAAAATATTTCATTACTGAGTAAATGCACTGTGAAGCAGTTGTAAGAATTCCTAACCCTTTAAACAGATACCTACAAGATGTGTGACTATGAACCTCACACATTATTCTAAGTACTTTCTTTTCAGCAGTGAATACCTTTTGCCTAAGTGTTGAGTTGTCCCAGAATATTATTCCGTATGAACACGATATAAAAGTAAAAAAACAGAGTATGTTAGAATGGGTTCTAATGATAAGTAACAGCAGAAATATGAATAACAGTCCTGTGAGAAAAGTGAAGTAATAGTGAAACAACGAACGACACTGAAGTGACAACAGTCATGGGGTGTCTCGTAATATCGTATTGGATCTCATTTTGCGCGGAAATTCTGAGCCATACTGTCTCTATGGGTGTAGGAGTTTTTGCACGAACTGATCTCTTGATTATTTTACATGGGATGCATGTCGGGCGATATGGGTGGCCAAATCATCTACTGTAAATTTCCAGTATGTTCTTCAAACTGTGGCCCAGTGACATGATGCATTCACATCCATGAAAATTCCATCGTTGTTTGGAACATGAAGTCCATGAATCGCTGTAAACGGTCTATAAGGCATTGAATTGGGACCGATGATCCCGTCCATTCCATGTAAACAAGGACACCATTACAGGCCAGCACCAGCTTGCATAGTGCCTTGGTGACATCTTGGGCTCATGGCTTCGTGGGGTCTGCGACACACTCGAAGCCCGTCACCAGCTCTTACCAATTGAAGTCGGGACTCATCTGACCAGCCACGGTTTTCCAGTCTTCTAAAGTCCAACCTACATAGTCACCATCCCAGGAGAGGAGCTGCAGGTGATGTAATGCTATTAGAAAATGCACTAGCATCGGTTGCTGGCTGCCATAGACCATAAATGCCAAATTTCGCCGCACTGCCCTAATGAATACGCTCCTCGTACATACCACAATTATTCCTGCGGTTGTTTCATGAAGTGTTGCTCGTCTTTTAGGACTGACAACTTCTAACGTAGAAAATTGTTACGAGTTGTCATCTTCCATTGAAAGAGTAGTTGCCGTGGAGCCGGGAGAAGAGGAGATTTTGGTTCTCACGCTGGCACAGCTGATGCTGGCTACTGGGCTGAGCAGTCTACTTGTCTAACGCTGCGTGCAATGTGTTACACATGCTCTCCATGGATCTGAAGAAGTACTGCTAAATATTCATCGATCTTTTTCATAATTAGTAGACCAAATTATATGGATAATACAACCATATCGTAAAATTTCAAATCAATAACTTCAATGGTTTCCGACGTATAAATTTTTACCTAAACTCATAGGAATTGTGATGGCATTGTGAAACTGAGTTATAGACTGTAATCTATTCCTCTACAGTATCAACTGAAACTCCATCCAAGAGGATAGTTCATATAATCTAGTTTTCTGGAATTTTGTTACGTTTCATTACCATGGATTTCTAACGTAATTAAAACAACTTTGGAACATTATTCCGTCGTGTTTTGGTTGTCTGAGTGTTTTGAAGAGACTGAGAGTGAATGGAGGACATACATAAAGTGAGAGTGTGATATTTTATTAAAACTGTGTAAATATATTCGTGAAGAAGTTGTGCAATAGGGGAATTTGTGACCCATGTCAGTGTGAGCTTGAGTTTCTAAAAGACAGCCAGGAGGGACGTTCAGTATTAAATTTATTTGTAATTTATTTTGTGGAAAGGAATCGTATTTTATTTTCATCTAATTTTATTTGGTTTTGGAATTATGAGATTTCTAGTCTAACTTACTTATGGTAATTGATTGGCTGACATTAGAAACACCGCGAGTATACAAGTGTTCGAGGTGATCTGATTGGCTGCTTAACATACTAGGCAATAGGAATTCCAGATTCAATACGCGTTTGATTGGGGCTTTGTGCGTCAGATCTATGAGTCGTATAATTGCTCGGGAGCCGTTTTCTAGTAAACACCTATGTTAAATAGTGCTGATCATATTTGTACCAAAATGAAGAAATTTGCGCTTTTGACTGGTCGTCGTGTCGTCGGTGAAAAGTGACTGAAGTACTGAATATTTTTTGACAGTTTGAGCTTTGTGAGTAGTTTATTTTAGGAGATATTCACGTGTGAACATCTCATGTCGCACATAAACTCCGCCTGGCATGTTTCGTGTAGATTACGAGACATTATGGCGATAACTGCTTTACAAGAGGCATACTAAACGACTGAACTACTCGCCGGCTGAAGTGGCCGTGCGGTTCTAGGCGCTACAGTCTGGAGCCGAGTGACCGCTCTGGTCGCAAGTTCGAATCCTGCCTCGGGCATGGATGTGTGTGATGTCCTTAGGTTAGTTACATTTAATTAGTTCTACGTTCTAGGCGACTGATGATCTCCGAAGTTAAGTCGCATAGTGCTCAGAGCCATTTGAACCATTTTTGACCTCCAGCGCCATGGAAGCTGTTATCTACTGTATTAACACTTGATGTGACATCATCCTGTATTTTCGTCTTGTCAGCATTCTCCTCATGTTCTTCTCTTTACCGTTTCTGCGTGAAACCTCTTCATTCCTTATCAGTCCATCTAATTCTCCACATCCTTCTATAGCACATCTGAAACGTTACGATTCTCTTCTTTTCAATTTTCTCGTGGTCCATGAGTCATTGGTGCAGTTCGGAACAACAGTCTCAGTCTGATCCCCCTTTTAAATACGAGCACTTCGTTCTTGGTCTTCCCTCTTGATATTTGTTCCTTCCCTATTGCTTCCTGATATTTCTCTCCCATTGTCGAAGGTTTAGCACCTACTGACATTGTGGAACGCCTTTTGTAGATTGAAAAATCGTATGTGCGTTAACATTTCTCAACGATTGTTTCTGTACTTAAATGTAACGTCGGAGCTGATTCTCTGGTGCCTTTATCTTCCCGAAAACGAAATGCATTGTCATCTAACAGATACTCAATTCACTTTCTTTTCCATTCTTCAGTAAATTACTGTTAGCTACTTGGATGCATGACGTGTTAAGTTCATTTTGCGTCCTATTTCGCACTTATCTGCCCTTAATATTTCAGGATTGTGCATATTTTTCCGAAAGTCTGAAGGTATGTCTATCATAAATTCTACACACCAACTTACCGATTGGCCACAATGATTTTAGAAATTCTAAAGAGTGTTACGTATCCATTCTTTCTTATTTGATCGCAAGCTTCCAGAACCTCTCGTTAACTCTGACTCTAGTCCTGGATCAACTATGTCTTCAATTCCGACTCGAATTTCATGTTCTCTAAAGACATCGGACAAGTATTCCCACTAGCAGAGGCCTTCAATGTAGTCTTTCCACGTATGCACTTTAACTTAAACAGTGGAATTCCTGTTGAAGTTTTTAGTGTTGACGCCCTTGCTTTTAAATTCAGCGGAGGTTGTTTTGACTTTTCAATATGTCGAGTCAGTCCTTCCGACTGAAAGAGGGTCTCTTTTCGTATAATTGTCATATACAATGATGGAAAAATTTGCAATCCCTAGAAGTAGTTGTTCGACATAAATGATAGATTTTTATATCTGAAGGATGATGTCTATTCAGTTTCGTGCCAGTTGCATGAGAATGGCGCTAGTAATGCAACTAGTAGGGTGAATACCACGTTTGCTTTAAATAAACGTTGTAACGGTCTTGACAGCCATAGTTACCTTTGAGTTTGGACAACGTTAGTTGATGTGAAAAAGACGCCTTTATTAGCATCTCACTGAGTTTCAATGAGATCGTGTAATAGGGTTACGAGAAGTTGGAAGTTCCTTCTGTGATACTACAGAATGACTTGCTGGAATGTAGCCACTGGACCTGATAGTCGGCAGAGGTGGTCACGAGAATGTACAGTCACAAGAAGACTGGACTCCTGACGGCGACGTAGCGCTACTCAAAGGACAGACCATCGTGTTGGGTATACGGCTCTGGAGCATCGCACTGCATTTTCAACAGCAATCTAAGCAGCTGTTGGCACCACAGTGACACAACGAACTATTAGAAATGGGTTAGTTCAAGGACAGCTCCTAACCAGACGCCCTGTAGCGTGCATACTTACTGCCTCCGAACCACCGCTGTTTGCGACTTCAGTGGTGTTGAGCAAGAGCTCATTGGAGGGCATGGTATAGGCATGTTGTGTTTTCTGATGAAAGCTCGTGCTGCACCTGAGCCAGTGATGGTCGTGTATTGGTTAGAAAGAGGCCAGCTGAGGGTCTGTGCTAGACACACCAGGCCTGCATCTGGAGTTACGGTCTGGGGTGCGATTTCGTATGACATCCGGAGCACACGTGTGGTTATCCTACGCACCCCGACTGCATGTCTGTACGTTAATCTGCTCATTAGACCTGTTGTGCTGCCATTAATGAATAGCATTCCGGGGCCTGTTCACGAACAGGATAAGGTTCTCCCTCATGCAGCTCTTATAACCCAACATGCTCTACGGAGTGTCGACATGTTGTCTAGGCCTATTCGATCACCAAACCTGTCTCCAGTCGAGGACATACGGGACGTCATCGGACGACAAATCCAGCGTCAACGAGCATTAACGGTCTCTGTATTGACCGACTAAGTGCAAAAGGTTTGTAACTCCATCTCACAAGTTGAAATCCGGCACCTGTACAACAAAATGCATGCACAGCTGCACGCTTCCATTTAACATTCTGGGGCGTATACCGTTATTAAAGGACCATTAATCCACATTTGCAATGGCTTATCTCACGCTTGGCTTTGGAGTCCCCAGGGGACTTCAGCTAGAAGTACGCGGGTGGCGACCGCGGGGACCCGAGCTGAGTCTGACATTGCTTCCACTTACTTGTGTCAGACTCTTCTTTCTCCTTCTCTGTCGGCCTCCCTTTGCCAACTCTTGCTTTTTCGACCCCAGCGGTATTACGTTTCGAGGCCCGAGAGCGTCTTTCCAATTTTCTTATTCCTACTTATAACCCAACTCCTGAGGGGAGCCCACCCCTTAAGAAAAGCCAGCACTCCTGTAAGCTGTGAGGATAACACCGCAGGTTGGACGGGAGGCCAGCACCCTCTCTTCGTAAAAAATTAAACATGCTATCAAGACCACAAGTAAGCCTCGGAACATTACTGACAAAAATAGACGACGTCAATGGCAAAGAAACGGTATACGATTTGGAACGTGGAATGTAAGGAGTCTGTACAATACAGGAGCTGCAATCAGTGTGGTCAAGGAAATTCAGAGGTACGAACTAGACCTAGTTGCACTGCAAGAAATCCGGTGGGACGATGCTGCGATCATTGATGTTGAAAACTGTACAATTCTGTATGGAGCCTGTGAACGAGGTCATCTGTTAGGCAATGGTTTCTGCGTCAGCAAGACGTTGGCCACTAATGTTTCAGAATTCGTTTCAGTCAACCCAAGAATACCTGTTCTTACATTGGACGTAAAGCATATTAAGGCGACTGTCGTGAACCGTCATGCTCCCACGGAGGAGAGCGAATGTGAAGTGAAAGACGAGTTCTATGCACAGCTAGAGGCAGTGATAGACGCTATACCTAATGGACACCTGAGGATCCTCCTTTGTGATATGAATGCCAAGGTTGGGAAAGAACAAATATTCCAAGACACAACAGGTAGGCACAGTCTACACTAACTAAGCAACGACAATGGAGTTACGTTCATCAGCTTCACTACATCATTAGGGTTGTTCATCTCCAGCACAAACTTCCAGCGAAAAAACATACATAAAGGGACCTGGGTATCACCAGATGGGAGAACTGAAAAACAAATAGACCATGTTGCCATTGATCTCAGAGCCAAGAGATGGGTGTTAGACGTTAAGACAGCGCGGGGTGCCGATGGTGGGAGTGATCATTTCCTGGTCAGAGGCCGTTTAAACATACAGTGTAAAGGAAGAACGGGGCCTAAGTTAAAAGGAGTAGAAAGGTACCATGTGGAGAAACTGAAAGATGAGGCAACGAAGACCAGATACCAGTTGCAACTTAGTAACCGCTTTGAAGCACTCAGTGAAATGGACGCGAATGAGGACATCGAACTAATGTGGGGAAACATCCAGAGCTCAGTAAGGGATACAGCAAAGAAAACACTCATGGGAAACCCAGTGGGCAAGAAGATCTGGTTCGGAAAGGAATGTGCAGATGCCCTGGAAAGGAGAAAGGAAGCCAGGAACAAATGGCTGAAGAGGACAAATCTGGCACAGGCCACAGCACAATTTGAGGAGGTCCGAAAGACTACACAAGCAATTCTGAGAAGATCAAAGAGGAAATACATAAGGAATATCATCACTGAAGCAGAAACAGACTTCAGAGGACAAAAGACTAGGGAAATGTTTCTGAGGGTGAAGTACCTCTGCAAAGGTCACCAGGCCAAGCAGAAATTTGTCAAAGATTCCCGTGATAAGATCCTGACGGACGATAGGGACATAGCTGAGAGATGGATAGAGTACTTTCGACAGCTGCTAAATTGTGATGAACCCGAACTGCAGTTTGATTTCCAGTGCCCAGATACAGCCGATGCAGACTATCCCCCACCTACCCTGGATGAGATAAAAACCAGAATCAGACACGTTAAACAGAATAAGAGTCCAGGTGAAGATGGAATACAGGCTGAAATGATCCTGGCAGGAGGAGAGAAACCTTCAGAAAAAATACACCCACTGATACAGGCAATATGGACCAAAGAAGAACTACCAGAAGAATGGAAAACAGCTCTGATTTGTCCAATACATAAGAAGGGCGACAAACTGAAATGTGACAACTATCGAGGAATCGCCCTGCTTAACGTCTGCTGTAAGATCCTGTCGAATTGCCTCATACATAGTATTCAGCCAGTGGCAGAATCGGTGATTGGGGAGTACCAGGGAAGTTTCCGGCCAGGACGGTTAACAGTAGATCACATCTTCAGTCTCCGGCAGCTCACTGAGAAACTGGGTGAATATGGTAAAGATTTGCATATTTTATTCGTTGATTTTAAGAAGGCCTATGATTGCATACATCGCAAGAGCCTGCTCAACTGTTTAAGGGAGTTTGGCTTGGCAGAGAAACTCATCATTCTGATAAAGATCTGTCTGAACGAAACACGTGCAAAGGAGAAGATGGAAAATCGCGTAACTGAGGAGTTTGAAATTGTGACAGACTCAGGCAAGGAGATGGGTTGTCCCCTATCCTGGTCATCTTTGCCTTTGAGAAGATCGTGCGCGAGGCCTTCCAAGAGAACGAAGGGATTGAAATCGTAGGAAAGAGACTGGCATACTTAGCCTATGCAGATGACATCTGTTTACTCTCTAGGTCGGAAGAGGAGTTGGAGCAAATGACCAAAGCACTAAAGGAGGCTGCCAGCAAATTTGGGTTAAACATAAACGAAGCCAAGGCAGAGTACCTCGTTATGACGCGTGGTCATTGTCAGACTGCTGAGCATCTACAATCACTGCAGGTTGGGGACCATTCCTACAAGAGAGTGCAAGAATTCAAATACCTAGGGGCACTTTTCACTGAGAACTCGTCATGTGAAGCAGAGATCAATGTCAGAATACAAGCAGGAAACCGATCTTACCACAGCCTGCTTCGGTCCTAACCTCTCTCGAGACAGTTCAAGATTCGACTGTACAATACCCTGATCCAGCCTGTTGTTCTATATGGCTGTGAGACATGGAGTATCCGAAAACTGGACTTCCATAAGCTCCTTGTTTTTGAGATAAAAGTGCTTCGGAAGCTCTTCGGTCCGGTTCTGGATGCAGATACAGGGGAATGGAGGATCAGATACAACCAAGAGCTTGAGGTACTATACCAGCAGCCCAACATAGCAGGAACTGTCAAAGCCAATCGAATGCAGTGGGCCGGCCATGTGGCCCGGATGGAGGATCACAGATGGCCTCGGAAGCTCCTGGATTTCACACCTACAGGAAAGAGACCGCCAGAGATACCCAAGAAGCGTTGGAGGGATGGACTCCATGAAGATTTAAACCAAGTGTAAATAGATGTGGACGAATGGCGGATAGCAGTAATGGACAGAATACAGTGGAGGAGGAAACTTGTAGATGGGTGCGGTCCACTGGGCCTGATCACGTAGTAGTAGTAGTAGTTATCTCACGCTTACATTAACTTGTGATCTTGCAAATGTTAATCACTTATATATTTTATGTAGACAAAAATATTTCCAATGTTTCATGACTCTACATTAATATTTTTTTTCTGTCAGCCTATTTTATGCCCCAAATAATTAACTGCGTGTAGCTGAGTAAAAATTAAGACACCTGCCTCGGCTAATGCTAGGGGCAGCATAAGGGGGTCAGACCAGGGCTGATCTAGCGTTATTCCATCTGTATACACAGGAATACTCTGCAATTCACACTTAAGTGCCTGGCAGATGATTCTTCGCACCACCTTCATACAATTTTGCTACCGTTCTCGTCTCTAACAGTGCGTGAGAAAAATGAACGCTTTGTCCTTTCTGTACGAGCTCTAACGTTTTCTGCTTTATTACGATGACCATTTATTGTTACGTAGGGTGCTGGCAATAAGATATTTTCACATTCAGTGCGGAAAGTTGGTGATCGAAATTTTGTCAAAATTCTCGCCGCAGCGACAGACGCTTATCATATCCGTGACAATCTCTCCCCTGTTTAGAGAAAATACGAAGCGACCTGCCCTTATTTGGACTTATTCGATGTCCTCCGTCAATCCTATGTGGTAACGATCCCATTTCGCACAGCAACACTCTGACAGAGGACGAATAAGGGTGATGTAGGCCGTTTCTTTAGTAGCAGCCTTCTAAGTGTTTTGCCGATAAAACGTAGTCGTCTCCATATTATCTGTCCGATTGTTCCAATTTCAGTGGTTCGTTATTGTAATTCCTAGATGTTTAGTTCAGCTGACAACTTTTAAATATTTTTATCATGTAATCGAAATATCTTTTCGTTCTCATTGGATGACCTCACACTTTTCCTTATTCAGAGCCAATTGCCACTTTTCGTACCATATAGATAATCTGTGTAAATGATTTTGCAACTGTTTTTATCTTCTGGTAACTTAACTGAAAGGTAAATGGCAGCATCATCCGAAAACAATCTATGAGCGCTGCTCAGATTATCTCTTAAATCATTTATATAGTTTAGGAACAGCACAGGTCCCATAACACTTCCTTAGCGAGCGCCGGATATCACTTCTGTTTTATTCTCTATTTCCGTCGATTACAACAACTGTCACCTTTCTGACAATAGATCAAGAATCCAGTCGCACAACTGAAGCGAAACGCCATAGACACACAATTTACTTAGATATCTGTAGTGAGGAAAGGTGTCAAAATCATCTATAAATCTAGAATTACGGAAACAATTTCAGAGCCCGTGTTGATAGCACTCATTACTTCATGGGAATAAAGGGCTAGTTGTACTCAACAAGAACAATATTTTCTGAATCCGTGCTATCTATGTGTCAATAGACAGTCGGCTTCGAGGCAATTCACGACGTTCGAACAGACCATACGTTCCAAGTTCCTATTGCAAGCCGACGTCAGTTATATGAGTCTGTAATTCGTCGCATTATTTCTATTTTCTTTCTTGTGTATTGGTGTGATCTGTGCAACTTTCCAGTCTTTTGATACGGATCTTTCGTCTAGCGAGCGGTTGGGTATGATTGCTAAGTATGGAGCTATTGTATCAGCATACTCTGAAAGTAACATAACTATTATATTGTCTGGACGAGACTTGTGATTTAGGCTGCTTTGCTACGTCGAGGAGATCTGCTTCTAGGAGGAGGAGGAGGAGGAGGAGATTAGTGTTTAACGTCCCATCGACAACGAGGTCATTAGAGACGGAGCACAAGCTCGGGTTAGGGAAGGATGGGGAAGGAAATCGGCCGTGCCCTTTCAAAGGAACCATCCCGGAATTTGCCTGAAATGATATAGGGAAATCACGGAAAACCTAAATCAGGATGGCCGGACGCGGGATTGAACCGTCGTCCTTCCGAATGCGAGTCCAGTGTGCTAACCACTGCGCCACCTCGCTCGGTGATCTGCTTCTAAGTTACTTATGTTGGCAGTTGTTCAACCTAACATAAACGTAGTTACATCGTCTTCTTCGGTGGAGGAATTTCGGAAAATTATAGGTCTATATAATGACCCCGCTTTAGCAGCTCCGTCATCGGTAATATTACATTTGGTATCGCGCAGTGAAAGTATTGATAGTGCCTCACCGACGGTGTACTTTACGTGAAATCTGAATTTTTTTGTATTTTCTGTCCAACTTCGAGAGAGTTTCGTTTTAGAAGCTATTAAAAGTACCTCGCACTGAAGTCCGCGCTAAGTTTCGACGTTCAGTAAAACATGGTAATCTTTTTTTTGAAAACTGAAGAAACCGCTGGGCAGTTGCTTGATTTACAATCTTTTGTTGTGTACACACAAACGGTTTCGAAACGGTTAGGCTTCCGTCATCTGGTGTAAACTGTAATAATATAAATATTTCGTTACATGCTAATAGGAGGGAATCCTCGAGTCTGAAATACCAGGTAAGGAACTATGCGACTACGATTTGTAAATTAAAAGAAATTAGAGGAGAGAACTGGACGTTATTTACAAATAAAATCACTTAAAGAACGGATGACATCCTCACTCCTGTGCTATCATGGAACCACTTTAAGCAATTCATCACTCTCATGTCTGTTTCACACCGCTCGTATGTGCGACTTCGGTACTCACTGCTTGTATTTACCATCACATAGTTTTTCTGTTTCTGTCGCGCAGTACATAGAAACGGTTGTTATGGAAATTTTGTGAGTAATTCCACGTAATATCCGATTTCTCAACGCCCACACGCCATTTTTATTGCATTTTACATGTTTCATTATTCTGGTAACTTTTGGTGTTCGGTCGTGATGTCCATTGTTTCGGAAGTTTGAGGTCCCTTTTATCATTTTGACACGGAACATTTGGTTCCATGACAATGGTGGAGTGAAGATGACTTATGTTCTTTAAGCTTTATTTTTAAGTAACGTCCTGTTCTCATTTTTAATTTGTTTTAATTTACAAATTTTAGGCCCGTAGTAACTTATCTGATATTTCAGACTTGAGCATACGCTCTCATTCGCGTGTAACGGAATATTTCTGTTATTATAGTCTACACCAGATGCTGCAACTGTAAATGTTACGAAACCGGAACAGTTAGAGTTGCATCATGCTTACACAATAAAAGATTGTGGATTAAGCTTAACTACCCTGTGGTTTCTTCATTTCTCAAAATGGACTTGTACAGTTGCGGCTGCCCGTAACAAGAAGTTTTTGTAGCCATTCTTCGAGACTAAGTTTTATTTCAAATTTGGCATGCTTCTACTTTCCTTCTCGAAACTGCTGTGATCCTTTTTGTGTACCATTTGGTATCAGTAGTATCTCTTATTAATGTATTCTTTATAGATGACTCAGTTTATGCAGATAATATTTCTTTGTATTTAAGGCACATCTGGTCTACACTTACGTTGTTAGTAGAAAAGGACTGGAGAAAATCTCTTAGGAAAGCATCAAGCGTATTTTTAAATAGAAAAATTTTGTGTTTACTTTGTTGGATTTGGATACTGTGGTGGTCAGTCTACCTACAACGAGGTTATGGTCACAAATTCCTGTATTAACCGCGGCGGTCCCTATTGCTCAGGATTATTTGTGCCTTAAAGAGGTCAATTACGTTTACGCAACCATTTACACTTAGTTTGGCTCCTGAACTAATAGCTCAAAACAATTTTCGGAGAAAGCATTTAGTACAATTTCCGACAATATTTTGTACCTACCACCGCCTTTGAACATTTATTTCCGCCAACATATTGAGTGGATCTTGAAGCCACCAGCAGCTATAGTTGTATAAGTGGGCTGCCTATTTAAGAAGATAATCAAGATAATCAAGAGCGGTTCTGGGCGCTTCAGTCTGGGACCGCGCGACCGCTGTGGTCGCAGGTTCGAATCCTGCTTCGGGCATGGATGTGTGTGATATCCGTAGGTTAGTTAGGTTTAAGTAGTTGTAAGTTCTAGGGGACTGATGACGTCAGATGTTAAGTCCTATCGTGCTCAGAGCCATTTGAACCATTTGAACCCCTGGTAGACACAACAGACTCACAGAGAAGACGGTAGACATTCTTCAAGTGTATTATGTCAAGGCTATCAGACAGAGCCTATACAGTGCGACAGGAATAGTGTAGCACTGGCTACGTATTTCCACGTGGTGTCAACAGATGAACATACCATTCGTAATCTGTGCCATTGGCTGGTGTAAGTTTCTACAGGCTCAGAGGGATAACAAGCCCTACATTCACAATGAGAGGCTTCGAAATTTTATCCTGGATGTTGTCAAGCCCTCTTATAGTTTTCTGATCCATCCTAAACGTCTAAGAAAGTATGTTCATGGTAAAACCCAGAATATAATCTGCTACAGTTGTCAGAACTGCAACTTATGATGCAATCGTTGTATTTAATTATGCGAAGGGTAAGGAGAGTGAAGGTATTAGACACAATGTGATTTAAGATAGTTCGGTCCGGAACTGCGCTGCTGCTACGGTCGCAGGTTCGAAACCTGCCTCGGGCATGGATATGTTTGATGTCCTTGGGTTAGTTAGGTGTAAGTAGTTCTAAGTAGGGGACTGATGACCTCAAATGTAAAGTCAAATAGTGCTTAGAGTCATTTGAACCACTTGAATTTAAGATAGAAAATTTCACTCAAGACATCTTGAAGAAAGTAAAATTACAGCGCCTCTCTGCAGCTGAATAGTTAGTTGAAGACTGGTAAAGGAAAAAAGGCAGAAAACAAGAAACCGGAAGTCGTGAACTGAAAGAGGACCATGAGTACGAATCTGGGCACTTTTGAAGGGGTGCCATAAGAGAAAACGTTGATTGCAACATTAAACTGCATTTCCGGAAAATCATGTTTTTTTTTAATTTTACTTTCCTTTTTTCTCAGAATTGTGAAGGCTAGATTCATGAAATTTTGTGCACTTATTTCTATAAACACAATAACTGTTTTCTCAAGAACAAATTTTGAAGTGATGAATTTGAAATTACAGAATCATAACTAAATTTTTTTAAATTATCATATTCAATATATTCAAAAAACTTCATTAGAGAAGCTTACCATATGGAAAGAGATTAAACAAAGGAAATGTTGCAGACTCTCTTGAATGGTTACTGAGAAAAGGTAAATATATTTTTTTAAATAAAACTTTTAAATTCCCTGAAAACAAGTTATATATATAACTTAAGGAACTTTATAGTGAATGTATTAACTTCATGTAAAGCGTGGAACAAAATTTCACTTGCCGTGCCTTCAAAACTATGGATTTGGTGCATGTTTTAAATAGTGTGTGCTTTTCATGAACGTCCCCCCCCCCCTTAATACTAAAGAACTCCAACTATTCGCCGTGTAACTTGGAGAACTGGAGGTATCGGCGTGCACATGGAGCGAGGTCGGTGACCTGGCAGTCGCGTTCCTGGTGGCAGCAGCGGCGGCCACGCCTTCTGGGAGAACAGCCAGACCGGGCCATCCATCAAAGGCGCCCTGGAGACTTTCTCCGCAACAGGCGGCTTCTCGACAGATGAGTTAGCACGCTTCGGCTGGCTCTGCCGTGTCATCGTCTCTCGTTACAGAACGTGAGCAAACGCTCCCAAGGAAGCGGGAGAGAAAACCATCAAATCACTGCAGAATGGAATTTTTAAATGAATTTGTTAAGAGAAATATAAACGTTACGCATTGTTTTCAAGTAAACCAGAAGTCTGCATGATGAGGTAACAGAGTATTGCAAAAGCAGATGGCGCTTTAATGCGGTTCACACGGTAATGTGACTCTCCACCGCTGACGTAAGTAACTAAGGTGCAAGGGGACTGATGACCTCAAATGTTAAGTCAAATAGTGCTTAGAGCCATTTGAACCACTTTAAGATAGAAAATTTCACTCAAGACATCGTGCTACAGTGTGTACGAGTCAGTCGGTAGCACTGAATCACTACAGTAAATTGGATTGACCCGGAGGCGTGACACTCTGACAGAACGGAGCTATCTTGTTTGATCACACCGTTGCACTCAGCTCCATTGGTATTAGGATGGTAGAATCTTACGCATGCTATCCCCAGATTTGCAAGCCACTCTCCTCGTCTACTGCTGCTGATGTGGAACTCCATTATAACACATATAAACAGTATGCACATACAGGACGTCGCTAAATAATTACACTGACAACCTCTAGTTACTATTACTGCAAGCTTTTTTTAAATCTGTCTCGTTGTACCAATGTTTATAGGAGTAGAATACCGTAAGAATGAGTATGTTATGATTATTTTCATTACTAAATAGTCATAGCTAACTCCACAGCCACTAATCCAAGCTGTGTTAGAGTGGTGAATGTAGTACACTGCTGGCCATTAAAATTGGTACAACATGGAGATGACGTGCTACAGATGCGAAATTTAACCGACAGGAAGAAGAATGTGTGATATTATTAGCCTTTCAGAGCATTCACACAAGGTTGGCGCCGGTGGCGACACATAAAACGTGCTTACATGAGGAAATATTCCAACCGATTTCTCATACACAAACAGCAGTTGACCGGCGTTGCGTGGTGAAACGTTGTTGTGATGTCTCGTGTAAGGAGCAGAAATGCGTAGCATCACGTTTCCGACTTTGATAATGGTCGGATTGTAGTCTACCGAGATTGCGGTTTATCGAATCGCGACATTGCTGCTTGCGTTGGTCGAGATCCAAAGACTGTTAGCAGAATATGGGTTCGGTGGGTTCAGGAGGGTAATACAGAACGCCGTGCTGGATCCCAACGGCCTCGTATCACTAGCAGTCCAGACGACAGGCATTTTATCCGCATGGCTATAACGGCTCCTGCAGCCACGTCTAGATCCCTGAGTCAACAGATGGGAACGTTTGCAAGACAACAACTACCTGCACGAACAGTTCGACAACGTTTGCAGCAGCATGGGTTATCAGCTCGGAGACTATGGTTGCGGTTACCCTCGACACTGCATCACAGGCAGGAGCGCCTGCGATGGTGTACTCACCGACGAACCTGAGTGCACGAATGACAAAACTCCATTTCTTCGCATGAATCCAGGTTCTGTTTACAGCATCATTATGGTCGCATCAGTGATTGGCGATATCGCGATAAACGCACATTGAAAGCGTGTATCCGTCATCGCCATACTGGCGTATCACCCGGCGCGAGGGTAAGGGGTGCCGTTGGTTACACGTGTTGGTCAACTCTTGTTCGCATTGACGTCACTTTGAACAGTGGACGTTACATTTCAGATGTGTTACGACCCGTGGCTCTACCCTTCATTCGATCCCTGCGAAACCCTACATTTCAGCAGGATAAAGCCCGACCGCATGTTGCAGGTCCTGTACGGGCCTTTCAGGATACAGAAAATGTTCGACTGCTACCCTGGCCAGCACATTCTCCAGATCTCTCACCAAATGAAAACGTCTGGTCAATGGTGGCCGAGCAACTGGGTCGTCACAATACGCCAGTCACTACTCTTCATGAACTGTGGTATCGTGTTAAAGCTGCATGGGTAGCTATACCTGTACACGCCATCCAAGCTCTGTTCGAGTCAATGCCCAGGCGTATGAAGGCCGTTATTACGGACTGAGGTGGTTGTTCTGGGTACTGATTTCTCAGGATCTATGCTCCCAAACTGCATGAAAATGTAATCACATGTCAGTTCTAGTATAATATCTTTGTCCAATGAATACCCGTTTATCATCTGCATTTCTTCTTGGTGTACCAATTTTAATGGCCAGTGGTGTACGTGACTTCAAAGAGTGGTATACCACTCGCTGTCATGCAAAACGGCGTAAGTGGCAGGTATCGGAGGAGAGTACTCTGATATTTGGCTCAGAGTAGACAAGAGGGGTTGCTGACCCAACTACTTACATCTGAAGACGATTCAGAATGAACGAAACATTTCGTCTAAGTAAACATGTGCAAGTGTGATGGATCAGTAAATGAGAATTATCTTAATTATCTAAACAGTTGCTGAATCTCTGGACACAATAAGCCCTCTATAGTGACCGGAAAGGAGTCTTACTTACTATCTGAGACAACAGTTAGTTTCAAACACGACAGAAATTGTTGCTGTCGCTGAAAGTAGGTCTCTCTCAACCAGGTTCTGAACGGCCGTTGCGGAAGAAAGCATATACGCCCTATATTTAAAGTTGTCTACCTTGAAATAGGCCATCTTTAACAGCAGCACGTCAAGCTGGAAACCTTCATAGGGCCAAAATACATAGAAATTCCACGTTAGGTGACAGGAGCTTCTAGCCGAGACGTGATTTTGCATCTTTTCAAGTCGTGTTAATCTCTGAGTGTATCTAAGGCCAATGTAGCGTTTAGCCTGGTCAGAGGTCGTACTTTGATAGGTTTATTTTTAGGGTATTTTCCATACTCATTCAGCTACCGCGAAGATAACCAGAATTCTTATTTCAACATTCCGAGTAATCCAGGAAAGTAAAGTACTTTATATTCCCAGGAAAGTAAAGTACTTTATATTCTTATTAAAGTTAGCGAGTGCATTTTTGTAGGGTTGACAGCATCAGCTTAGCCTCGCATGTCACCTGTTAACTGCTGGCACATTTTTTCAATCTGCCCTTCAAATCTTCAAACGTGTGTGTATTCCTAAGGGAGGTCATCGGTACCTAGACTTACATACTATTTAAACGAACTTACGCTAAGGACAACAAACACACCCATGCCCGAGGGAGGACTCGCACCTCCGGCGGGAGAGGCCGCACGAGCCGTTACATGGCGCACCAGACCGCGCGGCCATTCTGTGCGGCTCAATCTGCGCTCACCATTCTTAACTCAGTATTACGCCTGTTGTTACCTTTAGAAGTAAATAGTAGTTTTATTGGTTTTGTAAGCTGAGTGAAAGTATCTACTAAAAGAATACTGTATAATGAAGAGCCGACCCGAGTGGCCGAGCAGTTATACGCGCTACAGTCCGGAACCGCGCGACCGCTACCATCACAGTTTCGAATCCTGCCTCGGGCATGGATGTATGTGATGTCCTTAGGTTAGTTAGGTTTAAGTAGTTTTAATTTCTAGGGGACTGAGGGCCTCAGATGTTAAGTCCCATAGTGCTCAGAGCCATTTGAACCATTTTATAATGAAGAATATATTAGCCCTATACGATGGGAGTAAGGCATAAAAGAGGACATTTGCACTTAGTTTGGTAGTTAACGTACCATTAGAAATCTAATAAATGTAATCAACTAGTACATAACTTATAACTACGACTTTATTTGAATAAATTAGGAGTAGTTTAGTAACTCTGTGGCATTTGCCCTCATTTAATGTTCTAGGGTTAAGTGTGGATACATGTTTACTGACAAGACAGTGTCTAACTTCCACCGTGCGTTCGGGGTCGCAATGCCCTTAGCAGTCACACAGAGCCGCCTGTGCGTCTGGAACGTCATTTAACAGCAGCTCTCATGGCGCTGAAAATGAAACCAAAAGAATTTTTTGTTCGTCAAAGAAATTCTTCACATCGCATGAAACTAGTCTCTACTGGGAACTTTCAGCAGGAAAATGAGAAAGTTATTGAATCATTGTATGAAATTCCTCTCTTATTAGCAAACTGCGAAATATATCATACTATTGGTGAGACGTTTACTTATCTTCCATTCATAACACTTTGAGTCCCAGTTGTTTCTGCCACAATCCACCACTTTATTCATTTTGTTTTCAAGTAGCAATGCATTTAGCACGAAACCATCGATGCTACGAAACCCCTGATTCAGCGCATTCGTAGCATCGGTGCTTTCATGGTGAACGCGCTGGTACACCAAAACAAAACAAGTAAAATGATGGGTAGGGACAGAAATCACAGGGGCTTAAAGCAACCGCAGTTGATTTTGGAGAAGATAGTCAGCGAGAAATAGATAAGAGATGCCTACTTGAAACAACAGTGTGCTACGTAGGTTCGAAGAAATCGCCGGGAAAGTGAAAGAGCAGCTATTTTAAATATGAAAATATCTCCAAAGTTTTTCTTGCAGTTTGACAATTCTACTTTTATAGCACAACAATATTTGTGGACGAGAAGACTATTGTTTTCTAAAATCTTGGAAACAACGTCAAAAGGTTTTGATCTGCACTGATAGAAAAAAGTCAATCAGTAATTAATGTAGAGTAATGAAATTTCTTGAATACGTTTGTCCAGGTAATATATTTAAGTGATTAACGTTGCAAGATTACAGATCAATGTAAGCGCGACATAGCCATTGAAAATGTGAAATGCTGGTACATTAATAACCGGTGTAACTGCGAGAGTGTTGAATGAAAGCATGCATGCATTGTGCTGTGCATGTGCTGGATGTCAGTTTATGGGATGAAGTTCAATGCCTGTGGCACTTGATCGGTCGAAATAGGGGCCATTAATGCTGGTTGTAAGTGAAGTTGGAGTTGTCATCCGACGATGTTCCACATGTGCTCGGTTGCAGACAGATAGGGTGATCAAGCAGACCAAGGCAGTACGTCGACTCTCTGCACAGCATATTGGCTTACAACAGCGGTATGTGGCCGAGCGTTAACCTATTGGAGAGCGCCCCTGGAATTCTGTCCATGAGTGGTAGCACAACATGTCGAATCACCGGACTGACGTAGAAATTTGCGGTCAGGTTGCGTGGGAAAGCCACTAGTGTGCTCCTTCTGTCATACGAAATCCCACTCCACGCCACAATTCCAGTTGCAGGCGCAGTGTGTCTAGCACGAAGACGAGTTGTCTGCAGGCTCTCAATTCGCGACCTTCGAACCAGCACAGGTCCACCACTGGCACAAAGGCAGAACCAGCTTTCATCAGAAAACACAACAGGCCTTCACCCCGTCGTCCAATGAGCTCTCACTTGACAACACTGAAGTCGGAAAATGGCGGTCGTTGGGGCCAGTGGAATGCACATTACAGGACGTCCGGCTGTCTTTGAAATTACCGATTGCTAACAACTGTTGTGTCATTGTGATGCCAACTGCTGCTGAAATTGCTGCCGCATATGCAGTACAATGCGCCACAAGCATACACTGAACACGATGGGTCTTTCCTCTCGGTAGTGCCACGTGACAGTCCGGGACTCGATCTTGTTGCAACCGTACGTTCTCGTAACCTCCGCTGCCAGCAAACATGTAGTGACTGCATTTCTGCCAAGTTATCCTGAGATATCGCAGAATGAACGTCAAACTTCTCGTAACCTCATTCAAATTCAGTGAGGTGTTCATAGTTGCATCTTAGTATCCTTAAAGGCATTTTTGACTAACAACCACTTACCACGTCCAATCTCAAATCTAACTAACTCTCACGACCATTACAGCGTGTATTTAAAGAAAACCTGATTTCAATCCTCATATTCAACTGGTGCGAAATTTGTATGTCACACAGTTGCTTCTTGTTGCTGCGATTTCTTTTTCGTCAGTATATTTTGCCGTTAACGAATCTTTAATTGAAAAGGTGTTGTATTAGGACAGAGTTACGGGAATCTTTAGTGAGGTAGCACCAGCTGTATTGCGTTCACATTCATGCTTCCTCAGTATCGCCAACGAAAAAGATCGCAATCTTATTCGCTCTCAGCGTACGGTCCACAGAGAAACCATAGCTTCTAAAATTACCTGAAAAACTGAAAGTCATGTGCTGCGAATAAAAGTTTTTTCAGAGTCCTATGTAATTATTAACTTATTCGTTCATAGACAGGTCTGGTGGCTTTCGAAGGGCAATATGCTTATCAGGCTATACAAATTAAAATGAAAGGTAGTATTATCTCTTTTGGATCAAGGGAAAACTAAGCTCCATCATTCACTCGCTGATGATAGCTTTATATTTTCCCTAGCAGACCTTGCATATTTCTTTGAAACCCTGAATAACCTGAATTTGAAGCTAGAAAGATAGAAGATAGAAACACCAAAATAAAATGTATTCCACTGTTGCATAAGGGGCTTTTTGAAAAGTACACAACAATGCAAGCGTCGCGTGGCTGCTCCCATTACTAACTTTTCCATTTCCCCTCAATTCAGTTAACTTCGAAATAGGCAGCAATGCGATGTCAATGAGTGCGGACTTATCATCAGTGAACACTTGGAACGGCTTCAAGAAGAATTCAAACCTTATTTTCTTTACCAAAGGACTGGAAGAACACACTTGCAAGATCATGACTGATGACCTATGTGCATGTCCTGATGAAACACAAGAGGATATAATTGAAGTGACCTGAAACATGATTAGAGTGCTAAAGAACAGATTCAACAAATGAGTTCCAAAGAATTTTGGGCCAGTTTCTTTCCTATTTATCCATCAGTGGCAAAGGAAGCCTTAAAAGTCCTCGTAAAGGTCTCACCAACATAAGTGACACCGGATCCTCGACACTAACGATCATGGACACAAAACACTGCAGTCGCCTGAACTAGAGAGTGACTTTAGATGTGCTTTAACTAGTTTGAAACCAAACGTTCAGGAACTACTCAAACAAAAGCTATTCAAATCATGTCGTCGATTTTCTGAATTTTTCTTGTGACTTCAATCACATATAAAAGATGTTTGAGGTGGAAAGTGTTGTTCAAGTAGTAATGTTCTCCCAAGTGTTAGCGGATTTTGTGACTGTGTGTTTTCGCGCAGTAGCGCTGAGAGGATTTTACGCTGCCTAAGAGACACTGCGATTACAATTAAATTAATACCTATGTAACTGTATTATCTATGTACAAGGACCGGCAACTTTTTGTTTTCTCTCTTCCTGGTCAGTTATTGTCTGGTACGGTCATAAAAATATTATGTGGTTTATATTGCATAGAGATTTTGTTGTTTGTGCACATTTACCATAATAATATCTATTTGATTTCATTGTGTTTGTTATAACGACTAATCATAACTTTTTTCCTTAGCTTATTTCATGAATTTGGTAGTTAAATGTGGCTTACTTTGTCTGGGGATGTCTGTTAGTGAATGATAGCGTATTAACTGCGCCAATCAGTGTAATACGTCTGGTTTCCTTTCAGAATAGAACCTGCATCTAAAGTTTCACTTTTCACAAAACGAAGTCCGATAGCTTTTAGGCGTAAATCACGTCCCAAAATTATATACGCCAACACACAATCCCGGTAGAGGAGCCTAGCTAAAACGTATGAACCATGATGGTGGTAATTAAATTTCAATTTCAGTGTTTAAAAAATATTTTTACGTGATTTTTCATGCCCGTGATTTGTCTTAATCCAGACTTGCATTTGAGGTTCAAACATTTCAAAGCCAGAATAATATAAAATTAAATAATAATTTCAAAAACCCAATAAATAATTTAAAACCACCATTATAAAGTGACAACAATATCATTGGGTATTTAATTAAGATATAAAGACATTTTTATTTCGGCTAGCAAGTCCATTGATTAGTTACGTGTTACTCTACATTTGTTAACCCTCTTTTTAGTAAGTATGGATTGCAGATTACTACGAAATAATGTTTTTCGAAAAATTAATAAATACCTAAAATAAGTATGTGTGTTGGTGCTCCAGATATTATGGGTTTGCGAGGTTGTCACCAGGCAAAAAAGGCTAGGGCACTGGTTCAGAGCCCGCATCTCGTGGTCGTGCGGTAGCGTTCTCGCTTCCCACGCCCGGGTTCCCGGGTTCGATTCCCGGCGGGGTCAGGGATTTTCTCTGCCTCGTGATAGCTGGGTGTTGTGTGCTGTCCTTAGGTTAGTTAGGTTTAAGTAGTTCTAAGTTCTAGGGGACTGATGACCATAGATGTTAAGTCCCATAGTGCTCAGAGCCATTTGAACCATTTTTGAACCACTGGATCAGACACTTCCTTCTTCTAAGCTGACAATACTTTCGTTCTCACGGCTGGTTTGAAGTACACTCAACTGTATCTAACCTCGATTGACCCGTCATGTCACTCGATAATATACCCACACGAAATATCGGAAACTAACTGAAACTGCAGGTATAGCACAGTAATCAATATTCCCGCATATGCGATAGCTCTCTACGGAATCTGATTGTCAATGAATAGCTTCAGCTGGATGTGGTTTACCTGAAGATACGTGTGGACTCTCTTACACGCCGAATTGAGGCCCTTATTACGAATGGAGGAGGAATAAGTGTCTTATCTCTTGAGAGTGGCGTATTTTTTGTCCGCTGTGCTTGTTTTTGCATTCCAAAGGCGGTGGTGGGCAAAAGTGGGAAGGATCTTAGGTGCATCCGCCTTGAACTGAGGGACTTACGTGAGAAACAGGGCAATCCTATATTCCCTGTAGCTCTTCTTGGCAACCATGCTGAAGTGTCCTACCTCTGTTATTTATTGTACGTTACAGTTTCATTAATCACAGCTCTCCTATTTTCGGAGTTCACAACTCTGTTCTTGTGATGTCAACATCACCGCCTTCTTGCTACATCAGATTACGTGATTGGATGTTGATTAGAAAAAACCTATATGACAAGTTATGTTTGACCATAGGGAACACTGTCCTTGTCTGTAAGATATGAGACGCATTATTTCTAAGAACCCGATTTAACTCTCCATCCTTTTCAATTTTTCATTACACACTCAACTTTATTATGCACTTTCAGACTGGAGCAGGGGACACATTACTTGAGACGTCCATGAAATATTTTACTTGGAACTTGATGATTTCTGTGCCGTCATAATACGGAAGGGAGGAAAGAAGATCGGGATTTCACGTTGTCAACAAGTTCGTTAAAGAAGGCGGAAGATTTCCAAAGGGTGGGGAAGGAAATTGGCCGCAACTTTTTTAACCGAACCATGCTGACATCTAGATACAGGTTCTCTAAATTTTTTCAATAGTGTTTCTCGAAAAGAACTCCGCCTTCCCTCGAGGGATTCCCAGCTGGGTTCCCGAAGCATCTCAGTGGCACTTAACAAGTTGTTCGAACCTACCGGTAATAAATATAGCAGCCCGCCTCTGATTTGCTTCGATGTCTTTCTTCAGTCCGACCTGGTACGGATCCCAAACACTCGAGCATTACTCAAGAATAGGTCGCACCAGCGTAATATACGCGATCTCCTTTGCAGATGAACCACTTTTTCCTAGAATTCTGCCAGTAAACCAAAGCCAACCACTTGCCTTCTCTACATACTCTCACGTGCACGTACATGCTCTCGTTCCAAATCATATCGCTCTGCAACATTACGCCAGGATATGTAAACGACTTGAATGTGTCAAGCAGGAAACTAGTAGCATTGTACCCGAATATTACATTTTTGATCTTCCTGCTCGTCCGCATTAACTTACATTTTTCCACATTTAGGACAAGCTGCTGTTCACCACATCAACTGGAAATTTTGTCTGTCTTGTATCTTCCTACAGTCACTCAACTTCATCACCATACTGTACACCACGGAATAGTCAGAAAACAACCGCAGATTGCTGCCCACCCTATCCACCAAATCAAGAGAACAACAGCGGTCCTATAAAACTTCCCTGGAGCACTTCTCACGATACCCTAATCTCCGATGAGACTCTCGAGGAAAACATACTGGATTCTATTACTTAAGATGTCTTCAAGGCACTCAGATATCTGTGAACTTACTTTATATGCTGGTACCTTCGTTAACAGACTGCAATGGGAAAGCGTGTCGAAAGCTTTCCGAAAATCTAGAAAGATGGAGTCTGAATGTTGCTCTTCAGCCATAGTTCTAGGTATGCCGTGGTTTTTAAAACGATAATGATTCGTAGATATAAGCTTCTTAGTCTAAAGAAAGTTCATTATATTTGAACTGAGAATGTTTTCAAGGATTCTGCAAAAAACAGAAGTGATATTGGTCAGTAATTTTGCTGGCCCGTTCTTTTACTTTTCTTACATACTGGAGTCACCTGACCTTTCCTCCACTCGCTTGCGACTTTGTGCTGGGCGAGAGATTCACGATAAATGCAAACCAGCTAAATGGCCATGCCGTAAAGTACTCTCTTTAAAATCGAACTAAGATTCCATCTAGACCTGGTGATTTATTTGCTTTCAAATCTTTCAGTTGCTGCTCTACGCCTAGTATGCTTATTACTATGTCGTCCATACGGAAGTCTGTCCGATGGTCAAATGAGGGTACGTTTGTATGATTCTCCTATGCAAACGATTACTTGAACGTGAAATTTAAAACTTCGGCCTTCGTTTTGCTATCTTCAACAAATACGTCAAAAATCCGCCTCAGTTGCGAAAAATTACTGGTCTTAACCCAGGTTTCAGTTAGAGTAATCTAGTCTTCTTCAGAAGTATAAAATAAACTAATACATGCCAGAATAAGGCACGGTCTAACATAAAAAGCTAAAGTACCGTTGTACCACGTCAAGCTGCGTTACTTAGCTGAGGAACAGCCCCGGCCCCACTTCATGGAAAGATCCAACGCAGCGTCCACGGCTAACCTACCGCTTTCCGTGAAGTGGGTTCAAAATGGTTCAAATGGCTCTGAGCACTATGGGACTCAACATTGAGGTCATCAGTCCCCTAGACTTAGAACTACTTAAACCTAATGACATCACACATACCCATTCCCGAGGCAGGATTCGAACCTGCAACCGTAGCAGCAGCGCAGTTCCGGACTGGAGCGCCTAGAACCCATGATCGAGCCTTGCGGAAAACCTAATGTAATTTACCCCAGTTAGATGAAGTGGCAAACTCCTTTGAATCATTTGAAGCATATAAAGAGACTTCTTGCTTTCTGTTCTGTAGATATGACTTACACCACTCAAATGCTGTTCCATTTATACCATAGAATTGTAATTTCTCTAACAAAATGTCATGGTTCACACAATCAAATGCTTTGGATAAGTAGCAGAAAATTCCTGCTGGTGACATTTTACTATTTAAAGACTCTATTATGTGGACAGTGAAATTGTATATTGCTGTCTCAGTGGAACAGCATTTCTGAAATCCGAACTGTGATTTACTAAGTATCCCATTAATGTTGAGATGGCTAACCACTCTTGAGTAGATTACTTTCTGAAAGATTTTTGAAAATGCCATAAGCAAGGATACTGGCTAGTAATTATTGACATCTGTGGTTTCCCCCTTTTTGTAGAGAGGCCTGACCATGGCATGTTTTAACCTGTCTGGAAAAATACGCTGAGTCAGTGATGGATTACATATGTGACCCAGAACATCAGCTATAATACCTGTAGTAATCCAAGGTTTGTTTGGAAAGTTTGTGGTGTTACATTTAGTTATTTTCTTTGGAAAACAATGTTCAAAAAGGGATATAAATTTATCAAGAAATATGCTGCATTTATCATTAGCATTTGGCTCATTATATACATCTTCCCAGTTTATATTTCCTAAACTTTCCCTGAAGTTATTTATAGACACCGGGTTGAGCACCCTTACACTTTTACTTAATGATTTCTGAAGTGTTCACCCCGTTAGGTTTTGTAAGTTAATCAGTTGCGCATGATGGTCAGATAATCCATTTACCACAGGGAAATCATGTGTTTGTTCTGCATCCTCTTGCTGTAAAAATACATTATGTATTATATTGCTACTGTCCTGAGCTATATATGTAGGGAAATTGATCACAAATTCTAAGTTATATGTTGTTAACAACACTTCTAGTTCACTTTTCCTATCAGAATTGCTTAGAATGTTAACATTGAAATCACCACAGATTAATAACTTCTTATTTTTTTCTGACAGACAGGAGAGACCTGTACACTGTTGCTAATATCAACACAACATTATATAGCTGAAGTTCACATGCACAAACCTCAAAGTGCTGATCAACACAAAATTTGCTTACTTCAACAGTTCTGTATTTAAACCATTGTTTTACGAAATGGCAACTCCTCCTTTATCCACGCTAGATCTACAAGTGTAAGATGCTAAATTATACCAATTTATACTGACATTTTCCATCCACCGAGTTACATGGTGCTCAGATAGACAAAGTATATCAATCACATTCTTATTTTTGAGATCATCTAAACACATTATCAGCTCATTTACTTTATTTTTTATTCCCCTGATATTTTGGTGAAGTAAGTTGATACCACTCTTAGCTTTATCCCTATCTGCTGTGCATGAAGTTTCTTTTTTCTATTTTCCTTGGTTGTTGTCTGTCTAGAATTAGGCTTTAACATAAAAAAACCTGTCTTCCTGATCCCAATAACCACAGGGATCATCCCTTGTGTGACTTTAGCCTCCCCTTGCAGTATCTGCTAATAGAGAAGCTATCTTTCCCCTTGCTATTAAGGTGCAGGTCATGTGTAGTGTAGCCTCACCTATCCAATAGCATCAACTGGAACAATACTCATGTGACACTTTGCCATTGTCTGGAGCATCCTGTTCAGCTCAGTGTTAACACACCTTATAGCAGTGTTTACCCAGACCTGATCATGGCGCTGAAAGACCCCCACAAACCCTACACTCGTGTGCACAGTTTCTACTATTTTATCCAGGTCACTCCTAATACTATATCTTGGATTCATAGCCAAGCTGTTTCCTGCTCCCCCAACTATAATTACCTGATCGTCCTTCTCAAAGTCCTTGCATAGCTACCTAAGTTTTCTGTCACCTGGCTAAGGCTAGCGCTTGGTTTCACAAAACTTGTGACCTGGTACACAGAGTTGAAGCTGAAGCTGTTGGCCCACACCCCTCCCATGGCTGCTACCTAGAAGCAGAATGTTTCTTTCCCTATTCTGGTTTGATCCCGACCTGCCTTTTTTTCTTTAAGCTAGTTTTCGGCTTCAACCTACATTCAACTACAACTGAATGAGGCCCTTCCTCCACTACTTCTGATAGCAAGCCAAACTTATTTTCTATCTGAATTTCAGAGGTTTTATCAATTGTTTCCCTTTTTCGCCCTTTGCTTGCTACCTTTCCCAGCGCCCAGAGTCCTCTTCCTACCTTAGCTTACATAATTCCAAATTCGCAATTTCTAATTCAGCCTTAAGGGCACAAATCTTTGCCTCCTGTTTCGCGATTCGTTTCTACATAACCTACACTGCCATGGAAGAGCCTCATTATCTACCCTCGTTTCCTCTCCGCTGCACTCGCCCCAATGAAACCACAACCTACCCCCTCTTTCAAATTTCTATGGCAACCACCACACTTGTCACACATTGTTTGATAGTAAAAAGTAACACAAAAGCAGAAAATAATTTCAATAACATAATAGTTTCATAAACTGTACTAATACGTAATTAACACTAATGTAAACAAACTTATAAACTTGCTTCAGAAACTTTTAATTAACCACACAAATTCTGGATGGGAGACACGAATTAATTTAACTTTCGAGTGCTTAGTCTAGTCTAAAACAAATATCTACGCTAGCATGAAATTTACGCCTAAGTATGTCAAGTGCCGAGCTAACTGCACAAGACAATTTTCAGAAAACTTGACTGTCTGCCTGTACCCTGCAATGATTCCATAGACATTCCAGGTCAAAGTCACCTCCAACTAGTATTTCATTTGCGCGCTATTGAGCGTAGCGTCTCCGTGAATGACTCCAGAACTATCACAGCTGAATCGGGTGGCTGGTAAAAACATACAAAAATTAACTTAGTTTCACTTACACCTGTTATACGCGACCAGATGACTTCACTGTCATACACAACTTCGACCTCATAGAGCTAATATTTTTGTCAACTGCAATGAACGTTTTCCCTCCTATGATCTCTGCCTTTCCGACATACGTTCCACAACTCGCTAAATATCACAGAGCTTCCCACTTTGGACTTCAGCTATATCTCGGTCGCAAGAATATCTGAGCGCGAGAACTTTCCTGGAGGGCAGTAAATTCGAGAACTTCATTACGAATACTTCGACAGTTTACTGATAAAATTGTGACAATCGAAGTGTCTTTATTCCGAACGCCATTTGACTACCTTCGCTGTTAGTCGACAAGCGAGAGTTCATCAGAGCACCTCAGACTACCGCCCAGCCTAAGAAAACCTCGTCTACACTCCACAGTACTCTGCTACCCGATTACTTGCCTCCTTTGCGTAGTTCACCTCTGACCTATCAACAGGAGCCCTACAAATCCGCACACGATAATACAGGTCTAGAAATCTGCAGCCAAGACCGTCACAGAGTCGACGAAGTCTTTGGTTGAAACTCACCATTCGACTTCACACCAAACGACCCCGATCGAATCTGGGAACGATGCTGCAAATTGCGAACTCTGCATCCGCGCCGCGAGCGAAGGCAACAGTCTTCACCACCTCCGCCAGCTGCCTGTGCGAACTGAGGATCGCCTCCGAACCCATGCGGCAGACGTCGTTGGTAGCGACGTCAGCCACAACATGCAGACCACTGCACCCTGCACGCTCACTAGCCGCAAGCAAGGCCGCCTCTACATGTCGGATGAGGTCCCCCGGCAGACATATCGTGTGCACATTGCTTTCTTTCAACAAAAAAAAAAAAAAAAAAAAAAAATCTTATGGGACTTAACTGCTACGGTCATCAGTCCCTAAGCTTACACACTACTTAACTTAAATTATCCGAAGGACATGAAAGAAGGTTATATACATGGAAGAATCCTGGAGATACTAGAAGGTTTTAGATAGATTATATGATGGTACGACAGAGATTTAGGAACCAGGTTTTAAATTGTAAGACTTTCCAGGGGCAGATGTGGACTCTGACCACAATCTGTTGGTTATGAACTGTAAATTAAAACTGAAGAAATTGCAAAAAGGTAGGAATTTAAGGAGATGGGACCTGGATAAACTGAAAGAACCAGATGCTGTACAGAGTTTCATGGAGAGCATAAGGGGAACAATTGACAGGAATGGGGAAAGAGGTACAGTAGACGAAGAATGGGTAGCTCTGAGGGATGAAGTAGTGAAGGCAGCAGAGGATCAAGCAGGTAAAAAGACGAGGACTAGTGGAACTCCTTGTCTAACAGAAGAAATATTGAATTTAATTGATGAAAGGAGAAAATATAAAAATGCAGTAAATGAAGCACGCAAAAAGGAGTACAGACGTCTCAAAAATGAGACAGACAGGAAGTGCAAAATGGCTAAGCAGGGATGGCTAGAGGACAAATGTAAGGATGTAGAGGCTTATCTCACTAGGGGTAAGATAGATACTGCCTACAGAAAAATTAAAGAGACCTTTGGAGAAAAGAGAACCACTTGTATGAATATCAGGAGCTCAGATGGAAACCCAGTTCTAACCAAAGAAGGGAAAGCAGAAAGGTGGAAGGAGTATATAGAGGGTCTATACAAGGGCGATGTACTTGAGGACAATATTATGGAAATGGAAGAGGATGTAGATGAAGATGAAATGGGAGATACTATACTGCGTGAAGACTTTGACAGAGCACTGAAAGAGCTGAGTCGAAACAAGGCCCCGGGAGTAGACAACATTCCATTAGAACTACTGACGGCCTTGGGAGAGCCAGTCCTGACAAAACTCTACCATCTGGTGAGCAAGATGTATGAATTAGGCGAAATACCCTCAGACTTCAAGAAGAATATAATAATTCCAACCCAAAGAAAGCAGGTGTTGATAGATGTGAAAATTACCGAACTATCAGTATAATAAGTCACAGCTGCAAAATACTAACGCGATTTCTTTAAAGACGAATGGAAAAACTGGTGGAAGGCGACCTCGGGGAAGATCACTTTGGATTCCGTAGAAATGTTGGAACACGTGAGGCAATACTGACCTTACAACTTATCTTAGAAGAAAGATTAAGGAAAGGTAAACCTACGTTTCTAGCATTTGTAGACTTAGAGAAAGCTTTTAACAATGTTGACTGGAATACTCTCTTTCAAATTCTAAAGGTGGCAGGGGTAAAATATAGGGAGCGAAAGACTATTTACAATTTGTGCAGAAACCAGATGGCAATTGTAAGAGTCGAGGGACATGAAAGGGAAGCAGTGGTTGGGAAGGGAGTGAGGCAGGGTTGTAGCCTCTCCCCGATGTTATGCAATCTGTATATTGAGCAAGCAGTAAGGGAAACAAAAGAAAAATTCGGAGTAGGTATTAAAAGCCATGGAGAAGAAATAAAAACTTTGAGGTTCGCCGATGACATTGTAATTATATCAGAGATAGCAAAGGACTTGGAAGAGCAGTTGAACGGAATGGACGGTGTCTTGTAAGGAGGATATAAGATGAACATCAACAAAAGCAAAACGAGGATAATGGAATGTGTTCGAATTAAGTCGGGCGATGCTGAGGGATTTAGATTAGGAAATGAGACACTTAAAGTAGTAAAGGAGTTTTGCTATTTGGGGAGCAAAATAACTGATGATGGTCGAAGTAGAGAAGATATAAAATGTAGACTGGTAATGGCAAGGAAAGCGTTTCTGAAGAAGAGAAATTTGTTAACATCGAGTATAGATTTAAGTGTCAGGAAGTCGTTTCTGAAAGTATTTGTGTGGAGTGTAGCCATGTATGTAAGTGAACCATGGACGATAAATAGTCTGGACAAGAAGAGAATAGAAGCTTTCGAAATGTGGTGCTACAGAAGAATGCTGAAGATTAGATGGGTAGATCACATAAATAATGAAGTACTGAATAGAATTGGGGAGAAGAGCAGTATGTGGCACAACTTGACAAAAAAAAAAGGAACCGGTTAGTAGGACATGTTCTGAGGCATCAAGGGATCACAAATTTACCATTGGAGGGCAGTGTGGAGGGTAAAAGTCGTAGAGGGAGACCAAGAGATGAATACACTAAGCAGATTCAGAAGGTTGCAGTAAGTACTGGGAGACGAAGAAGCTTGCACAGGATAGGGTAGCATGAAGAGCTGCATCAAACCAGTCTCAGGACTGAAGACCACAACAACAACAACAAGGACAAACACACACACCGATGCTCGAGGGAGGACTCGAACCTCCGCCGGGACCAGTCGCACAGTCCATAACTGCTGCGCCCGAGACCGCTCGGCTAATCTCGCGCGGCTTTTCTTTCCAGCCCTGAACGCTGTCTATGGCGCTCCATAACGCGCCTAACATTGGAAATCTCAATAACTAGTAAATCTCTCCCCTCAACCGTTCGTGAACTGGGGCCAGCTCCTCCTAACTCGGCACACATCATGCATACATCATATCGATCCTAGAAACTGATGAAGTGAACTACAGAAGCAGACAATCCTAGATATGCGTGTTTCGACATTTTTGGAAATTTAACCTCTCTGGGAGTGATTTTGTGGGTGAAACTTTTTTAATAATAAATCGTTATTAAAGAACTGCTAAATATTTTTAAAGCTACATCTACAACAATTGGTGTTTGGCTTCTCAGTCACATACAAACTTTTTTCGTTTTTTGGAATTCGACCTCTAAAGGGGTGAAACAGGGGAACAAATTTTTTATGAATATATTTCATCATTAAATTCATTAGAAATAAGAAGTACATGTTTCACTGTTTTTGGAAATTCAGCCCATGAGGGGGCGAAAACGGGGATGAAAATATTTATGGAAATATTTCAATATGCAACCATTTTAACCTAAATCTATGAAAATCTGTAATTGGCTTATCTGTAAGAAATAAAAAGAAAAATTCACTTTCCACTGTTTTTGGCAATACAAGTACTAGGGGGGGGGGGGGGTGAAATGCTTTATGAAAATATATCATTATGAAAGCATTTTAAAGCTAAATATTTGAAAATTGGTGTTTGGCTTCTCGGTTGGAAATAAAAGAAATACATGTTTCACTGTTTCGCCCAGCCCAAACTGCTAAGGATAGAAACTTGAAATTTGTGGAATGTGTGGATCTTATACTGTAGGCATCATTTGTTTGACATTCCATTCCTCTGTGGGTGATATAGGAGATGACAGGGTTTTTGAAAATATGTCGGTATTAAGGTAATTGTGAAGATAGAACTAGGAAAATGGTGCTTGGTTTTTCAGATAAATAAAGAAATATGCGTTCAGCATTTCTGGAGATTCAGCCACTAAGGCGGGAGACAGTGGGTGAATTTTTTTTTGAAAATAAATGTTCATGAAAGAAAGAATAATGCATTTTGAAAGCTATATTTGTAAAAAAAGTATTTGGCTTCTCGGCTATAAACAATGACATATAACATGTGACAGTGTTTCTGGAAATTTAAGACCCTGTGGAAGCGAAAAAGAGTCTTACAAGGGAAGGTCGCCAACCGGGACACGCCGATTTCGCCCAAATTGCATGTGCAGAATGAGGCGGGTCTTCACATCACGTGCGTTGAAATTTCGCCTGAGTTGGCCTTAGGAAAGGCGAAAATGCTCTCGGAAGTTTTTTCGACAGCACTATATATACCTTATTCTGCGCTCTATTCGTCGTTAACGGCGGAGCGTAATGGCGTCGGTGTGGTAGCTCAGCATGTTCGGTCAAAGGGCTACGTGCTCTCTGTAAATAGAAAACTGAGTCAAAGAACCGACGATCAACTTGAAGGGATGTCTTATGACGTCCGCCCAGACCATACGCAACAAACTATATCGAACAAAAACGAAAAAAAGGTCAAGCGTATTGCGTGCTAAACAGGCAACCTGGTATCGATCCCAAGTGCTTCCAGATTTTCTTTTCTGTTCTTTCTCATTGTTATTTTACTTCGTTTTTTCAGATTGTTCAACTATTTACCGTAGAATTTAAATACATTCAAACTTTCGAATCAAATTTAAAACAATCGTATCGTAAATGACGTGCAAAAAGCTTACAAAATAAAATATTATTCTCATTATGTATATGACGCTAACAGACGTTACCCTAGCTCACCACTGGAATCTCAAGCGTGGCGTCAGCTATCAGACGGTAATGGATTTCTCACCAGTGAGTGTCGCGACTGTATGTATTAGACTGCGCTTCTATTGTCAGTTCGCAACGATTCGTGGAGCTGTGAGTATCGTCGCGCCAAAATCAAACATGGCAACCCAACAAAAAGTGGCTGATAATCTTGAGACGTTTGACGAATAATTCAAAGCAAACTTCACCAGTGCTCTTTCCTACGCTCTTTCAATTTATAAAGAGAAAGGAATGATCACTGGCAATCCTCCTATGTCCTTAAGTCCAACAGTAATATCCATAGGTGAAGTAATTGCAGAGGCAGTTATAGACGTTATGAATACGTATTTCATAGAGCACGACGAAGACCTTGTAAGAGGTCCATGATTATGGAATTTGTTGTTAGCGCACTCGAGCAGATGTAATTTCGATGGATTGCTCACGCGCTGCCTGCGATATGTAAGCTATAAGAGAATCTCAGACCAAAGAGCAGTGTTGACTGCAGTAGGAACTGTATGTTAGTAGCTGTAAGTAGTTGCTAGCGAGCAGTCGTGTGTATCGTGTTGGCTGGGCCGGTCGTGGTGGAGCGATGGCGGAGCCTGAGCGTTGTAGTATAAGGATGTAATTAACTCCATACCAAATGAATCTACTATGCTATCTCCGACTGTTATATTGAAAAATGTTGAACCAGCCAACAAAATTAAAGAATTAGTATCCTTTCCTACATCTCGTCGACTACGCCACCATGAAATAATTGGCATTGCGCTGAACAACATCAAACGTGCCGCAGAGCGCCGGAGGAGACAGCAAAAACAGGTTTGTACACGCCGTGGCTTTCACAGAAGATATTGGTACGCACGCATTATTTATCCAACAGAGGAAAGAGTAGATGCAGTAAATTTGAATTTCTATACGTAGGTCCATATTGAATACGAAGCGTTCCTCACCCTAATGTAGTGCACGTCGAAACTTTGAGAACCAGAAAAAGCAAGGGCAATCACCATGTCTCAAATATTAAACCCTTTATTGAATGAACATGCTTTATGATTTATGACACTGTAATGCCCTTTCCAGATATATATATATATATATATATATATATATATATATATATATATATATATATGACCACTTACTGATGATGATTATATTTTTTCTTGGCAAGTGCCCGGCAAGGTAAGGTTAGCAGATCGCTTTTCTTGTCGTTACACATCAGACCGTGCACGTTTTTCATTTTTTGTGTATGTATGATTGTTTTTCTATCGAAAGTAGAATTTTTCTGTGTATGCATTATGAAATCTTTAAGATGTAACAAACACCAATTGACATTGACATTTTGTCTTATGATATCTCAACATCTTGACTATTTTACATTTTTTGCTACTACATTTGATGCTGTGTGTACATTTTTTGCACTTGAAAACTGTCTATGTTTTTGACATAATATATTTTCTGTCATGCTATGCTGTATGCTTAGTTATATCACTAGAAACGAGTTTTTATTTAGTGGGTATATGAATTAAATGGAAAATATTAATCCATATTCATCATTTTCATAAAGCAATACCATGTAAAGAAAATAAATTATACAACCACAGTGGTTTACGATGAAATGGAGATTTCCCAACTGGAATGAAAGAAAGAAAATGCAATACCTCGTCATGAAGAGTAAATTGATCAGAATTAACAAGCATTAACCAGAATATTCTATACACACTGTATAATAGCAGTCTTAACTAATTATTTTTCTTTCAGAATACGCGGCGATTGATGCAAGCTGTCAGACAGAACTACACATGTTAATTTTAGTGATGAAATATGCTAGAAGTAAGAAACTCTATGCTATAGGAAGTAATGAATGATAATGAATAGTTGTATGAAGTAAATGGTAATATGAATATGCATAATGAAGTGTCTATTTTTTGCAGATGATAATAAATGATGATGAATAGTTATATGAAGAATATGGTAATATGAATAATGAATTTTTTCTTTCCAGATGATGATAATGATGAAGTTTATATATTTTCTGTTAGTTAAGAAATGCTACATAGTTATTTAAGTATTTGTTGCAGTTCCTTTTGACAGTATGTCTTATGTTGCATAGTATAGTGATTGAATGTTTTGGGAAAGACAGCTAGAGTACATACATATTAAGTACACGTTTCATTACCTGTTAATTCGAAGTTTACTACTTTTCAGCATAATATACATTTTTTCTTTCAGGTCAATAACCCATTTTGTAATTTTTCCAGGAGAAGCTTTTCATGATATTAATATGCTATCAGCAGTTAGTTATTAAACCTGTTCTAGTACTAGCATTTTTTTACCCAGTTGTGTCTATCATTAATGAATGTGATCACATATACTGTACTTGTTTCATAACATTGCTACAGCTGCCTCATGACGAATGACGTTATTAATCCTTATTTCCAGCAATAAGTCAAAAGCAAATATTTTCATGCCCCAGCAATTGACTGTTTATTCCAGTGCAGTGCATTGCTAGCACAAAAAATTCTTTCATTACCAGTCCCAACTATTACCAGTATACAAATAAATAATGGTACCAGTTTAAGGTATATTTCTAGTCCTAAAGATAATGCAAATTTCTCTGATGTATTGATTCCATTATTTCTATGTATTATTGGACTAAACACCTTGAATACTAGTTCCAATGTCTTACATTTTAAATATGCCTTATGTCACTTACGTGATATCGTATATAAACACCAGTAACTTTATGCTACACTCGGTAACTCCTGTTTTAAATGATGACTTGTGAATAACACTGAATAATGTTTTGTAACACTATATGAATACTTTGTAATTGGCCAATGAATGCCAATAATTACTGTCATGAGTTGTCTTATGAATGCTAATGATTACTGTAATGTGATGACTTATGCATAAATGCAATGTCAATTATTACTGTAATGAGATGACATGATGCGAATAATTACTGTAACGAGATGACTTGTGATGCCAATGATTACTGTAATATGACGACTTATGCATAAATGCTATGCGAATAATTTCTGTAAATAATATTTTGTTATACTTCGTTATACTTCATAAATGAATGCCAATAATTACTGCAATTAGATGAGTTATGAATAGTGTTTAGTAATGTTCAATACTTACTACATGTTTAGTAACTAGCCAATGAATTCCATCGATTTCTGTAATGAGATGACTTATGAATAATGTTCTGTAATACTCCATATATATACTACTTAAATGCTGTGTAAATAGCCAATGAATGCCAATAATTATTCAGATCGGTTGATACACTAGTGTAATTCTGAATGATGACTAGCATAAGACTTAATATGTCCTTCACCTTCTGACCTAATTACCAGCAATTACTGCAATATCCGTTTGTCCTGTCAATCCTCATGATCATGGAGCACTATATTTGGTTTTTGCACTAATTCTACGTTGCTGTAAGAGTATGGATTCTACAAGAATGTGGTGTTGACATATCAAGCTGTCGACCACCTTGAATGATGGAGATGTTATTATGGTCCTACTGTTTGGTGTACCTAATGTACTACCAAAATGATAACATTGAATATTAATACAACATTTCAGTGTCTTGGTTACACTGATAAATACTTCAGGGAAGAGAAATTCAGATTGTCTCACTTGGTGTTGTGCTTCTGTAGAAAGATTTGGACTTTCAGTGCAGCTATGTGCAACCTACTGTGCTACAACCATGATGCAATCCTTCCCATTCCTTTCCTAGTTCTTGTAAAATGGTAAAGACTTGTACAGTGCGTTTAAAATCTTGTTAAAATGCTAAAGACTTTTACAGTGCGTGTGCACTTTATTTCATTTGTTAATGTATTCAGTTCTTGTAAAAAATGCTAAAGACTTATACAGTGCGTGTGCACTTCATTTCATTTACTAATATGATCGGATGTCCTAAATATGCTGAAGATTTTTACAGTGCGTGTGCAATTTATTTCATTTGTTAATGTATTCAGTTCATGTAAATATGCTAAAGACTTCTACAGTGCGTGTGCACTTTATTTCACTCCTTCATATATCTAATTCATGTAAAAATGCTAAAGAGTTATACAGTACATGTGCACTTAATGATATTTGTTAATATACACTCCTGGAAATGGAAAAAAGAACACATTGACACCGGTGTGTCAAACCCACCATACTTGCTCCGGACACTGCGAGAGGGCTGTACAAGCAATGATCACACGCACGGCACAGCGGACACACCAGGAACCGCGGTGTTGGCCGTCGAATGGCGCTAGCTGCGCAGCATTTGTGTACCGCCGCCGTCAGTGTCAGCCAGTTTGCCGTGGCATACGGAGCTCCATCGCAGTCTTTAACACTGGTAGCATGCCGCGGCAGCGTGGACGTGAACCGTATGTGCAGTTGACGGACTTTGAGTGAGGGCGTATAGTGGGCATGCGGGAGGCCGGGTGGACATACCGCCGAATTGCTCAACACGTGGGGCGTGAGATCTCCACAGTACATCGATGTTGTCGCCAGTGGTCGGCGGAAGGTGCACGTGCCCGTCGACCTGGGACCGGACCGCAGCGACGCACGGATGCTCGCCAAGACCGTAGGATCCTACGCAGTGCCGTAGGGGACCGCACCGCCACTTCCCAGCAAATTAGGGACACTGTTGCTCCTGGGGTATCGGCGAGGACCATTCGCAACCGTCTCCATGAAGCTGGGCTACGGTCCCGCACACCGTTAGGCCGTCTTCCGCTCACGCCCCAACATCGTGCAGCCCGCCTCCAGTGGTGTCGCGACAGGCGTGAATGAAGGGACGAATGGAGACGTGTCGTCTTCAGCGATGAGAGTCGCTTGTGCCTTGGTGCCAATGATGGTCGTATGCGTGTTTGGCGCCGTGCAGGTGAGCGCCACAATCAGGACTGCATACGACCGAGGCACACAGGGCCAACACCCGGCATCATGGTGTGGGGAGCGATCTCCTACACTGGCCGTACACCACTGGTGATCGTCGAGGGGACACTGAATAGTGCAGGGTACATCCAAACCGTCATCGAACCCATCGTTCTACCATTCCTACACCGGCAAGGGAACTTGCTGTTCCAACAGGACAATGCACGTCCGCATGTATCCCGTGCCACCCAACGTGCTCTAGAAGGTGTAAGTCAACTACCCTGGCCAGCAAGATCTCCGGATCTGTCCCCCATTGAGCATGTTTGGGACTGGATGAAGCGTCGTCTCACGCGGTCTGCACGTCCAGCACGAACGCTGGTCCAACTGAGGCGCCAGGTGGAAATGGCATGGCTAGCCGTTCCACAGGACTACATCCAGCATCTCTACGATCGTCTCCATGGGAGAATAGCAGCCTGCATTGCTGCGAAAGGTGGATATACACTGTACTAGTGGCGACATTGTGCATGCTCTGTTGCCTGTGTCTATGTGCCTGTGGTTCTGTCAGTGTGATCATGTGATGTATCTGACCCCAAGACTGTGTCAATAAAGTTTCCCCTTCCTGGGACAATGAATTCACGGTGTTCTTATTTTAATTTCCAGGAGTGTATTTTGTACTCATTGCGTATACATTTTGTCTTTTCTTAATATGTTCTGCACTTATCAATAATGTATATACTCTGAGCTGAAGCCTTAGTAAACTAAATAGATTATGGAAAAATTTGTTGCTCATGGCAAGTCCAATTGACTCACCATCGCTGCCAAATTTTTGCCCCCCCCCCCCCCCCCCCCCCCCAGTGGAGGGTTATGTAATTTCGATGGATTGCTGCCTGCGATATGTAAGCTATAAGAGAATCTCAGACCAAAGAGCAGTGTTGACTGCAGTAGGAACTGTATGTTAGTAGGAGTAAGTAGTTGCTAGCGAGCAGTCGTGTGTATCGTGTTGGCTGGGCCGGTCGTGGTGGAGCGATGGCGGAGCCTGAGCGTGTAGTATAAGGTAAAAGCAGCCTCGCGCATATGTAGTATTGTTATATCAAGTTCCATGCAAATGTTTAAAAAAATCTCTGAATTATAATCTTTCTCATACAAAGTAACTTTTGACAATCATTCATTTCAATTTAAAGAATTTATTAATTTCTCCAATCCTTGGTCATCCCGATTATTGAAAAGAAAAATCAGTTGTTTCCTTTTATTCATGACAAATCTATCGACCAGCGTTGCACTCGGCTGTGCTAGAATAATTTCTTATAGGAGCAGATATATATGTGTTATCCGGCGACCTTATTGAGGTAAGAATTTTCAATTTTTTTTAGAATGATCTTTCAGGGTCATGACGCAACACTGCTGACGTCTAAAATTTACCAGTTTAAATTCACAGTCAATTGTTGAAAGGTTATAAGTGAGCCACAATTTTTTATTGAGAGATTAGTCACATTTTTTATTATTGATAGGTTACGCAATTTACTGTTGGGAGGTTACACTAAATGTCAATGTTATAATTATATTTTTTACTGTTGGGAGGTTATTACACATATTAATATTCTGCGGGGAAGTTACAACCTGATACTATGCACAGCGCCTGATGAAGAAAATATTTATGAAGAGGTACGTGGAACATCTCATATTCTCTGTTTCTCTCTCTCTCTCTCTCTCTCTCTCTCTCTCTCTCTCTCTCTCTCTAACACACACACACACACACACACACACACACACACGTTTATCATATTCAGTCTCTTTTTATCTGTCACAGGTGACTTCTTCAAGTACAGATGAGAATAATACTCCTGAAGATTTCTCCACATCAGTAACATTGGCTGACAAGAAGAAGGTCCTGGAATTTGCTGACGCTTATCCGAAATGGAAATTTGCAACATTGCAGTGTAGATTCCCAATCCTGAAGAAAAGGGATTATCTTAAAATTTGGAGGAAAGAAGTAAAACAAGGTGTCACCAGACTTGAAAAGTTGTCCTTAATGGACTCGGAAACATGGGAAAAATTTCAAGATGCACGACGCTGCTATGAACAGGTGACGACTAGAATCCTACAGCAATGGGCAATGTCCGTTGCATTCCAGTATTTGGAGGAAATTTTTCACTTCCGTGCTTCTACTACTTGGGCAAACTCCTTCAAGAAAAAATATTCGATAAGGCAGCGAAAAATCACGAAATTCGTAAGCAAAAATGATGTCGCAACTTTGGACGAAACAGTAGCAGCAACAGAGACGTTTCGTATGCAGAAGACATTTAATGCCACATTTCAGCATCGACTATATAATTAACACCGACCAGACCAGATGCCAGTATGAGTCAACGTACAACGGGTCTCTGGATGTCAAAAGTGCAAAGACTGTTTATGATGGAGAAACTCAATCTATCGAAGACCACCCGCTCTTACACAGCACAGTATAGTTTAACCGCTTCAGGGGAAGTTTCACCCCTTGTGTTTTTATGTTTGCAAGAACCTGCGAATAAATTCGGTCCTCGGGTTGCCGCCACTGTCAAAAAATTAGAAGATGAGTACGAAAATGTTGACGTTACTTGTTCCATGTCAGGTAAACTAGCAAAAGAGCTTTATGCAATGTTCTTCGAAACAACATTGAAGCCATATGTCGCAGACAATAAATTTCTTCTGTTGGTGGATTCTTGGAGCGGCCAAACAGATTCAACATTGTATGATGAGACATTTACGAATGAGCTAGGCGAGGCAATGTGTACCATGAAGGTGATTCCACCAAACGTTACACCGTTGGTTCAACCGTGTGATGTATATTTGTATCACCTAGTCAAAATTCTAATTACAAGACTACAAACTGCCCCTGAATTGCTCCGACAACAGAGATAAATTTCATCAAAAGAAGGTGCAATTAAAATACATTCGATCGTGCAGCATCAATTTAGTGCTCCTGTGTTCACCCCTATGATACAGTACGCTTGGTTTGCATCCAAACTCATAGCGGTCAAACCGTCGTTTCAAAACCTGAATAAAGTGTCCTTTCCAAAGAAGCATGTTTCGGCAAAATGTAACTGCGCAAACGATGCCTTCGTAAAATGTGCCTGGTGTGAAACATATATATGTTTCACGTGTTTCTATGCTAGATGTCACTACAAAAATTGCATACCTTCTACTGTGATAATGAATAAAAAGTAGCGCACGTAATCACAAGAATCTTTGGAAACTTTATTTTCATTAACACTTTCGCCTAATTATATAAATATACTGCTTGAATGTGTTTAATTTCTACGGTAAATAGTTGAACAATCGGAAGAAACGAAGTAAAATAAAGATGAGAAAAAAAATCATGTAGTACCTGTGATTGATACCACGTCGCCTGGTTCGTAAGCAATGCGCTTTACTATTACGCTACCCCATTAACGAATAAGGTATATAATGTTATGGGAAAAACTTTCGAGAGCATTTTTTTCTTTCCTAAGGCCCACTCAGGCGATATATTTAAGGCACGTGGTGTGGAGACCTACCTCCTGCTACACACCCAATTTGGGCGTGTCCCGATTGGCGACCTCCCCTTGTTAAAATTATTTCATTATGAAAGTGATTTCAAAGCTGACTCTGTGAAAATTTGTATTTCGCTTCCCTGTAGGAAATGAACAAATACGATTCATTGTTTTTGGAAATTCAGCCCCTAAGGGGGTGAAATAGGCGATGAAAATTTTTAAGAAGATACTTCATTATATTAAAAAAATTTTTGAAGCTAAATCTATGCAAACTGGTATTTCACTTCGAGGTTGGATGTCAAGAAATATGTGTTAGGGGATGAAAGTTTCTATGGAAATATCTCCCAAAGAATGCATAAAGCTGGATTAACAAAACCCTTTGACTCCAGCTACCAGAATCGCTTTCTAAGCCGGAATATATTCGGAAAAGACCATGCGTCTATGGCCGGAAAAGATTAGAAGGTGTTGCAATTTGTGATCAACATAAAAATCCTATTAAAGAAAAACAAAGAAATATGTTCTAATCGTACAGTCTACGCTAGCGAAGCAGCGAGCGATAAACTAGTTTAACAAGGGATAGTTCAATGAGAATATGAAAACTGTAACCGTAGGCTAGCCTTCCAGAAAAAGCTTTATAGTGTATAATGAGATAGCATTGCATTACAAGAGAGCCAGCACTACCACGCGCCACCAGTCACAACACAATACGCTACTGATTTGTGTATTTCGTCGTTGATCACTGTTGATCCTCACTGCCGTGTGAACTCGACAGATATTCCAGATGCACTACCTGCTGCAACTGCGCCCTTATTCCCCGAATTCTAGTAATTAACTGTGGAGGTACGAACACGCTAATTACACGGCAGCGCCCGTTAGCCTACGCAAATACCACGTGGAATATAATGCAGTAACTGACTGAGGGTGGCTGCGTGTCTGACCAGGTGTTTGATGAGGAAACCACACAACGGTGCCCTGCAGCCAAGTCACGTTCACGTAAATGGATCACGCGAAAAGTATAAAACTGTGTATATTTGCTAAATAAAACTTTCTTTCGCATTAAAAATAGTGCACCTCTCGTCATTCCCGTCAAGAAATGAAAGCATCACACAACCAGAAAGTTTTAAAATTTGTTTTTAAGCAACTACTAACATAATTTTTTATTTCAGAATGAATTATCATTTTGCTTCAGATTGTGTGCTGATCTGGAATGTCGTGGTAGCTCTGCCGGAGCGGGACTCGAAGGCAGAACTTTTTAATTCCTTGAAGCCAACACGTTTCCTTTTTGACGAAATGTCGAATTGCTGCTCACTTCCTACAACTCATGCAATACAGCAAAGCTTTTATTCGTCCACGTGCCTGGAGACTGGTCGTAGTCACTTTCCTACATGACAAATCGCTGGTTTTTCAACGACATGCCTTGATTCATATGAAGATTTTGACAAAAACAAGTAACGATAACAATCAATAGGTCTAGATTTTTATCTCTACCGAACATACAGGCTGATTCAGATGCCTCTACTGAGTCGTTTTATGCAACACCCAATGTTACAGTTGGCCTTCAAAAACCACGCACGAGTTTATCATATCGTCTCGCTCGTTATGCGCAAAATATTAGATCCACATAAAAAATGAACGGGACGTTTTTGTTGGAATTTTAATGTAGTTGAATTTTGTAATGCGATAGGATTTCATTAGAGGCCACAAGTTTAGAGTTGTTCAAGTAAAAACTGGTTATCACACTGGAGTTTCACTCCAGAGGACGACTGTTCAAACCCGCGTCTGGCCATGCAGAATTTCTTTTCATTTTTTTCCCTCAATCGCTCCAGGCAACTATCGGGATCGTTCTTGTGAAAGGGCGTAGCCTATTTCCTTCCCCATCCTTGATAAAATCCTTGCTTATGCTCCGTCTCTAATGACGATGTCTTCCTTCCTTCGAGAAAAACGTACAAAAGTGATCATCAAACGCACCCAGACTCAGTCGACACCGGTCAGGATTTCTTGTTGCTCATGGCACTCCCTCGTACCAGTGTACAAAAATTTGCGTCTGTATTTGAGTTGCTTCCAATATTCTACCATTTTCGATCTTTATTTATTGGCCTTATTACGTCACCGGCTTAGTCGAAAGCTTACAAATTGTAAAGCTGACGTTCGTGTAAATTTCACCTAACAACTACGTTAATTTTAACAGTATAAAGTAATTACATCGTTGTATTCGTCAGACCTTCTGACTACGAAAATACTGTGCTTGTAAGGGCTCAGTCTGGATCAAATTATCAACGCAATTGGTTTTAGGGTAACGTTTAAGAAAGTCGTTTTCCTATTGCACTCACGGGAATGTTGAAACTGATAATGTTAACAAAGCAGCAGACCACACCGGTGGCGTAACAGCCCCGTCAAGAGAGACCAAAAAACGTCGAATATAAGGAATAGTTCACGCAATCAGAAATTTTTTTACAGTGGTAGGAGGGTGCCAGAACAGGACACTAGAAAACCTGACTGGTGGAGAATAAATGTGGGGGTGAACGTGGATTTGAAGCTCACTTTTCGTATATGTTCCTTGAATAACTCGAAAACCGTGGCCTCCAGTGAAACATATCCTAGCACAAAATTTCACTATCTGCATTAAATTTCCTACTATAAGGACTTGTTCATATTGCTGTACGATTAGCAGTTAGCGCGTAGCGCCAGAGAGAATAAAAAAATCTTGCGAGTAGTTTTTGATGGCCAGATATAACGTTGTGGGCTGGATGAAACGATAATAGTATGGGCAGCTGAATACCATGTTTACAGGGTTTTTAGAAATAGTCTAAAACGCTTGTAGGGGTGTTTCAGGGAAGGTTGTGCTGAGAAATGATCGTGGAGGAGGGAAAGGAGGTCAGCATAGGTCGTAATATCATCTGTCTTTTTTATTGCAGATCTAGACTTCAGTTGATAGTGCAGCTATCATCCATGCATTATACAGGTTGTACAGAACTAGTCTGAGCCCCATATTACATTATCGGCTTTGAATTCACCTGGTAGGAGAAATGACTGGGGGGTTGTTCAAAAAGTTTTGTGACAGCCCCAACGGTTATTGCATCCTGCGGAGGCACGTACAGTATGCAGATAATACTCTGACCCACATGAATGGCAACAGCTAAGGCTTGTAGATCAGTCACCAAAGAGAGAACAGAGCAGCCCCTCCCTTTGCCCGTTCCACGCTCAGGTCATATTTGAAATGTAGGGTACAGGCCCGTAGTAAAGGGGCATCAGTTGATTTAAATTGCATTTCCTGCAAACAAAAGCATAGGGCGCATTCCTCTGCTAGGAGTTTCAGTTCCTCCATATGTTTCCTGAACGCATTAACATTCCACTGCAGTATGCGAGCCATTTATCATGGGGGTTGTACTTTGTATTTTCCCCTTCGGTGAAGGGGAAATGCTCTAGACCGACATCAGTGACCATCAGCTCTTAAGATGAACTGTGGGAGATTGAAATTCTCCCAATCCATATGTGGCATACAGCAAACCAGTGCTTAACAGTATTGATTGAAAACAGTGCTGCTTTCAATTTTAGTTTTTGATTTTTCAACGACGCGTTTCGCCTTATTTAGATATCTTCAGATTATCTTTTCTAGATGGACGCGAGAGGCACCAATATCTATATAACGCGTTCCCGTTCAAAGGAGCGAGTAACAGAGTAAGATGGGGGTTCAGGTAGTTAGCATATTATGCCTCTCGCGTCAATCTAGAAAAGATAACCTGAAGATGCCTAAATACGGCGAAACGCGTCCTTGAAAAATAAAAAAAAAAAAAACTAAAATTGTAACCAAGACTGTTTTTAACCATTATTATGGGAGATGTCAGGGAGAGTAGCGTCGACATCATCAGACTCCCTGTCTCCGTCAGCGGACCTTCATCTTTTTCCCTGGGTAGGCTTCAAGCTACAACTGCGACTGTGGTAGTGGCAGCTGTTGATGGTGGACGAGACTGAGCTCTTGGAGGGACAGGGAACTCCACAATGGCGCCAACCACAGCATTTTATGACGGTCCGATAGGCGGTATAAATTTCGAAATAAATGCACCAGCACAAGTGCATTGACAAGAACTTTCAGTAGTGCTGACACTAGCAACCTTCGATAGTATAGCAGCATTAGTTTCCTGGACTGGCTGTTTGAGTACAAAGCAAAGAAGGCAGCAAACGCGGGCAGTTACATGGCATTGTAGGTTACTTAGCTTCAGCATATGGGATGCGATTTGGTTTTCTTATCTCCCGGATCTTCCTTTCTTTAAGAAAGGCACTGCAGCCCCTACTGCAGACAGGGTGATTCTATGACCAATTAACATACTTCGGAGGACAAGAACAGCCAACTCCTTTGTGGATGGCCTTGCCGCATTTGCCACAAGTGGCTTCCCCCATGCAATCCAGAGAGTTTTCCCAAAGCGCTCGCATTTGAAACAGCACATTTGGTTAGGGATATAACGCCACACTCTTAGATAAAGGAAACCTACCTCGACTTGCTCTGGCATTTTAATGCTGTCAGATGCAAGTATAAAAGAGCCTGATATGACCAGATCGCCATCCACCCTTCTCATGATGTTTCTTCACGACAAAAATAGCTTTTTAGGCCCACTCACCTTTCAGTTCCTCTCTGGGAATGTAAATTTCTCTTTGGAAATGTAAAGGAGTTCTCGGCATGACACAACAGCTTTGGCGTAGAATGAAATTTTCACTCTGCAGTGGAGTGTGCGCGGATATGAAACTTCCTGGCAATTTAAAACTGAGCGCCGGACCGAGACTCGACCTCGGGAACTTCTCCTTTTGCGGGCAAGTGCTCTACCAACTGAGCTCCCCAAGCACGACTTACGCTTCGTCCACACAACTTCACTTCCGCCATTACCTCGTCTCCTACCTTCCAAACTTTACGGAACGTGAGTCGTGCTTAGGTAGTTCAGTTTGTAGAGCACTTGCCCGCGAAAGGCAAAGGTCCCGAGTTCGAGTTTCGGTCCGGTACACAGTTTTAATCTGCTAGGAAGTTTCAGCTTTGCTGTAGTTCAAGATGATGTGCCGTTCAATTTCGGTTGCATACTGCTTGAGTCATTAAGCCTGGGAAGTGTGGTGTTTAAAATGAGGCATGGGGATTATGTGCAATAAATTTCTATCCCATAATTTACCTCGGCAGAGGAAAACACCCTCCAAATAATGGCCCATAACCTGTGCGCAACGGAATTAAATGAAAATTGTTATATGGCTGAGCTCATTGATTGGAGTACTTCACATCGTTCTCTCTCTAATTATCAAACAAATCAAATTCTTTCCCCAATAATATGAAATCTCAAAAGCAGTGATATCAGGCTATTATCTCTTTGAACTATTGGCCGTACTAAGGACCATGACAATGTTTATTTCCAATCAAAGACAAGTTTGGATAGCGATAAGTGCATTGATTGATAGACTTAACTAGCATACTCTAAATTAAACTCTGTCTGGGGAGGTCTCGGAATATCCAAATGTACTGACCCACTGCCGTGTCATCCTCGGGCTACAGGCATTACTCCATGTGGATATGGAAGGGCGTCAGATCAGCTAGTCAGTTTTCGTGACCAGAGCTGCTAATTCTCAATCACAAGGGCTCAGCGCACGCCGTTTCCCAACGGCACTTGACTGTCACCCCTTCAAGTGTTAGCCAAGCGCGAAAATTCTTAACTACGGTGATCTGACGTGAACCTGTGTTACCACTGCACTAAGGCCATTCGCTTAACTAGCATATATCGAGCGAAATTTATTAGGGTTGTCAAAGTGGAGGAAGGGGAGGAAGGATTTCTACCACTTCCCCCCTTGATGAAATGAATGGATAATGAAATCTAACAAATTTATAAAAAAGTGAGAAGGTTGAATGTCTCTCTTTGGTGACCTCATAAACTTGCAAGTATAGTGGCTCTCGCTGTTAAAAGCCGTTCAGTTTTGTGTATGAACTGACTCGTGTGTGAAATTACTCTGCCTAAGCTGCGAGGATATCATCTGCATTCAACACAAGATGCAAAATAGCTGATATATTGCAAATGCGTTGTCTCAGAATTAATCTTGAATTGAGTGATGGCTGCTCCGGGACGTGCCCAAACAGGCTAACACAGCCGGCGTCTTTACTCGACGGCACTGCTAGCCTAAGTCTCCTCTTTCTACGACGCCCACGGCTGTGGCGTCTTTACTGCACGTCGCCTACAGGCGAAGTGACTCTTCTACGTTCGCTCGGTAAAATTTTGCGTTCGTTTATATGGAGAAGTTAGAAAGGTATGTTAGAACACCAGTGCGAGCGTTGTTCCGCATCTCCCCTCCAACTTCTTACATTCTAGCATCAGAAAATCCCAGCGTCGCTTCTAACATGACGTAGCACGTACACAATTGCAGGGGGTCCTGTCTGTATTTTTTCAAAGCGATCCTGGCGAGAGCCGACGCCATCCTAAACATTCTTGTAGCCAGTTGTTCCCACAGAGGACGCCACAGAACTCCCTACGCCATTCTAACCCCCACAGACTTGTCTGTTAATAGTGTTTTTTCTCTTGAGCTGTCGCCCAGCTAAGGGGACAAGTTGTGGCGTCGCCGGTTCAGTTTAGGAATGTTCACCCTGTTTTTTTATGTCCATCCTTTTGGCAAGAAGTCTTTGGGACGACGACCGTTTACTATTGTGAGAAAAAAAACACCTACAGCCGTCCTCATTAAAACAAAACAAAATCATAGGGACGGCTGTAGGTTTTTTATTTTCTCACACATGTTCACCCTGTGTTCAGACCAGTTTCTGCTGACGACGCTCTCCCGGCATGCTATGCCCCGCTTGATATAATCCGCCCAGCAGAACAGAATAGCGCTTCACAATGTACTGGCTGCTGGAAAAGGCGCCAAGCCCAGGCAGATCTCATACTGTGCCAGACAACGCCTTTCCACAAAACTCCATCCATTGAACTACCTGATGCTTTTAGAATGTGTGAATGATGGCGTTCCAGAACGTCGCTGCAGGAGTGCCTCCGCCCTCACTAGAGGTCATAAATGTTTTCTCTCCCTGGGGAGGTAAAATACCGCTGATCTTCCCAGGGCTCCTACCAGCAAGAGATTTATTCTCAGTAAAATGCCTTCATCCAACAACCAAACCCAGAAATGACCATTGTCAATAACATTTAAGATATGCACAATGAGTTACAGAATTAACTGGTAGCCTAATAGCGTCTGGCAACCACATTATGACATTAAAGAGAAACAAAAGAAAGTCAAAATGACGTGCTACGTTCCATAAACTCCCCCCTGCAGTAAAGAATTATGCACGGAATGTCACACTTAGTTCAGGACATGTAACCTGTGCAAGTAACAATTTCAATGAGTCATTTGTCCATTACTGAACAAATGAATCATATACATGGGCAAGGAGCAACGTTGCCAAACTTTAAGAAAAAAGTGATATAAATAAGCCACTTTCACACCATAAACACTTTCAGGAAAACGCAGACACCTACAGGCTCCACACACAGATCCATAATATCCTCATCAACCTCCTCACGTATCGAGCGCTCGTACTGATTATGAACGGTAGGTAGAGAACCTGTCTCCCGTAACATTCGAAATACTCCGCTAATGGTTCGTGCATTCGGAGTCCTCCGATTTGGATAACGTACACGACATTCGTTAACTGTAGCCGTAGCATTACCATCACATTTGCCATAAATAAACACCATATCGGCGTATTCCTCTGTCGTAAATTTGAAAGGCATCGCTATTTCATAAATAATCTACAAACTACAACAGTTTCTATGTGGTTTGACTTAAATGCATTGTTGTTATTGTGTTATTTCACTGAACAATACCGAAAGCTAAGTCGTTTCAACGTTAGGAAACGACTGAAACAACTCACTAACGGTTGCCAACAACGACATAAGCGTTTCTACATTCTTATTGGAAAGTAAGCAAATTTACTTGTATAATAATCTTTGTTTCTCTGAATGTTCTGGAAAACTACTGCAGGTACACGACTGAAAAATGTTTTATTAGATTCACCAGACCAATAACAACAAAATAAATGAAAACTGTGCTTTACTTTAGCCTCGTACAGTCTTGTGATGGCTTCATATTAGCGAAGTTGCTAAATTTCAGGCAAAATCTTTTGTTAGCCGTAACTCCGTAACTAAATACTAGTGGACCTATGTTTATATGAACTTTTTTCTTTAGTTTTAATTGTAGAATAACATATTAAAATGTTTTTTATTTCAGTCTTTAATCACAATAGGAATTCTTTAGACGATGAATGGTTTTAGTCCGTAATAACCATCCTCAGATCTTTTTTACACCATGTCCTAAAGATCTGAGGATTGTTATTACGGACTGAAACCGGTCATCGTCTAAAGAATTCACATTGTGATCAATGACTGAAATAAAAAACATTTGACAGTATTGGATCACTGTTTGTATACGCGACCATGTCGCAGTTGGTGAGACATATTAAAATATTAGCATATCTTTGTGACTCACCCTGCATACCAGTCAATCACGTTCCTATCAGAGCGCATGAGTATCGCCTCAGTTGTGTGGTTGGATTCCTGTGTTCCTGTCACAAAGGAAACATTTCGTAGTAACAGACTGAAAGCCATTCAGAAGAACAGAAGTAATATCTGGTGTTCCCTGAACAGCTATTATAGGACCCATGTGTTTCTGATCTATATAAACGACATAGGAGAAAATCTGAGCAGCCCTCTCACATTGTTTGCACATGATGCTGTAATTTATTGTCTTGTAATATCATCATATGGTAAAAACCAGTCGTAAAATGATTTAGAGAAGATAAGTGTATGGTGAGAAAAGTGGAAATTGACTTCGAGTAATGAAAAGTGTTGAGTGTTTCACATGAGTACTAAAAGAAATCCGCATAAGACTAAAGTCTGTAAATTCAACTAAATAATTAGGGTTTACAATTATGAATAACTTAAGTTGGAACGATCACAAAGATAATGCTGTAGGGATAGCAAACGAAAGGCTAATGGTTGGTTGGTTGTTTGGGGAAGGAGACCAGACAGCGTAGTCATCGGTCTCATCGGATTAGGGAAGGATGAGGAAGGAAGTCAGCCGTGCCCTTTCAGAGGAACCATCCCGGCATTTGCCTGGAGTGATTTAGGGAAATCACGGAAAACTTAAATCAGGATGGCCGGACGCGGGATTGAACCGTCGTCCTCCAGAATGCGAGTCCAGTGTCTAACCACTGCGCCACCTCGCTCGGTGAAAGGCTGGGGTTTACAATTAAAACAAAAGTGTTTTTCATTGCTGCAGCATGTTTTCCTGAAATTTCAGTCACCAACTTTCTTCGCCGGCAGCGAAAATCTTCTGTTGGTGCTCACCTAGGTAGGCAGAAATAAACGTTATGGTAAAATAAGAGAAGTCAGAAAGATTCAAGTGCTACTTTTTCCAGCGTGCCTTTCGAGAGCTGAACGGTAGACAAATAGCTTGAAGGTGGTTCGATGGACACTCTACCTGGCACTTTATTGTTACTTGCAGACTAATCGTATAGATGTAGATGTAATGCTATCATTTCATTCCCGCAAATGACTACATTCCAGACAAATGCATTCAGAAAACACTGCTAAATTTCAATTCATGTTGGAAGTCGGCAAATTTCTATTTGTTATATACTTTCCCTGTTATTGCCCTTCTACATTTTACGCACTTTCTACGTACGAAGTCAATTTAACTGGCCAGAGCTAAATTTATCTACCACTTTAGAGTCTCATTTTCCAATCTCATGCCCTCACATCGCTTGACTTACTTCGATTACGTTTCTTTATCAATTTTTTACGTATTTATCATGTATTTACGAAATAATTCCATTGTAATACTATCATCTCGTAACGTGTAACTTACAGGAAAGCTGTAACTGCACATATTTATTTTGATTGTGCATTTCTGGGATACGATACAGAAAAAAATTAACTGATGTGCATAATTTCTGAAACAAAGGGAGTTTGTGCTCAGTAACTGGTAATATTCTGTATTTTTATTTACAACAAGTTTCACACTATGTTTTTTATATTCTTGTTGTTTCGATATTCTATTGTTATATTTTTTGAAAGAGTGAGGTGGTACTATGACAGTTGTCCTTTTATAAAATCGTTAGACTGTTTCTTTTTTCCACTCTTCTTCATAGTCTACGTAGTTTTAATTTCTCGTGCGATGTCTCTTTGTGCTCCTTGTGGTTTAATGTTGTATGGATTGTTACACCTACAGATCATTACGCTATCGTTTGCTGTCTGCTGCTGGTGACTTCTGTGTATTTTGCACAGCTACAGCCAAGGCGTAAGTTGTTGCCTATAGGCTGCAGACAAAGAAAACAAAAGAACTAGATAAAGAGAAAAGATCATAATATAAAGACAACTACAAAATATTCATATTAAGAGAGAACGACGTTAATGTAAGAAAGGAATATTGGAGTGTGGCATCAAGTCGATGACTCAGTTAGTAGCAAACAAGCTCAGTCCCCGGTTAGGAAGAAATGGGGATTTTAATGGGCTCCGTCACTTACAAAAAATTATTTTGACATTTCTCCTAAGCGAATTATCGAAAGAACGGGAACCATAAAGGAAGACGATAGGACGCACATTTAGACCCTGATTTTCCTGAGTACTAGTCCAGCATCCTACTCGGCACATTTGAGGCAGCGACTAGAAATGTCATCTCTTACTCTCGCAATAAACTACCAGGTTTGTTGATTTATGAGAAACTGTGGCAGTAATTTTTAATGGGTAATGTTTAGTCTGGTTACACCAGTTTATGTCTTTACTATAACCAATTACGGAAACTTTAGCGTTCTTAGTGTTACAGGTTGACTGGTAACGATAAATGTAAATGTCCTGTGACTAGGGCCTCCCGTCGGGTAGACCGTTCGCCGGGTGCTAGTCTTTCGATTTGACGCCACTTCGGCGACTTGCACGTCAATGGGAATAACTTCTTTGTCACTGGGATGTGCAGTGCGTCAACTGCCGACATGTGGGTAATTGTTAAATGGTCGAATGGTCTGTCTGTCTCCCTTATCTCCAAGGTCTAAGTACTTATATATTTATAGGCTTTTAGAGCAAGTGAGACAATTTCGAAAATATCTCGTTTTTTCTGCTGTAGAGATTGAGATACAGCCATTAACAGATAAGGATCCGTACATAGCCAAGTATTGGAGATACAATATACTTCGCAACGTTTCTGTAATGATGAACTGTTACATTCTAGATGGTTCCCGTTAACATCTTCAGTACAAAAAATAGCATTCTTTTTAACCACCTGGAAAAACTCAATGATTACTCTTGGTGCACAAGGTTAGTGTGAAGTTGGGATATTTCATGTTCCTTCTTAGTATTTCCGGCACTTCGTCTCATTTTACGAAATTCGCTTTGGTGACGTAAAATCTTCCTCCGTTTGCTCCTCATATACATATACTAATTTTCACAACTCATACAGTCAGCTCTGAATGCTATCAACCCTACCACGGCTGTGATAAATCAGTACCTTCATACGTCTTCTTGCTTCTTATTTGTGCACTGTCCGTTATCTACTGTGAGGTATTCTCCTACTACGCAGGTACTCTTCACGTTATAGTATATAAAAATTTAGAATGTTTCACTGTTCTGTTATTCTTGCGTAAATTATTCAAGGATTCATTGCGAAGGCTGAGCTTTTCATTCAGTCAGTACTCGTCAAATGGTGATGATACCGATTACGAAGAACTTTTCGTTGTGATATAGATGAGACAGCTACAAGAGATGAACGTCTACTACTGAAGAATAATTGTATGTTTAAGAAGCAATAAGGTGAAAAAATGTTTGCAATAGCACTGAAAGGAAGCAGTGATTTTGATACTAATGTTCTCGGACGAAATAATCTTATATTCTAATGACAAGACTTTGAAACGTCTTTGAATGTAAACAGGAGAGATTTTAATATAATATGGAGTTACTATGAAAGTGTCAAAAAATAGTAAGAGAAGGAGTTGTGGTAATTATGTTGAAACGAATATCGTTCAAAGGAAGCTACATAGAACTAGCCCTACCGTAGGTCTAACCACAACGGAGAGGCCAGACTAATCCATGTTTCCTAAAAAGGGGCAGCAGTGTCTTTAGCTGCAGGGGCAACAGTCGGCATGATTGGCTGATCTGGCTTGTCACATCAGCCACCATAGCCTTGCTGTGATGGTACTGCGAAAGGCTGAAAGTAAGCAGTTACTACAGCCGTTTTATTCCCCAAGAGGACACGCAGGTCCTCCGAATGGTAAATCACATCCTCTTTGGTACAAAATTGCAGAGGTAATGTAGTTCCTCATTCCTATCTCCTAACAATGGCCTTGCTGCAGTGGGAACACCGGTTCCCTTCAGATCACCGCTGTCAGATTTGGATGGCGCTTGGATGGGTGACCATCCGGGTCTGGCGAGCACTACTGGCAAGCGGGGTGCACTCAGCCCTTGTGAGGCCAGTCGAGGAGCTACCTGATTGAGAAGTGGCGGCTCCGGTCACGAAACTGACAACGTCCGGGAGAGCGGTGTGCTGAGCGCATGCGCCTCCACATTCGCATCCACTGACGCTTATCGGCTGAGGATAATATGGCGGTCGACCGGTTCCGTTGGCCCTTCAGAGGCCTGTTCGGACGGAGTTATTCCTATCTACTGATGGGGACTAGGGGACTACCCAGGAGGCTGTTGTCAACATAAAAACAAAACTGACACTCCACGGGTCGAAGTGTGTTTGAAACGGCGAATGGAGAAGTTTACATTAGATGTAGTTGGAATAACCGAATCGCTATGGTATGTAGAGCAGGACTTCTGGTCAGATTAATACAGGGTTATCGACACAAAATCAAATAGCAGTATCGCAGTAGTAGGCGTAGTAGTCAATAGGAGTGTAAGAATGCGGGTAAACAAAATAGGCACAATGCAAACACCCACCCCAGAAGGCATATGCTTTACTGGCTCCCAACTATCAAAATACTGAAAGAATATACGATGATATAAAGGAAATTTTTCAGATAAACAAGAAAGACAAAAATTTAATTGCGGTGGAGAGTTGTAATTCGATAGAAGCATCAAGACGTGAGGAAAAAACTGTAAGAAAATACGGGGGAAAAGAAGGAAAGAGGAAGCGAAACCGTAGAATTTTGCACACATTATAATTGAATTCTCAGTAACACTTGGTTTAAGAATCATGAAAGAAAATGTAACATACAAAACTCTTGCGGACACAGGAAGATTTCAGATTGCTTATAAAAGTGTAAGATAAAGATGTAAAACCTATGTTGTAGACTACATGACACTTACACGGCAGATGCGGGGACTCTGATCATAATTCATTGGTTATGAGCTGGAGATTAAAACTGAAGAAATAGCAAAGAGGTAGGAAATTTGAGATAAACTGAAGGAGCCAGAGGTCGTTGAGAACTGAAGTGGAACCGTTAGGCAACATTTGAAAATAAGAGGTGAAATTAGTACAATAGAAAACGAATGGGGATCTTTGGGGCCTTGAGACATGGAACACAAAATACAGCAGAGAATCACGTAGATAAAAAGGCAAAGTCTTCTCGTAATCCCTGGATAACATAGAGGGTATTAAATGTAACGGATGGAAGGAGAAAATATAAGAACGCAGAAAATCAATCAGGCAATACAGAAGTCTATACAAAGAGACTGGCAGAAAGTGCAAAACAGCGAAGCAGGAATGGCTAGAGAACAAATGAAAAACTGAAGAAGCATGAATACCTTGGGGTAATATACAGGGTGTCCCAGCTATCATGTCCACCCAAAATATTTCTGGAACAATAACAGCTATTGGAAAACGACTTTCACCGGTATCAATGTAGGGCTGGGGCCCATGAATGTACATATTTGGAAACATTCTAAAACGAAAGCATATGTGTTTTTTAACACAAAGTTATGTTTTTTTTAAATGGACCTCATATATTTTTTCTTCGGCAATCCCTAGCATGACAAAGCACATACACAACGGCGTTGGTTGCATCGCAATATTCCCATTACATCCCGAGATATTGAGACGCGAAGTTGACGCTTGAAACACCCGACATGCGCTGCTAGTGCACGTCCTGAGGCGCAGGCGTGAACCCCATGCTGCCCGTAATCGCGATGTGATTGACATGTGTAATCACACCTCCATACTTATCAAGAGGTCCGAAACGAATAATACGGTCTGCTGCCATCAACTCTCATAAGCACATAATGGTTTCCCTCTTGCACGTCTTACGTATCTACGTACACAATATGAACCAGTACCGATCGGTGTACATCCGCCAGGTTGTCTTATTTATCCTGCACACCCAAAATAAGGTTTATCTAATGCGTTATATGACCCATTGTGCCTGTCCCGCAGGGCCTGGCTCTACCTAGTCAAGTGTCCAACGTAGTTCCCACTACTGCCACAGTTACCACTTCGCCTTGTTTATGATTTGCGACCCATGCAAACTCCTGTACTCCACCACCCTCCGAGCATCCCATTTGTTGTTGCTTTGGCGTGCAGCACACCGCTTGCCAGTGTAGTCGTGCATCAGAGTAATCTAGTGACGGCACGGAGGTAGTACACATTGTGAATAAACGTTGTGTTGTGAAACTTATACTGTGCAGTATAATGTACACACATGAAGATATGGTAGAAGTGCTGCTAATCTATGGAGAATGTACGTTGACAGGAAATACGTTATGAGATTGCTTGTTTGTTGATAGTACTGTTAGCGAACATTATGATTATTAAGTTAATATGTCTATTTTCTACCCTACTCTACATACCTGTACTGTACCTTGTTGTAGGTGGACGAAATGCTGTTCAGGCAGAATGACTTTAAAGAAGACGATACCCTGACAAGCCATCGCCTTCGCGCCGGATGTTTGGTCGTCTCTCATCTCGTCTACGTGAAACGGGAAGCTTAAATCCAAGACCTCGATATCGACCTAGAACACGCACAGATGAACGTGCTGATGTTGCTGTGCTCGCTACCATAGCTGTGAATCCTCAAATCAGCACACGTCAAATTGAACGTGAAGTTGGTGTGTCGAAATCAAGTGCACAGCGTATTCTTAAACGTCATAAATTTCATCCTTACCATTTCATTTACACCATGATCTTCATGGAAACGACTTTCGCAATAGGGTAACATTTTGTCGGTGGGCTCAGCAAAAACTTCTGAATAATCAAAAATTTTTTGCAGATATTCTCTTTACCGACGAGGCATCATTCTCCAACAAAGGAATTGTCAGTATGAGGAATATGCATTATTGGTCCGCAGACAATCCAAAATGACTCCGTCAGGTAGAGCATCAACGTCCGTGGGAAGTTAATGTTTGGTGTGGGATTATTGGAGATACCATTATCGGACCTTTCTTTATAAATGCCATCCAAAATGGCAGACAATACTCCAGATTTAACGACACAATCTTCCTGTTCTCTTGGACACCGTACCTCTGAACCTTGAGAATGGTCATGTGGTATCAGCATGACGGATGCCCTGCACATAACGCCTTACGAGCACGACGACTTCTGAACCGTAAGTTCCCTGGTAGGTGGATTGGACGAGGTGGCCCAGTTAGGTGGCTTGCCTGATCTCCGGACATTACACCGCCGGATTATTTTCTTTGGGGAGCAGTGAAGGATGCTGTTTACCAACATGAACCAACAACACCAGAGGAAATGAAGCAACGCATTATTGATGCTTGTACAGCCATCAAAGAGGAAACAGTAGCACGAAGTAGGGCATCCTTCATCCGCAGAGTGACCCTATGTACGCAAGCCAATGGGCATCACTTTGAGCATGAGATGTGAACGCTATGTTTAGTATGTAGTGCTGGTATCACAGTGGAAGTTTCTACAAAGGGCCATTTTACCCAGTGATGTTAAGGAACATTTGTTTGCAACAATGCAGGATGGCAGCAGACCGTATTATTCGTTTTGGATCTCTTGATAAGTATGGAAGTGTGATTACGCATGTCAATCACATCTCGATTACGGGCAGCATGGGGTTCACGCCTGAGCCTCAGGACGTGCGCTAGCAGCGCATGTCGGGTGTTTCAAGCGTCAACTTCGCGTCTTAATATCTCGGGATGTAATGGGAATATTGCGATGCAACCAACGCCGTTGTGTATGTGCTTTGTCATGCTATGGATTGCTGAAGAAAAAATATATGAGGTCCATTTAAAAAAAACATAAGTTTGTGTTAAAAAACACATATGCTTTCGTTTTAGAATGTTTCCAAATATGTATATTCGTGGGCCCCAGCCCTACATTGATACCGGTGAAAGTCGTTTTCCAATAGCTGTTATTGTTCCAGAGATATTTTGGGTGGACAAGATAGCTGGGACACCCTGTAGATGCTGCTTGCAGGAAAATTATATATTTGGAGAAACGAAAAGTAGTCGAATGAATACTATGAGCTCTGATGGCATTCTAATACTAAGCAACGAAAGAAAACCTGAAATGTGGAAGCGTTATGTAAAAGATCTACATAAGGGTAACAATCGATCAGTATCTTATTATATCGCTGCACACGGGCTCGAAAACTGAATACCGAAATCTGAATGAAAGATCCAAATAATGATTGCAGTTCATATTTCTGACGTTTTATGAAATCTACATTGAAATCTCCACACGCTACCCACTAATTCTTCATGGTATAAAAGGCAGCTCAATAATAGATCTTGGTTTCTTATAAATATTTGAAAGTTTCCTAGAAGGGATCTCTAGATTGTTCCAGTCACCAGAGGAGTATTCAGCAGAAAGAACTTACAACCACATGCTTCTAGGTTCTGATCCACACAAAAACGAAATGTTTCCATATTTTTGTCTTTGTGTTCGACTTTTACCTATGTTGCAGCTCTTGTTTTTCCATATTATCTTTACACGATTACAGTATTAGTCTACAATACTTGATGTTTATCTTCTCCCTCCCTTTGATTACATGATCTTCAGAGAGGCACAGAATATCTATCAATTCAGAATTTTCCACACGCTCTAGGCACACAAAAAACTCATGTACCTTGTTTTTCAACATCCAAATGTTTTAATGAAACAAATTAATGTCATTTTCCTAGTACCAGTTGCATATGTTATGGTACACTACAGATGTAATTCCTTTCAGTACAGTTATTGCCTGTAACGCGACTCTGTGCTAAAAAACAATGTACCTTTTGAATCCAGTAATCACAGGAACTTTGTGTTGTGTTGTTGTGGCCTTCTTTACTCTTTCTGAAAGGTGCTCAGGTAGTATTTCGTTTCCCCAACTATTCAGGTGCAGCCCATGGTTTGTGTATCATCATCTTCCAAGTGCAGCAATAGGTATAGCACAGATATGAGAATGTCAAAGGCCATCCTCTCAGCTCAGCTATGTTAAAAGAAAGAACTGGTAATGACGCTATTAAACATCCACAAATACGACTTTAGTGTTTGCTGTGGCTGCTCCTACTTCCTCTGGGTCATCTTTAACATTATTCTCTAAGTTGCTTGCCAGACTGTTTCGAGCTACTCCTACTATAAGTACCTGACCCTGTACATAAAAATCTCTGCATGAGACCCCTATTCTCTGTGTCACCTCATTACGCTTGACGCTAGGTTTTCTACATTTAGCTTTTCCAGTAGAATTTAGCCTACACCCTTGCTGTGATTCCTACCTGGAGGCAGCACTTTTTTCCTCCTATCTTCCCTTTCCATCAACGGAGCCTTACAAGTGTTCCTACGAGTCTGCTGCACTCTTCTTTTCCCAAAACAGGTTGAGGCTCTTATTCTATTTCAGGTAACAAATAATATTGTCATCTAATTTCGAAACGTGATTCCTGATGTTTTCTACTGTTGCATACAACGTGCCACCTTTTCCCAGCTCCCACTGTCTCTTTCTGGCCATCTAAATCGAAATATGCAATGTTCCACGATTTTCTTGTCTCAACTACGTAAACTACAACTCTGTGGGCGGGCCTCAGCTGACACTTTACTGGCGTCCTCGCTACTATAAACGCGCTGAAACATTAATTCACAGTCCTGACATGTTTCTGTCATACTAACTAACATACGGAACAACACGTAACGTCTAGACGGCTGGCGGACTTTAATGTAAACAAATGAATGTAAACAAATCACAGATATTCACCGAACGCACATTTTCAGTCACAGAAGGCACAAACCGAATGAAAAGTAGAACAAGCACGATTTTCGTATTTACGCTAGTAAAGAGATACTATCCAGCAATTATGAAATGCACTCACACCTATCCCAAATAACACGTACCTTTCGCAACTGCACGTGTTTTTGCCAGAGCGCTTCAGTCGCTACCTTGGAAAGACGACCTGGAGCTGGCGAAGTTTCCTCAGAATTGCTCAGATCCTTGTGGCCGCCAAACGCTATAGAATTATTCCACGTCGTGTGCAAGACACACTAAACAGGCGAAATACACTCACAGCCGCAGAAGGAATGTAACAATTAAAATTCCAAAGAAGGCAGGGGTTGCCTGCTTTGAAAACTATCCGGTTCTCACTTTAGTAAGTCATGTTTACGAAATATCGACACGAATTATTTACAGTAGATTGGGAAAGAAGAGAACTGGTGGAAACCGACCTAAGGGAAGATCAGTTTGTGTTGCGGAGACATTAAGGCAGTTCTGCTCCTACGACTAAGCCTTGAAGATAATTTGCAGAAAGACAAACCTACGTTTACGCCATTTGTGGATTTAGAGACATCTTTTGACAATGTTTACTACATTACTCTCTTTGAAATTTTGAAGGTAGCTGATACATGGACAAAATATTATTTGCTACTTGTAGAGAAACCAGACTGCAAATACAAAACGCGAAGGACAGAGAAAGGTATAAAAGCTTTACGGTTTGCCGACGACATTGTAATTCTGTCAGTGGCGCCAAAGGACTTATAAGAGCAGTTGAAAGGACTGGATTGCGCCTTGAAAATAAATTAAAACATGCACATCGACAAACGTAAAACACGAGTGGAGGAGTATAGTCGAATTAAATGGAGTAATGCTGAAAGGATTGCAAATCAGACACTAAATGACTTAAAAGAAACTGTGCATGGTTGGAGTAGCAACCGCAGGATGAAATCATTGTGAGACAAATGGCTCAAATGGCTCTAAGCACTATGGGACTTAACATCTGAGGTCATCAGTCCCCTAGACTTAGAACTACTTAAACCTAACTAACCTAAAGACATCACACACATCCATGCCCGAGGCAAAATTCGAACCTGTGACACCAGCAGCAGCGCAGTTCCGGACTGAAGCGCCTAGAACCGCTCGGCCACAGCGGCCGGCTTTAGTGAGACAGTTTAGTGGAGGTAATGAGGCTTGAACAGGATAGATTGCGATACAGAGCTGCATCAAACCACTCTTGGATGTAAGAGCACAACAATAACAATGAAACACTATCACGAAATTAAGGTTTGGTGCTGATCTGAGGCAGTGTGATGTTTGGAGGCGAAACGATGATCCTGAAACCCACGGTAAGAGGGATCTGGAGCCGTTTGAAATTCTTCTAGGAGGATGTTAAAGTTAAGTGGTCAGATAAAGTACGAAATGGGACATCTGCCGTTTTATCTATGTATGATTAAAGATATCTTGAACGAATAGAACTAGAGAAAAGTAGGGGCCGATAGCGTGAAGAATCTATAAAATATGCTATCAAGAAATCATCGAGTAATTTGGATGAAATCAATGTTCTAAGAAGGAGGGGTAAGCAAAAGGCATGAAGATGTGTAGGGCGTTAAGAAGCCGGGCGGAAGTATGTGACTTAACAGAGAGAGCTCAAGACAGACATGCTGTACGTGGACTAAACTAGTGTCAATGTGCTTGAATCTGTGGATCTGAAAACTTTACAAAGTGATCTCAACAAATCGGCTGACATTGTTAACCATCGGGAAAGATTTTGGTTGATTTTTCTCTTCAGCAAACTGGTGTCACGAATTCAGGTTTGGTTTTAAACTGACAGTTGGTGACTGAATACCATTTATTGCTGGTAGCTACATTCCTGCCTTTTAAGGTATTCGAAGGCAACATTTTCGATCAGGAGAGCTGCAGTGGTGGCTTCTTCTATAACTAGTCTCGCGAAGTAGATGAGGTTGCTGTTGCTACAGGTGTACATAGGGTTCTTCAGTTCTTTATCAAAATCGCCATCTATTCTTGTCATTCCTATGTATGTCACTGGGTGGCAAAAATTTTATGTTTCCCATGGAGTGTATGTATTAACTGTGTAAAGAATTTTCACAAACCACAGGTGAGGGTTGCTGACCGAATTAATTTAAAAACGTCTTGTGTGAGAAGCATCTAATTGTCAGAAAATCGTATTTAGTACTCTAGTTTTTCATTCGGCAGTCTTTGTGCTCGGACTGGCGAAGGAACAGCTTATAAGCTATGCCCACTCTGGCGGTGTTCTAACCACTAGAAGTATTAATAGTTTTGGACTTACTTTGATACAGTAAATTGGCATAAACGTTTTATCTATAGGGCTCATTGAATTTCCAATAGATGTAGTATGCTCCGCTTCGGAAGAAATCTATTTGACAGACAGAAACTACGAGAAACAACGAAATAATCAATCATGTTTCGTTGTTTCAGGGAAAACAATCCTGATTTCATTTTATGTAAGTGAAAGAATAGTGTTACTGAATATATTCTCTAATCTGTATTAAAGTTTCCATACAAGTAAGATGATGTACGATAACGATTTCTGCAGGATACGAATTTGCACATCACTGCGAAAGGGAATCTCGGTGATTTACAAAGTAATAGTCCGCTATCAGAGGACTTGATGCTTTGACGTAAGTAAACTTTTCCACACGTAACACATGAGCACCTGCAATATCAGTAGATCAATCCACTGTAAGGTGAAGAATAAAGTGTAGTAATCAACAGCAGCCTATCAGACTTCCTTCTGATTTAATATCGTCCTTCGTCTTAATCTTATCTTATTCTAATCTTTTCATCTCTCAGTACTGAATGCAACCAAATTCTGCGGTAGCTTGTTACACAGATTCTTCACTATGTGACGCCATTCCCTAGAATGTATAGAGTACGTAAGCTTTTACTGAGTTATCTCTAACTCAGTAGAAAGTTTAGTGATGGTGAAGGGATTAGATTTGGAAATGAGACACTAAAAATAATAGATGAGTTACAAGAAATTGTGCATGGTTGGAGTAGCAACCACAGGATGAAATTTTTGTGAGACAGTTTTGTGGAGATAATGAGGCTTGCACAGTATAGACTGCCATAGAGAGCTGCATCAAACCACTCTTGGATTGAAGAGGAATACAAGAATAACAATCAAACACTACCACGAAATTAAGCAAGATGTTGCTGATAGTTTACATCTGAAGCAGTGGGATGTTTGGAGGCAAAACGATAATCCTGAAACCCGCGGTGAGAGGAAGCTGGAGACTCTTGAAATTATTCTAGGAGGATGTTAAAATTAAAGTACAGATAAGGTACGAAATGAAATTGTAAGCAGTGGAATGGATAGATCAAGAATTGACAGATTAGTGGGACATCTGCCGTTTTATCTGTGTATGATTAAAGACGTATTGAACGAACAGAACTAGAGAAAAGTAGGGACTGACAGCGTGAAGAATCTAGAAAATATGCAATCGAGTAATTTGGATGAAATCAGTGTTTTCACTGGGGACGTATAATACAAGTCAAAACGCAAGCCAAATGAAGGTATTGCTGCTAACATGAAATGTTTTAAAATTCTTTATACAGTTGCACATATATCAAGAAGGTAGAGGGAAATGTTTGTGGGGGCTGGATGCGTGTGGTATCAGCAAGGCGTTAGTCAAGTCGAGATGTAATGACACGTTGAAGCCTCCACCCTCTTATTTTGCATACCACAAAGATATGGGCTTCATATGCATCAAAGTGTGTGCAGCTGTGTTCCAGTGGACTGCCAACAAGAGTTAGAGAAGGAAACTATCCGTTGTAAAGAAGGAATGAAATGTGTGATGTATTTAACAGTTACCTGTATTGTAAATTCTCCAAGCCGAGCTGTGATATTGCAGCAACTCGCTGTAGTGTTATGGATCTGGATTTATCGCAAGATTTTGCTGGGATTTGTTGCAAAATGGAAATGTATGATTAATTGACATCAAACCGCTACTTCTGTGTTCAAGATGAAAACCAAGGACACAGCAATATAGTTTTCAACAACCGAAAGACAGTTGAAACAGACAATTTCATGTGGATTAGCTCCAACTTTAAAGACATACAGCAAATTTCATGCATCATATAACAAGTCCAGGAGTGAGCAATGATACCAGTACCCATTTGTCACTGATATGCATCTACAAAAAACTTTTAGCTTCGCTAAACAACATGCTGTTACCGAACTGGAAGCTAGGAGTCCTAACTACAGAATGGATGGTTTGTTTCACCTTGTGGTAGACTGTCTTACTATATTAGATACCGACTTCCATTGTGTCACACCATATGTGAGAGTTATCAGGGGAATATGACAAACGTTTTGTAATTTTGTTATAATATCTTAGCTTGAGGCTCACTATAGTGTTTGGGCAACTTTTAGAAAGTATCCGTTACTTCTTACCTTAACAAAAGTGTATTAAAGTAAGATGTTCAGTATCTTATTTAATGAAGTGTCGTGTGGTTTCCACTGTGTAACCTCATTAGTCAGTTGTCACTAAGTGTACTTTAACCTGTAAGTTAAACCAGTAATGTAGTAAGTGAGCCACGTGTGTCTTATGATGTTATACAGGGTGATCTGTGGATAGTGACCGGACCAAATATCTAACGAAATAAGCATCAAACGAAAAAACTACAAAGGACGAAACTCGTCTAGCTTGAAGGGGGAAAACTGATGGCGCTATGCTTGGCCCGCTAGATGGCACTGCCATAGGTCAAACGGATATCAATTGCGTTTTTTTAAAAATAGGAACTCCCATTTTTTATTACATACTCGTGTAGTACGTAAATAAATATGAATGTTTTAGTTGGACCACTTTTTTCGCTTTGTGATGGTTGGCGCTGTAATAGTTACAAATGTATAAATACGTGGTATCACGTAACATTCCGCCAGTGCGGACGGTATTTGGTTCGTGATACATTACCCGTGTTAAAATAGACCGTTTACCAATTGCGGAATGGTCGATATCGTGTTGATGTATGGCTGTTGCGATCAAAATGCCCAACGGGCGTGTGCTATGTATGCTGCTCGGTATCCTGCACGACATCATCCAAGTGTCCGGACCATTCGCCGGATAGTTACGTTATTTAAGGGAACAGGAAGTGTTCAGCCACATGTCAAACGTCAACCACGATCTGCAACAAATGATGATGGCCAAGTAGGTGTTTTAGCTGCTGTCGCAGCTAATCCGCACATCAGTAGCAGACAAATTGCGCGAGAATCAGGAATCTCAAAAACGTCAGTGTTGAGAATGCTGCATCAACATCGATTGCACCCGTACCATATTTCTATACACCAGGAATTGCATGGCGATGATTTTGAACGTCATGTACAGTTCTGCCACTGTGCACTAGAGAAATTACGGGACGATAACAGATTTTTTGCACCAATTCTATTTAGCGACGAAGTGTCATTCACCAACAGCGGTAACGTAAACTGGCATAATATGCACTATTGGGCAACGTAAAATTCACGATGGCTGCGACAAGTGGAACATCAGGGACCTTGGCGGGTTAATGTATGCTGCGGCATTATGGGAGGAAGGATAATTTGCCCCCATTTTTCGATGGCAAACTAAATGGTGCAATGTATGCTGATTTCGTACGTAATGTTCTATCGATGTTACTATAACATGTTTCACTGCGTGACAGAATGGCGATGTACTTCCAACATGATGGATGTCCGGCACATATCTCGCGTTCGGTTGAAGAGGAATTGAATAGCATATTTCGTGACAGGTGGATTGGTCGTCGAAGTACCATACCGTGGCCAGCACGTTCACCTGATCTGACGTTCCCGGATTTCTTTCTGTGGGGAAAGTTGAAGGATATTTTTTTTTTTTTTTTTTTTTTTTTTGGTCATCAGTCTACTGACTGGTTTGATGCGGCCCGCCACGAATTCCTTTCCTGTGCTAACCTCTTCATCTCAGAGTAGCACTTGCAACCTACGTGCGAACATTACGGAAGGCGAACTACTCGCTGTTGAGAGGAATGTCGTTACACATATTGCCAAATGCATTGAGGTTGACGGACATCATTTTGAGCATTTATTGCATTAATGTGGTATTTACAGGAAATCGCGCTGTAACAGCATGTGTTCTCAGAAATGATAAGTTCACAAAGGTACATGTATCACATTGGAACAACCGAAATAAAATGTTCAAACGTACCTAGGTTCTGTATTTTAATTTAAAAAACCTACCTGTTACCAACTGTTCGTCTAAAATTGTAAGCCATATGTTTGTGACTATTACAGCTCCATATGTCACAAAGCGAAAAAAGTGGTCCAAATAAAACATTCCTATTTGTTAACGTACTACACGAATATGTAATAAAAAATTGGGGTCTTATTTTAAAAAACGCAGTTGATATCCGTTTGACCTATGGCAGCGCTATCTAGCGGACCAACCGTAGTGCCATCTGGTTTCCCTGGACACGTTTGCTGTCTTCAGGAATCGTTGTCATAATCTTGAGCTCACACTTTGTGGCACAGGGAGGGCCCGTGCTACGACCTGCTGTGTTTGACCAGCCTCCAGTCGTCCTAGTATTCTACCCCTCATAGCGTTATCAATATGTGTTCTTTGAGCAATTTTCAACACACAGTCACCATTAGCACGTCTGAAAACGTCTGCACACTTACTCCCTGCACTGTACTCTGACATGCACCAACACACCTCTGCGTATGTGGACTGCTACCAGCGCCACCGTACGACGACCGCAGGTCAAATGCACCGCATGCTCATACCCTGAGGTGATTTAAACCCGCAAACCGCTCACCAGAGCGTTGTTTCACCATGTGTCAGTATTATCCTTAATTTCTGAGCATGAGTGTACTATCAACCATAACGAATTAAATCAGAGTCATAATGCTACATTGCTGTCAACCATAACAGGACAAAACCAGTTCCTCTTAGACGACCATGGAGTCAGTAAACCTGTCGTGGACAGAAATACAGAGATGTCAACCGGTATGACCCAACAAGAATATTTGGTGAACTGCACCACCAGACACTGCTTTAAAACACGCATGTGCCTTAACGCAGCAAGAAAGGAAACGATATTTTAACCGTTTTGTATTTCAATAACAGGAAAGGTTAGCCGGCTCCTGGAGCGACATAAAATCGACGCACTCTTCAGGCTCCCAGCCAAGAACCGGTAACTAATGAAGCCTAGTGAAAGACTATGGAGGCCTCACAACAGCCGGAATATGCAAAATTCATTGTGTGAATGGGCAGTTTTATGTGAGCGAGACTGTCCGCACTATCGAACAGCTGTGCATAGAACACTGGTGTTTCCGTCTACGCTGAAAAAGCAGTTGTAGCGGAACATGCATTGGAAAACAGACACCGAATTACATTCGTCGAGACTTCTATTATTTAACGTATCAACGGCTTCTGCGATAACGTAATGAACGAACAAATAGAGGTCAAAATATTGCACAGCACCCTAAATAATGAAAGGGAATGTAACTTAATACGGGCTGGGATCCTGTGATTGCGGAGTTGAAGGGGGAGCGGCGGTCGTGATACTAAAAGTTTACCATTCAAGGTGCGAGACTGAGCACCGGTGAAGTCACTGGCCACGGAGCGGCTCTATTAAGCAGGGGACCGGCCTTCACGCGACAGACAGCCCCTTGACAGTGGGAGAAGGCATTTCTGCCGAAAGCTCGTGGCTTGAAACGCGAGAATATTTTATCAGTAGTTATGATGATTCCCTTTGAAATTATGTAAACTTTACTTACATTTGTTCCATGTGCCTCTTTGTCATTTGTCTGCTCCTTACACTCACATAGTGAAGTCACTGTTGTTGTAAAAAAATGCAGTGAAGTTTAGAAGTCAATTTATAATATTATGATAACTGATAATTCAACACATAACAAATGTGAAGTCAAATTTTATGTTATATAACAAGGCCACATTTCACACATCACAGCTGAATATCATTGCTCGTTTACCGCACAATTTTAAAAGGGTATACTTGATACTGCAGTTTATATGGGGGCTATCCACAAAGTACATTACGTTTTGGAATTAAAAATAAATAAAGTATTGGAATTTTTTTTTATTATATACAGATGAAAGCCACACTTAACTACTACTTTTCTACATGGTTGCCATTTAAATTAAGGCACTTACCGTAGCGATGGGCGAGCTTGGAAATTCCTTCGTCGTAAAATTCGGCCGCCTGCGCCTTCAACCACGTGGTTACCTCTTCTTTTGGGACAGAAAAGGTGTGATTTTTGTGGATTTCCTGGAAAGAGGCACTACAATAAACTCTCAAAGGTATTGCCAAACTCTGCGCAACCTCAGAAGAGCAATACAAAACAAGCGCAGGGGAAAGTTGGGCTCAAATGTCTTGCTGATTCACGACAACGCTCGGGCCCAAAGGCAAATGCCACTCGTGAATTTCTCGAATCCTTTAAGTGGGAGTTGTTTCCTCATCCGCCGTACAGTCCCGACCTGGCACCGAGCGATTTCCACTTATTCCCAGCAATGGAGAAGTGGTTGGTTATGCAGCGTTTTGATGACGTCGCACAGCTTCAAGAAGAGGTAACCACGTGGTTGAAGGCGCAGCGGCCGAATTTTACGACGAAGGAATTTCCAAGCTCGTCCATCGCTACGATAAGTGCCTTAATTTAAATGGCAACTATATAGAAAAGTAGTATCTAAGTGTGGCTTTCATCTGTACATAATAAAAAAAATTTCCAATACTTTATTTATTTTTTTATTCGAAAACGTAATGTACTTTGTGGATAGCCTTCGTATAACGCCGCCTTGAAACTGTAGCAATTCTTGTTTATGTTCATCTGAAGATATGAGCATGCGTTAAAACGGAACATCCAGATAAAGGAAGTCAGTATTTTGTGAGACAACATTTTGAAGTTTAACATTACCGTTTAAATGTACTGTAAAAGCTTAAGTGATTCTCGATACATATACACAAGCAGTACTGACCATTTTTTTGCTGTTCATCAGTGTGAAATTTAATTTCAATAGTATGCGCCAACAAGTACGGCGAATTGCAAAGCGTGTAGCGCAGAAAAACGCCGCCTTGGTGATTCAGCTTACAATCGATACTGCAGTTGTAGTAGCAATGACAGGCACCTATGTGATAGGTGATCGTATCCGGGAGTGCATAGACACTGGCAGTGGTTGATGAGGCCAGTTATTACATTTTGTTTGCCCTATAATATTAAAGTTTGCCTTTTCCTTCTTATCCATTTAGTACTAACTACTTTATAGAATTTGATGTCATAACACCGTGTCGTTCAGTTAGAAGCGTATTTGTTTCAGTTATAACTGGGAGTGATAACAATTGTGTTGACTACTTCACTGGGAAACGTGACTCTCTGTTTAACGAATACTGTAATTTTATGTGTAGTCCCAGCCCCTACTATGGCAGCGCCTCTACTTCCAATACGTCAAAATCATCGCCATTCATGCTGTCCAATCATTGTGGAATGCATAAGGATTTTACTTCCCATTGCACCATATATTAAGCACTCTTCCCGTTCCATTCGCGTATCAGGCTGTAGAATAATAACTATTTACTTCCATCTATACGTACTATAATAGGTTTAATGTTGTCTGACGGTCCCTATCGGAGCGTCACTGAGGGCTGTAATGCATTCCTCGATTTTTCATGAAATACCGGCCTTTAAGCCACTATAAGTAGACTGATGTGACAAAAGTCGTGGGGTTCCACCCGAGATCGTGTCGGGTCTCCTTTTGACCAGCGTGTGCAGGTTCTCGACGTAGCCTGGACCCAACAAGACGTCGGAAGTTCCCTGTAGAAATACCGAGCCATGCTGCCTCTCTAGCCGTCCATAGCTGCGAAAGTGTCGCCGGTAAAGCGTTTTGTTCTCGAACTGGCCTCTTGATTATGTCCCAAAAGAGTTCGATGAGATTCATGTCGGGTGATCTTGGTGGCCAAATCATTCGCTCGTCCTGAATGTTCTTCAAACCAGTCATGAACAACTATGGCCCGATAACATGTCGCATAGTCATAGATTCATGTCGGGTGATCTTGGTGGCCAAATCATTCGCTCGTCCTGAATGTTCTTCAAACCAGTCATGAACAACTGTGGCCCGATGACATGTCGCATAGTCATCTAAAAAATTTCCATCGTTATTTGATAACATGAATAGCGAAAATGAAGTAGCCGAACATAAACATTTCCTATCAATGGTCGGTTCAGTCCATTCCGTCTAAATAGGGGCTACGCCATTATTGAGGCACCACCAGCTGGCATGCTGCCTTGTTGACAGCTTGGGTCCATGGCATCATGTGGTCTGTGCCGCCCTCGAACCCTGCCATCTGCTGTTACCACCTTAAATCTGGCCATCTGATCGTGCCATTGTTTTCCAGTCGTCTAGGGTCCAACCGATATAGTCGCGAGCCAGGGAAAGTGGGTCAGCACTGATAACTCTATGCAAGTGCCGCTGCTTTCGGCCACTGCGTGCCTGTAGTGAGAGGTAATGTCTGAAATTTGGTACTCTCGGCACACTCTTGACACTGTGGATACTGGAATACTGAATTCCCTAATGATTTCCGAAACGGAATGTCCACTCGTCAAGATTCAACTACCATTTCGCGCTCAGCGTCGGTTAATTTCCGTGGTGTGGCCATACACCCGTCGGAAACCTTTTCACAGAATCACACGAGTATAAATGACAGCTCCGCCAATGCACTGCCCTTTTATAACTTGTGTACGCGATACTACTGCCATCTGTATATGTGTATGTCGCTATCTCATGAATGCTGTCACCTCAGTGTAGGCTTCCGCTGAATAGCTTTTGATGTCCGCCTTAAAGCGCTATCAGCTTAGACTTTGAGAATTTTCGTGACGTTCTCCCGTAACTGAAACAACGATGTGACCATCTGTTCTCCCTTTCTCTATATACGTTCAACATCCCCTATGTGGTGTAGGTCTTAAATCTTTGAGCAGTATTCTAAGATGAGACGCAAGACTCTTCTGTAAGCAGTCCCCTACGTAGACTATATTCCACCTTTGTCCTATCAACGTAATGAAGTGTGACGAATGCATTATCTACGCTAAGCCTATGTAATCATTCCATTTCAAATTTCCCAGGTAATTACACGAGCTTATTTAACTACAACTATTGCTCACTGATACTGTAGTAATAGGAAGTTGCATGTTTATCCGAAAGATTGTAAGACATTGTGTGAGAACAGTAGACTTTTTTATCCAGCAAGATTACTCGTAAACTTGTAAGGTGGTCATGTCATTTGGTTCTTGTATGTCATCAATGTGCAAGTCGGACAGAGAGCAAGTTGCGTCACTGTTAAGCAATCTTTGCTCTTTTCGTGGCACAGCCTTTGCCTGTGCGCAGTCCGATACATTCTTGTTTGAAGTGTGGTACGTGATTGACATATTTAGTAGTGCGGTGTTGACTTGTATCTGTTGGACGAAGAAAGGAAAGCAAGGACGAATATGATGTAACCTATGACAGGTGAAAGGAATATAAATTTTGAATGACGTGATTGTTTTTGAAGAGCAGAAATTTTGGATTAGGCTGCATCACTGCGCACCTAATTGACGGCGTGGTTATTGTCAGCTCAAAAAAATGGTTCAAATTGCTCTGAGCACTATGGGACCTAACATTTGAGGCCATCAGTCCCCTAGAACTTAGAACTACTTAAACCTAATTAAGAACATAACATACATCCATGCCCGAGGCAGGATTCGAACCTCCGACCATAACGGTCGCGCGGTTCCCGACTGTAGCGCCTAGAACCGCTCGGCCACCCCGGCCAGCCTACTCAGAGCTGAAAGTAAGACCAGACCACTTCCCTAAATCATAGATTAACATGTCAATTAAGTTGTTTGATTTTTGTAGAGATTCTCTGTTAACAGTGTACCCTTTTTTATCATTATTCACTTTGTTAAGCATAGTAATATTCAGACCCATATTATGTGTGAAGATCATGCGAAGTACTACTGTGTCTTTTTGAATATATATTTCACTCTAAAATCTTTGTCTTGGAATATCATTTCATAAGAGTAGTTAATCTCCCACCCCACTGTTTATCATTACGCATTACCATATGCACCAGTTTGAATGTGTATTTAGAAACAGGAAACTAGTTTAGCGCCTGCTTGCTTGCTGTTTGCTGTTGTGCTTTCGAGAAATCTGCAACAATGTTGTCAAGACGGCAGGTAAATGGAAATTTTGATTAGGGCTAGATAATTGTTTACTTCCGTTGCGCATTTAATACAAAGACAAGTTGCATTCATATTAGTTACAGTTCTGTTCAGAATAGGGTCTATTTAATCAAAGGTTATCATATGACTGTAAGTTGGATAACAGTTAGTGACTACATAATTTTGGTAGTATGTAGCTGGGCTGTATTTCAGAAAGAAACAAATATAGTCGGGAGATCACAAAGTCTCATTTATATTATCTACGATCGAAGGAGAACCCAGACTGTATGGCATTTTCATGCGCACTATCAGTGTAGGGAACTTCACATTTGATCGTGTGAGCATATGCAAAATGTTTTTGAAATGTGCTGTTACAAGAAAAAAGGATGTTGCCTGACAAAGAAAGTAAGTATCCAGAAAGGGAGGAGGAAACGAAATGAAACGTTACAGATTGAGAGTGCATGTGATGTAATTTCAGTGATCTAATCGAGTTTACAAAGAACTTAGCAGTATGACCCCACTTATCAGTATAAATTTGCACCCCTTTGGCCTGTAAGCATGCACCGACGCTGCTGGTAAGGGTGATATTAGGCCGTTGTATTCCCTCCAGAGGCAACATGATCCACAACTATTGTAACTGGTCTGTATGTACTGAATACTGGCACTGAAACGGAATTGACATCCAAGCTGGTACCACACGAGTTCTGTCGGGATCTGTGGCTCTTGCTGACCACAGAAATATCTCAACGTGGTTTAGTTCATAGAGACGCTTTCCATGTGCAGAAAGGCACGCCCTGTAGAAGAATGGCAACCGGTCACAAGAGAGGTAACACATGAGTAAACGGGTGTCTGCTTGGTGCTACTGTAGTGCCGTCAGAGTTGTTTCCACTATTACCAGCCGTGACGTTAAGTCATACGCGATGGCCTCTCGCACCACTGTGATTTATCGAAACATTGCATGAGTGCCAACTTTCCGAAGGCCGCCGCCACACTCGCCGATGATGTCGTTCCTGGTAGTACACGATTCATCGTTGAACACAGTGCGACGTGATTCATCAGCAGGCCATGCTTCGGTCACGGTACCACTCTACGCGCAGCCACGTGTTGTGTTTACAAGAGTCTAGGCGGGGAACGGAAAATCCGATGTACAGCTGTTGCTAGTCTCCGACTAATGGTACGGGAAAACACAGGATCCTGCCGCGAGTCTAGCGCTCTTCTCGGCTGACAGGTGCAGATGTGAAGCGACTACGTTGTGCTGTGGGCACATGACGGTGATCCTCCCTTGTGATGGCCAGACGTGGTACACTAAAGCCCTGACAACGTTTATGCGAGCCATCACATTCCCATGGTCGTCCTCAGGGCCACTGTCGCATTCCAATGTCGTTCAGATCTCTATATTCCGCGATTTGATCAGCGAACCAAATGGAGATCCATAATGCAGCCACACTCGCACTCCGTCGCAAGCTGATAATGTTATCTCGCATAAGTACACGCCATTTCCATGCCCTTCACAATGATCCCGCAACACCTGCCGCTGTATGAGCCCATTACACACGGTATAAGGTCTGGTAACAACACTAAACACAAATAGTACTAATGAACTCTGGTAGTTGTTCTACCAGTTCGAAAATGGTTCAAATGGCTCTGAGCACTATGGGACTTAACATCTTAGGTCATAAGTCCCCTAGAACTTAGAACTACTTAAACCTAACTAACCTAAGGACATCACACACATCCATGCCTGAGACAGGACTCGAACCTGCGACCGTAGCGGTCGCGCGGTTCCAGACTGAAGCGCCTACAACCGCTCGGCCACTCCGGCCGGTTGTTCTACCTGTCACAGAGATTTGTCGCTGTTATCATTTACTTCCTTCCGATGATGTTTTTTAAGTGCATGAAGCTACATTTACATCCAACCACGTCATCTAGGTGCTTCACTTTTTTGTCAGGCATTGTATTTCTACTTTCTTCTGAAACTAAGTCACCTACTAGAGATCACATTGGTCACATGGCATCATGAACGTCGCTCTTAGGGGAGCTACATCAACCAGCAGAGCGTCAGTCGTATTTTTCGTCATCAGTGGAATGGCCATGATACAATCATTATTTTGGTACAGCTATTTTCAGACCAAAACAGTAAGTTTTCTCTGTTTATGGGCTTCAAAAGTGCAAGAGAATGGATACTCGATATCAGCAGACAGGCCACGTCAAAGGGTTTGTTGCATCCTAAAGTATTGTACGAGGGGTATTCAATAAAAAATTTAATACTTTTTTTTCTAATTACCGGTTGGCTTTATGCAGGATTCCAATAAACCCACTCTTTTGGCCGCAAAATCCCGTTTTTCAACATAATCTCCGTTCAACACGACGGCTTTACCCCAGTAAGGTGCTTACTGGGTTGTCCCGTACGCCCGCATGGTACTACTCCACTCGTCGACGTCGGATCCAACGCCTTGCTGCATCGATAACCTCGCGATCATCCACGTACTGCTTCCCGTGGAATGCATGCTTCATTGGGCCAAGCAAATGGAAGGCGAAAGATGCGAGATACGGACTGTAGGACGGATGAGGAAGGACAGCCCAGTAAAATTTTGTGAGCTCCTCCCGAGTGCGCAGACTTCTGTGAGGCCTTGTCGTGGCGATGTTTGATTGTGTCTGTCTTTCACCTAGAATGAGAGTGTCCAGACGTTCCAACATTGCAGAAGTTACAGCTGTGTGTGGCCTGCCGGCACGCGGGAGATCGAACAGGTTGGCGCGACCTTGTTGCGTTGATGACAGCGGCTTCATCCGACAACTTTCCGTGCTTTCCATCTCTGCCAGGTCTCTCTAGACGTTCTTCAAGTATCTATGAATATCTCTGACTCTCTGGTATGCCGCCAAAATAAACTCAATGACACGTCAGTGCTTGTAATGGACTTGCCTTGCAGATGTCATTATTAACCCTGCGTAGAGCACCGCTACCTATTGGAACTTCATGAAACTGCACTCATGCTCATAAATTAAAGATGACGCTGATACAGTGTGAAGCAACGCTCTGGTGGGCGGTTTCCGGGCTTAAATCACTTCTGGGTATGATCATGCAGTGCATTTGACCTGCGGTCGTCGCAAGGTGGCGCTGGCAGCAGTCCTCATTGGCAGAGGTGTGTTGGTGCATTCAGAGTACGGTTGACCGAGTAAGTTTGGAGACTTTTTCAGACGTGCTAATGGTGACTGTGTGTTGAAAATGGGTCACAGAACACATATTGATGTTATGAGGGGTAGAACTCTGCGGCGACTGGAAGCATGTCGAACACAGCAGGTCGTAGCATGAGCCCTCCGTGTGCCACAAAGGTGATCTCAAGATTATGACAACGATTCCAGCAGACAGGAAAACGTGTTAAGGCGCTACAGTACGGGACGTCCACAGTGTACAACACCACCAGAAGACCGATCTCTCACCATCAGTGCCCGCAGACGGCCACGGAGTACTCTAGGTAGCCTTGCTCGGGACCTTACCGCAGCCACTGGAACAGATGTCTCCAGACTCACAGTCCTCAGACCTGCGAGGTACATTCCATTGACCCCTGGTGACAGGAGAGCCCGTAAAGCCTCGTGTCAAGAACACAGTCCATGGTCATTGGAACAATGGTCCCAGGTTATGTTCACAGACGAGTCTTGGCATAGTCTGAACAGTGATTCTCACCGGGTTTTCATCTGGAGTGAACTAGGAACCAGATACCAACCTCTTAATGTCCTTGAAAGGGACCTTGGAAGTCGTGGTTTGATGGTGTGGGGTGGGATTATGATGGGTGCACGTACACCCATGCATGTCTTTGACAGAATAACTGTAACAGGTCAGGTGTATCGGGACGTCATTTTGCACCAGTATGTCCGCCTTTTCAGGAGTGCAGTGGGTCCCCCCTTCCACCTGATGGATGATAACGCACTGCTCCACCGATCTGCCATCTTGGAGGAGTACCTTGAAACCGTAGATATCAGGCAAATGAAGTGGCCTGCCTGTTTTACAGACATAAACCCCATCGAACACGTCTGGGATGATCTCGGTCGACGTAACGCTGCACAACCCCTAGGACACCTCAGGAGCTCCTGCGGACACTGGTGCAAGAATGGGTGGCCATACCCCAGCAGCTGCTCGACCACCTGATCCAGAGTGTACCAACCCGTTGTTCGGCCTTTGTACGTATGCATGGTTATCATATCCCATACTGATGTAGGGGTACATGAAACAGTGTCGTTTTGTAGCACATGTGTTTCGGGACAGTTTTCTCATATTATCACCAATGCCGTGGACTTACAGATCTGTGTCGTGTGTGTTCCCAATGTGCCTATGCTATTAGCACCAGTTTTGTGTAGCGCCACGGTGTGTGGCACCACATTCTGCAATTATCCTTAATTTATGGGCATGAGTTCATAAGGAAGAAGCACAAAAATTCCACGATGTCCCATAACAAATTCTGTATTTGTCCATCGAAAATGGTCGAGAAAAGAAAACGTGTTGCGTTAATTACTGACCGCCGCGCTCACAAGTTCGCTGAGACAAGTAATTCCGCATGTCTTCCTGGTAATAAGAAACTATGGTAAACACTTTATAAATTGATTGCGGACTGGCCAACAGGTTTTATATTTTTTAAAACTTGGTCCGTGACGTAGAATAACATCAATTAATACATATTTGTTGAATATATCAGCAACCAAGTGCACATAAGGAAATTTTATTTCTTTACTGGTTTCAGGAACCTAGCGTATAGTACTTGAAACTGAGAAAGAAATAAAATTTCTCTTGTGCAACTGGTTGCTGATTTTTTTCAGTATATGTACCTAGAGTTGCTGCAGATGGATAAAATACTAAAATCTACGTATAGTATTAATTAAGAACTTGAAATTACACTCCTGGAAATTGAAATAATAACACCGTGAATTCATTGTCCCAGGAAGAAGAAACTTTATTGACACATTCCTGGGGTCGGATACATCACATGATCACACTGACAGAACCACAGGCACATAGACACAGGCAACAGAGCATGCACAATGTCGCCACTAGTACAGTGTATATCCACCTTTCGCAGCAATGCAGGCTGCTATTCTCCCATGGAGACGATCATAGAGATGCTGGATGTAGTCCTGTGGAACGGCTTGCCATGCCATTTCCACCTGGCGCCTCAGTTGGACCAGCGTTCGCGCTGGACGTGCAGACCGCGTGAGACGACGCTTCATCCAGTCCCAAACATGCTCAATGGGGGACAGATCCGGAGATCTTGCTGGCCAGGGTAGTTAACTTACAACTTCTAGAGCACGTTGGGTGGCACGGGATACATGCGGACGTGCATTGTCCTGTTGGAACAGAAAGTTCCCTTGCCGGTCTAGGAATGGTAGAACGATGGGTTCGATGACGGTTTGGATGTACCATGCTCTATTCAGTGTCCCCTCGACGATCACCAGTGGTGTACGGCCAGTGTAGGAGATCGCTCCCCACACCATGATGCCGGGTGTTGGCCCTGTGTGCCTCGGTCGTATGCAGTCCTGATTGTGGCGCTCACCTGCACGGCGCCAAACACGTATACGACCGTCATTGGCACCAAGGCACAAGCGACTCTCATCGCTGAAGACGACACGTCTCCATTCGTCCCTCCATTCACGCCTGTCGCGACACCACTGGAGGTGGGCTGCACGATGTTGGGGCGTGAGCGGAAGACGGCCTAACGGTGTGCGGGACCGTAGCCCAGCTTCATGGAGACGGTTGCGAATGGTCCTCGCCGATACCCCAGGAGCAACAGTGTCCCTAATTTGCTGGGAAGTGGCGGTGCGGTCCCCTACGGCACTGCGTAGGATCCTACGGTCTTGGCGTGCATCCGTGCGTCGCTGCGGTCCGGTCCCAGGTCGACGGGCACGTGCACCTTCCGCCGACCACTGGCGACAACATCGATGTACTGTGGAGACCTCACGCCCCACGTGTTGAGCAATTCGGCGGTACGTCCACCCGGCCTCCCGCATGCCCACTATACGCCCTCGCTCAGAGTCCGTCAACTGCACATACGGTTCACGTCCACGCTGTCGCGGCATGCTACCAGTGTTAAAGACTGCGATGGAGCTCCGTATGCCACGGCAAACTGGCTGACACTGACGGCGGCGGTGCACAAATGCTGCGCAGCTAGCGCCATTCGACGGCCAACACCGCGGTTCCTGGTGTGTCCGCTGTGCCGTGCGTGTGATCATTGCTTGTACAGCCCTCTCGCAGTGTCCGGAGCAAGTATGGTGGGTCTGACACACCGGTGTCAATGTGTTCTTTGTTCCATTTCCAGGAGTGTATTTCATAATGTAAAGCATAATATTTTAAAGCATCTGTCTAGGGAACCATTACAATAAGAACATGTCTAGCTCAGCTTTCTTTCTTCAGTTGACCAATTCCTATATCTTGCATAACATAGATCTTTGTGCCTAGGAGATGCTGTAAAGGCTTGTGTGGTAGCAATGGCATATACCTGTTATTATGCGACCCGCTGAACGTCCCAGGGGGTCTAAGATAGAAATGGTACGAAACACATGAACAAATGTTTTGTTAAAAGTGAAACAGACATTATGTGACATTCTTAAGACCTATGTCAGTTTTTGAATGGGGCTGCGGTTATAAACGTTACTAACATTTCCGAAACACTTCACATTATGTTTCGTAAAGTGAAACCTTTGTAAGTGAAGCGTGGCATATGACCTATATAATTACTCTGTTGCACACTCTAACCCAACTCATTCTTGTACTTTCAAAGTATTCCAATGAGTGTACACAGTTACGTCACCCAAAATTAAAAATTGTTCATCACTGCTAATCTGTCGAGCGTCACTTGCAAAAGTGAGTTCTGCAAATAGGACACTTTTTTGCCATAGATGACGCTGGAAATCGATGTACACAGTGTGTATCTAAGACAGATACGCGAAGTCCCAACCGTCACTCACTTCTGTAAGCAGTCACTACCAAAATCTGAGAGAGAGAGAGAGAGAGAGAGAGAGAGAGAGAGAGAGAGAGAGAGAGAGAGAGACTTAAAATGTCGTGTGAGGCTCGTAGGGGTCGCTGCAGGCTGTATTCCTGAAACTAATAGTGTACTAAATTTAATTACTGACGAAAAGAGACTATGATTATGTAATAAAGCAGAGCAACAGAAAAAGGACGTGAACTAGAAAATGGTAAATCAAAAAGAACATTAGAATTTTACCTTACAGATATTGCTACGGAGACTTTTCTTCTGTTAACAGCTGTAGTATAATTAAAATTTTATTAGATCCAGCTCAGTGAAGTGTGTCCCGTTATTACCTAGTGATTGTTTCCATTAATTTAAATTTCATTGACTGCTACACATTTGCGTTTATGTCCTGTATCAGTATAATTTTGTATGATATTAAACATATTGTTGGTAATTCGCATCTCACTTCTACGGAAATCATTTACATTAATTTTTAGAGAGCAATGCAAAAAACCAATGCGTATATTCATTATTTATAATTGTGTAACGTGTTGTAATTAGCTATCAGATCACGTTCACTGAACCATCGTACAGCAGAATGCATGAAACATCCAGCGCCGAAATACGTTTTCATTGATAAATATTTAATAGCAAAAATTGTCATGATTTATACTACAGCGGCCACATTTCATTGGCGTTTTTAAAATATGTTAAGCAGATCTTTTTTTCTTTCACTTTTTTCACGGAGAACGATGGCTCGGAGGAGGGGGGGAGGGGGATCTCGATTCGTGTCTCGATATCTCTGTGAGTTATAAGCGTTGCTGGTCAAAGGAGAGATCGAATAACAGTCTGGAGCACTCTTCTAATATGTCAGCAATTTTCAGTATTCTAGGAATAAATTAAATTTTTATTATGAAGCAATTAATTACATTATATACAGTGCAGTATATACGAGGGCGTGCTGGAAAGTAATGGTTCCAAAATTTTTATGCCAAACTCTCAAAGATTCTTATATAAACGAAAATTTCTAACCATTCTACGTCTTCATTCGCAGTCCTCTGCCCCTAGAGAGCTGTGAATTGTAGCGTGTAATAGGGCGGTGTGTGACGTACTTATGTCGGTGCGCGAGAAACAGCTTACTGTAATCGAGATTCGAATTCAAAGTGTTCCAAAGTGTATTCGATGACTGATTTCGACAGAGCTATGCTGTCGTTGTTGGATCTTATGCATTTGGGTTTTTGCAACAGATTGTCCTTCCGCTCGGATCGGAAGATGACACCACAGCTCAGTCTAAATCTGTCATCCAATAAAATGCACTTTTTAGCGTTCTTGGTCTGTGAACATTTCTTGAGGTGTGAGCAGAAGTTTCTTTCATTCCGTTTCAACAACAAGAGAGATGTAGTGTTAAGTACATAGTTCCATGTACTGTACAGCTATGAGCGACGCTCTTCACGAGATACTGCACTTCAAATCTGCTTTGCTCTCAGTTCACTTCCTAATGTACATTGGGAAACTTTCGACGTGGTCTGCATTCGCCTAGAGCTACAATTGGCCTCGATTTACGACCTCTGTTCTTACTTCGTGTAGTTGCTAGTGACACACCACCCCTTGTAGACATGTCGGACACTCCACATTGGCACACGAACTAACGGGGCAGCTTCATTCACTTTCGAGACATGGACGCGTCCAGACACGACGGCTCCCTCCTGCCACTGTGTCACATCTCCACGTCGCCTGCCTAACAACGTTGATTCCAAGCCACCGACCTTCACATACTCACCACTTCACCGCCATGACTTATGTCAGTGATTCACTGGGACATGACAGCCTGGTACGAGATCTAGACCATACGTAACGCACCAAAGCGATCCGTGTTCTCTCTTAAAAGTGTAACTAATACATTTTTTCTTCTGGACTCGTTATGACTGGTGCAGATACTCAGCTTTAGATGACCGTTGGCTGAACTCGTTTATTTTTGAAACTGTATAGGATTCATTTGTCTGAATACTAGATGAGACTCCACATGATGAGAAAACAAGTACCTGAAAAGTATGATGTTCTGGATTTGGTAGTCACAAAGAGTGGCTAGACGCAACCATCCTAACTAAGCTTATGATCAGATGGATGTAGATTTTTTTTCAGACGATTGTTGAAGATGTAATGGACTTTCACTACTTGCGATGCTTTTGTTTTAAGTCACTGTAGTGAAGTTTTGACTGAACGTATGGTTTCACAAATTTACGTTTGACAACTTCTGGGAATACGACTCAAAATTTCTGGAGCGTGTAAAGTGTACGGTATCATTTACAATATATGCATCCAGGTCTACGAAGATAAATGGTTTCATACCTGGAAAGTGCTAGGACTCTAAATGTTTACTTTATTGAACTGATGGCAGCTTCCGGTAGGTTATGTCGATTCTTATTTTGCTATCCATACACTGCCCCTTTCGTATTTCTGTCACAATTCAGAATGCCAACAGACTGTTATTTTCTGTTCATCCACATACGTATAGTAAATGCCATTTGTGACAAAGAATTATCTTAAGAAATTTGTAGTGAAGCAGATTTTTCTTTTCAAACTTTATTAGTGTTTCATATAACACTACTTGATCTTCCAGTTGCTGACAAACAACGCAGAACACTTAACAGAGAATTTTTATGAAAATATACAAAGGCTGAACGTTCCCAGAAAACACAGAACGTACACAACCAAACTCACAGTGTAATAATTTGATGAAATGGAACACCTACAGCCGTCCTTACTATGTTATTTATTATATGGCTAACAGTTTCGGTCTTCAGTACACTATCTTCAGGCCTTAAATGACGTTGAGGGGCTTAACTCTAGTCGTACACACGATTCACCAGTCGCCAACATCTGTGAGCTGGTTTTCGCAGACTACCTGTAACAACTATTTTGTGTCTCCAACCATCAGCTACCAACTAATCAGAAGGATGGACATACAAAAACAAACTCACTGTGTCATCGAACCAGGTTGATGATTTTCATACAAATGTTATTACAATAAATATATCGATATTTCATAGTAGTACTTAGGAAGGGCAGAAAACTTTACAGTAAGAACAACGCGGTCGTTACCTATAGAAATAAACTATTGAACTTTTAGAACTACTACTTTTTTGTGAACAATTCAGTTGTGCTCACACAGTCCTAGCAGACGATTAAAAATATTTAGAAAATTCAATATTTACGTCGTTTCATGCATACAGTACATGCGTATGCTTATGGTGTACTACGAGATGGTGGAGGCCGTTAAGGTGAAACAGTCGGTAGCGTTCGCGTCCAGGACTTGAGGGACAGTGTTTGGTGATAAAGCAGCATGCTCAACGGAGGGATCTTCCTCTGAATGCCTGTCAGAATGTGGAGTAATAACCACGATCTTGTTGACACTATGAGGTGGCAGTAGCATTATTGTATTCACTTATTTGAGAATTGGGATAGGTCACCTGTTGTTGCTGGTAGTTGTGGAAATCCATTTGAGGCTGATAGCGTTATTTCTATTTAGGCATTCAATTTGGAATAATCCAATATCTTTCGAAAGTTATTGAGAAGTGACAAGAGGAACAGTCAGGCAGACTCATGGCGTTCTAAATCTCGTCTACTGACTGTAACCAGGCTTTTAGGATGTTAACCACGTCCACAACAATTTCATTATCTTTCTGGTTTTTCTGTTTGACAGGTAGATAAGTTTGCAGTGACTGGGATGCTGGTACTTCAGCTCAGTAGTACGCTCAGTATTGGAAGCAGCTGCGCCACTTCACGTTGCGACTTTAAGAAAGTGTATTTGTTCAAGAAATATGTACAACGTTTTTCCCGGAGCCGTTACACCGCTTCGTTCATTCTTCAATCGCCTTATTTGTCTAAATCAGCAGTCTCTCCAGTTTTTTCATTTCTTCTGCAACTGTAACGCTGAAAATAACCAGACCACTTCCTACTTTCAGGTATTTGGCATTGGAGTGAGGATTTGGCGATTTAAGCCAGTAGTTCAGGCCCGGCAAGAGTACTGTATTGTCTACTCTATGGTAAGGCACGTCTGTTCTACTGTATGAGCAAAGTGACCGATATATGTTTACAGAAGAAGGATGGAAAAACGTATCAGAAAGTTTGACAACCGTGTACAGTTTCGAAACTGTGTAGGTCCTGTCGATGGAATACGCATAAGAACCACAGAGCACCTCATAGCGGATCGCTGTATTATAATTACTAGAGCAATTTTTCCATTTTGTTACTTAATATCTGTTGTGAGGATTAGAAGTTCATCTACATTGATGTGCGAGGTTACGGGAAGTTCAGTGTTTCTTCGATGTTAAAAGATTTTGTTCAAATGGTTCTGATCACTATGGGACTTAACATCTGTGGTCATCAGTCCCCTAGAACTTAGAACTACTTAATCCCAACTAACTTAAGGACATCACACACATCCATGCTCGAGGCAGGATTCGAGCTTGCGACCGTAGCGGTCGCGCGGTTCCAGACTGAAGCGCCTAGAACCTCTCGGTCACACTGGCCGGCTAAAGATTTTCTCATCGACCAGAAACTTACAAGTAGATAGTTGTGAATCTCAGGTAAATGTGCGGTATCTACAACCAGTGCTACACCTGGACCGTATATCTTTGTTGTTCATGAGGATTTCCCTCTTTTAGAACACCCGATGGGCCTATATTTCAGCAATGGCATTAGAGACGAACAGGTTCTACATTATTTCCCAACATCAGTTGAAACGCAACAATACTAGAAATACACGGCGCACTGCATCCTACCACGATTCCTTTGCTAGATATTTTATTGATGAAGTCCAGGTTCCTTGGCAAAACAAATACTATAACTACGTGAAAACTAGAATTCCGTGATCGAGATGTCCATGTACAGACACATCTGAAAATACATAACCACCTCTACATATTTCGAGATTTATTTTTGTCCACGTTCTGTAAATGACCTCTGAATTTCTCCACTACATCTTTCAATTCTTTATGTCACTCTGTTCCTTCATATTACAGATCCGAAGTGGTGGTCTTTGTTCTACTTCCATTATAAGCGACTCTGTATGAATGGACTTCTATTTTAACTTCATTTGGAAATTACTGCTGTTTTGTTCTGTTTTACGTACCGCTTACCACGTCTGTGGTTTTTATCCGGTTGTTGATCATTGTTCAGTTATCTGGGCGCAGCGGCTGTGCCTCGTGTTTGTCACATTCGTGAAAATCAAGGGTATCAGTGTACCCTGCGACAACTGTAACTCCAAACCACTTTCATGTTATTTGCACACTGTTATTTATCCATCGTTGCTCAGTACCGACCCCAGTGATGGTTCCTTGAAATCAATAAGCAATGTCAAATACGTAGCCAGGTTGTTGTGAAAGAGGGGCGAAAGAGTCCTATTTGTTATAAAGGCTCACGTTTTTCATTTACTCTGAAAACCTGTTTACTTATTTTACTTATGTAATTTACTTTCGGAAGTCCTTTATAAAAATATAACTTGGTCTGTAAAATTAAAAAAAGAGCTATCCTTAAGGAAAAAACGTAACATACATTCTCAACTGCATACACCTATATGACAGTCCACTAATTTCACTTTATCGTCAAACGTATTGTCATGTGAGTATAATGTATTCCCTTTTTACCAAAAAAACACAGCTCAGCCTTCTGATTTAAGATTCACTATCTCAGAGCACAAGAGTTTTAACGTTGGGTTGAATAACTTATGAAGTTGAAAAGGTTCAATCATCTTTTGAGAGTAGCTATCTATCTCCTACTACAATTTTATACGGCTATTAAATCTACCACTTATCTGAAACCAAGCCAGAATGCTTTCAGCACATGGAAGCATCCCAGATTTCTCAGTCCAGCCTCGAACTTCACATTACAATTCTTTAATTTCCCTAAGCGATGAAGAAGTCCTTTTCAAATTATTATTTCGACAATTAACTTGAAACTATAGCAATCAATCTCATTTATTAAACAAAGCGGAATACACAGATTCAATGACCTGAGTCTTGGGATCTTAACACTGATTCACAAATTGATTCACTAGATTTCTAACGTATGCGGCCTCATAAATGAGTTTCTGTTTATCCATGATAATATGGATATGCAGCCTTTGATGTTAAGAAACTCCTCTCCGATATACAACATACGTTTAAGTTTACATACGCTAGAGTCTGACTGTTGGACTCATTATTCCAGGAACATTACGAATAAGAAGTTTCACAGCAGAACATCGTTCTTGTAGTAAAACTTGAAGACATAAATCGCCGTTCCACAAGTGATCTGATTTTTCTCGCAGATACATAACAGAAATTGACGATCACAGAATTACGGATACTGTCGAAATCGTACGCAAACCAGCATTAAACTCTAATACTTTCTGCCTGAGAAATAAACAGAAATTCCCCAAGTCAAGATAAGTACTGTCACAAAATATTATTTATATCACTATTTCTGCAACTTAAAACATAATCGTTTGAATATAATCATAAAACATCCGAAAAAACTTCAGATATTATAATATTAAAGGGGCATAAATCGATTCTAGACGATAGGGGAGTGGAATTGGACGGTGATTCAGGGTGCAGTCGGCTCAGATGACTTCAAAATACCGACTGAAAAAATCTTTTACAAATGAACGAACTAAAGAAAGTGCTGTCATCACATACTCCTTGTGCTCTCCTCAAATCCCTCGTTATCTTTCCGTATCTTAATTGATTTTCATAACAGAGTACCGGTACTGATTGGTTGTGCAGATTCGGCGTTGTCTATCCATTATCGGTACAAATGATTTGAGCAAACTTCTTGTAGAAATGCAACCATAGACGTTTCGCCAACAGTTTTGTTGATCAATGCAAGTTTTGGGCAACGCAAGTAAATACAGACATATTTTTATGCACTGATTTGAATTTACTGTTATTTGTAATGATATTTACAGCTGAGCCGTCTTATAAAGTACTGAAATATTGCAAACCAAAAGTTCTACCAGTTTCCAAACAATGACTCCCATGCTAACAATAAGGTGCTGTAGATAGGTAATTAGGCTGTTATACAGGGTGTTACAAAAAGGTACGGCCAAACTTTCAGGAAACATTCCTCACACACAAAGAAAGAAAATATGTTATGTGGACATGTGTCCGGAAACGCTTACTTTCCATGTTAGAGCTCATTTTATTATTTGTCTTCAAATCACATTAATCATGGAATGGAAACACACAGCAACAGAACGTACCAGCGTGACTTCAAACACTTTGCTACAGGAAATGTTCAAAATGTCCTCCGTTAGCTAGGACGCATGCATCCACCCTCCGTCGCATGGAATCCCTGTTGCGCTGATGCAGCCTGGAGAATTGCGTATTGTATCACAGCCGTCCACAATACGAGCACGAAGAGTCTCTACATTTGGTACCGGGGTTGCGTAGACAAGAGCTTTGAAATGCCCCCATAAATGAAAGTCAAGAGTGTTGAGGTCAGGAGAGCGTGGAGGCCTTGGAATTGGTCCGCCTCTACCAATCCATCGGTCACCGAATCTGTTGTTGAGAAGCGTACGAACACTTCGACTGAAATGTGCAGGTGCTCCATCGTGCATGAACCACATGTTGTGTCGTACTTGTAGAGGCACATGTTCTAGCAACACAGATAGAGTATCCCGTATGAAATCATGATAACGGGCTCCATTGAGCGTAGGTGGAAGAAACTAAAATGAGCTCTAACATGGAAATTAAGCGCTTCCGGAAACATGTCCACATAACATTTTTTCTTTATTTGTGTGTGAGGAATGTTTCCTGAAAGTTTGGCCGTACCTTTTTGTAACACCCTGTATTTATAACTTACTACAAGGCTAGTTGACCAGTCAAAGCCGGTTTTACTTCTTTTTTGTTACTTATCCGTAACTAGGAACTATTACAACGCTGCACAGCGCAGAGAGTAACGAACAGCAGCAAGTAAGAACGGAACTGATTAAAAAAACAACTACTGAGCTCAAGTAAGACCAGAAACGTTCAGTAGATAATCTTCGCTAGTTTAAGCCTATCGATGACCTTGTCGACTATAGAAAGTGCATAAAACTTTTTCGTCTGGGTGAAAATCAGAACATCTTTCAATTTCACTACATGGCAACTAGGTCGTAAGAAATTTCATTTGGGTAATAGTGGGTCAGGATCCCCAAAACCACTTTGGCTACGTCCTAGGCAATGGTCCCCACTAATGGAAGAATGGGATTTGTATCACCTTTCCTGTCTTGAACTTCTCGAGACGAGAGGACGAGGGATGACAGCACTGCGTCTTCGCTGCTTTGGACTCCGGTTTCCACTGGTGGCACCAGCTTTCGTGGTTAGGCTGTTCTCCGGAATCGGCAAGCATCGAGCATCGAATTGCGTCCGGCACTGAACTTGGTGCATCACCGCACAGCGATGGTTTTCGACAGACATGATGACCCATACGAATTCTTCAATCTCCAATGAATGTGCACGGCTGTTTGTTCTTCACCAGGCAACGAAAAAATAACAGCACGTTGGTCTTGATTAGACGCATTTTGTAATAACATTGCCACAGCGCATGTCCCTGTATTTACGACACGCACGTTGGTCAGGCCCTGATGCCACTCTGATCCCTTGCTTACATGTCGTTGCTTATATGGTCGCATCGGAGTCACGCTACACACAAATATAGGCTGCGAACGGAATTTTTCCGAGCGCTTGTAAGGGTGCTGCAGGGGAAGCTGTACTGAGGCATAACTGTTGAAAAACTCAATGATTTGCTCCGTTTACAAGTTACTTAGCACTGAAATTAACCAATCATGGAGTTGCACACTGAACTCCAAGCATCCTACCAGAGGCTGTGTTTCCAAACGTGTTCTTCGTTTGGGGAACTGAAACCGAATTCATTACATCTAGCGAGGATCGTACCCGCAGTCATTCACGCTGGTGGGCCCTGGTTTGCAACTAATCGATAAAAAACAGTTTTGGAATTCCACAAGATATCCTAGTCCTTTAAAAATAAGAGTGCTACACAGAAAGGGGGCGTAGCATAATGATTTAAGATGCACTTATAACGTGCGGAAGATTGCACGTTCGAACCACACCACGTGATTTGAACTTTTTATTTGTAATTCGTTATCTACATGGCTTTTGTCATCAACTGTACGCAGTTAATGCCTTAAATGTAGTGTTCCTTTTTTTAAAATTTCTACGTCTTTATAACATCACGTAAATCGTCGTAGCAACGTTCTATTTACCTTAATCTTTTTCTTCCTGACTTTCTTTTACCTGATGGAATCTTAGTGCTAGTTATTTAGTTTATTTTTATTCGTCTATCGTAATACTGAAACATTTTGAATCGACGATTTATGGGTTCAAAACCAAAATACGAAATAATATACACTCCTGGAAATGGAAAAAAGAACACATTGACACCGGTGTGTCAGACCCACCATACTTGCTCCGGACACTGCGAGAGGGCTGTACAAGCAATGATCACACGCAGGGCACAGCGGACACACCAGGAACCGCGGTGTTGGCCGTCGAATGGCGCTAGCTGCGCAGCATTTGTGCACCGCCGCCGTCAGTGTCAGCCAGTTTGCCGTGGCATACGGAGCTCCATCGCAGTCTTTAACACTGGTAGCATGCCGCGACAGCGTGGACGTGAACCGTATGTGCAGTTGACGGACTTTGAGCGAGGGCGTATAGTGGGCATGCGGGAGGCCGGGTGGACGTACCGCCGAATTGCTCAACACGTGGGGCGTGAGGTCTCCACAGTACATCGATGTTGTCGCCAGTGGTCGGCAGAAGGTGCACGTGCCCGTCGACCTGGGACCGGACCGCAGCGACGCACGGATGCACGCCAAGACCGTAGGATCCTACGCAGTGCCGTAGGGGACCGCACCGCCACTTCCCAGCAAATTAGGGACACTGTTTCTCCTGGGGTATCGGCGAGGACCATTCGCAACCGTCTCCATGAAGCTGGGCTACGGTCCCGCACACCGTTAGGCCGTCTTCCGCTCACGCCCCAACATCGTGCAGCCCGCCTCCAGTGGTGTCGTGACAGGCGAGAAGAGGGACGAATGGAGACGTGTCGTCTTCAGCGATGAGAGTCGCTTGTGCCTTGGTGCCAATGATGGTCGTATGCGTGTTTGGCGCCGTGCAGGTGAGCGCCACAATCAGGACTGCATACGACCGAGGCACACAGGGCCAACACCCGGCATCATGGTGTGGGGAGCGATCTCCTACACTGGCCGTACACCACTGGTGATCGTCGAGGGGACACTGAATAGTGCACGGTACATCCAAACCGTCATCGAACCCATCGTTCTACCATTCCTAGACCGGCAAGGGAACTTGCTGTTCCAACAGGACAATGCACGTCCGCATGTATCCCGTGCCACCCAACGTGCTCTAGAAGTGTAAGTCAACTACCCTGGCCAGCAAGATCTCCGGATCTGTCCCCCATTGAGCATGTTTGGGACTGGATGAAGCGTCGTCTCACGCGGTCTGCACGTCCAGCACGAACGCTGGTCCAACTGAGGCGCCAGGTGGAAATGGCATGGCAAGCCGTTTCACAGGACTACATCCAGCATCTCTACGATCGTCTCCATGGGAGAATAGCAGCCTGCATTGCTGCGAAAGGTGGATATACACTGTACTAGTGCCGACATTGTGCATGCTCTGTTGCCTGTGTCTATGTGCCTGTGGTTCTGTCAGTGTGATCATGTGATGTATCTGACCCCAGGAATGTGTCAATAAAGTTTCCCCTTCCTGGGACAATGAATTCACGGTGTTCTTATTTCAATTTCCAGGAGTGTATTTATAGACTGTGCAATGGCGTCAAAATGCATTTTTCGTTACAAGATGTGGATGTTATGGCTGGTAATCGTCATTCAGACATTTAAACCACAAATTTTTGTTGTACTAAGGAAAAAAAACCGCAGATGAAGTTGGAAACGAAAGAATAGATTATACATGTGACCGAAAATCAGCCAAAAAGAGGAAGAGAAATAATTAATGCAATAACATGCACGATGAATGAACAACATGATATCGGTGTTAATCCAGAAAAAAAAATCAAAATGACATGAACAGAGACCGCAGATGGAAGAAGAATAATAGGAAGCAGCAATGGGAGCAGCTGAGAAAGTTCATACTATGATTACAATGACGTGACAAAGGACTAGAAATAAAAAATTGCATTTGAGCGTCGTGATTAAATAAACATAATCATCAAATTAATTTAGATAAAGATTCAAAAATAAAATATGTCACATCATCCTACAAGATAGAATCCATGACCTGCATGTCCAATAAAACAATCAAGAAAAAAAAGGGCGATAGTTACTGAAAACAGCTGATAAAAGTGACCTTCTCCCACCTGCAAGTTCGGATTGCAATGCTGCGTCAGACAGGCTGCAATATTTCTTAAATGAAAGATTTCTCTGATTTCATCAAAGTTCGAAATTATCCTCCCAAGAAGCTCTGTGACAGTGTCTAATGGAGTCACGTGAACAATCTTCTTCTTTCGCACCTACAGATAAAAATCTAAAGGGGTTCGATCCGTCAAAACAGCCAGCCAGGAACTTGACCAACTAGCCCAATCCACTTTGCGGATATAGTGCTCCCACACACCAACAGCGAAGTGTAGCAACGCGCAGTCATGATAATACCACATTACCTCTCGCACAGCCACATGAACTTCTTCTGCATGATTGGAAGGACGTTTATAGGGAACGCTAAATACATCTGCCCCTTTAAACGGAGAGGAAGTAGGGTGGGACACAACAAACAGTCGCCTACAATACCTGTGCAAACTTTCACCTCAAACGTTTGTTGATATGACTTCACACATGTGCCACGCGTGTTTTCGTCGTTCCAAATGTGACTGTTTCGAGATCTGAATAGCCCTTCTCTAGTGAAATATGCCTCGTCTGCCGTAACACCCTCCTTTCGAAATTTTGAATGTCAGTGCTTCAATTAAGTACCACAGGGACTAATGATTACGAGAAGGATAGTCCTCTTGCACTTACTGTATGTGGTTCAGAAATAGGTATCCGTTTGGTTGGAAGTCCAGTACCAGAGCGTCTGAAACCTGTAGTGAGAAACCCCTGATACTTTTGACCATGTTTTGTTTTCAGGTTCTATTTAAGAATATCAAGTTTACTTTCTCCCGACGAACTACCAATGGTCCTCGAGGTAGTCGTAAAATTTGTAACAATCATATGAAAAAAGCCTTCTTAAAACTGAACGGTCCGCGGGTCGCAGTGCAGTAGAATGCCAACATTGTTTACAACTAAACCTCTGGTCTGCCTTAAAAGTCTGGCAACCACTACAAACGTATTAGCACATGGAATAACGCGATTCTGAAATCATTCATTGTACTCGTACATTGTGCCGGCCTCCAGTGCATTTTGATCCTTAGCACCTTATGCTGAATGCAATCGGCGCACTCGTCGAAGAAATACCGATGACGGGCCATGGCGTCAGTATGTTCATTGCTTTGGAGTTGTGTGTCACGCCTACCTCCGTCATTGTCCCATCATACCTCGTTCCCTGAGCATTCGGTACTACAGGCATTCTTCCGACAACGATCGATTGCTTCAATACGATTTCCGAATACTATCGAGTGAAGCTAGGTTAAAAGTGTACTATACCTTTTGATACCACTAACGCCAGTTGTTTCCTAGTGTAGACGGTAGCTAACGAGACTCCTGAGGAGCCGGCTCGGAGTAGATCCTTGCTACCGTTAACTGTTTGATTTTTTGTATTGCTCCCTTGTTTGGTTTTAGGAAACTTAACGAAGAACGTGTTTGGCAACACAACTTCCGGCAAGCTCCTTGAATCTGCACGTGCGACGATAAAATTATCTGACACCAATGCTTAACAACTGGGAAATGACTGAAGGTACCGAATATTTTTCTTAACAATTTTTTCTTAATCCGGCCTTCCCTGCAACACCCTTACAAACTTTTCAGACTTTTCCGGATCACACTTTTCTGTGGCATTGGAAAGGGCCTTCTAAGATGACATTACCTACATGATGTTTGTCTAAATAGACTATATAGTAACAACCTCTCAGCGCTACAAACAATGTTTCGCCAATGTTTCACCTTCAGGAGAAGAGGTCTGTCCTACTTACGAAATGAAACCGAACATGTAATTCAGATACGTATCGTGCCACTAGACAACTTGCGCGTAGAGTTATGTAGATTTTCATATTGTATACGACAATCGAAAGAATGGATATAGTTTCAGATTATGGCGAATTTCATATACTGTTAGATCAACACTGCAGATTATGCTGAAAGGTGTTCTCATAGCTCTCAAGATACGTCTTTGCAAAGCGTATAAAAATCTGGCGAGAAACTGGAAACGTCGAAAATTGATGCCAATCAAAATAAGCAACAACTGATGAGAGAATTGCAGCTAGTATAGAGGACACAGTCAACATGCCAATGCGAGGCATCTGGAATGATTGAATGGAACCAGACAAGTAGTATCCTGCGAATAGCACACTCCAACTCTTACCTTTAAATCAAAAGCTTCATGGCATGACTTGCAGAATCTGCTTCACATCGGCGAGTGATTTTCTACGAAAACTGCAGAATGTTGCAGTGTTCCTGTACATGATTTTATCAACAAATGCAGCATCGTTTACTAACTATGGACGAATCAGTCGCCGCAGTATGCATCACTGGTCAGTTGAAACTCACACTGGCTGGGAGAACAGGATAAAGTGCCAACGTGTGGAACGGGCATATCAGAACTGGATCATTGTTCCATGTCTTATTGACGGGACTCTGTATAATCAACTGAGTCTATAGCTCCTACCAGATATGCTGCAGCAGTTGTTGGAAGATATCCCACTCGTTGTGAGGCAACACACAATTACAGAGAATTACAGACTTTCTTAATACAATTTTTAGAGATGGTTGGATCAGTCGTTAGGGAAACACAAATTGGTTCACACTCGGTAGACATAGCAGGACTAGATTTTTATGTGTGAGGAAAAAACTAGAGGTCCATAATGAACCACTGTCGGCTCCCGAGGACACGAAATGCCGAATAATCAATGCCTATTCAGTGGTAATTTCTAATGAAACTTAGAGTGCTATATTGTCTGAACGAAAACGCCTTATAGCACAAATCAACGATCAAGCTCAACATTGAAAGCTTCAATGTCAGTCACAATAATAAGCATAAGAACTGCACCTTAGTTACACTTCTGCTTACGTTTGTTGCTGTTTGCGGGACCTTTTTACCTGGTCAGTAGGGCTGCTGTATAATTTCTGTATTGGCCACTAAATAAGAAGCCACCGGCTGACAAACCCGTGACAACTTTGTTTGTTGAATAGTATCACCTAAACGTTCATATCAATCTGAAGATGGGTTTTACCCAAAACGGGTCATATAGTCATTGTTTTATTATTTAGTGGCTTCTTATTTAGTGAGCAATACACAATCTGTGCTGTACTCCTAAAGATCTGCAATATGTTCGTTTTTTCCTGCACGACTTTATATAACATTTATAACTTATTTTCTCCCGATGTCCAGACATAGTTTTCGTGGCGCTGCTGCCTTGATGTTGTTTAATCAAATTACACGCAAGTTATGTCGCTGAAATCATATTCGAAGGTCTTGTCAAAGCCACAAAAATAGTATATACCACTATTGAAACTCTCGGTATCATAATTCGGCAACTGTAATCCTTAAACAGTATTTGCGTGCGTCAGGGAGTTCGCTACAATGGCTGCTGTAACTTAATGGAAATTCTTTGTATACATATTTACTCGGTATTAGCTACTTCACTTTACGTATGGATTACTTACGATATAAATACCAACATCTATGTGAGCTACACGAGTACTAAAGGTTACGAAAACTGCGACAACAATCTGAATTTCAGCAATGGTGTCGGCTAGATATGTATTTTGAATGACTATTCGAGTTAATATACAAATGACACAAAGTAGTAGTCTCTCTACACCAACATATCAAGGAAAGAGGCCATTAATATTTTAGCTAACAGGAGGCAAAAGGTATCGTTGCTAAATACATGTGGAGTAAGCGATCAGTCTACATGTAATTGGGGATTTATTACGTGTGTTATTTCTCGATTCCATGTTAGATCCGTTGCTTTTTATTGTGTACATTAATGATCTCTCGTCTGTTACATTGCCAAATGTTAAATTTGTTTTGTTTGCAAATAATAGAAACATTGCAATAAATAGCAAGTGAAACACAGATTTAGAAATGGCTGCTAATCAAATTTTCACCGACGTTAATAAATGGTTTAAAGCTAATTCATTGTCATTAATCTTTGGAAAGACCCACTATGTGCAGTTCAGAACCTGTAAGAGATCTCCCTCCAGAATGTGTATAGCGCATGAAGATATACAGATAGAAGAGATTGACTGTGTTAAGTTTCTGGGATCACAACTCGATAATAAATTCAGCTGGAAAGTGCATACCACGTAACTGATGGACCATCTAAACAAGTCTGTATCTGCTATGCGAATTATGTCAGATGTAGAAGATTTTAATATAAAAAACTGTAATACTTTGCTTACTTTCATTCTTTTATGTCATGTGGGATCATATCCTTGGGTAACTCGTCAAACTGAGCAAAAGGTTTTAGAGTGCAGAAGCGTTCAATAAGTCTTATTTGTGGTGTAAATTCATGAGCAACGTGTAAAAACTTGTTCAAGGAACTGGATGATTTAACCAGTATATTTATTCATTAATGAAGTTTGTTACAAACAATGTATCTTTATTTCCAGCCAATAGCTCAATACGTAGTACCAGTACCAGGGATAAGAACAATATACATAAAGACCTAAAATCACTTACCTTGGTCTAAAATGGTGTCAGTTATTCAGGAACACACATTCACAGTAAATTTCCAGCAACCATTAAAAATTTAGTTTCAGGAAAATCACAGTTTAAACGGAGTTTGAAAGACTTTTGGTAGGCAAGTCCTTCTGTTGTATAGATGAATATCTAAACAGGAACTGTTAGACCAGCTTAGGTGAAAATGTATGTTAGATTTCAGTTCTACAGCACTTATTCACAACAGTCGAGATCAGTTGTTTTGTGTATGGTAAATTTATTGTATGGTAAATTTATTGCATGGTAAATTTATTAAAAGTGCATCATTATGTTTCATTCTGACAGTGTGTTAATTCTGTATATATTAGCAGTCCCACTTTACTGTAATGTATTCTCGTACTTTGACAAACTCTTGATGGATTATCTGTTAGACTTTCTGACATGTTCCTCACCCACGAGAATCGTCTCAATTTTGGATCTATGGAATGAAAACTGTATATATTCTAACCTAATATAAACTCAGGAAAGAATGTCACAGGATATCTGTGACGTGGTGCTTAGGTTTGTGGTCAATCTATTTCAGACGGTGTGGCACATATTATGAACAAAGAGACTGAGTGGCAATAGGATCACACCATTCTCTAGAAGCAGCAGTCTTCATACAAACAATTAAGAAAACAGCATTAAGCTGCCCTCAGTGCCACCCACACTTTTGGCTCCGACACACAGACGACAGAACATAAAGACAAGCAGAACGGCAAATTTTATATTAATATATTAACAAAAGACATAAGAACGTCGAGTTCATCCTAGAATAAGAAAGTAACGGTGCGATTCTGTTCCTGGGCGTGGTGGTCTACAGAACTCTCAGTGCAAAGCTGAGATACAGGGTCTACAGGATACCAATGCACAACAACTGTTACCTACATGTTGAATCCCACCATCATCATTTTCATAAGTGTTTCGTTGAAGACAAGCCGTAATTTCTAAGGGCTGAAGACAAACCAGAATTTTTATATTAAGGGTTGAAAATCCTCGAAGTGAGATCGCAAACATTTTTTTTTGTTTCATTTGACTACTAGTTTCAGCTACTCATGAGCCATCCTCAGACCACAAAAATAGTTTTGATCAGTGCAATTTCCATGACAGCTCAACACATCATGCTCACGATGATATCTGCTGAGATAGTACAAATACTGATTAAACTTTTTCAGTTACCAAGTTTTAACGGCATAACGCCTTAGGTTTACGACTTCGTTCTACTTGACAGGTTATGAACGGTGTAAAGTTATTTTACCTATAAGGTCTATATGCAAGTCTTCGGTTTTTTTTAAGTAAACCATGTGTCGAGTAGTCATGGCAATTACATTAATTACGAATGTTTTTATGATCTGAGGATGGGTCTTGTGTATGTGAAACTAGTAATCAAGTCAAACGTAAAGAATTTATTTGCGATCTTGACCTCAAGGATATTCAGCCTTTAATATAATAAGTGAAAGAGCTGCAGAACTCCTCCCTAGCCAATGACATTAAAACAATAAGAAGAGTTACAAACTAGTGGTGCACTCTTTTGCGTCAAAGGCATCAACGATAAAGTAGAAAAAGTGCTTCTCGGGGGAGGCTTCAAACTAATTTTCGAAGTGGCACAGGATCTCGAGTTTGGTATAGTTCTCTAACGATGCAGAGAAGGCCGCCAACATCGAAGGACTATACGAGTTAGTCAATGAGAGCGGTACCTAAATTCGAGAAACCTCTGTATGAATAATATTCCATATACACTGTCTCTCTCTTGTAACATTAACCAGTAGTACACTAGGGCCAACAGAATTTAAAAATTCGTCAATGGTTTTTTGACATCATCATAAACTCAATATATTGAAATAATTATTCACCATCAATATTCGTCTAGGTCATGAAAAAGGCCGTTCCAACACGATTGAATGTTCGCTTCTTTTATCGGTTTTAAATGTATAGAATAACAGAAGCTTCCTCTCTCCTCATGAATACTGGTCGACGCCGAGGTGGGGCGAATTGAGTGCCTCAACGACAAAGACGTGAATACAGCAGGTGCTACAACAGACGGGTAACTGCGGAGAGGTCAACAAACATGTGCTTCCTGGGGAGTGGCAACAGCCTTCGCAGATGTTGCAGGGACAAGTGTGTAGGTGACTGACTGATCTGGACCTGTATCGATGACGAACATGGCCTTGCTGTGCTGGTACTCCAAATAGCAGAGAGGAGGGGGAAACTTCATTCGTTATTTTTCCCCAGGGCATGAAGCTCATCTGTATAATGAAATGATTGTGGCATCCTCTTGGGGAAAATATCCCGGAGGTAAAATAGTTTTCCATTTCGATCACTAGGCGGAGACTCCACAAGAGTATTGGTACATCAGTAAACACAAATTAACGTTTAACAGGTCAGTTGTGGGATGTATATCACTTAATCGGATAGGCTGGTTAGGTAATTTAAAAAGGGAAAAGCATAGGCGTACTCCGGTAATCCATCGAAGACGGGGAACAGCAGCTGGACATCAAGTACTTGAATAATGAAAATAAGAAATAATCCCATAAAATAACATGCGGGCTACAACAGACAGATTAGTCTTGTTGTTGTTGTTGTGGTCTTCAGTCCTGAGACTGGTTTGATGCAGCTCTCCATGCTACTCTATCCTGTGCAAGCTTCTTCATCTCCCAGTCCCTACTGCAGCCTACATCCTTCTGAATCTGCTTAGTGTATTCACCTCTTGGTCTTCCTCTACGATTTTTACCCTACACGCTGCCCTCCAATACTAAATTGGTGATCCCTCGATGTCTCAGAACATGTCCTACCAACCGATTCCTTCTTCTAGTCAAGTTGTGCCACAAGCTCCTCTTCTCACCAATTCTATCCAATACCTCCTCATTAGTAATGTGATCTACCCATCTAATCTTCAGCATTCTTCTGTAGCACCACATTTAGAAAGCTTCTATTCTCTTCTTGTCTAAACTATTTATCGTCCACGTTTCACTTCCATACACGGCTACACTCCATACAAATACTTTCAGAAACGACTTCCTGACGTTTAAATCTATACTCGATGTTAACGAATTTCTCTTCTTCAGATACGCTTTCCTTGCCATTGCCAGTCTACATTTTGTATCCTCTCTACTTCGACCATCATCAGTTATTTTGCTCCCCAAATAGAAAAACTCCTTTACTACTTTAAGTGTCCCATTTCCTAATCTAATTCCCTCAGCATCACCCGACTTAATTCGACTACATTCCATTATCCTCGTTTTGCTTTTGTTAATGTTCATCTTATACGCTCCTTTCAAGGCACTGTCCATTCCGTTCAACTGCTCTTCCAAGTCCTTTGATGTCTCTGAAAGAATTACAATGTCATCGGCGAACCTCAAAGTTTTTATTTCTTCTCCAAGGATTTTGATACCTACTCCAAATTTTTCTTTTGTTTCCTTTACTGCTTGCTCAATATAAAGATTGAATAACATCGGGGAGAGGCTACAACCCTGTCTCATTCCCTTCCCAACCACTGCTTCCCTTTCATGTCCTTCGACTCTTATAACTGCCATCTGGTTTCTGTACAAGTTGTAAATAGCCTTTCGCTCCCTGTATTTTACCCCTGCCACCTTTAGAATTTGAAAGAGAGTATTCCAGTCAACATTGTCAAAAGCTTTCTCTAAGTCTACAAATGCTAGAAACGTAGGTTTGCCTTACCTTAATCTTTCTTCTAAGATAAGTCGTAGGGTCTGTATTGCCTCACGTGTTACAACATTTCTACGGAATCCAAACTGATCTTCCCCGAGGTCGGCTTCTATCAGTTCTTCCATTCGTCTGTAAAGAATTCGCGTTAGTATTTTGCAGCTGTGACTTATTAAACTGATAGTTCGGTAATTTCCGCATCTGTCAACACCTGCTTTCTTTGGGATTGGAATTATTATATTCTTCTTGAAGTCTGAGGGTATTTCGTCTGTCTCATACATCTTGCTCACCAGACGGTATGGCCAGAAGACACTTCAGAATATTTGGCCAGTCCAGCTGAACACCGACAAAGCACATCTTGCTCTGGCTTGCATGCCTATTCAAAACCTTGGTCACATGATCAATACTTTCGTCAGCCTCATTAATCTGACCACCATTCATGAAATCGGCATATTAAGACGTAATTTTAATAAAAACATTAAATACTCTATGATAACTTTTATTATTTACTCTTACATTTTTTCTCTACACATAGCATTAATATAATCAGCTTTATGTGTTTTCTTTGCCATATGCTGATGCTAAATAATACAACATCTTTACACCCACTGGCGTTCCAAAGAACAACACACAGTGAAATTAATAACCCTCAAACACGCTCGCTATTGAAAGTGAAGGCGGACTAGGAGATGGACAGAGTAAGGTGAGACGAGGAGGTGGAAGTGGACAAAGTGTAGAGTGACGTTAATAATTTCCTGGAGTAGTTTTCGACAGCAGAAACAAAAACCATCTGAAAGTTATTTACTTTTATGTTTCTGTAACTGTTGTTAAGTAACCAAGAGACTTCTTTTACGAAACATTAGTCTTTATGAACAAGGAAAATATTATCTTACCAACAATTAAGACTCTTACATCGACACCGGCCTCTTAAACAGAGTTTTGTAATTAACTCGAGAAACATAGAAATTCTACTTCAAAAATCTTCACAAACATGTTTTCATCAATTAAGTAAACTATAAGGAAAAAGCAATGTCTTTCAATAAAACAGGCAGTAGCTACGTGATGAATTAATTAAGTAGGTATTTGAGTTCATCACAGTCAAGACATACCTTTTTTCAATGGACTGCATTTTGTACATGTATTTTCGACATATAGAACATGTTGGGTATTTTTCTGTACTTAAAGCGTGGACATATGCGGCATCGAGATACCTTTGACTTTTTAGGCTGACTTGGTCTCTCTTGGTCTTGCGCTGCAGATTCGTCGAACCTCCTACCATTTGCAAAGAACTTACTCCATTGTAGTTTGTAAGTTGGTAGAAAAATATCTGGGATTAATTTTCGTCTCTTGGTATTTGCTTTAATCAATGCCATGCCACGTTTTTTATACAATCTCTGTGCATAATCTTGCTATTTTTCTCTATAACGTTTTTATCCCTAAAAATATCCAGATTGTCCTACTGTTTCCTCGTTTTCTTCGCGAAGGTCTTCTTCTGCCTCTTCATCTTCCTCTATTTGACTGTCATTTTCATTATCAGATGTTTCTGTTTCATTGTCACTAACTTCACCTACATCTTGAAAAGTTCCTGGTGTATGCAATGCATCAGCAACCTTCACTAGGTGAGAATAACTTCAAAGTCTGATCATCGTTCAAATGTCGCTCCATTAAGTTTAAAACAGTAACAAACAATTTGTTGTGATGGAAAATAAGAAAAGTAACATTTATAGATTCGTGGGATAGATTTCACCCCACTGGTACGTATCTACGGAAGTGGTAGCCGGTTAGCATGCGACTGCACAGGACGAAACCACAGTCGATGTTAAGATTACGTAAAACCCGAGTGAAACGTTGCAATAGGAACGTAACTGCAAACGAAAGAGTGACGCGTGGGGTAATATATTACCCCACCAACGACAGTTAACGGTTAAGCACGTTAACAAGCTTCAGCATGAAATTTGAAATTAGCATATGAATTGTTTAGTTGCTAATTCTATACTGCATAGTAACTCATGACCTAATACCTGTACAACGGAAATGGACCTTCTGATGTTCGTTGGTTTCATAGAAAAATTTATTTTGAAGTACCATTATTGCTGTCTACCACTTTTTCTTTGAATAAAGATAGCCTTTCTAAAACAGTGAAATCCAGGCAGACAATATTTTCGGGCAGAGCAAGATGCTGTTTTATGTAATGTCCAGAAGAAATCATCGTTCAGCTTTACATATCGCTCTTGATTAACACTTGTTGAGGGCTATGTGGATCCTTTCATGTCCGGTGGATGAATTATAACGATTGCCCTTTTCTTTCCAGATCGGTATACGAAAATTGTAATCCATACATGAACTGAGCTGGCAATCATTCTAATTGGGTACAATTTACATACAGAGTTCGATTGTATACATCTAAATAAGTCGACGAATCAAATACTATTTTGTTACAATCTCGCCGGCCGGAGTGGCCGTGTGGTTCTAGGCGCTACAGTCTGGAACCGCGGGACCGCTACGGTCGCAGGTTCGAATCCTGGCTCGGGCATGGATGTGTGTGATGTCCTTAGGTTAGTTAGGTTTAAGTAGTTCTAAGTTCTAGGGGACTGATGACCTCAGAAGTTGAGTCCCATAGTGCCCAGAGCCATTTTTTTTTTGTTACAAACTCGTCGCAAAGAGACCAGTCAAGTACCTTCAGCCCGTGTGTATGTGCTTGTCTTTATAATGTTAGTTAGTAGTCGTCTGTTTCAAAAAGAATATGCAGGTTTGACAGAAAGAGTATAAAAAGCTTATAAGGGTGTTACAGGACTGGTTACGTTGAGAAAAAAGGTCAAGAAATGAATTAGATACTCCTCGCCGTTGCCGAGTTAATTAACATTGAAATTAGCCAACCACCCCGTTTCGCATGCAAATTCAAGCGGTCCACCAGTACGATTTGTGCCAGTTGTTCTCATAGCGTAGACGATAGCCATGGAGGTAAAAAAGCAAGAAAGTTGTCGTTATGTCACAAACGTGAAGCTAACGTCCACCATCTTACATAACCCAAAACATTAGGTTAACGGTATTTAGACCTCCGTGGTTCACTGCGTTGACACTTCCCAGTGACGTACCCAGTTTCGACCATTGACGATATCTATTGAGTCTTGAGGTAATATTCCAAATACCATCTGGTGCTCTGGCTGTGTGAAAACCGATTTGTTTAACAAAAAATGCTTTCTTGCGTCATTTAGGTTGTACTAATCGATCCGATTTTATTATAAAGTTTAAACGAATCGTAATAATTAATTATGGATGGGTCTGCCATTTTGCAAGTACACAAAATATCCTTTTTTCCATCATCCAGACATGTTTCACCACAGTTTCAGCATACTCAATGGGCTTACTATTATTTTACTTTTATTTTACAGTGTGTACACCCTATGGCTGCCAACGAAAATCAACCACAGGTATAAATTAGTACACCATGTCCTCATAGTAGTATTTTGTTAGTCCTTTATCTACAAAAGTGCTTTGGTGTAGTCAAGCTGAATGGTTCCCCCAGCTCGTTTGTAAATACTGCGTCCTGTTATGTTGCTGTGACTTGGACGCACGTTTTAGTACACAGATTTGTGCTGTAGAAGACGCACAAGATACGAAAGCTTGCCTAACTTCTGTCCTCATTGCACACATTTATGGGCTAGCAAAGACCACGTAGATAAAATTTTGGCAAACATGACAATAAAACTATTACGAATACGAGTTGACAGCTGTAAATGCAAAGAGCAAAAAGTAGTACCAGTAAGGAAACAATCATTGATTTCGGAGTTCCAGCTTCATTTGCTGCCCATGCAGATACAGTAAAAGCGGAATTAAATGGGTTACGAAAGCACCCTTTTCACGTCACTTCCTTCTGTTCTGTATTATGCAAGATATTTCAGTAAAAAACAAGTTATATTAACGAGGCCAAATCTGTCGTATTACTAAAGCAAATACGCATTCAAGAGCGGAAAAAAGAACGATAATGCTTTCCTGACACTGAGTTATTCATGTAAGGACTTTAATTTTTAGTACTTAAGAGATTTGTTGCGTGCACGTGACAGAAAGTATTAACAAGGAGTAGTCGTAAACAGTAGTATGCTATCGATTTGGCCTATTTAAGATAGTGAGATTAAGTTTATAGCGCCACCTCCCTTGTTCTCTTAACTTCATAGTAATAGGGCACGACAGGAGGCAGCTGAGCCTTTGGTTCGGGTTCGATCCTTGCTACCGTCCCGTGTCCAATTTTTGTTTTCGCCTCCTGTCCGGTTTTAGGAAACGAAGAACACGTCTAGCGACTGTCTCTGGCAGGCCGTTTGACTGCAGGCACAACGGCCTGATTGGCTGACTTCAATGCTAATTAACTCGGAAACGGCACAACCAACTGAATTTTTTTCCTAACAGTTATTTCTCAGTAAAGCCTGCCCTGCAACACCCTTACACTTTCGGTTTCTGAGTGCCCAGTTCATTACATTTACGATACATCAGTACTTCCATCATTTGAATACGTGTGTACGTAACATATGAAGTATCTGATATTACATAGCTCTTGGAAACATTTCTTCAGATTCATAGTAGACGACAATATTTCCAACGTGTTTTTGTTGCTCCTCAAAGACCCCCCCCCGTAAACACGTCAGTTGATGACGCAAATCTGCTTCTAAGAAAAAGTCTGACGAATGAGATTGTCATTAAAAGCAAATCTGTCCATCAAGTAGCAGTGTAACCGATTCTGTCTGGAAAGTGGCAACTTGAGAATTATTATGAAACACGCCCAAACAGTTAATGGCTGGGTGTGTCGAATGATAAGTGTTTTACACCTGTCTCCACTCGATAAATGTAATCGACTCTCCAAGCTTTCGACGAACATCTGAAGTTCTGCTCGCAAAAGCAGTAAATGGGAAACATATATAGATGGAACAGACCTGCGGTTCTATTCGGTAATGAAGCTGTTCGTATGAACATGAAATAAGAGACTGCATATGTGGATAACTGACAGAGCTAATGCCTCAACTTGTTTTTAGAAAGAAAGTATTTAACGCAATACCATGTCGTTATTAATCACGTGATACACCTTTAGTTTTCATTAAAGTCAACATTTAGACTCTATAGTAACGCATTGGAGTGACTATTTCTTGTCGAGATGCGGATCTCATGAATGTTTTCGTACATCATGATCACCCTAAAAATTCGGCACCGAAATGCCATTGCTTTCAGATATTAAACACGGATGTGATTACACGACGGTGGGCAATTTAATCCGACTCTAACGTGGAATGAATAATTTCTTCCTACACAGTCCAAATGTAGCTTTCTTGGCGTAAACTACGCTTGAAATGGCGATACAGCCGAATTTGTTCCAGGAGTCATAATATTGACAACACATTACACAGTCTGTGAAGACAAACGGAGATGTGGTTCGGTGTGGCCCATTACAAGCCGAAAACATCGAAAGAGACATCCACTGGAAGAAATTCTGAAATAGCTTAATACAAAGTGCTGATATTCTTCGTGTATACGTTTATATAAAACGTGATCCAGTCACATTAATGTCACTACCGCCTATTTTCGACATAAAGGCGGAATGAATACTCACAGACGGCAGCTGATAGTAATAGCAGGCGAGGGTATATAAAGCGTGTCGTGGGGACGCGGAAAACAGTGTAGTCCTTGTCGTAATGCCTAACGGGCTTCCATACCGAGGGTGGAAGCACTTCCGAAACGGCTAAATTTTTTAACTTTCGAATGCCGCACTGTAGAGCTGTGTACGAGTGAACAGATGTGCAGCTGTTGAGCAGCTCACTATCCAGATGAACCAAGGGCTACGAACAGCGTCTCCTCAGTGATCGTTCGGTGAATGTCGTTGCTGCGTATGTGCTTCCACAGCGGGCGTCCGGTTCACCCTTCGTGATTAGAGTTCATTGGGATGAAGGCTGGAATTTGCATGCACTACGGTAATTGGGCGTCCACTGAATGGTAACAGGTGCCCTTTCCAGATGAATCACGTTCTTGCTCCATAGAACATGGCCTCTGGCGTGTATGGCCCTGCAACAACCATCGTAAGGATCCACGATGGAGGAGGGACCGTTATGGTCTGGGAAATGTTTTCAGGGCATTCCTTGAGTTACCTCGTCATTTTTCAAGGCACAGTGGATCAATAGAGGTATGTATCTATACTTGCGGACCATGCCCACGGCTTAATGAAGTTTGTTGTAAATAATACATCTCTTTTTCCAACTAACTATGTAAGTAGGCTGTTTAGGTATTTTTATTGGTAACGTCACCTCTGTATGAAAATCACTGGCTGTGCTGTGTGCAGTCTGTGACTGCTTTGCATTGTTGAAATACTCGCCATTGTAGTGTTAGGCAGCTGGCTGTGAACAGCGCGTAGCGTTGCGCAGTTGGAGGTGAGCCGCCAGCAGTGGTGGATGTGGAGAGAGAAATGGCGGAGTTTTGATATTTGTAAGAATAAATGTTATGAACTCCTATATATATTATGACTTTTGATGATATTAAGGTAAATACATTGTTTGTTCTCTATTAATATCTTTCAAATGGCTCTGAGCACTATGGGACCCAACATCTTAGGTCATAAGTCCCCTAGAACTTAGAACTACTTAAACCTAACTAACCTAAGGACATCACACACACCCATGCCCGAGGCAGGATTCGAACCTGCGACCGTAGCAGTCCTGCGATTCCGGACTGCAGCGCCAGAACCGCTAGACCACCGCGGCCGGCTAATATCTTTCATTTGCTAACTATCCCTATCAGTAGTTAGTGCCTTCCGTAGTTTGAATCTTTTATTTAGCTGGCAGTAGTGGTGCTCGCTGTATTGCAGTAGTTCGAGTAACCAAGATTTTTGTGAGGTAAGTGATTTGTGAAACGTATAAGTTAATGTTAGTCAGGGCCATTCTTTTGTAGGGATTTTTGAAAGTCAGATTGCGTTGCGCTAAAAATATTGTATGTCAGTTTAAACACAGTCATGTATAATTTTTCTAAGGGGACGTTTCATATGTCGACCCTTAGCCGAGGATACCTCACTGGAATCTTCAGATTTTTTTCTTGTAGTTTGTGTAATTAGTGTTGCTATTGTTTATTGCTAGCGCGTAATTGTAGAGAGAATCTCCTTTATAGTTGCAGCCTTTCATTGTTGTACAGTAAAACAGTTGTGGCATGCATGTAGATTTGCACCAAGTATTTCGCTGCTGCGCTTGCAATTAACGAGATATTATTTTCAGTGCTATGTTAATGTGTTCTCTTATTTTTGCTCTTCAAATTGTGCTTTTCTGTGTTATCTTGTGAAATATTGTGACAATAATGGCGTGTGAAAAACGTAACACTAGGCTCCAAAGTAAACTGAGAAATAATAGTGACGACGAGCGTAGCTTACCAGCACCACTGTGTAATGAATTAACAGACATTCAAAGTAGTAGTTTGGTAACTCTGCATAGGGAAATGGAGCGTACGTCAAATAATGGTGTAGACAGTGAAACAAGTAGTCAACAGGGAAGCATTATCGATCGATCGGTCGGCAACAGCTCGCCTCAGGAATACGAAATGACAGGACACAATCTTGCAAATACTGCAGATTCAGGATTTGGGTCCTCCCCGTTCTCTCAAATAAGTCAAGACACATTTTCTGCTCGTCAAAATATAAATGTTGTCGGTGCAAACGCAGTGCCGAAAAGCATAGAGGAACCGATTCCAGACACTAACACATTATTATTGCAATTAATGCAGCAAAAGAAACAAAATCAGAGACAAACACAGCAACAGTTAGACACAATGGAACAAAATCTTCAAAAGTTAGACATAATGGAATAAAATCTTCCAAAGTTAGACACAGTGGAACAAAAACTTAAAAAGTTAGACACAATGGAACAAAATCTTCAAAAGTTAGACACCACGCTTGAACAAACACGTGAAGATTTAACTACTGAGTTACATAACATCGAATCGAAATGTCAAAAAGTCTGTAATGACGTAAAAACACAAATTTGTGAGCATTTCCAACCTATTTTTTCGCGTCATGAAAATGCATTACAGAATCACGAAGCAGCCATAAAAGAACTGCAAACTATTGTTCATGAAAATCACGACACCTTACAAGCTAAAATTGACTCAGTTGCATCTACCGATTCGGTTACGGAACTTGCAAAAACTCAGGAAAACTTGAAGGACACAGTAGATTCGATTTCAACACAAATGGACACTCTGAAACTTGGTTCAGAAAAACACACTGAGGAAATGTGTTCACTATCGGAGAAAGTAGCCGAACTTTCGGATCAGGTCACTAACTTATCTACAAAGGTAGATGATGATCTGAATGACACAAGACCTGTAGCCTTCATTGACACAGAAGAGTATGAACAAATTAGAAAATTCAAACAAAATCAAAATCAAATCAATACACAGTACAAAAGAGAAATCCGGGAAGTACAAGATCAGTTGACGCAGGTAATACAAGAATTACATACACTCCTGGAAATTGAAATAAGAACACCGTGAATTCATTGTCCCAGGAAGGGGAAACTTTATTGACACATTCCTGGGGTCAGATACATCACATGATCACACTGACAGAACCACAGGCACATAGACACAGGCAACAGAGCATGCACAATGTCGGCACTAGTACAGTGTATATCCACCTTTCGCAGCAATGCAGGCTGCTATTCTCCCATGGAGACGATCGTAGAGATGCTGGATGAGCATTTCCAACCTATTTTTTCGCGTCATGAAAATGCATTACAGAATCACGAAGCAGCCATAAAAGAACTGCAAACTATTGTTCATGAAAATCACGACACCTTACAAGCTAAAACTGACTCAGTTGCATCTACCGATTCGGTTACGGAACTTGCAAAAACTCAGGAAAACTTGAAGGACACAGTAGAGATGCTGGATGTAGTACTGTGGAACGGCTTGCCATGCCATTTCCACCTGGCGCCTCAGTTGGACCAGCGTTCGTGCTGGACGTGCAGACCGCGTGAGACGACGCTTCATCCAGTCCCAAACATGCTCAATGGGGGACAGATCCGGAGATCTTGCTGGCCAGGGTAGTTGACTTACACCTTCTAGAGCACGTTGGGTGGCACGGGATACATGCGGACGTGCATTGTCCTGTTGGAACAGCAAGTTCCCTTGCCGGTCTAGGGATGGTAGAACGATGGGTTCGATGACGGTTTGGATGTACCGTGCACTATTCAGTGTCCCCTCGACGATCACCAGTGGTGTACGGCCAGTGTAGGAGATCGCTCCCCACACCATGATGCCGGGTGTTGGCCCTGTGTGCCTCGGTCGTATGCAGTCCTGATTGTGGCGCTCACCTGCACGGCGCCAAACACGCATACGACCATCATTGGCACCAAGGCAGAAGCGACTCTCATCGCTGAAGACGACACGTCTCCATTCGTCCCTCCATTCACGCCTGTCGCGACACCACTGGAGGCGGGCTGCACGATGTTGGGGCGTGAGCGGAAGACGGCCTAACGGTGTGCGGGACCGTAGCCCAGCTTAATGGAGACGGTTGCGAATGGTCCTCGCCGATAGCCCAGGAGCAACAGTGGCCCTAATTTGCTGGGAAGTGGCGGTGCGGTCCCCAACGGCACTGCGTAGGATCCTACGGTCTTGGCGTGCATCCGTGCAACGCTGCGGTCCGGTCCCAGGTCGACGGGCACGTGCACCTTCCGCCGACCACTGGCGACAACATCGATGTACTGTGGAGACCTCACGCCCCACGTGTTGAGCAATTCGGCGGTACGTCCACCCGGCCTCCCGCATGCCCACTATACGCCCTCGCTCAAAGTCCGTCAACTGCACATACGGTTCACGTCCACGCTGTCGCGGCATGCTACCAGTGTTAAAGACTGCGATGGAGCTCCGTATGCCATGGCAAACTGGCTGACACTGACGGCGGCGGTGCACAAATGCTGCACAGCTAGCGCCATTCGACGGCCAACACCGCGGTTCCTGGTGTGTCCGCTGTGCCGTGCGTGTGATCATTGCTTGTACAGCCCTCTCGCAGTGTCCGGAGCAAGTATGGTGGGTCTGACACACCGGTGTCAATGTGTTCTTTTTTCCATTTCCAGGAGTGTATTTCAGAGGACACTCGCTCTCGAGTACGGGAAGAGGGACATAGAAATACGGAACAACCACAAAATAATAACACAGGACACTTCGGAAATTATGAAAGAAATTGAGAAGGCGCATTGGATTTTGAGATGGAACCGCCGACACAACGTGACAATGACCGATATGCGACTCGCCGACGTGATGATTTTGACTATAAGCTGTTCATTACTACACGTAAATTCAAAACATTTAAGAATTCTGGCAACGACATTCATCCACAAGCGTGGCTCCATCAATTCTCTCATTGTTTTCCTCCCAACAGGTCATTGGAGCACAGGTTAGAATTTATGTGTGGCTACTTGGAGAATGAACCAGCTGTAAGAAAGCAATCGGTCATTCACGATTGTCACAGTGATGGAGAATTTTATCATGCCTTCCTCTCAGCATATTGGTCTCAAGCCACACAAGACCGAGTAAAACATTGCATCATAATGATGAAACATTTCGAACAATCTGAATTTTCCAGTCTTGTCAAATATTTTGAAGACATGTTGCATAAGAATCAGTACCTGTCAAACCCATACAGCCCCTCAGAACTCATCCGCATTTGCTTAATCAAATTACCTGAACATTTACGACATATTATTTTGGCAGGACGTTGCAAAGACGACATTGAAGTTTTTCAGGGACACCTACAAGAATTAGAAATTGACACAGACAGTCGCCGCATGCGAAAACAGGAAAACAATCACTACAGGTCACATCCGTCACAATTCCGTGGCGACAGAAACAATAACTGGACACGACAAGTCTATTCTTACAACGCAAATCGTGACCAAAACAGACACCACTCCTATGACAGCCACTGGCAGAGTAATACTAGTTACAGAGAAAGATCGCATTTCCGTAGTAATGAATATGACAGAGATTACCATAGAAACAGACAATATGGGAACCAAAACAATTATTATCAAGGGAGGCAGAATAACTTCAGACGCAACAGTTCGGCGCAGAGTTACGATTCAGGGAGAAATTCTCCACCACATGACGGACAAGGAAGAAACTACGGAATCTACCGACATGACGACAGACGATATATTCGTAACGACAGACCTGAATTGCATCAGCACTGGCGGGATTCAAACAGGGCAGGGCCTTCTCGTCAGAGTGAATTTGTAGAAGTTAGGTCCCCAAATCCCAATAACGACGCGCGCCAACAGAGAGACAGACAATGACTCGCACCGCAGGCAGCCGCGCGCGCCGGCTGGCTCAGAGAAAAATAACATAGACGCTAACCTTGAGAAAAAAATTCCAGTATTCCTTACCGACATATACCACATGATAATTGCGTTAAAGTTGAAACTCTGCGTACTTGGAAGAGTAAAGGTTTACACCACATTTCACATGTAAAACTGTTTATTGAAAGATAATTTGCTTTTTAACTTAGTCTTTGCCATAAAATTTTTCACTACATGCTGCTAGTACAATTTGTCACACTGAGACACTGTTAACATGCAGCAATGTTTGAAGTTAAATATCCAGTCTAGAACCTAGGGAACATTTTTAAACAGAAATTACGGTTACATTGTTATAGTGAACAGACGACACAGTGTTGTATTTGTACATTCATGCTTGTTAGTTGCACGATTACGTAACGACTATAAGGCTCACATACTTAGAACATTTACCAGTACTGCTAATGAGATTTTAATGCAACATTTTGGTTTACTTGAAATTTGGTGTATCATGAGGTAAGTACATTGGCGTCTACAGAACTTAGCTTTCGGAGGACGATAACTACGACACTTCCACAGAGATTATCTTACAGCAAGACGCACATTTAGCGCTACAGGACACGTATTTCAGTGATTAATTTTGTACTTAAAACATTTATTTTTAAAGATATTTGAAGTACAATGATTCAAAGGTTTTCCGTGATACATTTCATTCCATTGCTGTAATCTATAACACCTGAGGGTATAATTACATTAATCCTCAGGGGAGTGCACGCTTACTTTGTGTACCATGTGTTTGGCAAGCACAAGGAGCCCTAGCTAATATGGTATTCGCTTATACAACCTTACACATCGGTACCATATTTCTCTAATACACAAATTACACAGCTACCTGATTATTTAACAGAGAAACAAACGTTTTTTTACTACGTCAGTGACAGATGTTTGCGCAATTACACAGTTTGATAACTTCACACTTATGAAATTGTATTTTGTATCTACTTTGTGAACTGTTCATATATTTTTCAGAACCTTTGTGATACTATGAGAGCTTTGAATGATGTGTTTGGTATGGGATCATGATTTTTGAAGTACGTTTGAGGTAGATGAGTTTATTGAAGATCTTGAAATTATTGCAGAATGCTACGACGTTTTTGAGATTTGATTGAGGTGTTATGATGTTATTATTATGACGATGATGTGTATTATGCTGTTGAGGTATGTTTATGATCAATGAGATGATGCCATATGAGGAATTTGATTATGCTACATATTTATTATAACGAAATATTGAAGAATGTCTACGAATATGTATATGTGTAATAAGGTAAGAAATAATGAGTAGTGGTTAGGGACGCTGATTTGTGAAAAAGGTTGTTGGAAACCAAGAATCGTACTTTAAGAGTTATGAAATGTGTGTAAATGCATGAATGTATCACAATGCCGATGAAAACGTTTTGAACACTGTTATATTCATAGGATTTTGTTTCTACACATTTGCAACGCAAATTCTCGACCGGTGAAATTTTTTATATGAGACTGTCACTGTAATCCAAACTGGTGTCGTAAATATTTCGATAAGAAAGTTAAGTGAGCACCTGCACGTAATGCGTCGTGGGCACCCAGCTGGGCGACAGTCGCCTGAAAAAAAAAAAAAAAGCCATTAGCGTGTGCATTTCAGAGGTACAGGTGGAGAAAAAAAAAGGGAGGCCATTATCCTCGCTATTGACATTCCTTTGTAGAAAGCATCGCAAATACGACACGCTCATAACCTGGAAACATTCTTACATCTGCACACCTGAATATGACAAGCGTCTTTCTTGAGAACTGAGAGAATTTTTACTGCCTTATGAAATGCCATATGGCTAATGAATGATGTTTCATGCCGTCCTTTGTACATAGTTGCTCATTTTCTTTAATATCTAGTTTCTAGCTGCACTGCAGCATTGGTTAAAATAAAATTTTATAGATGTACTAATATAAATATTTTCTGTCTACAGATCGAGTAAATAATATTTTTTTTTTAAATGAGGGAGCACAAAAAGACAATTTCCTTCACAGGAACTGCATTCATAATTTTCTTTTCAAGTACTTGGTAATTTTTTGTAGAATTAGTTTTTGTGGTGCACCAATTTAATGACATAGATATTAAGATGTGAACAGACATTTCCCTCATCTGCATTGTTGTCTTTGGTGTACTATTTTTTCTGCTTGAGCTTTGTCATGTTTAGGTATAAGTTATTTCATTTTCTGCTACTGGTTGCCAGGCATAGCGTTACTGAATTTGACATTATGTTACTCTTCTGAGCCAGTTTACTACTGATTTATTTTTCTTGTTTGCTGCTCATCGCCTTATATTAGTTGTAATTTATGCTGCTTGCTTTGCCATTTGTATTTTTGATCATTGCTGTGCGTGTTAATTGTTTTGTGCTGCTGCATTGCCGCATCCCTTAGTTCAGCATCTGGGCTCAGTAGATAAAAATTAGCTTAAGAGGGGGTAGACTATATAAGAAACTGACTATGGACAATAGGGAGAAAATGCATTGAGAAGTTATATGAAAAAGATTTGGGCCAAAATGAGTATTGTACCCTGAGAAATAATTATTTTGAAAGAAATATGAATAGAATACAGAAAGCAGGTATAGATAGGACTTTTTGGGAATAATGACGAATGAAGGGAGATCTCCGAGAAGTAGAGGAAGTTTTGTTTGCAAAATACTGCAGTAAAAGAAATGCTGTCCTTTCCTCCTGTGTCATCCCACTATGTGTTTGTGTTCCCTTGCGTATTTTTGTTTTTCCTGTCTTTATGTGTTTAGCTAACAAGATTTATGTTGTAGAATTTTTCAAATACTATGTTATTTTCTTGATAAAGGTGTTTAGACATTATTTATTCTGTTTTGTTTTAATGCTCATGTGTGAAGTTGATGTTTCAAAAGTTATTCTGATCTTTTGTGTAGGTACTTATGTCATAATTCCTGTAACACTGATGTATATGTTTATTTCTATTCCTTTGTAAAGCCCCCATTACTACAAATGTTATCTGTATTGTTATGTTCTTTAATGATGTATTTTGTACCTTTGTTATTGTACTTTTATGTTATCAAATTGTAATTGTTACCAGTTCTTCAAATTAAGTATCATTTCAGTGCACACGTTTCTGTTGGCCATAATATATGCACAGTATGTGAAAAGTTGGGACTGCTAGTGTTTGCACGTGTGTTAAAAATTCAGCAAGGGACTGGATAACAGCATTGCTGGTTCTAAGGACATTTGAAAAAAAATTTTTTGTGAGTGCACGAGTGGTGGTTTATGGACTTGCTATATTGTCCGCAAGACTCTTCGATGGTGAGTGTGCACCTGCACAGTCGCAGCAGATGGCTGCTGGCCATCTCTACAAGGACTACAGTGGGTCTGCATCTTTGATGACCCACCAATACCATTATTTCTACAAGGACTACAGTGGCTCTGCACCTTTGGTGGCCCACCAATACCATAATCTCTACCAGCACTACTGTGGGTCTGCTCTGTGATGACCTACCTACCAATATTCTTCAAAACTTCGACTGACTCTGCGGTGGGTTTGCTCTGTTGTGGCCCATTACCTGTCTGCATGTCAAGAGTCAGCACTGTCTTTCCGTTGGAAGGACAACACTACTTCTTCAAGACTGCATGGAAATCCACCACTTCCATGTGCAGTTTCTTTTACTGCTCAGACTTTGAGAAAAACGCTGCAATTTTACTGTGATGAATGCTCAGGACTGTCTTTATGGACTGTGAGCAAATGTTAGCTTTTGACCAACAATGTATCAATAAGTGTGTGCATTTGATATCTTTGTTATTGTAATAATGAAAAATTTTATCAAATCATTATTGGCCACTGCCCAAAACAATTTGTAAATTTTTTTGTGGGGAGCATGGGGGCTATGTAAGTAGGCTGTTTAGGTTTTTTTATTGGTAACGCCACCTCTGTATGAAAATCACTGGCTGCGCTGTGTGCAGTCTGTGGCTGCTTTGCATTGTTGTAATACTCGCCATTGTAGTGTTAGGCAGCTGGCTGTGAACAGCGCGTAGCGTTGCGCAGTTGGAGGTGAGCCGCCAGCAGTGGTGGATGTGAAGAGAGAAATGGCGGAGTTTTGATATTTGTAAGAATGGATGTTATGAACTCCTATATATATATTATGACTTTTGATGATATTAAGGTAAATACATTGTTTGTTCTCTATTAATATCTTTCATTTGCTAACTATCCCTATCAGTAGTTAGTGCCTTCCGTAGTTTGAATCTTTTATTTAGCTGGCAGTAGTGGTGCTCGCTGTATTGCAGTAGTTCGAGTAACCAAGATTTTTGTGAGGTAAGTGATTTGTGAAACGTATAGGTTAATGTTAGTCAGGGCCATTCTTATGTAGGGATTTTTGAAAGTCAGATTGCGTTGCGCTGAAAATATTGTATGTCAGTTTAAACACAGTCATGGATAATTTTTCTAAGGGGACGTTTCAACTACTTAGTATCCAGTATCAATACTAGGAATAACAACAATAAACATAATGATTTAAAACACTTACTCTTGCCCAGAAAGGTGTCCAGTATTCAGCACCACATATTTTCAATAAGTTACCAGCAACCATGAAGTGTTTACTGTCAGACAAGGCACAATTTAAACATAATTTAAAAGAATTTTTGGTGGACAACTCCTATTCCATCCATGAGTTTCTCAACTAGTGCAGTAGACCATTTTAATGAAAATTTATTATAGTTTAATTTTTGACAATACTTGGTTGTAACAGCCAGAAAACCAGCACATGTCTGAATGGTGGATTTAATGAAAGCAGAAATAAGTATTAAACCTGTAAATATTAGAAGTTTAAATTTAATTCATGTACATAATTTTACTGTTTAATGACTGAGGATCATTAAAATTGATGAAACTCAAGTTTTTCTAATCAAATTTTTGTAATGTGTTTATCTGACACGTTCCACGCCCAGGAGGATTCCCTCTTTTATGCGTCTATGGAATGAATAATTAATCTAATCTGATCTAATCTACACGCAGTTTGTTGTTTCCTCGGCATAATGTCATCTACCAGCAGGACAATGCAACGTGTCACATAGCTCACAGTATAGGTATTGTGTTTCACTGTTTAGAGGCACAAAACGCGTGGGTGTTTACAGCTCGTTACTAAACGCAAATAAGTAGGAGGCCGAGTGGATTGGAGCTGAAGGAGTCCAGGTTGCAATAATATGCGGTACGGCACACTGTTAGAGAGAAGGATTATTATTAAAGAAACACATAGTACAATGAAATTACTTATCTTCAGCAGTTTGTAGGACTGCAGTTGCGGCTGTCAACTGACAATCTCGTAACATGGAATACCATGAACTAATACAACATATTCTCAGGGACTAAGCCTGATGGGCCCTCCTCGAACAATCAATGCATACATTACAGAACTGGCTGAGGGCCGATTATGAAAGTGCGTCTGCCTAGGTTGAAATCTAGCTACGAAGTGAGCGAGGCACACTCCAGTTCCGTCGAGCTGCCCAGCCCGCTAGAGTGCGCTGTGCTCGGCAGACGACGGGCTGCCAACCTTGTGTTGGTGCGGCGTTGTAGTAGTATCTGTGGCAATGAAATGCCGTGTGGCTAGGGCCTCCCGTCGGGTAGACCGCTCGCCTGGTCAAGTCTTTCGATTTGACGCCACTTCGGCGACTTGCGCGTCGATGGGGATGAAATGATGATGATTACCACAACACAACACCCAGTCCCTGAGCGGAGACAATCTCCAACCCAGCCGGGAATCGAACCCGGGCCCTTAGGATTGACGGTCGGTCACGCTGACCACTCAGCTACCGGGGGCGGACATCTGTGGCAATGATACTACAGTAGATGCCAGGTTCGAAGAGCAGTAGGTTATTGTACACCACCAGACTCTCACTATTTAAACTAATCGAGAATGTGTGGGACCACCTGGATCGGGCTGTCAGCGCCATGGATCCTCACCCGAGAAAACTAGTGCAGCTGGCCTCAGCACTGCAGTCTCCACATCCTTGTCGACACCTTTCACTGACTCCTCCTGCACGTCCGCGCCGCAACAGATGGTTATTCAGGCTTTTGACAGGGGGTTACATTAATGTGACACAACGGTGTATCTTCTTGCTTATGTGGCCACTCAATAAAGCCTACTGAAACAAATATGCAACTACAGTAAAGACATGTCCCCGTACGATCCCAACATGCCGTTAGAAGTGAACAGGCAGGTTTCTCCCAGTTCGCATTATGGGTGACAGCTGTCAAATCCCGTCCTGCCAATCTGATTTAGGTTTGCCGTGGTTGCCCTAAATCACTTAGATCAAATTCCAGAATGGTTCCTGTGGAAGGACAAGGCCGATTTCCTTCCTCTTCCTTCAATAATCCAAGCCTATTCTGTGTCTATAACGACCTTATTGTCGATGAGGCGCTATAGTGTAATGTACTTCACACCGATTTTCCAGTTTCTCACGACTGCTACTGACATTGGAACAATTTATTCAGAATGTAGTTTTTTTTTTTTTCTTTTTGACTCATCAATCCCTCCACGAATTCGTCTCCTGTGCCAACCTGTTCACCTCAGAGTAGCACGTACAACCTACGCCCTCAATTATTTGCTGGATTTATTCCAATCTCTGTCTTCCCCTACAGTTTTTGCACTCTACAGCTTCCACTAGTACCATGGAACTTATTCCCTGATGTCTTAATAGAAACTCTATCATCCTGTCCCTTCTCCTGGTCAGTGTTTCCCACATATTCCTTTCCTCTCCAATTCTGTGCAGAACCTCCCAACTCCTTACCTTACCAGTCCATCTAATTTTCAACATTCGTCTGTGCCTCCACATCTCAGCCCCTCGAGTCTCCACTGTACTGGTTTTACAACCGTCTATGTTTCACAGCCGTACAATGCTGTGCTCCAAATATACATTCTCAGAAATTTCTTCCTCAAGTTAAGGCCTATGTTTGTTACTAGTAGACTTTTCTTGGCCAGGAATGCCGGTTTTACCAGTGCTGTCCTGATTTTGATGTCACAAGTTATTTCGCCGCCTAGGTAGTAGATTTCCTTAACTTCATCTGCTTCCTGACCACCAACCCTGATGTTAAATTTCTTGCTGTTCTCATTTCTACTACTACTAATTACTTTCATTTTTCTTCGATTTCCTCTGAGTCCATGTTCTACACTCACTACCCCTAATTTTCAGGGGATTTCGAACTTCTCGAAGACTTTTCCTTGTCGACAAATCCTTGAACGTGTCTTGATTTTCCTTTAGTCTTGTTTTCATTATCAATATCAACGTCAGAATTGCCTCTCTGGTGTCTTTACCTTTCCTAAAGCCAAACCGATCGTCTTCTAATACATCTTCATTTTTCTTTTCCATTCTTCTGTATATTATTCTTGTCAGTAACTTGGATGTATGAGCTGTTAAGCTAATTATGCGATAATGCTCGCACTTATCAGCTCTCGCAGTCTTCAGAATTATATGGAAGATATTTTTTCCGAAATCAGATGGGTGTCGCCAGATCATACCTTGTACACAACAATTTGAACAGTCGTTTTGTCAACACTTCCGCCAATGGCTTTTAGAATTTCTGATGGAATGTTATCTATACAGTCTAAATTATTTGATCTTAAGTCCTCAAAAAGCCTTTTAAATTCTGATTCTAATACTGGATCCGTTATCTCCATAAATCCACCCCTGTTTCCTTTTCTATCTCATCAGGCAAATCTTCCAACTCTTAGCCGCCTTCAGTGTACTCTTTGCATCTATGCTGAGTAAGTCCTTTGAACAATAATTTATTTTCGATTTCTTCATGTTTTCCATACAACCATTTCGTCTTAGCTTCTCTACATTTCCTATAATTTTCATTCCTCAGTGTCTTATTTTGCTGTGTTTCTGAATTCTCCGGACATTTTTGTACTTCCTTCTTTCATCGATCAACTGAAGTTATTCTTATGGTGCCCGTGGTTTCTTGGGAGTTACGTTCTTTGTACCTATGTTTTACATTGACTTTTTAGTGTATATTGTATCGTATCTAATCCCTTGATTTTCATAATTATTGCTGTGAGACCCTACAGAATACATAGCAATTTTTCCGCCATGTTTCTCAGTACTGTAGTCTCCGTTGCAGTAATTAGTAGCTCCAGTATTGCTCTTTCTTGTTCTTAGAACTATTAACTTATATTTAGAAAAATATCTGTGTTTTAAGCAATTGTTGTTAGCACTTTGGAGGCAGGTTGAAAACCCGAAGGGATATTTTGCTATTAATTTCGTTTTCGCTGGAGCTGTTGCAGGATTAATTCTCTTTTTTTGTTTAGTTTCAGGAACTTCTTCCGTAAATTGCCTATCATTAGTCATTTTCTGATTTTCTGATACTCGTTTCCTTTACTTTCCTCGTCTGTTGGTACACAACAATCCCGTAAGTAAGTGATTGTGTCTTCAGTTCGGTTCTTCGACATTATCATAGTGTTTGTGTTCCCAATTTTCTCGCATCTTAAGTTATAGACTAAGTTCCAAGGTTAATCTGGGTGTTCAGTTATAATATTCTCTCCGCGACTGATTTTGCGTTTTACATACAATAGTATAAATTCTTCCCGGTTTTGTCCCTTTCTGGGTTCCTCATAATTATTTCTCCATTTGATAAAGTAGCCTTAGTGCATTGGCCTTTTTCCTCTTTCCACTCCTCTAATTGTCCACAGGGGATCTGATTTGTTGTAAGTGGGCCACACAGAAGTTGCATATATGTGTAAAATATATACTGAAGGCTGTGTCTGTGATTCTGTGGTGTTCATCTGCGATTTTTAGCGTCTATTCATTGGTCAACTTACTGACCGTTCATATCATCTATTTGCTTGCAGTCATTGTTTGCATTCATTTTCAAGCATGTACGGGTGAGCTCTATTTGGTGGTCTTCACATCCACTAACCCTCTTCTCTGTGGGAAAGAGCATGTTTGATTCGAAGTTTTCTTTACGTTTAGTTACATTATTTTCTATAATTTGTGCTAAGAGTTTGTTTCTTTGCTTCATTCCAACTGACGTTTTTTATGTGGTCTTTGAGTGCTGCATGTTGTGATGTTAATATAGCTCTTCCCTCGGCCAGATTAAATGTCATTGTGGCTTCATTCATAACGAGGATTTGACTAACTATTCTTCCATATCTATCCCACGTTGTTGCTTACTGAATTGTCCTGCAATCCTTTATGTCGTAATTAACTTACCAGCATCTTTCTTAGCAAGCAAAACTTTATTAATCTTTATCTAAATCATATTCTATGTCCATTTCTTTATCGAAATGTATGGTAACGGAACAGAATCTTAAGTAACGTGCAGGCAAATCCGCCCCCCACTCAAAGATTGGTAAAACATCGCAGTACTTAGATATGCATGGCTTTGCTTGACGTAGTATGACTTAGACTTCATCCGATCTCTGAAATGATTTATCCAGCCATTCATTTGGGAACCTACAGTACAATATACCCGCTGAGTCTTAACTATACTATTATTATTTCTATCACCAAGGTATCCTCGTCAGAATTTTGGTTCAACGTTATTATGTTTATTCCTATATTGGTGATTCTTACTGCTTCAGCTTTACTTACGTTGTTTTCTGCCGCATTATTCTGGAAATGTCGTATGTATACAGTATGGTTCCTGGTGCAGCTCCAAGTCTATTTGTGCCCTTGAATGAGCTGCGAAAGACTGTTTCTGATGGGTTTTTGTTTGCACGTCTTGTTGCATATAATAAAATTTCTCTTATGAGTGCAAGATATAGTTACTCCAGCTTTCAGCTTGCATAGGAATGCAGTCTGGAGACTTTCTTGCATCTCCAGTTGTAGGGTACGGATGACCTATGTGAATTGTTTTGCTACTTGGATGACCGTTTTAAAAACAATAATCGCTTTCAAGATCTTTTTAAATGCTGTAGGAGACGATTCAACTTTTTCCCAGCTTATCTCATACTGTGTCTTGTCGCGCCGTCTATGTTCCTCCACATTCTGATAACACATCATTTTATTCATTCCTTTACGACGGGACATTATGCTTTCTGAGAGGCAGAACTGTGATAGTTTCCCTTACTTCTTGTGTACAACGTGGAAGTCAAACCTGTCATTGACTACTGCCAAGCCCTCATTCACCACGAAAGGTGAATTTTTGTTTTATTTAGTTTTTTTAATCAGCCTTGTACAAGAATTTTCTTCTGCATCAAACTCTTCGTCTCATAGTAACGCTTGTACTTAGTGGTCTCAGTTATTTATTGCATGTGTTCTAATCTCGATCTTCACCTAGAGTTTTTACCCTCTCCGGCTCCTGCTAGTATCATGTAAGTCATTTCCTGATGTTTTACTATATGTCCTAGCGTCATGTCTTCTTTTATTGTCAATATGTTTCACATACTTCGTCATTTATTATCTTAAGAGTGCATCTAATTTTCAACATTCTTATACAGGCCACATCTAAAACGCTTCAGTTTTCTCCTTTTGCGGGTTTCCCATAGCTCATGGTTCACTGCGATGTTCTCTTTACTACGGTCAATTTCTTTGCCTATTTAGGAAAACGAAATTCACTATAAAGCATGGTTAGTTCATGGTAAATGATTGGTATTTTTTCACCGGCTATGACACTTGTCGCAGAATCATATGTGAACGTGCTCTCGCCCATAACTGATGGCAGTAGAGAATACTTAATGTGTATCAGTACCTTATACCTGTTGAGACGAGCGGTGTCGTCAGTAGCGCTCCAGTCGTTGTTGTGCGATGTGAATATATATATATAAAAAAAGCAAAAAAAAAAAAAAAAACTCCTAAGGTTTTTCCTCCTTATTTATTATTATCTCTATTTAAGAAATTTTTGTAATGACTAAAATGGCATCCGACATAGTAATTCATGTATTCACGTGGTGGAACAGTAATTTAGCTTCGTATGGAGAAGCCTGATATACGGTGTACGTTACTTTTGCAGAGGGAGAACAGATTTGCCCAGTTATTGAAAGAACCTTGTTGACATTTAATTTAAATACTTACGTTCCCCTATTCAAGTAAATATCAGGGCAACTATGTTTAATACAACAGAATACAATGTACTAAAACGATATTTTGTCCGTCGCCAGAAGACGGTCCACACAGATAGAAACTAATAGTACGTCTCATCGTAGTTTATACAGCAGCTGATCGTGTATGTATATCTGTCTGTCTTTGAATTATTGTTACTAGGTACTAACTTTGTCACTTAAAGTGATCTAGACTTCTCCGAATTACAGTTAACAGACAGTATGATTAGCACTATGTGCCCAATCTGTTCATTATTGTGGTACACGTTACGCGTCAGTCATAGACGGCGTCATAAGTTTAATAATCGGTGTTAACTATAAGATATGATACAATTTCTAAATGTTCTTGTCAATATTATCATGTTGTGATTTCGAACAGGAAGTATCGTACGATGGACATCAGCTTATGATCTAACATAATATGTACAAGTACTTCAAGTTGTGTAAGAGGACCTGTCGGTCGTTATATGTCACAAACAAAGTTAAGCGCAGAAAAACGTACCAGGTTATCTTAAGTGATAAGCTGAAACAATGCTCCTGGCTAGGACTCCACCAGCTATGCTGCCCTAGCTAGATTCGCGTTTCGACTCAAAACTGAAAATAACCTTTTGTTCTCATTCACACCATTCAAACAGTAAAGACGCTCTTACGTGGATCTGGGAGGAGAAGCACTCCACTCTCGAATGGTAAGTCATACAGGCTTACGTCTCAGACCAATAAAAATCAGTAATGTGTAGCCAATGTTTATCGTTCGCAGTATAACCCACTGTCGGAAAAGATTAGTACACCCTCTTAGAGGTATACAGTTCACTCAAGATTTATGGTTGCAACACTGCATATGGAGGACATGAAACTGTTATATTTACGGGTCAACACCAGAAACAGTTCTGAGGTACGAGGTATCGGCCTATGCTGAAACATGCAGTAGTGTAACCTCCACGGGCGGCAATGCAGGCGGTGCCTTTAGCATCCAGTCAATCTTGCAGATGGCGAATACTCTCCTGGGATACGTTATGCCAACCTTTCTCGATTTGTTCACGTAGTTCTGTAAGAGATGTTGCCTGACCAGTTGCATGAGCCATTTATTGTCACATTATATCCCACACGTGTGTGATTGAGATGAGTCTGGAGATTGTCCTGTCCGGGGGAGTTGCAGTGCATCTTGCAGAGCATGATGCGTTTCACAGGTGTGGTGTGCGTACTGTAAGACCTTCGGTACACACACCATCAGATTATTTGACTTGTCGCTCTACCGAAGTAGGCGAGTGTCAGCAACATGTCTCGTGGTCTTATCGTGGCATGTTTATCTTCTGCCGTTAGGTCAGACGATAGAAATGCCACTTGCACGCTTAGGGTATCAGATTGACGGTGACCAACTTTAAACAGAACTTGATTAATTTTCACACACATTTATTAAAATAATAACAAGCATAAAAATTACTTAACTTGGTTCTGGATGCTATTTACAATTGACAATCTGAAGTTTTTTGGTATTGGTACGTTATTCTAATTCTCACATGTATCTCTGATACTTGACAAAAGTGTCTATAAATTTATCTTCATGACTATGTACAGGAATATGGTAATCTTATTAGGCGCAGACTGAAACCTGACGATAGACTGGTACAGACAAATGTAGAACTCGTACAGACTGGTACAGACTAATGCCGACTGGTACAGACTGGTGCAGACAAATGCAGACTGGTACAGACAAATGCAGACTGACTATTCGGAGGACTGTACACTCGTTATCATACCTCGCACGTTCATGTATCACTGCGTAAGTGGTAATCCACGAGGAGAAAAGTTTCTACATTAGCAGGAATCTCATTGGGTGCGTTACATATTAATAAGCGGATTGGCGGAAGCAGAATTTGGTCCGCCTCTATTGCAGCGCCATCTCGTAGTGCGGGGATGGACAAACGCTGCGCCTGCGCTGTTGTGCTTAATGGGGCGCGCTCTAGTGGGAAAGTTGTATATGCGCTTTTTTTTTCTTTATTGTGATTTCATTCCCCTGCCCCATATGGGCAGGGGAGGGCTGTCGGCAGCACAATCCGCCGCTCTTCAGCCGAGTGACACGACAACTAAAACAGGAATAAAATAATACATACATAAGGAGATAAAAAAGGGGAACATAAAACTGAGTAAGGGGAGAAAATGGGGGTAAAAAGACATGGATGTGTAGACGTTCATGGGGGACAGTTAAAAAAGTCACCAGAAAGTTAAAAAACACAGTTGGAGATTCTTAAAACACACAGAGAACACACTGGATGCTCATGCACAGGTTAAAAGTTTGCCACAATATTAAAAGCACTCTGAAACAACACACTTAAAACCCACTTGGAGCACACACGACGAAGAATAAAACTACCTGCCGAAGGAAAGGTCAGAGAGGATGGAAAAGGAGGGGAGAGCATGGGGCAGCTGGGGAAGCGGCGGGATGAAGAGAGGAGGGGCAACTGTGGGTTCACGAAGAGGCAGGAGACACATGGGGCAGGAGAGGAAAAGGGAAGACAGGGCAGGAGGGAGCGCAGAGACACTGAAAGAAGGCACAAGAGATGGAGGGGGAGTAGGAAGGGAAATCCGCTCAGAAGGAGGGAGGGGTAGGAGAGGGAGCCCTGAGGAGGAGGCAGGAAGTGGGGGTTAGAGTTGGTAGGAAGGGTAGATGTCAGGGCGAAGCTCATCATCCGGGAGGGGTAGATGGTGGAAGTTGTGTTGGGAAAGGAGATGGAGGGTGTGGAGATGGAGAGAGGGAGGGACACAACGGTAAAGGCGTGGCAACTGGTTGGGAGTGGAGAGGAAGGGAGACACCAGGGGGTGAGAGGGATCAAGGCGGCGGACAATATATAGTGTGTTCAAGGAAAAGGAGAAGTTGGAGGAAGGGGATGAGGTCATAGAGGATGGGCGTGGGGGACGGAAGGTGGATGCGGAAGGCGAGGCGGAGTGCATGGCGTTTGAGGATTTGGAGGGCTGTATAGAACTGGGGAGGGGCAGAAATCCAAGCGATGCTGGCATAACAAAGGATGGGGCGGATCATGGATTTGTAGGTGTGAAGGATGGTGGAAGGATGCAGACCCCACATCCGGCCGGACAGGAGTTTCAGGAGGCGGAGGCGGTTGTGAGCTTTGTTTTGGATGGTAAGAGGATGGGGAGTCCAGGTGAGGTGGCGGTCGAGTGTGAGGCCAAGGTATTTGAGGGTAGGAGTGAGGTGGATAGGATGGCCATAAATGGTGAGGTAGAAATCATGGAGGCGGAAGGAGCGGGTGGTGCGGCCTATGATGATCGCCTGGGTCTTGGAGGGATTAACACGGAGGAACCACTGATTGCACCAAGCGGTGAAATGGTCAAGGTGTGTATGTGCTGACTATGCGGAACTATGTACACAACAACAGAATATACGTGGTCGAGCATAATCCTGTTGGAATAACACCATGTTGCTAGAACGGGAAAGGAAAGGGTCTAACAACATTCTGAGTGGTGGTTAGCGTCCCCTCCAGAAACACCAATGGTAGATGACAATTGTAGTTACCGGAACTCAGACCACAAGGCGTGGTCTGGGGTCAGTGTGTCTTGGACGAATGCACTCTATGTGACAGCGCCAACCAGGTCTACGTCGCAAGCACAAACGACCATCACTTGTATGCAGGTAAAATCGGATTTCATCTCTAAAGACAACAGCGTGCCATTCCATTTTCCAAGTAATCCTTCGACGGCACTGGTCGATCTGTACATGTCGTTGCTGTGGCATGAGTCGTAGATGGGCTACAAGTGTGTGTACCCGTAGTTCCACTGCTAATAACCAGTTCGCAACAATTCATATAGAGATGTATGGGCTCATAAGCCTTCTTAGCCATACTCTAGTAGCTATACGACCTGCTCTTGCAATGCGACGATCCTTCCAGGTATCTGTGCTGCATGGACTTGCACAAACTCATGTATGGGTGTGAGAATGTTCATGTGACTACTGTTACCAGCATTGTTGCACAACTGACATAGCATGTGCTACTTCAGTGGCAGCTCTCCGAAAGGACCACACTGCCACATGGAAGGCCATGATTTGACTATGGTTACACTCCTTCAGTAGGCATGAGTGCATCGCTGTGACATGGTTGCCTGCTTGATTTACACGTTTGCAACACACTGAACTTTCTTTTTTTGTTTTCTTCCTTTATTGTAATTTCATGCCCCTGCCTCACATGGGCAGGGGAGGGCTGGCAGCGGCAAGTCTGCCACTCTTCAGCCAAGTGGCTTTACAAAAATATATAATAAAGGATCTCGTACATAACATGGGCGAAAGAATGGGGGATATAAGAAAAAGTAAGTGGAGATAATGGAAATTAAAACACACACTAACATGGGGACATTCACCGGGGAACGTTAAAAAAGTCGACTTAAAAGAACACAGCTGACAAGTTGTGGGGCACTTAAAATACACTGGAGTCACACACATGCTAAAGGTCAGTCCCAGTATAGAAACTCACAGAGCAAGGGACACTTAAAAAAAACACTGTAAACGACAGAGCACACACAAAGATGAAAAACTACTGGTAGGGACCTGCTGAGGGATGGGAGGCCTGAGAGGAGGGAAAATGAGGGAGGAAGGTGCATTGGGGGGGGGGGAGAGTAAAAGGTGGGTAGGGGGCGCTCCAAGAGGCAGGATACAGGCAGGGTGGGAGATGAAGAGGGAACACTAGGCAGGAGGAAGCACAGAGACACAGAAGGGGGGCACCGGAAAGGTACAGGGGTGTAGAAGGGAGGAAAACCACTCAGGGGAAGGGAAGGGGAGAGGGACGCTTGAGGAGTAGGGGGGAGAAGGTGTGGTTAGAGTTGGTAGGAGGAGTAGATATCAGGGCAAAGCTCATTGTCCAGGAGGCATAGGTACTGGGAGTTGCATTTGGAAAGGGGATGGAGGGTGTGGAGATGGAGAGAGGGTGGGACACAATGGTAACGGCGTGGCATCAGGCTGGGGGTTGAGAGGAAGAGGGACACCAAGGGGTGGGGGGGGGGGCAAGTTGGAGGACGATGTACAGAGTGCAGATGTGTTTGAGGAAAAGAAGAAAGTGGGGGAAGGGGATGAGGTCATAGAGGATGCTCATGGGGTCAGAGGCGGATATGGAAGACGAGGCAGAGTGCATGGCGTTCTAGGATTTTGAGGGCTTTATAGAATCTGGGAAGGGCAGAGATCCAAGCAACACTGGTGTAACAAAGGATGGGGATGGTCAAGGATTTGTAGGTGTGAAGGATGATGGAAGGATTCAGTCTCCATGTCTGGCCAGACAGGTGTTTCAAGAGTTGGAGTCTATTCTAGGCTTAGTTTTGGGTTGTAAGTCAATGGGGTGGCCAGATGAGGTGACAGTCAAGGGTGAGGCCAAGGTATTTTAGGGTAGGTGTGAGGTAGATAGGTCAACCATAAATGGTTAAGTAGAAATCATGGAGACAGAAGGAGTGAGTGGTGCAGCCTGTGATGATTGCCTGGGTCTTGGAGGGGTTCATACAAAGGAACCACTGGTTGCACCAAGTAGTGAACTGGCAAAGGTGGATTTGTAGGGTATGTTGAGATGGGTGAAGGCTAGGATAAAGGGCCAGGAGGGTGGTGCCATATGCAAATTGGAGGAGATGAACAGGCAGGGGAGGTTTGGTCCTATCGGCAGTACACTGGAGGTAGAGGAGAGGGGACAGGATGGAGCCTTGGGGCATGCTGGCGGTGGGACAGAAAGTACAGGAGTTGGAACTGTGGATAGTGATATAGGAGGGACTATGGGAGAGGATGGAAACAACAACACAGAGGAAATTCATGGGGAGAGCATAGGTCTGGAGTTTGAAGAGGAGACCGGGGTACCGGACATGGTCATAGGCATTCTGGAGGTCGAGGGAAACATAGTAGAGCAACAGGATTTAAGTTGGAGGGGAAAAAGATTGGTAAGGTTACGGAGCTGGTTGTCAGCTGAGACAGAGGGCTGGAAGCCACACTGGGTATGGGGAAGGAAGTGGTGTTGGTGAAGGTGGTGATGAATATGGTGGGATAGAATGGACGCAAGGACCTTACTGAACACAAAGGTGAGGCAGATGGAGGCCAAAGGTGAAGCAGGGAAGGCACCAGAGGAGATCAGTATGGAAAAGGGGAGAGGGGGATTTGATGAGGATAAGTTAGGTAATGGGGGTGCTGTGGATGTATTTACAGCTACTTGAGGGTGATTGTGTGGGCATCTAGGAATTTACAATCGATATTGTCATGGTCGAAGGTATACAGGACAGGGCTGGGGAGGCGGGAGGAGGGGTGGTGTCCATGGGGTATCAGAAATAGGAGGGCCAAGCAGTGGTTTTTTTAGAGTGGGTGGAGGAGAGGTCGCCATTTTGGCGCTTGAGAGGTTTTTTTTGCGGGTGTGGCCTGGGATGGATTGGGAGGTGGTGGGAGGCACACCCCTCTTGTGAGGTAGTAGTACTGGGAATGAAGGTGGGGCACTCTGGGGTGGCGACTGTGATGTGGCCAGCGGTGACTCTGGGAGAGGAAGCAAGAATAATTGTAACAGGGAGGGTGCAGAGGGGGGGAAAGGGTAAACAGAAGGGGAGGAGACTCTGGGGACGGGAGGTGGAGGGGGCAAATTATTTTTTGCTTCACATCTCCTGACTTGGCTGTCTTTTCAATTACACAAATACTGAAATGTGAACAAGTAATTAGGGTTCCTAGTCTCGAATTCTGACATATCTGCGATTGTAATGGGAGTGAGATGCCTTGAAAGCTATAATCCCAACGGGCGTTAGTAGTTTTCACCTGTATCTGTAATATAATCATGTTTAATTTCCAGAAGCCACCATGTGAAGAAGTATTCATCCTTCTCGTCTATATTTGGATTATAATACATGCCTTTTTAGTGGTAATGTCTTCCGAGAGAGGGACGAAACAGGATCCCCCATTGGCTGAATCAAAAACATGTGAGTACACATCAGGGCAGAGTACCACGGTGACTGCCTTACGAGACCCTCTTCCCTTCATATCAGAAAGACAGTTTAGTGTGATATTCTCTCTAGAAGTTCCAGACCACTCTGCAGTTAACGTGTCTGGCAATATCACACCATCCCTCCCCCACAATCTGACGATACTTGTTGAGACAAATCTGTCCATCTATAGCAGAAGAAAACGACAGAGCACGTAAGCATCTCATGCAAACTTGAAAAAAAAAGCATATTATGCACATAAATGAAAAATATTCTTATGCTCATCCTCACTTAAATCATCCATGAAAAATGGCATTTTCTAATCATCAAAAAGTGGGGACATTATGCATAGAACCAAGCTGTCATCAGCTGACTTACCAGAGCCTTCGTCATCGGTTGGTTCAGGTTTATTCACGGCTTAGGAGATTCAAATGAGAAGAACCCATTCAGAACTGATTTACGAGGGTCAGTCAAAAAGTAATGCCTCCTATTTTTTTTTTCTACGTTTAATTGTCAGGAAATTTAAATGCAATTACATAGGTTGAAAACCACAACATTGAGGATCATTTTGTCATTTTTCAATGTAATCTCCGCCCATCTCTACAGTTTTGGTCCATCTTTGAACAAGGGCATGTATCCCAGCACGCTAAAAATCACAGCTCTGCTTCCTAAGCCATTGACGCACGGATGTTTTGACGGCCTCCTCATCTTCAAAATGAATCCCACGATGAGCTTCTTTTAGTGGCCCGAACAGATGGAAGTCTGATGGTGCCAGGTCAGGGCTGTATGGGGGATGAGGCAAAACTTCCCATCCAATTTTGACAATCTCGTCAGAGGTGTGACGACTGGTGTGTGGTCTTGCATTGTCATGCAAAAGAAGAACATCTGCCATTGATTTTGTTGGGCGAACTCGCTGAAGACGTGCTTTAAGTTTGTTGAGGGTTGTGACGTATTGAACAGAATTTATTGTGCATCCCTGCTCCAAAAAATCAACCAGAATCACACCCTCTGTATCCCAGAAAACTGTTGCCATAACTTTCCCTGCCGATCGCACAGTTTTGAATTTTTTCTTCCTCGGCGAGCTTGTGTGACGCCACTCCATTGACTGCCTCTTTGATTCGGGTTCAAAAAAATGCACCCATGTTTCGTCCCCGGTCACAATTTTTTTCAGAAACTCATCTCCCTCCAAACGGAAGCGCTGCAAGTGTTGGAAGGCTATTGTTTTCCTTGCCTCTTTATTCTGATCGGTTAACATTCTTGGAACCCACCGTGCACAAACTTTTGAGTACCCCAATTGTTTAATAATCGTGATCACACTGCCTTTACTAAGAGAAACAATGCGACACACTTCATCTGCAGTCACCCGACGGTCACCACGAATGATGTCATCAACTTGCTGAGTGTTGTGTGGAGTCACTGCACTCACCGGCCTGCCGCTCCGCTTTTCGTCAGTCAACGGTGTTTGCCCTTCAGCTTCCTTACAACGACGAACCCATCGTCTAACAGTGCTGACATCCACTGTCACAACACCATACACCTTCTTCAGTCTTTCATGAATGCGTATGGGCGTTTCACCTTCTGCATTCAAGAATTCAATCACACAACGCTGTCTCAAACGAACATCGATGTCGGCCATCTTACAAACTTCTGCTGTGCTGCCACCTGTTGACACAGAAAGTTACTACTGCAGTGGATTGCAGAAGAAGGTTTGAGGAATGGCGCCAAATACAAATTTTTCACTTAACTTAATTTCTTTAAGTAGAAAAAAAATGGGAGGCATTACTTTTTGACCGACCCTCGTATATACAAGCAGCGTACGTTCTTGGGTACAGGTACACATTTACAGAGAGAGCCAGATGTCTGCGTTCGTATGAATCTAGCAAAACACCGATGTTCGTGCATTTCGTAGGAGCGAGAGATGAACGTTCAGCCTCGTCTACATGTGCCATTATGTATGTGGTTTTCGCGAGAGTGGGCGTTTGCTGTAGCTCACATACATACACACGTGAAATCCAACATGCGTATTCAGGGTACTTGTAGCCAGTGCTTCTGTAGGTGGCGCGCACGAGGTACCGCGATTATGTTCCTGCCAAATCTAACCAAGTTCATGCTGTCATGTGATACCTGTAGACGTCTGCTTAATGATGCATCTATTCATAAGGGCCCCCTGGCACTTCCTCACTACGGAGAGGGCAGCGGAAAGTGTAATTTAAATACACACCTAAAGGGCGTAAGTGAGAAGGTGGAAAATAGGTAGTAAATAAATACAAAGCTTTTTTAAAAGAAATACTTTATTTATTAGTAAGACAATTGAACAATAGTAGCACATTTTCGGAAACGTTTGTAAACCCATGTTGTTCGTGTCTCTTCTTCATCTGCTTGAGGGTAGGACATCTTTTTGTGTCTAGATTCTAAACAGTCGCACATTTATAAATTTCATCAAACCAAGAAATACTCTCGCGACCTTAGACAAAGACTTCGCTGTCTGCATGATCATACTGTCAAAGTGACGCCACCATATCTTCATACTACACCCCTAAGTCGTCCCAGAGATGTACGTGGTAAAATCGAGTCAACCACGCTGCCGTTTTTCGAGTTTTAGCACACTGCATTGGGCTAAATGGCTTGGGTGACGCAACAGTTGTTGAATACGTCGTTAGTATCGTAGGATACATGGAACACCACATTTTCAAACACAAGTAATTTACAGCCGTCGTAAAACCCTTGTCAAGCATTAATGCATAAGCTGCAGTGCTCACAGTTCCAGTCTTCACGACCTCATGTTGGTTTGAACAATCTATCAAGACGATGATAATTCCTTAAACTTATGAAGGCTAGGTGTGCAATCGAAACTATCCTCAATCTCATTATACAAGATTGGTGAGATTACAGTGATCAAATACGCTTGAATTCTTAGCATGACTATCATTCCTGTTGCTTGCAGTACTAGAATAATAAAGGGGGTGTTGACTGAAAGGAAGTCTTTGAGTCCATGCTTGGTGAGATGACTGTAGAAAGATCAGGTATCTACGAGATCAGTGTGCCATAAATAATCCAATCATCGTATTATCACGTCTGCACAGAAACTGTCTGCGTGCGAGTCAGTGAGGCTCACGAACAACTGTTTCCATAATTACTTTATGAACCATCTTTCTCGAAGCTCAGATATGATTGACACTATTTCGTTCATGTGAGTCATATTGCCTGAGGGAGATGAGGCTGTAAGTAGTCGTAATCGATCTATGATTTCTTTCGGGTCATCGTAATGTATGTACTCTAGAGGTAGATTGTTCAGTTTTTCGTGCTGAATTTCAACCCATTTACCCGCGCTCCGTGCAGCTGCTATCGCTCGTTTAATTATCTTTTCCTATTAGTGACTATTTGAGACTTTCATTTATACTTTTGTAGTCGTATGTGCGTTGGTCATGCATAATATTCGACCATATGTGTTTATATCTTTGGTATACTTTTTGACGTTCGACGTTTTTTTAAGAATATTAGCTCTAATAAACCGGGTGTTCTTTAAAATTACTTATCCTGAACTCGTATTTCGTTCTCGATTAAACACACTGGGTGCCTATCTAACATATATGGTTTCATCCTGCTGACCCCATTTGTTCTGTCTAACACAGAATTACTGTAACGATTAACGAAGTCTGTGATAGCATTTACACCCTTATATTCTGCTTCTTATAACTCTTTTTCTTTTCTGTCTGCTTAGATATTACGTGACAGCCCTTCCTCGCCTCTGTAACTTTACACTTTTTCGGGGACATGCTGCTATGTACTAAACCTTTTTCGACGTGGTTTACAACTTACGTATAATCTTAAACTACTGCTGATAATGGGAGTCAAGAGCCTTAGCTACCGCCTCGCTGTATTCTATCTTTTGGTTGTGCGACGACTTCTACAATTTTCTCATAAACATACGGTTCACATTGCTGTATTCTACCACTCAACATGTATGCCCTGCTTTGAAAAGATTTCAAGTGCCATTAATTTAGCAGTGACTGCTTCAGTTTTTCTATCAAATAGACGCATGGGCTTTGCACCCTCTGAATGAGTGTGCAACAGATGTGCACACTACAGCATACTGATAGAGTTATATTTTTGTACACTCTGCCTTTTACGCATAATCTCTCTGAAGTTTCACCTGTATCAGCTCTCGTTCAATTTCCTAGTTTTATCTATAACCAGTAAACCTAACTGTGAGTTATTATAGCAATCCCCACATATGGTAACGAATTCACTGAATAACATGTCATTTCGCACATGTGATTGGTAAATATGCTTTAAATTGGGACTGTTCTGTTTGAAATTGATAATAAGGTTCGCATTATCCTGGACCGACTGCTATAGGATCCTTGAGTATATTTGGCTCAAATCAGTTGTACTGACTAATGTGTGACAACCAAAGAAGAAATATCGACAGATCTCATCCTCATTTTCTACTGCGACGTCGTAAAACATGAATGCGCCGTTTGGCTTTACTATTTCAGATGATGGAATATCACTTTTGTCGCTGAACGCCTGGTACGTTACTCTCTCAATGCCGTGCAAGATATCATGCAATAAATGTTATTTTGGCTGAAACGGAGTTTAAGAAAGCTATATACATGCTCGAAGCGGATCCCCTTAGGATGTGTTAATAGTGTTAGAATTACATTAGTTTACCCACAGAATGAAGGCCCAATAACGAAAGCATGTGTAATATCAAGCGGTAATGATCAATTTATCTCGTTCCTCTGGTTTCTTGTTTCAACACTGCAGAACCAGTCGCTTTGTGGTGAGGCTGTTTCAGCCACTTGGTCTTGGTGGTAGGTGTTCCTTACATTGTAATGCAGGGTTTTTTATAAACACTCACATATAGTTGGATATATAAATAAAAAATAAGATCGTAGTTCAATGACCACATCTGGTAACGTTGAATCATACACTTGCACCTCCATCAGTGCACAATGTGCATCGTAGATTTAAGCTATGATTTCTTTAGATGAGCGGAGAGTTTGAAGAGCTAACTCTAGTGGATTACTCCACAATGTCTCAGAGAATCGGTAGACATATGATTGCCACCTTTGTCGACACTGTAGCTCATGCTGTGTTGCAGAACAGGCATCCTTTACACTCTTTAAAGTCTGCTCCTGAAGAACTGTGCACTGCCGGCTGTTAAATGTTTTAACTCTGCCAAGGAAGTCCCCGACAGAAATTGTGTGTTCACTCAGTATCATCGAGAGAGAGTAAACCTTTCCGTGAAACAAGCACTAAATCGACCTTTACACATCGTATAGTCGACGCCGTTCATCCATTGCTAACATTACGTTGAGGTCACTAAACCAAGTGTTTTGAAATAATACCCCCTATTCGGTATCGTACTGCCACTGACGTGCTTCCGTAGTGTTCAAAAAGTAGGTTTGGTTGAACAGCATTGTGTTCACGTCAAGTGCCTGTCGCTCCGTCTTCAACTGGTCTGTAAGCATAACGCGCATTTTTAGTTAAGCTTCTTTGCTTTTCTTTTCCTATTCGTCAGCATCATCGTTCATATTTACACAGCGTCGCAGCAGATAGTATTGATATACGTCTTGACATCTTTACCCTCTGACGTTTCTCATAAGTGGTTGAACTGTCAAACGTCTGCTGAAAATATATTTCTCGCAACCTGTACTACTACTACTACTATTATTATTATTAATAACTATCTTACGTATGTGTCTGCTCATTTGGTTAGGACATTTAGGCGATGTGAGTGATACGCGCCTCAGAGCCAGAGGACACATATTGCTAGTTACATAACTGCCGGCAATGTTGTCATTACAATTTTTGAAATACCACAGGAACAACAGCAAATCGCTTCAACATCTTCATAGATCATCAATAATCGTCATTGTCAAGACGCAAATACAGCAAAAGAGTGCTATGCATGGATGTTAAAAAAATCCTACAATCTGCTGCTGCTGTCGTAATAATAACGCAACTGAACGATGGTTTTAGGTATGTCAATACTTACATGCTTGGACAGGCATTTTAAACAATCCTACACTTCACACATGTTAGTTGTACTATTGGACATTACAGATGTAGAGGTACAAAGAGAGAGGGATTTCTGGCATGTGGGATCCAGGGAGTGCGGTGCAGCATGCAAAACTTGCAGAAGTCCAACAGGGTGGGGAGTCCCTCCCTTCCCCGCCCCTCCATGTCTTTGGCACGTGCACGATGTCATGATTCCTGGAACGACCTTGGAGATAAGGAAGTGCTTATCCTGCTACCAGCAAAATATGACGTGCGCAATTGTCTCAGTTGTCATGTGACACCACAGATCAGGAAGTGCTGACAGACAATGAGTCAGGGCTTTTAACCAGAATCAGAAGTTCTCTACTAGTTATATTTTGTTGAATTTCGATGCTGTTGAGATTAACTGTTTCCAAAATAAATAAACTATTTTAGTATTTAATTGTGAGTCTTAAACATTATGGTAACGATGATAATGCGTGAAATGCAGCTTGCAGTAGCTACAACCGTGCAGCGCATTTGTAAAAACAGTAAGTAATAAATAATAAATTAATAATAATAAATAAAAATAACTGTCATACTGAGTCTTCGTTCTATATTACAATGTTGCCTTCATACTACGTTACTCCAACGACTGTAGTTTCACATCCTGTATTATTGTTCGGTGGTGAAGACAAACGCTCCGTGTGTTGGTTTGGGTCTCCATTGGATTTAACATGCTAAATTCAACATAGTCACAAGAAAATGGCCTTCAGCTGAGCTATGGTTTTAGGGCTCGAGATGGCTGGTCCATCTTGAGGTGGCGTCGTGTCTCACATTTCAGCAAGATAATCGCCAGCCACATGAGCAAGAACGATGATAGCAAACTTCTCTCGGATTGGGATGACATCTAGCAAATTGAGCAAATGTAAGACAGTGGAGTTACCAAGTACGGTTTGCCGAAAGTGCTTCACCAAATAAATTTTACAAAATTCGAATTAGCTGCCAACATGAGTGACTTAGAAGCAGACATCCTTGGTATAGAGAAGCAGCTGAAACCGATTAATCCGTCAGATTCCTTAGCAATGATATACAATCGTTCGCTCTAAGACGGATTCGTACCTAAAGCAAAGAAACTTGCACAGCTCACGCCAATACTCAAGAATGAAAACAGGACTAATCCTCTGTATTACAGTCCCATGTCATGGATTTCGATTTACAATCGGATTTTGTTCGAACATTATGAATTACCTTGAAGTAAACACCTATTGACACACAGGTTTAGAAAATAACGTTCCTCTGAAACACGACTAGCTCTTTAGTCAAATGAAGTAATGAATGCTATTGACAGGGGATTTCAGATTAATACTACTAGTGTATTTCCAGATTTCTAGAAGGCTTTTGATACCGTTCCTCACAATGTGCTTCTAATCTAACCAGTAAACCCCCGATTCCTTAAGGTATCGAACTCCCGAACATAAGACAATTTTGAACTTCTGATTAGGTTTCAGAATGGTGTATCTGGTAAATTCACTGGTGTCAAAAATTAAAGCAACAATCATAAATTTTGCAGGATTGCGTTTTCTTTTCCAGAAAACAGTACAAACAGGTGATAATAAAGTAGAAAAAATGTAAAGAATACAGAACGTAAACAACTGGAACACGCATAACGGATGACTAAAATGTTCTTGGTTTTTTCTATCTTAACTGATTTGCAGACACATTCCGACAACTGGTTGCTGTGCTGAGTATGCGGCATGACCATCTCTGGCGGAAATACGGGCCGGTCTACGACGTTGAGGCAATAACGCCCATTCTTCTTGCAGAGATGCTCTCAAGTCTTGGAGAGTGGTTGGTGCATGCTGATGTGATTGAACCTGTCTTCCTAGTGCATTACGGACTTGCTCTATGGGATTCAAATCGGGACAGCGAGCAGGCCACGCTACGCGTGCAATATCTCTGTGAGGTCGAGCATTATCGTGTATCAATACGTAGGGCCCACACCAGCACGCAAACCACACACGATGTTCCAAGATCTCGTCACGATACCTGACGGCAGTTAAACCTTGCCGATTCACGCATACAATTTGATGCAGAGGTGTTCGACTGGTCAACATAATTCCTACTCGACTTCGGACTCTTTCCAGAATGTTTCGGTCCCGAAATCGCGTTTCACGCCCCCTCCAGATTCAAAGCTGCCTAGAATCACTCTCTAGATCAAGTCGGGTCTCATCTGTGAAAAGAACATTGGTGCACTGTTAGACCATCTAGGTGGCATGTTGATGATTCCACTCTAGAGGTTTCTTTTTGTGAAGACGAGTCAGTGATACACATGCAGAAGGTCTCCGACAATGAAAGTCATTCTGCCGAAGCCTTCTTACGCCGTCTGCCTCGATACAACACGTTCAGTGGATGCTGCGAGGTCAGATACCGTGTAGTACCAAGGCTGTACAGTGGTGTCCTTGCAGCCAAATAGCGTTCCTCTCTTTCTTAAGTCACACGTGGTCGCCCCTTCCCTGGTCTTCGGGATACAGTTTCGGTCTCAATAAGCTGTCTCCACATCCGAGAAACAACAGAACGATTCACATTAATCCATCGGACCACTTCTGCTTCCCTTCTTCCTATGGCCCTCCACCGCAGAGTGTATGGTAAGCGTCTGGTTTGTGCCACACTGCACCGTGTATGACTCTGTACACAGCGATTGTGGATGTGAGATTTCCTGGCAAACACTACCCTGACGTCACCGCTAGCGTGGTTGTCCGTTGACCGAATGCCAGCTTCCTTGCAAAACACGATTGTACGGACATCTGCTAACAGTTTGTATGATTATATCACGACTTAGACACAGCATGGAGAAATAGTGGTTTGTTGCTTCAATTTTGGACACCAGAGTAGTCGACGTTAAGCATGTAAGTGAGGATAAGTTTAGAAAAGGTTTGACATTATATTTCAAGTTTGTTGGGTTCGCCAAGTGCTTTAATTATCAAACACTGTGTTAGTGTAGTCTGGGAAATTTGTGCCTCGTTTTAAACAAATACTAGTTTTTCACACATCTCAATGTTTATGGCGTTATATCTCCTGAACCATATGTGATATAATTATATAATTTTACGTATATTCAGTGCTATACGTGGAGATCGCCGGCAGAATTTGTTCCAAATACGGTTCGTAGCGACGAAGAAATAAATGAAAAGTTTATGCATAATCGGAAGTTTTACTGCATGAACAGCGAATAAGCGTAAAGCTTTTTCCTTTTATGTTTTTGTGGAGAGTATCAGAAAGAAAAAGAATCGAAAAGGTTCGGAATTATGTGTTTGCAAGTCACTGCACTTTTCAGAAAATCTCGATAAACATTGAGGGGGTATTGGTGCGCGGTGAGCTACGTTGGCTTTAGACACATTCAAAGTTTATAGCAATGTAATATTTCTATCTTACTGATTTAAACTTTTCACCTAGGATTATGCCTCTTTGTAAATAGATGATTTCATCATTTTAAAATTTTAAATTCTATATTTATTTTTAGAAATATAGAAAATAAAATAATTGGTGCCCCTTGATGCAGTTGTATAGGCAACCTGCAACTCGATTTGTGTCCTGGGACAGTCGTGTAGATAGGTGCCTACGGACTACAGCGTCGCAAATGTGCGGTTATATGCGTGATTCATTGTCACAATGATTGCTGTTCGTAGTAATTAACGGAAAATCATTGAGCAACCTGAAGCGATATCTGATATTCCCTAAGAAAGAGTTAGAAATCCTCTACTATTTTTAATGTACATAAACGATTTAGGAGACAATCTGAACACCCACCTTTCTTTGCAGATGATGCTGCCATTCACCATCGAGTAAAGTCACCAGAATATCAAAACCAATTGCAAAATGGCAGGTGATGCTGCCATTCACCATCGAGTAAAGCCACCAGAATATCAAAACCATTTGCAAAATTATTTAGAAAGGATATCTGTTGATGCGAAAATTGGCAATTGACCCTAAATAATGAAAAGTGTGAGATCATCCACGTGAGTACAAAAAGGAATTCACTGGATTTCGGTTACACGATGAATCACACAAATCTAAAGGCTACCAGTTCTACTAAATACCTAAGTATGACAATAACGAACAACTTAAATTGTAACGATCGCACAGAAGATATCATGGGGATGTCCTTTATAGCCACAACAGTTACAACACGCAATAAATAGACTAAAGTAAATGCCTGTACTACGCTTGCCCGTGGTTTTCTGGAGCATTGCTGCATGGTACGTGACCCTTACCAGACACAATTGATGAAGGACATCGAAAAGCTTCAAAGAAGGCCAGCACGTTTTGTATTATAGAGAAATAGGGGAGAGAGTGTCACGGATACGCTAGTCGGGATGGCAATCAGTAAAACAAACGCGTTTCCCGCTAACTTTGAATCACAAACTTTTTCCTCAGAACGCGAAAATATTTTTGACGCTCGCCTACATAGGCATAATTGATCATCGTAATAAAAATAGGAAAAATCAAAGCTGACACGGAGAGGTTTAAATGTTCGTTTTCCCGCACGAAGTTCCAGAGTCGGACGCTAGAACAATAATCTGCAGGTGGTTTAATGAAGGCATTGCTAACCACTGAACTGTGAAGTGCAGAGTAGTCATGTACTCGTAGATGTAGATGTGAAGTTTTGGTCTGACAACTTCTCGCCATGTTTCTTGTAGCAACGGTTGTTAATGCGTTATGAACAAGTATACAAATGGCGATAGAAATAGGTTCTGTAGATGATTTGCTTTGATTCTATGGAACTATGGGTAGACCGCGGCTCGGAGATTTGCTATGTTTTCAAAGTCAGAATACTTATACGGCTCTCCAACGTTAGTTGCATATGCATTAAATGCATCAAACCAAATCCCTAAGTTCATTTCAGTCACGTGTATCCATATTGGCGTTACAAATTTGACGGATTTTACTGCAGCTTCAGATACCACGTGAAGGGCTTTGATTAGACTCTAGGAAAGCATCGGTTCATCTCGCCATGACTCCTCCATTTCAACCTCAGGAGTCTCATACGTAATTTGTACTGTATTACTCTTCATTCATCGCGTAATCTAGATTATGGTATCATAGAATACATGAAGCGTGCAGTTCACGTTTCAATTACTCCAGGATGAGATTGCTGCTAGGCTATTTTCGTTTGATTCATCTGCCTTCACAGATATATGAACGCGTTACCTTGGAACCAAAACCAAATTTGAAAGCATCTAAGAAAAAATAATTGTATGGTCCAACGGCGTTACTATGGGGAACATCCGCTCCCAGGAGGCGCACATGGCCCACAACGAACTCTCTCAACTGGTGGACACAACGAGCAGCGTGGCTGTCGGGATCAGGACCTGCTTGCTTGGAGAAAAAAGTCTACCATCACCCAGGGCCCTCCCTCATACTGGATATGGGTTCACTGTCGACGTTCGTTGAGGGTGCAACGAAAGGACTTAGTCGAGCCGAGCTCAAGGGGGAGGGATACGTATTCCGCAGGACAACACCCACTGTATCTATCCGATTAAAGGTGTATATCGCGTTTTGAATTGGTTAAATTGCGACTGTGCTGTGGCGATGAGTGGGCCGCATTGAAATCACACCCCGGCACCTATTTGGGTGGGCCTGTCGGTGATTAACGCCTGTTGTTCTTTTCTCTGTGTTGTTGTCTTTGTCGCCGGCCGAAGTGGCCGTGCGGTTAAAGGCGCTGCAGTCTGGAACCGCAAGACCGCTACGGTCGCAGGTTCGAATCCTGCCTCGGGCATGGATATTTGTGATGTCCTTAGGTTAGTTAGGTTTAACTAGTTCTAAGTTCTAGGGGACTAATGACGTCAGCAGTTGAGTCCCATAGTGTTCAGAGCCATTTGAACCATTTTTTTGTTGTCTTTGTCATTTCTAAGGTGCGGTTCAAAGTCCAAGAGGAAAAGTTCTCTCTCTGTCAAACAGCTCAATATCTTACTCTGGAGAATGATCAGTGGAATTTATTGCTATTTCTGTATTTAATAACAAATTTTTGGGGTTATTTAAATTGTGTCATTATTCATAAATTTTCTGTCAGTTCAAGACCAACCAGTATGGTGTTCATAATTTCATGTACTAATAATGCACAGCTTGTTAGCAAGCAAAACTCCATGCACTAAAGTTTGCCTGGTATTAGCAATTACTACTGTCTTTCTGCTCGATTATTGGCCGTTAACAGATTTTCGAGGGCTTTGCTGTTTAAAATTCATTGTACTGTATTTCAAAGGAAACTATTATTATCTTAAAGGAAATTGCTTATTAACTGGGTGGGCCGATCCGTGTTCTTACATTTTTTGATTTATTTTTAAGATGCCTTATATAAGTGTTTTAGAAGTACCTGGTCTTTGTGTAACCCGACGAGATGCACTGTGGTGCGTCCAGACTTGGGCGAAGCGTTCTACGTTCTCTTTCCAGAGGTGCCAGCAGAGATCAGCATTATTGTTTGTTACGCGAGCATTTGCACTTCGCTATTTGAATTGTGAAATTGGTATCTGGAATAGTACCCTACGGAGAGATAAAATAAAATATGTTGCTACTGTGAATGATGTTTAGTTTCTGTTGCCGAGTCCTTTCACTCCTGCAGATACCACTGAAGGTTGCCCCGTATCACAACGAAACTGAGTTTGCAGTAAAAACAATGGAAAAAATAAGACTTCCATTGTGACTGATCAGGGAGTTAAACAAGGTTGCCATCTTCGTACAATTTTCTTCACTTTATATATAAATAACGTCGTTAAAAAGTGATATGAGGATAAAAAAACAACGAAATAAAGCTAGATAATGACTATTATATAGAGATGTTAATGTAGTTAATAACATGACTGTAATAGCCCTTTCAGGGGAAGAAGTACAAATACGTATTTTCAAATTAAACCAAATTTATCAAGTTATAAATTTAAAGTATTTAAGGAAAACACAAGAGTAATTTCACTCTAAGGAAACCTACAGGTGCGCTCAAAGACAGTGCTTGATAGAAAAATAGTGGAGCAAATTAATTTAAATAGTTGTATTGCGACATTTGTTTGTATTATAACAAGCGTACAAGGAACATCACAGCTAAATTTCAGAGTGTCTGTGGAACAATAAAGACAACATGAAACAAAAAGACTATGAAAGGCCACGAAAGTTGTGTAAAACACTAGCTGTTCTATTGCTACTTTACGATTTTGATGCATGGTTAGCAAACAAGAAAGACATGAATAGAGTCCAGAATGAGATTTTCACTCTGCAACGGAGTGTGCGCTGATATGAAACTTCCTGGCGGATTTAAACTGTGTGCAGGACTGAGACTCGAAAATGGCACCTTTGCCTTTCGCGGGCAAGTGCTCCATCGACTGAGCTACACAAGCACGACTGACGACCCATCTTCACAGCTTCTAATTCTGCAAACATCCCCCGGGCTGTGGCTAAGCCAAGTCTCCGCAATATCCTTTCTCCGTGAGTGCTAGTTCTGCAACTTTCGCAGAAGAGCTTCTGTGACGTTTGGAAGGTAGGAGACGAGATGTTGGTGGAACTGATGCTGTGAGGACTGGTCGTGAGTGATGTTTAGGTGGCTCAGTCGGTAGAGCACTATCCTGCGCAAGGAAAAGTTTCCGAGTCTCAGTCCGCCACACGCTTTTAATCTGCCAGTAAGTTTCATGAATAGAGTAGTCAATATAGCTCACTCCAGAGTTTGCAGGTGCCAGGAGATTGACGCAGAGTATCAAGCTAGTTGAAGCATATAGCCAAGCGGCTTTTAAAATAAGTACTTGTTTTCCACTAGCACGTTCGAAAGAAGGATCCTTTATTGTATGATTATATAATAGCGGAACAAACACTGGTAGCAGTTAGTTCTGTAAAATATCTGGGAGTTGGCGTACGGAACGATTTGATATGGAATGATCATATAAAATTAATTGTTGGTAAGGCGGGTGCCAGGTTGAGGCTCATTGGGAGAGTCCTAAGAAAATGTAGTCCATCAACAACGGAGGTGGCTTACAAAACACTCGTTCGACCTATGTTTATTGCTCATCAGTGTGGGATCCTTACCAGGTCGGGTTGACGGAGGGGGTAGAGAATATCCAAAGAAAAGTGGCGCGTTTCGTCACAGGGTTATTTGGTAAGCGTGATAGCATTACGGAGATGTTAAGCAAACTCAAGTGGCAGACTCTGCAAGAGAGGCGCTCTGCATCGCGGTGTAGCTTGCTGTCCAGGTTTCGAGAGGGTGCGTTTCTGGATGAGGTATCGAATATATTGCTTCCCCCTACTTATACCTCCCGAGGAGATCACAAATGTAAAATTAGAGATATTTGAGCGCGCACGGAGGCTTTCCGGCAGTCGTTCTTTCCGCGATCCGTACGCGACTGGAACAGGAAAGAGAGGTAATGACAATGGCACGTAAAATGCCCTCCTTCACATCGTTGGATGGCTTGTGGAGTATAAATATAGATGTAGATGTAGTACTCCGTCAGTGTGGGATAGCGACCACACCCCAAGCCACGTAAAAAGGGCCGGTGGTGGCAAGAAATATGTCAACTAGCATCCTGGTCAGCTGGTCTCAACACCTGTGCACCCAGCTTTGCTGACATCTGCAGTCGTTGCTTGGCACGTGGACCCGTTGAGCGAGTCACGCTGCAAACACCAGGTTTTAGCAGCAGGTGAGAATCTTGCTGGAGTTGCCAAAGCTGCGATAAAGGACCACACCCAGACCGCCACTGTTGTGCAGTGAGAACGCGCGCTCTCTGTGGCGGCGAACGTCGGCTACCATGCGCGGGATGCGACTCGTTTCCCTCTGGGCAGGAGTCCGGCTGTGGCTTCGTTGAGCTCACAAGTCCCGCTGCACTGCGGCACAATGTCCAGAGGGCGGACGTTGTGCAGGAAGCTGGTAATGCGACGGTACTTGAACTTGTGACTGCTTCTCGCTGCTCCATGTTATCCCCTTGCCCTCTGTAGCCACAACGTCCCGGTAGAGCTGCGAATGAAACTGCTACAGAAATTATAGCTATGTATACGGTGTAGCTCGGCACTTGGCAATACCACCAAAATCAATTGCTGGAGTTATCCTTGCCTGCACTGCAAGAACGATGCATTACCGCAGCTCTGGCAGATTTTACTGAGGAAGCCTGGCCCATCTCCAAATATTTCAACAACTCGGTTGCTTTAACTAAAATAACAACACCCTGCTCCTGCCAGTACTCCTCCACATATTCTCACTGATTTGCCCTGGAAATTTTAGCATATCCCGCTAGCTCCTTCCAAGGCAAGACCCGGCCCATCATGTTTCGCTTAAGACCGATCTACAACAGTAGAGCAAGTTTCCACTATAAAAATCTCCGGTTGCGTAATCCACAAGCTTCAAAGACTGCATGTTACTGATAAACCGCTGTTAAACAGTTATCGAAGGCTTGTTGTATTTCTTCTTAGACCACTAGACTGCTTATTATTATCCCAATTAACAGTCCATTAGTTCCTTTCGAATGTACATCATCAGGACCCATGTGATGATGATTTGTATTCATGGTTGCTATGGCAAGTCTATGCAGATTACCTGTATTTTACACAATTATGTCCATCTCATCCCAGGTTCAATAGCTTACTACCTGGAGCATTTGTAGGATGAGGATATTAGTGTTTAAAGTTCCGTCGACGATGAAGTCATTAAAGACGGTTCACAAGCTCGGATAAGGGAAGGATGGGGAATGAAAACGGCCGTGCGCTTTTCAAAGGAACGATGCCAGGATTTGCCTGAAACGATTTAGAGAACTCACGATAAACCTAAATCAGGATGACCGGATGCGGGTTTCCTTCCGAACGCGAGTCCATTGTTCTAACCACTGCACCACCTCGCTCGGTGCACGATTTGTAAAGCACTGATTTACTGTTACAGGCATGGAAAACTAAGGCTGTAAAGTGGCCAGTCGTGTTTATATATATATATATATATATATATATATATATATATATATATATATATATATATAGGGTGTTACAAAAAGGTACAGCCAAACTTTCAGGACACATTCCTCACACACAAATAAAGAAAAGATGTTATGTGGAAATGTGTCCGGCGGAAACACTTAATTTCCATGTTAGAGCTCATTTTAGTTTCGTCAGTATGTGCTGTACTTCCTCGATTCACCGCCACGATTTCATACGGGCTACTCTACCTGTGCTGCTAGAACATGTGGCTTTACAAGTACGACACAACATGTGGTTCATGCACGATGGAGCTCCTGCACATTTCAGTCAAAGTGTTCGTACGCTTCTCAACAACAGATTCGGTGACCGATGGGTTGGTAGAGATGGACCAATTCCATGGCCTCCACGATCTCCTGACCTCAACCCTCTTGACTTTCATTTATGGAGGCATTTGATAGCTCTTGTCTACGCAACCCCGGTACCAAATGTAGAGACTCTTCGTTCTCGTATAGTGGACGGCTGTGATACAATACGCCATTCTCCAGGGCTGCATCAGCGCATCAGGGATTCCATGCGACGGAGGGTGGATGCATGTGTCCTCGCTGACAGAGGACGTTTTGAACATTTCCTGTAACAAAGTGTCTGAAGTCACGCTGGTACGTTCTGTTGCTGTGTGTTTCCACTCCATGATTAATGTGATTTGAAGAGAAGTAATAAAATGAGCTCTAACATGGAAAGTAAGCGTTTCCGGACACATGTCCACATAACATATTTTCTTTCTTTGTGTGTGAGGAATTATCGGTAAATGGGATGTACATGCGCAGACAAACAGACAAATGATTACAATTTCAGAAACACTGGACAATTTATTCAGGGGAGAGAGTTTCACAAATTGAGCAACTCAATAACACGTTGGGCCCCCTAAGACCCATATGCAAGCAGCTATTCGGATTGGTGATGACTGATAGAATTGCTGGATGTATAGCTGACGGATGTCGTGCTAAATTATGTCCAGTTGTCAATTGGCGCTTTAGATTGTCGAAATGCCCAGCTGGTTGGAGGGCCCAGCTCATAATGCTTCAAATGTTCTCAATTGGGAAGAGATCAGGCGACGCTGCTGGCGAAGTTAGGGTTTTGCGAGCACAAAGACAAGGAGTGAAAACTCGCTACGTGTGGGCGGGCCTTATTTTGCTGAAATATAAGCCCAGAACGGCTTAGCCAGCAAAGTCGCCAGATCTCTCCCTAATTGAGAATGTTCTGAACTTTATGGGTTTAGCCCTCCAGCCAGTTCAGGAGCCGGCCGCTGTGGCCGAGCGGTTCTAGGTGCTTCAGTCCAGAACCGCGCTGCTGCTACGGTGGCAGGTTCGAATCCAGCCTCGGTCATGGATGTGTGTGTGTCCTTATGTTAGTTAGGTTTAAGTAGTTCTAAGTATAGGGGACTGATGATTTCAACTGTTAAGTCCCATAGTGCTCAGAATCGTGTGAACCGTTTTCAGCCAGTTCAGGATTTTAACGATCTAACTCGCCAAATGGATGGCACGCTATCCACTAGGATGACATCCTACCACTCTGTAAATCAATGCAAAGGAAAATAATTTCTTGCATTTCTTATTCGGTTTTCATCATTATTCTTGCATAATTGTCAGAAGTGGACCAATTCATTACTTGGTTTCTCAGTTTCTGAAGCTCTTTCTCCTGAATTAGTCACCCAATGTTTCTCAAATTGTAATCATTTATTTGTCTGTACATGTCCATCCCATCTTCCCATTTCTATGTCATTTGGATAATTTCTTTGTGGTGAACATACAACATTTCACTGGTGGTATCGCTGTCTTTCTACTGAAAGCATCAACATTTCCGTGCGTGTTTCCGCGCTTGGCCAGCACTTCATGGTCAAACTCAGTGTGTGTGTTTGACGGGTCTTTCAACTATATGAAATACTTTAAATTTTTCCCATGAATATAACAAAGAATTTATGTGACTCCCTGTAGGTGGCTAAAAGTTTTTTTCTCTGTGGTTGAATAACTTTTCTTTGCACTATGAAGTTGTCTCTGTGTGAAAGCTACAGGATGTTCATCATTGACCTCTTGATTCATGAAGCACCCCAAAGCATGGTTAGATGCGTCCTACGATAATATAAATTCCTTCAGTGATTCCAGAAAATTTAATCATGGACGTGACATTACAAATGTTTTGAACTCTGTGAACACGCCCTGTCACTCCTACATCCACACAAATTTTCCACCTTTCGTAAGCCAGCAGCTGCATGAACAAAATTCTTTGCAAATCTCCTCTAAGAGTGTCCCAAAAACGATTGTACTTCCTTACTTAGATTGGGAGCAGGGAAACCTCGTATCATCGACGCCAGTCTTGGATCCGTTCTCACCTCATCCTTGCTGATAATATGCCACATTTGTGAACGTCTTCTTACTGGTTTGATGTGGCCCTGTGCAAACCTTTCATCTCAGAGTAGCGCTTACTACCTAAGTCCTCAATTACTTGCTGGGTGCATCCCAATCTCTCTCTTCTTCTATTGTTTTTACCTTCTACAGCTCCCACTAGTGCCGTGGAAGTTACTCCCTAATGTCTTAACAGATGTCCTACCATCCTGTCCCTTCTTCTTCTCCCTCGCATTACCTTATCACTTCATCTAATTTTCAACACTTTTCTAGCGCACCACATCTTAAATATTTCGATTGTTTTCTTTTATGGTTTCCCCACAGTCCATATTTCACTTCCATACAATGCTGTGCTCCAGATGAATACTCTCAGAAATTTCTTCCTCAAATTAAGATCTAAGTTTGATATTACTAGATTTCCTTTGGCCTGGAATGCTCTTTGTGCCAGTACTAGTCTGCTTTTTGTGTTTTCTAGTCTACACCCGTCATGGGTTAATTTGCTGTCTAGGTAGCAGAATTCTTTCACTTCACATACTCCGTAGTCACCAGTTATGATGTTAAGTTTCTCGCTATTCTTGTTTCTGCTACTTCTCTTTGCTTTTGCCTTTCTTCAATTTACTCACAATCCGTATTGTGTACTCACTAGGCTGTTCATTCGATTCAACAAACGCTGTACTTCTTTATTTTCACTGAGGATAGTAATGTCATCGGTGAATTGATACGTTTTCACCTTCAGTTCTATTCCTATTCTTGATTCTTTCTTTTATCTCCATCATTGCTTCTTGAACATATACACTGAGCAGTGGGGAAGGAAAACTACATCCTTGTCTTACACCCCTTTTGAACCTTGCACCTCGTTCTTGGTCTTTCACTCTTATTGTTTCCTTTTGTTCGCACATATTGTATATTACCCGTCTTTCTCTATAGCTTACCCATATCTTTCTATGAATTTCGTATATTTTGCAGCATTTTACATTGTCGAACACTTTTTACAGGTCGACAAATCATATGAACGTGTCTTGATTATTCTTAACTCTCGCTTCCATTATCAACGGCAGCGCAGAACTGTCTCTTTGGTGCTTCCATGTTTCTGAAAGCCAAATTTATCACCATATAACATATTCTCAATTTTCTTTTCCGTTCTTCTGTATATTATTCTGGTCAGCAGCTTCCACGCATGACCTGTTAAGCTGATTGTGCGAGAGTTCTCGCACTTGTTGGCTCTTGATATCTTGGAAATTGTGTGGATGATATTTTTGTGAGAGTCTGAGGGTACATTGTCAGTGTCATACATTCTACACACTAATGTGAATAATCAGTTTGTTGCAAACTTGCCCAAATGATTACGACGGAATGTTATCTTCCCCTTTTGCCTTATTTGATTTTAAGTCTTCCATAACTCTTCTAAATTCTCATTCTAATAATGGGTCCTCTATGTCTTCCCTACCGACTCCTGTTTCTTCATATATCACGTCATCAGATAAGCCCTATCCCCCATAGGGGCTATCAGTGTATTCTTTCCGTCTACCCGCTCTCTCCCTTGCATTTAACAGTGGAATCCCCAAGAACTATTAATGTTACCACCGTTGCTTTTAATTTCAACGAAGGTTGTTTTGACTTTTCTAAATGCTGAGTCCGTCCTTCTGAGAATCGTTTCTGCATCTATTTCTTCGCATTTTTCCCGTATCCATTTCGCTTTAGTTTCCGGGCTCTTGCTATTTCTTTCATTCCTAAGTGACTTGTATTCTTGTGTTCCTGAATTTCCAGGAAAGTTTTTGTAATTCCTTCTTTCGTCGATCAACAGAAGTATTTCTTCTGTCACCCTTGGTTACTTCGTAGTTACCAGCCTTGTACCTATGCTCTCTCTCTAATTTCAGTGACTAAAATTTTTAAAGATGCCCATTCCTCTTCGTCTGACCTCCCTATTGAGCTACTCATTGTCGCAGTAGCTGTAGCCTCAGAGAACCTCAAGCGTATCTCTTCATTTCCTAGTACTCCCGTGTCCCACTTCCTTGTATGATTCAACCTGACTAGTCTCTTCAACTTCAGCCTGCTCTTCATCATTACTAAATTATGATCTGAGTCTATGTCTGCCCCTGAGGACGCCTTGGAAACCAATATCTGAGTTCGGTATCTCTGTATGAACATGATGTAATCTGATATCTTCCCGTATCTCCCGGTCGTTTTCAAGTACATCTCATCCTCTCGTGATTTTCGAACAGAGTATTCGCTATTACTACCTGAAAATAATTACAGAACTTAATTTGTCTTTCTCCTCTAACAGTCCTAGTACCGGACCCTTATTCTTCTGTAACCTTTTCTTCTACTCCTTCCCCTACAATCGCATTCCAGTCGCCGGTAACTTTTTTTCGTCTGACTTTACGTGCTGGTTTACCCGCTCAATTTCCTGACATACTTTCTTTGTCTCTTCGTCGTCCGTTTGTGAGTCGGGATGTATATCTGAAATATTGTTGTTGATGTTGGTTTGCTGTCGATTCTGTTGAATGCAACGCTACCACTTGACTGTTCACAGTTACTCGCTCTCAACCCTACCTTCTAATTCACAACGAATGGTACTCCTGTTATACTACTTTCTGCAGTTATTGATCTTACCCTATACTCTCTGACCAGAAATCCTTGTATTCTTACCAGTTTCGCTTCACTGATCCCGCTACGTCTAGATTGAGCGTTAGAATCTACGTTTTCAGATTTTCTAGCTTCTCTACCATGTTCAAGTTTCTGGCATTCCAGGCCCCGACGCGACAAGGTTATCGTTTCGTTGGTTGTTCAATATTGTTTTCATGGTCATCTCCTCGTTGGTAGTCTCTTCCCAGAGATCCGAAAGGGGGTACTAGTCCGGAATTTTTGCCAATGGAGAGGTCTTCATGACACTTTTTCAATTACAGGCCACATGTCTTGTGAATACGCTTTATGTAACTTCAATAATGTGCGTTTTATTGCCTTCTGCATCCTCGTGCCGTTGATCATTGCTTATTATTCTGCTTTTCAGAGGTAGTTTCCCATCCCTTGCGCAAGAGTGCCCTAAACCTCTTTCCTCCCCTCCCCATAAGTAACCCGTTTCCTCCAAAGCAAAATCACACTTTTCCGTATGTAATGGCAGATGTGTGGCTTGCAATCTGTTAAATACATTGCTCTCTCAAGAGTTGTAAATGTTCCTCTAGGTCCTTAAGGTAGACAGTTGTATTATCCATATAGACTAGACATTCACGAGGCTTCAATACCCTCAATATTTTCTTCAACAATCGCAGAAATGTCGCAAGAGTATTCGTCAGCCAGTGCGGCATCTTTTGATAGTGGTAATGGACCCAGAGTACAGAAAATGGTGTCATCTTTTGGACGCCCGGAATCACTCTAACTGATGGTATCTGCTCCATAAATCCACAACAGACACCATCCCAAGTTATTGATGGTCTCCGCAATGAATCTGTCACTGTATTACTATACAGATGATGGTAACCTGTATTTCTTAGAACCGTCTCTGGTGTTCTCACGGATGATTCTAATTCATGCTCTCTCCCTCTCCCCATCCCCGCGATGGACTATTGTTCTCTTCTATGATCCTGTCAACCAAATGCTGGTAGATAAACTCTTCCGCAACCAGTTACGAATATCGACGTAAATTATATTGTTTCCTGAACACTGATGCTTCATTTCCTGGAGGATTTCAGTGCAGTGTAATAGTCGCTACAGTTAACAGACCGCAAGGAGGAAACTTGTCTGCAAATTCCAACAACAACTCCTTCATACAGACCCTCTGTACTCCTTTTAGGCTGTCTGCCTTTTTATATTACGCAGTCCTAACGGTGACCTGCAGCAGCCCATGTCTTACACCCCTTTGCACCAGTGTACAAGCCTGCCACTAACATCCCCTTCGTTAGCTTCACCTCCTTAGCAACAACCGGCCGAAGTGGCCGAGCGGTTAAAGGCGCTGCAGTCTGGAACCGCAAGACCGCTACGGTCGCAGGTTCGAATCCTGCCTCGGGCATGGATGTTTGTGATGTCCTTAGGTTAGTTAGGTTTAACTAGTTCTACGTTCTAGGGGACTAATGACCTCAGAAGTTGAGTCCCATAGTGCTCAGAGCCATTTGAACCTTAGCAACAAAATATCTAGATCCATCTTAACGCCATCTGTCTCCTGTATGCATAGAAAAGTCGTTTTAACAAAACAACTATCTGGATCCAACACACAATTCTCTTCCAGTCCCTAAGATATACACAAAACATCGACACGTAGGTCTGGCTCTACATTCACCCAAAGAAACTTTCCGATACCACCTGCCACACAATCATGAGAATCAGTCGGTCTGTCCAATACGACAGGCGCACCTTGCAACAGTTCTTCCTGTCTGAAATGTTTTCCCACTAAGTAAGACCACAGACCACTGAAGCTAAATTAAGGCATTATTTTGATACAAAAAGTCTACTCACAGCATGACACAGTAAACTTTGCTTATGTACGCCACTACCACAATAGTTTGCTTAAACCGAACTGACTCTACTTGGAAAGTTATCTTTCCCACACGCAACCTATATTCCAGTGAGTTCCTTCAGCCGCCGCCCCCCCCCCCCCCCAACACCATCTAGGGTTGTTATGGTTTCTGACATATCCATCCCTGTGTCCAATGAAGACTGATGCTTCTTGCCCCCCCCTACAACACGTACTAATGAACATTTCGCCTCGATGCATCTAAGTCTAATGGATTTCGGCCCCCTCTTGCGTCATCTGATGCTTATTACCACCTTTCCAGTCGTATTACCTCTACCAAAATTTGACTGCTAACACGTATTACCCTTATCAGACTTAGGCTGCTGGCACTACCACTGCATAAGCCTATCACATATGAAATTTCCTGGCAGATTAAAACTGTCTGCCGGACCGAGACTCGAACTCGGGACCTTTGCCTTTCGCGGGCAAGTGCTCTACCAACTGAGCTACCCAAGCACGACACACGCTCCGTCCTCACAGCTTTACTTATGTCAGTATCTCGTCTCCTACCTTCCTAAGTTTACAGAAGCTCTCCTGCGAACCCTGCAGAACTAGCACTCCTGAAAGAAAGGATATTGCGGAGACATGGCTTAACCACAGCCTGAGGGATGTTTCCAGAATGCAAGGAGAGCTTCTGTAAAGTTTGGAAGGTAGGAGACGAGATACTGGCATAAGTAAAGCTGTGAGGACGGGGCGTGAGTCGTGCTTGGGTAGCTCAGTTGGTGGAGCACTTGCCCGCGAAAGACAAATGTCCGGAGTTCGAGTCTCGGTCCGGCACACAGTTTTAATTTGCCAGGAAGTTTCATATCAGCGCACACTCCGCCGCAGAGTGAAAATCTCATTCTGGTAACATCCCCCAGGTTGTGGCAATATCTCCGCAATATTCTTTCTTTCAGAAGTGCTAGTTCTGCAAGGTTCGCAGGAGAGGTTAAGTAAAGTTTGGAAGGTAGGAGGCGAGATACTGCCAGAAGTAAAGCTATGAGGACGGGGCATGAGTCGTGCTTGGGTAGCTCGGTTGGTAGAGCATTTGTCCGCGAAAGGCGAGGTCCGGAGTTCGAGTCTCGGTCCGGCACACAGTTTTAATGTGCCAGGAAGTTTCATATCAGCGCACCTTCACTGCAGAGTGAAAATCTCATTCTGGAAACATCCCCCGGCTGTCGTTAATCCATGTCTCTCTGCAAAATCCTTTCTTGCAGGAGTGCTATTTCTGCAAGGTTCGCAGGAGTGGTTACGTAAAGTTTGGAAGGTAGGAGACGAGATACTGGCAGAAATAAAGCTGTGAGGACGGGGCGTGAGTCGTGCGTAGCTCAGTTGGTAGAGCACTTGCCCGCGGAAGGCAAAGGTCCCGGGTTCGAGTCTCGGTCCGCCACACAGTTTTAATCTGCCAGGAAGTTTCATATCAGCGCACACTCCGCTGCACAGTGAAAATCTCATCCTATCACATATCTCTGTTAACATATCGACCTCCCCACCTTCCACTGCCAACTTAACAGCCTGGAGAAGTTTAGGAGCTCTTGTCCTCGTAGGACAGCGTCGAACTGTCTTTGGGTGGCTTCCTGTCATAAAATTTTATTTGTGTGTCATTCTCCCGCAAGTCATACGTATGTATAAATACGTTGCTTCTGGCTCCAAAAGGTGTGGTGTCTCTGACTCTGCAATTACAACACCATTATCCCTCATTAAAACACAGTTGTCTTGTGACAGCCAGAGCGAGAGCACCAGCAGCAGCGAGTACTGTTTGTATAAAGCGTTTATTTTGCATTTTGCTTACGACCATCCACTAAGGAAGGGATTCTATTTGTGTTTATCTGCTCTGCATAGTAACTAACAGTTCTTGATAAAACTTTACGTAGTTTTCGTGTTAGATTTCTTAGTGTTTTCTTGATCGTTTAGAACAGAAAGCGCCCTAAAACCGTCTTTTCTTTGTTTCGCGGCCGTTAGCCACTAGTCACTTGAATCAGCAGTTGTCTTGTGACAGCCAGAGCGAGAGCACCAGCAGCAGCGAGTACTGTTTGTATAAAGCGTTTTTGTACTTATTTGCTGCGCTTAGCTTTTAAATAGTTTTTCTGGGAAAACCTAGCGTAGTTTTCGCGTCTCGTATTTCAGTGAGTGTTTCTTGATTATCAGAGTAGCTCATCAGAAGATTATCTTGGGAATTTGTCACCGTATAGAGTAGGGTAAACATAGTCATGTGTAGGGACTGTGGTTGTTGTGAGCGGACGCAAGGAGAATTGGCCACTCTTCGGGGGCAGGTGGAGGCTTTGTCTGTTAGGCTCATCGAGCTCGAGGCGCAGGCGTCGGCTCGTAGTGGCGTTGGGGCAACTGTGGCGAGACCTATGCCTACTTCGGTGGCCTTGGAATCACATGGAACCCCTGATGTCGCTGCGTCTTCCGGCAGTGAGCATCTTACCGGTCAGCCATCACTCCAGGGTGAATGGCGGACAGTGGTGGGCTCGCGCGTGCCTGGCCGAAAGGCAAAGGTGGGATCTGGCCGCGTGGCAGCTGCCTTACCCCTTTCCAACAGGTACGGGGTGCTTCCTAGTGGTGATGACATCGTTTCCGAGCCACCACAGGATGCCTCGCCTGTTGGGCCAGTGGCCGATTCTCCGGCGAGGTCCCGACAGTCACAGAGGGCGGGCCTATTAGTTATAGGGAGCTCCAACGTTAGGCGGGTTATGGAGCCCCTCAGGAAAATAGCGGGTAGGTCGGGGAAGAATGCCAGTGTGCACTCGGTGTGCTTGCCGGGGGGTCTCGTCCGTAATGTGGAGGAGGCCCTTCCGGCAGCTATTGAACGCACTGGGTGTGACCGGCTGCAGATAGTAGCTCATGTCGGAACGAATGACGCCTGCCGCTTGGGTTCTGAGGCCATCCTTGGTTCCTTCCGGCGGCTGGCTGATTTGGTGAAGACAACCAGCATCGCACGCGGAGTGCAAGCTGAGCTTAATATCTGCAGCATAGTGCCCAGAGTCGATCGCGGTCCTCTGGTTTGGAGCCATGTGGAGGGTCTAAACCAGAGGCTCAGACGACTCTGCGACTATAATGGTTGCAAATTCATCGACCTCCGTTATTGGGTGGAGAACTGTAGGGCCCCCCTAGACAGGTCAGGCGTGCACTACACACCAGAAGCAGCTACTAGGGTAGCAGAGTACGTGTGGCGTGCACACGGGGGTTTTTTAGGTTAGAGGGACCCCCCCTTGGGCGAAACGATAAAATACCTGACGGCTTACCAGAGAGGACATTATCATCGTTGATAAAGAACGTCCGTCCTCAGAGACCAAAAACAGGAAAAGTTAACGTAATATTGGTAAACTGCAGGAGTATCCAGGGCAAGGTTCCTGAATTAGTATCTCTTATTGAAGGAAATAGTGCGCATATAGTATTAGGAACGGAAAGTTGGTTAAAACCGGAAGTGAACAGTAACGAAATCCTAGACACAGAATGGAATATATACCGCAAGGATAGGATAAACGCCAATGGTGGAGGAGTATTTATAGCAGTAAAGAATTCAATAATATCCAGTGAAGTTATTAGCGAATGCGAATGTGAAATAATCTGGGTTAAGTTAAGTATCAAAGGTGGGTCAGATATGATAGTCGGATGCTTCTATAGACCACCTGCATCAGCAACCGTAGTAGTTGAGCGCCTCAGAGAGAACCTGCAGAACGTCGTGAAGAAGTTTCGTGATCATACTATTGTAATAGGGGGAGACTTCAATCTACCAGGTATAGAATGGGATAGTCACACAATCAGAACTGGAGCCAGGGACAGAGACTCTTGTGACATTATCCTGACTGCCTTGTCCGAGAATTACTTCGAGCAGATAGTTAGAGAACCAACTCGTGAAGCTAACGTTTTAGACCTCATAGCAACAAATAGACCGGAACTTTTCGACTCCGTGAATGTAGAAGAGGGTATCAGTGATCATAAGTCAGTGGTTGCATCAATGACTACAAGTGTAATAAGAAATGCCAAGAAAGGAAGGAAAATATATTTGCTTAACAAGAGTGATAGGGCACAAATCGCAGAATATCTGAGTGACCACCATCAAACGTTCATTTCTGAGGAAAAGGATGTGGAACAAAAATGGAAAAAATTCAGAAACATCGTCCAGTACGCCTTAGATAAGTTCGTACCGACTAAGGTCCAAAGCGAGGGGAAAGATCCACCGTGGTATAACAATCATGTACGAAAGGTACTACGGAAACAAAGAAAGCTTCATCATAGGTTTAAGAGTAGTCGAATCATAGCTGATAAGGAAAAGCTGAACGAAGCGAAAAAGAGCGTAAAGAGAGCAATGAGAGAAGCATTCAAAGAATTCGAACATAAAACATTGGCAAACAATCTAAACAAGAACCCTAAAAAGTTTTGGTCATATGTAAAATCGGTAAGCGGATCTAAATCCCCTGCTCAGTCACTCGTTGACCACGATGGCACCGAAACAGAGGACGACCGAAGAAAGGCAGAAATACTGAATTCAGTGTTCCGAAACTGTTTCACTGCGGAAAATCGTAACACGGTCCCTGACTTCAGCCGTCGCACGGACGCCAAAATGGAAAATATTGAAATAAACGATATCGGAATTGAAAAACAACTGCTATCACTTAGTAGCGGAAAAGCATCCGGACCAGACGAGATACCCTTAAGATTCTACAGTGATTATGCTAAAGAACTTGCCCCCTTTCTATCAGCAATTTATCGTAGATCGCTGGAAGAACGTAAAGTACCTAGCGACTGGAAGAAAGCGCAGGTCGTTCCCATTTTCAAGAAGGGTCATAAATCAGATGCGAATAATTATAGGCCTATTTCGCTTACGTCAATCTGTTGTAGAATAATGGAACATGTTTTGTGTTCTCGTATTATGACGTTCTTAGATAATACAAATCTCCTTCATCATAACCAACATGGATTCCGCAAACAGAGATCATGTGAAACTCAGCTCGCCCTATTTGCCCAAGAAATTCACAGTGCCGTAGACACTGGCGAGCAGATTGATGCCGTATTCCTGGACTTCAGGAAGGCATTTGATACGGTTCCGCACTTACGTTTAGTGAAAAACGGTTCAAAATCTGCAGATGTAGAGGTAATTTCGGGAGTACCGCAAGGAAGCGTGATAGGACCTTTATTGTTTACAATATACATAAATGACTTAGTTGACAACATCGGTAGCTCCGTGAGGCTATTAGCAGATGACACGGTTGTCTACAAGAAAGTAGCAACATCAGAAGACTCGTACGTACTCCAGGAGGACCTGCAGAGGATTAATGCATGGTGCGACAGCTGGCAGCTTTCCCTAAACGTAGATAAATGTAATATAATGCGCATACATAGGGGCAGAAATCCATTCCAGTACGATTATGCCATAGGTGGTAAATCATTGGAAGCGGTAACGACCGTAAAATACTTAGGAGTTACTATCCGGAGCGATCTGAAGTGGAATGATCACATAAAACAAATAGTGGGAAAAGCAGGCGCCAGGTTGAGATTCATAGGAAGAATTCTAAGAAAATGTGACTCATCGACGAAAGAAGTAGCTTACAAAACGCTTGTTCGTCCGATTCTTGAGTATTGCTCATCAGTATGGGACCCTTACCAGGTTGGATTAATAGAAGAGATAGACATGATCCAGCGAAAAGCAGCGCGATTCGTCATGGGGACATTTAGTCAGCGCGAGAGCGTTACGGAGATGCTGAACAAGCTCCAGTGGCGGACACTTCAAGAAAGGCGTTACGCAATACGGAGAGGTTTATTATCGGAATTACGAGAGAGCACATTCCGGGAAGAGATGGGCAACATATTACTACCGCCCACATAAATCTCGCGTAATGATCACAACGAAAAGATCCGAGAAATTAGAGCAAATACGGAGACTTACAAGCAGTCGTTCTTCCCACGCACAATTCGTGAATGGAACAGGGAAGGGGGGATCAGATAGTGGTACAATAAGTACCCTCCGCCACACACCGTAAGGTGGCTCGTGGAGTATAGATGTAGATGTAGATGTAGAATAACAATAGGCAGAGTATAAATATGCAGCTATTTACAGACAGAAAATTACCAATAAATTACACTTTACGCCTTATCATTTATGATATAGAATCCGTACATTACCTCGCGACGTTACCATAACAGTGGCACATAAGAGAAGTTACAAATACGGACTTAGCACAATGCAGAACATGGCCAAGCAGGCTGCACTGCAAAAATCTAACAGGCTGAAAGTATTAATCCTTGCTGTTACCGTCAAATGCAGACGTATCTCCAACGTAAGCAAAGTAATCATCAAGTTACTATTAGACTCCATCGTAGACCCGGTGTCTGTTACACGCACCAAGACGTCTAAAAGTTCTCTTATTCAGCACACAGTGTGTGACTCTGAATGCTGTCGTCCAGACATCGTTTTACAAGGACGACACGGAATCAGCTGCCCACTGGAGGTGACGCCAACACTTCTGACTGCTGTTACAACCGACCCCAGGGGTAAATTTGTGGCTACGATGTCAAGGTGGCAAGCGGCGGAGAGATGAGGCGGAATAGCAGGCTGGTGGAGGTCCAGGGAGATGAAATTGGTACTTCATTTCCTACTCGGCCATTTGTGGCCCACTGAAGCAAGGTAGCGACCATCCCCCACAGCCTATGAAGAGGGCAGTGGCCAGCTACGTGCCAATCAGCATCCTGGCCAGTTGGCTCCAACACGTGCCCACCCACCCTTGCTGACGACTGCCCACAGCGGTTGGCATGTGACTCTATTGTATGTGTCATTCTGCAAGCACCAAGTGTCAGCGCCGTGCAAAGATGGATGGGAAACTTGTTGGGCATGCCATTTCTGCGATGAACGACGGCATTTAGGCATCTGCTGGTGTGTAGCCTGAAGTAGAAGTCGACTGCCGTACGTGGGATGTGATCCTCTGTCCTATGAACAGGAGTCCTGCTTTGGCTGGAGTGAGCCTGGTACGCTCGCTGCACTGTGGCACTAAGGCCAGAAGGGTGACTTAGTGAGGGATGGTGGTACTGCAATGGAGACTCGAACTCATTACTGCTGCTGGCTGTCGCATATAGTCTCCTCGCCCAGTGGTGCCCTCACGTCATGGTAGAAGTTCAAATGGTTCAAATGGCTCTGAGCACTATGGGACTTAACATCTATGGTCATCAGTCCCCTATAACTTAGAACTACTTAAACCGAACTAACCTAAGGACATCACACAACACCCAGTCATCACGAGGCAGAGAAAATCCCTGGCCCCGCCGGGAATCGAACCCGGGAACCCGGGCGTGGGAAGCGAGAACGCTACCGCACGACCACGAGCTGCGGACATGGTAGAAGTGTTGAGCTAAAAATGAAAGTGCTGCAAAAATTACGGCTATTTGTACAACGTAGCTCCGCAACTGTTATGCCAATGCACGGCTTCTGGTCATGTACTCGGCCACACCACCGATACTCACTGCTGGAGAAATCCCCTAGCCTACACGGCAATAACTGCGCGTTACCACTGCACTGACAGATTTCTCCTAGCGAGTTTGATTTGTGTCACAATAATCCAACAGCTCGGTTGCTGTAATGACAGTACGCTGCGCCCTCAAGCTGACAGTAGTTGCTACAATACCCTTCCGTATATTCACACAGATTTGTCCCTGAAATGATAACGGCTCTACAAGAAAAATGAAGTTCCTCAAATCAGTTACAGACTGTAATCTAGAACATAGATTAATAAATGAAGATATTAGAAATGAGCCTAGAATATTTGTAACAACAGAGAAAGTGGACATATGAAAAGAATATGTAAACTGAATACAAGACAGACATTTTTTGCCATATACACTCATAGACGTAAGGGGGCACAGAACGTGCAGCCGGATCAACGTCCTGGAACCTAATCCACGAATTTAGATGACAATGATCGCTATCAAGCTGCGTAGAGTGTGAGAAATACCAATTGGGCAGTGAGAGGCAAGGGAATCGGTTGAGTTACGGAAGTAGCAAAAATCACAACACTCTGAAACGTAGCAATGTGGTGTGCACGAATCACCACACTTCAGATAAGCAATAGTTTTAAGGCATTTTAATTAATCGAGCGCCGATTAGAAAGCTGTGGGATGGCAGACGAACGGACAGCCAGAGCGGAGGTGGCGTGCCGAAGGTTTGCGATAAGAGCCGAGTCGGGCGCGGTAGGCCCGCACGGTGACTTGCCAGAACGTGAAGGCGGAAGGACACAGGAAAGCCAGAGGTAGCTTAGGAATACGATGCAGCATCCACAGGCGGACACCTCCTGGGGCTGGGAATAATGGATTGGTCCGACCAGAGGCTGCCGAAGGATAAAAAATTAGTTCGTTTGTAAAAACTTTAAATTAGAGCAGAGGGCCAGAGTAAAATTTGCGGAAGAGTGAAAATCGAAAGCACCAGGGAAAGTATGAAGTAAAATGTGTCATTTTTAAGGGCAGAGATGGTGGCTGACAACACATGTGGTTTAGTGGGGGGAAAGAGTGCACAGCTCACCTTTGTTGAGGACCAGCGGTTAGACTAGGGAACAGTACGGATGGCCGGCGGTTGCGCTCCTACAAGATTACCAACCAAGCTTTTCTTTTTGGTTTAATCTGCTTAAGACCGTGGAAAAGTAACGTTCGTATAGGTAGTGAAGTTATTTTGACTGTGAAGGAAGCTTATCTTAATATGTGACAATTACTAAGGTATATACTCAAATAGTTAATTGAAGAAAGCTTAGTGCAGGCAACCACCCGACCGTCATTGAAGATGATAAGTCAGCTGCTGTGCTTGCTCCTGCTGTTGCAAATTCTGGTTTTGTTTTCGAGTAATCATCATTATGACCAGTTGGTTATGTTCATGCTTACTTTTATGTAGTGTATCTCAGGTAAGGGGTGGGTTCCGTGGTATCTGGGAATGTAGTAATCTGGTCTCGTGCGCTAAAGGACCCGCTAGGCAACTCAACGATTTGTATTAATTATGTCCCTACATAATGTAACATGACTGTAATATTCTGGCTGCGGGTGCCAGCGATGATGCGCTACCGGAATTTAATATGACAACGCTCTTTGCTCTGACGACAACGCTCGTTGCCGAAAAAAGAGAGGAGCATCTATGTTCTATTGTAATTGTTGTTGGAAATAAGTAATGACGATTAGACATTGTGTTTTTTTTTTGTTGGAGGTAAGTTTGCATATAGAACTAATTCTAAAGTGCAGAGGTCAACATGTAATCGCGATTATAAAGAACAAAAGTTGAATCTGTGAAGAAAAAGGGGAAGGTAAATGTCTTTACGAACCTTTATTCGATGTTGGATCCTCGGACCTTCATAAAAACTATTAGTGTGTTTAGCAACACAGTGCATAGTGATTTCTTCGCGAATTAACTATACTGGACGAATCTGTTACTATCACGGTCCAAAAGACGCGCAACATTTCGCTATCAGTTTGTGTGTTAAAGACGTTCCCTAAGCGACCAGTTTGTTAGTCAGAAGATACAACACTGACACTGTTTGTTTACCCTTCTCAGTTTGAAAGGTGTTTTCCAGAAAATGTTATGGCGACTGTGAGTACTTTTTTGGCCAAGAGAGAGACGGAGTCTTCAACACGAGTTGTAGCAGTTTTCTCCAACCTTGCCGATAATTCTCTGAGAACTGGAAAAGCGGAAACCTCCGACCGCCAGCTCGTCCTGTACCTAACAGGTTGTCTCCTTTCAGCAGCCACGAAGAAAAACACATTCATCTATAGTCAAATTTTTTGACAGGTTGTTTGTATTAGACAGGTAAAAATTTTATAATGCAAGCATCTGGACTAAAAATTCAATAGAGAATTTTTTTTTTGTGCAGTGCCTGTCTTATCTTTGTCAAAGACAAAAAGTCAAAGAGCAAGTTAATTAATTAATTTTTGTTTTTGCGTAGCGGTTTCATTGTAGCATCAAAATTGCAAAATGAGCAACCAGTTGCTAAACTGGCCACCAGGCCAGGCCACGGTTCGACGAGCAATTCAGTGCAAGCAGCGTTAATTCAGTGTCGTAAGTTTAGTACCTTTGAGGCACAGGGAACTATTAGTCCTTAAGTATTCCTTAAGGAATTTGATGGGGTAATGCGAGAGTACTGGACGGATCAAGAGCGAATTTCATACGTAGAGGGTCATTTAAGAGGTGATGCCTCTCAGTGCGCTAATGAGATGATTACTGACTGCAAAGGTACAAAGAAGAATATTGGTCTGGAGAAATTCAGCAACAATTGTCAGTGAATTTTTGTGGAGGCAGAGAGTACCAAGCAGAGTATGACGCTATGAAACAGTTTTGTGATTGGTGGTGGCGCCGCATAAAGCATGTAGATGGAGGTATGGCGGTTGAGTTGTTTGCCACTGGTATAGAGCGGATGTTGTATTTTTATGTTAGGAAGGAGCTGGTAGCAGCACCACGGGACAGCTACGAAAAATATGTGAGTTTCTTAGACAGACTCGAGCACCTATATTTGCGCGACGGTAATCAGCCGCAGCGACATTTGATGCGTGATGTCACGTACGTAAGATGTGTTCAAATGTTCAAATGTGTGTGAAATCTTACTGGACTTAACTGCTAAGGTCATCAGTCCCTAAGCTTACACGCTATTTAACCTAAATTATCCTAAGGACGAACACACACACCCATGCCCGAGGGAGGACTCGAACCACCCCCGGGACTAGACGCACAGTCCACGACTGCAGCGCCCAAGACCGCTCGGCTAATCCCGCGCGGCGTAAGATTTTTTAGGAGAGGCGTTCGTGCCCAGAATGAAAGAGACAGGCGTTGGGAAGAGAGAGGAGAGAGTTTAACCTTTAACTAACCTAGTGGCAAACATGGGACACTAACAATGTGGTGCAGTGAATCTGACCTCTTAATTATAGGTGGGTGTAATGTTCACAATTTGAATCCCTTTGAAATCTTCTGTTTTGCATATGGCAGTCCTTAATACAATATAAATAAAAATTAAAATACAAAACACTAACATTAAATAATTATTGATAAACTTGCACTCAGATATGTTTACTGCACATCTCATAAACTAATACATTCATGTGTTTCTCGTAAGCTAAAAGCGAACTTAATGCTTAGATAGATTTTGTATTTCATCCTGAAGAACTAACGTAACAAAAAATGCAACGTTTTTAACCTGAAAAAAATACCTCATCAAAAATCAGAGCACTCCAAATCACAATTTTTCACAACAGTGCTAGCAGACCTGGGAACAGCACTGCATGCATATTGGTATCTTGCAGATGTATCAAACATGCAAAGTCCACCTTTTATTGCTGGCTGGGCAGATTCTTCACGTTTTCGCATTCCTAGGATCTAATTCTGCTTCCAATGCTTTTTCTGTTGGAGCATTGGGGCCTAAAATCCGGCGGGTCATTAGTGGTAACTCCTGCGGAAGACGTGGGTTCTGAGCTCGCTTTTGCATTTGCTTCAGCACAAGACAATGGGCCAGCTCTTTCAGGAAGATATCTCTGTCGACAGGAGCTTCATCTGATCCACTCTTCTGAAGAACATATGCATTTACTGTGCTGATGTCCAATAAACGGCAGAATAAACATATTGGCGAACGTCCAGTTCTTCGACTGCAGGAGTATATGGAGCACTTTTTGTCCAGTTCATCGACACCTCCTTTAGTGGCGTTGTAGTACGATATTATTTCTGATTTTCTGAGAAGTCAAATCCTCAGCGGGGCTATGATGCATGGAAGAGACAAGGAGAACCGCTTTGTTTGTCGTTGGCACATGCGTAAACAGAGTGGTGCCTTGCGTAAAACCGTACATAGAGGAACCAACTGGCCTTACTTGGTTGGAAGGCTTGCGGGGTCTCTGTCTTATTCTTTTTTTAGAGTTCCAACAAAAGTCAATCCTCTTTTCCTTAACTCTTCTACAGCCTGTATTGAGCTGAACCGATTGTCAGCAGTAATGTTGCGATTACTGCCATTGATTGGTTTACACAATCGCAACAGGGACTGTGTTGGTATCATCAGTTTCTTATCGTTGTCCGACAAAGTATCGCCATCAGAGCCTTTTCCAGTGTACATATAACCATTATAAAAGTAACTGGTCTTTGCATCACACAAGGACATTATTTTAAAACCGTATTTACCAAGCTTCTTTGGTATGTAGAGCACAAATGAGCATTTACCACTGAAGGAAACTAGTTGCTTATCTACAGTAGCACATGTGCCTAAACTGAAATATTTTTTGGAATTTTCGACAATTTTTCTAAAGAGAAAAGAGGCTGCTGCCATTTTCACAACTTTGAGACTCTCTTTTCTAGTTCAAAAGTCATCAAACCTTATGCAATTCAACAACATTAGGAAACGATTCCTATACATGACACATCTGAAAATTTCCCGACCTGAACCATCAGTTAAAATACATAATTTAAATTTTTGTGGTTGGATTTAAAGGCAGAAAAATATATCAGAAGTCCTAAAAGAGCCAAAAGTTCAGCCAAATCCAGCTTCTGAAGTTCAGCTTTTCTTTTGTCAGACGACTTCTGCGTGACGCAATATATTTTAGCATTTGTCCATAGTAGGATGTGATCGAGAACTTCGTCATCAAAATAAGATGCAAATGCAAATGGGTCTTTTGGATCTCCTGTAGTCAACGTAGTGGACGGAAATTTCATGATGTTATGGCGAGGAGTTCTAACATCTCGGATCAGAAGTGCTTTGGCCCATTTCTACTGATTTTTACCATAGAAGTAACTGCTTGTCCGTTGCTCCTCCCATGGATCACTACATTCATCAGAATAATTTTCTGTTGCAGTTTGTTCTGACAAAGTGTCATTCTCACTCAGAATGGATTAAATTTCTTCAGGATTATCGTCACAGTCACTATCGACTGATTCCTCCAAACATCTGCTCACAGTTTTCTCAAAGTTTCGATCTGAAGTGTTCACACGTTGTCTGCTACTTGCATCATAGCCTTTACCTGTTGAATTACTAGATTCCGCCATATTTCAAAGGCTGTAAAATGGAAAATAACGAGAATATGTAAGGAAAGTAACCGCAGAAAAAATTACACAAACAATGTAGTGCGGTCAAAACGACCGCGAGCGATTTTCTAAAGGACGTCACTCACTTTATAGAAGCTCTATAAGAACACCACATGCTCTGCCGGTCCACTCACAACTAAACTCGAAGCTAATGAGCCGACGGCCAATATAATGGGTAGAGAACTGGCTAAATCGCTAATGGTGATGAAAGCGCGCGGTCAAATAGACCGCACCACGTTACTTAAAGGTTAAACTAAATAGTGTCTCAGTGATTGGTCGACTGGAGACAACTCAAAAAAAAGGGCCAATATAGAAATAGATGCTCACGTCGGAGACAGCCTGGGGAGGGAGGGGGGGCGAGAAAATGAAAGGAAAGAGCAAGTAGGCAGTAAGAGATGGTCTTGACGTTCGGCAAGGTGCTCTGGAGGGGAGAGAGTCAGCTGTTGCTGGCGGGACACAGGTGACAGCGGATGCGAGCGCAGCGCATACAGAAGGAGAGAACGGGGGAGGAACGGTAGTAGGGGGTCCCGCGCTCAGGAAATGCGAACAGCTGACAGGCAAACGGCAGTACCATGAGGGGGCCGGAGGTAATGAAAACACCGCGTTAAGTGCAGGGGATTGGCGGACTAGCGGAATAGCTCGATTATTTGAAGAGACAATAGGGCAATAAAAATAGTAACATCTCGTGTGGGAACTATGGCATCCAAGAGTAAATATAGAATCTGGCGGTATGGATAGGAATGTAAATGTTACAATAGCGGAACCACTAGAGGTAGGTGCCAGCAGTGATGAGCGAGCGAGCGACGTTGTTTTTTCATATTTCATGGAGGTAAGCAACATGGACCACCCTTAACGTTAAACGACGGAGAAGTTGAGCTCCTCCAATCTCGCACAGAATGGGCAGAAGTTGAGCGTATGTGTGAACTGTCGCTTCACGACAGATTGCTTAAGGTCCTTTGGGCTGGCAGGTAGGTGAATTTCAATCCCAAAATGTTAGAGTTGTTCCAGAATTTGGCCAACCAGAGACAATTGCCGATTTTTTAGTAGAGGACGAAGGTATTCCCGGTCGCGGGTAGTGAGCCTATTGTCGAGGTGAACGTTGGAGCCGGCCGGAGTGGCCGTGCGGTTCTAGCCGCTACAGTCTGGAACCGAACGACCGCTATGGTCGCAGGTTCGAATCCTGCCTCGGGCATGGATGTGTGGATGTCCTTAGGTTAGTTAGGTTTAATTAGTTCTAAGTTCTAGGCGTCTGATGACCTCAGAAGTTAAGTCGCATAGTGCTCAGAGCCATTTGAATCGTTTTTTGCAGGTTGGAGTAGTGATAAGTCGTGTGTGTTAGTGGACAGTGGATCGGTGGTTTCCGGAATTTCGGTAGAGTATTTTGGGAGTTGGCCGGAAAAAGAAGACATGGCAGTGCGGCCAGTGTCCCCAGTGAAAATATTTGGTGCTGCTGCAAAGTTGTCAAAAGCTATTAAACAGGAAGTAGTGATGACAGTGCAGTTAGGGGGAGTAATGGCAGAAAATTCCTTTCTTCTCATTCCCGGTTTGAATGTAGAGTTATTAGTGGGCGCGGATTTCCTGAATACGTTTAAGGGTGAACTGAGCTGAGACTCCAAGTGGGAGGTAGAGAACTAGTGGCCCCCTTTATTAAGAGAAAGGATGTATTTACTAGTCCTAAAGAGGCACAGTACATCGAAGAGGGAGGCTTTGCAGCATAGGTGAAATTAGTAACGATACATAGCTTGAGTCGGGGTAAGGATTTGATGGAGACGATTCAAGAGAAAATACTAGCGAGGGTGTCAGAGATGGGGAGTTTGTCTGAACCACAGAAACCAGAACTGAGTGAAGTTCTAAAACGGAATTGTGGAGTCTTTTCTGGTGCACCACGTGAGGTACAGTATTTCGAGTGCAGTTTAACTACTGATCCACATGAGATGTATGCCCCCAAGACTTAAGTAATACAGTTTGCCCAAAGAAAAGCAGTACAAGAAGAGATAAACCGCATGTTGTCATGGGGGGGGGGGGGGGGGGGGGAGGTAATTGAAATAGCAAGTAGTGAATATACCAATGTGTTGTTTGTAGTACCCAAGAAGGATGGAAGTGTGCAACTTGTCTTGGATGCAAGGAGATTGAATGCAATTGTGGAACGAGAGACCGTTAGGCCAATATCGATAGACGAACTTTTCCAGGTGTTCCATGGAGTAAGGTTTTCTTTGTCCATGGATGTGACCTATGGATGCTGGAAAATAAGGTTAGCACAAGGATCTAGGAAATATACAGCGTTCCTGCATAAATGAATCTGTTATCAATTTTGCATCTGGTCATTTGGTCTTAACATTTCTGTGTGTGTCTTTGTACAAGCCATGCACCAGGTATTGGGACCTGAGCTAATGGACCAGCTTACTATTTATGTCGACGATTTATTAACAGCCACACAGACGTGGGAGCAGTATTGTGCATTACTGAAAAAGCTACTGGTAGCCATGAGCAAAGTGGGTACGAAACTTAAGTTTAGTAAGACAGATTGGCTGAAGAAAAATATTAAATTAATGGGGAATATCACTGTACGAACAGGAATACAACCAGAGAGTGGAAAACGTAGGGCCATTGAGGAGTTTCGTCGGCCAAAGAATAAGAAAGATTTGAGGGTTATGTATGGACTGTTTGGGTTCTATCGGCGTTTTGTGTCATAACAAGCAGTTAATAACAATGCATTGAATCAGTTATTGAAAAAGAATGTGCTCTGGAAGTGGTCAGAGGAACGTGAGGTGACTTTTCAGGAACTGAGGACGCAACTATTAAGTAGCAAAATTCTGTACCATCCATATTTCGGTAGACCTTTCTACATGTATTCCGATGCTTGTGGCTATGGCATTGGGGTAGAAATATTTGAGGAGAGAGAAATGGAGGGAGAACCCGCCATCAAACCATCGCATTCTGTAGCATAACACTTACGGCAGCTGAGAGAAACTACTGTGTAGCAGAACAGGAAGTCCTGGCCATATTGTATGGGTTCCAGAAGTTTGAGGGTTATTTGTTGGGTCCTAACACAATAGTGCTTACTGACCATCAGTCGTTAAGCTTTATGAAGAGGTGCAGCTTGCGTAATACTAGACTGGGACATTTGGCAATGTATCTACAGCAGTTTGATATGGAAATTAGATACATTAAAGGAGAGGATAAAATTACTGCAGGTGCATTATCCAGAATGCCGGTAGGGGGAATAGACCTTGAGAAAAAGGGAAACTTGATTTGTGGACGTTGATGATGAGAGGATCGAATCATGAGGCTGTAATTAGGCGAGTATGAAAGGATATAAGAAGACAGAAGAATCACGACGAATATTTGATATATGTTACGCAAATTTTGGGATGAAAGTAACATCGCAAAGTGAAAATATTTCATAAAATTCATGAAGAGGTATTGTGTAGGAGGAGGAGAGAGCATCAGGAGGAGTGGAAACTCTATTTTCCGCAGCAGTATGTAGACGAATTAACAGACATAGCGCACGAAGGCTATGGACATTATGGGGCACGAACGTGCATTGCAAAGTTACTGGAAGTGGTAATATTTGAGAACATGTGGCGAAGGGTGCAGAGACGAGTCCAAGCTTGTGATCAATGTCAAAAGGTGAGAACAGTTACCGTTCCCATTGAAGATTTGCGACAGAATGTGCAAGTAGAAGAACCTCGAGAATTTATTGCAGTGGACTTGTTTGGATCTCTCCCAGTATCCAGGGGTGGTTGCACTTATACTTTTGTAGTGTCAGATATGTTTGTGAAACACGTAAAGTTGTACCCAATCAGGAGGGCGAATGCCAGGATATTGACTGAAAAACTGGAGAAAGAGTATTTTGTGCAAGTGGGGAAGCCAGCTGCTTTATTGTCAGACAATGGTCCTTAGTTTGCGGTCCACAAATTTACAGAAATGTTGGAGCGACATGGACTGAGACATGTCAGAATTTCGCCAAATTTCCCTCAAGGGAATCCCAGTAGGTGGGTCATGAATGAGTTGAACCGGTTACGTAGGACTTATTGTCACAGGAGAAACACTACTTGGGCAAACTTTACTGTAAATTTTGAAGCGATAATCAATTATGTATGGCATGAATCACAGGTTTTTCCGTGATGACTGGGTGTTGTGTGATGTCCTTAGGTTAGTTAGTTTTAAGTAGTTCTATGTTCTAGTGGACTGATGACCATAGATGTTAAGCTCCATAGTGCTCAGAGCCATTTGAACCATTTGAACAGGTTTTTCGCCATGTGAATTAATGTTTCGACATAAACCAACGAATGTTATTGGGGGTGAAGTAGTTTTTCCAGTAAGCAGAGTTCTAACTAAAGATGAAATGGAAAAGTTGGCCAGAGAAAGAATACGTCGACAGGCAGCTGAAAGAAAGAAAATACATCACGCTAGGGCTCAGGTAACTGTGTTTAAACCAGGGGATTTGGTACTAGTTAAGACCAAAGAGCAATCGAAAAAGGTGCGCCAAGAGCTAAAGAAACTTCTTATAGTGTATCACGGCCCAATTCTGGTAGAAAGTTCACCACATATTAATGCCTATCGACTCGTCTATCCTGGTTCCAAACGAGGTTTTGGACTAAGTAATGTAATGGAATTGAAGAGTTACACGAGTGGAGACAGTGATAATTATTATAGGGAGCCTCTCAGTCTTGGATAAGCTTCACAGTTTGCGACTGTGTGCACCTCAGCAGTCTGAAGTAATTCTTCCTTTCTGTGCTTCAGTCTCTTCTATTTATAATTTATTCATCAAACATCCTTTACAGTGGTGTAAAAGGAGGGAGGACAATAGTCCGAGTGGAGAGAATTAGTTTTGAAATTGCGAAGTAACAGAATTAAGTGCAGTAAAGGGGTACTTAAAGGTAAAGAAAAGGTTTAATTTTTAGGATGAAGGAAGATGGAGTCTAGTACTATATGCGAGGCACTGCTGGAATGTAAGACGAATTGAAAGTAGAGAGCAAAGATGAGGAGTAATGATCAGAGCCCATAGAAGGCACTAACTATTAAAGAAGCACTACATTTAGGTTTTTCTGTAGTAGTAGTTAAGCGAGCAAGATGCTATGACTTAGTTGTAAGATGTGAAAGGAGAGTCCTTTAAGATGTGTGGGTTGGACTGAGCAGCCATGACCGCCTGATATACACTAGAATAGTCTTGTACATATGTTAGGTAAATTAAAGTGATACAGAAATTTAAGGGCACAAGAGAGTAGTGGAAAGTGAGGTTCTGGTAGACACACAAGAGTAATACGTCAGTGTGAAGGTTGTGAATAGAGGGGTATTATATAAGATAAAGTAAGAAATATAAGCAAACAGAAAAAAGAAAAGTAGGAGTTGCCATGAATGGTGCCGAGAACTCAAATCAGTAGGTTTGTAAGTTCACAGTTATTGTGACAGGCAACCAAAGACAGTAATTAGAAACTGGAGTCGTGAAATGATAGTAGTCATAGTTCAAAGTTACTGTCTGTATAGTATCTAATAAGAAAGCTATTGGTGTCTAGCATTTAAGTAACAATTGTATTAAGTGGGACGGAAATTGGTGTGTTGGGAGAGGAAATGAGAATCAGTAGTATTAAGCTTAATCATCGAAAAGGCAGATTGAAGGTGTACCTAATGAGAAACAAAGAATTGGAGGATTGAAATTGGGATATCATAAAGACATAATTTAAGGCACTACAGAGATAACATACATATGTATATTGTTTCTGAAAAAGGCAAGCTCATTTTACACAAACAATGGAGGCGGGGTGAAACGTAGCAATGTGCTGTGCACAAATGACCATGCTTAGGATAAGCAATAGTTTTAAGCCTTTTTAACTAAACGAGCACCCTATAGAATGCAGCGGGATGGCAGACGGAGTTACAGCCAGAGTGGAGGTGGCATGCCGAAGGGTTAAGACAAGAGCCGAGTCGGGCACGGTAGGCCCGCACGGTGACTTCCCAATATGTAAAGGCGGAAGGACACAGGAAAGCTAGGGGTAGCTTTGAAATACGATGCAGCACCCACAGGTGGAAACCCCTTGGGGCTGGAAAGGATGGACTGGTCCAACCAGAGGCTGCCAAAGGAACAAAAGTAGTTCATTTGTGAAACTTTAAATTAGAGCAGAGGGCCAGAGTAAAATTTGCGAAAGAGCGAAAATCGAAAGTGTATTGGCGCAGAAAGCACCAGGGAAAGTATGAAGTAAAATGTGTATGGCAGAGATGGTGGCTGACGTCACAAGCGGTTTAGCGGGGGAGAAGGAATGCACAGTACGCCATTGTGGAGGACTAGCGGTTAAACCAGGGAGCAGTACGGATGGCAGGCGGTTGCGCTCCTGCAAGATTACCAACTAAGCTTTGGTTTTTGGCTTAATCTGCTTAACACTGTGGAAAAGTAACGTTCGCATAGATAGTGAAGTTATTTTGACTGTGAAAGAAGCTTACCTTAATATGTGACAATTACTGAGGTATAGGCGCAAATAGTTAATTGGCCTAAGCTTAGTGCATGCAACAACCGGACAATCAATGAACATGGTAAATCAGCTGCAGTGCTCCCTCCTGCTGTTGCAAATTCTGTTATTGTGTTTGGGTAATGATCATTATGACCACTTGGTTATATTCATACTTATTTTTATGTGGGGTAACAAGTGTCAGTAAAGAGTGAGTTCTGTGGCATCCGGTAATACTAGATCCTGGCCTTGTGCACTAAAAGTTCCGTGTGGCAGCTGATTGGGATTGGCCTGGGATTAGCCTGATTGAGACAGCTACAAAGGCAATCGGTATCCGACAGTGATCTTAAACCCACTTACAAGGAGACGGCACGACCGTGGGGTCGGGGATTTGTCCGAAATTTTGTGTGGTGAAAGAGGACACCTAAAACCTCATGTGGTTAAAATATTAGGACGCACTACTCGGAAAATCCTGGGAAAAATCAACCCAAAGTTTCTTAGGTGCCTTACGAGTGTAAAATGTTAGTCCATTGCCGACCCGCCGTCTGGCCTACATGGTTAGCGCTCGGACCCTTACGCCAGAGGTCATGGGTTCGATTCCTCCTGCGGCACTTTTTTTTCGTCTGTTGCTTGCAAAATTGCAGCGCATTGTTACAGAAGAATCGTGAAATTAATTCCCGGGAAGACTGTATAAAAATTCATTCTATAATTCACCGTCAATTATCGTCACCAATATTCCGAGGCATGATTCAATATGCCTGGTTTGCCTCAAAATTATCAGAAACTCAAAACATTTTCTAAAATGTTAATGGGGCATCTTTTTGTAAAGATATATTGCAAACGCCCTGTGACTGAGAAATATCCGCCTTTATATGTTGCGCAAGATGACGCAAAAATTATTGCTTTGTTTGTTTTTACGATAATTACCACTGCGGTTCTTGTTTATAATTATTATATGTATAAAAACTAAATGTTTCCCAATCGACTTTGTTATTCTGATTAAAAACCCAATGTTTCCCCTCATATAATTTACAATTAAAAATTGAAAACCCACCGCCATGTATTATGTTCTCGGACAAAAAGAAAATAATTTTTATTCAATAATGTAACTAATTTGTTAAAGATAATGTAGGTTTGCAAAACTATCTGAATAATTGGTGGAATAACAAAAGAAAATGAAAGAGATGAAAAAAAAGTGCCAGAGGAGGAATCGAAACAGAGGCCTCTGGCGTAAAACTCCGAGGCCCGGCAATGGACTGACATTTTATACTCATAAGGCACCTAAGAAACTTTGGATCGATTTTTCCCGGGATTTTCCGGCTAGTGGGTCCTAATATTTTAACTACGTGAGGTGTTAGAGGTCCTCTTTCACCACACAAAATTTCGGACAAATCCCCGACCCCACGGTCGTGCCGTCTCCTTGTTAGAGGGGCATACCGACTGACAGCTATCTGGCTGGATTCTGTCGTGGAAACTATGATTTTGCAACTGTTTGTAATAAATTGTGTCAGAGGATTTTGAGGCTAATATAACTGCTTTTGTCAGAGTTGCGTTGCATTATTTAGAAGCACCGGAATTCCTCTTAAAAAACTTAGTTTTACGTATTTTAAGTCCAGAATCCACAGGGTGCCGAATAATGTACGAGCGGCTGAACTGCAGGTAAGGGCAGGTGATATTACAGGTCGAGAAACTGCGGAGGCTGAGTACACTGCTACCGCGCAGCTAAGTCACAAAAAGGACCTGAAACGCACCGCTGTAAATCTACCGCTGACCGTACCATACAGTCCAAGGGGTCCAGTACGTCATAAGTTAGGGTTTATCATTCCACAGAGGGGATGTTACAAAGTAGTACATCGGCCTAGGGAATGTTACAACTCACCTACAATATAGGGTGTTCCAGAAGGAACGGTCAGTATCCTTCATCCCTGTAAAACAAATCTCTTCTGTTGAAATCTCTTTGCTTTCCATATTTTAAGAGGTGGTAGTACGAATCAAAACAAGAAAAAATGTCTAGTAGATATCTGTGCTAGAGTATGTACCACAGCTACTTGTTCATCTTCGCTACGAAACATATTTCTTCTACTGCACAAGTTCTTCTAGCTCTTGCGGTAACCATTTTAGAGCCCATATGTACTGGATGTACATTTCTTGTTTTGGTTTACACTACTTTGTCGCAAAAATGGGAAACAAACATTTAGCAGTATGTAACGCCGCTTCCTTTGGGCGCAAAGATGAAAATGTAAAAATAGTACCCCAAAACCCAATACAAGCCCCAAACTCAAGATCCAGGTTTCATAAAAAAAGGAAACAAGGCCCCACTGTCATAGCATCACTTGAATAGTAGCAAGTATACTGGAGAGAAACAATGTAAAAAGAAATAAAAACGAAATCCAGTATTTTTGCAAAAGAAATTAAAATAGAATCCCTTTTGTACCAGATTAAACTAAAAGTAGATCGCAAAGTAGTGTACTTATAGATCACAGAGTAGAACAAGTGACCTCAAAGCATACTACTTGCGAGTACTTTTTGAGGACACCGCGGAATGCAGCAGACAAAGATATACATTGTTAATGTGCTTCTAGCGCTTGCTTGATCGTGTCGTAACTTAACGTGTGCTCTTCTACGTAGGCGATACGAATTGTTTTTACACTTCGGATATTTGCGATCTGCTAGGAATCATTAAACTTGAAATAGGTAGATCAGCAACTTTGAGTATATCATTACGTAAAGTAAAGATAGGAAAAGAACAGAAATTTGTCTTAAATTGATTATTATCGATGGAAGACTGAACTTTGTCCCAAAGTGACAGACTGTTAGTAATTTAACGAAAAAGGAAGTGAATATTAGTATCGAATTGCGGGGAAATACTTAGATTTCTTTAAAGCAACTGGTGAAATCTGGATCTTACTGAAAACTCTTTGACTGAATCTTAGATATAGTCAGAAAATTGAAAAAAGTACAGACTGAGATCAATGACATCTCTGGCGCTGTACAAACACTGGAAGAAAATCTCGCTGTAGTAAAATCAACTCAAAACGCTGTAGTTCAGCGCGTTTCGGAATTATCTGACAAAATGAATCAACTGGAGTTAAACATTAAACAAAGTGTAGATATGTTTGTGCTTGAAAAATCTAATCAATGGGAAAAGGAAATCTCTGTATGGATATTTCAAAAATCAAGGGAGATAAAGAAGCAAGTAAACGACACTGGTTGAACTTAAATTAAACTCTACTAGTGAGACAAAATTAAACATAGCCAATACAGGAGGTATTGAACAAGTGAAAGAGGAATTTCGCGTGATTAAAAACAAAGTAAACAGCGAAATACCTAAGTATATGGAGAATTCAAGTCGTTTTGCCCGCGTTCCGATTGATTGCATCAAGGATCTTAACCAAGATGCATGGGAATTTTCATGTGCAAAAACATTACCAAACTGCAGGAAAAAGATTCTAAATGGAAAATTATCAGACAATCACTAATAGGAAACAACCGCAGCTGTCACAACACGAAATATTTCCTGGGCGACAATATTTTGTTCTACAAAAACAGTGACTTTTTCCGACGGTGGAAGTTTTGCATTCCCTTAGATTATTTGTACAAATTTCTGTGGCATACACATATCTCTTGGGGACATTCAGGTGGGTATACATGTGCTAAACTCATAATGGCGTACGCCCATGATTCAAATTTGAAACGTATTGCACAAAGGATTTAAAAAAATTGTGTGATTTGCCAAAAAGCTATACAGATCAATTACTCCACAAAAACAGAATTGCAACCTATTGTAGTCGACAATGTTCTTGATCTAGTTTCGTGTGACATAATGGGTTCTTTACGAGCATCAAAGGGTAATTTTAAACGTGTGATTGCATTTTATGATCTGTTTAGCGAATACATACAAGTGTACCCATTAAAATCAGTAAGGGTAAAGCCAATGATGTAGATTATTACAGAGACATACATAGTTCAAGTGGGAAAACCGAGTCTTGTTGACGGAAAATGCTTCGTACTTTTCGTGTAGATCTTGGAAAAAGTGTCTGCGTGAAAGAGGCATTAGTCGCACCCAGATTTCTCGTTTCAACCCGAAAAGTAGTCCAATTGAGTCTCAGAGTTTCAGTGGTTTCAGTTCCCTGAGACTGCAGACGTGCGTGCAAGTTGCGTTTGCGTGTGTGTGTGTGTGTGTGTGTGTGTGTGTGTGTGTGTGTGTGTGTGTGTGCGTGTGTGTACGGGTGTCTACTGCTGACAAAGGCCTTAATGGCCGAAACCTATAATTGTGAATGTTTTTCTTGTGCCTATCGCGATTCAGCATCTCCACTATATGGTGAGTAGCAACTTTCCTTCTCTGGTATTATTACATTCTATCCTCGATTTTCCGTTGTTTGATATATATATTCTTTGTCACTCAAAAAAGTTATTGTATTATTCAGAATATTTAGCTTACGTACAATGAAAACTTTAATGGAGAAATTATTGATACATATAGACTGTAACCATGATTAGTTCAATAATAGCAGTTTGTATGCGTCTGCGTGGAGCTGTGGTCGTACACTTCGGGGAGCATATGATTATTTGAACTGGCCGGTACAGTTAATATGCACTCTGCGTGAATATGGTGCAGCAGGACAGACTTCTTTCGTAACATTCCTTATCAGACAGTATTCAGACATTCTATCGCTAACTGGTTGTAGCACAAACTTCATCAACGAATATTTTCAGTAGAAGGAGCAGTTAAAAGTAGAAGAGGAAATGCTCTTAGTTCTTCAGCTATGGATTTCAGAGCCCAAGCTTACTTGATATTTTGCTTTGAATGATCGATCCCTTCATATCCCTGAATATTGGCCATTCCTCCTGGGACACCCTGTGTATTATGGAATCTTTGTTCAGAGTAACTATACTGAAATTCAAATCTATGCCTCAAGGAAAGAAGGGATCAAATGGAATTCAGAAGCAAAAGGTTACGTTGAAAACAGGGTATAAAATATACAACAGAGAGTAAATTTAAAAATAGTATTTAATGATGTTGTGAATGACCTAAAGAAACGATATATTCAAATGCTTTAGCCCTGTTTGCCTTATACTGGTCGATCACTCGTAGTCTAACAAGCTTATGACAAGTCCATAAACAATGCAGCAACGTCCAAGGTTTCCTTCTATTGCGTTGCTGACTAAGGGGGTAAACAAGATATGGTGCCATTTGCTTACGCAAGAGTTTAATAACGCTGTAGTACACATATCGGAAGGCTCAGAAACTTTAATATTTAGAGGCGGGCTCAGTGACGCAAGACGTCTGTGCTAGACAGTGCGTGAACGCTCACACAAGTACCCGATACCGTCAGCACAAGCAAGGAATTGTGTGTGATAAGGAGTCGTACGGTACTTCACTGAAAACTATTTACGTCAAGACAGTTGTCGATAAGAGTTGAAGTATTGTACTTGTTTTAGCAGATCACCAGATGTTAAGACAGTTGGCGATAAGAGTTAAAGTGTGGTTCATGTTTTAGCAGGTCACCGGATACGTGGTACTTGAAAAGTAAGCTACCCATTACTGTAGCAGACCAAGTAACTTTCATTGAATGCTGCATTACACTTGAAAGAGACAGAGTTACATGATACTAGTTTTCTAAATAGTGATCAAGTGTCTGTAAACAACGGTCAGCACGTTGTACCAATCGATCACTTCCTCGGCAAGATAGAGCCTCGTCTTGGTTACGTAGCCACTGAGAAACCGCTGTGTGACCGTCCTCAACAATGGAAACCCTCTTTTTCCCCAGCTGTTTTATACAGTTTATCGAAAAGTTTACCGAAAAGACGTATTATGCTTGATGCAAGACCTGTGCCTCCCTGTCAGCATTATCCACGTCTGTAAGGCGTAGGTCAAATTGTTGGGTTAATTTCATTTCGGCTGGACGCTGCGTTTCATTTGGTCCATATACCGCCAAAAGTTTCACGGTGAACCCATGCGCGATTTGGACGTTGTGCCTCCACAATCATATTGTCCCGCCTGCTTCAACTTTGGAGTTTGCTTCAAGTTGCCGCGCTATTTCAGTCGCTCACCATTATGCTCCCGTTAATCGCACTGCAAAAGAGCTATGCTGTATTTGGAGGAAACCCAGAAGATGTACTCTCTTCTGACTATGATGGTGATGAGATCCCATACTCCGTGGAGCATAGAGGACGTTGCGGGGGACCCGCACCGCCGTACGAGGCAAGGTCCTAGCGGGGGTGGTTTGGAATTGCCTTCCTCCGCCGGTAATGGGGATGATTGATGACGATGAAGGCGAAACAACAACACCCAGTCATATCAAGGCAGGAAAAATCCCTGACTCCGCCGGGAATCGAACCCGGACGTTCATCACGCCCTCGAATTGAGAACGTAGCCTCATCGGTGAAGAGGACATTCGCTTTGAAACTCCTGCCTGCAGAAGCACAGCTGAAATCGCGTGCCTTTGTTGCAGTCACCATATTGCAACGCCTGGACACGGTGGAAATGAAACTGATGCAGTTTTCGTCGAGCACAGTGCGTCAGACGGAGTGTTGGGGGATATCAGTGTCGCGGGATGCACCTCGTGCACTTGTTGAGTCGAAAGATTATTTGGCGACCATCACCCGGCTCGTGCGCATGGAAAGAGCCGGTTTCGCACAATCGGCGTTGCCAGGTGGCGAATAATGCATGGAACGGTCCCTTTCTATAGGAATTTGTTGCACGACAATCGCTCGGCTTCTCATCCATTGCAAATTGCCGCGCCATAAACCAAATGCATCACAGAAATGTAAAAAAATGAAAAGTTTGTCAAGCTTGTTTTTCACCACTTGGTCCCATCAGAACGCAAATTGCTACCTGTTCGTATCGGCGCCAATAAAAATTTCATAACGAAACAGACACGTTACACACATGTACACAGAGTTACAATTCAAATAACAAAACAGAAGTATTATCAACATAATAATGAACAAAAATTGTGAAACAAGTGGGACAAAGTATACGAAAAATGCAGATCACAATAGAAATGTCAATTTTGCAGTAGCTGTGTCAGGAATACATAAGAGCACGTAGTCGCTACCATAAGGAATCCCTAGAAGCAGAGGCAAATTCAAGAAAATCATACGCATTTTTTTAAACAAATGAGTACGGTTTGAGAGTATTATAATCTAGTAATTAGAATAAAATTAGAAGCCAACGACCTGCAAGTGTGATTGAGGCCCTACCACCCTCAAAGCATCTTCAACTGAGTCGATGTCGACGGGGGCACACTCTGCAGCACCTGGACCTGCGTTGCTTATGCCTCCGTAGCAATTTGAAGACTAAAGGCAGTTCCGTTCTGAGAGTTCAAACGCGTTTCAAACGAAAGGCCGGTCTGGCCAATGTTATACTGGTCACAGTCACCGTATTTGACTTTATACACTTCTGAATTACGAAACCTGCCACGTTTGGGATCATATCTTTGCATATGACATACTTTGAGAATACTACTCGGTTGGAAACCTATCCTGACGTTAGCTTTTCGAAAATATTGTTCCCTCTTTTGCGATACTAGACCGTAATAAACCATGGTTAAAAATTTTCCTTTTTACTCGTGTTTGTTATTGCAGAGCATGATGCTAATACCATTTTCTTAAAACTCCTATTTTTTAAGTTCATTGTAATTATTAATGACATTCGCCACTGCTATCTGTTTTAGAATTCCTATCTCTTTATCTGTTGAGGGTGACTGCAAGGGACGATAGATCACAGAGTTAAAGAAAACTTTCTTAAAACGTTCTGGTTGATTCGTTACTTACAATGGCTATACATATCGGTTTCCTACAATTCAAAAATACGCTTATCATTTTCCTAGTAATAACCATGTTAAGCTAATTAAAGAAACAATTATTTTTAGTTCCATAGTAAAACAGATTTTTGGATGCGTGTCACTTAAAAAGGCAGCACAATTTATTTGTTGCATTTGTTACCTTTAAACAGAATGAAAACATCTACTTAGGATTTGTATTATTATGTTTCTTTTCGTAATTTTTCTGAGCTATCAGTCTTGTGAATGGTTGCCACGAAATCCTCTACTGTGCCAACCGCTTCATCCCAGAGTAGCACTTGCAACCTTCATCCTCAATTATTTTCTGGATGTATCCAAAGCTCTGTCTTCCTCTATAGTTTTTGCCCTCTATAGCTCCCTTTAGTACCCTGGAAGTCATTCCCTTATGTCTTAACGTATGTCCTATCATCCTGTCCCTTCTCCTTGTCAGTGTTTCCCACATATTCCTTCCCTCTCCGATTCTGCGAAGAACCTCCACACCTAATTCTCAACACTCGCCTATACCGCCACATCTCAAATGTTTCGATTCCCTTCTGTTCCGGTTTTCCCACAGTACATGTTTCACTACCATACAATACTGTAGTCCGAACGTACAATCTCAGAAATGTCTTCCTCAAATTGGAGCTTTGTTTGATACTAGTAATACAGCCTTGGCCAGAAATGCCCTTTTGCCAATGCTAGTCTGCTTTTGATGTCCTCCGCGCTCCGTCTGTCATTGGTTATTTTGCTGCATATGTAGTAGAGTATCTTAACTTCATCTAACTCGTGACCATTCCTGAGCCAGCCAGAGTGGCCGAGCGGTTCTAGGCGCTGCAGTCTGGAACCGCGCGACGCTACGGTCGCAGGTTCGAATCCTGCCTCGGGCTTGGATGTGTGTGATGTCCTTAGGTTAGTTAGGTTTAAGTAGTTCTAAGTTCTAGGGGACTGATGACCTCAGAAGTTAAGTCCCATAGTGCTCAGAGCCATTTGAACCATTTGAACTAATCCTGAGGTTAAATTCCTCTCTGTTCTCATTTCTGCTACTTCTCATTACTTTCGTCTTTTTTTCGATTTGCTCTCAATCCATATTCTATACTCATTAGACCGTTCATGCATTCAGCACATCACATAATTCTTCTTCACTTTCGATCAGGATGGCAATGTCATCAACGAATTGTATCATTGGTATACTTTCATCTTGAATTTTAAGCCCACTCTTGAACCTTTCTTTTATTTCCATGGTGGCTTCTTTGATGTTCAGATTGGACAGTAGGGACGAAAGACTACATGTCTATGTTACACCCTTTTTAATCCGAGCACTTCGTTCTTGGTCATCCACTCTTATTATTCCCTCTTCGTCCTTAAACATATTGGATATTACTCGTCTCTCCCTCTAGCTTCCCCCTATTTTTCTAAGGTTTTCGAATATCTTCCACCATTCTGTATCGTCGAACGCTTTTTCCAGGACGATAGATCCTATGAGTGTGTCTTGATTTTTCTTTATCCTTCTTCCATTACCAACTGCAACCTCAGAATTGCCTCTCTCGTGCATTTACCTTTCCTAAAGCCAAACTAGTCGTCATCTAACATATCCTCAATTTTCCTTTCCATTTTGCTCTATATTATTCTTGTCAGCAAGTGGGATACATGAGCTGTTAAGCGGATTGTGTGATAATTCTCGCACTTGTCGGCCCTTGTAATCTTCGGAATTGTGGATGATATTTTCAGATGGTGTGTCGCCAGACTCAAGCATTCTACTCACCAACGTGAATAGTCGTTTTGTGGCCACTTCGCTCAGTGGGTCCAGAAATGTTATCCATTGCTTCAGCACTGTTTGATCTTATATCCATCAAAGCTTAAATTCTGATTCTAATGCTGGACCCCTGGTCTCCTTTGAATCGACTCCTGTTTCTTCTTCCACCACATCCGACAAATCTTCCCCCTCATAGAGGCCTTCAGTGTACTGTTTCCACCTATCCGCTCCCTGCTCTGTATTTAACAATGGAACTCCCGTTGCACTCTTAATTTTATCTCCCTTGCTTTTAATTTCTCAGAAGGGTTTTTTGACTTTTCTACATGCTGAATCAGTCCTTCCGACATTCATTTCTTTTTCGATTTCTTCTCATTTTTCATGCAGCCATTTCGTCTTAGCTTCTCTGAACTTCATATCTGTTTGATTCCTCAGCGACTTATATTTCTGTATTCCTAAATCTCCCTGAATATTTTTGTACTCTCTCTTTTTATCGATCAACTAAAGTATTTGTTCTTTTAACCATGGCTTTTTAGCAGCTACCTTTTTTGTGACTATTTTTTCTTTCCGACTTCTGTGATTTTCCTTTTGAGAGATATCCACTCCTCTTCAGCCTGCTTTCCATATCTACTACACTGTGATCTGAGTGTGTATCTGCTCCTGGGTATGCCTCACAATCCAAGATCTGATTTCGGGATTTCGATCTGATCATGATGTAATCTAACTAAATTCACCAGGCCTTTTCCAAGTACATCTCTTCCTCTTGTGATGTAATGTTTACATGTTTTAAAAACTTTTTCTGTAGATCATTAAGAAGTACATCGCCTAAGATACCTGCTAAGCTGTTGTTCATGATGAGTGCATCTTTTTGGTGATATATCTTCCAATGAAACTCGGAGTAGTTATGACATAGCGATAGCTGTAGTAGCTTCATTAGTTCAGCATGTTGCACTAACCTTCTTACGTGATAATAATTTTTTTCATTATAACCTGTAAACGATCTTTGATATTGATATTAAAGTAGGAATTAGCCAGACTAGGGTTACGAACTTTGCATTATCTGGTATTTTAATTTCTACTAGATTTTGGCAAGTTCGTAACAATTCTTTATGCTAACGGAACGTTATTTGTTCTTTAAATTTCATACGAAGCACTTCGTTCAGTTTCTAATTAGGAGAAGTAATGTTATTTTAAGTCTAATTAAATTTTAATTTAATTTGCGATCATAACTCCGGAATTCTGGTATTCATCATTTTAAACGACTTCACTACCTATAACTAGGACAGCGGTATTATTTATTTTGCTTTTCAAAGTATTGTGACGAATTTTACTACTGTCTTTCTGAATCCCTATGATGCCAATTGACTTATTATTAAATTTAATGACAGCGATATTGTCTTTATATGCTTTGGTAACTGCAGCATTCTCCGTTTCTAGTTTTATACATAGGTTATTTAGTGTGTGCTTATCAGTTGACGTATTAGTGATGTGTTATTGAGATAGAGATTAATAATGATATTTACTGTACTAGTTTTATTTATCTAAGCTATGAGCTCTAATATAGGCGGTATGGCATCCCACTGGAGCCGCTAACACCACAGGTTGCCAATATCGATTCGATCGTGTGTAGCGAGCTAAGGTCTTTGGTCGAGGTGTGTGTGTGTGTTGTTGGTCTGGCTGACGTACACGTGGCTGGTAGGTCTGGGGGACCCCAGTTGTCCGGAGCGGGTCTCGAGGAAAGGCGGCAAGCCTGGCCGGCTAACTTAAGAATAGGTAGCGGCGGGCGATGAGAAGACAGAGGGACTTCGCGTGTAACCTGTTCGTCAAGTTTCCTGCTTACTCTACAAACTTATGGTTTACCAACTGCGACATGGTCGCGTATACAAACAGTGATCCAATACTGTCAAATGTTTTTTATTCCAGTCTTTGATCGCACTATGAATTCTTTAGACGATGAACAGTTTCAGTCCGTAACGACCATCCTCAGATCTTTTTTACACCAAGTGATAAGGCTATAATGGCATCGTCAAAACAAAGATCTGAGGATGGTCATTACGGACTGAAACCGGTCATCGTCTAAAGAATTCATAGTGCGATTTTACGGTTTACTGCACCTCGACGATCGCCTGAGAGGGTTGGAGGTAATAACGCCCTGGCTGGAATTCTGCATGTAGCGGTTCATTCTAAGAGGAGTTAAGTGTCAATTCTTATTTTGAGTGCCGGCCGTTGTGGGCGAGCGGCTCTAGGCGCTTCAGTCTGGATCCGCGCGCCTGCTACGGTCGCAGATGCGAATTCTGCCTCGGGCATGGACGTGTGTGGTGCCCTTAGGATAGTTAGGTTCAATTAGTTCTGTCTGGGGCACTGATGATCTCAGATGTTAAGTCCCATAGTCCTTAGAGCCGTTTGAACCATTTATTTTGAGAACCTGATATTGTAAGGCCATGCCTCTGTGTATTGAACTGGACATTTTATATTAAAGCGCCTACTAGTGTTTGAGCGCTTGACCATCGGTCAATATTACAAATTCCAATTTGTCTTCTAGGCCCTATCTCGTGCAAGTCTGAGAGTGTCCCCTGTGATAGGTTTCGTGAAGGGAATAAATTACGGCTGGACCTGTGTGAAAGGCAAGGTGTTTTTTAATTTATTGTTATTTTAAACCTTTACAAAACGTAGGCCGGCAGCAGCCTATCCACGCCACTCTTCGGCCACAGGAGAAAACATACAAGAAACATGAAGACTTAAAAACAGATGTACAGTCGTGCTCAAAAGTATCCGAACGACCTGAATTACATTTCGCCTGATTCGAATGCAACCCACATAGCACAGCTGTCTAGCAGGTCCTATTGAAAATGGACTATTGAAAATGGTTCCAACAAGTCACCACTAGAAAACACTGCTCTGTATCGCAATAACTCAAGATGGAATGTAATACCAAGGTACTACAAATATCAGGGAACATCTTATCGCAGATAAGACGGTTCTTCAAGCGTGTAAGTTCGTATGTATTACTATAAATGACATACACGAAATGTTACCACTCTCATTATTACGTCAGATAGGTAATTCACTTAGTAAAGTTGGTCATATTCATGATTTCCTCTTCAAAATAACATACAGTACTTATTATTTAACGCAAAATGACATAAAAATTTAAGTTATTCACGAGCAGCTAGTTGAGAATATGTATGAACTTCAAATGACACGACGAACCGTCTCGTTCTGCATATGGATTCAAACCCAGGTCATGCAGACTAAGCAAAGACTTCGTGACTGACGGAAACTAACAGTCATTCCTGACTAGGCATACCCCGATTTTAGACAGTATCAGTTAGCAAATATAAACTTGATATAACATAACGTAAACATTGTGAACCGACGCGACTTCCTACCCAGCATCTATTGTCCTTGTTAACGAACTACGGGAGATGTTAAATATTGCTTCTTCACAAGTAACTTACTTGAAATGCCGTGAGGTAAAGCTTTGTCTTGAACAGGGATTCGAACCCAGAACCTAATTGGACTGTCATCGAAGCACAATCAACTGTGACATATCGGATTTTCTAAGCAGTAGCTAGATGTTTTAACTGAAATGACGAGACGAAACATTAATTTTTTCTTTCCCAGGACTCCAACCTGGCACCTATCGCTGTTATATTCTAGAGAAAAAGAACGTTAAAAATGGGTTTGTTACACCAGCAGCGACATGTGAGCATGTTTGAACTAATAAGACGAAGAGTTCAGTGCCGACTGGGAATCGAGCCCCACACATAACGTTGTTGGCTGCACACAAAGAGACGTCAGCTACCGAATTTTGAACAAACAACAAATTGCAATCGAGCTGTATTGTCACGAATGGATCAAATTCCGCGTTAAAGGCGGTCTGAGTTGCATTCCCAGATCAGAACCAATTTTATCGACATACAGAAGCTCAAATAAAAGATGGAATAAGTGTCCTGTGACCCTACATAGCGTTTGTTTCGTCACTAGAAATAAATAACTAGTATAAGAAAGGTCACTGTTGATAGAGTTTCTACGAGTCGTGACTCCTGACTTTATTGTGGTTCAACCTAACGTCTACTTGGTAGAGAGGGAATATAATGTTTAACATGAATGTCAGACCACAATGCCATTATACCTTCATCACTTGGCGTAACCAGAAGAGAACAGAATCTGTCTCTCCTCATCAAAAATCGTTAGCAGATGTTGGAATTGAACCCAGGCCGTCAGCATATGAACGTAGCATCAATCCAAGAGACCACAAAAATCCTCTGCTCTACCACTCATTTTTCCATCATAACGATGTTGCGCCACACTGGATGAGAATTTTGGCACACAGACTCCCTGTAGTTGTTTGCAGCGTGTTCATTACATTCATATACTTGGTTGACCAAATAGCCATGAACTAGCTGCCTCGGCTACCCAGTGCATACATTCGACTCTATTTTGTAATCACCGAAATAAAATCACGTAACTGACACCTATACAGAACTGCCAACAGTGTAGAATGCAGAAATTTAAGCAGGAGGTTTTCCTTTCGACTTGAGCAACTCTATTGCGCTATCTGTTTGTTAAAAACGTCGTGAGGTGCAAAAGAAAAGCTGTAACTGTCTGTCTCTCAGAAGTCTAGATGCGGCCATATGCATTATCTCACAGCACTGTGAAATGCACAAGTTCTGGAGGAACTGTTGTTGAGTTCTTGAGGTGTTGTAGCTGTGTATCAGCTAGTAGCGTAACGGTAAGCGTCGTGCACTGTTGGTAAGACGTCTCGACTTGGGGTACGTTCACTGCTACATTTTTTAAAACGCCATACTGCTGTCTGCTGAAGTTATCGATCTAATGGAACTTTGAACATAATTCCCTTCATTACTCTACCCAAAATAGCCGCATGTGGGAAAAGTGCTGACTGCTTTCGACATTTTGTTCTTTTCAGGTTTAATAGATTGCCAGGCTGCAGATACGTCTCGAAACTTTTGTACTATGTATGGGGAGAGCGAAATGTGCCAAAATACGTCAGAAAAGTATTTTCTACATTACCTGTCTTGTGGCAGTGCCATTTTATTCTTCACAAAACCTTGTTTGACAGCTTTAACTGAGAACAAGTTTTCTACATGCATGTAATCAAGAAACTGCACGTACATTGTCAGACTGTTATAGATAACACCAGAGAATTCGCATATGTCGTTGATGAATAATTTCTCTCTCATATTAACTAATGTTTTAACAACACTAAAAGAAGCCGTATGAAAATTGTGCCCTGTATTATAAGAAATGAAATAAAACTACCCACGATAACCTTACGGCGAATGTCTGTTTCAATAAAACTATTTGTACACAAGCGTGCCTCTATCGGCACGAATTACTAAAGTACTAATCACTTAGATTACGATTGGGTCTGTGTTTGATTGGTATTCTGTGTCATACTCAAGTGGTATGCAAATGTGGCATTTCATAAATAAAGTTACGTATTCCTATAAACCCAAAATCTGTTTGTCAGCAGCGGAAATGGTTCAAATGGCTCTGAGCACTATGGGACTCAACTGCTGTGGTCATATGTCCCCTAGAACTTAGAACTACTTAAACCTAACTAACCTAAGGACAACACACACATCCATGCCCGAGGCAGGATTCGAACCTGCGACCGTAGCGGTCGTGCGGTTCCAGACTGTAGCGCCTTTAACCGCTCGGCCACTCCGGCCGGCAGCAGCGGAAAGAGACGTTACCTGTTGTGCAGCATTGTAGGTTTTTCATCATTGCACTATGAGCCGAAAGTATTTTCTTGCGATTTCCTTATCGATGTGTGATCTGACTGCTTGTAGCTCTTTCACAGAAAGGATAAAAGCGTTACAGTCAGCAAGACTGGAACCGCAAACAATAACAGACGCATTTTCTCAGGTTAGCACGTTTCCACAGAGCTAGGTAACAGCCATGCGTGTACGTCTCCTCTTGGGAGATCAGTAGCGGCTAGAACTCGTAAACCGCTATTTAAAGGACGAGATTAGATGCGATTATACGTGCAACAACTTTCCTAGGCTGAAGACCGTAAATTTATAATCTTCTGTTACAACTCAAGCGTTAATAATAACTCAGATTATTCAATGGGATTGGCAGGAAAAATCAAGTGAACTTTGAAGCATAATTCCGTGTGCACGAGGATGTAACTCGCTGATCACAGAGTTGCCAAATATCCCTTGCCTTGTTGCCAAATCTCAGTTACATTACCAGCAGGAAGAGTACGAACCGATGTGATCCCACAGTGGGCTGGGAAGTGACCATAGCTGGCGCCAAAAAGACGCGGCTGCTACGGCCTGGAATACGTAATCCGTCTGATTAACATTTTTGTTACTGGGTTTAGGGATTGTAGCGTAGTTATTAATAATACTCAGAACTGACAGCAAACTAAGCTTCATAAATCAGTAACTCTCATAGTTGTTTTTATATATCTTTCGTAACTCTACTCAAAACTAAGATAATCATTGACGAACGTTTTCGTGCCTCGCCGATAGTCGATCACACCAAACAAATAAAAATAAAAAAGACGGTGTGCGTGTGTGTGTGTGTGTGTGTGTGTGTGTGTGTGAGAGAGAGAGAGAGAGAGAGAGAGAGAGAGAGAGAGAGAGAGAGAGAGAGAGAGAGTGAGGGAGAGAGATAAAAATAAAAAAGAATGAGAGAGAGTAAAAAATTGTTGCAAAGAAACTGAATCATGGTATGTAAAGAAATCTTTCATTAGAATGACACGTTCTACATCATTACGAGATGTCGTATTCATGATCTATGGAACAAGTAAGAATCTAATCTAATTTAATCATATCATATTGCAGACTAGTCATGAAGAGGAACGAATTGCAGAAATTTTCGCCAATATCAGTAACAAAATCTAAAACTAGAAAAAAAAGACGACAGTTTTTTATAATAAACCGTGACTCCTTTAAAGACCCCTTCGTCCCTGTTAACTAACCACGAAAGATGTGTGATATACCTCCATTCAGAAGGAACAGAGTATTCATGCATTTAAAGATGAAGCGCATGATGTGATTTCTGTGACGGAGATACGAACCCAGCACGCAATCGGATTATTAACTAAGTAAAATCAAATGTTACGTATCGGTTTTTCTTACCGGCTGCTACATGTTTGAATCTAAAGTAAGGGTACAAATGTTTGTGCCTGAGCGACAATCGAACCGCACACCTACCGTCCTTGTTTATCATCCACAAACATAGCTTAAGTAACACTTGCTTCCTCACCAACAGTAAGATGTGTGCGTGTTTGACCAGAAATAACGACACCTATTGCGATTGTTGGCAACACATAAACATACATTAAAAATGCACGTTAATTTTCAGTAGCAGACTGGTATGCCCGTGATAGGACTGGAAATGAAATTATGAACATTTTTGTACTGAATCAGGATTCGGACCCACATACTTACCTTTGGAGGAGACCTAGAGAAGATTGCAGTCTTGGGAAAAGGAACGAAATGATTGAAGTATAGTGTTCCGAGAGATTAAGATCCTCGAAAGATGAGATAAGAATTCGAATTCTGGATCATAATGTCTTTCTGTTGAGGTTACCAGAGGTAAAGAAAATCTGTTTGTGCCTCTTAAAAGTAAATGCGCTTTTTCTTGTTCCGATCTGAATAATGTATACAAATTGGAGTATGCATTGCTTTCATACCGAGCGAGGTGGCGCAGTTGTTAGACACTGGACTCGCATTCGGGAGGACGACGGTTCAATCCTGCGTCCGGCCATCCTGATTTAGGTTTTCCGTGATTTCCCTAAATCGCTCCAGGCAAATGCCGGGATGGTTCCTTTCAAAGGGCACGGCCGACTTACTTCCCCGTCCTTCCCTAATCCGATGAGACCGATGACCTCGCTGTCTGGTCTCCTTCCCCAAACCAACCAACCAACCATTGCTTTCATAATTTTCCCTCTTGTTTAGTCTTCTAATGATGAAGTGGATCCACACCCACGAGTCTGATTGTTTCTTTCTATCCTTCTATCTACTATCTTTGTGTGTTACTGCTCGGTGTTCAAAAAGCAATAAATTATGCCTGCTCCCATGAGGTATTAGAACGAGGTTGCAAAAAGGCTAACGAATTATAATCAAAATACACTGAGACGCCAATTCTTCCGCCGTCATGGTGTTAAGTCGGTAGAAATAGTTGGGTATTATTACCTGCATCAAAGGCATCCCATTGCCCTTTCGTTTGTGTGTTGCGCATGGTTCAAGAAATATTTGTGTTTTGCTTGCTTGTGTGACGGGTTCAGCCCACTGAGTGCGAGCAAGCTTACGAATAGACTGTCAATAATTGGAATTACGCAATAATACACTTCAAATGTGTATATTTGCATTATGTATCCCTATGAAAATAACAGTAAATTGATTATATGTCTACTTGCTTATTACTCACGCTTCTCGATGTTTTCCTCAGAAAATAAAAAGAAAAATAAAGAGAGGGAGAGAGACAGAGAGAGATAACAGAAATATATTTCAAATATCAGCTCGGTGGCGCCATGTTTGTCTCGTGATGTAAAGCAAGGATAGTTGATAGGCAGTATCTCGTTGTACTAGCGATATGTATGTCTACAGGGGTCTTCCTTTTCTCTCTGCAAACAACCAGAAAAGAATTCAGTAACAAAGAGGTAAGAAGACCTATGCAGTGCGACAATTAAACACCCAGTCTTTCTTGGTTATTTTGTTAACCCTTAACAATCGTCTGTAATGCAGTAAACATCTTTGATTACTGTTTTTTTATTACTACCATTGTCACTGTTATTCGTCACCTCACAACAGATTTCGTATCACTCACTGCTGCCGATGCATGTTACGAATGGATCAGGATGAATGGAATGTGGGATGTTTCGTCACGGAGAATATACACATTCCTCTTGGCGTCTTATGTTCAGGGTAATACGAAAATCTCAATAAGACCAGACGACAACGGGATGCCAGTGATACAAGCAATAATTTCCAACTATTTCTGTCGACTTAACACCATGACGACAGGCAAATTGGCGTCTCGGTGTATTTTGATTATAATTCGTTAGCCTTCTTGCGACCTCGTTCTAATACCTCGTGGGAGCAGGCATAATATTTTGCTTTTTGAACACGGAGCAGTAACACACAAAGATAGTAGATGGAAGGACACAAAGAAACAATCAGACTCATGGGTGTGGATCCAGTTCATCATTAGAAGACTAAACAAGAGGGAAACATTACGAAAGCAATGAATACGCTTATTAGTATACATTATTTATATAGATCGGAAGATGAAAAAGCGCAGATCTGCACTTTACTTTCTGTCTTGATGGGCATGATTTTTAGTTCCTTCTCTTCTGAATTTTCAAATGAATTGATTATTACATGACACAGAATAATTAGTTAACTGTGTTTCTTACAGATTCCATTCGCACCAACAGTTTCCTACATTCTCGTTCAATTCATGAAATTCTACCTGTATAATGACAAGACTGCGCATAGATGCAATCGATTTCGAGGTGCATAGTGTTTGTTATCTTAATTTTTGTGACAGGTGGGCAAAGTTTATTTCCAAAAACTTTTTATTGTACTGAAATGATATTTTGTCACAAAATGACAAGGTAAGTGTTTTATTTGTATATATTTTGTGGGAAACTGTAATCGTTATCGAAGATTATACACCTGAATGTTTGACACAACTGGTAGGAGAAAAGGCTGCATATTAACCAAACCACACGTCTCCTCTCCGTATCTTGCTATGACATGAGCATGGGATTCTCCACACATATCGCTACAGAGCTGTTCCTAGCACAGTTGAGAATTGGCAACACCGTCACAAACATTTGGCAACACTGTGACAGTGCAATCACTTCCACGTATGGTACTGAATTGAGTCACTAAATTCGCTTGATATTCCCTTTCCATTTGAATGACTCGTGCTATATAATCCTCATGTAAACTAAGACACTGAGACTAAATATTCAATTTTTTGGCTAAAGAAATGCTGTTCTTCACATAAGTGAGCACTTTTATTATCTTTCACGATGTGTTATGACGCTGAGCGACCAATACCATGATGAGAGTGGAGTGCTCGCAGCAGTGTGTCCGTATCCCCGTGGTAAAGCCCGTGTCTCGTGTCGCAACGGCTCAATGAACCGTCAGTTCTAACCGTGGTAGGAGCCAGCGTGTGGGAGCTTTTTTGTCTGATTTATTTTATGGAGCTACGAATTTCAAGAAAAAATGCTGTAACGAAATCGGAAGAAAAACCTTTACACGTCAAGTCCTCTTGGTAGCTCGACCCAGTAAGTTGTGTTAATGGTCATAGATCTTGGCTTTCTGACTGTCAAGTTAATTCACAATACAAGCGTCTCTGAAGAAATTCGAATCGACCGTCAACGATACGTATTTCAATCTTGTTCTTCACATAAGACTCACATGCCAGGGTGATATGTATAAAGGGAATGAACCTCTTGATTACTGTAGGACCTCTATGCTAAATTTCCACAGTAGCAGTTAGGAACTCTCTGCATACATTTACTAACAGCGGCTCTAGCAACTTAATTTTTCTCTGGGTAGCTTCAAATATGGGCAATTTTGTCGCCTTAAATCCAATTGAATATTTTAAATATTACATCTGAACAGCGTTCACTTCTCCATTAATTAATGTATAGACCTCAAAACAAGCAATATGCTTGAGTAGCTTTGTAGCGGGTTCTGAAAGGTATTGACACTATGTTTTGCATCCATTTACCAGAGGGAATCAAAGAAAGGAACCAAACACATTACACTGCATTTACTCCCTGTGCCTTGACTAACACATACGAATCCATGACAAAAATACATTATTTGAAGAAACTCTTGTGAAAGGAAAATGAACAGGATATGACACTTTAATTATAACGCACTGGATCAGAATGAAATTAAATCTGTGCCACATTAATGTACTGCATACTAGTGTAATAAAATACTCACCAAATAAAAACGGTGTTGTGCTTCTGTTGCTATAGAGTGTGAAACACACATTGTAGACAGATTTTATGGGTCACCACTCAACAACATTAAAGCATTTCACATCGATGAGAGTGAGGAGTGGAGCAGACGTTGCCGGCAGAAGACGAGGCAGCGCAGTGCCTCTGCACCCGCCGGTAGGCAGCAAACGGGTCCCAAAGAACTCAGGCGCATGCGGTGTTCAGAGGCGGATTGTCGGCCAAGAAATCTCTCGCTAAAATATTGTTGAACCAAACTGTTATTACCAATGTGACAGAAAGCGAAATATTTTGTAGATTCGCTTGAAATACACTCGTAGCTTCAGCACCGAGAGGAATGTGGCGATAAAATTTATGTCGACGTGTGTTCTCGGTTGCCAGATGTCGTAGTAGCTAGTCATGCGTTTTACCTCAAGACTACAGTCACAGTGGTCAATGATGAACTCAGACTGCACTAAAGACTTCCTCCAGGAAGTCACGCAGTCTACAATGTAGCCAGATCGAGCATATTGCCGGACATAGAATTCTGATGGCAGCACGATTATATTGTCCACCTTACAGACAATTCTTTTGCTTAAGACTGTGTTTACAACACATATTGCAAGCTGACTCCCAGAAAAATTAACAAAACCTTATTATTTTATGGGAGCAACGTTAGCTGCTGCGTTCAAAGTATTCATAGTATTGTATAAAAAAATGGTTCAAATGGCTCTCAGCACTATGGGACTCAACAACTTAGGTCGTAAGTCCCCTAGAACTTAGAACTACTTAAACCTAACTAACCTAAGGACATCACACACACCCATGCCCGAGGCAGGATTCGAACCTGCGACCGTAGCAGTCCCGCGGTTCCGGACTGCAGCGCCAGAACCGCGGTATTGTATACGTGCGTGTAATGCCCACTCAAGGAAGACAAGGATACACAGTCTAGCTACCGTATTATAAATACGCCTCAGTTTGTAGATAAACTCAGACAGGTTGATAATCATTTTGAATATTTAGCAGTACTGTACCCATTGGCGTTAAACTCGTTTTCAACCAATGATTCCCACAGCTACAGGAACACTACTTGTGATGCCTCTTAGACAAAGTACTTGTGCAGTGCTATAAGACGAAAAGATCGACCTGACTCAAACTGGGGGAAGTTTGTTTTACAACTTTCCTACCTGGATAAAGAGCTTTACCTATTTGAGATATCTGTGAACGTTGCTGCATAAGACGATTTAAGAAGAAACTAAATTCCTTCAGCTACGACAATTTTTAAAGAAATCGTCTTAACGGCACTAAATCGTGTTATGTGAATCGTTTACTGGCTGTACTCTGCTGCATTTCGCTGGTTGGAATGCAAAAAGCTTACTGACATATTTCACACAATGAAAAGGGGGACGAAATGTCTCCCACTGGAAAGTCATGTTGTTCTGTTTAAATGATTACAAAATCAGCTACAACGAACAGTGAGGCTGTCAGTATAAGCACGTTACTGTTGTCAGTATGATGTTGCAATGCCCAGGGCCTGTGATGATAAAGGGCCCGTTTAGGTCAGGCATATTGTATACAGAAGTGGAAGAGAGAACACCACTAAATTCTACAATCTGCATTCAATGCATACACACAGAAATTACTGTTACAGTGTGCTATTGGAGCTCAATGAGTGAATTTCATATTTTACGGTGAGAAAGAGCACTGGCGAACAGTCTTCCTTACATTAGGTTATTCAAACTGGTGTCACTCTGAGCTAGAATTTATGGTCAGCGACTAAGTATAAGGTCAATGAGTCGGATGTTGGTTTTGCAACTGTGAAATACTTTCCCACATAATAGAAGTGAAAATTACATCTGAACTAATAATGAGAAAATTTTGAACTTGGATAGCTTACAATGAAAATCTTTCTGTTTATTGCAAAGAAAAAAAATTGATTTTCTAAAACATTCTATGCCATACACAACTTGAAACAGGTCACGTCGACCTAATCTTGTGGAAGAACTGACAGCGACGTATAACGGAAGGCAGTAAGATCCCTTGGCTTTTGGTTTGGCAGTATTCGACAGCCATTTCTAGGCGCAAGTAAATTAAGAAAGGCACCGCGTTTTTGCTATGAAGTCACGTCTTCATCAATTACTTTAGTTTTAATGTAATCTGCGAGTAATTGCTGATGTTTGATATTAACATGAAAAGGACTCCGTAGGCAGGGAAAGAACCTCTTCTTGGGCAACTACTTCTATAATGACCAAAAGGCATTAAATGATCTTCAAGCACATGTGTTCCAGCAACGGTATGAAGAAAAAGATAGTAACAATGACGGTAATAATCGAATTATCCGGTAACTTCACACTTCACAGTGGATTTTCTCGAACTAAGAAATTTGCTGAATTAGTGAATATTTCAAAATGGCTTACATCGAGGCTATAATGCCTAGAAGAGTCTTTACATCCTGCTGACATGAGAATAGCATATACTCCACGTCAGAAGATTGCTTCTACTTAACCATTTAATTGACTCGCATTTTTTCCACCGTGACTAATTTTTTACGGTAAGCACATCATCCGTTACAGCACACTCCTGGGGCTGGGATATGTGGCCATAATGGTCTGGTGGAACGAACTATCACAGGTGCAATGCGTGGGTTCAGGCATTTACTTTTAAGAGGCAGAAACAGATTTACTTTACCTCTGGTAACCTCAACAGAAAGACGTTATAATCCAGAATTCGAATTCTTATCTCATCTTTCGAGGATCTTAATCTCTCGGAACAGTGTGGTTCAATCATTTCGTTCCTTCTCCCAAGACTGCAATCTTCTCTAGGTCTCCTCCAAAGGTAAGTATGTGGGTCCGAATCCTGATCCAGTACAAATATGTTCATAATTTCATTTCAAGTCCTATCACGGGCATACCAGTCTGATACTGAAAATTAACGTGCATTTTTAATGTCTGTTCATGTGTTGCCAACAATCGCAATAGGTGTCGTTATTTCTGGTCAAACACGCACACATCTTACTGTTGGTGAGGAAGCAAGTGTTACTTAAGCTTTGTTTGTGGATGATAAACAAGGACGGTAGGTGTGCGGTTCGATTGTCGCTCAGGCACAAACATTTGTACCCTTACTTTAGATTCAAACGTCTAGCAGCTGGTAAGAAAAACCGATACGTAACATTTGATTTTACTTAGTTAACAATCCGATTGCGTGCTGGGTTCATATCTCTGTCACAGAAATCACATCATGCGCTTCATCTTTAAATGCATGAACACTTTGCTCCTTCTGAATGGAGGTATATCACACATCTTTCGTGGTTAGTTAACAGGGACGAAGGGGTCTTTAAAGGAGTCACGGTTTATTACAAAAACTGCCGCCTTTTTGTTTTCAACTTTTAGATTTGGTTACTGATATTGGCGAAAATTTCTGCAATTCGTGCCTCTTCATGACTAGTCAGTAATATGATATGATTAAATTAGATTAGATTCTTACTTGTTTCATAGATCATGAGTAGGGCATTTCGTAATGATGTAGAACGTGTCATTTTAATGAATTGATTTCTTTACATACCATGATTCAGTTTCTTTGCAACAATTTTTTACTCTCTCTCTCTCTCGTTCTTTTTTACTTTTATCTCTCTCTTTCTCTCTCTCTCTCTCTCTCTCTCACACACACACACACACACACACACACACACACACATACACACACGCACACAGTCAAATGGTTCAAATGGCTCTGAGCACTATGGGACTTAACATCTGTGGTCATCAGTCCCCTAGAACTTAGAACTACTTAAACCTAACTAACCTAATGACAGCACACAATACCCAGCCATCACGAGGCAGAGAAAATCCCTGACCCCGCCTGGAATCGAACCCGGGAACCCGGGCGTGGGAAGCGAGAACGATACCGCACGACCACGAGATGCGGGCGCACACAGTCTTTTTTATTTTTATTTGCTGGTGTGCTCGACTATCGGCGAGGCACGAAAACGTTCGTCAATGATTTTCTTAGTTTTGAGTACAGTTACGGATGATATATAATGTGGTGTCACCGCCAGACACCACACTTGCTAGGTGGTAGCCTTTAAATCGGCCGCGGTCCGTTAGTATACGTCGGACCCGCGTGTCGCCACTATCAGTGATTGCAGACCGAGCGCCGCCACACGGCAGGTCTAGAGAGACTTTCTAGCACTCGCCCCAGTTGTACAACCGACTTTGCTAGCGATGGTTCACTGACAAAATACGCTCTCATTTGCCGAGACGATAGTTAGCATAGCCTTCAGCTACGTCATTTGCTACGACCTAGCAAGGCACCATTACCAGTTACTATTGATACTGAATTATGTACAGTCAAGAGCGACGCTCATCATTAATGGATTAAAGTTAAGTATTCCACCAGCTATGTCAGTTTTTCTAAAGTCTAAATTTCTTGTCCTGTTCCAGACCTCACGCCAGCCTGCGTGAGCTATAACGCGTGCCTTTCGGCTTCCTCTCATACCCGGTGTTGGCTCTCCTACCAACCCATAACATATAAAAACAACGGTTTTCAGCCAAGGAAAGTCGTTGCACGTGAAAATCGCATCTAATCTCGTCCTTTAAATTGCGGTTTACGTGTTCTAGCCACTACTGGTCTCCTAAGAGGAGACCCACACGCATGCCTCTTCCGTAGCTCTGTGGAAACGTGCTAACCTGAGAGAGAGCGTCAGTTATAATTTCATGATATTAGTGAATCTTACAAAAACACATGCAAATAAATATAATAACAACGCCTTCCACTACTGTTGATTCCTGTGTCTCCCACTTCCCTAAGCACCACAGGCTCGGTGGTGTTGAGGGGGACTCTGTGGCCAGGCCTCAGGTTTCGACCCTTGCCCACTTTGCCCCCCGAGCCCCCACCGGTCCACTAAATAAAAAAACAAAAAAAACCAAAAAACAAAAAAAAACAAAAAAAAACAAAAAATAAAAACAAAAAGGGGGTAAAAATAAAAAAAACAAAAAACAAAAAAAGGGTAGCGTCTAAAAAAAGAGAGAGCGTCAGTTATTGTTTGCTGTTCTAGTCTTGCTGACTGTAACGTTTTTATCCTTTCTGTGAAAGAGCGACAAGCAGTCAGATCACACATCGATTAGGAAATTGCAAGAAAATACTTTCGGCTCATAGTGCAATGGTGAAAAACTTACAATGCTGCACAACCGGTAACGTCTCTTTCCGCTGCTGACAAACAGATTTTGGGTTTATAGGAATACATAACTTTATTTATGACATGCCACAGTTGCATGCCACTTGAGTATGACACAGAATACCAATCAAACACAGACCCAATCGAAATCCAAGTGATTAGTATTTTAGTAATTCGTGCCGATAGAGGCACGCTAGTGTACAGATACTTTTATTGAAACAGACTTACGCCGTAAGGTTTTCGTGGGTAGTTTTATTTCATTTCTTATAATACAGGGCACAACTTTCGTACGGTTTCTTTTAGTGTTGTTAGAACATTAGTTAACATGAGAGAGAAATTATTCATCAACGATATATGCGAATTCTCTGGTGTTATCTATAACAGTCTGACAATGCACAAACAGTTTATTGATTACATGCATGTAGAAAACTTGTTCTGAGTTAAAGCGGTCAAGGAAGATTTTATGAGAAATAAAATGTCACTGCCACACCACAGCTAATGAAGAAAGTACTTTTCTGACGTATTTTGGCACATTGCGCTCTCCCCATACATAATACTACAGTTTCGAGATGCATCTGCAGCCTGACCGTCTATTAAACCTAAAAAGAACAAAATGTCGCAAAAGTTAGCCCTTTTTCCACATGCGACTATTTTGGTTGAGAAATGAAGGGAATTATGTTCAAAGTTCCATTAGATCGATAACTTCAGCAGACAGCAGTATGGCGTTTTAAAAAATGTAGCATTGAATGTACCCAAACTCGGGACGTCTTATCTACAGTGCGCGACGCTTACCGTTACGCTACTAGCTGAAACATAGCTACAACACCTCAAGAACTCAACAACAGTTCCTCCAGAACTTGCGCATGGCACAGTGCTGTGAGATAATGCATATGGCCGGATGTAGACTTCTGTGAGACATATAGTTACAGCTTTTCTTTTGCACTACACGACATTTTTAACAAACAGATAGCGCAATAGAGTTGCTCAAGTCGAAAGGAACACATCCTGTTTAAATTTCTGCATCCTAACTGTTGGCAGTTCTGTGTAGCAGTCAGTTACGTAATTTTATTTCGGTGATTACAAAATAGAGTCGAATGTGTGCACTGAGTAGCCGAGGAAGATAGTTCATGGCTATTTGGTCAATCAAGTATATGAATGTACTGAACATGCTGCAAACAACTACAGGGAGTCTGTGTGTCAGAATTCTCATCCAGTGTGGCGCAACATCGTTAAGATAGATAAATGATTGGTAGAGAAGAGGATTTGGTGGTCTCTTGGATTGATGCTACGTTCATATGCTGATAGCCTGGGTTCAATTCCAACATCTGCTAATGATTTTTGATGAGGAGAGACAGATTCTGTTCTCTTCTGGCTACGCCAAGTGAAGAAGGTATAATGGCATTGTGGTCTGACATTCGTGTTAAACATGATTCTCCTTCTCTACCAAGTAGACGTTAGGTTGAACCACAACATAGGCAGGAGTCGCGACACGTAGAATCTCTATCAACAGTGACCTTTCTTATACTAGTTATTTATTTCTAGTGACGAAACAAACGCTATGTAGGGTCACAGGACACTTATTCCATCTTTTATTTGAGCTTCTGTATGTCGATAAAATTGGTTCTGATCTGGGAATGCAACTCAGACCACCCTTTACGCGGAATTTGATCCCTTTGTGACAATACAGCTCGACTGCAATTTCTTGTTTGTTCAAAATTCGGTAGCTGACGTCTCTTTGTGTGCAGTCAACAACGATATGTGTGAGGCTCGATTCCCAGTCGGCACTGAACTCTTCGTCCTATTAGTTCAAACATGCTCACATGCTGGTGTAACAAACTCATTTTTAACGTTCGTTTTCTGTAGAATATAACAGCGATAGGTGCCAGGTTGGAGTCCTGGGAATGAAAAAATTAATGTTTCGTCTCGTCATTTCAGTTAAAACATCTAGCTACTGCTTAGAATATCCGATATGTCACCGTTGATTGTGCTTCGATGACAATCCAGTTAGGTTCTGGATTCGAATTCCTGCCCAACACAAAGCTTTACCTCACGGCATTTCAAGTAAGTTACTTGTGAAGAAGCAATATTTAACATCTCCCGTAGTTCGTTAACAAGGGCAATAGATGCTGGGTAGGAATTCGCGTCCGTTTACAATGATTACGTTATGTAATTTCAAGTTTATATTTGCTAACTGATACTGTCTATAATTGAGGTTTATTAGTCTCTGTATGCCTAGTCAGGAATGACTGTTAGTTTCCTTCAGTCACGAAGTCTTTGCTTAATCTGCATGACCCGTGTTTGAATCCATATGCAGAACGAGACGGTTCGTCGTGTCATTTGAAGTTCATACATACTCTCAACTAGCTGCTCGTGAATAACTTATATTTTTATGTCATTTTGTGTTAAGTAATAAGTAAGGTATGTTACTTTGAAGAGGAAATAATGCGTATTACGAACTTACTACGTGAATTGCCTATCTGACGTAATAATGAGAGTGGTAGCATTTCGTGTATGTCATTTATTGTAATAAATGTGAACTTACAAGCTTGAAGATTCGTCTTATCTGTGATAAGATGTTCCCTGATAGTTGTAGTACCTTGGTATTACATTACATCTTGAGTTTTTGCGATACACAACAGTGTTTTCTAGTTGTGACTTGTTGGAACCATTATCAATAGTCATATGGCTGTACCGTGGGGCGATTAGAGGACCTGCTAGACAGCTGAACTATGTGGGTTGCATTCGAATCAGGCGAAATGCAATTCAGGTCGTTCGGATACTGTACATGTAGGAAAAAAACAGGAGGCAGAAAAATGAAAAAGAAATAAGGTCGTTCAGGGGAGGCACTGGTCGCACAGTGAAGTCCAGCTCAGTGCACAAATGTAGACAGACGGTTGAAAGCTGGCCAGAGTGGCCATGCGGTTCAGGCGCTACAGTCTGGAGCCGAGCGACCATTACGGTCATAGGTTCGAATCCTGCCTCGGCAATGGATGTGTGAGATGTCCTTAGGTTAGTTAGGTTTCATTAGTTCTAAGTTCTAGACGGCTGATGACCTCAGAAGTTAAGTCGCCTATTATTCAGAACCATTTGAACCATTTGAACGGTTGAAAGCATGAATGTAGGAGCACTGGCGAAGAAGCACTGTGGCACTACGACGAAGTGAAACACTAACACAATGATGGCAATCTTCAACGCACTATTGCACAAAAAAAGGGAGGCTGCTACAGGGAAAAACAAGAGGGTAGGGGATAGGGGGGTAAGGATGCCAGGTGGAGCACATAAGGGAGATAGAGGGGAGACGGTATGGGGGGGGGGTGTGGAAGCCTGGGGAGGGGGGAAGAGAGGGAGAAAGGAGGGAGGAAGTGAAGAGGGAGAGAAGGGAAAGAGGGTTCCCTGCAGGAAGAACACAGGAGGAGTAAGGGGAGGATTAAATCTGGTAGGAGGGGTAGACAGAGGGGATGAGGGCATCGTCTGGGAGGAGAAATTGACAGGAGCCACCTTGGGCAAGGCTATGGTGTGTGGTAAGAAAGGAGAATGGGTGGGATTCAGGTGTACAGGTGTGACAGCAGATGGGGGTGGGAAAAGATGGGAGAGACAAGCGGATGAAGGGGATCAAGTTTACGAGAGGTGTAAAGGTTCCGTATCCATTCAAGGAAGAGGAGGAGGTGTGGGAAAGGAATTAAGCCGTAGAGGGTCTGCGTGGGGGGAGGGGTGGGAGGCGGATGCGATAGGTGAGGCGGAGAGCATGGCATTCCTGGATCTGAAGGGACTTGTAGAAGTTAGGAGGGGTGGAGATCAAGTTATGATGGGCATTACAGAGGATGGGGCGGATGAGGTATTTATAGGTGTGGAAGATTGTGGAGGGGTCCAGACCCCATCTGCGGGCAGAAAGGAGCTTGAGGAGGCAGAGTCAGGAGTGTGCCTTGGCTTGGATGGTCCGGAGAGGGGGGGGTCCACCTAGGTACGTGAGGGTAGGGGTGAGGCTGATAGGACAGCTGTAGTCAGTGAGATAAAAATCTAGGAGATGGAAGGAAGGGTTGGTTTTGCCTACAGTGATCGCCGGGGTTTTGGAAGGATTGACCTTGAGCAGCCACTGGTTACACCAAGTGGGGAATCGGTCAAGATGGGAATGAGGACAGTGCTGGGAGCGTTGCAGGTTGGACGCGAGAGAAAGGAAAGCTGTATCATCAGCGTATTGGAGAAGGTGTAAGGGGAGTGAAGGTGGTGGCATGTCCACCATGTAAAGAAGGTAGAGAAGTGTAGAGAGGACGGAACCTTGGGGCACACTGGCAGAGGGTTGGAAGTTGTAGGTTTCCATGTTATGGATGATGACATACGAAGGACAGTGAGAAAGGAAGGAGGCGATCACACAGACGTAGTAAGAGGGAGGGCAAAGTTTTGGAGCTTGAAGAGGAGACCAGAATGCCATACATGGTCGTAGGCACGCTCAAGGTCGAGAGAGAGGAAGATGGTGGAGCGACGGGAATTTAGTTGTTCAGAGAGTACGTGAGTGAGGTGAAGGAGAAGGTCATCGACAGAGGAGGACAGTCAAAAAGCCACATTGGGTAGACGGAAGGAGGCGGTGCTGGTGGAGGTGCTGGTGCATGTGTCGGATGAGGATGGATTCCGGGACCTTGCTGAAGACCAAGGTAAGGCTGATGGGATGGTAGGAGGAGACAGCAGATGGTGGTTTGTCGGGTTTCAGGAACATCAGTATCCTGGAGGTTTTCCACAGGTCACGGCAGAAGTCGGTGGACAAGACCACATTATGTAATATGGCTGGGGTGGAGAGGAAGGAGGCGGGAGCTTCACAGAGGCGACGGTAGGTAACATGGTCATGACCGGGAATGGTGTTGCTTTTCGTGCGTAGTGTAGCTATGATTTCTTAAGTAATGATCGGGAAGTTGAGTTCAGTGTGTGTCGTGTTGTCCAAGTACTGGAAGCCAGGAGCGAGTGGAGGGGCAGAGATGTCAGTTCAATCACGGGCATCAGGGAAGAGGGAGTAACTGAACTTGGGATCATCAGGGATGGTAAAGTTATTGGAAAGGTAGGAAGCAAAATGGTTGGCCTTACTTAATTTATCAGGAAAGGGGTGCTCATCATGAAGGAGAGGGTAATAGAGGGAAGGTGTAAGGGAATGCATGGTATAGATGGCAGGACTCACGAAGGAGGAAGACAGCCTGTGTGGGCAAGTTGGGGCAGTGCGAATGGATGGCAACGGTAGGGATGTGTGCCTCCACGCCCTCAGACAAGGTCTGCTGGAGAAAGAAGGTGGCATGGGTAATGTCATCAGGGTGGTGGTAGGTGAGGTGGTGGGTAGGTATACCAGTTGGCACAGGAATAGTCATGGACATATATCGGGTGAGCGTCGATTTGAGGGTCTGGGCAGGGGTGACGTCCATCTGATTTGTCAGAGGTCAGAGTGACATCGGGAGTGGTATTGGATTTGGGGGAGGTGTGTTGGGGAATGGGTTTGGAGTTCACCTTGGAGGAAGGTGAGGAATGCCACCGCCATAGCTGGCAGCAGAACAACTATGGATGTTGTGGTCAGTGGCAATCACGTGGGAGGAGAAGGTACGGTCAATGTGGGAAAGGAAGTCAAAGAGAATGTGGGTAGAGGGGTGGACATAGATGGTCGCGCAGGTAAGGTATGGCCGGAGAAGAAGAGACTGAGGATCAGGTATTCCATGGGGTCGGGAAGGAGGGGTTGGAGCCAGATCTGGCGGTGGTGGCCAATGGCTACCCCACCATGCACTATTGGGAGGGTTTATTGGAGTGGTGAAGGAGGTAGGGTGATGTGTGTACGGTATGTTGGGGCTGGAGAAAGGTTTCATTCAGGAGGAAGGCATCCACATGGTGGTTCTTGAGGGTATGCATGAGGGGGTTCTTCTTAATGGGAAGGGAGTGGATGTTGTTGAACAAGATACAGTGCTGTCACAACATGATGGGAACTTAGTGCCCAGATGGGAGAAGATGAAGTGGGCCTGGTAATGGGAGTAGGTGGCGTAGGTATTTAGGTAGAAAATGGAGTGGGTGGTGAGGGTTGTCTGCTGGAGGGTGTGAGGGCGCTGGAAGGGATGGACGTTTTGAAGGATGATGGTAATGAATGGGATGATGTCCTCTGCAGTTGGGGGGAAGTGAAGGGAATTGCCAGGGGGGTTGGGAGCATCCAGAGGTCAGATGGGATTGGTGAGTTCAGGAGTGGAGGGGGTGGTCAGGCCATGCACTTCTGGGAGTAGGTGGGGTGGGGTAAGTGGCAAGTGTTATAGGAAGGGGGGTACTGGAGGTTTGGACACTGACAGAGGAAGTGCACTTGCTTAGACTGCACTCAGACTGGGGCCTCGCAGCACTCAGATGTTTGATGTGCATTGTAGCACAAACACATCTGGCAGTGGACAGATTGAGGAGAGGAATGGGAGGGTTCAACTTTGTACCAATGGTGAAACAGGAGGGCGCCATATTTTAGGAGAACGTCAATGGAGGGAGTGTGCTTGGAGAAGACCTGTATGAGGCAGGTGGGACCAGCAGGATTATAGATCTGGCGGATGGCACACACGTCCAGGTAGGGATGCACCTTAAGCTCTGCCAACACCTCCTCCTCCATGATCATCAGACTAAGCCGAGTGATCATGGCGGTGAGGGTTGGTGGGTGATGCAGGTGTTGTGGTTTGCAGCAAGAGGAAGGTGAAGGAGCTGGGACAAGGGAGGCATTTGGGCCAAAGCGGGTAATAGGGATTCTGGAAAGGATGTCGGTATGGAGGATGGAGCTAGGGGGAAAGTGATGAGGAATGAGTCCCTATGGGTGGTGAAGAGGGAGATAGGGGCTCCTGGGAAGTGTTGGCAGAGGAGCAGGGTGAGGTTCTGGGCCTCCAAGAGAAAAGGATCAGGATTGGACAGTAAGTATCTATGGGAAAAGGAAGGGGTGGTGGGGGAGAAGTGGTAGGTGGTGAGACATCCATGGCATCTTGGAGGGGTGGAGGAAGGAGAGGCTGGGATTTTTTAGGAGCTGGGGAGATGGAGGTGTCGCTGGGGCGCTTAACGGCAGTGGAAGGGTGGGAGGAGGCTTGGGGGATGGGAGCGACTGGGAGATGGCAGAAGGTGGCAGGTCCCGGTGTTGGTGCTATTTTGGTGGGCTGTGGCCTTCTGGGCGACCACCCTGGCAGGGGCTGCAGGAGTGGTCGTAACAGAGTGGGGGAGTGGAGGGAAGGGATCGGACGAGGAGGCTTGGAGATAAGGAGCAGTGGACAGAGCGATGAAGGGTGCAGGAATAGGAAGAGTGAGAAGCGGGAGGATGAACAGGGGGGGGGGGGGGGTGATTGTGTGCATCACGTAATTATGGTGGCAGAGGCAGGGGAGTCGAGGTGTAGCCTATGGCTGTAGTGGTTGCGGTGGTGGTGGGGGGTGGGGGTGGGATTAGTCATGGTAAGGGTTAAAAGGGAAAACAGAACAGGAGAAACGGAACAAAATAAATGGACGAAGACTGCGACGAATCACACATGACGATGAAGACGAAGACGAAGATGAGTACGCTGGCTGGGGCCAAAGCCCCAATCCACTGCCACCGATGAGAGGGCGGCTGCAGGAGGAAGATCTGGCCTGGACCGTGTCTGCTGCTGCTGGTGTCACCGTCGGGCTGGGCTGAACCCCTGCTGCTGCTGCCGCCGCCAATGCAGCTGCTGCTGGGCCGTGGGCCGTTGGGCTGCTGGAACCTGCTGGCGGTGATGGAACCAGTTGGCGTTGCTGGAACCGGCTGGCACTGCTGGTGCTACTGCGGTCGCCGGGACTATCGCTGGCGCTGCTGCTGCTGTTGCTGAGGGACAGGTGCCGTCGACCTCTACTGCGTCTGCTGAAAACCCTAACACTTCGACAATTGTGGCAACTATTCCCGAAGGGCGGCACTCGACACGAGTTCCGCTAAAGATGGCAAGGTGGTTCAAGTGCGTTTTAGTTATTGTATCAGCAGACACTGATATGATCACTCGTGAGTACTAGTAATTTTTAAGGAGTATAGTACTAGTAATTTTTAAGGAGTATTAAATATAACCGTATAAGTACCCAATTTGTCATTAATTTATATATTTCTTTAACACCCTGGACATTCTTGTGCAAAGCCTTATTTTCGCAGATTACTGTCCCTTTTTAATGTGTGTTCAGGTTTGGCGGCAAACGACGCGTTCTTTCTCCCTGGGCCCGGAGCAGAGGCGTGTTTGTTTGTGGGCGCTGTGTCACTCCAGTCGTCGCACGGCGTCCAGGTTGACCGACAGGACGCCGCCCCTACCACTCGTGTCATGGTGGCTCAAGTTAAGTACAGATGAATATCGCCGATTATGCAGAAACCAGTAGTCAGATCTGTTTGGTGAATTTAAGGATCTTTGGAGTTTAAGGCATGTTTGCCAAGCCTGATGTTCTTCCTCATTATACCTCTGTAAATGTTCCTTTAAAGATGGTTATCTTATTTCTGTCTCCCAGCGCGTTACGTTTAATACCTGTTACTTACCGTCATTAGCTACTACACTTACTGTGAAATTTTGCTGCTCGTTCCATGTTGGCTGTGATAGCCGCCTGCTGCATCTCTCAGTTTACATCGAATTTTGGGCAGCTGTATAGTTTTTAAATGTTGTGTCTAAGCTTCTGCTGGTGTCTACCAATTAAGTACATTTCAGTTGCGTGTACTTCATCTTACCTTGAATGTTGTGCTATTTTATATTAATTAAGGGTTGTTGTTAATCCTTTTTTGCAATACGCTTTCCCAGTTGGTCTGTCTGAGGGACTGTGTATTTTATTGCTTAAGGGATTTTTTTATTAAGGGTTATGCATTGCTAAGCGGCCTTCCATCAGCTACCATCAGTGGCGTGTCTTGTGGTCATTACCGTATTTGAATGAATGTTGTCCTATTGTGTAACTGTTACCCAAGCTTGAAATTTGTTAGTACATATAACGACTGTTATTGTAATTCATTTGGTTGATAAAAATGTTTGTGGGACCTGCTTGCACCCATGCCAAGTTGATGTGACTATTTATTTATTTATTTATTTATTTTTTTGAACTCTCTACTTCCGATTTTTCTTTCCTCTTTTAATGGTAGAGTTGTTAAAGTTGTTTTTTAAACGATTTGAGCCTGTTCAAGTTTTGCTCAGACTTCTGATTCCTTTAATTAGTTTTTAAACTGTAATGTTAATGTAGTTGTAAGGTAATAAAGTGTATTATACGAAACAACAAATCACCCAATACGTTTTTCCTCCAAGGTTATCCCAAATCTAGTGCTGAGGTATCAAGCTACTTCGGTGGCTATGAGTTTCTTCAGCAATAATTATTTACTTTCTTTCGGTGGAAGCTGTGGGCAAACATTGTTTTGTAGACATTTATCCAACATATCTTTTTCTTCTTTCGTTAAGATAGTTTGCACAATATTAATAATTCTAATTCAGATTCAATTATTTTCTTAACTTCTTTTCCACCCGTTTCCCCTATTTTTCTTATACAGATTAGATATCTTTATCTCATGCTGCCTGTGAATGAGTTCAGCAAGTTCTAAAAGCATTGTCTTCATCATGAGCCGTATGTTGTCAATATGAAGCCATCATTACTTAGAAATCATTTGTGTTACCGAATATTATTAGACTCAATTCAGGTGGCGCAGTGGTTACCAAACTGGACTCGCATTTGGGAGGACGACGTTTCAATTCCGCGTTCGGTCATCCTGATATAGGTTTCCCATGATTTCCCTAAATCGCTGCAGGCAAATTCCGGGGTGGTTTCTTTGAAAGGGCACGACCGACGTTCTTCTCCATCTTTTGCTAATTTGATGAGGCCAATCTTACCCTAGGAAATTTTCAGCCTCTTCGTCAATAAAATTCTTCTGGGGTTGAGGCTGCATTGTCATCTATAAAATTCCGACATTTCGGCGATTGTTGCAAGGCATCTTCCTCAGTGTGTATTGATAATACACACTGAGGAAGGCGCCTTTCAACAGTCGCTGAAACGTCGGAATTTTATAGATGACAATGCGGCCTCAGCACAGAAGAATTTTATTGACAGTGACAACGGCCGCGGAAGCCTACCTTTACTTTACAGTCTCTTGTTACTTTTACAGACCTGAAGATGATTGTTCAGCAACCGAAGCTAGTAACCAGTTCCATTCTTCCAGCGTCAAAACAACGTTCTGCAAAGGCAGATTTTTTCGGATGTTTTAAGCACGTATTGTGTGTGATGCTTATACCCAGAACACTAGGCTTTCGTGGTGCTAATGTCCTGATGAATGTAGGACATGCCACGACTACAAGGGGTATGGTAAACAGCCACCTTGTAGATCCTAAAAGCGTCCTCTTCTTTGATGGTCGAAAACCATACTGCTTGTTTACGCAGAATATGACCAACCCTGTTGGAAATAAGGCAAAATCGGACAAAGTCCGAAATGCCACCTCGTTAATTTCATCACTTAGCCAAGTTGCTGTTGGTCTGTTCTGTATTTCCCTGCAGTCATTCTGACAAAGGTGACTTCGACTGGGGCAACCTTAGCTGACAAACATCGAGAAGGGTGACACATTCTCGCATTCGAGAGGACGACATTTCAGACCACACACAGCCGTCCACGTTTAGCTTTTCTGTGGTTTACCTAAATAGTTCAAGGAAAATGCTGGTTGGCTCCTTAGAAAAGGGCATGGCTGAGTTCCTTCCCCATTCTTTCATAATCCGACGTGGTGTTCCGTTCTAATAACAGCACAGTCCTTCTTAGACTGACATACTTCCATGGTCTGAGACGACGTGTGTCCTATGAACCAAGATATGAAGTATCCTTTCATGCTGTGGCGTATGGCAACAATTATCAGCCTGAAGACACAAATTATCGTCAGTAGAGCATCCTATTAATGGCATGTTCTAACGTATCATTCTTTTTCACCTCCACTGTTAAGCAGATATTCTGATGAATTGGAGTCAAGTGTTCTCCAAGAAGTTTTTTGATTTCTCATTCCCATAAGGCATAGCACGTGTCACCTAGATGATTAAAATAGAGCGAAGGATTCAGTGCCACCGGCTCCGAGGAAAGTTCCTCGAAATCTTCCATAAATAGTCTGCCTATAGTAAATGACAGAGGGCTTGTTACTCAATGACAAATTCCATGAAACGACATATGAAGCTGCGAGGGCGGACCAGAGCGCTGAGCATAAGCGTCATATGCTTATATCTGCTATTGTAGTATACTACACAATCAGCTTAATGTCTTATGCAATAAGTTGCTGACAAGGATAATACACAGAAGAATGCAGGACGAATTTCAGGATGTGTTTCTTCAAGATCAGTTTGGCCTTAGGAAAGATTAGGACACTAGAGACGCAGTTCTGACATAGCGACTGGCAATAGAAGGAAGACCAAAAAACCAGCACAAGTTCGTAGGGGACTTGAACCTACAAAATGTGTTCGACAATGTGAAAGGGAAAGGTGTGAACGGAAGGCAGGTAACATGTAGTATGTTGAACAGTGAAAGGGGAATAATAAGACTGACAGACCAAGAACGAAGTGTTCTGATTAAGAAGGATAGAATACAGGGATGGAACCTTCCATCCTTTCTTTCTGTATTTCGAAGAAACAATAGCGAAAATATGAGTTCATAGGCAAGATTACAATTCAGGGTGAAAGGATATCAGTGGTAGTATTTCTATCCTCAGTGAAGATGTAATGTGACTGAACTTGTCCATCAGAATGAACCGCAATCATTACGGTGTACGGATTTAGAATAAAGCGAAGAAAAGAGAAATAAAGAGGAGTACCTGAAATGATATTAGCAAAAACTTAACATCAAATTTGATGACCATGAAGTAGACGAAGTGAAGGATTTCTGCTATCTTGGAAGCAAAATAGCAAATGACGGAGGAAGGTCGTAGTTCGTAGTAATAGAAGGTAAATCATCGAGTAAAACTGAAGTGATATCATGTATTCCCCAGGGAAGCGTCCTGGGACCTCTTCTGTTCCTGATCTATATAAATGACCTGGGTGACAATCGGAGCAGTTCTCTTAGGTTGTTCGCAGATGATGCTGTAATTTACCGTCTAGTAAGGTCATCCGAAGACCAGTATCAGTTGCAAAGCGATTTAGAAAAGATTGCTGTATGGTGTGGCAGGTGGCAGTTGACGCTAAATAACGAAAAGTGTGAGGTGATCCACATGAGTTCCAAAAGAAATCCGTTGGAATTCGATTACTAGATAAATAGTACAATTCTCAAGGCTGTCAATTCAACTAAGTACTTGGGGGTTAAAATTACGAATAACTTCAGTTGGAAAGACCACGTAGATAATATTGTGGGGAAGGCGAGCCAAAGGTTGCGTTTCATTGGCAGGACATTTAGAAGATGCAACAAGTCCACTAATGAGACAGCTTGCACTACACTCGTTCGTCCTCTGTTAGAATATTGCTGCGCGGTGTGGGATCCTTACCAGGTGGGATTGACGGAGGACATCGAAAGGGTGAAAAAAAGGGCAGCTCGTTTTGTATTATCACGTAATAGGGGAGAGAGTGTGGCAGATATGATACGCGAGTTGGGATGAAAGTCATTAAAGCAAAGACGTTTTTCGTCGCGGCGAGATCTATTTACGAAATTTCAGTCACCAACCTTCTCTTCCGAATGAAAAAATATTTTGTTGAGTCCAACGTACATAGGTAGGAATTATCATCAAAATTAAATAAGAGAATTCAGAGCTCGAACAGAAAGGTTTAGGTGTTCGTTTTTCCCGCTCGCTGTTCGGGAGTGGAATGGTAGAGAGATAGTATGATTGTGGTTCGATGAACCCTCTGACATGCACTTAAATGTGATTTGCAGAGTAATAATGTAGATATAGATGTAGATGAAGCAATGAGAACATAGAAAGCAAACTAGCACTGGGAAACAGGGCATTCCTGTCTTCCTGCAAGAGAAGTCTACGCGAAACGAACACAGGCTTTAATTTGGCGAAGAAATTTCTGGAATGAACGTTGGACCGCAGCACTGTGTAGCAGAGACTCATGGACTGTGGTGAAACGGAAAACGAAGAGAGTCGAAGCCTTTGAGATGTGATGCTGTAGAAATAGGTAGAAAATTAAATATACTGATCAGGAATGGGGAGATGCTCTGCGGAAGCAGCGAAGAACATACGAAAAACAAACCACAAAAAAAAAACTGACAACAAAAGGATACAGTCGTAGGACTTTTATTAAGACATTAGAGAATAACTTCAGTGATACTATAAGGAGCTATAGACAGTAAAAATTGCAGAAAAAGAGATTGGAATACGTCCAACAAATAACTATGAATATATGACGCATGTGCTGCTCTGAGATGAAGACGTTGGCACAAGGAGGAATTCGTGGCTTGTCGTTAAAAGCAGTCAGAAGACTGATTCCTTAAAAAATGTTTTTAACTTCTGATTTTGTTTCTTTTATTGCGTCGTGTGTATGTTGTTCTTGGGCATATGTGGCATACCGGCATAGCTTCGCAAACCGAGGTTTCAAATTTCTTTATGACCTGCTTTCTCGTAGCGTTTGTGCCTTTTAAATGACGGGTTGTGCAGTCGACGAAACATCGGCCGGAATGCCACGGATTCCGGTATCGTACTACATTCCACCCACCATGGTCGAAACGAAGCCAGGCAAACTGTTTCAAGAATCAGGTGCGAAGCACACACTAAAAGAGAAAGGTAATAATTTTATTTATAATTAGCATTCCTTAGTTTGACAGTATATTACTATAGTTTGAAAACATCTTCAAGATATATAAGCAAATATCTCGATTCCCAGCACCAGAAAAGGCATCAGAAGCTGTCAGTACCTTGACTGTGATTAAGACCAATTATCAGATGATGGAATGAATAAAATACATGCCAGTATTGCTGTACCTTGAATCAATTGGCCGGGATTTCCAGATCGGGTGCTAAGAATAAGTAAATGTTTTTACAGATAACATACACAAGGCCAGCGTTAACGTCACACATTCATGAAACTAAGAACTGAATACGAAAATACTTCACTGAATAAATGACGATCATAGAACCGACTTGCTATGCGAAAGTTGGGCATAATTACACTACAAAAATTTGAAGACAAATAATAAACGGGAAAAACCGAGTACGACTGCAAAACTGTCTTAAAATGTACGCATACCGTTCACAAATGAAACTAAATCGAAACAAGGATACGTAGGAACAAAAAAACGTATGGTTGACGCATGTACAAGTAACGTTAATGATTTTCTTAAATATTTCCTACACGAAGGAGGTAACTTAGGAAATTTTCATATGTGGTAACATTGTAATATGATGCATTTTTAAGTACTGTTCATGAAGCTACTTACATCCAGATATTGTAAGTAACTGGCTTAGTATTGGCATCACCATTGAACATGGAGAGGAACACTTCTCTGTTAAGAGCATAATGGGGAGATGAGTGTACCGATAATTAAAGGTGACTCGTCTGAAGATATGGCAGATATGGTGTCAGAATATCAGGGTTCTATCTAAGGTAAGCTAACCATTACTTTGTAAATTTAATAAATGATAGTTGACTGAGGAGTTAATAACCAGACTGGGGTGTTCAGCTGAAATTTATGAGAACAAGATTTATTTATGTAATGTTAGCATATTTTTTCCTTTAATGCAGTTGAGGACATAGCTATTGAGGAAGGAGATGCTTCTACAACAACTGAGAATAAAGTCTGCAATCAAGGGGGAGCAAAGAACAGAAGGAGAATACGTTCTCGATATCCTGAGAAATGGATGAGGAATATGAGGAAATGGCTACGGAACTGTATGCAGGAGTGTAAAACAAGGAAGGGCGTTAGAGTTCCAGCTAAAAGCATTCCTCTAATACATTCAGTGGACAAAAGATTGAAGTGAATAATTTATTTTTCTATTCGAGGTAGCATATTACCACGCCTAAATTTTCCCTTCTGAAATATGAGAACGCATTATTCAAAGTACCTTCTATCATTCAAACATTCTAAATTGGTGTAAACTTTTTCCTGTAGTTAATTATTTAGCAAAACTTTCATGCCTGTATTTCTGAACGCTGTATTATTTTGACTTTATTCCCCTCTACATAGAACGCCCCGTATCTGTACTGTTTTGTTTGTTTCTGTCACTTCCACATCAAGGCATAATTACCAGAACCTATTATTTTACATTTGTTATGTGATAGGTTAATGAAATCACTACTTAACCCAGGAAAAGACATCATGACTCCACGGAACTAATCTGATTGCACTGTCTCTTCACAGAAAATTGGACATGTGCATCTGCGTATTACTGGAATCAACTAGCGACACGCGTGACCTTCCGACATATACTGTTCATTTTAGTTGTATGCTACTTTATCGAACGCACAGCGGTAACTACTCATTAAATTTTGTACATTATCTCAAGCTGCTAGTTTTACTCCTTTTTCCAAATATTTTTCAGTAGTCACACACTTTACATAATCTCTATGGACAATATTGCTGGTGTTAATGAAAGCAGATGAGTGCCACATACTGGCCTGAGGCCAGGTAATGTTCATACAGCATTGCAGGTAAAATGAATGAATTTCCACTGTTGCATTACAGTGACACGATTTCTTTCACTGGATTAATAAGCAAGATGTGTGTTCAGACAGTATATAATTGGGTAAAATTTTTGTGGATACAAAGCACTAAACTACTAGTGATTTTTGTACTACTATTCTGTATTTGATTCCTTGTTGACTTTCTGATATCAACGTATAAAAACACTTCATTTTTTACCTATATCACTTACAACTCACATCCTTAGTAATGTGTTCAACCATGCGGTACTGAATTATTTTTAGCTTGGCACGTTCCAGACAGTTTCTGAAAGGAATTGGTTCTATGTCACTCATCAGTCTAAGATTATTGTTTTGGCTTAGAGGGTGTTATAAAACCCACACGCAGGATACGTTCATTACTTGTGATAATAATAGCAGCGTGCAAGTGCGGGAGAATTTTGTCACTTAAGACCAGCGGCGGAAATTGTGAGGCGAGTATGATAAGAAATTGTAATTGTGGTGATGGCAGATGGTCTTGAAGCAATTTCCCTTGGGGTAATAGTGCCTTTTATCGGTCCATTAATCTCCTCCTACGAATACCGACTCCCACCACCTCTACTGTACTACACTGTATTTCACGAATCGTGGTGTTACAGAGCCTTATCACTTACATATAGCACTGGACTAATTTATGTTTCAATATTTTCATCCAAACGTCTAAGAGTACTACTATCTCAAATGCTGCAATTTTAATGTCTCTCTTAGAGTTATATATCTGTTACTATAGTACAACCTACCGCAGACTACACTAACAAATTACGCAGATTTTCAGGGGTAATGCCTGAAAGTCCTAATGAATGATATAATTCATAAGTCTTTTGTTAAGATACAGTTAATTTTGCACACTGAAAGTATATTCCAGGAGTAGGTTTATTTATATTACGCATCAATGTTTAAACATGCATAGTTAACTCTGTGGAACTCTCAAGACGCTGTTATGTCAAACCGTACAATAGATTATTCTGTATTCGCATACGGAGAAGGTGCTGAACATCGTGGGGGCGGATTAACTTCAAGAAATCAGACCACAGATCGCAAGCCTCCATTGTGTAATACAGTGGATCATCACATTTGGGTATTTAAGTAAATTAGTGAATCTGGAAATGCTCGGCGCTATGTATGAACATTAGATCTACGTCCTGATCTCTTTCTCTCCCATCTCTTTGTCCACCTTCTGATAATCCTCCCTCTCTTTACCTGTCATTTCTTCCCCTTCTGTCCATATCTTCCTCATCCCTCCCTCCCTCCCTACCTACGTACCTACCTCTGTATCTCTTTCTCTCTCTATCTCTCTCCCTCTCACTGCCCACACATCTTTGGTCATCTCCTCTGTCACCCTCTCTATTTTCTGCTCCCACCCTCTCCATCTACTTTCTCTCCTCCCCTCTCTCTGACCTTAAGAATCGTTTTTGGTATTGGAAATGAAATCTTGACTGGTAATTGATGTCACTTAAAATGAATGAGTAAATCGTTTGGATTCATTGCTATACAGGATATGACAGAAGCCTGTGTGGTGGATCTGTGGGGACAGCACATTCAGTGAAGTCTGGAATGGGTAGAATTACGAAGTTAATAATGTTGAAATGCGTGTGAAATCTTGTGGGAGTTAACTGCTAAGGTCATCAGTCCCTAAGCTTAAACACTACTTAACCTAAATGATCCTAAAGACAAACACACACACCCATGCCTGAGGGAGGACTCGAACCTCCGCCGGGACCAGCCGCACAGTCCATGACTGCAGCGCCTTTGACCGCTCGGCTAATCCCGCCTGGTATTACGAAGTTCTAGCTGATAAGCCATAAATGCAGCTTCACCGACTCTGTTAAAATCGACTGTGAGGAAGAAAAGTAAGCAGCACATTGTTGTGTACAGAATTTTTGTTTAAAATTCTCTGGTCTGTTTTAAATGCTCCAATATGGTATTTAAAACTAAAATCAGGAAATAAAACGAAACTACACATTTTCACAGCATTGCACAACATTTTATTTTCTCAGTCGATGTAAAATGAAAACCTGCATAACGCTGTTAAAAAATAATTTTTAAAAATATACAGTCGATTTTAAAAGAAAGTCTTCACATTACTGTTAAAAATATATTGTCTATGTCCAGCTGAGTATTGTCTTCAAATAATTTGAAGTAAATTGGTCAAGAACCTTCCGAGATTTTTGCTAACAAGATTTGCATGTTATATATTTAATTCAAACTGTAGTATCGTTAGTGTCATGTAAAAATTTGAAATACATAGGTCAAGAAATTTCTGAAATTTTTGCCAACAGCATTTCCTTTTATATATATACCGACAAATTTACAGACGGAGGAACCTGCTGCTAGGTCACCCACTTGGCAGCAAACATGGCTTTGTATACGGACGAACCGTAGGCATAACGTCTCGCAATGTTGTTTGTTCTGCAGGAATCGCAACTGAATACCACAGTCGCCAGTGGAGAAGATGGAGCTACAGCTGCGTAGATAGGTCTTGTCTCCTGTGAATTCTATGGTGTGTTATTCTGATGGGTGACATTTCGGACTCTGTTTCCGACCCGCAATTTATTTTTCTCCCGCCGAAAAACTTTGGAGATTTTGGATGGTTCCAGGAGAATAACGGCTCATGGAAACCCTTGTCTGAAATCATTATCCACCAAGGCAACAGAACATAGTAGTCGTAAGAGACAAGGCCTGCTTGCGCAGTAGCCAGCTCCATCTTCTCCATTGTGAATCATGACAGTCAGCTGCGATCACTGAATAACGAAGAACATTGCGAGACGCTTCGCCTATGGTCTATCAACGTACAAATCCCAGTTTTTCGCCTGTAGGGTATCCTAGCGGCAGGCGCAGACATCTGCAACTTTGACGCTTTGTATCGTCGGTGAATGACATTTCTGCACACGTGTTCCTGATCTTCGACTGTTCCCTACGACAGCTCCTACATATCCTGGAAGCTTCTCCTCGGTACAAAACTATAAATATTACAGGAATAATGATTGAAGCCACTGACAATGCCACACATAGGAGACAATAGTAATTTACAGCGGCACACAACCGACCTTACATCTCCAATTTAGCATAATCAGAATAAACAAATTTGTGTATAATAATTACTTACAGTACCATGACAATCTCCGAATAACACTTATTACCCAACGTAGGTGCTGGTATCGAAGGCACCTTTTTACACACATCTATAACTTCTGCAACTAAAGAAGGGCATGTAAATGCACGTATAACCGACACAGATTTCAGCAGACTAAAACAGTACCTCAGTATGGCGCAAATGGCTTCATTTGCTTTACACGTGGGATATCTTCACCATCCAGTAATTCCGAAATATATTCAACAACGCGTGAGAGGAAGACGTCGCCGTGGTATCAGCTATTTACTTCACATAATTTCCTGCACAGACACAAGGCAGACGAAAAGTTTTCACATGCAACAGTGGCGAGCATCACACATTTCCTCCGTCACGCCATAGACACATCTCAATTTCAATGGCCAGTAACAAGAACCCATACATGCCCTCGCAGCAGAAAAGCCCCAAAACACACATTGCACCACGGCGATACCAAACCAGAGATCCCATCAAGTCACTGCCGGGATCTCTCGCTGACCCTGCCCATAGCGTACAGGCGTCGTACCACAGGCCTCACGGTAAACATCTTCAAGCCACCTCCGACCCTCCGAATATCCACTCCGCTGTCTCTTCTCTCCACGTTAACCACCCGACCATCGGCCTGAATCGCGGAAGACAAAGATGGTGACCCTATAATCGATGGCAGCGATGCCATTCTAAGTGCGAGAACACTGGCGCAGTCGCGCCACGGCTCATTCGAGGTGCCGTAAACCTTAAGTTTCCTGAATAAGTCTGCACCTTTTCGTCCAGGTTACACGGGACGTCCGTCTGTGTGCACGCCGTCCGCCGCTACCTGTTCTTAAACGCTTACGCCACTTCTCGAGACCGGCGCCACACAGACGGAGTCCCCCAAAGGCCACATCTTCCCGGGGCACGTGCCCTCAGTCAACCGCCTCTCATGGTTTCGCCAAAGGAACCACACACGCACTTAGACCAAAAGCCTTAGATGGGACACATTATCGAATCAATATCGGCAAGTAGTTAGTGGCGCCACACGAATCCTGTACAGCCAAGGAAACAGATATAGGCATGCGCATTTAGATACAGAGATATGTAGACAGACACAGTACGGCGCTGCCGTCGGCAACGCCTATATCGGACAACAAGTGTCTGACGCAGTTGTTAGATCGGTTACTGATGCTACAATGGCAAGTTATCAAAATTTAAGTGACTTTGAACGTGGTGCTGTAGTCGGCACATGAGCGATGGGATACATCATTTCCGAAGTAGCGATGTAGTGGGGATTTTCCTGTATGACCATTTCACAAGTGTACCGTGAATATCGGCAATCCGGTAAAACATCAAATTTCCGACATTGCTGCGGCCAGAAAATGATCCTGCAAGAACGGGACCAACGACGACTGAAGTGCAACCCTTCCGCAAATTGCTAAAAGATTTCAATTCTTGGCCATCAACAAGTGTTCGCGTGTGAACCTCTCACGAAACGTCATCGATATGGGCTTTCGGAGCCGAAGGCCCAATCGTGTACCCTTGATAACCGCACGACATTAAGCTTTACACCGTCAACATCAACATTGGACTATTGATGACTGGAAACATGTTGCCTGGTCAGACGAATGTCACTTCAAATTGTATCGAGCGGATGGACGTGTATGGGTATGGAGACAATCTCATGACCCCATGGACCCTGCATGTCAGCAGGGGACTGTTCAAACTTGGGGAGGCTCTGTAATGGAGTGGGGCGTGTGCAGTTGGAGTGATATGGGGTCCTGATACATCTACATACGACCCTGACAGGTGACATGGACACAAGCATTCCTGACCGATGACCTGCATCCATTCATGTCCGCCGCACGGGGTAGCCGCGTAGTCTTAGGCGTCGTGCACGGTCCGCGCGGCTCCCCCCGTCGGAGATTCGAGTCCTCCCTCGGGCATGGGTGTGCGTGTCATCCTTAGCGTAAGTTAGTTTAAGTTAGGTTAAATAGTGTGTAAGCTTAGGGACCGATTACCTCAGCAGTTTTTTCCCATAAGACCTCACCACAAATTTCCAAATTTCCATTCATGTCCATTGTGCATTCCGACGGACTTGGTCAATTCCAGCAAAACAATGCAACACCCAAGACGCGCAGAATTGCTGTGGAGTAGCTACAGGATCACTCCTGTAAGTTTATCTAAGTTTAGAAGCTTACGCTAGGCACCAAACTCCCCAGACATGATCACTATTGGATCATATCTGGGGTGCCTTGCTACGTGTTGTTCAAAATCTCAACCCCCTTGTACTCTCGCGGATTTATGGACAGATCTGCAGGATTCATGGTGTCATATCCTCGAGCACTTCAGACCTTCAGACATATATATATATATATATATATATATATATATATATATATATATATATATATATATATATATATTAGCCAAGAAAATTTCTAAATTCTTACCACGAATCTTGGTGTGTCACTCGGAACGGTTGCTATAATATTATGCAAGAAATGTGAATTAAATCTGTCTCGAACTTTTCGAGATTATTGCAAATCATATTTTACTTTCGTATATTATACGAGGGTTGGAACTTAAACAGTGGCAACTATTTATTCATAACCGATACAAAAGAGTTACATGTTTGCACCTGTTACTGTCCTTCAAAGTAGTTACCAGCGTTGTCTAGAACCCGTTGCCAGCGATGTGGAAGGCGTAGTATACCGTTAGCACAGGCTGTTCTGTTGATGGTGCGAATGGAGCCTTCTACTGCCTGTAGAATCTCTGGAACGGTTCTGAAGCGAATAACACCGTAAATGCACAGTATAACTGTTCGTTTTTGGACCATCACGTGTGACCAGCTTTGCGAGAGAAGCGGCGGCACTTCCTGCGTAACCCACTCATCATTTTGCTCGACAATGTGCGGGCGCATACAGCGCAAGCTGTTGCTGCTCTGCTCGGTCGATGGAACTGGGAAGTATTGTACCATCAACCATACTCCCCGAACTGAAGTTTATGTGACTTTGATTTGATTCCGAAGATGAAGGAACCACTTCGTGGCATTCGATTCAGAACTGTTCCAGAGATTCGACAGTCAGTAGACCGCTCCAATAGCACCATCAGCAGAACAGTCTCTGTTAACATGATACTACGCCTTCCACGTCGCTGGGAACGGGTTCTATATAACGCTGGTGAATATTCTGAAGGACAGTAACAGTTGCAAACATGTAACACTTTTGTATAGGTTGTGAATAAATAGTTGCCACTATTTAAGTTCTAACCCTTGTATATGTATTTACATATTGCATACATTAAGATGCAAGAAGCCTACATCCATATAAACGTTTGCTAGAGTACTGTGTAAAAGTGTGAGATACATTGGTCAGAAACTTTTCAATATTTTGGTTAATAACATTTCCTCTGTCTATATTATGCATAGCCTGTGTTCATGTGAATAACGATTAGAGCTTTGCGTAAAAATTAGAAGCACATCAATGAAGAAATTCTCTTGCCACCATCCAGATGTTTATAGTAGCATGCGTAAATATATGAAGTAACTAGTTCAGGAACTTCTCGAGATTTTAGATAAGATTGGTAAATGTCTTGTCTTTTTATAGTAGTATAGATATCCTTTGTGATGTTTCGGAGGTGATGGTTATCAGTAGTTGCTGAAGTATTGTGTAGTATTGTATTTTAGCATTCACAGTCAAAACAGAAAAAATCCGCACCGTATCGTTATTGAAACACTACCTTTCCTGTTCGATTGATTACAAGTATCGGTAACATGAACTAAGAAAAAGTTTGTTTCATTTCCTGAATGAGATCCAGAACTGATTTAATAAAACATTGGAATTACAGACGTACATATTTCAGAAGAGTGTTTTCAGGCTTGCTAAAGACTTTATTTCTAGAGTATCTTGCGTCGTCTTGTTAGAAATTTGTGTTATGACAACAAATATAAATTCACATTAATGTCGTCCGAAGCACCCAAAGTTTGTTTTCTCAAAAAATGGTACCTATAAGTGTGACCGTAGACCCTAGAAATCTCACCACACAAGGTGACGCTTAGGTGAGCGCTCGAGCAAGATCGAATAAGAATAAAGGCGCGTAGTAATTAAAACCAGATTTATATTCCATGGACTGTTAATCCTCTTGCGGCAAATAACACTATAGTGTATTTCTGTTTCAGTGTTAAGATATTTCAATGTCTGTATGACTGACCACTCACGTATTATATACAGCAGTCGGCAGGAGAATACACACACACACATATATACATATGTGTCCTTTTGACGTCAATATATATATATAGGATGATTGGGATTAGTCATTCCGAGGCCATAAAGTCAGTAACGCGGCTGTCTCACACTCGTTCTCCGTGTCATAAGCTACTGCAGTCAGATAGATCTTTCGAAAGACATCAGCAGTACCCTGTTCAGCTCCATGCACTTGTTGCCTACAATCTCATCATACACACACCAAAAAAAAGTTTTGCAGCATCCCAGTTCCCAAAACTCCTGAGGACAGACGTTGACTGTGGATACCGTAACACAGATTCGTCCCTTTGACCGTTCAGAGATGACACTAAACCTGTAAAAAGATGTAAACAACCATGCAGGAGCAGCGCCTATTAGACGGAAGGGGTCCGACAGCCGATCATTTCCAGTCTTTCCAACAGGAAGGAGGTACACGGCTCGTGTTATCTGCAGTTCAAGATGCCTAGACGGTCAATACCGGGGTTTGATCGGGTCCGCATTGTTACTTTGTGCCAAGAAGCGCTCTCAGCGAGGGAAGTGTTCGGGCATCTCGGAGTGAACCAAAACAATGTTGTTCGGACGTGGAGGAGATTGAGAGAGACAGGAGCTGTCGATGACATGCCTCGCTCAGGCCGCCCAAGGGCTACTACTGGAATGGATGACCGCTACCTACGGATTATGGCTCGGAGGAACCCTGACAGCAACGTCACCATGTTGAATAATGCTCTTAGTGCAGCTACAGGACGTCATATTACGACTCAAACTGTGCGCAGTACGCTGCATGGTAAGTAGCTTCACTTCCGACGTCCATGGCGAAGTCCATCTTTGCAACCATGACGCCAGGCAGCGTGGTATTGATGGGCCCAGTAACATGCTTAATGAACCACTCAGGATTGGCATCGCGTTCTCTTCACCGATGCGTGGCGCATATGCTTTTAACCAGACAATCGTCGGAGACGTGTTGGGGGGCAACCCGGTCAGGCTGAACGCCTTAGATGCACTGTCCAGCAAGTGCAGCAAGGTGGAGGTTCTCTGTTGTTCTGGGATGGCATTATGTGGGGCCGACTTACGCCGCTGGTGGCCATGGAAGGCGGCGTGACGGCTGTATGATATGTGAATGCAATCCGCCGACCGATAGAGCAACCACATTGGCAGCATATTGGCGAGGCATTCGTCTTCATGGACAACAATTCACGTCCCCAGCTTGCACACTTTGTGAATGACTTCCTTCAGGATAGCTACATCGCTCAACTATGGCCAACATGTTCTTCAGACATGAACCCTGTCGAACATACCTGGGATAGATTGAAAAGGGCTATTTATGGACGACGTGACCCACAAATCACTCCGAGGGTCTATGATGAACTGCCGTTGAGGAGTGGGACAGTCTGGACCAACACTGCCTTTATGAACTTGTGGATAGTAGGCCACGACGAAAACAGGCATGCATCAATGCAAGAGGACGTGCTACTGGGTATTAGAGGTACCGGTGTGTACGGCAATCTGGACCACCACCTTTGAAGGTCCTGCTGTATGGTAGTACTGTATGTAATGTGTGGTTTTTATGAGCAATAAAAGGGGTGGAAATGATGTTTATCTTGATCTCTATTTCAATTTCCTGTACAGGTTCCGGAACTCTTGGAACCGAGGTGTTACAAACTTTTTTTGATGAGTGTAGTTTCACTTTTATTACCTTGGAGACAAATACGTAATGATGACCGCAATAAAGCACTACCTTCGTAACGTTGCGAGGGAAGTTGTTTAAGGTAGGAACATTGTAGCGACCTGCTGCGTACTGGAAGCCACCTTCGAATCACCAAGAAGTAAGAAGTCAGCAACACAACAACTTTATTGCCTCGACCGAACTCGCATGAGTGCAGTGGTCTCCATGACCATGAAATATTTGTATTGAAATCCTTCCCCAACAATATTTGCGGCGATGAGGCTATATTTAGCTTCTATGGTAACAGGACGTTGTCAGGCTCCCTGTTACCATTACCTAATTAGTAATTTACTAACAATATTTGTATCCCCTAATTGTTTCTGTTTTATGTGTAGTCGTCTGCAGTGAAATCTTCGCTGCAGCAGTATATTCGTGAAAGAGTGCTCTCGGCAATGCGAGAGATACTCGTTGTGTGACATGAATAAATTAATAAGAACCGCTTTCTTTGTGTGAACCCGATTGCCATATGCAGTCAAGACTCAGGTAGTAAATCAAAATCAGTGTTCCCAAGGACAGACCACAAGGTGGAGACATTCACTTTCCCTCAATTAAACTGAGTGACTCTCTACACAGACCTAAGCTATAAAAAGGACACTGCATAATTATAATACCACCACCGAAAGCCATATCAATAACGGGCTAAACACCAGTACAGAATGGAGTCGGGCACCATTCATGTGCAAATATGAGTTCATAAACTTAAAAGATAATAATAAATATATCTCGCGAATGTGTTTAACAATTGTTAGCCGCGCGGAGTGGTCGCGTGGTTTAAGGCGTCCTGCCACGGATTGTGCTGTCCCTCCCGCCGGAGGTTCGACTCCTCCCACGGGCATGTGTGTGTGTGTGTGTGTGTGTGTGTGTGTGTGTGTGTGTGTTTGTGTGTTTGTGTGTGTGTGTTGTTCTTAGCATAAGTTAGTTTAAGTTAGTTTAATTTAGTGTGTAAGTCTAGGGACCGATGACCTCAGCAGTTTGGTCCCTTAGGAAATCACACACATTTGAACATTTTTTGAATTAACTGTTATCAATAACATCTACTACAATGATTTTCTTTCCAAATATCAGTACTGGAAGGAGTCGGAGAAACCATTCAGTTGCACGCAAGAAATTAACAGCTTGACAGCTCACAATAAATACCGTTTGGGAACGAGTTTAACAGTATAATGATGGCTTTTACTTTTACTCCCAAGAACTGTTTTCGTAGTGATTTCCTAAAAAGTTATTTGGCTATAGAAATAATATTATATATCCATCACAAAATTTAGTCATTCTCTTGTTCAGGGGAACTACACTCCTGGAAATTGAAATAAGAACACCGTGAATTCATTGTCCCAGGAAGGGGAAACTTTATTGACACATTCCTGGGGTCAGATACATCACATGATCACACTGACAGAACCACAGGCACATAGACACAGGCAACAGAGCATGCACAATGTCGGCACTAGTACAGTGTATATCCACCTTTCGCAGCAATGCAGGCTGCTATTCTCCCATGGAGACGATCGTAGAGATGCTGGATGTAGTCCTGTGGAACGGCTTGCCATGCCATTTCCACCTGGCGCCTCAGTTGGACCAGCGTTCGTGCTCGACGTCCAGACCGCGTGAGACGACGCTTCATCCAGTCCCAAACATGCTCAATGGGGGACAGATCCGGAGATCTTGCTGGCCAGGGTAGTTGACTTACACCTTCTAGAGCACGTTGGGTGGCACGGGGTACATGCGGACGTGCATTGTCCTGTTGGAACAGCAAGTTCCCTTGCCGGTCTAGGAATGGTAGAACGATGGGTTCGATGACGGTTTGGATGTACCGTGCACTATTCAGTGTCCCCTCGACGATCACCAGTGGTGTATGGCCAGTGTAGGAGATCGCTCCCCACGCCATGATGCCGGGTGTTGGCCTTGTGTGCCTCGGTCGTATGCAGTCCTGATTGTGGCGCTCACCTGCACGGCGCCAAACACGCATACGACCATCATTGGCACCAAGGCAGAAGCGACTCTCATCGCTGAAGACGACACGTCTCCATTCGTCCCTCCATTCACGCCTGTCGCGACACCACTGGAGGCGGGCTGCACGATGTTGGGGCGTGAGCGGAAGACGGCCTAACGGTGTGCGGGACCGTAGCCCAGCTTCATGGAGACGGTTGCGAATGGTCCTCGCCGATACCCCAGGAGCAACAGTGTCCCTAATTTGCTGGGAAGTGGCGGTGCGGTCCCCAACGGCACTGCGTAGGATCCTATACGCCCTCGCTCAAAGTCCGTCAACTGCACATACGGTTCACGTCCACGCTGTCGCGGCATGCTACCAGTGTTAAAGACTGCGATGGAGCTCCATATGCCACGGCAAACTGGCTGACACTGACGGCGGCGGTCCACAAATGCTGCGCAGCTAGCGCCATTCGACGGCCAACACCGCGGTTCCTGGTGTGTCCGCTGTGCCGTGCGTGTGATCATTGCTTGTACAGCCCTCTCGCAGTGTCCGGAGCAAGTATGGTGGGTCTGACACACCGGTGTCAACGTGTTCTTTTTTCCATTTCCAGGAGTGTATAATTAAACTTTCGCTACTTGAGACAGTGTAGACTGAAAACTATTTGCCGTACGGATATTTATCTATTTATTTCTGATGTAAGGACCTGCTGCCTGTTATTATAAAGCAGGTCGTATGTTGTGTGAATTGATATGTTATATCACACAAATTCAGTTTTATTACTAGTACATTTTTTTGTTCAAAATTTTACATTGTGTGAACTCGATTGCCGTATGCAGTGAAGACTCAGATCAGAAACATAATAAATTTTCCCAAGGACTGACCAAAAGGTGGAGACACTCGTCCCCTACCCTCAATTAAACGGAGTGACTCTCTACAGAGACCAAAGCTATAATACACGCAATTTTGTTTAAACTTGTTGCTAACTTAGATATTGATAATAAATAAGGAAGGTACATAACGGGTTGTCGAAGTGTTTTAAATTAAAAATGTATTTAACGGAAGAAACAAGAGATGGAAATTTAACTTAGATGTGAGTATAACATCCACGATATACATATATTTTTATTACGAGTGGAATATGAACGTGTGGATAATATTCATTCAATTATGAAATTATTTCTTAAAAAGATGATAATTATGTAAAAGAGAGACAATATTTGTCTCACATTATTTGTTAATATATGTCATTCTTTTGTTTTGTACCCTTTTGGTCAACTTCTTATGATGTACATCGCAAGATGCGAATCGATTTGAGGTCTGTTGAATGAAAAACATTTAATGTAAAATTATTGAACTTTTATGTTCATTTGTTGATAAAAACATATACAGCCAAATAAGTTAAAACTATTTATGATTAATTATTGAAAATTCACTTCCTGTTTTAATTATAATTTTGTATTAGTTGTTTTATCATAGCTGCAAGAAGCGCAGCCATTGTTAGTTGCGATTATATAGCAATTTCGTCTGTACTTATAGATGGAGATAGCATGGGTTTGTGTTAAACTAATTTGCAAAAAATTTAATAATTTTTATATTGGTGGCATCAATTTAAATGATTTATTGGGAAAAGGAAAATCTTAATTAAAAAGGAAATCCACTATCTTTTGTTGGCCACCGTATTAACTTTTATTACAGCGGCAAATTTAAATTACTTGAAACTGCAAACTTTCAATATTCCGATGTGTAAGAAATAAATGTGCACCGGTGGTATTGAACTCTATTTATAAAAGAAAAAAATTAATCGAATCAGACTGCATTTTCTAAGAACAGTGCTGATGGTATTTATTGTTGAACAAGATTTCATTGCTGAAGTATGTGGCCACAATTAAACTACGCACGAATCACGGAGAAAAATATTTCTTTGCATGATCAATTTGCTAAGAATAATTAAATCTATCGAAGACAAAAAAATTATAAAAGCTCTGATGTACGATCTGTAATTTTAGTGACATGAACACAGCTTACAGTCAACATTATTACACTGTCAGGTGGAATTCTTCTGCAATTTGAACAAAATAATTATCTGGGAGAAGTTGTAGTTTGAATAATGCATTATACATGTGTATAATATTGTCAGTGTCGTTTACAAAAACAAATCTATGCAACTGCTAGAAAAATATAGTGAATTCAAACCGCCGAGTACCATAGAGTATCGTATCATCCATATTCATTGGACTTGTCAATAATGATGATACACAAAAACCGCCACATGAGGTCACAGATCTTTCCTTTATACCTGCTGCATGTATGGTTACATCTGTTACGTATGTTGTCTTGACAGTAGTGATACTTAATTTAATGTATTGATAGTTACATTATAATGTGTTTCCAAACTAAAGGTAACAATGGAGATTGCTGATCTGTCCGATGTGGAGCCTGTCTTATTCCAGCGTATTCTCTCATAGTGCTCTCGATACTGCGTCTCCGATGTTGTTTACAGAGTTCTAGTCATCTTGACTGCGTATTAACTGTCCTAAGACCTGGTTTCTTAAACTCGGTCTTTTGTGTCCTTGGGAAGCGCAGACGAGCGCTATGTGTTCAGGTGTGCCATTCTCACCACAGGCACAAGTGTGGGTCGGTTTTAGGCCAAACCTGTGGGGATGCACAGAATACGGGCCAGGCCCTTGAGAAACCGCACCTTGCCGCGCGTTTGAATTATGTACATCAAATTCGTCCGCTCTCGTGTTCAGGGGAAGAAAGAGTACACTCGCCTTTGCTTAGCAGTTGTGTCCCATTCTATCTGCCATGTATCAATTTTCCACTTGTTTAATTTCTGTTTGTCGGTATGTCTTGTCCGGTTATTTCTTTTATTTTGTCGCGTCTTCCCCTTTCTCAGCCAGTAGGCAGCTGTTATGTGGCGAAAACTCACAGTACCACGCACAGTGCCTCAGTCGGGGTCGTGCCGAAAGCCCCCGGCGTTCTGAGACGAACATTCCTCTGGCCGCGCCTCACAATGGTTTTATGTGCACCTGAGCACTAGCCGAAAAACGTGGTAGTGACTCAAAGGGCGCTGTGTAATACGTCCTCATTGTCCAAATGGGTAGTCCGTATCTTATAGTGTTCAGACTTGCTAGTTTATGCATGAGTTTTGTCGCTTTATTAAATGCCAGTCTGGCATGTTCGTTATATAAATGCAATTGAATTTCTTTTCAGAGTGCATCTTAGAAGTAGGTTAACAGTTTTGTTTGTTGCTATTGTGAGTTTGTTGTTCGTGCATCATTCACCGATGAACGCGACGAGCGGCATGGCTTTACTCTCTAATTGCGACCTGGAGTCTGCCGACAGGATGACCATAAGATCATCAGCGCACGCAACCACCCCGTTAGGCAAGTAGTCGTCTTCTATTCAGTAGTGATTCTACGGCTATGTCCCAAAAAATCGGTCCGCATATTGATCCTCGCGAACAACCATTTTGGGATACCGTGTGGGTAGCCAATGTTATGGGAATAATGTTTAGGCTGAGCGCGGCAGGACTAGCGTTGTCAGTAGAGTGTATCACGACTTCCCGTTAGAGGCCGGTATTATTACAGCGACCTACCGCTGAAACACAAGCATCAGTGTGCATTACAGTTACAGAGAGTCAACATGGGTTTGGACATGGTTGTTTTATCAAAACAACAGCAATAGCACTGCTGATCTTCGTGAGTATTGACGCATTAAAGAAATACGGAGAAGTCGTCTTACCCAACAAGGGGCTGAAGAATATAATTCCAAAATCGAATGACCTGGCGATTGGGGAATTGCTTCAAGGAGAGGCCGACGATGAACTGCGCCACAAACTGTTGAAGACGCTTCTGTTGCCATAGCTCAGAATACTGGACGCAGTATGGGATCTTCAGGGCACGAGCTGTGTCACGACAGCAGAACATTCCATGGTCCACCGTTGAAAAAGTGCTACGAATAAAAAGTGAAATGTTATCTATACAAACTCCCAGGTTGTCGTGGATGCAGATCGTCGTCACATCGAGCAACGTTTGTAACATGAAACTCAAATACGGTACGCAGTTAACAAATAGTAGCCCCTCACTCGGAAATTAAAATGAGCTTCATTGTCTTACGTTGACTCGTTTTGCACGGGGCCCTCTCGAGACGCGGAAGTTTAATTATAACCACCCCGAATTACACTTTCTCAAACACACACGTTTCAGTTGCTCCCTCATCCCAGTCGCTTCTCTGTAGGAATCTTGAACGTAATTCACTCCAAAGTTTGTGGAACGATGAAGTTATAATAGCGATTATGATGATTACTTCAAAAACTATTACGCTACTCATACTGAAAAATTTTCTTTGGTGGGACCTCTGTAGGATCTTGGGGCTTTCACTTCCAACAGATAAATCGTTTGAAAGAAAAGGTGCTCACTTTAGGCAACTGTGCATCTAAAGTACGTTAAGAGTATATCTTTCGTGGTATTTGACTGTAATGAAAGTACCTATAGACTTATTATCAGAACACTGTTGCATTTTATATACAGACTGAACCACAGTAAACTACTCAGTAATTATCCAGACCGATAAACGCATGGTTGACGAGATGTGGAAGTTTTCGTTTGGCAGTGAGCCGTGCATGGATAGACAAACGGTACGGTGACCGCTCGCGATAAGCGGGAAATCCGGGTTCGAGTCCCGGTCTGGCACAAATTTTCATTGTCGACATTCCATTCTACAGCTGATGGTAATCCTTATTCGCAATTACGAACTTATTTAATGTGAGCCCTATAAAGTTCTTCACATGTACAGTCACGCTCAAAGTATCCGAACGTCCTGAATTGCATTTCGCCTGATTCGCATGCAACCCACATAACGCAGCTGTCTAGCAGGTCCTCTAATCGCTCCTTGGTACAGTCGTTTGACTATTGAAAACGGTTCCAACAAATCATTAGAAAACACTACTCTGTATCGGAATAACTCAAGATGTAAAGTAATACTGCGATACCAAAAATATCAGGGAACACCTTATCACAGGTAAGACTGTCCTTAAGGCTTGTAATCTCACATTTATTACAATAAATGACATACCTACAATGTTGCCACTCTCATTATTACGTCAGATAGGTAATGTGCGTAGCAAGTTCGTCGTATTCATGACTTCCTCTTCAAAGTAACATACCGTACTTATTATTTAACACAAAATGACGTTAAAAATTTAAGTTATTCACGAGCAGCTAGTTGAGAATATGTATTAACTTCAAATGAGACGACGAACGGGCTCGTTCTGCATATGGATTCAAACCCAGGTCATGTAGACTAACCAAAGATTTAGTGACAGACGGAAACTAACTGTCATTCCTGATTAGTCACACAGAGAGTGATATACCTCGATTTTAGGCAGTATCAATCAGCAAATACCAACTTTAAATCACATAACGCAAACATTTTTAACGGATGCGAATTCCTACCCAGCACCTATTGTTCCTGTTAACGAACTACGAGAGATGTTAAATATTGCTTCTTAACAAGTAACTTACTTAAAATTCCGTGAGGTAAAGCTTTGTGTAGGACAGGGATTCGAACCCAGAACCTAATAAGATAGATATCGAAGCACAATCAACTGTGACATATCGGATTTTCTCGGCAGTAGCAAGCTGTTTTAGCTGAAATGACGAGACGAAACATTAATTTTTTTTCTTCCCAGGATTCCAACATGGCACCTATCGCTTTTATATTTTGAGAAAACGAACGTTAAATATGGGTTTGTTACACCAGCAGCGACATGTGAGCATGTTTGAACTAGAATTAATATGACGAAGAGTTCAGTGCTGACTGGGAATAGAACTCCACACATATCGTTGTTGACTACACACAAAGAGACGTCAGCTAACGAATTTTTCTCCACCAGCAGCTTGGAATAACATCTTGAACTTACAGTGATCTCACAAATAGTTCTGTGTCGCACTGGGAAGCAAAAACGTCAGATATCGTTAGTGTTGACAACGAATGAAAATACATTAAAAATCAAAATTATTATCCACCAGCACATAGGTGTTCTCTTGCTAGTGCTTGATAATACATAATGAAATCTTTAGTGCCGGGCCAGGATTCGAACCCATTCACGCGCAATATGTGGAGATGTTAAGGAATCTGCAGTTTTGAACAAACAACAAATTGTAGTCGAGCTGTATTGTCACGAAGGGAACAAATTCCGCGTTTAGGGCGGTCTGAGTTGCATTCCCAGTTCAGAACCAATTTTATTGACATACAGAAGCTCAGATAAAAGATGGAATAAGTATTGATGATAGAGGCACGCTTGTGTACAGATACTCAGTTATATTAAAACAGACTTTCGTCGTAAGGTTATCGTGGGTAGTTTTACTTCATTGGTTATAATACAGTGCACAATTTTCGTAAGGTTTCCTTTAATGTTGTTAAAACAATAGTAAGCATGAGAGAGAAATTAATCATCAACGATATATGCGAATTCTCTGATGTTATCTATAACAGTCTGAAAATGCACATGCTGTTTATTGACTACATGCATGTAGAAAGCTTGTTCTGAGTTAAAGCTGTCAAACAAGGTTTGAAGAAGAATAAAATCCCACTACCACACGACAGCTAATGTAGAAAATACTTTTCTGACGTATTTTGGCACGATGCGCTCTACCCGTACATAATAGAAAATTTCCAGATGCATCTACTGTCTGGCTGTCTGTTAAACCTGAAATGAACAAAATATCGCAGAAGTTAGCCCTTTTTCCACATACGACTGTTTTGGGTTGAGAAGTGAAGGGAATTATGCTACAAGTTCCATTAGATTGATAACTTTAGCAGACAGCAGAATTCCGTTTTAGAAAAATAGCTGTGAATGTACTCGAACTCGCGACATCTTATTCAACGTGCGCGATACTTACCATTATGCTACCAGCAGACACGTAGCGATGACAGCTCCAGAACTTCTGCATTCCACAGAGTGGGATAATGCATATACCCAGGTCAATACTTATGAGAGACAAACAGTTATTCCTTTCCTTTTGCACTGCACGACGTTTTCAACAAACAGATAGCGCAATAGAGTAGCTCAAGTGGAAAGGAACACTTCCTATTTAAATTTCTGCATCCTACGCTGTTGGCAGTTCTGCGTAGGTGGCAGTTACGTGATTTTATTTTGGTGATTACAAAATAAAGTTGGATGTATGCACTGGGTACCCGAGCCAGCTAGTTCACGGTGATTCGGTCAACCAAGTAAATGAATTTACTGAACATGCTGCAAATTGATACAGGGAGCCTGTGTGTCAGAATTCTCAGCCAGTGTGGCACAACGGCGTTATGATAGAAAAATGAGCTACTGAGAAGAGGATTTGGTGGTCTGTTGTGCTGATGATAGGTTCATATATATATATGGTCTGTGTTCGGTTCCAATTTCGGTCAGTGATTTTAGATAGGGAGATACAGATTCCAGTCTTTTCTGGCTACACCAAGTGAAGAAGATATAATGCCACTGTGGTCTGAAATTCAAGTTAAGCATGATATTCCTTCTCTAACAAGTAGACATTAGGTTGTACCACAATAAAGTCAGCAGTGGCGACATGTAGAAAATCTATCACCAGTAACCTTTCTTATACTAGTTATTTATTTCTAGTGACGAATCAAACGCTATGTAGGCTCACAGGACACTTATTCCATCTTTTATTTGAGCTTCTGTATGTCGATAAAATTGGTTCAGAACTGGGAACGCAACTCAGACCGCCCTAAACGCGGAATTCGATCCATTCGTGACAATACAGCTAGACTACAATTTGTTGTTTGTTCAAAACTCCAGATTCCTCAACATCTCCACATATTGCGCGGTAATGGGTTCGAATCCTGAACCGGCACTAAAGTTTTCATTATGTACTATCAAGCTCTAGCATGAGAGCACGTATGTGCTGGTGGATAATAATTTTGATTTTTAATGTACTTTCATTCGTTGTCAACACTAACGATATCTCACGTTTTTGACTCCCAGTGAGATCACTGTAAGTTCAAGGATGTTATTCCGAGCTGCTGGTGGAGAATAATTCGGTAGCTGACTTCTTCGTGTGTAGTCAACAACGATATGTGTGGAGTTCTATTCCCAGTCAGCACTGAACTCTTCGTCATATTATTTCTAGTTCAAACATGCTCACATGTCGCTGCTGGTGTAACAAACCCATATTTAACGTTCGTTTTCTCAAAATATAACAGCGATAGGCGCCGGGTTGGAGTCCTAGGAAGGAAAGAATTAATGTTTCGTCTTGTCATTTCAGTCAAAACATCTTGCTACTGCCGAGAAAATACGATATGTCACATTTGATTGTGCTTCGATAACAATCCGATTAGGTTCTGGGTTCGAATCCCTATCCAACACAAAGCTTTATCTCACGGCATTTCAAGTAAGTTACTTGTGAAGAAGCAATATTGAACATCTCTTGTAGTTTTTAAAATGGACAGTAGCTGCTGTTTAGGAATTCGCGTCCGTTAAAAATGTTTACGTTATGTCATTTAAAGTTGATATTTCCTAACTGATACTGTATAAAATCGAGGTATATCACTCTCTGTATGCCTAGTTAGAAATGTCTGTTAGTTTCCGTCAGTCACGAAATTTTGGCTTAGTCTGCATGACCTGGGTTTGAATCCATATGCAGAACGTGATAGTTCGTCGTGTCATTTGAAGTTCATACATATTGTCAACTTGCAGCTCGCGAATAACTTAAATTTTTTATGTCGTTTTGCGTTAAATAATAAGTACGGTATGTTGCTTTGAAGAGGAAATCACGAATTCGAGGCACTTAATTAGTGCATTGCCTATCAGACGTAATAATGAAACTGGTAAGATTTCAGGTATGTCATTCATTGTAATAAATGTGAGCTTACAAGCCTTATGGGCAGTCTTACCTGTGATAAGGTGTTCCCTGATATTTTTAGTATCGTGGTATTACTTTTCATCTTGAATTATTGCGATACAGAGCAGTTTTTTCTAGTGGTGATTTGTTGGAACCGTTTTCAATAGTCAAACGACTGTACCAAGGAGCGATTAGAGGACCTGCTAGATAGCTGCATTATGAGGGTTGTACGCGAATCAGGCGAAATGCAGTTCAGGTCGTTTGGATACTTTTGAGCACGACTGTACGTGATTTAGTTGAATTTTAATAGCCGCAGACTAAGAAATGACGGCAATTTGATGGATTACATTTTTAAATAATTAATGTCACAACTGGTTTGTTGCCACACTTCATATTTTCATATCTTGTGCTAACATTCCCCCAGCATCTTCGAAAATCTGTCTTCTATGTTCTTACCTTTCTGTCTCCCAACTAAAAAGCCTGACAATAGCATTAAGCACCAAGAAGACACGATCAGATACCAAAGTAACTTCGTACACGTACACACCATAAGAGTGCATTAGTGCTGTTCGCGTTTAGTGTTAGCCTCAGACTTGAAAGGGTAGGGGAAGTCAGGTTTTAATGACCAACCCGGGTAAAATGACATAGCAAGGCTACAGACGAAAGCAGCTGAGTGGCGCCACCTGCACTAAGCTAAGGTCGACTAGTAACCCTGTTCCTACGTATGTGGCAATTAGCTGACATGTTCCATATTGATACTGTGAATATATAGGTATGACTACAATTTTTTACTTTTATTCGCATACAAACATAAAAAAAATTATATCACCTCATCATTTCTCATTAAAACCACAGTTTTCATGTTGTACCACGATATAGTGAAACCTTCAGAGGGGCTGCTCCAGATTTCTGTACACACCGGTACCTCTAGTACCCAATAGAACGTCCTCTTGCATTGCTGCATGCCTGTATTCGTCGTGGCATACTATCCACAAGTTGATCAAGGCACTGTTGGTCCAGTTTGTCCCTCTCCTCAATGGCGATTAGGTGTAGATCCCTTGGAGTGGTTGGTGGGTCACGTCGTACATAAACAACCCTTTTCAGTCTATCCCAGGCATGCCCGATAGGGTTCATGTCTGGATAACACGCTAGCCACTCTACTCGAGCGATGACATTATCCTAACGAAAGTTCAAATGGCTCTGAGCACTATGGGACTTAACATCTATGGTCATCAGTCCCCTGGAACTTAGAACTACTTAAACCTAACTAACCTATCACACAACACCCGGTCATCACGAGGCAGAGAAAATCCCGGACCCCGCCGGGAATCGAACCCGGAAACCCGGGTGCGGGAAGCGAGAACGTTACCGCACGACCACGAGCTGCGGACAAAGTCATTCACAACATGTGCACGATGGGGGCGCCTCGCCAATATGCTGCTGATATGGTTGCACTATCGATTGGAGGATGGCATTCACGTATCGTACGGCCGTTACAGCGCTTTCCATTACCATCAGCGGCGTACGTCGGCCACACTTAATGCCACCTCAAAACAGCAGGGAACTTCCACCTTGCTGCACTCGCTGCACAGCGTGTCTAAGGCGTTCAGCCTGACTGGGTTGCCTCCAAACACATCCCCGACGATTGTCGGGTTGAAGGTATATGCTACACTCATTAGTGAAGAGAAAGTGATGCCAATCGTGAGCGATCCATTCGGCATGTTTTTGGGCCCATCTGTATTGCGCTGCATTTGTCGTGCTTGCAAAGATGGATCTCGCGATGGAGGTCGGGAGTGAGGTTGCGCATCATGCAGCCTATTGCGCATACTTTGATTCGTAACATGACGTCCTGTGGCTGCACGAAAAGCAGTATTCAACATGGTGGCGTTGCTGTCAGGGTTCCTCCGAGTCATAATCCGTAGGTAGCGGACATCCACTGCAGTAGTAACCGTTTGGCGGCCTGGGCGAGGTATGTCATCGACAGTTCCTGTCTCTCTGTATCTCCTCCATGTCTGAATAACATCGCTTTGGTTCACACCGAGCCTCCTGGACACTTTCCTTGTTGAGAGCCGTTCCTCGCACAAAGCAACAATGTGGACGCGGTCGAACCGTGGTATTGACAGTCTAGGCATGGTTGAACTACAGATAACACGAGCCGTGTATCTCCTTCCTGTTGGAAGGACTGGAACTGGTCGGCGCTGCTCATGCATGGTTGTTTACATGTTTTGGCGGGTTTAGTGTCATCTCTGAACAATCAAAGCGATTGCATTTGTGGTACAATATCGGCAGTTAACGTCTACCTTCAGAAGTTCTGGGAACCGAGGTGATACAAACCTTTTTTTGATGTGTGTATATTTATTCATTAGTATTTTAGAAAATGTGTGAATTTCTAAGCGATCAAACTGCTGAGGTCATCGGTCCCTATACTTACACACTACTTAATTTACCTTACGTTAAGAACAACACACACACCAATACCCGAGGGAGGACTCGAACCTCCGTCGGGGGAGCCGCGCAATACGTGACATCACACCTGAAACTACGCGGCAACTCGTGCGGCTAGTATTTTAGATAATTACGTGTTTGAGAAGGGTATAAGTTATTTCGTAAATCTTACTTTTAGCTGTGCTTTGAGAGGTAGAAAGTTCTTCTATAGAACGCAGTACGCGGTAGTTGAACGTTTGTCGAATTAATGAAAGAGCACGTTCAGGCTACAATGAAAAACCATGTGTCAGGGTGAAATCCTACAGTATGTTATTTTACCGCGATGTAGACTGTAGTGCTCTTCTGTGTCATCTTTGATGTTAATTAAGCTATTTATTTTGCGTATCTGTTTAAATTTAATAATACCGGCAGTAGGTCATTTTATAATAACATAAATTAAACGAAATGTTAAAGATATGTTGATAAATGTGCAATGATACACAAATGCAATGAATTTACGTAAGCCAGGTATAAGTACGTGAATCGCCGTTCAGATGGTAGGCAATAATGCAAGAAAATGATCAAGACACTTTTGGGATGCGGTGCGCATGAAGCAGGCTATCAGATGGTGTCACCAGAGGCTAGGTCGGGTGGATGCGGTCGTCGAAAGCATTCGGAGTTTCCCAGGCTACAAGAGACGAACTTGTGTGCAGAAAGGATTCGGTAGATTTCAGCCAACTTTAACACTGCATCGGCGCGTGAACCTAGTATTATAACACCTGAAGCTATTGGAGTTGCGCATGTTTGGTATGACTATGAAGGAGATGAGACAACTTGCGTTCCAAATAGCTGAGAACAGGAAATAGGAAACTTAGATTTGGAAAAGAAATATTGTACGAAAAAGACATTTTAGGAGACAAAAGTGATGCTTCCAAAGGCTGCTACTGTTTGTGCTGCTTGGAACTATACTCGCGTTCAAAATTCGGAGAACACTGGTTAAGGCGTCAGCATTGCAATTGTGGGCATAAACTGGATGTGCTGGAGTAACCTACAGAACAGAAAGCTTTGTATCTGATGTGTGCCGATACATTGGATTAGTGAGAATTATTTTTTTCACAGACGGAACTAGCTTTGTTCTTTCATGGGTTAACGTTCGTGATTTGACTTGTTTCAGAAATAATCTTTAATTTGTTCTGCAATACAAGTCTATTAAACATATCAAATACCTAATGTTTATATGAATTTCTTACTTTTTCTTGCTACTATGTCATTTTACCCTAACATGGGTCTAACACCACATATCAAATGTCAAAACCGTATGGTTTATATTAATTTAAAAACGTGGCACCAAGATAGCGAAACCGGCACGGTCCTTATATAAATTTTATTTAACATCTACATCTACACCTAAATCTACGTGATTGCTCTGCTATGCACAATAAAGTGTCTGGCAGAGGTTTCAATGAACCACATTCAAGCTGTCTCTCTACCGTTCCACTCTCGAACGGCACGCAGAAAAACAAGCACTTAAATTTCTGTGCGATCCCTGATTTCTCTTATTTTATCGTGATGATCATTTCTCCCTATGTAGGTGGGTGCAAACAGAATGTTTTCGCAATCGGAGGAGAGAAATGGTGATTGAAATTTCATGAAAAGATCCCGTCACAACGAAAAACGCCTTTTTTTAATGATTGCCACTCCAGTTCACGTATCACGTCTGTGACACATTCTCTCCTATTTCGCGATAATACAAAACGAGCTACCCTTCGTTGTACTTTCCCGATGTCATCCGTCAGTCCCACCTGACACGGATCCCACACCGCGCAGCAGTACTCTAGAATAGGGCGGACAAGCGTAGTGTAAGCAGTCTCTTTAATAGACCTGTTGTACTGTCTAAGAGTTCTGCTAGTGAATCGCAGTCTTTGGTTTGCTCTACCCACAATATTACCTATGTGATCGTTCCAATTTTGCTTACTTGTAATTGTAATCCCTAAACATTTAGTTGAATTTGCAGCCTTCAGATTTGTGTGACTTATCGCGTAATCGAAAATTTGCGGATCTCTTTACGTATTCATGTTAATAACTTCACACTTTTCTTTATTCAGGGTCAGTTGCCACTTTTCGCATCAAACAGATATCTTATCTAAACCATTTTGCAATTCGTTTTGGTGATATGATAACTTTACAAGACGGTAAATGACAGCATCATCTGCAAACAACTTAAGACGTCTACACAGATTGTCTCCTATGTCGTTAATATAGATCAGGAACAACAGAGGGCCTATAACACTTCCTTGGGGAGCGCCGGATATTGCTTCTGTTTTACTCGATGACTTTCCGTCTATTACTACGAACTGTGACCTTTCTGACAGGAAATCACGAACCCAGCCGCACAACTGAGGCGATATTCCATAGGCACGCGGTTCGGTTAGAAGACATTTGTGAGGAACGGTGTCGAAAGCCTTCTGGAAATCCAGAAATATGGAATCAGTTTGACATTCCCTGTCGATAGCACTCATTAGAACAAAGAGCTAATTGTGTTTCGCAAAAGCGATATTTTCTGAATCCGTGCTATGTGTCAATAAATCGTTTCCTTCCACGTATTTCGCAATTTTCGAATACAGTATATGTTCCAAAACCCTACTGCAAATCGACATTAATTCAGCGGATTACTCCTACTTCCCTTTTTTGGTATTGGTGTGGCTTCAGCAATTTTCCAGTCTTTAGGTACGGGTCTTTCAATGAGCGAGCGGTTGTGTATAATTGCTAAGTATGGTGCTATTGTATCAGCATACTCTGAGAGGACCTGACTGATATAAAATCTGGACCGGAGGTCTCGGCTTTATTAAGTGATTTAAGCTGCTTTGTTATACCGAGGATCTACTTCTGTGTTTCTCACCTTAGCAGTTGTTCTTGATTGAAATTCCGGTATCTTTACTTCGTCTTCTTTGATGTAGGAGTTTCAGAAAACCGTGCTTTAGTGGCTCTGTCATCAGTGACTTCACCGTTGTTGTCGCGCAGTGAAAGTATTGATTGCGTCTTGCCACTGGCACGCTTTAAGTACTCGTATGGCCAGAATCTCTTTTGGTTTTCTGCCAGATTTCGAGACAGAGTTTCGTTGAGGAAATTATTAAAAGCACCTCGCATTGAAGTACGCTCTATGTTTCGAAATTCAGCAAAACTTCGCCAATCTTGGGGATTTTGCATTCTTTTAAATTTGGCATGCTTTTTTCGTTGCTTCTGCAACAGCCATCTGACCCGTTTTGTGTACCATGAGGGATCAGTACCATCACTTATTAATTTATGTGGTATATATCTCTCAATTGCTGTGGGTACTATCACTCTGAAGTCATTACATAACTTATCTACGCTTACATGATCAGGTCTGAAGGTGTGAAGACTGTCTATTAAAAAGGCGTTAAGAGCATTTTTATCAGATTTCTGAAATGGATATACTTTGCGTTTCTTTTTGATATTTGTGGGGCAGCGTCTTTGAATCATAATCAAAACGTCTTCCGCCCCGGGATCTAATCCTGTCGTTGCTTAAATTTTGTTAATAATCAGCGGCCGAAGACTTCCGGCATAAGAAGTCACCCTCTGCCAACAGCCTTGTCAGAGAGGTCGGAGGAGCCGAGGGCATTCTCTTCTCCTAGGAGTGGGAAACTGCCCCTAAAGGCGGAAGAATCAGCAATGATCAACGGCATGAGGAAGCAGAAGGCAATGGAAACGACTGCATTAAAGACACGTAACGTATATCCTCAAGACATGTGGCCTGCAATTGAAGAAGTGTCATGATTATGTCTCCATTGGCAAAAGATTCCAGAATAGTGCCCCATTCGGATCTCCGGGAGGGGACTGCCAAGGGCGAGATGACCATGAGAAATACATTGAATAATCAACGAAATAATAACATTCTACGAGTCGGTGCGTGGTATGTCAGAAGCTTGAACTTGGTAGGGAAACTAGAAAATCTGAAAAGGGAAAGCCTCAATCCAGATATAGTAGGTGTCCTTGAAGTGAAGTGGAAAGAAGACAAGGATTTCTTGTCTGGTGAGTAGGCCTATAGGGTAATATCAACAGCAGCAGAAAATGGTATAACTGGAGTAGGATTCGTTGTGAATAGGAAGGCAGGGCAGAGAGTGTGTTACTGTGAACATTCAGTGACAGGGTTGTTCTTATCAGAATCAACAGCTAACCAACACCGGCAACGATAGTTCAGGTATACGTGCCGGCGCCGCAAGCTGAAGATGAAGATGAAGACGTAAAGTAGATGAGGGCATTAAGTTGGTAATACAGTATGTAAAGGGGAATGAAAGTCTAATAGTCATGGAGTACTGGAATACAGTTGTAGGGGAAGGAGTAAAAGTAAAGGTTACAGGAGAATATCGGCTTGGGACAAGGAATGAGGGAGGAGAAAGACAAAATGAGATCTGTAACATGTTTCAGCTAGTAATAGCGAAAATTCTGTTCAAGAATCACAAGACGAGGAGGTATAATTACAAAAGGCCGGTTGATATGGGAAGATTTCAGTTACATCATGTTCAGACACAGATTCCGAAATAAGATACTGGTTTGTAAGGTGTACGCAGGAGCAGATATAGACTCAGATCACAATACAGTAGTGATGAAGAGTAGGATGACGTTTAAGACGTTATTCGCGAAGAATCAATACGTAAAGAAGTGGGATACGGAAGCACTAAGGAATGACGGGATAGGCTTGAAGTTCTCTAACGCTATAGACACAGCAATAAGGAGTAGCACAGTAGGCAGTACAGTTGAAGAGGAATGGACATCTCTAAAAACGGCCATGACAGAAGTTGGGAAGGAAAACATAGGTACAAAGAAGGTAACTGAGAAGAAACTAATGGTAACAGTAGAAATACTTCAATTGATCGATGAAGGGAGAAAGTATAAAAATCTTCCGGGAAACTTAGGAATAGAGAAATGCAAGTCACTGCTGAATGAAATAAATAGGAAGTGCAGGGAAGCTAAGACGAAGTGGCTGCAAAAAAAATGTGAAGACACCGAAAAAGAAATGATTGTCGGAAGGGCAAACTCAGCACACAGGAAACAAAAAACAACCTTCGATGCCATTAAAAGCAGGGGTGACTACATTAAGAGTGCAACGTGAATTCCACTGTTAAATGCAGGGGAGAGAGCGGACAGGTGGAAAGAATACATTGAAAGCCTCTATGAGGTGGAAGATTCGTCTGATGTGATAGAAGAAGAAACACGATCCGATTTAGAAGAGATAGGGGATCCAGTATTAGAATCAGAATTTAAAAGAGCTTAGAAGGACCTAAGTTCAAATGAGGCAGAAGGGATAGATAACATTCCATCAGAATTGCTAAAATCGTTGCGGGAATTGGCAACAAAACGATTGTTACCCTTGGTGTATGGAATGTATGAATCTGACTTTCGTAAAAACATAATACACACAATTCTGAAGACGGCAAAAGCTGAGAAGTGCGAGAATTATCGCACAATCAGCCTAACAACTCATGCATACAAGTTGCTTACAAGAATAATATAAAGAAGAACGAAAAAGAAAATTGAGGTTGCGCTAGATGACGATCAGTTTGGCTTTAGGAAAGGTAAAGGCATGGGAGAGGCAGTATTGACCTTGCGGTTAATAATGGAAGCAAGACTAAAGAACATTCAAGACACGTTCATAGGATTTGTCGACCTGGAAAAAGCATTCGACAATGTAAAATGGTACAAGATATTAGAAATTCTGAAAAATTACGGGTAAGCTATAGGGAGATACAGGTCATACACAATACGTACAACAGCCAACAGGGAATAATAAGACGACCAAGAATGAAGTCCCCCCCTCCCCCCCCCCCCCTGAATCATGGACCTTGCCGTTGGTGGGGAGGCTTGCGTGCCTCAGCGATACAGATGGCCGTACCGTAGGTGCAACCACAGCGGAGGGGTATCTGTTGAGAGGCCAGACAAACGTGTGGTTCCTGAAGAGGGGCAGCAGCCTTTTCAGTTGCAGGGACAACAGTCTGGATGATTGACTGATCCGGCCTTGTAGCACTAACCAAGACGGCCTTGCTGTGCTGGTACTGCGAACGGCTGAAAGTAAGGGGAAACTACAGCCGTAATTTTTTCCGACGGCATGCAGCTTTACTGTATGTTTAAATGATGATGGTGACCTCTTGGGTAAAATATTTCGGAGGTAAAATAGTCCCCTATTCGGATCTCCAGGCGGGGACTACTCAGGAGTACGTTGTTATCAGGAGAAAGAAAACTGGCGTTCTGCGGATCGGAGCGTGGAATGCCAGATCTTTTAATCGGGCAGGTAGGTTAGAAAATTTAAAAAGGGAAATGGATAAATTAAAGTTAGATATAGTGGGAATTAGTGAGGTTCGGTGGCAGGAGAAACAAGATTTTTGGTCAGGTTAATACAGGGTTATAAATTCAAAATCAAATAGGGGTAATGCAGGAGCAGGTTTAATAATGAATAAAAAAATAGGAGTGCGGGTAAGCTACTACAAGCAGCATGGTGAACGCATTATTGTGGCCAAGATAGACACGAAGCCCACACCTACTAAAGTAGTACAAGTTTATATGCCAACCAGCTCTGCAGATGATGAAGAAATTGATGAAATATATGATGAGATAAAAGAAAGTATTCAGGTAGTGAAGCGAGACGAAAATTTAACAGTCATAGGTGACTGGAATTCGAGAGTAGGAAAAGGGAGAGAAGGAAACATAGTAGGTGAATATGGATTGGGGGAAAGAAATGAAAGAGGAAGCCATCTGGTAGAATTTTGCACAGAGCATAACTTAATCGTAGCTAACACTTGGTTCAAGAATCATAAAAGAAGGTTGTACACATGTAAGAATCCTGGAAATACTAGAAAGTATCAGATAGATTATATAATGGTAAGACAGAGATTTAGGAACCAGGTATTAAATTGTAAGACATTTTCAGGGGCAGATGTGGACTCTGACCACAATCTGTTGGTTATGAGCTGTAGATTAAAACTGAAGAAACTGCAAAAAGGTGGGAATTTAGGGTGATGGTACCTGGACAAACTGATTAAACCAGACGTTGTACAGAGTTTCAGGGAGAGCATAAGGGAACAATTGTCACAAATGTGGGAAAGAAATACAGTAGAAGAAGAATGGGTAGCTCTGAAGGATGAAGTAGTGAAGGCAGTTGAGGATCAAGTAGGTAAAACGACGAGGGCTGGTAGAAATCTTTGGGTAACAGAAGAAATATTGAAATTAATTGATGAAAGGAGAAAATATAAAAATGCAGTAAATGAAGCAGGCAAAAAGGAATACAAACGTCTCAAAAATGAGATAGACAGGAAGTGCAAAATGGCTAAGCTGGGACGTCTATAGGACAAATGTAAGGATGTAAATGCTTATCACACTAGGGGTAAGATAGATACTGCCTACAGGAAAATTAAAGAGACCTTTGGAGAAAAGAGAACCACTTGTATGAGTATCAAAAGCTCAGATGGAAACCCAGTTCTAAGCAAAGAAGGAAAAGCAGAAAAGTGGAAGGAGTATATAGAAGGTCTATACAAGGGCGACGTACTTGAGGACAATATTCTGGAAATGGAAGAGAATGTAGATGAAGACGAAATGTGAGATGCAATACTGCGTGAAGAGTTAGACAGAGCACTGAAATACCTAAGTCGAAAGAAGGCCCCGGTAGTAGACAACATTCCATTAGAACTACTGACGGCCTTGGGAGAGCCAGTCCTGACAAAACTCTACCATCTGGTGAGTAAGATGTATGAAACAGGCTAAATACCCTCAGACTTCAAGATGAATATAATAATTGCAATCCCAAAGAAAGCAGGTGTTGACAGATGTGAAAATTACCGAACAATCAGTTTAATAAGGCACAGCTGCAAAATACTAACGCGAATTCTTTACAGACGAATGGAAAAACTAGTAGAAGCCAACCTTGGGGAAGATCAGTTTGGATTCCGTAGAAATAGTGGAACACGTGAGGCAGTACTGACCCTACGACTTATCTTAGAAGCTAGACTAAGAAAAGGCAAACTTACGTTTCCAGCAATTGTAGACTTGGAGAAAGCTTTTGACAATGTTGACTGGAACACTCTCTTTCAAATTCTGAAGGTGGCAGGGGTAAAATACAGGGAGCGAATGGCTATTTACAATTTGTACAGAAACCAGATGGCAGTTATAATGGTCGAGGGACATGAAAGGGAAGCAGTGGTTGGGAAGGGAGTGAGACAGGGTTGTAGCCTCTCCCCGACGTTACTCAATCTGTATATTGAGCAAGCAGTAAAGGAAACAAAAGAAAAATTCGGAGTAGGTATTAAAATCCATGGAGAAGAAGTAAAAACTTTGAGGTTCGCCGATGACATTTTAACTCTGTCAGAGACTGCAAAGGACTTGGAAGAGCAGTTGAATGGAATGGACAGTGTCTAGAAAGGAGGATATAAGATGAACATCAACGAGAGCAAGACGAGGATAATGGAATGTTGTCGAATTAAGTCGGGTGGTGCTGAGGGAATTAGATTAGGAAATGAGACACTCAAAGTAGTAAAGGAGTTTTGCTATTTGCGGAGCAAAATAACTGATGATCGTCGAAGTAGAGAGGATATAAAAATGTAAACTGCCAATGGAAAGGAAAGCGTTTCTTAAGAAGAGAAATTTGTTAGCATCGAGTATAGATTTAAGTGTCAGGAAGTCGTTTCTGAAGGTATTTGTATGGAGTGTAGCCATGTATGGAAGTGAAACATGGACGATGAATAGTTTGGACAAGAAGTGCATAGAAGCTTTCGAAATGTGGTGCTACAGAAGAATGCTGAAGATTAGATGGGTAGATCACATAACTAATGAGGAGGTATTGAATAGAATTGGGGAGAAGAGGAGCTTGTGGCACAACTTGACAAGAAGTAGGGACCGGTTGATAGGACATGTTCTGAAGCATCAAGGGATCACAAATTTAGCATTGGAGGGCAGCGTGGAGGGTAAAAATCGTAGAGGGAGACCAAGAGATGAATACACTAAACAGATACAGAAGGATGTAGGTTGCCGTAGGTAGTGGGAGATGAAGAAGCTTGCACAGGATAGAGTAGCATGGAGAGCTGCATCAAACCAGTCTCAGGACTGAAGACCACAACAACAACAACAACAACAACAACAAGAACGAAGTGCTCGTATTGAAAAGGGTGTAAGACAATGATGTAGCCTTTGGCCCCTTTTGTTCAATCTGTACGTCGAGGAAGCTAAGATGGAAAGAAAGATCGGGTATAATTCAAGGTGAAAGGATATCAATGATACCATTCGCTGATGACATTGCTGTCTTGAGTGACTGTGAAGAAGAATTACATAATATGCTGAACGGAATAAACATTCTAATGAGTACAGAGTATGGACTGAGAGTAAATTGGAGGAAGACTAAGGTAATGAGAAGTAGTGGAAATGAGTACAGTGAAAAACTTAACATCATGATTGATGGTCACGAAGTAGATGAAGTTAAGGAATTCTGCTACCTAAGCAGTAAAATAACCAGTGACGGACCGGGTAAGGAGGACGTCAAAAGCAGACTAGCAATGGCTAATAGGGCATTCCAGGCCAAGAGAACTTAACTATTATCAAACATAGGCCTTAATTTGAGGAAGAAATTTCTAAGAACGTACGTCTGGAGTACATCGTTGTATGGTAGTGAAACGTAGACTGGGGGAAAACAGAAGAGAATCGAAGCAGTTGAGATGTGAATGTTGAAAGTTAGATGGACTGATAAGCTAAGGAATGAGGAGGTTCTGCGCAGAATCGGAGAGGAAAGGAAAATGTGGAAATCACTGATAAGGAGAAGGGACAGACATAAGGTAATGACTTCCATGGTAATAGAGGGAGCTGTAGAGGGCAAAAACTGTAGAGTAAGACAGAGATGGGAATACATCCAGCAAATAATTGAGGACGTAGGTTGCAAGTGCTAATCTGAGATGAATTTGTTAGCACCGGAGATGAATTCGTGGCAGGCCTCATAAAACCAGTCAGAAGATTGAGACCAAGTTACAAGAATGTGTTACATCATCGTTAATGAAGCAATAATGACCTAAAAACTAAATGGCACGGTCATTTTAGCCAGACCTCCCTTAAATAAAGGGCGTGAACAGCGTGAAACGCTGAGTGATCACTCATCAAACCATCTCATTACCTGACGGAGTTTGGCTTCATTGTGTGTGTCCATTGGTCGGCCAGCCGAATCATGAAATACCCATATTTGGGGGGCGTTTGCATGTAACACTGACGCGATGTTGCTCTGCACTGGAATGTGACGGCAGGCACACTCGTCATCAAGATTCCAGTCAACCGCGTCCCACCACAAGGAGGGATCTCCTTATTGTCCATCAAGCATATCGTAATCCCTCCACATCTGCACCTCTCGTCCGAGAACGAGCAATGGACCCCTGCAACATTTTGTGTCATCGCACACATTTGATCCGAGAGTAAGAGTAGCCATACTAGAGAATTACCGTCCCATGCGTAAGTTGCTGTTAACGACTCAGTTTCGATTGGTGCCACAACTGGAAGCATGGTCTACCGATGAACGGTGTTCCATTGTGTTCAGCGATGAAACGTGGTTCCGCGCTACCCCTGATGACAATCATCGGCGCGAGCAGCGGCGACATGGGGAAAGGTCTCAATATTGCGTTGTTTTGGGGAGGCATAGCGCTGTTAGTCCTTGTGTCATATTGTAGGAAAGCATCGAGTAATACTTCAGATCACATTTGTTCTTAATTGAGATGAATCTGACGGCACGATGGTACATCACCAATATCTGGCGTCGCAGGACATTGCTTGTCCACATGTGGGACGTGTGTGTCTCATATACGTGATAGTAAGCTACTCCCAAGGCCATTAAGGTTCCCCGACCTGCCATGACAAAACTGTTATGCCTCAGGATAATACCCCTGGTGAACACTAAAAATTTGTCCAAGTTCTGCCTTGACGGCTCCTAGGTCCGAATCGCCTGTGTCAGTGAGCAGTAGACTGCTAACTAAGGGTAACGCTGGGCGAGACATTTGCGACAAACACGGAAGCTGTCGCAATACGGAGGAACAACCGAGCTTCCTAGTCTGCAAGCGAAGAGTAATGACATCATGGAAGCTGAGAGATACCGCCAAACTAGCGATAAAGCACAGTTTCGTGAGGAAGATTAGGTACGACACAACTATAAATATTCAGGTCTCAAGCCGGTAGAAAATGATTGAACGGTGAAGTTGCGAAAGTCTGAAGCTACTAGGAGAGCTGACAACGAGGAAAAATCAGGACACATGACGTCGTAGCCATCCTCACGCCGCAGAGCGCATGGGAAGAGCCAACACAAACACTCCACCCTTCTTAATAAGTATCTGATTCCTGACTGCTGTTGCCGGCCGGAGTTGCCGAGCGATTCTAAGCGCTACAATCTGGAACCGCGCGACCGCTACGGTCGCAGGTTCGAATCCTGCCTCGGGCATGGATGTGTGTGATGTCCTTAGGTTAGTTAGGTTTAAGTAGCTCTAAGTTCTAGGGGACTGATGACCTCAGAAGTTAAGTCCCATAGTGCTCAGAACCATTTTTGAACCTGACTGCTGTTGGCAACAGCCCAGTGTGTAATCTCAGCCGTTGTTTCAGTTGCAGCTATCCAACATGAAAGGGGGCTGTGGGGGTCAAACCACGGCACGCCTAGCTGTCTTAGATCGTCTGTGGAACGACGAGCCCAGCAGGAAGGACTTTGTTAATGCCAGTCGCACTGCCAAATTCCAAGGCCACACTGATGGGACTTGGTGGCCGCCACTCCCTGCAGGCCCTCTGTAGGCTTGACCTGTGTCGACTGCACACTGTCCGTCATCCGCCTTCGACTTGTGAGCGCCATCCCGGTCACTAAACAACTTGTCGGTTTCATTCTAGTTCTCACAAGGAAGTTTTTTCTTTGTTAAAAAACTAACTTGAAACTGTTCCCGTTTGAAATAACAGATTTAGTTGTGCTTATCCGACATGATCAGTCGGTGCAGGAGGCGATCTATAAATTTGTACTGCAGTGTTCTTATGAAAAATATTATTTATTTGCCAAGATCAATAAGTCAACACATCAATGGATTACTACATACAATGGTGTAAATTGCCTTCTTAGGGCCTACGAAAGAAAATATACTGAGGTTACAGGCTTAAAGCAATACAGCTATAACACAGTAGGGCATAAATAAAACCTCAAGCCCTCAAACCACCAATCTGTAATACTATACACTGAGGAAACACTGCAGCACATGGAACAACGCAGGATGTTGGACTACGGGCGTGCGAATTGGACATTGTTCAAGGAAACGCTAGATAGCCACATCCCACCCATACACGAAACTAACGAAACAGCAGAAATTGACGAGGCAGTAGAAACCATCACTAACGCCGTCCAGGACGCAATGACGGGCACCATACCTGATCGCACCTCCCAACAACACAGTGCGGCCCTGCCCCAGGAAATCCTGGGCCTAATCTCAATGAGGAATCGCCTCAGGAGACAATGGCAGCGCACCAGGCGTCAGTACTTCAAACGGCACATTAACAGGCTACAGGGCATCATATACGATAAAATACAAACACATAGAACACAACAGAGGAACCAAAAACTCGAAGGGCTGGACACCGCGCGACCTGCCGTGTGGCAACTAGCCCGACACTTCACCAGGGAGAAAATATATACCCCAACGCTTCAAGAGCCTGACGGACCTGCATACTCAGCGGACGAGAAAGCAGAACTAATGGCGCGCACCCTTGCAGCGTCATTCACACCGAACCTGGTACCATCAGATCCAGTGTTCACACTTGCTACTGACCAGGAGGTTACACGCACTCTAGTCCAACCATCACTCGACGACATTCGACATGCTAGCACAGCCGGAGTCTCCTGGGCTATAATGCATTCCGCTGCTAGGAAAGCCCCTGGTCATGAGTACCTAACACATAACAAATGCCATACTAAACCACCAACACTTCCCCGCCTTTTGGAAGACGGCCAAGGCTGGCTCTGAGCACTATGGGACTTAAAATCTTTGGTCATCAGTCCCCTAGAACTTAGAACTACTTAAACCTAACTAACCTAAGGACATCACACACATCCATGCCCGAGGCAGGATTCGAACCTGCGCCCGTAGCAGTCGCGCGGTTCCGGACTGAGCGCCTAGAACCGCTAGACCACCGCGGCCGGCAACGGCCAAGGTCCTGATATTCAGGAAGCTGGGGAAAGACCACAGCCTCCCACAAAATTACCAACCCATCAGCCTTCTGCGCTCACTCAGTAAGATTGTTGAGAAGGTGTGTCTCAAACGCATCACTAGGCACTGCATAACAAATGACATCCTGAGACCGGAGCAATTCGGCTTCAGGAATCACCACTCCACAACACAACAACTCTAACGGGTCGTTCAACATATAACACATGGCTTCAAAATAAACAAAGCAACATGGGCGGTGTTCCTGGACATCGAAAAGGCTTTCGACCGTCTATGGCACAACGGCCTCATTCGCAAACTCAGCGACGCGGAATTCCCCGACGGGCTGGTGCGTCTAATACACTCATACCTCACAGACAGGAGTTTCAAGACTGACGTGTAGGGAAAACAATCAACACGACACGGTATACAAGAGGGAGAAACCCAGGGAAGCATCCCAGGGCCCCTACTCTTTAACCTCTACATAAACGATCTCCCAACCACACACAACACAACGATGGCAATCTACGCGGATGACACAGCCATCCTCGCGCAAAATTGGAAACCATAAACATTACGTCACGCTTATAGACTGCACTCAGAGCGGATGAGCCTTGGCTGGAGAAATGGCGTGTTAGAGTAAACGTCGAAGCCGTTCTGTTCACTAGAAGACCGAAGCAACTGCGCAAACACCGATACTGCAGACCAATAACTCTACATGCACGCCCAATACGTTTCCGTGAGTAAGTGAAATACCTTGGTGTCTGGCTGGACCGGAAATTTCTCTGGGGGGACCACATACAACACATGACCAACCGAGCTAGCGCGAGGCTCGAACAGCTCTACCCTATGCTCAACAGGCGTAGCACACTGAACAGAAGGGTGTCGAGGTCCATGTACATGACACTTATTCGACCCCTGATGACGTACGCAGCTCCTGTCTGGGGATACGCTGCGCCTACACGCCTGCGTCGTCTGCAGTTCATACAAAACTAAGTACTCAAAATCATAAGCAATGCTCCACGATACTCACGCATCGCGGACCTTCACCGGGAATACCGACTTGAGACTCTCACGGAGGTAATCCACAAACTCACCACAAGACTATACAGAAACTCCAGACATTCGCAGAAGCCGTTTATTCTGGATCTGGGGAACTACGACCACAACCATAGATGGAAACATAAAACACACGCAATCGGTACAGGTGAGCCCCTGTTAATCAGACGCCGTTACTGGATATCCAACTGGAATACACTGCCGAATAACTGGCACCACACTGGGAAGCCATACCGTACACTGCATGCAGACAAGCTCCAAACATCCCCCACACAATGAGATGATCTATGGCCCATCTCCCACTACCATATAACGATCTTGATTGTTCCAGGAATGTAGCGGCTGCAGCAACTGGGATACATCGCCATCGCTTGCCACGGTAACGATGCATGATACCCATACTAACAAATCCAACCTTGCATGAACTATCGCACCTAGTAGGCCACTACTGCTCTTACTACCCATCCCACTGTCGCAGAGGTTGTTTTCCCACGGCACGAGCCTTGGCACCTTTTTCCCTTTGCTCTTCAAATCGCTACCCTCAATCGCGTTTCGTTCACTATCACCTGACGGACCGTGTTAATGCGTAGTCTTACCCAGAAGCACGGATAACATCACAGCCCAGCATCCTGTGATCCACTTACTTGATAACTAACATGTTGACGGAGGTTACAGTAAAACTTTTGGTGTGGTCACCTGTGACCCCAATGAGGAAAAATTAAGTACCCATGAAATAGGACAGTATTTGTCGCATCACACAGTGATTTAAACCACTCTGTTGGAAGGAGCACATACAGTGTGCTTTAAGATCTCATAAATATGTCATAAGATTCTGTTCTTATGAACGGCTGCAATCCAAGGTCAAAATACAGAATAGTAATGATTACGCGTGACAATTAAAATTAAATAACAACATACTATGAGATTATTAAGGAATTAAAATAATGTACCATCTGTGCAACCAGGATGTATATACAACATAGAATTTGTATGGATGAACAAAGCAGATATAAGCCTCATACTCTCATTTCGTGATTGAACTTCATGTTGGCTACGACAGAGTAACTAACAACTAGATCTAGGGTAGAAGTGAAATCCTAAGTGCCAAGAGATACAACGATATGTCGATCCTCAATGCCCCATGACAATTATAAATAGTGTAATAGGGACCCACGCTTGTATAAAGTTTTAAGTAATAAAAGTAGTTTAACATAAAAAGTAGTATGCACCAAGTAATCACAACGCCAAAATTTCGCAATGTGTATGCAAAGAGATGCAGTGTGCACAAAGTGTTATAGATGGCGGTCCCCGGCGTAGGCATAACTCAGAGCAAACAAAATTTTCTTGACATAGTGCTGACATAATATAGAAAATGCAATATCTACAGGCTACGTGAAACAAGATATTAACAGAACTCTCTCTAGATGAAAACTACATAGTCCGTATTAACAGAGAATCCATGTAATATCTGGCGTTATTTGTCGAATCCACTGCTAGCGAAGCATCACTAAAGTTACAAATTTCATAACAGGAGTTAAGGATACTGAAAATTACAGTTATGGATAAAGGCCCATGTACCATCATGAGTCATTTCCTGCTACTACCGTATTTGCATAAATACGTCTGAAATAGTCAGGGCTTTGGCAATCACGATTACAGTTAATTACAACACATACTCAGTAATATATCAGGTCCCAATAATAGGGTAATAAAAAAAGGGAGGCCTTGATTAATAAGTGCATCATCTAAACCATGTTATGAAATAGTTCTCAATTTAATTAAAAGAGAACAAGCAGTCCTTCAATAATACCAACATAAGTTAACGAAAATTATCAAATAGGAAGCAGACAGGCCTTCATTAATAACAGCTTCAGTTAAGTAAAATTACTAACCAGAAAACAGGCAGGATTTAAATGATAATAGCTTCAGTTAAGTGAATTACCAAACAGAAAACAGGCAGGCCGTCTTTAATTACAGCTTCAGGTAAATGAAATCACCGAACACAAAACAGACAGGCCTTATTTAATAATAGCTTCAGTTACGCAAAATTACCAAATGTAAAACATGGATGTCTTCACGAATAACTGCTTCGGTTAAGGGACCAAGAGTTTGAATTGCCTTCTCATAAGGAGTGTACCAGAGGACTTATTCGCCAGGAGTAGAGGACTACATCAAATCGGAAGGCCAAGAAAATTTACAAGGAGAGGTCCAGCCTTCCGAGGCCCTTTTCGTTGGGCACAGACCGGCAAAAGGAAGACTAACACAGCAAGGTTAATTACGTGAACGCAACAGTAACTAGCCAAACGGTGTAGCCACGTTACTACAAGATACCGCTCTACGACGACGGCGAAATGTCCGAAAGAAAACTATGCAGCCAAACCCAACTATATGGCCTCAGAAACTGCAAATTTTGAGAAGCAGTCACCACCTAAGCCAATATAATTAACAGAGCGATGACGTCTGCAATGTTCGAAAGTATCTCGAAACGGGCACCCGACCGTATAACTAACAAAGTCACTTATCTGTTAGTGGAAGACGTTTCGCAGGCAGACCGGCTAAAACCTAACCACCTAGGTACTGCGAGGCAACGGGGAAGGGGGGGGGGGGGCGGCCTCGGCTTAGAAGAAACTCGTTGTCGCTCCAGCTCAGGAAAAGGAAACACATCGGCTCGCGAAGTTTAAGACATCCTGTTAACAAACAAATGCGGCCAGTATCGACTCGGCAAAAGCAAACATCAGCCACAGTTCAAGGAACCAACTGGCGGTGAAACATATCAGCTAAGAAATCGCGATGATCTCTTGCCGGTTCCACAGGGGGCCCAGAATTCAGCACAGCGAAACTGGCTTCAGCCCTCTGGGTGTGCCACGTCCTAGGGCTGGCTGGCCAGGTTACGTATGAAGACGACAATCGAAGTCAGCCACGGATTGTAATCGCCTCACAAATGTGCCCAGCAACCAATCGTCGGACTCGGGGCCAAGACGCTTGGACTAGTGCTCGATTTAGTCGCCGGGCGGACCTCTCACATCGTCGTCCTCGCTCCGTTACCACTCCTCAACGCGCCACGCCACAACACTCCCCTCCGCCCATCAGTAGCCTCGGGAAAAGATCTCTGTGGTCTCAAGCCAGAGAGACATTACACGACAGATGGAGCTAGTGGCGCCAGGAATTCGAAAGGCGACGCCAGCAACCCTGCTACAGCTCAGATAGCATTGGTTGTATATAGAATGTAGTACGCTTTAACGTTTATTTTGTTGCCACTTCGTTTAAGTCTACAGTTTTTTAACATTTGGTAACGACCAATGGTTACTTCTTCAAGTACGAAATTAATGTTTCCCATTTTCATGGAATTTCGTCTCTAGCATTTGTACTTCTTTGGGATTTGATTTAGGACCTAGACTTCGAGCTAAAGAGTGTCACTCCGATTTCGTCAAATTCTTAGCATTCTGCAGGATGCTATTTTTACGTGATTGCACGTTGTACCGTAGTAATGATAAAGATTTTCACTTTATGTATATCGCATGCCTTATGAGAACAATACTAACGCATTAATTACGATGCATCGTATCGATACACACTCTAAGATAAAAAAGGACACACCACGAAGGAACTATGGGACGGAAACTGGTAGATGTGACGTACAAGTACAGCTAAGTAGACGATTACAGTTTCAGAACAATGGATGATTTATTCAAAAGAAAGGGCTACACCCATTGAGCAAGTTAATAAAGCATAGGACCGCCTAAGGCCCTCATGCAAGCAGTTACTTAGTTTTGCATAGTTCACAGAGTTGCTGGATGTCCTCCCGACAGATATAGTGCCAATTCAATCCAAATACAGCACTAGATAGTCCAAATCCCGAACTGCTTGGAGGGTATTTCTCGTAATGCTTCAGACATTCTCAATTGGGGAGAGATTTTGTGATCTTATTGGCCAATATAGTGTTTGGCAAGCACGAAGCTATGTTTGTATGATTTCGCTGTGTGAACGACTTCTTGAACGAGAAATTTAAAACTTCGGCTTTCATTTTGTTTCAACTGCCACACCAGACTGGTCAACGTGGGACTGAATGAAAGCCTTAGACCGCTTAGGAATTTTACATAACACCAGAATTTCCTCGGGTTCTCTGCGAGGTCTTTTGTTAAGTTACGACGGTGGTAGTTGTTGTATGCTTCGCGCAGAAGTCTGAATAGAGGCTGCATCAGCCTCTGCTTCCTCAGTATCCTCCGAATATCGTTATTAGACCAAGGTGGAACTTTTCCATCCTTTATCCACTTACTAGGCACATATCTCTCCAGATCACGATTTTAAGTCTGCTTAAACTTTGTCCATAATTCCTCTACATCCATCTTACTGGAACTACGTGATATCAGTTCACTGTCTGAGTGAGATGCTAACAACTGCTGGTCTGCTCTGTCTAGCAGAAATACTCTCCTAGCCTTCTTGACCGATTTGTTAACTTTTGTAGTCGTAGTTGGTTTAATGACATCATGAAGGCGTATCCAACAATTAACTTGGTTCCACCTACACCTTTTATACGCGTCCACGTAACTTCTCTGTCACACTCAAAGTCGACCTCACTCGAACCTTATAGAGCCACATTCACAATATTTCTGTCAACTGCAATGAACACTACCCCTCCTACGGCCCCTAATCTGTCTTTCCGATATGCGTTTCTTGACTCACTTCGGAATTCAGCCAGCCCTCGGCCTCGAGAATAATCTGAGCGCGAGGACTTTCCTGGAGGGCAGTAAATTCCAGAACCTTAGTGCGAATACTTCGACAGTTTACTTATAAATTTATCAGTCGAAGTGTCTTTATTCCGAATATGGATTGAGAGGAAATCGAAAAAACGACGAAAGTAATGAGAAGTAGAAGAAACCAGAATAGCGAGAATCTTAATATCGGGATTGGTATTCACGAAGTAGATGAAGCTAAGGAATTCTGCTAGCTGGGAACCAGGATTACCCATGACGGACGGAGCAAGGACATAAAAAGCAGAATAGCTCTGCCATAATTGGCACTCCTGTCCAACCGAAGTCTACTGGTATCAAACATAGGCCTCAATATTAGGAAGAAATTTGCGAAAATGTATGTTTGGAGAAAAGCATTGTATGGTAGTGAAACACGGGTTGTGAGAAAACCACAAAAGAAGGAGATCAAAGCATCTGAGATGTAGTGTTACAGAGGAATGTTGAAAATTAGATGGACTGCTAAGGTAAGGAATGAGGAAGTTCTCCGAATAACTGGAGAGGAAAGGAATCTACGGGAAACACTTACAAGACGAAGGGACAAAACTATTGGACATCTATTAACGCATTATGAATTAACTTCCATGGTACCAGAGGGAGCTGTAGATAGTAAAAGCTGTAGAGCAAGACAGAGATTGTAATACATCCACAAACTATTGAGGAAGTAAGTTACAAGTGCTACTCTGAGATGAAGAGGTGGCACAGATGAAGATGTTGGCAGAGGTAAACGAGATTGCCACTAAAAAAAAGGATGGCCAGACAAAGTTACAACAATTTCACGCTGATTCACACATGCGACATGACTCCAGGACTCTCGAAAAAAGTTACGTAAAGAAAATACAACCACTGAGTATAGCAAAAGGGGCGGTAGGCTTATTGTTGCTTTTTTTTCTCAATTCCATACAAGTACTCCGTAATATTCCTTTCTAGTACTCTTGGCCAACTTCATCTGCTTTGTTCCTCCATATCAGTTCTCAGTATGCTTTCCATCGCTTGTTACGGATCTAAGCCTTCCTCCGTTCCGGTCATAAGTGAAATGTCATCTGCGAACTTTGTGGTTGATAACTTCGTCTGGTACTGTACTCTTTTATTCTTCCCCTGATATTTTCTTTCCCCTATAATCTTGAATCTTCGATCTACACTTTGAGCTACAGTGTGTATAGGCTTCAACCCTGTCAGTATTCCAGTGACTTGACACGTAACACTTATATCGAAAACGGGCAGAGCACTGCTCGGCAAACATTTCAAAAAGCGACCTGAAAATAACTTTTACTAATTTCAGACAAATCAGTTTACGAAATACTGAGGGGAATAAAAGATGTATAAACACCATAGTGATCAGATGTGTTGCACCATTTAATCTTGATTTGATGCCTCTCTACCACTGGAGTGACGTGGGAGCTACGATGGATTTGTACGTTTTCTGCAAGAATTGCAACCCAGCCATAAAACTGCTCCTGTAGTTGAGTTCCGATAGCGCCCGTGGATTAGGTATTTGATTATTATTCAAAACGTGTTCGGCCCTGGGTGCGAAATCCGTCACCGCTTAAATTTTGATTAATAATCAGCATCGATGGCCTCACCCTGCCAACTCCCATGTCAAAGAGGGCGGAGGAGCGGACATGGGTTCAGATCACTGTCTTGTCCTTGCAGTAGGAAACTGTCACTAAAATCGGAAGACTCAGCAATGATCAACGGCATGAGTATACAGAAGGCAATGGAAATCGCTGCATTGAAGATACATAACGTGCATGCACAAGACATGTTCCCTGTAATTACAAAAGTATCAAGACGGTCTCTCCATTGGCAAAAGATTCCGGAATAGCCCCCCACTCGGATCTTCTGGAGGGAACTGCCAGTGGGGAGTTTACCATTAGGAAAAGATTCAAAATCGAACGAAAGGATAACTTTCTACGAGTCAGCGCCTGAATGTCGGAAGCTTGAACGTGGCAGGGAAGCTAGAAAATCTGAAAAGGGAAATACAAAGGCTCAATCTAGACTTAAATGGGGTCAGTGATGTGAAATGGAAATAAGACAAGGATTTCTGGTTAGATGGGTACAGAGTTAGGACACACATCTGTAGAAAATAGTATAACGGGAATATGATTCCTTACGGATAGGAAGGTAGGGCAGAGAGTGTGAACAATTCAGTGATAGATTTTATCTTGTCAGAATCGACAGCACACCGACACTGACAACGAAAGTTCAGGTATACATGTCGACGTCGGATGCTGAAGATGAAGAGACAGAGAAAGTATATGAGGATATTGAAAGGATAACACAGTACATTCAGGGAGTGAAAATCTAATAGTCTGGGTGACTGGTATGCAGTTGTAGGGGAAGGAGCAGAAGGAAAAGTTACAGGAGATTATGGGCTTCGGAGAAGGAATGAGAGAGGAGAAAGACTAATTGAGTTCTGTAATAAATTTCAGATAGTAATAGAAACACAATAGGAGGAGGTAAACTTTGAAAAGCCAGGTGATACGGAGCGATTTCAGTTAGATTACATCATGGTCAGACAGATAACCCGGAATCAGATACTCTGTTGTATGGCGTACCCAGGACCAGATATAGACACAGATCACAATGTAGTGGTGACGAAAAGTAGGGTGAAGTTTAAGAGAAAAGGCGGAAGAGAGAGACGGGTAATATACAATATGTACAAGAGCCAAGAGGAAATAATAAGACTGGACAACTAAGAACGAAGTGCTCAGATTAAGAAGGTTGTAAGACAGAGATGTAGTCTTTCACCCCTACTGTTCAATCTGGACATCGAAGAAGCAATGATGTAAATAAAAGAAAGGTTGAGGAGCGGAATTAAAATTCAAAGAGAAAGAATATCAGTGATACGATTCGCTGATGACATAGCTATCCTGAGTGAAATTGAGGAAGAATTACCTGATTTCATGAATGGAATGAGCTTTCGAATAAGTACAGAATATGGATAATGAGTAAATCGAAGAAAGAAGAAAGTAATGAGGAGTAGCAGAAATGAGGACAGCGAGAAACTTAACATCAGACTTGATGGTCACTACCTAGGCAGCAAACTAATGAAAGACGGACGGACAAAGGTGGACACCAAAAGCGGACTAGCAATTCCAAAAGTGGCATTCCTAACCAAAAGAACTCCGCTAGCATCAAACACAAGCCCCAATTTGAGAAAGAAATTTCTCAGAGTGTATGTCTAGAGCACAGCATCGTATGGTACTGAAACGTGGACTGTGGGAAAACCGGAACAGTAGAGAAGCGAAGCATTTGAGATGTGGCGTTACAGACGAATGTTGAAAATAACCTTGACTGATAAAGTCAGGAATGAGGAGGTTCTGAGCAGAATCGGAGAGGAAAGGAATATGTGGAAAACATTGAGAACGAGAAGGGACAGGATGATACGACATCTGCTAAGACATGAGGGAATGACTTCTATGGCACTACGGGGAGCTGTAGAGGGTAAAAACTGTAGAGGAAGATGGAGACTGGAATACATCCAGCAAATAAGTGAGGACGTAGGTTGGAGGTGCTACTCTGAGATGAAGAGGCTAGCACAGGAGAGGAATTCGTGGCGGTCCGCATGAAACCAGGTAACTAAAAGAAAAAGTTTCCTTGGAATATATTTCATCATATTATAAGCCTGTAGGCCTTCGTGGCCGTTGTTATTGAAGATGCAATATTGTTAATTTGGTCGCGACCTGTTTCTCTTAAAACATCACCAGATATCGGAGTTACGGATTCTCCATGGATTTTTTCTTAGGAGTTTTCTGGAACCTCATGGTGACTGAACTCATCGAGTACCACTATAGTGCACACATATACAAGATTTTTTTCCCTATGAAGTGTATTATTATTGAAAATGACTCAGGAATTCGCTAATGCGAAATCACCACAAGGAAGGTATTGTGGATGGTACTGAAGGAGTGGAGAATTTTGCAAAGATTATGGTTGTCATTCTTAAAGGATGACCTCCTGGCAAATGTCTGTATTCCTTGTGGATCATGGTTGAAGGCGAAAACCCACGAATTTGGAAGCCTATAGCTTCCATTTCAATTGAAACTGCGTTCATTCTTTCTGATCTCAATTGTTTTTTGGACATCCCTTCTATAAATGTAACATTGTTATTAAAATCTACCTGTGGCAATAGTCCTCCCTATCTTTCGCCATAGGAGATATCGCACTGTTTTAAAGTGTGTGCGTACCATGGATTTTACTGGCTTATTGTTTTCGTTCAGCGCCGCCTATATACAATTTATCACAACCACGTACCATTTCACAAAGTCCCGTATTGTAAGGGCGTTCAAGCTCGTCCATGATTGGTTTTTATATACTGTAGTCTAGAACTATTTAACGGCAGGAATTTAATGATCCTGTCAGTTACTTTAATAACGAAAGGTTCTTCCTTCTTGTTTGCATTTCCAGTACACTGTTTCTCCAAAAGCTGTCTTAGCCGTTGGCCATCAGTGTTTCCAATATGAGGTCCAACTTTGAACTCAAGCCATTATTGTCAGTGACTCAGAAGGAATAAGTAGATAGTGTTTCGCACTGTTAATAGCAAAATTTGGCGGTAGTACCAAGTGGTGCGTGAATTCAAATTTGCAAAATATATGCAAATTTTCGGAATTTTGCCACAGCACACTCTCGCCCTCTCCCTCATTTATTTTATTTAATATTAGCTCATAGAGTACTTTATTTAGCCACACTATCTCAGTCACATGCGGCATCACTTCTCATACTGACAAATGACTTCCTGCTCTTTGCCAGGATGTTGGAATTTTGGAAATTTTTTGGTAAGCTCCTATAGGACCAAACTGCTGAGACCATCGATCGCTAGGCTTACACACTACTTAATGTAACTTAAACCAACTTGACAGCGAGCGGCTACTCCGGGCGGCCAGGCTGCTGCATTTGTCTTTGTATCTGAGTTATGAAAATAACCTTCCTTAGTGCAAAGCTGTGTTCATTCAACTTTTGTACTGCATTTTATGCACTGAAGCGACAAAGAAACGGGTATAAGCATGCGTATTCAAGTAGAGAGATATGTAAACAGGCAGAATACTGCGCTGCGGTCTGCAACGCCTATATAAGACAAGGAGTGTCTGCCGCCATTGTCAAATCGGTTACTGCTGCTACAACAGCAGATTATCAAGATTTAAGTGAGTTGGAATCAGGTGCTACAGTTGGCGCACGAGCGATGTGACACAGCACCTTCGAGGTAGCGATGAAGCGGGGATTTTCCCTTTCCACCACTTCACGAGTGTATCGTGAATATCAGGAATCCGGCAAAACATTAAATCTCCGACATCGCTGCGAACGGTAAACGATCCTGCAAGAACGGGAGCAACGACGACAGAAGGGAATCGTTCAACGTGACGAAGTGCAACCCTTCCGTAGATTGCTGCAGATTTCACTGCTGGGCCATCAACAAGTGTCAGCGTGCGAATCATTCAACGAAACATCATCGACATGGGGTTTCGGAGCCGAAGGCCCACTTGTGCACGACACAAAGGTTTATGCCTAGCCTGGGCCCGTCAACACCGACATTGGTCGGTTGGTAACTGGAAACGTGTTGCCTGGTCTGAAAAGTCTCGTTTCAAATAGAATCGAGCGGATGGACGTATACTGGTATGGAGACAACCTCATGAACCCATAGACAATGCAAGTTAGCTAGAGACTCTCAAGTGAGAGAGGCTCTATAATGGTGTGAGGCGTGTGAAGTGACATGGGACCCCTGATACTTCTAGATACGACCCTGGAAAGTGACACGTACGTACATGCTCCGTTCACCAACACCACCTACCATCATGGTATAAATGGTTCGAAGATGGTCATATTCTTAGCGATACAGTTTAGCATTACAGATAAATTTTACATTTCTGAGACTGTTTTGAATCCATTTCAAAGTAATTTAGCTAGACTGACGAGTTTCTTCAAGAGAAACGCTCTCAAAACGTACACTTGAAGGTATATCTCCGCATAATTAACGTACTGAATGTGTTTCAGCAGTCTGATCAACTTCGAGCCTTCCGGAGTTCCGTTAAAGATTATATGGGGATAAGAAATCGGGAGGTAGATACATTGCAATCTCACTGTCGGAAGTCTTTTACAGGACGTAAGGTTAGCATAAAACTGAATAAAACGTTCTCGGTTCTCCAGCCGTGTCAATTCGAATAAAATGCTCGAGCTTACGATGGCCATTTCCGCCATTGTCGTCAGGAGTTCACTGACTGCCAGGGCTGTTTTTTTTTTTCTTTATTGATTATCAATTCCCCCCGAAGGGGGCGGGCTGGCAGCAGCTTACTACGCTGCTCTACAGCCTACAGACTTTTTTAAAAAAAAGGAAGAAGAAAGAAACAAGAAAAAACAGGCGATAAAATGGTGATTTAAAGTGGAAAATGGCGTAAAAATGCGGAAAGTTAAAACAGAAAGCAAAAGGGGACGGCAATGTTGATAAAATACACAGAAATCAGACAAGTAACATAGTAGACACACAATTAAAAAAACATGGCGACAGTCTGGTGTCTGTTCGCAAGTGATAAAAAGCACACCCAGCGACAGTTTGATGGCTGTTCGCTACACTTCCCAAAAGACACAACACGGAGCACGCACTGGAAAAACACACTGCAAAACACTGCACGAAAAAGGCGGCACAAAGATGGCACTCCCGATCCAAGGCAGATGGGGGGGGGGGGGGACCTGGAGTTGGGGGAAAAACTAGGAGGGAGGAGAGGAAAAAACGAAAAGGGGGGGGGAACCAAGGAGGGAGAGGACTTATAAAGGGGGAGAAGGGCAGACGCGAAACGGAATGAGAAGAGGCAGAGGAGGAAAATGTAAAAGGACTCAGAGGAGAGAAGGGGGCAAAGAGAGGGGAGGTGTGGAAGAGAAAGGATGGAAGGGGGGGAGAGGGAGCCCGGGAAAAGGACAGAGGAAAGGAGGGGGAGTGAGGATCTGAGTTGATATGAGGGATAACTGGAGGGAGAGAGGGCATCATCCGGGAGGGGGAGTTGATGGAAGCCACCTTGGGAAAGGAGATGTAGGGTGTAGAGATGGAGGGTAGGGGGGACATAACGGTGAAGACGTGGCAGGGGCCGGGGATCAGAGAGGAGAGGAGCAACCAGGGGGTGATGCCAGGGCTGTTATGGTCTCCCACTTATATAGGCACGATGACATCGTCAGCAGCCAATCAGATAGATCCAACGAGGCGCGCGCGCGTAAGTCGACCCGGGCAGTTACCAGAGCTATTGCCCGTGGCAGCACCGGTGATGTCTGGTGGCGCCAGGGGCAGGCGTCACGTTTGAAACTGCCGCTCCCGCGTCGCGCATCTGTCTCTGCTTTCTTTCGATGTCTAATGCCCGCCCCGTGCCCTGCTGAGTGTGTATCCCTGGTCTCTGTTGAAATTGTTGTTGCTTAAGCGAATCTCGGCCGCTTCCTTTATAATGGAGTCCCAATATGTAGTCGCATGAGCCAACACTTTTGTATTTTCGAACTATATTTTATGTCCGTTTTCTAGGCAATGCTCCGCTGTGGCCGACTTGTCAAGCTTCCTTTGTTTTATATGGTGCTTGTGCTCACTACAGGTCGCAACATATCTCGTATCTTGGGGGCAGGCCAGAACACTGGTCTTAGCCCGTGTTTCTGTAGCAGACGTCCTAACTTACTGCTAGTTGCTCCACAGTATAGCAGGAATGCAGTCCGCTTGGCCTCTTCTTCTGATTCACCGGGTGTCTTTCGTCGGTGGCCCTTGAAAGCTTTTGCGATGTCACTTTTGCTGTGTCCATTTTCCCCGAAACAACATTTTAAGTTCTGCAGTTCCGACTGTAGGTGGTCGTCATCATAGATAATCTTTGCTCTATGAACAAACGTATTCAGGACAGCTTCCTTGTGTACAGGGTGGTGGAAACTATTGGCGTTCAAGTACCGATCAGTGTGAGTTGGTTTCCGGTACACCGAATGACCAAGCTGGCCTCCTGCTTTCCGCTCAACCAAAACATCCAAGAACGGTACCTTGCCGTGCCTCCACGGCCTCAGACAAGGTCTGCTGGAGAAAGGAGGTGGCACGGGTAATATCATCAGGGTGGTGGTAGATGAGGGGGGTGGCTATCGACCTGGGTAGAGAGGGTATCCCGGTAGGCATTCCAGTCGGCACGGGAATAATCATGGATATCGGGGCTGTTACGGTCTCCCGCTTATATAGGCATGATGACATCATCAGCAGCCAATCAGATCGATCCAATGTTGCGCGCGCGCGTAAGTCGACCCGGGCAGCTCGTGGCAGCACCGGTGACGTCAGGTGGCGCCAGGGGCAGGCGCCACGTTTGAAACTGCCGCTCCCGCGTCGCGCATATGTCTCCTTCCTACGTCACCATCCACCCCCACCGTCCGATTTTACCCCCACAGGCCGTCCTCCTTCTCCGTGAATCCCGCCGTTTCTACCATGCCTTCCTTCACACGCGTGACCCGGACACACTACGACGCCACCGGCAGCTGCAACGACACAACCGAAACTTGCTCGCGACTACGAAACGCCGGGACTTTCGAAAGACATACACCCATCTTACTGCTACACTTCCTATCACCTCGTCCAAGTACTGGTCAGCCTTCCGCCGTCTTACCGGATCTAAGCCCCCTCCCTACTACCCTCTCCTTCATGATGATCACCCCTTCCCTGATAACCTTAGTAAGGCCAATCACTTTGCCTCCTACCTTTCTGATGTCTTTACCATCCCCGACGATCCCCAGTTCGATTAATCCCTCTTCCCGGATGTCCACGATCAAACTGACACCTCTGTCCCTCCCCTCGCCCCTGGTTTCCAGTACTTGGACAACATTGCACACACCGAACTCAATGCCCCCATCACTACTCAGGATCTCATCGCTACACTATGCATGAAACGCAACACCACTCCTGGTCTCCTCCTATCGTCCCATCAGCCTTACCTCGGTCTTCAGCAAGGTCCGACGCATCCACCAGCATCTCCGCCAGCGCCGCCTCCTTCCCTTTACCCAGTGTGGCTTTCGGCTGTCCTCTACCGATGACCTTCTCCTTCACCTCACCGATCTCCTCTCCAAACAGCTTAATTCCCGTCGCTTCGCTATCTTCCTCTCCCTCGACCTCGAACGCTCCTATGACTGTGTTTGGCATTCCGGTCTCCTCTTCAAGCTCCAAACCTTCGCCCTTCCTATTAACTACGTCCGTCTGATCGGGTCCTTTCTCTCCCAACGTCATTCCTACGTCACCATCCATAACACGGATTCCTACGCCTTCTTCCCCTCCGCTGGTGTGCCCAAGGTTCCGTCCTCTCCCCTCTTCCGTACCTTTTGTATATGGCGGACATGCAGCCACCTTCACCCCCATCCACCTTCTCCAGTACGCCGATGACACCGCCTTCCTTGCCCTCGCCCCCACCCTGCAGTGCTACCAACACCTTCTCCAGTCTCATCTTGACCGATTCACCACTTGATGCAACCAGTGGTTGCTTAAGCCGTCGGCACACGGACCGTGCATCCTAACGTTGAGCGTTGAGGGTGCCGAGTTTCTGACGTCATAGCGTGGAATAGCACGTTCGGAAGTCTTTCCGAACGTGCAGAGCAATATCTGGCATGTCAGATACTCTGAGCGTGCGTCTGAGCGTTGACCAATGAGGTGGCAAAACGCCACCTACGTTACACGCACGCCGTCTCCCTTCACTACAGAGTTGTGAGGCGCCACATTGGCATTCATTCCAAGATTATATGTATATATGCCGTTTCTGAGCACCAGAAAATTCAGAATCACTGGAAACCCCGTTGTCAACTGTGTGATTCGTTCCAATAAAATAACGATAAACATTATATTCATGGCAAAAGAATTATTGTAACTTGCGTATTATGAGAGTAGGCTATTTGAAGGCAGCGACACACTGAAGATCCACCCAAAACGCATTGTTCTTGGTATAATCTGTTAAAATTAAATTTCAATTAGTAACATAGCTACGATAAGGTTCTCTGCAAAGGCTAACACACTTCGATTAAGATCGCTGTTTGTGTTGGTTTAGCGTAATGAGTAGCGTCACTGTCTGGCATTGGTTTCGTACTTGGAGCGTAGGTTCGCCTCTGGACACTTCTAAAGTTTTATTTCTAACATTCTCGTTTTTATTAGGTTCTGATACTTTATTGTTAGTCTAATATAAGTTCAAATGGCTCTGAGCACTATGGGACTCAACATCTTAGGTCATAAGTCCCCTAGAACTTAGAACTACTTAAACCTAACTAACCTAAGGACATCACACACACCCATGCCTGAGGCAGGATTCGAACCTGCGACCGTAGCAGTCCCGCGGTTCTGGACTGCAGCGCCAGAACCGCACGGCCACCGCGGCCGGCTTAATATAAGTATCTACTATAATATTTGATGTTACGTAAATATACGTTCACCTTTTTTTGAGGGGTAACTTTCTTCGATTGGCTTAATCTACAGGACCGCTTGCGCTACTTGTATATGTTATCTTATGCGGAGAAGTATTCCAAATTTGTACTGTACTGTTTGTAAAGGAACTTTTATATGTCTCTGTCCTTATTGATTGGACATGGTACTTTCCATTTCATAGACGATGGCGGATATTTGCGTTTTAATAGAGCTAACGTGGGAATTTTACGCGCGACTGTTGAGTAAACAGTTTGATTTACGAACTACAAACATCCCTCAACTGTCGCTGGATTGCGATCGCGTATACCACGTTGGGGCCCACGTACCGTATGCACAAGTCGCATAATTCCTGAGCGTTTAGCAGCATGTTGAACTTGGCATGCTGAACGTTAACGTTCGACAGCACGGTCCGTGTGCCGACGGCTTAAAGGTCAATCGTTCCAACACCAAGACAATCATTGTAGGCAAAACTACCCCTTCCTTCCGCCTCCTCTACTTCTATGTCACCATCTATGGCCATCCTATCACACTCACCCCCACTCTTAAGTACCTTGGCGTCACCCTTGACTGTCGCCTCTCTTGGACCCCCAGCCTCCGGACAATCCAAGCCAAGGCATGCTCACGACTCCGTCTCCTCAAGCTCCTTTCTGGCCATACATGGGGTCTGGACCCATCCACCATCCTCCACAACTATAAATCCGTCATCCACCCTATCCTCTGCTACGTCCACCCTGCCTTCATCTCCGCTCCTCCTACCTTTTACAAATCCCTTCAGATCCTTGAAAGCCCTGCTCTTCACCTCGCCTACGCATCCGCCTGCCCTCCCCCATGTGGATCCCGTACGACCTTATTCCATTCCTCCACCTTCTCCTTTTCCTCGAATGGATACAGATCCTCTACACCTCCCGTAAACTCGATCCTCCTCACCCGCTTGTCTCTCCCATCCTCTCCTGTCCCCATCCGCTGCCACTCCTGTATTTCCATTTCCCACCTGCTCCCCATCTCTCCACTCTCCATACCCTCTCCCAAGGTGGCTTCCGCCAGCTCCCCCTCCCTGATGATGCCCTCCTCCCCTCCGTCTACCTTTCCTACCAACTTTGATACTCTGTCCCTCTTCCTGTGTTTGTTCCTATGAGCACCCTCTCTCCCTTCTCTCCCCCTCCTTTCCCTTCTCCCTTTCTACCCCCTCCTCCCCCGGGCTTCCCCTACCCCCATACTTTCATTCCTCCCACCATCTTCTCTGGCATTGGCATCTTTGCTCTCCCCTCTTCCTCCCCCACCACCTTCTTCCCCTCTTGGCAGGTCCCCGGACTCGCACACGTTAAGTGGACATCCGCGCGCCAGAGATCATCGCCATCGTTTTAGTGTGTGTGCCGTAGTGTTTGTGCCTCAGTGTTTTTCGCCACCCACGCTCCATCGTTCATGTGTTGTCTACGTCATCAGTGTCCGTGTGGAGCGCTAACAGTTTCTTTAGGTGTCTTCACGTGTGAATGGTTATGTATTATTTGTTTCTGTGTCTACTGTTTTTTCCGCCCCCAAATTTGTTATGTATATTCTGTGTCTCCATTGAATTTTCTTTGTAAGACTTTTGGCTGAAGAGCAGTGTTGTGTGCTGCTACCAGCCCACCTTATGTAAGGTGTTAAATAACAATAAAGGAAAAAAAACAGCACCCAGCAGTCAGTGAACTCCTGACGACGATGGCGGAGATGGCCATCGAAAGATCGAGCATTTTATTCGAATTGACGTGGCTGGAAAACCGAGAACGTTTTATTCATATATGCCGTCGCGAAAGACTCTGAGGACAGCACAATATTGGTAACTAGAGCAGAAAATATCAAAATAATACAGCAGTGACACCAGGAGAACTCAAGCTGTTGTCATATAACTACAGACATAGTCCCGTCGAAACAGCCCGTGGTCTAGGGGCATTCCGCCGCCGGCGGCCGTGTTGTGCGGACGTGCGGAGCGGCTGTTGGCGGTGTTTACATCGTCGCTGCGAGCGGCCGGCGCTGTGTGGTGAGTGCGCGCTTTCTGCTTTTGTCGTAGTCCACGATCACATTCTAGAATGACATAATGGAACAGACAACGCGACGCGATACTTTGAAGTTGATTTTCGATCCGAACTACGCCCGACCGAAATCTTACGAAGTTGAGGCATTTATCGAAGAAACTTTTCAGATCAAAGTGGATGAATTGATTGGAATTCACCTGTCGATTGTCAGTCCGACTGTGTTCCTTAAGTTATCCAGTTCTGACAAGTGCGACCAAATTGTAGAAACATGTGGTGGGGTGGCAAAATTCAAACATTCAGACGGACACATAGGGCAGATCACCGTTTCGCGTGCCGGAATGGGAATAAGAACGGTTCGAATCTTTGAGCTCCCCTTTGAAATAACGCCCGAGGAGATTAACAAGGAACTGAGAGAATATGGCGTCATTATCAGCAATGTCGCCGAAAAATGGTCTAGCTTGCACAAGTATCCAGTATTAAATGGAGTCAGGCAAGTTAAGATTGACATGCTGAAACATATCCCATCGTATCTCTGGATTGGTGGATATCGAGCGATCATCATTTACGATGGCCAGCCGAGAACCTGCTCGGATTGTGGTTCGACCCAACACGTCCGCGCGCAGTGTGTTCAACGGCGTGTGACGCAACTGCCGACTGGGGAGCGAGACCCGCCTAGTCAGATGGCCACGCTACCCGTGACGTACGCCGCCGAAATTCGCAGTGACGTCGCCCCAGATATGCGTTTCGACAGGGCGGTCATTGCTTATGCCGACGTTCCCGATGGTACCGTAGCCATGGATACTAGCAGCACAGAAGCTACAGGTCCTGCACACTCACAAGACGAGGAAACTGACAGGTGTGCAGAACAAGACCAGGCGAAGACGGCAGCAGAAGGCATGTGCAAACCACTCGAAGAAGTCGGGCGCCACAAAGAGGACACAGTTGCAACATCAGAGGATATTGGCCAGCAGCCTACAACTGTTTCACCAAAGAAACGGAGGAAACGTTGAATAGCCCGTCAGGGAGCAGCAGAAATCGCGCCAATCTTGCTTGAAAAGGCGAAACAGATAGGCCAAGAATTGGCGGAGACGACACAAGCAGCTCCTCCGGAAGATCGAACAACAAAAACGAAGACCCGACCGTGGAATCCACATTCCAGACGGTACAGCTAGTCCGAAGGACCCTCCACCTGTACCAAAAACGGACACGCGGGAAGTTACGTGCACGCGAGATTGGGCGGATGACATGGAGGAGCAAAACCATGATGCAGAGATGGCTGACATACCACAACGTTCAGGGCGGATGGCACGCGACCGTCGACAAGATGTGTCCACCCGGCAACAAACCACGATCAAAGACGCACGTGCAGCAGATGATGATGCCGATTTCTTCTACGTAGAGCACACATCCACTTCATCTGGCAAATAGTATCCCACCTGACGCGGTATAGTCGACATGACGTCCTTGCAGGCGTACAGAATTGCGACCTTGAATATAAATAAAATTAGCAGCACCCTCAATCTGAGAAATCTCCAAGATTTTCTGTACGCCGCTGATGTTGACATCTTAATGCTGCAAGAAGTAACGGCTATCCGTTTGGACGACATCACTGGCTACAACGCCGTCATCAATCCTGGCAATGACAATAGCCTCGGCACAGCGATTATGACTAAAGAGGGGATCCTGCTTACAGACGTGACGAAACTGCCGAACAGTAGAGGTCTCACTGTCACGATAAACAACACCAGGCTTATCAACATCTATGCTCCGTCAGGAACCGGAAACAAGCGCCGCAGGGCCGAATTTTTCAAGGGGGACATTTCCCCCCTTTTCGCGGTGCGATTTGAACAAATAATATTTTCGGGTGACTTTAATTGCGTGCTCAGTCCCAAAGATCGGACGCCAAATTTCAACAAATCTCTGGAGCTGGAGAACATCGTCAGAGAATTCCATCTGTTAGATACTTGGGAACTAAAACATGGTGATCAGCTCGGTTTCACCTACATCACCAGCCATTCTGCCAGTCGTATCGACAGGATTTACGCAACGTCCAATTTAAGGCGACACGTTTTACAGTCCGAGCTATGGTCCACTATTTACTCTGATCATATCGCGTACATATGTACGATAAATTTAGAGAAACAAGGAACTTACAGGGCGAGAGGTCAGTGGAAGCTAAACGTTGCTCATCTTTCGGATCCTGGATGTCACGCCGCCTTCCACACCACTTGGGCAGAATGTGAAAGGAAGTTCCACTTGTACGGTACGGCGCTGATTTGGTGGCTAAACTGCGCGAAGCCTGCGATAATAAAGACAATGAAAACTTACTCCCGTGAAAAAGTCGCCTGGCGGAAGCGGATATTAGACTTTTACTTCAGCTGTCTGAGAGACTTGTGCGTTCGGGATGCTACAATCATAACAAACTATGGGCAAATCAACAGAATAAAAGCAAAATTGCTCACCCTGCAGAGACACCATCTCGAAGGCTGTAAAATACGAACGCGTTTGCAGAACGGTACACAAGAAGAAACAACATCGATGTACCACATCCTCCAAGAGAACAAAAGACAAAAACGGAAAATTCTGACGGAACTCAAAACTTCAGACGGGAGACTCTTGACAGATCAAGCTGCAATACGAGATGAGATCCATCGACACTTTAGTGAGTTGCTGGCCAATACACAGACAGATGAAACAGCGCAGCAAGCTCTCACTGCTAGGACGACAGAGCGACTCACTCCAGAAGAAGCTGATGTGCTCGTAGCAAGAATAACGGATGAAGACGTCGAAGATGCCATCTCGAGGAGTCCAAAGAATAAATCACCTGGACCAGATGGGCTACCCGCTGAATTGTATCAAACTTTTCGCGAAAAGATAATTGCTAAATTGACACTCGTCTGCAATGAAATACTAAATGCCGACACTGACCTTCCGAAGGAATTCTGTGAAGGTACAGTGGTCTTAGTCCGCAAAACACCAAGAGGCAAAACCGTGGAGAATCTTCGACCCATAACACTTCTCAATAGTGATTATAAAATCTTCGCCCGTATCATGATGCAAAGGTTTAAATCAGTTTTTCGTACAGTGACAGGAGCTTACCAGACAAGTGTGGGAAAGGATAGAACGATATTTCAGACCTTATGCGACTACAGAGACATTATCGCGATATCGGAAGCCTGCAACATTCGCTGTGCCCTGATGTCGCTTGACTTTGAAAAAGCTTTTGATAAAGTTAATCATTCGTACCTGTTCCGGTGTATGACATCCTTGCACTTCCCACAGAAAATTATAGCCTCCGTGAAAAACATACTGACGAATAGCACGTCAAGAATCAGTGTCAACGGACAACTCAGTCACCCGATCAATATTCACAGTTCGGTAAGACGAGGTTGCCCCATGTCCATGACGCTTTTCGCGATTGCGCTTAAACCTCTCTTAGTATCCCTGACTCGGCAACTCCGTGGACTACATATACACGGACAGAAGATCATATGTCATGCCTACGCGGACGATGTAGGGGTACTTGTGACTGACGAAAGCGAGGTGGCAACAGTACTTGAAGTTATGGCGACCTACGAACTGGCGTCAGGAGCTAAACTCAACCGTAATAAATCTGGTATTATGAATCTTGGTAGGGGCATAGAGATCAGAGCCGCTGGTCGTATCAACACTGTGGAAAAACTAGAATGCCTTGGAATAGAATATACGAATAATATCCGCCGCACAGCCGCTCTCAATTACAGAAAATTACTTGCCACATTACGGCAAGCATAAAACAACACAGCTTGCGTAATTTAAATGCAATACAAAAAGTGCAACTAGCCAATACCTATATAACCTTCAAAGTAAACTATGTTGCTCAAGTGCTTCCTCTGCCACGAACCATAGCATACCAAATGCAAGCAGCGCTTGGTTATTTTGTCAGCAGAGGTCAGATATTTAAGGTTTCCTATGATACCTTGACGCTATCGACACGCAATGGAGGGCTACATCTAACAGACATCTACCTTAAAGCGCAAGCGCTATACGTTAGCAAAACTTATTAACAGTGGCAACGATCACCGCGGACCTTAGTGGCTCATCTCTTACGTGAAATCACCCCAGTCAGCAGAGATCCACCAATCGATGTGCATCACATCTCCCACGAGCTGTACCACTACAAACACTTTTTTGTGGAATACAGCTATGTACGCCATAGAATACCGGAGAAGGACATATATCAGGTTAAGGAAGTTTACAACACCTTGCTGGGAGGAAAATTGCGCAATCGAATAGAAAACAAGTTTCGACATTATAACTGGAAAAACATATGGGAAAACATATCTGACCCCCATCTACCATCCAATGTGCGATCGACGTGGTATCTCGCAGTCAATAGAAAAATCCCCACCAACTCTAAACTGCACGCGATACGTCTGGCACACACAGCAAACTGTCCCAGCTGCAATGTCGTCGACACCGAAGAACATCGTTTCGTCTGTGACGATGTGAAAGACGTGTGGAATCTCTTCAGGCAAAAACTAGCACATGTGCTCCGCACGTCACCTAACACCATTACACCGACACACGTCCTTCTGCCAGATGACGTGCCATATCCTAACACTAAAAGAAGGTCAGCTAACTGGCTCAAAGGACTGACAGTTCATTACATCTCAACGGCTATGACGAAGAGTGCAGCAGACTATTGGATGTACCTGATGACAGAACTTCAAAAGCTCGAACGACAAAAGAAATACAAAGAAAATTACGCAAATTTCTTGAACCGAACTTTGTCCTACCGACAGAGCTAAAGAACGATTAAACGATATTTTGTACAATCTCAGGATTACTTTTTTTTTAATGAAATTCTCTATTAAGTTTCTCATTCCTTTTGCGCCAACAAGGTGGCTATTTCGTTTACCCTTTGCCCTCGTGTAGCAGCACTAATAGGTTGCTGACGCAAACCTGAGACGCCAGCGGGCTGAAGTACGCCTGGCTCTCCTATAAAAATCTCTCCCGCACAATGATGGAAGAATGTAGCGGATCTATTTTCTTTCCACAACTCCAAAAGAAGGGATTTTGTTCACTTGTACACATTAACTTCGTTGGTCAACTATCTCTTCTGGAACAAACATAGCACAGAAGCTAGCCGAAGAAGGCACAAATGGCGAGCGGAAGGACGGGCTGTGGGGGAGGAAGGAGGCCCGTTTAAAAAAAAAAAAAAAAAAAAAAAAAAAAAAAAAAAAAAGGGGTAGCGTCTTTGATTCATAATCAAAACGTGTTGGGTCCGGGTTTGATCCCCGCAAGTGTCTAAATTTTGATAAATAATCAGCATTAGCGGCCGAAGACTTCCGGCATATGAAGTCAGCCTCATTCTGCCAACGGCCTTGTCAAAGAGGGTGGAGGAGCGGATATAGGTTCAGGGCACTCTCTTGTCCTAGGGGTGGGAAATTGCCCCTAAAGGCGGAAGAATCAGCAATGGTCAACGACATGAGGATGCAGAAGGCAATGGAAACCACTGCATTAAGGACGCGTAACGTGTATCCACAGGACATGTGGCCTGTAATTGAAGAAGTGTCATGATGATCTCTCCATTGGCAAAAGATTTCGGAATAGTCCCCAATTCGGATCTTCGGGAGGGGACTGCCAAGGGGTTTGAATAATCAACGAAAGGATAACGTTCTACGAGTCGGGGCGTGGAATGTCAGAAGCTTGAACGTGGTATGGAAACTAGAAAATCTGAAAAGGGAAATGCAAAGGCTCAATCTAGATACAGTAGGGATCAGTGAAATGAAGTGGAAGGAAGACAAGGATTTCTGGTCAGATGAGTATCGGGTAATATCAACAGCAGCAGAAAATGGTATAATAGGTGTAGGAGTAGTTATGAGTAGGAAGGTAGGGCCGAGGGTGTGTTACTGTGAACAGTTCAATGACCGGTTGTTCTAATCAGAATCGACAGCAGACCAACACCGACAACGATAGTTCAGATATACATGCCGACGTCGCAAGCTGAAGATGAACAGATAGAGAAAGTGTATGAGGATATTGAAAGGGTATTGCAGTATGTAAAGGGGGACGAAAATCTAATAGTCATGGGCGACTGGAATGCAGTTGTAGGGGAAGGAGTAGAAGAAAAGTTTACAGGAGAATATGGGCTTTGGACGAGGAATGAAAGAGGAGAAAGACTAATTGAGTTCTGTAACAAGGTTCAGCTAGTAATAGCGAATACCCTGATCAAGAATCACAAGAGAAGGAGGTATACTTGGAAAAGGCCGGGAGATACGGGAAGATTTCTATTAGATTACATCATGGTCAGACAGAGATTCCGAAATCAGATACTGGATTGTAAGGCGTACCCAGGAGCTGATATAGACTCAGATCACAATATAGTAGTGATGAAGAGTAGGCTGAAGTTCAAGACATTAGTCAGAAAGAATCAATACGCAAAGAAGTGGGATACGGAAGTACTAAGGAATGACGAGATATGTTTGAAGTTCTCTAACGCTATAGATACAGCTATAAGGAATAGCGCAGTAGGCAGTACAGTTGAAGAGGAAGTGCAGGGAAGCTAAGACGAAATGGCTGCAGGAAAAATGTGAAGACATCGAAAAAGATATGATTGTCGGAAGGACAGACTCAGCATACAGAAAAGTCAAAACAACCTTTGGTGACATTAAAAGCAACGGTGGTAACATTAAGAGTGCAACGGGAATTCCACTGTTAAATGCAGAGGAGAGAGCAGATAGGTGGAAAGAATACATTGAAAGCCTCTATGAGGGTGAAGATTTGTCTGATGTGATAGAAGAAGAAACAGGAGTCGATTTAGAAGAGATAGGGGATCCAGTATTAGAATCGGAATTTAAAAGAGCTGTGGAGGACTTACGGTCAAATAAGACAGAAGGGATAGATAACATTCCATCAGAATTTCTAAAATCATTGGGGGAAGTGGCAACAAAACGACTATTCACGTTGGTGTGTAGAATATATGAGTCTGGCGACATACCATCTGACTTTCGGAAAAGCATCATCCATACAATTCCGAAGACGGCAAGAGCTGACAAGTGCGAGAATTATCGCACAATCAGCTTAACAGGTCATGCATCGAAGCTGCTTACAAGAATAATATACAGAAGAATGGAAAAGATAATTGAGAATGCGCTAGGTGACGATCAGTTTGGCTTTAGGAAAAGTAAAGGGACGGGAAAGGCAATTCTGACGTTACGGCTAATAATGGAAGCAAGGCTAAAGAAAAATCAAGACACTTTCATAGGATTTGTCGATCTGGATAAAGCGTTCGACAATATCAAATGGTGCAAGCTGTTTTGAGATCCTGAAAAAAGTAGGGGTAAGCTATAGTGAGAGACGGGTCATATACAATATGTACAACAACCAAGAGGGAATAATAAGAGTGGACGATCAAGAACGAAGTGCTCGTATTAAGAATGGTGTAAGACAAGGCTGTAGCCTTTCGCCCTTACTATTCAATCTGTACATCGAGGAGGAAGCAATGATGGAAATAAAAGAATGGTTCAGGAGTGGAATTAAAGTACAAGGTGAAAAGATATCAACGATACGATTTGTTGATGACATTGCTGTCCTGAGTGAAAGTGAAGAAGAATTAAATGATCTGCTGAACATACTCACACAGTATGGTCTGAGAGTAAATCGGAGAAAGACGAAGGTAATGAGAAGTAGTAAAAATGAGAACAGCGAGAAAATTAACATCAGGATTGATGGTCACGAAGTCAATGAAGTTAAGGAATTCTGCTACCTAAGCAGTAAATAACCAATGACGGACGGAGCAAGAAGGACATCAAAAGCAGACTCGCTATGGCAAAAAAGGCATTTCTGGCCAAGAGAAGTCTACTAATATCAAATACCGGCCTTAATTTGAGGAAGAAATTTCTGAGGATGTACGTTTGGAGTACAGCATTGTATGGTAGTGAAACATGGGCTGTGGGAAAACCGGAACAGAGGAGAATCGAGGCATTTGAGAAGTGGTGCTATAGACGAATTTTGAAAATAAGGTGGACCGATAAGGTAAGGAATGAGGAGATTCTATGCAGAATAGGAGAGGAAAGGAATATATGGAAAACACTGATAAGGAGAAGGGACAGAATGATAGGACATCTGCTAAGACATGAGGGAATGACTTCCATGGTACTAGAGGGAGCTGTAGAGGGCAAAAACTGTAGAGGAAGACAGAGATTGGAATACGTCAAGCAAATAATTGAGGACGTAGGTTGCAAGTGCTACTCTGAGATGAAGAGGTTAGCACAGGAAAGGTATTCGTGGCGGGCCGCATCAAACCAGGCAGTAGACTGATGACAAAAAAAAAAAAAAGTCCTGTAGAATTCTCTATTCGGAGAGAAGGAGTCTACAAGTTTCTTCGGCTATGTTGTACCCAAGTGAAGCCACTCACTAATCTTTACATCACACAAAGCGACCAACTTTCGGGGACAGCAACCGCTATGATTCACCCACTGTTCCAAATATTCCGAAAAATTCTTATGGGATTAACGTCAAGTGATTTAGCGGGTGAATCCATGCGATAGAGCCCTGAGTGTTCGTGGAAATACGGAAGTAATCGTGCAGCTTTCTGGATACGGCTATTGTCATCGTGGGAGTGATCCTAGCGTACTTATCATGCAAAATACACGGTCATCGAGGACGTTGAATTAAACACAAAGTTTGGCGTTCATAATAACTTGAATGACACCGTACAACAACCTCCAGTCTAAGCCACGCCCTCAACATGCTGCGATTTAACCCTCTATTGCACTGTGTATATTTAAATATACATATTTTCAGAACTCTGTACTGGCTCATATAATGTAACTGTGCCACTGACGTGCACTGTATACTCAGATGTACATCTGTATTTTTCGTGTATCACGTCAGATGGCAGCATCTGCTTACGGCAGTTGAGTAAAAGTTTGCAGAACTGTTGGTATGTCTAAAAGGCTGTGGGTCTCCGGGCGTGCGATTGTTTGTATTTATTTATTCATGAGTGACGTGTCTTTTGAGCTTTTCTTTCGTCGTGTTTCTATTGGAAGAATCTACAAAAGCTATAAACGTATTGTTTCTTTCGAAATAATTGTTTCTTTGCTTTTTATTCAAACTTTTGTGTGTGTGTATCTGAATGAACAGTGTGCAGTAAAGGTAAAAGTGGACAATTCGTGAAGGAAACATGGATACCCGTTTATTTTACCGAAAAAGACAAGGGAGAAGCTACATTCCTCCAGAAAGCAGTGACGAGGACTGTTTGGACAGTGATGACAGTGATCTGGATAAAACCTACGTTCCTGAACGACTTACAGGTGAGTTAGAAATTGACTAGCAATTTTCATAAAAAAATCATGTAAAGAGTTACATCAGTATAAGAAGTTGATTGGATTTTCGCTACAGTGGCAACTTTTACTTGCTCTAATATACAACTCTTTACAGTTCTTTTCATGTGTGTTCTTTTTCTCGTGACAATATATCAATTGTTGTTGTCCCAAATGTGTTTCATGCTTTTTATCTAAAAAATTGTGACTGTGACTTAGACCAGCATTGTAGCCTAGTCAGCTTTATATAGTTTCCCAGCACCATCTCTTGTTCAGTTTCTGATGACAAGTAATTCACACTCTACTTTTCAGGCTCACAATCAGGTGACAGTAGCAGCAGCGAAGAAAACTGTGATGAGCCAGATGAAGTGGGAGTGCCTTGTGTTTCAAACACAGAGCAGATAGTTGAACCTGAAGTTGGTGATAATCTTCCTCAGGCACAATCTCCATCTCGTTGTAATGTGCCGAAATTGAACCTTCTTTGGAAGAGGAACACGGTAAAATCTGTATTTCCTTCTCCTGTTTGGACTGGAGAAATTCCACCATCTACAGAAGTATTTTCACCACTAACGTACTTCAAAAAGATTTTTGACTCAAGTATCATTGACTACATATGTCAACAAACGAATCTGTATTCGAAGCAGTGTGATGTGGCCAACACCTTCAGTGTTACCTCTACCGAAATTGAACAATTTATTGGTATTGCATTCTACATGTCACTGATTGCTATACCTGGGAACAGAAGATACTGGAACAAGAAATGTGGTGTGAAACAAGTGTCTGATGTAATTACACTACGCAGATGGGAACAAATAAAGAGATATTTACATTTTGCTGACAATACTCAGCAACATTCTGCACCTGACAGACTGTTCAAGGTTAGAATGGTAAGCGACATGCTGCGAAAAAATTTATCAAAAATACCAATTGAAGAACACCTTGCAGTGGACGAACAAATTGTGCCATTCAAAGGTCACAGTAGCTTGAAACAGTATAATCCCAAGAAACCAAAAAAGTGGGGCTACAAAATATATTGCATAGCAGGTGCCAGTGGTATTATTTATGATTTCGAAGTCTATTCTGGACCTGTCAATCAACCCAGTCATCTTCCTAATGTAAACGCCAGTGGAAATGTAGTGCTCAGATTGGCTGAAAGAATACCAAAGTACAAAAATCATAAACTGTTCTATGATAACTGGTTCTGCAGTCCAGAGCTTCAAGTTGAGCTGGTAAAATGTGGTATTCACAGTCTGGGAACAGTACAATTGAATAGAGTGAGAAACAATAAGATGCCTTCTGATGCTGAAATGAAAAAGCAGGGAAGAGGCACATCTGTTGAATCCACTGCATCTGTTTCTGGATATGACCTGATTCTTGTGAAATGGCAAGACAACAGGTGTGTCAGCCTTCTGGGCACCTTTTCAGGTACTCACCCAGAAAGCCAGGTTGCAAGATATGACAAAAAAACAAAGCAACGTATCCAAATAAAATGCCCAAAGATTGTGAAGGAGTACAACAAGTTTATGGGAGGTGTTGACACTATTGACTCCTTATTAGCTCTGTACAGAACGAAAATCAGGTCAAAGAAATATTACATGAGACTGTTCTTCCATTTATTGGACATGAGTTGTGTTGTTGCTTGGCTACTTTATAAGAGAGCCTGTCATGAAGATAGTATTGAAGAGAAAACCCAGATGGCTTTGTTTGATTTCAAGCTTGATATTGCTGAATCCTTATGCTGGTCAGGAAAACCATCCAAGAGACAGTCGCTGGATAGCTCACCAGGCAGTGGCACCAAAAAGAGAAGGCAGCCAAATACAGCAAATGCTGACATCAGGAAGGACAGAATCGATCACTGGCCTAACTACTGTGAAAAATCTGCCAGATGTAAATATAATAAATGTCAAAAAATAACAAAAATAATGTGTACCAAATGTAACACCTATTTGTGTTTTGTACCAGATAGAAATTGTTTCTACAATTTTCACAATGTATAAATTCTGGAAATATGTAACTGCATAGTAGTGACATTTTGCTAACTGATGTATACCCAACTTTTATAATGTTTTTTATTTTTGTTTTTTGAATAAAATTTAATTTAAAGTCTTAATTTGTGGATGTACCATAAATTTTGAACTGTGTTCTCCAAAAATTTAGTACCTTATACGAACTAATATAAACGTACTCATTACATCCGTATTTGCGCAGTGTATATTTGAACATACAGAGTGATATTTTCCAAAATATATATACTAGAAAGTTTATCATCATCTATTTTTCATTCATGGGCACTATGAAGTATAAATCCAAAGTTGTTATTTGAAAATTCTTAGTTTTACTGTTCTTGTGCAATAGAGGGTTAAACGTCTCATTTGGCATGCGATGCATTCACATGTTTGACTCGATCCACTGTTTGACTCGATCCACCAAATTGCACTTGTCCAGTCAAGTTTCTGTGTTGTATCGCTCACTGAAGACGTGCAATATGCCGCTGTGAACAGTGGCCTTATGATACGTTCCTGTTTCTAAATGTCCAATGCAAGCGGTTCACATTGCTACGATTTAAAGGAAACTGTTTGAACTGGAATTGCATTCATTGACAGCAGCAATTGGCTCTGAGCACTATGGGACTTAACATCTGAGGTCATCAGTCCGCTAGAACTTAGAACTACTTAAACCTAACTAACCTAATGACAACACACACATCCATGCCCGAGGCAGGATTCGAACCTGCGACTGTAGCGGTCGCGCGGTTCCAGACTGTAGCGCCTAGAACCGTTCGGCCACCCCGGCTGGCGACAGCAGCAATTCCCTTTGGTTTTGGAACAAGGCGTGGCACTCTATTCCAGTCTCAGACGGTTAGGATCATTGTTACGATCACTATTCTTAGGCCGTATTACATGGCTTCCTCTGAACAGTACGCGTTAGCGCGCCAAAAAATCCTCTACTTTATTCACTCTATCACGTCTCCACATCGACTTACCTTACTGTGCTGATTGTACGTAGCTGTCTGCCAAAGACACACCATTTCACTGCCAACAAAATGGTTCAAATGGTTCTGAGCACTATGGGATTCAACATCTGAGGTCACCAGTCCCCTAGATTCATAACTACTTAAACCTAACTAACCTAAGAACATCACATACATCCATGCCTGAGGCAGGATTCGAACCGGCGACCGTAGCAGTCGTGCGGTTCCGGACTGAAGCGCCTAGAACCTCTCGGACACAGTGGCCGGCACTGCCAACAATTAATTCATCTGTGTAGCACCATATCACATCCTGCTACCGGTCGTATACCATCTTTTGCGCTCCGTGGTGACCAGCGTTCTGTGTTTAGGGGGTAACTAACGTTTTGTATACGCCTTACGTTACAGCTTAGACTTGAGGCTCTCTAAACGAAGTAATGGCACACTGACAGTTCAGGTGACCTGGGTGGCCAGGTAGCGCCGTGATCAGAATTCTGCTAACAGCTCTGTCAGGATTAAAGATTGTGTAAATGTGCTCCAAAATTTGGCCTGCTGTAGGGGCAGTTGCTTCATCCTGTTGGAAGTAAATGTAGGTCTTTTCCTTCTCCGTTAATGCTGCCACAGATTCAGATCCAATCGATACCACTCGTGCATGGCACGTTTTTATTTGCCCCTTCCCATATATAGTTGCTGCTGCATATTGTTATTTCTTACAGAAGAAGTTTAAATTTAGTTGTCAGCTAATAATAATAATATTGGAAACGAAGGCTATCATTTACACAGAATACCTTGCATGTAAATGGAATTTATTCTGTCGAGGATGACAGCGAGTATAGGTCGTCCTCACGATCTGTTACGACATGGTTGTGCTGCACGTGTTCATTAAATTGGGGGCAGTACATTCAGGTCTTGGCAGAGGTCCGTGCAAATACTTATACCAGTACAACTTAAGTTAACAATAGTTCCACACGACTGAATAAAAGTACCTCAAGTGATGCAGATGGCCAGATGGTAACCTTGAATTTTATGGAACGTATATGTCAAGATTCGGCAGCCAACCAGTGAATAACACCACAGACTCTTTAGTTACGAGGCTACTTCATTCTCTTTAACATACACATTGCGATGGACATGTGTGACAAGCTAAATTATGGATAAAAATGAGAAACAGAAAGTTTTCCTCTGTGAGATACGAGAGAGATGTCACATACAATACCCTTGGGATGACGTAGCATCAGTGATGGAGCAATAAAGTCTGCGACCGCCGCTACACCTGCTTCTGGGAATCCCTCGTCTAGCAGCTTGCGACATACTGAAAGGTTAAACAAGCATGGACGGATGCTAGGTTAGGAGTCTGATGATCACTTAGGACAAAATACGGTTAATAGAGTAAACAGTACACGCCCATTGCAAGTTTGTTTTACGAAAGTGTGCAAATTTATTTTGCTACTCACGCGCAATGCATATAATACGCGAATGTCGCATGCATCTGTTTAATTTTCACTTCGTTGCCCACAAAAATTCTGTTCGCCATCAAGACTGCTTTTAATGAAATAATTGATTGTGTCGAGGACGAGCGTTCGTTGATTTTCCCATCGACAACAATCCAAAAAATTGTTCGCGTTATCCCTGGTTACTCCTTTTATTGCTTCTTTTTAACTTATCTCGCGTTGTGGTAAACGTAAATTTCAAATCCGAGGATTGTAGAACTGCTGCGCGGGATTAGCAGAGAGGTCTCAGGCGCTGCAGTCATGGACTGTGCCGCTGGTCCCGGCTGAGGTTCGAGTCCTCCCTCGGGCACGGGTGTGTGTGTTTGTCCTTAGGATAATTTAGGTTAAGTAATGTGTAAGCTTAGGGACTGATTACCTTAGCAGTTAAGTCCCATAAGATTTCACACACATTTGAACTTTTTTCTTGTTTTGTTTTTGATTGTCGAACTTTTTGTATCCTGCCCGGAAGGCGGCGCGTGGTTCTGCTCCTCAGATCTGCAAAATAGGCCAAATGAAGGAAGGGATTAGGAGCAGGTGAGGTAAAGCACTTCGGTCCTGCAAGGAAAGTTAAAGCACATTTACGGGGTGTATAAACATATACAAACATATTACTTAACTTTTGGTACAGATGAGCACGTAGGTGCGAAGCCGTTCATGAATCAAATCTAACAGTTACTAGAAATTACAAAGGCAAAGTCTGTAATGGCTAGTCCACTACAAGCAGAAGCTAAGTTGCTAGGTCGTCTGCTCTTGATCAGCTGGGGGTGACAGCCGAGCTGCGCTCATTGAGCTCCACAGCGTCGGCTAGAGGACGCTGTGGTCGGCGTAGTTCGTCTGCTATCGTAGTGCAAATCTAAGAGCGTGCACCTACGCTGTGGCATCGGAACTATCGATACCACAGAACTGATCTCATGCAGCCATGGTTCCTGTTATTATGATAACGGCGTGCTGCACAATTGTCGTCAGATAAAACACTGATACATCACTTCCGTGTTTCCGAATCTAACTATTGTCATATACTGTTTCTAGTGACAACTGAAGTAAAGCATACTTCAACTAAAGTGATCATGGTTACAATGAATCGCAAGGAGCAGTATATTAGAAGCTCTCAAAAATGTCCATATTTCTCATTAGATAGATTTTCTGCCAAAATGCTCGATTCAAATTCTGCGTGTCAGAGGTAAGTGTAAATTGCACACACAAAACGCATACGCTCTCTTTCAATCGTTCTACTCAGTAAGATTATCAAATAAAATACCACAGTTTTAAAGCAAAAGACAAATAAAGTTAAATAACGTAAGCTATTGCGCTAAGAACACGTATGTAGGTAAAATAAGGGCCAAGGCGATTCAGTAAATATTTAATTTAAAAAAAGCTGAATGAGCAACAGTACTGTTTAATAATACACAGTACCCCGTAGCGACTGTGCGTTTTTCAGTACTTTTCATTTTTCGCCCTTGAGAATAGAGCAGGTAGTTCAATGAATGAACCGCTAGTGAGTCAGGGACACAGTAGGTAAATACCAGGCGTGCGATGGCAGTGCAGTGACGGGGGTCCCAACTGGGGATACTATGCAGGGGATTGCCAGTTGCACCACCTGCTTTACAGCCAAGTGAAACCTTCTGGACACCTTGGTCATACGCAGAGGATCTAAACTATTTTTAATTATTTTGAGACAACAGGGGATCGGGACAATTTTTACTTTTTAATTCTGTGACAATATGCCATAGACAAAAATTCAGAAGTGTTGAATATGTATAATTTTTTTTTTTGTAATCTTTCATTCCCTACTGAGTGCAGGATGAGCTGTTGTAAAACTTTGTTCCTTACAGGTAAATGTCCCAACAGACTCGGAGTGGAACGGAGAGGATCGTAATTCGGAATGGTTTGGAGTGGACTTGCATTTCCTGCATTCGCTCCGTACCCTAGGTCGGAGCAGGGGACTGAGAATAATTTAATGTATATCTGACACAACAACGTATTTCTGCGACAATGTTGGCCTGTGTGTGTTCGATGTATGAGTCTATTTGTGAAGCTTGATTGTGTAACAACTCGTGGTAGCAGACGACTGCTGGAAGTAACGCCGTTAAATAAAATACTAAATAAACATCAGCTGATTTTTCGTCTTTCATGTTGCGACTATCTGTATGAAACAATAAGTAATGTTGCAACGCCACTCTGTTTGATTTGATTTCAGAAAGCAGTTGTTATGTCGTCAACCAAAGACGAGTGAATGTTCGCGGTACTGTGGCCTGAACATTATTGAAAAGAGAAGTTACTGCGACTGTCCTCATACCTGCAGACTCCTTCAGGTCTTTTCCTTCGAAAACTCCGTTGTAGATCTGCAATACTTTTTCTGGGGTGGCAACTGACTACGTAGAAGAAAGACACACTTTTTAAACCAACAGACATATTGTAATACATGCTTAAAATATAACGCGATCAAGTTCTGACAGCACTGTCTAGCGTCACAGTAGCCATTCAGACTTTGATTTAGCTTTATAAACTTAGGCAAAGTTGCAAGCTATGTAGACAAAATTCATTTACAAGCTCAATCTGTCGTGGATTCTTCAAAACATTAAAGTCCAATGATTTTTCCTGAACAGGAAAAGAATCCACCCGTTCTGCTGTAGTATTTTGACCTTACACGAGTAACGGTTTACGACGGCATGATGAAAATAACGCCTCCGAATTTTTGATGTGACAGCTCTGAAAGCATTTTTTAAATAAAAGAAACGTTACTAAAATTCTACATCTTTATTCTTAATGCACATCTCTTTGCAGCCTTTTTCCGTTGGAGAGCTCTGAATTGTAGCGTGTAATATGGCGGTGTGCAACGTGACTACGTCTGGGTGTGAGAAACTGCGCGCTGTAAGCAAATTTGATAGTCGATGAGTTCGCACGTCCCCACGTAGAGCACGCTGTCCTTTAACAGGACAATGTCAGACCAGTCGCGGGTGCTCCGACATTTGCAACAATCCGACCCCTCTGTGTTCACCGTGATCAGTCACTGTCCTTACAGTCCCCCTTGGCCCCATTCTTTTTTCTCTGTATCCAAAACTGAAAGAACACATTCGTGGGCTTCGCTTTGATGGTGATTAGATAGTAGCTCCGTCAACAAACGTTGTGAGAAATGTCTTCGTCGCCAGAGTGACTATGTTGAGAAGTAAATATGTAGACATGAAGAATAAAGATGCAGAATGTTTTAACGAGTAGATTCTTTGTAAGTCCACCATCTAGTGTAATGTAGCATTTTATGACCTTTCATGATGTCCGCTTATAACTGTCAGTACTTGAGTCCTATCAAAATGATTGTGGCTGCAAATCACGTACCGCAACAGCTGATCTGTAGCTCTCTTCCCTTTATCAGTTGTCCTTGTGCTCTTGTAGTCGCTTTTTGACCGCTCTTTTTGTAGTGGCCATGTGCACTTCCCACAAATATACGGAATCCTATAAACTACTGCTTTTTTCAGCAGATTGCGAGCATCTTTGGCCAATTTTAGATGATCCTGTGTTTCCCGGGTGGGTTTGTAGATTACTGCGACATTTCGTTTTCTCCAACTTTTTTCTGTTCTGTTAGTAACACCTTTAATGAAATTCAAGAAAACTTTAGTTTATGCAAATGCTTGTGCATTGCTATGCCATGCGGTCTTAACGATCTTCTTACCTCAGAGGACGAGCAACTATTCTTGAGCAAAGCATTGGTAAGGTGTTCCAATTACGCGTCAAGCAGCTCTCGTTCGCAGATGTTCCTTGCTCTGTCCGCCAAAGTTTTTATGATGCCTCGCTTTTGTTGTAGGTTGTGCTTCGAATTACGATCTAGGTAATGGACTGTGCGCGTGGCTTTTCAGTAAATTCTCTGGCCTAAGGTACCATCTTCTCTCTTGACAATCAGCACATCAAGAAAACGTAATCTTCCACCTGCCTCCTCCTCCACGGTAAACTGAATCTCCGGACTAGTTCCGACCTGGTTCCTCACTGCCATTTCTCAACAAATTTATCAACGACATAGCGGAACCAAATACTTGGCTTGTTTTTGGCAATTTCCAATACTTGCTCCTCGAATTTTTCCATAAAGAAGTTGACTATCACCTGGCTTAAGTGCCTCGCCATAGCCACGCCATCCCTCTGTTCATAGAATTGGTCGAATGTGTGTGAAATCCTATGGGACTTAACTGATTAGGTTATCAGTTCCTAAGCTTACACACTAATTAACCTAAATTATCCTAAGGACAAACAGACACACCCATGCCTGAGGGAGGACTCGAACCTCCGCCGGGACCAGCCGCACAGTGCGTGACTGCAGCGCCCGAGACCGCTCGGCTAATCCCGCGCGGCCATAGAATTGGTTCCATTTGAAGTACGTGGTCGTGAGGCAATATTGAAACAGTTGTGCAATATCGGAAGGAAAGGACATGTCATCGACCAGTGCCATAGTTCGCGATATCACACCAAAGCTAACTCATATGTTCTCCATCTGCTTAATAGACTGATAAAATGTGCCGAATTATTGATACAGCAGTTCGATCGGCCGACGTAATGTTGTCAAGAACTTAAAAATCGAGTAGGTGGACAAATGAGTGGCACTGTCTATACATCTCACAGGAATATGTATTTTATGCACCAATAAATTCTTGATGGTAGTGTAACTCAATTGAACGGACGTTTCTCAACGCTCTGTTCGATATGGAACATTTTTGTATCACGCGGATAACAGTTCTAAAAGCTTTGTCAGTGAGGTCTTTAAACAGTTTCCTATATGTCTGTGGATCTAATAAGTCTTTAATAATACTGTGTTAGTCGGTCACATACAGAACTACCGTTTCATTTCCCTTGTCAGCGGATATATTGATCATACTATCGTCCGTATTCGTCTGGTTTATTGAAGTCCTCCCAACCACAGTAAATTCTGTTAAGCTTTGTGCGAGCCAATACTCGCTGCTACATTGGCTATTATATACTCTAAGGGCACAGCTCCGGACTAATGACAAAATTTGGCTTTTAATGTGAAATCTATTCGACCATGGCCTAATAGCCCGGAATATTTTATGAATTGTGACGTTTCCCGCAGTAAAAGTTTGCATTTTACAATTACACGCTTCTACGGGGAGGTGGTGTCAATAAATGTTTGACGCATGGCAGATCTAGGAGAATAGAGTGCAGCTTTTCGATCCGTCATATGTCCGTCTCGTAACCAAATGGCCAGTGTTATCCTGAAGTTTTTAAGGATTAAGCGTCTACGTAGCTCGGCCAAGGCGTAGCGGATTTTCGAACGGAGGGTAGAGGCCTTACTAAGATAGCAGATTCAAGAGACCCGCCGGGTTCTGGCAAGCAAAAACTCTAAGTCAATGTGTCTTCATATAAAGATGTAATAAATTGTGTAGTGGTGACTGGTATAGAATTTAAAGACTACTGGAGGGTACTATTGGAAAGCGTATGTTGGGAACGTCTAGCAGACAGAAGAAGAAAGTTTATAATTTGTAGCTAATCTGATGATCTGTCACTTGGCCGCTACGCAGTTATCGGTTTATTCGGACATTCATTATCTGACGATGAGGGATCTGTGCTTTTTATGGCACATATTTTGCCATTAGTCCGCGAATTATGCCCACAGAGAAAGTAGTAGCCACGGCAGAAGGAGACACTCGTAGTGTGAAAACGGTTACGGCTGGAGATATCCGTGTAGAAGCAGGAAGGATATTGGCTCCCGTAAAACCTACAAAAAGTTATTTAACTGTTGGTTAGAGGTACGCAATAAATTCATGAATCAGAACGACAGTATTACCATTCTCCCCGCTGACAAGCCAAATGCGATTGTAGATTTGAATTTGACCTACTATCAAAGTAATATTAACGACTTACTTGATCTGCAGACACATAGGAAACTGAGTGAAGACCCCAGTGACAAAGCTCATAGAATTGTCACGCGGTTGAAATAAGTCCTGTATCGAATTCAGCTCAGTTGCGGTACCATCAAGACTTCTTGGGTTGCCGAAGATGCATAAAGAAGAAGATCCTCTGAGACCTTTAGAGAGTGTCCACCTATTCGACTGCCAAAATCTTGACAATATTATTATAGCAGTATGTGAGCCGATCGGACTCCTGGGACTCCTGTAGCAACAATTCGGCATATTTTATCAGTTAATTAAATGGCCGGGAACACATTAGTTAGTTTTGGTGTATCTCTGTTTGCCACGGTTTCGCTTAATGAGATATAGCAACAGCCAATTCGGATTTTTCCTCCAGGCAGTGCAGACCGGTTTAAATACTGACTCACGACCATGCCTTTCAAATGGAACAGTGAGTTCTATGAACGGAGGGATACCGTGTATGTGGTTAGGCACTTAAGCGTAGTTATGGAGAATGGCTTTATGGAGCAGGAATTGGAAACTGCCAACAAGAAACCGAAAATTTGGTTCCGATGTGTATTTCATACGTTTGTTTGTGTAGGCGTGGGAGAGAGGAACTAGTTCGTTTTCAAAAGTATCTCAACGGGAGAATCAGAAGATTCAGTCTACCATCGAGAAGGAGGAGGCGGGCGGAAGATTACGTTTTTTCTAATTGTGCAAGTTCTCAATAAAGAAGATGGTAGCTTAGGTCACAGAATTTACCGAGAACCCACACGTACAGGCCATTAGCTGCACTGGGATTCGAACCACTACTCACAACAAAGGCGAGGCATCATACAACCTTTTGCGGTGAGCTGCTTTACGCGGAATTGAAACATCTCATATACCTATTTCTCAAGAATGGTTATTCGTCGGCGTTAAGAACGCAGCACAAAAAACATAGCAATGTACAAGCGTCTGTGAAGGCAAAAATTTTACTACCTCTCATTAAGGACGTTGCTAACCGCAAAGTAAACATTTATAAAAAACGGAAGATCGCGGTAATCAACAAATCCATGGATGCTCGCAAACCACTGAAAAAAAGCAGTATTTTACACGATTCCGTTTAGCTGGGTACGTGGGTACTATAACAGAACGGTCAAGAAACGACTAGAAGACCACAAAGACAACTATACAAGGGGAAAGAGCGACAGATCAGCGTTTGCGGTACATGTTTTGCAGCCAGAAGGCCATCACATACATTTCAATGAGACTCGATTAACAGGAGCCACAAGAAGATGTCATGAAGGCAATACTAGAGGCCACAGAGATAATTAAACGCCAGAGGAGATTCATTAGATAGGAGGAGGGCGTGAAACTGTATGACCTTTGGACCCCCAGTGCTGAAAATAAATGTTAATCGTAACATTGCAGAACAGCAAGAAATAGAATGAGTGAATGGTTGATTTCGGTTTATTGTGAGAATTTTGGTTCATCTGTAAAGGAGATCGCATGTAGGACTCTTGTGTGACCCATTATGAGTACTGTTCGAGTGTTTGGAATTCGCACCAGGTCGAATCAAAGGAAGACATCGAAGGATTCATAGGCGGGCTGCTAAATTTGTTACCGGTAGGCTCGAACAACACGCAGGTATTGTGGAGATGCTTTGGGAAATCTAATGGTAATTATTGGAGATAAAGTGATTTTCTTTTCGAGAAGTGCTATTGACAAAATTTAGAAAAATTGGAGATGTGTATTAGCCTTCCACCATGGGGTGAGCCGGCCGCGGTGGTCTAGCGGTTCTAGGCGCGCAGTCCGCAACCGCGCCACTGCTACGGTCGCAGGTTCGAATCCTGCCTCGGGCATGGATGTGTGTGATGTCCTTAGGTTAGTTAGGTTTAAGTAGTTCTAAGTTCTAGGGGACTGATGACCTCAGATAGTGCTCAGAGTCATTTGAATCATTTTTTGAACCGTGGGGTGATACGAGGTGTAGCGTCTTACATCGTGCCTACTGACATAGTAAAAGCAGTGAACAGAGGTGCTGTATGAGTCACGCGCAGTACCGGTGGTATCAGATGACCCCGAGTACGTAGTTTCTATGCGACCTATTTGAGCTGTTGTCCGAATATTGTAATTTTTATCTGCAGTTCTGTTTGTTTGATTTTCTAATTGTTTATTAATTACTGTTATAATTCTGCTTAGTTATGAGAGTGAATGAAGGTGTGAAAGTTAAGTAGTGTTTTATGTAAAGTTTATCTGCTATATATAAAATGGCTGGTCTCGTGAGGAATTTTCGTGAATGACGTGTGTGTTAGTCATTCGTACAGGGCAATTTATTATAAACTATTTTGTCAGTTTATGGTACTAAGGAAATGAGATTATGATTTTGGTGAAGTAGTTTTGTTAAGAAGGAGATAATTTTATATTTGTGTGTTTTCAAAATTTATTTACGTTAATTTACTGCTCTGATTCAGTTACAAATTTTGATTGGTTCTCTACATATTCGCGAGAATGAGCATGTTTGACGCTGCTTTCTGATTGGCTGTGACATTTCTCTGTCAATCAGAAATTAGCAAATTCGTGCGTATTTTGGGAACAAGGAATTTGTTTTGTGTAGAGAGACGAGTAGAGTCGGGGCTAGAATCTCATAGTGATCATATTTATTGATAGGTGCTCCGATGAAAAATATTAATGTAGTGATATTTCGGTACGAAAATGATTGAGAAGTGCCATAAAGTGAGGAGGAGAGTTCAATTTAATGCTCGGTGTTAACTTCAGAATTGTTGGGTGACATTTAAAATAACTAAACTCACCGTGGCCTCTTGCCTACTCGCGAACGTGAACTTTTGGTTACTTGAGACGCATTATAGGAACATTTGGGCGAGCTATTCTAAAAGAAACAATCCGTTTGTAAACTTTCGGTGAAGGATAATTAATAATTACCATAAACTGGCTGCGGTTACGAATGATGTGTGCGTGTGGACTTCTCAGACCTCGTGCAGCTTACAGTAAGGCTTGGTAGTAACTTGTGTATGCAAGCTTACGGTGATAGAGTCAATTTTTACGCACATAAAACTTTCATTTAGCCATTCCTGTCAACGACAAAAATGTTTTTAGTGCGGCTCATGTTTACGAGGTGTACAGCTTTTTTCTCTCAGTGGGAAGAAGGACATCGTAGACACAACAGAAGAAATGGCGTGGAGATAGCGGACGGAACAACGGATGCAGCGCCAGCCGCTATGTCAACAACTGCACTCACGGTGTTGGCAGTAGTTGGGAGCCCACTAATTGGTTTAAGCTAGAAGCGGAGGACGGACTCGGATTTTCAGCCCGTCGAGACTACAATTGTGAGAAAGAAAGAGGGACAAAATGTTTTGACAGATGTAACTAGGGAAGAAGGTACCAGCTCTTTTAGTAACAGATTGAGTGACTTTAGTGATGTTGATTTATTTTACATAAGCCAGAGTGACGTAAATGAACAGGAGACAAGATAGGCAGATGCCACACTTGAATGTTGCAAGTAAGGCAAACTGAACAGGGAAATGCAAAGGAGATGTTAGCAGTATTAATGCTTAACATCAAAGAAGGAAATAAAAATATAGCTAGGGATCTTAAGCATAATTTAATAGGAAAATTGATCAGCAATCCAGGATTACAAATGGTTTAGCTACTGAGCTTAATAAGCAGTCTTGTACAATAAAGGGTTTAGGTAGTGGGCTCAAACATCAGTCTGGTACTATTAGTTGTTAAGCTGGTTGGCTTAAGCAGTTCAAAATTGAAATTAATACTAAATTAAAAATCTAGGATTCTAATGTAAGGGAAATATGGCGAAAAGAATGGAAGGTTTTTGATGAAAAAGTTGAAGTTGTAAGTTTCTCAGGTTGAGGAATGTTGTAAGAAATCCTCAGAGAGTGTAAGGAAGGAACTAACAGAGACTATAAGTGGTAGCTAATGATAGCAAAGAAAAGGTCAGACCAGAGAAAATGTTCAGAAAGTAGAGCATAAAATAGTTACAGTTCTAGGCGTGTGTGAAAGTGAGCATACAGTTTTGAATAGTAACATCAATTAAGAAACCGAAAATTTTTCAAAAGCTGTAAATGTTGTGTCTCTCCGCGAGGAAGAAGTAGAAACTAACATGAATCATTTGACTTGTTAGACAGGTGGATGATCATAACAATAGACTAACTAAAGTAGAACATAATATACAAGTTGGTACTAATAGTGGGGCTGGTAGTCTGATAATAGAGTCGGCTAAAGTAGTTTTCATTACTAACAGACAGTTATTACGTTTTGATCCTGATGGACATGTGTATCCAAAGGAATTTTGGAATGATTTTCAAAATGTGTTGTCGAGAATGTGGACCGAAAGGCAAAATATCGGTTTTATTTATAGAAACTTTATGGGGGAAGGTATCACCTGGATTGTGAATGTTGCTGAACGATACAATATTATGGAAAAGTTTAAAGATGCATATTTCACAGAATACTGGGGTAAACAAAAGCAGGTGGAACTGCAAAACGTTTTCTGGGCTGCGAAAAAGTTTAATCTCAGAAAGAAGGCTGTGAAAAGATTTGCTGTAAGGTGGGTTTCTAATTTTTTTTTAACAAGAGGTGGAGCCTTTCCACGCACACACCTGCATGATGGCCAACTCAAAAGGTCTACTGCCATCTCTGCATAAGGGTTATTCTTCACTAAAGTGAGTTGTCACAGGATGTGGGTACTGCGATGTTTGCGTACGTCTGGTTAAGGTTAACTACACTCCTGGAAATGGAAAAAAGAACACATTGACACCGGTGTGTCAGACCCACCATACTTGCTCCGGACACTGCGAGAGGGCTGTACAAGCAATGATCACACGCACGGCACAGCGGACACACCAGGAACCGCGGTGTTGGCCGTCGAATGGCGCTAGCTGCGCAGCATTTGTGCACCGCCGCCGTCAGTGTCAGCCAGTTTGCCGTGGCATACGGAGCTCCATCGCAGTCTTTAACACTGGTAGCATGCCGCGACAGCGTGGACGTGAACCGTATGTGCAGTTGACGGACTTTGAGCGAGGGCGTATAGTGGGCATGCGGGAGGCCGGGTGGACGTACCGCCGAATTGCTCAACACGTGGGGCGTGAGGTCTCCACAGTACATCGATGTTGTCGCCAGTGGTCGGCGGAAGGTGCACGTGCCCGTCGACCTGGGACCGGACCGCAGCGACGCACGGATCCACGCCAAGACCGTAGGATCCTACGCAGTGCCGTAGGGGACCGCACCGCCACTTTCTAGCAAATTAGGGACACTGTTGCTCCTGGGGTATCGGCGAGGACCATTCGCAACCGTCTCCATGAAGCTGGGCTACGGTCCCGCACACCGTTACGCCGTCTTCCGCTCACGCCCCAACATCGTGCAGCCCGCCTCCAGTGGTGTCGCGACAGGCGTGAATGGAGGGACGAATGGAGACGTGTCGTCTTCAGCGATGAGAGTCGCTTCTGCCTTGGTGCCAATGATGGTCGTATGCGTGTTTGGCGCCGTGCAGGTGAGCGCCACAATCAGGACTGCATACGACTGAGGCACACAGGGCCAACACCCGGCATCATGGTGTGGGGAGCGATCTCCTACACTGGCCGTACACCACTGGTGATCGTCGAGGGGACACTGAATAGTGCACGGTACATCCAAACCGTCATCGAACCCATCGTTCTACCATTCCTAGACCGGCAAGGGAACTTGCTGTTCCAACAGGACAATGCACGCCCGCATGTATCCCGTGCCACCCAACGTGCTCTAGAAGGTGTAAGTCAACTACCCTGGCCAGCAAGATCTCCGGATCTGTCCCCCATTGAGCATGTTTGGGACTGGATGAAGCGTCGTCTCACGCGGTCTGCACGTCCAGCACGAACGCTGGTCCAACTGAGGCGCCAGGTGGAAATGGCATGGCAAGCCGTTCCACAGGACTACATCCAGCATCTCTACGATCGTCTCCATGGGAGAATAGCAGCCTGCATTGCTGCGAAAGGTGGATATACACTGTACTAGTGCCGACATTGTGCATGCTCTGTTGCCTGTGTCTATGTGCCTGTGGTTCTGTCAGTGTGATCATGTGATGTATCTGACCCCAGGAATGTGTCAATAAAGTGTCCCCTTCCTGGGACAATGGATTCACGGTGTTCTTATTTCAATCTCCAGGAGTGTATTAATACGCGCTCATCTGGAGATAGATCGGATCGAAAGTCGAACGAAGGATAGCGGTTTGAAGGGCAGAGGAGAAAAAGTGACAAGGCAAGAGCCAAGGGAAAAAAATCTCTGCGATAGTTAGGTCGGGTAGTAAGAACAATAGCGGGTGTCTTGCTGCCTGTGACAGGTCATGCAACGGTAGGTTTTGTTAGTAGTGGGTGTCGTGCATGTCGATACCTTTGACGTTGTGCGGTGCTGTTACTCGGCGGCTGCCGTTGGGTGCCGGTGTTGATCTCTCGGTCAGCGTCAGCAAACCTGTAACAGTTAGGTTCATCATCGTTTTGTGTCTGATAGGTCATATATCAGATGCACAGTGAAGGGTCATGTTGGCGATTTGTTTGTGCGTCAGTGGGCGAGCTCGTCGGTCTCCCTGCTGTAGCCTGTTGGGCAGCTTTAATGGCAGCTGGTATATCCAGTCAACGATGCTGATATACAGGGGCTTGCCGACGTTTGTCGCTTGTTGGTGTATGTTAGCTTGCCATAGGTGGTTATGCCCTAGCTAGTAGTGTTTTTGGCTGCTTACGCTTCCACCTATGGTTGTGATCATAGTTCTCCAGAGTAAGGATGAAAGGATTGTTCGAGTGTCTCGAGTTCCTGTATAGTCGTGTAGCGTGTTTTTTGAATACTTACTTGAGGGTTTCAAGGCGGATCTAAGTTATTGTATCTCATTAACAAATTAGAGCCAGATTAGATTATAATGGGTTGAGACGAAAAGCTGCCGATGAACTCGCGTAACAAAATAATATCTACTCCCTGGGACGAACTAATAAATTGTCGGGAAAGAGCAGAGAGACTAATGCAGGAGGAGGAGAAGGCTAATAGAAACTTTAGGCCTCCAAATAACATGGAACCTCGACAGAAAGTAAATGTCAACGACGGAATAGTAGCGCAAGAGACGCAAGAGGCTGGCGCCATGCTACGGGAGATAGGCAAACTAACTCCGATCAAGGACGTAATTAATAGATCGCGATCTCCAGTATATGGCGACAGTGATGTCAAAAACAAACAACAGAGGGGAGTGCGATTAAAAGAGAGCGGAGAATCATGGACTATGGGAAACTAGATCCTATCCGTGAAGATGCTAGCGTTTTCAGGACTGGAAATGGCAGTTTAAAACCGCTAGCAACTTCTTTTGAGTTATGTAATGAGTAAGTGACTGAATTAGGAAGTAATGATGTGGGCAGTATGAATGAGACAAACTATGCAAATAACATCAAAATATGTGTATTTAATGGTGGTTTTTTGAATAAAAGCAGGCGAAGGGAACACTGCAGTAATGAATATTTGATATGTATGTATACAGATGATAACACAGGTTCAGATCAGCAGGGAAACGAGTGCAATGTAACAGATGAGGAATCTTCTCCCAAGGAAGGGGAGAGCGCAAACAGTAACAAATTCCAGGATTTATGAGAAAGAAATATTGTGGAGAGGACTAATGAGAATTTGTTTGTAGTAAGGGCAGAGGTGCATGCTGAGAATGCCCATAGCGGGGGTCAGTAAGGTAATGGATTGGAGGACACTCAGGAAAGAAAAGGTGTTGTGTCAAGGTATTTTTATTTGTCATCAGTGGGCAGATTGACTGCTAAGAGGATCAATAGTGAAAATAATTCTGCCAATATCTTTGCAATCTCTAGGCTTGGGTATGAATTTGAGAGAAGGGAAGTTGTACACAGTTTGCTAGATGAATGTGATGACAGGAATAGTGGGGAGAAGACAGGACAACCTGTAGTTAGTGGCACAGGGGGAAGATGTGCAGTGTTTAGCTGACAGTGGCAGTGATCTTTGTGCTTTTAGTCAAAAGTGGTTAGCTTCTTCGCCAAACAAGGAGGAACCTGTAATAAATCCTGGTGTGGTGATTGACATAATTATAACTATAGGAAAAGTTAAGAAACCTGTTAAGTATGAAGTGTTGCTGCCTCCTTAAATAAATGGTATACAGTTGTATCACAACTTGCTGATAATTCAAGGGTTAAGTGTGGACATGTTGATACGAGTGGACTTCTTCAATAAATACAGAGGGAAGCTAGATCGCTATGAGGATTCTGTGATATTGGAATACAGGGAAGAAATGTAATTATACCATTTTCTATTAAAAGGAATCTAGCTAATGAGGAGAGTGACTGCTTTCGAGTCAGGTTTTGGAGGAAAAGGGAGCATATGGAAAAGTATAATGAATATGGCACTGAATATATGGGGGTTGATTCAGAAGATTTGCTGATTGTACAGGACAAGATAGAAGGGAAAGTAGAAGAAATACTTGAATTAAATGAAAGTCAAAAGGATAACTTAAAACAAGTTATGCTGAAGCATAAAAATGTTTCTCAGATCAGTCAGGATTAGAAAGGGGCTACGAATGTTATTTGACTGTGAAAGAAGATGCACAGGTTTTCAAAAAATCTATACCAATTGTGGAAAAGTATGGGGAAGCAGTAAGGGACTTAATCAAAAAAATACTTAAGTGGAGGATTATTGAGAAAGCTATAAATGTGTACAACAATTCATTAATTGTAGCCATTAAGTCAGATGGACCTGTGACACCTGTGTTGGATGTTGGGGCTTTAAACAGAATAGTTATACCACAAGGTGATAGGCCCAAAAACATCGACGAACTGCTACAAAAATTTAAGTGGGCTAAGTTCTTGACTTCAATGGACGTGGTGTTTGGCTACTGGAATTTGCAAGTAGCAAAGGGATCCCAAGTATACAGCATTCTTATTTGAAGATAAGTGTTATCAATATAAGATTGCATCATTTGGACTAAATATAAGCATCTGTGCGCGCGTGAAAGTTACGTCAAAAGTTTTAGGGGACGAATTCTAAGAAAAGTGACTGGTTATGTTAATGATGTTTTCATTCGGGCTGTAACCTGGGAGGAACAATGCGTGTTACTAGACAAAATGTCCGATGCAACTGAGAAAGGTTGCATGACATTGAAGTTGGATAAGAATGAATTTTTAAAAAGAGAACCAAAATTTTTGGGACATACCATAAGTGAGGAAGGAATTCTTCCAGATCGAGAGAAAATTGAGGCTATAAAGGAATTTAAAGCTCCCACCAGCTGAAAAAAATTGAAGGGTATGTATGGCCTACTCGGATTTTATCGTCGTTTTGTACCAGGACAGCTGTTAAAAGCTCCATCTTTGAGAAATCTGTCAAAGAAAGATGTGCTTTAGAAGTGGACTCCATTCGAGGTACTGAGAAAAGCTTTATGAAACAGCCTTCTAGACTTCACTAAACCTTCATGTTTAATGACGGACGCATGTGGACATGGAATTGCTGTAGAATTGTTTGAAATGGGTAAGGAAGGAGAGGAAGAGGTTCACAAAGGTACAGCTTTCACTATCAGATCTTTACAGTAATCAGAGAAGAATTATAGTAATTGAGAATAGAAGGCCTTGGCTATTATATTTGGTTTGCAAAAATTTTATCAGTATTTTCTGGGGCACAAAGTGATTGTGTATAGTGTATAGTGACCATGAGTATTGACTTTAGAAACTTGTAAACTTAAGCATCAACGATTAACTAGGTGGGCTTTATATAGTAAACTGTATGATATTGAGATTAAGTACGTTAAATGACCTGAACATTTAATTGCTGATACATTATCTAGAAGGGTAGAAGAAGGCGGTGAGAATTAGAATCTATTGTTGTATAATGAGGGTGTGCATATTTTTGCTACAATGATCACATTAGATGAGGACGGTCAACTGATGTGGGTTTGAAAAAAATTAAGGGGAGAACAGAATATCGACGATAAGCTGAAGTTAGCTAAATTTATATGGAAAACCCAGAATGTCCCACAGTAGAAGAGTATTATACATTGCATAAAGGCATTTTGTTTAGGAGGCGGAAGAACACTGAAACCCAATGGAAATTTTTTTTTGCTGAGTAACACGTAAATTTATTGATTGACTATTTACACAAAAATTTTGGTCACTGTGGGGCAAGAAAGTGTATCTTCAAGTTAAATAAGAATGTTTTCTTGAACAACATAGCGAGGCGTGTACAGAAAAGAGTAAAGATATGTGGGAGATGTCAGAATGTTAGGGCAACTGATAGCTTGATACAAGGTCAAATGTACAGTGTGGAACCGCAAAACGTACTTCATATGGTGGCTCTGTACTTGTGCGGTACTTTGCCTATATCAAGAAGAGCGTATGAATAAGTTTTTCTGCTAGTTGATGAGTTTCCGAACTGTCTAAAATTATATCCTATTAGAAAACGAAATACAAAAGAATTAGTAAGTAAACTACAAAATAAATGCTTCATTACAGTGGGAGTACCTACACCCGTATTGTCAGATAGTGACTCACAGTTTATTTCGAAAAGGTTCGAGGAATATTTAGAAAGCGAAAGTATTGAACATATTAAAATTTCGGAATACTTTCCACAAGGTAATATGTATGAGTGTATTATAAAAAGCTTAACAGGTTGTGTAGAACATATAGCCATAGAAACTATACTGCATGGGCGCAATATTTAGAGTACTTTTAAGAGGTAATTAATCATTTGAAACATGAAGCAACAGGTTTTGCCCCATATAAGTTGATGTTTGGAATAAGAAACAGTAATTTACTGTTTGAATTGGTGGAATTTCTGGAGATTAACGATGTGGCATTCAGGGAAAACGAGAAAGTAGCTAAAGAAAATAATAGGAAAGAGGCACTCGAGAGTAAGAGGCGACATGATGCTAGAGCACCTCCCACAAGTTTCCACTTAGGTAAACTAGGGAAAAGTTGAAGAAGATCACATCAGAAACAAAGAAATTCTGGGTAGTAGAAAAGCCGCATCCATATGCCTACAGACTGGAATACTGGAAGTTTGGGTAACCTTTGGGGTTAAGAAACCTTGCTGAACTGAAGAGACATCTACAGTAACAACAGGAGAAAATGAGGGTGGGAGTCTGCTGACTTTGCCAGTGGTGCCTTCTGTAGCCGGGAGTGTCCATTCTTATTTTTTGATGCACTCTATCCTAACTCTTTCCTATCTGGGCTCTATTCCCACTGTGCTCTTAAATTTTTTTGTGGGGTAGGGGGGAGCCTATCCTATTTTATGTGTCCATAACTTCTGTGGATTAGGTGATTTGGGAAAGTAATCTTTGGTACAGTTATACACGTGTAACACTTGCCATCTCTTGCACATAAACAATTCTTGCAAAGTAGGGAAAAGAAATAATTTTGTTGTAGCATAATTTTATATGTTGAGGGTTCAATGTTCTATGTAGAAGTTAAATTTGGAAATAGTAAGGCTCTGGATGATCAATTAGTGTCAGCTGTCGAGTATGGAAAAAGAGTGTGTACCATGGTGATATGAGGTTAATGATCGACGACAGTAACAATATTAGAGGAAGTAAAATCGGGTCTGCTTCATCAAAAGTCAGTGGTTATTGACTACAGGCAGTAGGGCTTGAAGCTGGTGTTGTTGTAGGTAGTAATGCACAAAACGGGGTGTTGACTCGAATGAAGAGGTGGAAGTTTAGAATGAACAAGCAGTGGTTCTGTGTCATATATTGTGTTTCAAATGGTAATGCATCCAAGATTGCTTACTTTAAGGAAATAAAAGAGGTTTTATATGGAGGAAAAAGGTGTTGATGTGGCTGTAACAGCTGAAGCTGTAAGTGATGAAATGTAGCTTAATGATGGAAGTTCTGTGGTGTGAATGTAAGTGTTAAGCAGGCACATTTATTTTGTTAAACCATGTGAAAGTAAGATAGAGAGGGAACTGGATTCTCGTAATTGGGTAGCCAGAGTAAAAGAGATTCAGAAATTGCGGGAAGTGGTGAGTTTAGGTGAGTAGATGTATCAGATAGTTAAAAAAGGAGGCTGGGATAAATACCTCAGATGGTATTGCACTCTTGGCAATGCTAGGTAATTGATTACTACCAGGTATTCAAGTTATTGACAATTCTACTTCATTTTCTTTTCACATTGCCCATCTTCCTCGTCTGTCATTATGAACATTGTTCTATCAGGTTTAACTCTTTTCTCTTCTGCAGTAAAGTAGAAGCAGCAGGGGATATTGCCATGCTGAAGGTTATAAACAGAGAGAGAAATGTTTAATTGTGGAAGGAAGAGTTAATGTAATTTGAAGTGATTACAGGATGTGGCTATAAAAATGATGTGATTAACGATGATTTGAGGTAACTTGGGATAGTGAGAGGTATTATGCTACGAAATATAGGTAGTAGATATAGAAGTGATCATGTAAAGTTTGCTGAAGGTGACTTGTGAAGAATTGTAAGACAATTCCAGGGGCAGATGTGGACTCTAACCACAAAATATTGGTTATGAACTGTAGAGTGAAACCGAAGATACTGTAAAAATATAGGAATTTAAGGAAATAGGGCCTCGATAAACTTAAAGAACCAGAGCCTGTAGAGAGTTTCAGAGAGACCATTAGTGATCGACTGACAAGAACAGGGGAAAGAGATACAGCAGAAGAAGAATGGGTAGCTTTGACAGATGAAGTAGTGAAGACAGTAGAGGGTCAAGTAGGTAAACAGACGAGGTCTAGTAGAAATCCTTGGGTAACAGATATTGAATTTAATTGATAAAGGGAAGAAAATATAAAGAAGCAGTAAATGAAGCAGGCGAAAAGGAATACAAATATCTCAAATGTGAGATCGACAGGAAGTGCAAAATGGCTAAGCAGGGATGGGTAGAGGACAAATGTACGGATGTAGAAACATGCATCACGAGGGATAAGTTATATAATGCCTACAGGAAAATTAAAGAGACCTTTGGAGAAAAGAGAACCACCAGTATGAATGTAAAGAGCTCGGATGGAAAACCACTCCTAAGCAAAGAAGAGAAAGCAGAAAGTTGTAAGGAGTATATAGAGTGTCTGTACAAGGGCGATGCACTTGTGGGCAATATTATGGAAATTTAAGAGGACGTAGATGACGATGAAATATGGTATATGATACTGCTTGAAGAATTTGACAGAGCGCTGAAAGAACTAAGTCAAAACAAGGCCCCGGAAGTAGACGTTCGATTAGAACTATTAATAGAGTTTGGAGAGCCATCCTAGGTAAAACTCTTTCATCTGGTGAGCAAGATGTGTGAGACAGGCGAAATACCCTCAGACTTTAAGAAGAACATAATAATTCCAATACCAAAGAAAGCAGGTGCTGACAGGTGCGAAAACTCGGGAACTATCAGATTAATCAGTCACGGTTGCAAAATGCAAATACGAATTCTTTACAGATGAATGGAAAAAACTGGTATAAGCCGATCTCAGGGAAGATCAGTTTGGATTTCGTACAAATGTTGGAACATGCGAGGCAATACTGAGCCTACGAATTATCTTAGAAGATAGGTTAAGAAAGGCAAAGCTAATTTTCTAGAATTTGTAGACTTAGAGAAAGCTTTTGACAATACTAAGTGGAATAAAATTTCTCAAATTCTGAAGGCGGCAAGGGTAAAACAAAGGGAGCAAAAGGCTAGTTACAATTTGTACAGAAACCAGATGGCAGTTAGAAGAATCGAGGGAATTGAAAGCGAAGCAGTGGTAGAGAAAGGAGTGAGACAGGGTTGTAGTCTATCTCCGATGTTATTCAATATGTATATTGAGCAAGCTGTAAAGGAAACAAAAGAAAAATTTGGAGTAGCAATTAAAATCCATGGAGAAGAAATAAAAACTTTGTGGTTTGCCGACAACACTGTAATTCTGTCAGAGACAGCAAAGGACCTGGAAGAGCAATTGCACGGTATGGACAGTGTCTTGAAAGGCGGATATAAGATGAACATCAACAAAAGCAAAACGATGATAATGGAATGTAGTCGAATTAAGTCAGGAGATGCTGAGCAAAAGCAAAACGAAAGGTAAGTAGTCGAACTAAATCAGGTGATGCTGAGGAATTAGATTAGGAAATGAGACACTTAAAGTAATACATGAGTTTTGCTAGTTGGGAAGCAAAATATGGAGACAGGCTATGGCAAGGAAAGCTATTCTGAAGAAGAGAAATTTATTAACACGGAGTATAGATTTACGTGTCAGGATGTCCTTTCTGAAAGTATTTGTATGGAGTGCACTTATGTATGGAAGTGAAACATGGACGATAACTAGTTCAGACAAGAAGAGAATAGAAGCTTTCGAATTATGGTGCTACAAAAGAATGCTGAAGATTAGATAGGTAGATCACATAATTTATGATGAGATATTGAACAGAATTGGGGAGAAGAGGAATTTGTGTCACAACTTGAGTAGAAGATGGAAGCGGTTGATAGGACACATTCTGAGGCATCAAGGGATCACCAATTTAGTATTGGAGGGATGCGAGGAGGGTAAAAATCGTAGAGGGAGACCAAGAGATGAATACACTAAGCATATTCAGAAGGATGTAGGTTGCAGTAGTTATTCGGAGACAAAGAGGCTTGCACAGGTTAGAGTATCACGGAGAGCTGCACCAAACCAGTCTCTGGTCTGAAGACCACAACAACAAATATCAAGCTTGATGTAAGGGAAATGTAATTCCTATATTTTGGTTTTGGAATTGGCCCGATGCTTGAATTATTCAAAGTTTTTATTTGCAACAAAAAAAGGAAAAGAAACTATTTCACAACCAAAGTGAGTGTGCGGCATACCGCCTTACGTCGTGTCCGTTGATATCGCAACAGCAGTGAACAGATACGTAGTGTGTGAGTCACGCGAAGAACAAGTGGTATCAGATGGCCCAGAGTACGTAGTTCCTATGCGATCTGCTAGAGGTCAGTAGCTGGCGGATACTGAGTTGCAGTCACATTACTGTCATTTCTATCTGCAGTTCTGTTTCTTTATTTTTCTAACTATATATTAATTACTATTGTAATTGTGCTTACCAATGAGAGTGAGTAAAGGTGTGAATGTTAAGTAATACACGAAGTTTACATAACGTTTCTATACTATATACTGAAAGGACTGGTCTCAAGAGGAATACTTGAGGATGACGTATGTGTTAGTCATTCGGTTAGTCATTCGTACCGGGCAATTTGTTATAAACTACTTCGTCAGTTTATGGTTCTGGGGAAATGAGACTACGATTTCTGTGAAGCAGTTTCGTTAAGAGGGAGTAAATTTTATATTTGTGGGTTTCCAAACTTTGTTTACGTTAATTTATTGTTTCCGCTGAATTACAAATTTTGATGGGCTCTCTATATATGCGCGAGATTGAGCGGGTTTGATGCTGTATTCCGACTGGCTGTGAGGTTTCTCTGCCAATCAGAAATTGGCATATTCGCTCGTATTTTGGGGACTAGAAACTTCTTTTGTGTAGAGAGATGAGTAGAGTCCGATCAGACCTATTGATAGTTGTTCTGATGAAAATTATTGGTATAGTGATATTTCGGTATCAAAATGTTTGAGAAGCGCCGTAAAGTGTGGAAGAGAGTTCAGTGTAATGTATATTGTTGAATTCAGGACTTTTGGTGACATTAAAATAACCGCGTGGCGTGTTACGTACTCGCGGACTTGAACCTTTTGTTGCGTGTGACTGATTACACAAACATTTGAGCGAGCTACTGTAAAAGAAACAATCTGTTTGTAAACGTCCGGTGAAGATAATTAATAATTACCATAAACTGGCTACGGTTATGAATGACGTGTGCGTGTGGACTTTTGAGACTTTGTACGGCTTAGAGTAAGGCTCGGTAGTAACTGGTGTATGCAAGCTTGCCGAAAGAGAGTAAAATTTTACGCACATAAAAACTTTCATTCAACTATTCCTTCCACCGATAAAACAATTTTTAGTGCTAGTTTTGGTTACGAGGTGTACAGTTGTATTTTCTACAATTTTTTTCCGGCTGAGAACTGCATTTCAGTAACTTCAAGGACGTGTGAGTGCGAGAAGAGATTCACCATGAGGTGAGTGGAACTTTATACGCAGCAGCAATACACTGTGCCGCAGCCATACCAACAACTAACGGCCGGCCTGTGTGGCCGAGCGGTTCAAGGCGCTTCAGTCTGGAACCGCGCGACCGTTACGGTCGCAGGTTCGAATCCTGCCTCGGGCTTGGATGTGTGTGATGTTCTTAGGTTAGTTAGGTTTAAGTAGTTCTAAGTTCTAGGGGACTGATGACTTCAGATGTTAAGTCCCATAGTGCTCCAAGCCATTTGAACCAACAACTAACGACTACAACTGTCAACGTCCCACTGATCAGGGGTAATCACGCCACTTCGGGGCAGCAACGGTAGACGGAATTTTGCTGGAGCCAGTAGTGAGCCTGGGTGTAAATCGGACACTCAGTGAAATTGCTATCCCCCCCTGAAAAATGTCCTCCGATGAAGGGAACGAAACGTCGTGTTTCAATGTGAAATCCATCCGATCACGGCGTTATTTCCAAGACAGGCGGAGACTAGCTCAATTCCTTATCTCACTAAAATACTTTTCTCCTTCCGTTGTTGTCTGCTACTTCTATGAGGGTGGAGTACGGTGAGTGTCTAGCGAGCCCTCAGTCATATGTGACATTCACGAGGCTTCCTGCCTCGTCTTTGTTATAGTTCAAGCATGCCCTCTGCTTCTGCACCGTGTTTAGGTTGGATTTTTGGATCATATCGTTGCTGAACATTTCCTCTCGTTTTCATTGTTTGTAGTGTTTCTGTTTCTCGCTGGCGTGGTGAATAACCCACCCCGTCCATCCATCCAGTTGTCGGCCTCCAGTGGGCTTTGTTTCCAAGTCTGCAGACGAAACGATCATCCGATACACGAACAGACGCATAGATTCGTTGAGCAGTGGGCTGGAACCTATCTCACACAGTCGTGATTTCTGCCATGTGGAGTTCTCTCATCAAGAAATTTCTCTGGAAGATGCAAAGCTAAGGGCTGTGTTTTTCAACGTTTATAACATCTTCAGTGCTGTTCCAGTGGCCTTTCCCCAGACCACGGCCGCGCACACAAGCACTCGCCTAGCAAGTGCCAAGTAGAACTTGATGCAACAGTGCGCGGGCATCTTAGTGGGGCTCAGGTAACGTTAGCGCAGGCCTCCCAATGCCTTGCCCCTTACCTGCCGGACGTGTGTCAGGCATCGGTTCAAGGAGACGCTGCTAAATTTTTCAGTGAGTGCTGAAGGGATGGGCCCTCCTTCGATGTGCACTGTCTGTGGATCAGCTGGCAGTTTATTCCGGGTGATTGTCACCGCCTTGTTTTTGGCCCCCGTTGCAGGCCTCTTGCAGCTGGCGCCGCAGCAACTGCGTGTTAAGGTTCAGTGCACACAGCGCGATTGCGGTCGCCGACGGGGTGCACGAGACATTTGCCCTCATCTCGATGGAGGCTGCTTTCACCTGGAGAAAATGTGGTCCATGCGACCAAGAAGATCACTCATAGCGTTCCCATTTAGTTTCCGAATACGGCCTGTTAATTTTTTAACATTTGGAGATATTTTCCAGATTACAGCACAACGGAACTGACCACACTAGTCTGCTAAACAAAGGTGTTTGAATGTTGTAAAGTCGCGACGTAGTCTTCAGGGGCTCTGAAAGAACTCATAAAGTTCATCTGAGTAATAACTTTACACTGATCCGAAACAACACGTAACTAAGAATTTCTATAACGTATAACACATCAAAATATCAATACTAATAGCTTAAAAGAAGGGACAGTTAAACAAAACAGTTTTTACAATATTAAGTGGAACCATTAATTTCGTAGCAACTTCCTTAAATGGAAAGGTATGTGATGGGATTTTGAGGATGAGGACGAGGGTTGTTAGACATCGGTTATTGGTTTCTGATTTATTACTTGCCATTGGTGATAATAGACGTCCTTGATTGATGTTTGCTTTATTTCTTGCCACTGATATAATTAGGCGAATGAGAAAGTGGAGGCAGTTATGCCACAGAACTGTTTACTTGTCGCCTAGTACCTGTTGAGGCGAGCCAGTATTCTGTGTACCTACTGATGCTGAGCTTGCGGCGCCTGTCGTGGAGCTGTGACCAAATCGGGTGGATCCTAAACTGCTGGAAAAACACGGCCTGGTCAGATGAGTCCTGATTTCAGTAGGCAAGAGCTGACAGTAGTGTTTAAATTATGTGCAGACCCCACCAGTCATTGAACCAAGTTGTCAACAAGGCACTGTGCAAGCTCCTTTATGGTGTGAGGTGTGTTTACGTGGTGGAGCTGAACCGATCACTGAGTCGAAATGGTTATGTTCGGCTACTTGGAGTTCATTTTCAGCCATTCATGGACTTAATGTTTCGAAACAACGGTGAAAGCTTTAATGGTGAAGAAGCGCCATGTCACTGGCCTACAAGTGTTTACGATTAGTTTGAGGAACATTCTAGACTACTGTAGCGAATGATTTGGCCACTCACATCGCCCGACATGTATCCAATCGAACACTTATGGCACATAATCGAGGGGTCAATTTCGTGCATAAAATCCTGCATCGGTAACATTTTCGCAATTATGGACGGCTATAGAGGCAATACGACTCAATATATCTACACGTTGAGCAGGCGCCCTACGCCGGGCAAAAGGAGCTCCGACACGATACTAGAAGGTATCCCCTGACTTTTGTCAAGTCATTGTATAATTTGGATAATATTTACACATGTTGAAACCCGAACACAGTTATACAATTTGTCAAAAGAGTTATGTCAACGATATAATGGATGTTTAATTTCATAAAATTTGAGAATGACCAAATGATTACATATACAGGTGAATTTGGCGACGTCAGTTAAACAAACAGTCTCACAAAGTGCTATTGTGTGGCTGTCAAGTTGGCCTGTGTTGAAGACAGAAACCGCTTAGAAGTGACAGAAATTTCGCCTTGGAAAAGGTTATCGATGTCCAGCTGGACCGAAATGAAATACAGTGAGTGAAAAAACCTCACAGAAAGCACACAGAAAAAGAAAAGGTCACATTCTAGACATCTGTATGAATACAATAATTATTTATCAGGCACGTGGGAAGAAAAAAACTGGAAATGGAAACAAGACACGGCCAAGAAAAAACGCAGTACACCTATTTGAGACAAGAATGTCTCAAAATTACCAAGAAGTGAAGAAGAGAGCACAAAATAGAAAAGTGTGCGAGAAGAGAAAGTACACAACTTTCAGAACATGATGGTAGCATTTCACAAGAAATATATGGTTGCAGCTAACCATGGGCCTCCACTTCCCTTCCTTTGAAGTAGTGCGATTCGATGTACAGTGGATATTAAAGGAGACTGGGAAGCATAATATTCGTTTATGAGGTTTGTAGGCAGAATAAATTTGCTATAGCTGTCTTCTAGAAAATAGCGAAGGCTATCTTACCATCTTGAAGCACTGCCGTCAACGGCCTTTGTCGCAGTGGTAACACCGATTCCCGTCGGATCGTCGAAGTTAAGCGCTGTCGGGCTGGGCTGTTATTTGGATGGGTGACCATCCAGTCTGCCGAGCGTTGTAGGCAAGTGGGGTGTACTCAATCCTTGTGAGGCAAACTGTGGAGCTACTTGATTCTGAAGTAGCGGCTCCGGCCTGGTAAACTGACATACGGCTAGGAGAGCGGTGTGGTGACCTCAAGCCCCTCCATATCCGCATCCAGTGACGCCTGTGGTCTGAGGATGACACGGCGGCCGGTCAGTACCGTATTGCCTTTCAAAGCCTGTTCGGACGGAGTTTTGGAAGCACTGCCAGTAAGTGATAACTTCAAATGTTACTGAAAATTCCGAAAAATGTTAGACACCTCTAATTTTAGTCTAGAATATGATGCAGTACTTCTTAAGAGACAGTTTTTGTCAGCTGCCTCAAAAAAAGAACGACTAACATTAAAATAAACTTTGAATTAAATAATTTTTTGCTTGAACATGTTAGTGAAACAGAACCGCTGAGCCATCTGGACTGAAAAAGAATATAAACATTCCGAAAGTTGACAGATGCCTGTGACACATATTTTATCGAGAAAACATAAAAGTATTTCGAGATAAAAAATAAAATACCGTTAGATCTGTGAAACTGTTCCGCCTGTGTAAGGAAGAACGTCGTCGCCCATGAATTTGCGTTCTGTAGGACCTTACAGAACATCCAGCGCCAAAGCTGTTAAGAAAATTATGAAATTAAATATTGTAATACCTGAGACATCATTACTTTTACGGGTCACATTCGAATGCATTTCATCTCTGAGAGACTCCGTGGGCGACAGCGAGCGAGTACTTCTATGCAGCCGCCAGACATTTTATTCTGACGGCTCGCCTTAATAAGAATATTCCCTACCCCCTGAAATTTTTTATTTGCTGCACTTTCTGACTCTTCGTCACCCAAATTGCCGATATACGCTATATAAAAATAACTGTAGATGTAATCTTAGGCCGTAACTAACGTTGAAGTTGAGCAAAATACGAGTACATTTGTGCATATGGTTTTGTGAAAGCCAAGTTTTATCGACCTTACTACTGTCCTCAGTAAGCAATAAGCGCATTGCACACAGAACTTCGTTCTTGCAGCCGCAATATCTCCGAATTCCATTAAAAATTTTCCTCCACCTTTTCAAGTGAACCGAGAAAACAAAGACCGGAGGCTGCTGAACCAGAATATTTAATTTTTTACCTAGATACCCTGTAGTTTCAAGCCGTTGCATACTCTAGTCTGTCGTGGCACCCACGTACAGTTCTACACAATAACTTTTGTCAAAATCGTCAAATTCCGTAGATTTCTGCTGTAATTTATGTCCCTTCCTTGGACAATCAAAACAGTATGTGTAGAGATTCCGCCGAGGCTACTGCACTGTTAAGCCGTTGCATACTCTAGTCTGTCGTGGTATCCAAGTACAGTTCTACACAATAACTTTTGTCAAAATCGTCAAATTCCGTAGATTTCTGCTGTAATTTATGTCCCTTCCTTGGACAATCAAAACAGTATGTGTAGAGATTCCGCCGACGCTACTGCACTGTTAATATGGAATACAATCGACTCCGAAATAACCACAAGATTTTGTTATCATTTTATGAACAGGTAAAATTTATTCATTCCTGTGTTTTTTCAGTATTAGCCGGATGAGTAAAAGACTTCAGTAAATCCGATACGACAGTCTAAGACTGTCTCAGAATGTCTTTTCGCCCTCTACGTAGGCTCTTTTCTCCTGCCTTTCCACAAATCACTGTTCCACGGAGTACTGAAACCACACATGAACACGATATCGAATGGAAGTACTGAACATTCGGCTGACGCTGACCTACTGCACTGCCAACGGTGTGGCAACACAGATCTGACGCGGGAGAATTACAGCGCTTTGCGCCTGTGAACTGCAGATAGCGGATAAGACCTCGAGGCTTCTAATGTTGTGATGGCCACTCTTGGTGACAGTGGATAAGACCTCGAGGTTTCTAATGTTGTGATGGCCACTCTTGGTGACATTACGTCTAATGTTATACTTCTGGTTGCAGCAGGTGCACCTTGGTATACATTGTAATTTCTGCTGTGGTCTATGAAACAACCTATTTAGCCAACTGCGAAGTTACACGATCCTTTAGAATAGAATTGCGTCTGCGCAGTAAACTACGACGTTAGTTTGTGTTAATGATAAGTATATACCGAAAAGTATTTCGTACACGTTTGTTGTGAACTTATTGGAAAATACACTCCTGGAAATGGAAAAAAGAACACATTGACACCGGTGTGTCAGACCCACCATACTTGCTCCGGACACTGCGAGAGGGCTGTACAAGCAATGATCACACGCACGGCACAGCGGACACACCAGCAACCGCGGTATTGGCCGTCGAATGGCGCTAGCTGCGCAGCATTTGTGCACCGCCGCCGTCAGTGTCAGCCAGTTTGCCGTGGCATACGGAGCTCCATCGCAGTCTTTAACACTGGTAGCATGCCGCGACAGCGTTGACGTGAACCGTATGTGCAGTTGACGGACTTTGAGCGAGGGCGTATAGTGGGCATGCGGGAGGCCGGGTGGACGTACCGCCGAATTGCTCAACACGTGGGGCGTGAGGTCTCCACAGTACATCGATGTTGTCGCCAGTGGTCGGCGGAAGGTGCACGTGCCCGTCGACCTGGGACCGGACCGCAGCGACGCACGGATGCACGCCAAGACCGTAGGATCCTACACAGTGCCGTAGGGGACCACACCGCCACTTCCCAGCAAATAAGGGACACTGTTGCTCCTGGGGTATCGGCGAGGACCATTCGCAACCGTCTCCATGAAGCTGGGCTACGGTCCCGCACACCGTTACGCCGTCTTCCGCTCACGCCCCAACATCGTGCAGCCCGCCTCCAGTGGTGTCGCGACAGGCGTGAATGGAGGGACGAATGGAGACGTGTCGTCTTCAGCGATGAGAGTCGCTTCTGCCTTGGTGCCAATGATGGTCGTATGCGTGTTTGGCGCCGTGCAGGTGAGCGCCACAATCAGGACTGCATACGACCGAGGCACACAGGGCCAACACCCGGCATCATGGTGTGGGGAGCGATCTCCTACACTGGCCGTACACCACTGGTGATCGTCGAGGGGACACTGAATAGTGCACGGTACATCCAAACCGTCATCGAACCCATCGTTCTACCATTCCTAGACCGGCAAGGGAACTTGCTGTTCCAACAGGACAATGCACGTCCGCATGTATCCCGTGCCACCCAACGTGCTCTAGAAGGTGTAAGTCAACTACCCTGGCCAGCAAGATCTCCGGATCTGTCCCCCATTTAGTATGTTTGGGACTGGATGAAGCGTCGTCTCACGCGGTCTGCACGTCCAGCACGAACGCTGGTCCAACTGAGGCGCCAGGTGGAAATGGCATGGCAAGCCGTTCCACAGGACTACATCCAGCATCTCTACGATCGTCTCCATGGGAGAATAGCAGCCTGCATTGCTGCGAAAGGTGGATATACACTGTACTAGTGCCGACATTGTGCATGCTCTGTTGCCTGTGTCTATGTGCCTGTGGTTCTCTCAGTGTGATCATGTGATGTATCTGACCCCAGGAATGTGTCAATAAAGTTTCCCCTTCCTGGGACAATGAATTCACGGTGTTCTTATTTCAGTTTCCAGGAGTGTATAATCATCGAAGTATTCGTGCATGGATTGAAATTTTCCGGCCGCCCGGAATGGCCGTGCGGTTCTAGGCGCTACAGTCTGGAGCCGTGCGACCGCTCTGATCGCAGGTTCGAATCCTGCCTCGGGCATGGATGTGTGTGATGTCCTTAGGTTATGTTACTTTAAATCCGTCTTGATTGCAAATTTTTTTTATTATTAATATGACCGGTTTCGGTTCATCCAGAACCATCTTCAGATCTGTAAAAATAATTATACTAATTTACTATTTCACGAAAGCAAATCTTTTTCATCCTATCTTATCAACATCAAATGTACCAGAACGTACCTGATATTTAATTTACAGGAGTAACCCGTCCAATTCAGCAACTTTCACATGCTACGTCACATAAAATTGGTTGGCAGAGTGCACGTCATTTATATTAATTATGACACTATTACCGACAGGTGGCGTCTGGTACATTTGTTACATTCCATTTGCACATACTGTATTCAGTAGATCTTTTTTATATTAAAAATATTTAATTAAAATATGTAGATGTCAAAGCTAAAATCTGTACTTGTCAGGATTAAAAAACAGTAAAATTATCATTTTTATACGATCTAACAGGCATAGGGCGATTTATATATCTATGGTGCTGGTGTGAACTTGTTTTCTTCTACGGTCTGCTTCCGTGGTTCCCGCCACTTTGGTGTTGTGCCGCGGCCGCTCAGTCGTCTGCTGTCCATCGCCGCGGGCAAGAGGGCCGCACAGGAGGGCCCCGTCAACGACGCCAGGCGTTGCACGCGTCTTCCGGCTTCTCCACCGCGCACCATCTCTCATCTCTCGGCCTGGATCTCCATACGCAACAGTTGTCATCTTAGTAGGTCGTCATAAATGCTAAAATAGGCGTTATGATTGAATTCGCTTTGTTCGTTGAGGATTAAATCCGGATCTTTATTTTTATGGGTGTATATTTCGATCTCTTCTAAAATGTTAAGGAACCGTCCCTTGTGAGCTCTATGCAGGAAGTCTAAGTTGTTTTCAATATTCGTGACTGAGTGCTTTGTCGCAGCCATATGCGCCCCAAAAGCTGTTTTGTTTTGAGAGTAGGTGTGCTCCCTGAATCTGGTTTCAAAGTTCCTACCAGTCTGCCCTATATATTGTTTACAGCAGTCATTACATTTGATTTTATATACACCTGAATCCTGAAATTTATTCCTACTATTACATATTCTATGCCGGAGCTTCAATTTTAACGTGTTATTTGTTCGGACCCCTATTTTAACGTCGGATTTACGAAAGCATCTTTCAATTTTGTCTGCAATTCTTCCATTGTAAGTGAGAGCTACATATTTTTTCTTGTTGTTCCTCTTAACTGCTAGTTGCCTTCCTTCTGTTTGTTCCATTTGCCTCTTCTTTATCTTCCTATAAATATTCATCACCTGCTTACACGTGTATCCGTTCGCTACGGCCACTTGTTTTAAAATACTTAACTCCTTTTCTACTTCGTGTTGGCTTAGTGGCAATCTTAGTAGCCTGTATACCATCGAAGTAAAATATGCCCATTTGTATCGCGGTGGGTGACAAGAGCGCTCGTTGATAACTAGATCTGTACACGTAGGTTTTCTGAATATGCTAAATTCATGCTTCCCATTTTTCTTTATTAGTGTTAAATCTAAGTAATCTATACGGTTGTTTTCTTCAAATTCCATGGTGAATCTAATTTACGGGTGTTGAGAGCTCACTTTTTGTGCTAAGTTTTCGATATCATTTTTATCTCCTTTGTATAATAAAATGGAGTCGTCCACATATCTCCTGTAATATACAATTTTCTCAGCGATATTGGGATTTTCATCAAAGAATTTGTTTTCTAAGTGATTTACAAAAATGTCAGCCAGCGTCCCAGCTAAACTGTTCCCCATTGCCAGCCCGTCTTTCTGTTGATAAATTTTACCATTGAAGGTAAAGTAGTTGAACGACAAGACATGTTCCAACATTTCCACTAGTTCAATCACTTCCCCCAGTGCCAATTTACCATGAGTGAGGAGATTGTTCTTAATGATCTCAATCGTTTCTTTTACGGGAATGTTTGTGTACAGATTGGTGATATCCAATGAAGCTAGTGACGCATTCTGAGGTATAAGTACGTCTTTAATTTGCTCGGCAAATTCGTAGCTGTTGCTAATGTTGAAAGTCCGACGATATGTATATGCCGCCCTCAATCTGTTATTTAGCTCTTTATTTAATTTATAACTTGGGCTGCTGGTGTTATTAACGATTGGGCGAATCGATTTTTCAACTTTATGGAGCTTTATTTGTGATCGTAATTCGGGGATTCGCGGATTCATTACTTTCAGTTTAAACTTTTCCTCCTCTGTGAATAGAAACACACTGTTATCTATTTGTTTCCTTATTTCTGTTTGAAATTTCTTGGTTGGATCTTTCTTGACTTCTACTATTCCGTTTTCCATAAAGAACTTTTCAGTTTTCTCTATATAGTCTGTATCGTGTATTAAAACCATAGTGCCGCCCTTATCTGCCTTTGTGACGATAGCCTTACGTGATTCTAACTTCTTATTCAAGCCCTTAAGAGTTAGTAGTTCGTTTCTGTTCTTGTGAGCAGAGTGCATTTCATCTATAATCGACTTCTTTACTTTAATTGCCGTGTTTGTCTGTTCGTATCTATTCATATTTGCGATATCACATGCAATTTTCACTTCTGCGACAGTCTTTTTTATTGTATTTGAGTTAATTGCGGGATTTAGGTTATATTGCAGGCCTTTATTTAAAAGATTCTGCTCATCTTTTGTTAATTCTATCTCAGTTAAGTTCACGACCCTCTCACAAAAAGTATGCAACTTTTTATACGCCGTTTCGTTATCAGTATTAAAATCTACACCTAGGTTGAAAAGCTTCTTCTGATGTCTGTTTAGAGTTAATTCTCGCTCCCTGCCAATTCTATTTTCAATCTCTCTGCTTACGTATGTGAACTGTAATGGAGATAAAATGTCACCTAAAATCAAGTGAAGATAAAAGCTTCTCTATTTAACTTGTCTTTCATTTTATATGCTTCTCGAATTTGAGTTTTAATCCATAATACTTCACTTTTACGTTTTACTATTTGTGCTATGTTTGACATATTCCTGATTTTTACTTTTGCGTAGTTAGGAGTAATCCCTGCGTCTAAGCATGTTTTGTTAAATTTTATTTTCAAGTTTTCTTTCATTATCTTTGTCCTAATACGTAAGAACTTCGTAATGTATCCCGAAGCCTGACGCGGCACAAACTTTGCAAAAACAGACATAATGTCTTATGGGATAACAGCAATCAGTGATTTTATGTTACTTTAAATCCGTCTTGATTGCAAATTTTTTTTATTATTCATATGACCGGTTTCGGTTCATTCAGAACCATCTTCAGATCTGTAAAAATAATTATACTAATTTACTATTTCACGAAAGCAAATCTTTTTCATCCTATCTTATCAACATCAAATGTACCAGAACGTACCTGATATTTAAGTTACAGGAGTAACCCCTCCAAAGCACTCAGTCACGAATATTGAAAACAACTTAGACATCCTGCATAGAGCTCACAAGGGACGGTTCCTTAACATTTTAGAAGAGATCGAAATATACACCCATAAAAATAAAGATCCGGATTTAATCCTCAACGAACAAAGCGAATTCAATCATAACGCCTATTTTAGCATTTATGACGACCTACTAAGATGACAACTGTTGCGTATGGAGATCCAGGCCGAGGGATGAGAGATGGTGGAGAAGCCGGAAGACGCGTGCAACGCCTGGCGTCGTTGACGGGGCCCTCCTGTGCGGCCCTCTTGCCCGCGGCGATGGACAGCAGACGACTGAGCGGCCGCGGCACAACACCAAAGTGGCGGGAACCACGGAAGCAGACCGTAGAAGAAAACAAGTTCACACCAGCACCATAGATATATAAATCGCCCTATGCCTGTTAGATCGTATAAAAATGATAATTATACTGTTTTTTAATCCTGACAAGTACAGATTTTAGCTTTGACATCTACATATTTTAATTAAATATTTTTAATATAAAAAAGATCTACTGAATACAGTATGTGCAAATGGAATGTAACAATTGTACCAGACGCCACCTGTCGGTAATAGTGTCATAATTAACATAAATGACGTGCACTCTGCCAACCAATTTTATGTGACGTAGCATGTGAAAGTTGCTGAATTGGACGGGTTACTCCTGTAACTTAAATATCAGGTACGTTCTGGTACATTTGATGTTGATAAGATAGGATGAAAAAGATTTGCTTTCGTGAAATAGTAAATTAGTATAATTATTTTTACAGATCTGAAGATGGTTCTGAATGAACCGAAACCGGTCATATGAATAATAAAAAAAATTTGCAATCAAGACGGATTTAAAGTAACATAAAATCACTGATTGCTGTTATCCCATAAGACATTATGTCTGTTTTTGCAAAGTCCTTAGGTTAGTTAGGTTTAATTAGTTCTAAGTTCTAGGCGACTGATGACCTCAGAAGTTAAGTCGCGTTGTGCTCAGGGCCATTTGAACCATTTTTGAAATTTTCCATGATCTCTCTTCCTCTAACCCGTTCTATCAGTACTTCCAACATATGAGACTTGGAGAAACCAGAGACAAGACTTTTTTTCCCAAACAAAAGACGTATGCGGTCAGAGTATCTCACATACCCAAAGAAACAGGGGGATTAATTTCTCCTGCTATCACCCAAGTTGACATGCAGCTTCAGCAGACCTATACCGATGGATTCCGTCTTTGCTCCTCGTCCTGCCAGTCACTTACTGACAGTAAAACTTCTCGCACGTGGATCTGTGTGTTGACCGTCGCGAGACTTCTGTAATTCCAGAGTCGCATTTTCACTGTCGAGTGGCACTTACAGTCTTCCGATCTGTAGTAAACTCATGCTTGAGGAGATGCCAGTCTGCCGTTAAGCGTTGTATACAGTAAATGATCACAAGCATAAATATAACAAAAATGGTTCTGAGCACTATGGGACTTAACATCTGTGGTCATCAGTCCCCTAGAACGTAGAACTACTTAAACCTAACTAACCTAAGAACATCACACACATTCATGCCCGAGGCAGGATTCGAACCTGCGACCGTAGCAGTCTCGCGGTTCCGGACTGAGCGCCTAGAACCGCGAGACCACCGCAGCCGGCTAAATAAAACAATTGCAAATATAAATGAAAAATATATAGTCTACCCTACTCGTTGTATATTTACATAATTGTTGCTAATATTTTCGTATATAGTACGCTCTGTTGATCATTATCTTGGGGTTGCTGCTACCTCGTGCTGATGGAGAGGAAATATCATTTTTTTAAACTACGTAATTTGTCTGTTACAGTCTTTTCCAATTTAAATGTAAGGAAGAGGCTTCCAGTCTTCATAAGAAAGACATCAGAGTGCCATAAATCAGTGCTGCTCAAATGTAAGTTGTTTGTATCACGAACATCACTGAGAAGGAGAAGACGCCTACTCGTCATCGCCGAATTCGTCCAAATTTATGGTACAAGTAGTTTGTGGTGAGACAAGAAAGTGCCCCTAGTGGAAACTCCATATGGCCAAGCGTTTAGGAAATAAAAGGAATTTTGATATGGATTTATCACCATGGGCACCTTATCAATTGTCCCTGTGACAGTGTATTTACAAAGTATTGTTTGGCTAAGCGGTAAGAAATCGGTCTCGCATAAAAAAGGTCGCATTTTCTACTCCGTGCAGTGTATATATTTTCGTGCTCCTTGGCAATGCGTACACTACTGACATCACAATGAATCGCAGCATCATATAGGTTGTTTTATTAATTTATATAAGCACAAAAAGTATAGGCATAGGATAAAATGCGGGACTGCAAACACATAAAAAGGGATTGTAGTTAACGCGTACACGGGAACATTGTGTAGGTAAATCGATACCTCCATTCTTTTGCAGCTGATCAATTACAGGTGATATTATTCAAAGAAACGGGAAGCAATAATTTTGACCGCATCTTGCGCACGTTATAAACGCCGCCTTTTTGCAGTCACAGCGCTTTTTTTAATGTCTCCATAGAAAAACAAACTTGATTGACATCCTGCAAACAGCTTCTTTCATCGCAAATCCCAGCAACGAACCACGCGTAACGCAGCATGTCGATGAATACGTGCGAAAATAGCTTGTGATGTATATTGGAAAGCAATTTGATGCAAGCCTCTCGGGAAGTTATTTCTTCCTCTTTCTCGATGAGGTAAGTAAAGTTTTGATATCTTTATTAGATATTTTACATGACGATAACAATATACAACGCGTGGTTGCACTAGTGGCGTACATTTGGGGGGAATTATTTTGATATTTCACGTTGGCAATCCGTCTGTCTTCATCTTTGGACAGTTCGTCGTATATTTGTGGATTTGTTTCTCCTCCTCCCGAGTCAATCAACAGAATACATTTATTATCTGGCACGTAGGGCTTCATCACGTCAGTTTTTGAAGAAGGAGCACAGGAATATTTGGTGAGAGGCGGAACAGAACCCGCGATCCTTTTATTACGAATCCGTTCTCTTACCACCTTTTTTTTGTAGAACAGGAAGGCAGGGTAAACAAACAATCTTTATTCGTTCAATTGTGCTGTCCTAGGGGTAAAAAAAGTATCGAGACAGCAAAAACAATTTTGAAACCGGAAAATCAACCCAAAGGCCGTCCTTCTTTTGACATGAATATGAGAATCCCTGTCACGGGCGGGAGTGAAAACGAAGTTATCATATCTGTATCAAAATCCCTGCACAGCACGCGGTGTCGCACCATGAATCTGGCATCACGTATTTCTTCTGCGTCGACCATTCGAGGCGGTTTCGGTGTGTACCATCGTTTTTTTTTTGGACACGTTAACATAATACAGTCTTATCTGGCGCCAACAGGTGGAGGTCAGTTGTCTTCTCAGTGTGCAATATGCCACTATATTTGAACCTTTCACTATCTGTCTCTAGTCGTTCTGATGAAGGAGTCTCTCATTTTCGGGACACCCCAGCTGTCGGACAGGTTGTGAAAAATACTTCCTAAAAATAGGAAAAGTAAGTCCCGTATTTCGTATGACTCCGTATGAGGTCGTGTTGTTCTTGTAAGTACGTGTATATCCAATAATCCATCACGAAACTCAATATCGTACGAAAACAAATATTTCGTCTCATGTTCAGCGATCCAGCTGACCGCATACGTCTTTTGTTTGGGAAAAAAAGTCTTGTCCGGTAAAAAAGTACATCTGATGTGATTTCTGTGTAGTTAGTGCGCCGAAGGAAGGCCAGTATTCGACGCGTCAGCATCCAGACGTCCCTCGCTGCGCCACACACTAAACCATGTTCTTCCGTTGTTAACAGTCCACAGTTTGTGCAAAGAGAAGAATCGACCATTTGAATTGTATGTTACCGACTCCTGTCACAAGTTTACGTTTTATGAGAATATACCACATCGACCTCGCTGATGTTGACAGTGATGGAGTATGCACTGCGGCCGGCCGGAATGGCCGAGCGGTTCTAGGCGCTACAGTCTGGAACCGCGTGACTGCTACGCTCGCAGGTTCGAATCCTGCCTCGGGCATGGATGTGTGTGATGTCCTTAGGTTAGTTAGGTTTAAGTAATTCTAGATTCTAGGGGACTGACGACTTCACAAGTTAAGTCCCATAGTGCTCAGAGCCATTTGAACCATTTTTTGGAGTATGCACTGCACACCAAATGTGCTTCCAAGTTCTCGTTGGGTATTTGAATTCCATTATGTTGCGACCACGGTGATCCATCAAGCACCGATAGATCTCCGAGTCGTGGGTATTCTTGTCGAAGGTACTTTCAGACGAACATAACTGTAATCAACAAGAAATGGGGCAATGTGTGCAATAGAAGGCGAAATGTTGACCACCGCTATCGGGGGTTCGTACGAAGGCAGAACAAATACTGTCAGAGCTGATGTTATGGTATGCTTTCGTTGTTGCCAAAGCTTTGTTTCGAATGTTTGTGAGGCTGAGGCCACCGTTCCGAAACTGTAGGGTTAACGTATCATATTTGATCTTAAATAACATCCCAGTACTGATATAATAATCAAAGGTAGCCATGAGGCGGTCCGCAATACCCTTCGGTATTGGTGGTAGGATCTGCGCTAAATGGGGCAGTCTTGACGTTGGTGTATGCCACACGTTGGATCATGTCAAATGCTCTCCCCAATGTGCCAAACACTACTTCACAAACATATCGATACAGGGGCAATTCGTAACGTCAACAGTGCGGCTGGTCCCGGCGGAGGTTCGAGTTCTCCCTCGGGCATGGGTGTGTGTGTGTGTTTGTCCTCAGGATAATTTAGGTTAACTTGTGTAGGCTTAGGGACTGATGATCTTAGCAGTTAAATACCATAAGATTTCACATACATTAGAACATAACGTCCACATGGTGACAGATACGTATCAAAATTCCTTTTGTTTTCTAAGCGCTTGACCATCTGAAGTTCCCACTCGGGCCACTTTCATGTCTCACCACGCCCTACATGTACCCTGAATATGGATGAATTCGGCGATGACGAGTAGGAGTCCTCTCCTAGTGAGGTGTCAAAAACCGTCGAATATTATGGCCAATCAATGGAACAAACTCTTATGCCCGAGTTATTATTACCCTTGATGGTACCGAAACGAAACTTCAATACTAAGTTCTGTATTCAAAAGTTGCTTCATCAAAGAAAACCACAGGTTATTTCCCAAGTTTGTTCCGACTTCGCTGCACAAGTTTCGCTGGGAGGATCTTAAACATCCTACGTACGCCCCCGATATCTTCCCATGCTGTTTCCATTTTTTTGGAGCCCCGAGGAAAAACTTTCGTGGCCGTAGATTTACGTTGGACGGAGAGGTGCCCGACTGGTTACAATCACGGTTCAATGTGTAACTGCAATCATTTTACCATGAAGGCGACGACCGTCTTGTCTCACAGTGGAATAAATGTATTAATAGTTATGGGGATTAGTTCTGAAATAGTAAACGGTGTATCTAATTTCTTCATCTGTCTCTTTTTCGTTTGACTGCTCCTAATAAATAAAAACAATGTAAAGCGTGCAAATAGATGAAATAATTCCTTATCGTTTGACTACATGCTCTGGATGGAAGAAATTAACCCTTATTTATTTGTTTATTTCTTCATTGCAGTTATTTTCAAAGGCAGAGCATCATTTTAAGGAGCTTATATTCGTGAGTACCTGATAAAGAGCTTGTAAAGACAAAAATAACTGGTACTAAGTAAACAACGAAATAATGCTATGGATGAGCTACTTTCTGAAATATCAGCTACGAACCGACAACCGTTTCTCTGAACAGCAGAATGCACAATATCGTGAATTACCATTTATGACTCATTGTGATACTTTCATTCCCTTTTTCGTGTTTCGTTTACTGCATTTCTTACATTTTCTTGTTGTTGTTGTGGTCTTCAGTCCTGAGACTGGTTTGATTCAGCTCTCCATGCTACTCAATCCTGTGCAAGCTTCTTCATCTCCCAGTACCTACTGCAACCTACATCCTTCTGAATCAGCTTTGTATATTCATCTCTTGGTCTCCCTCTACAATTTTACCCTCCACGCTGCCCTCCAATGCTAAATTGGTGATCCCTTGATGCCTAAAAACATGTCCTACCAATCGATCCCTTCTTCTAGTCAAGTTGTGCCACAACCTTCGCTTCTCCCCAATCCTATTCAATACCTCCTCATTAATTATGTGATCTACCCATCTAATCTTCGGCATTCTTCTGTAGCACCGCATTTCGAAAGCTTCTGTTCTCTTCTAGTCCAAACTATTTATCGTCCATGTTTCACTTCCATACATGGCTACACTCCATACAAGTACTTTCAGAAATGCCTTCCTGACACTTAAATCTATATTCGATGTTAACAAATTTCTCTTCTTCAGAAATGCTTTCCTTGCCATTGCCAGTCTACATTTTATGTCCTCTCCACTTTGACAATCATCAGTTATTTTGCTCCCCAAATAGCAAAATTCCTTTACTACCTTAAGTGTCTCATTTCCTAATCTAATACCCTCAGAATCTCCTGACTTAATTCGACTACATTCCATTATCCTCGTTTTGCTTTTGTTCATCGTATATCCTCCATTCAAGACGCTATCCATTCCGTTCAACTGCTCTTCCAAGTCCTTTGCTGTCTCTGACAGAACTACAACGTCATCGGCGAACCTCAAGGTTTTTATTTGTTCTCCATGGATTTTAATACCTACTCCGATTTTTCTTTTGTTTCCTTCACTGCTTGCTCAATATACATATTGAATGACATCGGGGACAGGCTAGAACCCTGTCTCACTCCCTTCCCAACCACTGCTTCCCTTTCATGCCCCTCAACTCTTATAACTGCCATTTGGTTTCTGAACAAATTGTAAATAGCCCTTCGTTCCCTGTAATTTACCCCTGCCACCTTCAAAATCTGAAAGAGAGTATTGCAGTCAACATTGTCAAAAGCTTTCCCTAAGTCTACAAATGCTATACAGGTAGGTTTCCTTTTCTTAATTCAGCTTCCAAGAGAAGTCGTAGGGTCAGTATTGCCTCACGTGTTCCAGTATTTCTACGGAATCCAAACTGATCTTACCCGAGGTCGGCTTATAATTTTCTTCTTACATCAATTAAAAGTAATTAATTTGCATAATAGTTTAGTAGAAACATTATTATGGATCTCACAAATTAAAATCAATTAAAAATAATTAATTTGCATAATAATTTAGCAGAAATAGTATTCTGGATCCCACAAATTAAAATTTTAGTTGAAATTCATGATTTTCTGGTTTTTGTCTTAGAAATTAAGGAAGGATGATACATTAAGTAGGCGAATAAATAAAGCTAGGATGTTTAAATGTAAGTAGAAGAGAGATCCGCTATAATCATAAAAATGTGAGAAGTTTCAACAGAATAACTATAAAACTACAGCTATAGCATATCTCCAAAGAGCAAGTTCAGAGCTCGTCTACTGCGTGTAGTGCAATTAAATTAATTCTCTCGCCCAAAATATTTGACTTAGCCACGTCAGATTTTTATTATGATTACTTACTTGAGTGCTGATTGCACAATTAAATTGAAAGCTTCATCGGCCATCAGCAAAGGAAGCAATGATTTATTCGATAACTTAAAGTGGTGCATTACTAGCCCAGCGGCTTGGCGGGAGAGCAGATTTGATCAGGCATTCCCTTAGCCGTCCGCACCGCGGCTTTATATGTAAGAACGCTGCGCGAGAAGAGGAAGGCCCCAGTTCTCTCCAGACGCTGATAGCGCACCACCTATGCCGGGAGTCGCGTCGCGTCGGTATCATTTCTATAAACAGCTCCGGATGCCGTAATAAGTTACTCGGGATACGCGTAACCATGAAATCGTTTTCGAGTGAAGTGTTAATTCTGGGATGTCTTTAATGATCTATCTTCAGTTTGCGTATGTCATATTTTCACGTGCCGCCGCAGGACAGACATTCTACCATTATTTAGCGTGGCGTTTTATGAACATTGTCATCAAATTATGGCGTGCATTCACATAAACATTTAATTTGAACAGTTATAGTGGCATCAGCGCATTAGAATCTAAATTGCTCTGGTAGTTGGATTGTGTGGATTCTTTTTGGTCTGTGACTTTCAGAATATAATGAACATTTTAGAGAGAATGATTTTTGATTATGAATCCCAGACAATCTCCTAATTTCTCAGAGCTGTAAGCTGTAGCTATAAATGTATTTCTCAGATGAAGTGGGCACTAGGAATTCTAATTACAGGCTTCACGTTTTGCTAATCACTTTCTGGTTGCCAATATTGTAGTTAGAGAGCCAGTGTTGAGAACGGCAAACAACAGCATAAATACAAAACATTTATTCTATTATTCCACCCGCCGCCCCACATATGTTGCTAATCGGCTGGGAAACAAACTGAGTAAAAGTGAAAGTGATTTTTAAATATTTGGATTCGGAAGTGAAATGCGACAGGCAACTGAGCAATGGAACAGTGATACACAGTGTTACGTGTGCATGTGAACGACGCAATTGGATTAACAACGCATCTGGATTGACGGAGCTGGTGCTGAGTCTAGCTGCACTGCTGGCATCGCGAGAAGTCAGTCTCGCCGCACCACAGTCATCCGTCGGAGCGACCAGAGCCGCGTCTGCTGTTGCGGGCTACGCCCACAACACAGCAGTTGTCGAGGTGCTGTCTGCAGTTCAACACGCGCGTCACATCAGTAATCGTGGTACGCCGCGCCAGCAACGCCATACGTCATGCAGAAGGAACTAAGTTAAGTGAAAAGCTGTTAAAACTTTTACTAATATGCACTAAAAGACTGTCGGCGATGGAACCGCAAAAAGAAACAGAAGTTAAACCTAAATCAGGACCTATGTCTGTTGAAGGAACTGTAAATCCAGACAACGGTTCAGGTGTAAATATGCATGAAAATAGTAATGTTAAAGTGAAATTCGAACTAGTGTCTCCTGACAGTAGTGTGAAAAAGGGCAACGATTCAATAGTAGAGACCGCTGTAGTAAAGCAGAAATCAGAAAGTGTTAAGTTATTGGATGATAGTTTCTCTGATGAATTAAAAATGAAACAGTCATCAGACATGGTAGAGTTTAAAAAGGAGAAGTCAGATATGACTGATCAATCAGAAGTTTCATTTAGTTTTGATGATTCTGGTGTTGGAGCTAGTTTTTCGTCACCTGAGTGTGATAAAAAGCCAGCTAGTGAGCAACCCAAAGATCCTGAGGCTATTGATTTAAATGTAATATTACAAGCAATAGCTGCCAGTAATGCTAGAATGACAGCTGAGTTAAAATATGATATAATTGAGGTAAATAGCAGGATTGTGGCCAGCCAAACCAATTTTAATAAACGGTTTGAGGCAATGGACAATAAATTAGAATCCAATAAAGCTGAATTAGAAACTTCCTTAAAGACTGGCTGCAATAAGTTGAAAGAGGATCTGGACAGTTTAAATCACAAAATTGGTTACAACCATGAGGATATTAAGAAAAAGGTTGCTCAACAGTTATCTGAGATGTATAAAACAGTAAAATCCGAAGTTGCTGAGGTTCGCAAAGCCTTCCAAATGGAAGATGCGAAGCTGGAGCACAAGTTAACAGAAAAGATCGAGGCGGAAACTGAACTGTGCTCAGATAGGTTTAAAGATGTTAATATAACACTAAACATATGTCAAGCAGAAGTAGACGCAATCAAAACTGATACTACTCGTATTGTGCTAAGAGTAAATAATGTTGAAATGAGAGTAGAAAATATTAGTACTAACAGTGCTAACATTGAGAGTAAAGTAGCTTCAGTAACTTCTGGTAATGGTAGTATGCAACAAGTTGTAGCTGCAAACACCGCTTTTATCGGGTGTCGGCAGTTCTTGCGGTTCGATCCAGATAAAAATATCCACCCGCTAGATTTCTGGAACGATTTGGAAGATGTGATTCCACCAACTTGGTCTGAACGAGAGAAAATCTCATTTATTAGAAGCCATTTAGCGGGTGACGCCATGCGTTGGTCAGCTGATGTTATGTTGAAGTGTAAAACATTAGCGGAATTTAAAACAGCTTTCATTAATGAGTATTGGTCTAGTAATAAGCAAAATGAAGTGTTGAGAGAATTTTGGAGTGGAAAACGCTTCAATGCAGGCAAGGAATCTATTAAAGAGTTCGCCAGGTCATGGATCTCACGTTTGTCACATTTGGCCGAAAAGCTAAAACCTGAAATGATAATACTAGGCCTTGAAGCCAAATTGCCGTGATATTGGCAAACTAGAATTATATCTGCCCCTAGAGACAATCTTGATCGTTTCATTGGGGATGGGGATGCGGGAATCAGTGCAGATTTTGTTGTAATGGGGAAACGGTGAGACTTATTATACATCGAAAAGAGAGTGATCATGGCCTCTCGGTTCAAGGGTGGAAGCATTTCCGAAACGGCTAAGTCTGCAAACTGTTTGCGTTCCAGCATTGTTAAATTATACAGAGCAATGCAAAATGGCACAATGCAAAATCGGTGGCAATGCAGATCGGGTGCATCATGGGCATTGAAGACAGGGATGAACGTCAGCTGCGAAGATGTATACGAGCGCACAGCCGTGCAAATGTTGAGCACGCTGAGCAGTGTCCCGCCAAAGACGGTTGAGCGAACATTGCTGCGTATGGACCTCCACTGCAGGCGCCCAATTTATGCATCGGCGACGAAGGCTGGAATTCCCATGCAATTACCGTAACTGGATGTACATTGTTCAGTGACAGATAACTTTTCCAGATCAGTCACACTGTATGCTCCATCGGACCTATGGCCTTCAGCGCTTACGGCGTGAAACGTCTGAAAGCAAAGGGTCTAGGCCGAAGGAGAAAGCCTTATGATCTGAGTACTGTTTTCGTGGCATTCTCTGGATGATATCGTTGCTGTGGAAGTCAGAAGGGATGAATGCGTCTTTGCTTGGGCACCATGTCCATCCCTACATGCAGTTTGTCGTTACTCGGCGCGATGGCATCCGCCAGCAGGACAATGCGTGTCGCACGGCGCGAGGTGTTTATGCATGGTTCGAAAAGCACCAGGATGAGTTTAACGTATTACCCTGGCCACGAAACTTACCGGATTTAATCCCAATCGAGAATCTATGAGGCCACCTCCATCTGGCTATTAGTAGCATGGTTCCTCAACCGAGAAACCAAGCGCAGCTAGAAGCGACAACGCTCCACATCTGTGTTGGTGCCTTCCAGAACCTCACTGGCTCTCTTCTTGGTCGTCTCCCAGCGGTCCGAAGGTTTTTGACCGGTGGTCACATTGATGTGAGTGTACAGTGTAACAGTGTGAAAAAATTGTAAATAAATAACTTCGTTATTTCGTCGATGCCATTTCATAATAGAAGAGCTGTTAATAAATAGGTTGACCGTTTCTAAAACATTTATTTTGCAGTCTCAAAGCAAATAGTAAGGTACTATCATGCCGCGAACATCTCTACGACACGGATAAAAAATAAACCATTATTAGAATTAATCATGGCAATTTTCCTGTTTTATTTTTCGGAATAGGTGTTATAACAAGGCCCAGTGAGATTAGGACGGTGTATCTAATGGGGATATAAGTGTTCTGTATATCATTATAGTAACAAGGAACTAAGCCGTCAAATGAAAAAATAAAGAACCCAATTTCGTTTGACATACACGGTTCATCTTTAGGAAATGATGTTCAAAAGCGCACACAAATAATTTTGCACGTTTACAGAGGTCTAATTTTGTCTGTAACGGTTTTTGTTCTCATTGTTTTACTGTTTAGTACAAATCTAATCAAAAATTGCAGATGTCTGACGCTAAAATGTGAGCTATGGAGAGAATATATTCGTATTTCGGTGTACACTTTATACATTGAATGTATACTACTCTGTGTGTTAGGTAGGTGATATTCATAAGGCTGGAACAAAAGTACAGGAAAGAAATATGTGACAAAAGTTATTTATATCTGGTAGAAGGATGACTTGTAAGCTTGTACTGCCTGGGTAATACTTCTCCTGAACAATTAACCGAAGTCTGTATCGTATTTAAGTTAGTGTCAATATTTCTGTAAGAATTCATCTTATACAACGATCCATCACAGTGTGACTTGACTATTTTCCTCGTTATTCGGTTCCCGCGGTAGTTGTCGAAGATACGCAGTGCTCACATCAAGCGTTGGACGATCATATCATCACTAGTTTACTGGCTGCCCAACAGAGATCGCGAGTATGCTCATTGAAGGCCGCTACCTCGCAACATGTCTTATAAGAATCGACATTATCTCCCCGATAGGCTTGTGATAACCGCAATCGCTTGTAAAGCAACACGGTATCATCTTTCTCGCTACACAGCTTGATAAGAAAGTGTCACGAGCAGTGCGAGGAAAGGTAAAACCGTCTTTCCATTAGCAATATGCTATTTGAACTCTCTGAGAAGATCACTGAGACAAATACATATAGTAGGGTGCGGAAAAAATATGGAAAGACCACAAAAACAACACCCTGCATAGTACGGTGCAGGAAAACTATTGACATTAAAAACCCTTTCCAGTCGTCTCATTATGGACAAAGACTTGTCGCCAAATAGAGTTCTATATAGTTTTCAAGTGGGTTTTATACCATTTCTCCCGCAAAATAGTAGCAAGTGCAGGTCAAGATGATGGAGGTGGATAGCGATCACGCTTCCTTCTCTGCAAAATAAACCACAGAGGCTCAATGATAGTGAGATGTGGTGACTTCCTTGGCTATAGGAGACGCGAAAATTCATCTTTGTGACCATAAAATCAGTCCTATGAGCAGCTTTGTGAACGGAGGTCCTTTCGTCTTGGAACACAGCAACACTATTTGGAAGCAAACGCTGTGCCGTGGGATGGGCCCGATAAGTCAAAATGGTTACATAATCCTTCGCAGTATTGCGCCCTTGCACAGTAAACACAGGATCCGTGGAATACCACGATATCGTTGACCAAATCATTATCGAACCCCCGCAATGTTTCACTCTTGGGCCGTAAACTTGTCCAGAAGTAGGGAAAACTGTGAATCAAAAGTAATCTGACCAAATCATTTTCTTCCATTGCTACTTAGTCCTGGTTTTATTGTTTCGCAACCACGTTTCCCTGTTACAGGCTTTTGTATCACTCATGTGCTGATCTGAAGTTGAAGTTCACCCTGACATTGCCTGCATTTGGCGCCCCTTAGTGCTGTTTTCATACTGATTTAGTTCTGCAGTGAGTTTTGCAACTGCCGCCTTCTTATTTTTCGTCACACCTCATTGCAGTAATTACATCACGATCACGCAACACTCACTTTCATCAGCGTTAGCGGGTGATGGCTTTCCGTTTGCCCTGTAGCGGTGTAAATCTTCGATACAGTACCGGTTGAAAAATCGAACACTTCGGCTACCTTGGTTACGGAAGATTCCATTATATATATTTGCCCACATTCGAAGGCACTGAACTCCAACATAATGCACGCACTCACAATTGCAAAGAACCATGTTCTGACCGCGACTGACACTTGCAAGGTATTGAGGACATTGTACAACTACCATTAGTGATTAAATACAAGAGTGCAACCTGCAAGTTTGGCGAGCATCTGCATTTACGTTGAAGCATGCGTTTCTCTCGGTGTTTCCATTTTTTATCCAACCCCCGTCTCGAATGCGTCTTGACAGTTGAGTCCCAGGTAAAATATTGGATTGTTCAATTTACTAGCAGGGAATGTCGGTCATCGGAACAAACAGGCACAGTCGTGACAGTACTATCGTGGACTACTCTCAAGGAAATTTTCTTGTGTGAATAAAACTTTGCCGCTTGTCAATCATCACTGAGGTCGCCGCTGGAACTCTACAACCGTCATCATCCATCGTCCTTTTAAGTATCATCTATATGTAGGATTTCGATTCTATGTGTCTGGAAAATAAAATGCGATGCTTATAATGCTGAAAGAAATCAAAAAACTATATACAGTTCCTTCTAGCTAACAAATATAAATACGGACGCGTCAATCGCTACATTTCTGTAGCTCACAAACGACAATTCGTAATTACGTCAAACTAGCAATTTCCTACGTCGTTAATGTAATCAAGAAAAAGAGTCGTTTGAAGGGATTTTTGTCTACAATTTATCTGTGCGTCGTGTAGATAACGTTTCCTTATCTGAACATGACACAGAGGGGACGTTGTTCCTTACGAAGACCGTAGAGCGCTGTTCACAAAACTGTGGCACAGTCCCCAGCACAACGAGGTCGGAAATGAGCACAGAGTATTAACACTGGGTTTATCTGCTACGCGTTAGGAAAGACAGTGTCACGATTGTAGCTTCCTACTCAAAATCCTGAACTATTCAGTTTACCAGCAGGGAAACACAAATCGGTTCGCAGCATACATACAGGAGTGTCCTGCAGATTTTTGACGATGTCATCAATGACATCATGTTGCCTCCTCCCCCAACCACTCTGTCACAGGTGAGTTGCCCTATGGATAAAATTACGGAAAAAAATAGAAAATTCAAGAACTTCTTGGGAAATTGAAAAATAGCTCCGTTGTGCTACAGTGCTTCCCCACAATCCTATGAAATCAGTGTGGAAGCAGAGCTACTGACCTAAGTTTATCTGGACGGGAAACTAAGAAGTCCATGATGGTCCATTGCCACGCTAGTGTAAGTACATCACTTGAGCTAAATATGGAATTCAAGATGGCTGCTAGGCTTTGTTCTAACGCCACTGCACTAAGTATAGAAGCGCCTGGGATACTAGTGGATCTCTATGGCATCAGAATGCAAGATGCTAGGACAACGGAAGCAGACACTCTACTCATCTCTTTAACATCTTCTCCCAAGTTATTATTCACTCTAACATATATGGCCACTGGTAGTAACCAGGTAACTTACAGATTTGCTGGGTTTTTCCCTGTGATGTTACAATTTAAACAGCTGATTAAGTGTGGCTAACACACGTCATAAAGAATGCATTACTTTAGTGCAGAAATCGCAAACCCACTTTTCCGCTACGGAAATGCATAATTTCAGTTCAGAAATCGTAAACCCCGTTTTACCCTCAGTTTAAACAACCACCCTTCAGGCACCGCAGTTTGAGCAAGTTGTTCTTGAGTTTACTTTACAACTGCATGGTTGTTACTATCACGTTGTGTGGTAAGCACCAATGAGTCTTTGTCTAACACCACACCAGAGGGAAAGGCCCTCTGTAGTGTCTGGACACACTGTTGGTGTGCACAGTAGTTGACTGTGGCCACATGCACCATGCAGCAGGGCTACAATACCGTCAGTGCCAGGCTGTGGGTGGGTCAGCCCTCTTCCTCCCCATTTGCATGTGAAACAACTGCCGGCCGGAGTGGCCGTGCGGTTCTAGGCGCTACAGTCTGGAGCCGAGCGACCGCTACGGTCGCAGGTTCGAATTCTGCCTCGGGCATGGAGGTGTGTGATGTCCTTAGGTTAGTTAGGTTTAATTCGTTCTAAGTTCTAGGCGACTGATGACCTCAGAAGTTAAGTCGCATAGTGCTCAGAGCCAATTGAACCATTTGAACCAATGCCATGCAATACAGTGTGTTTCATACTAATGTGTACTGTGCTGTGAGATGAAGGGTACTCTGTACCAGTTGTTAATATTAGACGATGTTTCATACTAATGTTTCATCGATGTTTCATCGTGGAGGGTACTTTGTATCATTACCCTGTTGAAGAGGGTGCACCCTTCAAAAATTACATGGCAAAAAGTGATTCGCATCAGTGTAGCGTAACACAGAGTGCTTTGTAGGAATGTTATGTTGCAGAGTGTGCTTGTGACAGTCTTTTGCGGGGGATGGTGCTTGTTACCATTGTTACGTCTGCTTACCAGGCAGAGGGAGCTTTATGTCAATATTGCATGGCAGGGGGTGCTTTGTAGCAATGTGGCAGGATATCGCACAGCTGAGGGTGCTTCATGCCGAAAGTGCGTGGCAGAGGACGCTTCATACCGATGTTCCATGCAGAGACTGTGTTATACAAAGCTTGCATGCCAGGGAATATTGTATGTCAGAGCGAGGTACAGATCAATGTCGCATGGGGAGGATGCACCCTAACAAAGTTTTTTGTTTCGTACCAATATTTAGTAACAGAGGGTGCTACATAGCGATGTGGTGTCGCAGACTGTTCTTTGTAACAGTAGTGCGTAGTGGAGAGCGTTGCTTACCATATAATGTGGCATAGGATGCTTTGAACCAATTTTCCTTGGTATACAGTGCTCCGTATCAATGTTAAGTGGCAAAGGGTGCTCTGTACTGATTGTGCGAATTCGAGGGTACATTGTAAAATATTGTTCGCTCCATACCAGTGTTGCATGGTGGAGTGGGCTTCTTAGGAATGTTGTGTTGGCAAATGCAAGAAAATTCACACAGAGACTTGGGTCACCGTGGACTGGGACTGTATTTTGTAGACCGGCAGGAGGCTGTACGTCAAACTGAACTTTCAATCGTAAGAGGCCCATGAACAATATTAACTCTATACCAGCTAAGTCGTGCGACTGTAGATACTTAGCGCTACTCATGTGTAGTCAAGGCGGGTCTCTGGTACAACCATATGCAGGGTGATTATAACTACAGTTAAACTTTCAAACCGCTGTAGAAATAACACCACTGGTCAGAATGACTTCAAATTGCAAAGGAATATTATCAGAGAAGGAGGAGAACGTATGGCAGAAAAAAATTAATAGTTACAAAATGTAGCAATAGATGGCGCTCTAAGCATCATAAATTAGTAGTGGTCTACTAAAAATGACAAATGAATCATACAACAATGCATCAGGTGTACGTCTGACGTTAAACAAACTGTACTACTCAGTGTGCTTTGGTGTACAGATGTGATTCTGTTAGTTACGTACACTCATCCAAGGCAAGGTCGTATCACACCGGATGTGAAAAATCGATTTTTAATTGTCGTGAGGCCAAAAATCGCATAAAAGCTTCACTCTCATCGGTTTTTAGTTTTACTGAGGTCAAAAAACGCATAAAAAGCATCAATAAAAATCAAATTGGATTATTAATTTCAGTGAGGCTTACACAAAACATGTTCAATGTGCTGTCCACCGTTTTCTGCAACAAGTTGAAATCGAGAAACAGCATGTTCCACACCTGATCGAAGTGTTTCCGGGGCCACGTTCAGAATGTGTTGCGCAAGGCTTGTCTTCAATGTAGCAACGTTTGCAATCGGAACACTTGAAACGTCCCCTTTGAACAATTTATACAGGACTGTGCTTATACTGATACACAATATTTTTTAGCGCAACGCAATCTGACTTTCAGAAATCCCTACAAAAGAATGGCCCTGACTAACATTAACCTATGCATTTCACAAATCCCTTACCTCACAAAAATCTTGGTTACTCGAACTACTGCAATACAGCGAGCGCCACTACTGCCAGCTAAATAAAAGATTCAAACTACGGAAGGCACTAACTACTGATAGGCATAGTTAGCAAATGAAAGATTTTAATAGAGAACAAACAATGTATTTACCTTAATAGTCATAATATATATATAGCAGTTCATGACAAATTACAAAACTCCGCCATCTCTCTCCCCACATCCACCACTGCTGGCGGCTCACCTCAAACTGCGCAACGCTACGCGCTGTTCACATCCAGCTGCCACTGCCCAACACTACAATGGCAAACAACAATGCAAACTAGCCACAGACTGCACACAGCACAGCCAGTGATTCTCACACAGAGCGCTATGTAACGTTGCCAATAAGAAAACATAAACAGCCTACTTACATAGCCCCCATGCTCCCCAGAAAAAATTTACAAATTGTTTTGGGCAGTGGCCAATAATGATTTGTAAAAATTGTTCATAATTACAATAAAAAAGAAATCAAATGCACACACTTATTGATACAATGTTGGTCAAAAGCCAACATTTTCTCACAGTCCATAAAGACAGTCCAGATCATTCATCACAGTAAAATTGCAGTGTTTCTTTGTTTTTCTCAAAGTCTGAGCATTGAAGAAAAGGCACAGGGAAGTAGTGGATTTCCATGCAGTGTTGAAGAAGTAGTGTTGTCCTTCCAACGGAAAGACAGTGCTGACTCTTGACATGCAGACAGGTAATAGTCCACAACAGAGAAAACCCACAGCTGAGTAAGTCCAAGTTTTGAAGAATATTGTTAGGTAGGTCATCACAGAGCAGACCCACTGTAGTCCTGGTAGAGATTATGGTATTGGTGTGCCACCAGAGGTACAGACTCACTGCAGTCCTTGTAGAGATAATGGTATTGTTGGGCCATCAAAGATGCAGACCCACTGTAGTCCTTGTAGAGATGGCCAGCAGCCATCTGCTGTGACTGTGCAGGCGCACAATCACCATTGAAGAGTCTTCCAGAGAAAATAGCAAGTCCATAAACCACCACTTGTGTACTCACTAAGTTTTTTTTTTTTAGTTGTCTTTAGAACCAGCAATGCTGTTAACCAGTCCCTTGCTGAATTATTAACATACGTGCAAGCACTAACAGTCCCAACTTCTCACATACTGTGCATATATCATGAGCAACAGAAATGTGTGCAGTTAAATGATACTTAATTTGATGAACTGGTGTCAATTAAAGTTTTATAACACGAGAATACAATAACAAAGGTACAAAATACATCATTAAAGAACATAACAATACAGATAACATTTGTAGTAGTACAGGCTTTACAAAAGAATACAAATAAACAGACACATCAGTGTTACAGGAATTATGACATAAGTAAATATATAAAATAATGAGAATAGTTTTTGAAACATTAATTTCACACTTGAGAATTGAAACAGAACAGAATTAATAATGTCTATAAAAATCTTTACGAAGAAAATAACATATTATTAATGCAAATTATATTTGAGGATAACAGTATTCCTCATCATAGTGAATGTAGCTTAGTACTAGAAAAAATTCTACAACATAAATCTTATTAGCTAAACCCATAAAGACAGGAAAAAGACAAATACAAAAGGGTACATAAACACATAGCATAATAATACAAAAGGAAAGGACAAGGTTTGTTTTACTGCAGTATTTTGCAAACAAAACTTTCTTTACTTCTTGGAGATCTCCCTTCATTCATCATTATTCCCAAAAAGTCCTATCTATACCTGCTTTCTGTATTCTATTCATATTTCTTTCAAAATAATTATTTCTCAGTGCACAATACTCATTTTTGCCAAATCTGTTTCATATAACTTCTCAATGCATTTTTTTCCTATTGTCCATAGTCAGTTTCTTATGTAGTTTACCCCCACTTAAGCTAACTTAAATCTACTGAGCTCAGATGCTAAACTAAGGGACGAGGCAATGCAGCAGCACAAAACAATTAACACAAACATCAATGACAAAAAATTCAAACTGGCAAAGCAACTGCAATATTACCACTAATATAAGGCACTCTGCAGCAAACAAGAAAAATAAATACGTAGTAAACTGGCTTAACAGCGTAATACAAAGTCAAATTCAGTAACATTATGCCTGGCAAACAGCAGGAGCAAATAAAAAAAACATATATCTAAACATGACATAGCTCAAGCAGAAAAAAATAGTTCACTAAAAATGGTCGTGTCTAATACCTATGTCACATCTTAACACTAGAGTGATGCATCACAATTTATTCTACAAAAGAAATTACCAAGTATTTGAAAAGAAAATTATGAATGCAGTTGCTGTGAAGGTAAATGTCTTTTTGTGCTCCCTCATTTTTTTGAAAAAAATTATTATTTACTCGATCTGTAGACAGAAAATATTTATATTAGTACATCTATAAAATTTTATTTTAACCAATGCTGCAGTGCAGCTAGAAACTAGATATCAAATGAAATAAGCAACTATGTACAAAGCAAAGCATAAGATAATCATTCAGTAGTCATGAGGCATTTCATAAGTTAGTAGAAATTCTCTCAATTCTCGTAGATAGACACTTGTCCTAATCAGGTGTGCAGATGTAAGAATGTTTCCAAGTTATGAGCGTGTCGTATTTGCGATGCTTTCTGTAAAGGAATGTCAATAGCGAGGTTAATGGTCTCCTTTTTTCTCCACCTAATGGCTTTCTTTTGTCAGATAACTATCTCACAGCTGGGCGCCCAAAACGCATTACGTCAAGGCCACTTACCTTTCTTACTGAAATATTTACGACAGCGGTTTCCACTACAGTGACAGTCTCATATAAAAATATTTCACAGGTCAAGAATTTGCGTTACAAATCTGTAGAAACAAAATGCTATTGATATAACAGAGTCCAAAAAATTTTCGTCGGCAATGTGATACATCCACGCATATACACACACATTTCTTAACTCTTAAAGTACGATTCTTGGTTTCCAACAACCTTTTTCACAATTCAACGTCCCTAACCCCTACTCATTATTCCTTACCTTATTCGTTGACACTTCTTCAATATTTCATCATAACAGATACGTAGCATAATCAAATAACTCATATAGCATCAGCTTACTGATCATAAACATACCGCAACAGCATAATACACATAGTCATCGTAATAATAACATCATAACACCTCAGTCAACTCTCAAAATCGTCGTAGCTTCCTCCAATAATTTCAAAACCTAAAAAAATTCCCTGCTCATGTCAAAAGTGTCATCTGCCTCAAACGCACTTCAAAAATCATGATCCCATACCAAATACATCATTCAAAGCTCTCATAGTATCACAATGGTTCCGAAAAAATATGAACAGTTTACAAAGTACAGACAAAATACAGTTTCATAAGTGTGAAGTTATCCAACTGTGTAATTGCATAAACATCTGTCACTGATGTAGTAAAAAAAAATTGTTTATCTCTCAGTTACATGATCAGATAGCTGTGTAATTTGTGTGTTAGAGAAATATGGTACCGATGTGTAAAGTTGTATAAGCAATACCATATTAGCTAGGGCTCCTTGTGCTTGCCAAACACATGGTACACAAAGTAAGCGTGTACCCCCCTGAGGATTAATGTAATTATACCCTCAGGTGTTACAGAGTACAACAATGGAATGAAATGTATCCCGAAAATCCTTTGTACCATTGTACTTCAAATATCTTTAAAAATGCATGTTTTAAGTGCGAAATTGATCACTCAAATACGTGTCCTGTAGCGCTAAATTTGCGTGTTGCAGTAAGATAATCTCTGTGGAAGTGTCGTAGTTATCGTCCTCCGAAAGCTAAGTTCTGAAGAAGTCAATGTACTTACCTCATGATAAACAAAAGTGAAATGCTTTGCATATAGATATCTTAGTTATTATGCTTATTGCCGTGATGAAGAAAGTACTGTGCTGTAACGTATTGTTGTGCTACGGAAAAGGCTGTCTCATTGTAGCTATACCACAAAAGTTACTACTAAAACATATTTTACTTTGCAGAAGAATTCAAAAAAACTGTGCAGATATAAAGCAGATACAGCACAAAAGCAACAATGTAAATTGTGTCACACATTAGTAGCGTCGTGATATAATTGTGTAGCTGTCAAAGAAACCAAGTGCTAAGTCATCTTTAATCCCACAGAAAGTACTTCAAATAAAGAATGTCTTTTCAAGCAAACCAAAATGTTACATGAAAATCTCATTAGCAGTGCCGGTATATGTTCTAAGTATGTGAGCCTGATAGTTGTTACGTAATCGTGCAACCAACAAGCAAGAATGTAGAAATACAACACTGTGTCGTCTGTTCACTATAACAATGCAATCGTAATTTCTGTTTAAATAAGTTCTCTTGGTTCTTGACTGGATATTTAACTTCAAACATTGTTGCATGTTAAAAGTTTCTTAAGTCTCACAAAGCATACTAGAAATGTGAAGTTAAAAGTTTTATGGCAAAGACAAAGTTAAAAAGCAGATTATCTCTCAATAAATGGTTTTACATGTGAAATGTGGTGTAAACCTTTACTCTTCCTAGTATGCAGAGTTTCAACCTGAACGCAATTATCATGCGGTATACGTCGATAAAGAATACTGGAATTTTTCTCAAGGTTAGCGTCTATGTTATTTTTCTCTGAGCCAGCCGGCGCACGCGGCTGCCTGTGGTGCGAGTCATTGTCTGTTCCTTTGTTGGCACGCGTCGTTATTGGGATTAGGAGACCTAACTTCTACAAATTCGCCTTGCCGAGAGGGCCCAGCTCTGTTAGAATCCCGCCAGTTCTGATGAAATTCACGTCTATCGTTATGATTATATCGTCTGTCGTCATGTCGGTAGTTCCTGTAGTTTCTTTCTTGTCGGTCATGTGGTGGAGAATTTCTTCCTGAATCGTACCTGCGTGCTGAACTGTTGCGTCTGAAGTGATTCTGTCTCCCTTGATAATAATTGTTTTGGTTCCCATATTATCTGTTTCTAAGGTAATCTCTGTCATATTCATTACTACGGAAATGCGATCTTTCTCTGTAACTATTATTACTCTGCCAGTGGTTGTCATATGGGTGGTGTCTGTTTTGGTCACGATTTGCGTTGTAAGAATAGCCTTGTCGTGTCCAGTTATTGTTTCTGTCGTCACGGAATTGTGACGGATGTGACCTGTAGTGATTGTTTTCCTGTTTACGCATCCCGTGACTGTCTGTGTCAATTTCTAATTCTTGTAAGAGTCCCTGAAAAGCTTCAATGTCGTCTTTGCAACGTCCTGCCAAAATAAAATGTCGTAAATGTTCAGGCAATTTGATTAAGCAAATACGGATGAGTTCTGAGGGGCTGTATGGGTTTGACAGGTACTGATTCTTGTGCAACATGTCTTCAAAATATTTCACAAGACTGGAAAATTCAGATTGTTCGAAATGTTTCATCATTATGATGCCATGTTTTACTCGGTCTTGTGTGGCTTGAGACCAATATGCTGAGAGGAAGGCATGGTAAAACTCTCCTTCACTGTGGCAATCGTGAATGACCGATTGCATTCTTACAGCTGGTTCATTCTCTAAGTAGCCACACATAAATTCTGATCTGTGCTCTAATGACCAGTTGGGAGGAAAACAATGAGAGAATTGATGGAGCCACGCTTGTGGATGAATGTCGTTGGCAGAATTCTTAAATGTTTTGAATTTACGTGTAGTAATGAACAGCTTATAGTCAAAGTCATCATGTCGGCGAGTCGCATATCGGTCATTGTTACGTCGTTTCGGCGGTTCCATTTCAAAATTCGGTGCACCTTGCCAATTTCTTTCATAATTTCCGAAATGCGCTGTGTTATTATTTTTTGGCTGTTCCGTATTTCTATGTCCCTCTTCCTGTATTGGGGCGCGAGTGTCCTCTGAAACACGTAATTCTTGTATTAACTGTGTCAGCTGATCTTGTACTTCCCGGATTTCTCTTTGGTGTTGCGTATTAATCTGATTCTGATTTTGTTTGAATTTCCTAATTTGTTTGCACTCTTCTGTGTCAATCAGATTATCATCTACCTTCGTAGATAAATTAGTGACCTGATCCGAAAGTTCGGCTACTTTCTCCGATAGTGAACACATTTCCTCAGTGTGTTTTTCTGAACCAAGTTTCAGAGTGTCCATTTGTGTTTAAATCGAATCTACTGTGTCCTTTAAGTTTTCTTGAGTTTTTGCAAGTTGCGTAACCGAATCGGTAGATGCAACTGAGTCAAATTTAGCTTGCAAGGTGTCGTGATTTTCATGAACAATAGTTTGCAGTTCTTTTATGGCTGCTTCGTGATTCTGTAATGCATTTTCATGACGCGAAAAAATAGGTTGAAAATGCTCACAAATTTGTGTTTTTACGTCATTACAGACTTTTTGACATTTCGATTCGATGTTATGTAACTCAGTAGTTAAATCTTCACGTGTTTGTTCAAGTGTGGTGTCTAACTTTTGAAGATTTTGTTCCATTGTGTCTAACTGTTGCTGTGTTTGTCTCTGGTGTTGTTCCATTGTGTCTAACTTTTGAAGATTTTGTTCCATTGTGTCTAACTTTTTAAGATTTTGTTCCACTGTGTCTAACTTTTTAAGATTTTGTCCCATTTGTCTCTGATTTTGTTCCATTTGTTGCATTAATTGCAATAATAATGTATTAGTGCCTGGAATCTGTTTCTCTACGAATTTCGGCAGTGCATTTGCACCGGAAACATTCACATTTTGACAAGCAGAAAATGTGTCTTGACTTATTTGAGAAAACGGTGATGACCCAAAACCTGAATCTACAGTATTTGCGAAATTGTGTCCTGTCATTTCGGATTCCTGAGGCAAGCTGTTGCCGACCGATCGATCGATAATGCTTCCCTGTTCACTACCTGTTTCACTGTCTACACCATTGTTTGCAGCCCGCTCCATTTCCCTATGCGCAATTACCAAATTACTACTTTGAACATTAGTTAACTCATTACTCTGTGGCGCTAACACACTGCTTTCGTCTTCACTGTCATTTCTCAGTTTACTTTGCAGCCTCGAATTACGTTTTTCACACGCCATAATTGTCACAATATTTCACGCAATAACACAGAAAAGCACAATTTGAAAGGCAAAATAAAATAACATAGCAATGGAAATAATGTCTACTTAATTGCAAGCGCAGCTGCGAAATACTTGGTGCAAATCTACATGCATGCCACAAATGTTTTACTGTACAACAATGAAAAACTACAACTACCCTGGAAATTCTCTCTATAATTACGCGCTGGCAATAAACAAAAGCTACTCTAATTACACAAACTACAAGAAGAAAATCAGAAGATTCCAGTGAGGTATCCTAGGCTAAGGGTCGACATATGAAACGTCCCCTTTGAGCAATTTATACAGGACTGTGCTTATAGTGATACACAACATTTTTTAGCGCAACGCAATCTGACTTTCAGAAATCCCTACAAAAGAATGGCCCTGACTAACATTAACCTATGCATTTCACAAATCGCTTACCTCACAAAAATCTTGGTTACTCGAACTACTGCAATACAGCGAGCGCCACTACTGCCAGCTAAATAAAAGATTCAAACTACGGAAGGCACTAACTACTGATAGGCATAGTTAGCAAATGAAAGATTTTAATAGAGAACAAACAATGTATTTACCTTAATAGTCATAATATATATAGCAGTTCATGACAAATTACAAAACTCCGCCATCTCTCTCCCCACATCCACCACTGCTGGCGGCTCACCTCAAACTGCGCAACGCTACGCGCTGTTCACATCCAGCTGCCGCTGCCCAACACTACAATGGCAGACAACAATGCAAACTAGCCACAGACTGCACACAGCACAGCCAGTGATTCTCACACAGAGCGCTATGTAACGTTGCCAATAAGAAAACATAAACAGCCTACTTACACACTAATCACAACATCTTTCAGATAGCCCTACAGCCAGACGTCACACGGATTAAGATCAGGTGATCGGGACGGCCAGGCTGTACGGATATGGCGGCTGTTAATTCTGGCATTTCCGAAATGACGCTTCAGCAGCTGCTTAAGTGGATTCGCAATGTGTGGAGGTGCGCCACCTTGTATAAAAATTATCCCATCCACACATCCACGCTGTTGGAGAGCTGGAATGAAGTGGTTGCGCAACAGACACTCACGCCGCTTACCAGTGACGGTACAGGTAACAGGACCGGAAGCACCTGTCTCTTAGAAAAAAAATGTAGCCCTATGATAAATGATGCCGTAAACCGGCACCACACAGTAACATTTTCACGATGAAGTGGTACTGGTTGATTTGCGTGTGGATTTTCGGTTGCTCACATTAAATGGTTCAAATGGCTCTGAGCACTATGGGACTTAACTTCTGAGGTCATCAGTCCCATAGAACTTAGAACTACTTAAACCTAACTAACCTAAGGACATCACACACATCCATGCCCGAGGCAGCATTCGAACCTGCGACCGTAGCGGTCACGCGGTTCCAAACTGAAGCGCTTAGAACCGCACGGCCACACCGGCCGGCTGCCCATATTAGAGAATCTGTGTATTGACATATTCTGCCAGATGGACGTGGGCTTCGTCCGTCCACAAAATCTTCCACGGCCAATAATTGTTCAGTTCAATGTTAACAAGAAATTCTAAAGCAAAGGTGTTTCTTGCTGGCAGGCCAATAGGAAGCAACTCACGCACATGGCAAATTTGAATGGATGTCAAAGAAGGATGTTTCGTAGGATTTTACGCACCGTGCTCACGGGTATGTGTAACGTGGGGGCAATTCTCCGTGCATTACACGTTTGAACACTACCACTCATCTCCTCCTGCATTGCTGTGGCCACTGTTTCCACTGACGTCGAATATATTCGTTTCCTCCCTCCCAGGTTGCATACCAAAAGAACGCTTCTTTTTGAATTTCCGTATCATTTTCTCCAGACCCAAGACAGTCATCGGGCCAACGCCTTTTTTTCAAACCATTTAGTGTACGGAACTTCTGCAGAGTGACGTGTGCACAGTCGTCACTCTTGTAATACAGCTTTGCAAGCGGAGCGCGATCCTGCATTGAAACAGTCATAGGGAGCGTCGCGGACGCGAAAAGAGGAAACGCCGTGTAGCCGGAGTGTTTATATCAACTTCAGTGGGTCGTGGGCATGACAGGTGCTTTCATTTATGTATTCTGACACATACAGCTCCATCTATTGGTAATTTTCACACTGTTTTTTTATTCTTCTGCCATACGTTTTCCCCCTTCTCCGATAATATTCCATTGCAATTTGACGTCATTCTGACCAGAGGTGTTATTTATAAAGCGTTTTGAAAATTTAACTTTCATTATAATTACTCTCTATATGAAACTTGGTAGTATAGCAAGATAGAATACTAGCAAGAACTGTCTTATATGCAAGAAATGCACATGGAATAAACCGATGTGAAATAGCAAGCGCACATATGACGGGTTCCAGGTAGGCAAATCGTCACGTTTGGTTTAATGAGAGAATTACAAATACACGTAGCCAATATGTAAAGGAGTTCGCATGCAGAAAATTGTGCGACACGTTCTTGAGTACTGTTCGAGTGTTTGGGACCCTCGAACAAAGATACCAGAAACAGTTTGAGGCAAACTGCTAGGTTTTGTACCGGTAGTTTCAGTCAATATACAAACGTTGTGACAGCGCTCTGTGAACTCAAATCGGAATCCATGAAGGGAAGACGAGGTTTTTTTTCATAAGCAATGTGATGACAAGAGAAGAGAAGTTAGGCTTAGTAAATAGGCTAATAGACGTTTTTCGCTCGTTGGTTTTGCGACAGGAATGACTGTTAGTGGTACAAGGTACCCTCCATCATGCACCTTATTGTGACTTTGAGAGTATGTACATACATTTAGATTGCGTTATGGGTATTAAGAAAAAATAATAAAATTAGGAAATCTAATAAAAAGAAGAAATCTATTTCAAGCACTGCGTTCAATAACTTTAAAAGAAAACAATCGCTGCGGTTTACAGGCACTGCAGTAAGTTATTTCAGACACAAAACATTCCACATGCACTGCTGGATGGGACATATAGACAATTTAACGTAACGTGAGTGAATCAGAGCAGCGTTTCACCTATACAGAACGCGGCGCACAGTACAAGGCACGGTCACTGTCCATGCTCTCCCATAACAAGACTGTGGGCACTAGGAGCGAAACCGACCGACATGCTTCCCCCGGCACTGCTGCGTGCAGAGGGCGCCGCTGTCCCTCTGTTGTGCTCTCACCTGGTCGGCTACCACGCTACTACATTGCTATTTCGTCCTCCCACTAATCCGCCAGCCCCCAAGCGTCTTCTTGTTGACAATTTCCAGGTGACGTGCTGTCAGCGTTGATCTTCCCGTAAAATTTGTCATTTAGATCAGACGTGCTCTCCGCCTCACCTCTACAGTACAGTGTGTGGAGACGGAAGAAGAGAAAGAGATACCCACTGCCTATATACCGTATACTGGCACACTATCGGGGAAAATAGAACGAATGTTGAGGAAACACCGAGTAGGAACTTGTTTTTGCCCACTCAATAGAACACGAGCGTTATTGGGAAGTTTCAAAGACGATCTGGGTTTGCGGAAGGCCGTCATATACCAGATCCTGTATCAGAATGGGGAGACCTATATTGCACAGACAGTGCACACCATCGAAGATCGTTGCAGAGAACATCAGAGGCACACTCGACTTAAGTAAACTAAAAAGTCGGCGGTCGCAGAGCACTGTTTCTCCGAGAATCACGTAATGGACTACCAACATACCAGGGTCTTGGCCCAGACATCTAAATACTGGGACAACTTCGCTATCGAAATTCGTACCAGGGATGGAGTCATCAACCGAGATTGCGGTTATAACCTCAGCAAGGCATGGGAACCAGCATTGAGTGTAATTAAAAGGACGCTCAGCAAAGGAAACGAACGGGCAACCGAGCGAGGTGGCGCAGTGGTAGCACACTGGACTCGTATTCGGGAGGACGACGGTTCAATCCCGCGTCCAGCCATCCTGATTTAGGTTTTCCGTGATTTCCCTAAATCGCTCCAGGCCAATGCTGGGATGGTTCCTTTCAAAGGGCACGGCCGACTTCCTTCCCCATCCTTCGCTAATCCGATGAGACCGATGACCTCGCTGTTTGGTCTCTTCCCCCAAAACAACCAACCAACCAACCGAACGGGCAACGAGGGCGGATGAGGCGTTTACACTGAAGCCACCACAGACGCCGATGTGCCGAGAACGCTTTGCAGGGGCAGGGGATTTAAGACGCCCGCCCACCCTCAGGAGCTCTGTTCGTCAGCGCACCTGACGACGGCGACATGTCTGATCGCCGAAATATCGTGCCCGTTGGACACTATGGACAAACAGTACACCCGTGGATTGTTAGAGCAAGAAATACGCCAGGAGAAACTGAAGAATCACAAAGAAGATATCAGTTGATAGTTCACATAATAAGGAATAGTTAGTTACCTAATGAAGAAAGTTTTGGCGGGTAGAATTTCGAGACCAAGGCTTTACTACAATGAAAAGCTGGAAACCGCGTAGTTATGCAGAGATGAAGAGGCTTCCACATTGTAGACTAGCGTAAAGAGCTGCATCACTCCAGCCTATAATGTAATTCATATGCTGGCGCGATATCAACCAGATGGAAGTTTTAAGATGTAGAATTCAAGAGTTAGTTCTGCTGACGGGGTCAAAGCGAAAGATGACGGCTAGGGCTTTCACAGCAGTCCACGCGGTTCACAACAAGGCGTCAGATGATCGACAGTCTTCTCCAAGAAACAGGAAGTGACTGCACGACAGCGGAACTAGTTTGCTGTGTGTGACTTGTACTATGGCGACATTTGCAACATATGGAAGATGATTACACTCAAATACTTTATGATCTTGTAATAATTCAGTATCCAGTCGTAGCGCAAATCCTACCTTATCAATGTACTTACCACAGAAACTACAATAATCACTGATAATTACTAAGAATCGTAAGAAAAAGTTGAATAAAACCCTAGCATTAGATCTACATTCACAGAAAGACACACGTTTGTACATACTCTATTTATTATATTATTACACAGCTCAAATATTTTTAGTGATGCAAATGTGTCATTTCATCGTACTCCATGCAGTCACAACAAATGAAAAATGTATGCCATTTCTCACATGTATCCATACATAACCACATTATACAGTGTGGTCCTTTGATGGTGACCGGATAAAATATCTCACGAAATAAGCGTCAAACGAAAAAACTAAAAAGGTCGAAACTCGTCTAGCTTGAAGGAGGAAACCAGATGGCGCTATGGTTGGCCCGCTAGATGGTGCTGCCATAGGTCAAACGGATAGCGTTTTTTAAAAATAGGAACCCCCATTTTTATCACATATTCGTATAGTACGAAAAGAAATATGAATGTTTTAGCTGGACCGCCTTTTTCGCTTTGTGATAGATGCGCTGTAATGGACTGGCCTGCACAGAGTCCTGACCTGAATCCTATAGAACACCTTTGAGATGTTTTGGAACGCCGACTTCGTACCATGTCTCACCGACCGACATCGATACCTCTCGTCAGTGCAGCACTCTGTGAAGAATGAGCTGCCATTCCCCAAGAAACCTTCCAGCACCTGACTCAACGTATGCCTGCGAGAGTGGAAACTGTCATCAAGGCTAAGGATGGGCCAACACCATACTAAATACCAGCATTACTAGGGAGGGCGCCACGAACTTGTAAGTCATTTTCAATCAGGGGTCCGGATACATTTTATCACGTAGTCTATACTTTTGGATACGTTCGTGGGGGCTAGAGCTTTAATTCTACATTAATACGTATTATGTAGGCAGCGAACAATCTCAGTGCCCATTTAGAAACATCTCTCTTATAAGCATAGGGCACCGTGGCCGTTGACAGTCAATAAAATTCCTGAGGGTATGTGAACGCCGAGACGATAGGAATAGCCAAGCGACCAGCCAACACTAATAGAGAAGTCGAACACAGGCTTCCAGCATCTTGACTGCCAGCAGTAACAGAGCTACAAAACGACAGCTATCGCACAGCAACACACCGACATGCACTTGAGACCATAGCATCCGTAGATACACGGAATACTGGCACGCCTCAGCCGGCACTAGGTAGCAAGTAAACAGAAGGCATCCAAACCAACATACGGTCTTCGCTACCACTGAGGCACTGCGGCATATCTGCTGCCACTTTCTCATTATCCTGTTTATATCAGTGGCAAGAAATAAAGCAAAAATCAATCAAGGACGTCTATTTTCACCATTGTCAAGTGATAATAAAAACAAATAACGGATGCAAGGATAAAAATGTATACGTTGTATTGTACAGGTGCAGGATGTCAGTTTGTGGGTGGAGTTCCATGGATGTTTCATTTTGTCGTTCAATACAGAGAGTGTTACTGCTGGTTATGGATGAACATGGAGTAGTCGTCTGATGATGTTCCACATGTGCACGATTGAACAAACATGACGACACACCGTAGAGCATGTTGGTTTGCAACAGAGGCTTGTGGGCGAGCGTTATCCTTTTGGAAAACACCCCATGGAATTCTGTTCAAGAATGGTGTAACAACAGGTAAAAGCGGCAAACTGACGAACAAATTTGTGGTAAGGGTGCGTGTCATAATCACGAAAGTGCTCTTCCTCTCACATGAAGTCGTACCCCAGACCATAACCCCAGATGTACATCCAGTGTGTCTAGCACAGAGTCAGGTTGGTAGCAGGCCCTCAGATGGCATTCAAACCAACATACGGTCTTCGCTACCAGAGGCAGAATCAGCTTTCATCAGAAAACATAACAGACCTCCACCCGACCACCACTAAGCTCTCGCTTCACACCAATGAATTCGCAAATGGTGGAGGTTTGGGATCAGTGGAATGCAATGCACGCTACAGGGCATCTGGCTCGGTCTCTCCTTGAACAAACCGATTTTCAACACTTCGCTGTTCCACTGTGGTGTCAACTGATTCTCAAATTGCTGTCGCAGAGACGGTACGATGCGCCAGAGTCATACGGGGAACGGTACTTCCTCGTGTCTGTCCGGAGCCTGGTCTTCTTGTGACCATAAATTCTCATGGGCACCGCTGTTATGAACTATGTACAGTGGCTACATTCTTGCTAAGTCTTTCTACAGTATTACAGAAGGATCATCCTGCTTCTTGTAGCCCTGTTACAAGACTTCGTTTAAGCTCAGTCAGTTGTAGATAATTGCGTCTTAGTCGCCTAAAAGGCATTCTTAGCTACATCAACTCACAACGTCCAATCTGAAATGGAACTAATACTTACGACCGTTACAGTTTGTATTTAAAGCAAACCTGATTGGCATTCTCATAGTGGCACAACTCTTCTTGGTGATGCAAATATTTTTCCGTCAGTTCGTATGATATATAGAAACGATAAATATTGTTATCAAAAATCTCGGAAAGTTCTTGACTGATTTACTTCAAATTCTGGGGTGATACTGTAAACAGCACTTGGAAGGACATAGACAATATATTTAAAATATGTTGTAATACCACAGCCACTTTCGCCAAGTCGCCGCCAGCGGCAATGAAGAAGGAAGGGGCCGGACTCCCTGCGGCGAGCTCCTGGGTGCAGTCATTGTGTAAGCACACAGCGGGGCCAACGTCCTCGCCTCGCTCAAGAACGGACATGATGCGAAGGGCCTGTCTGACAGCGAGTAGCGTGTCCAGAACTGACGGACATCTGCAGCCATTAGGGCAGAACGCCAAGAATGCATGCGTGGAAGCCTCTGAGTTCTTCTGGCTTTGCAGCAGATATTTTACTTACCTTAGAAAACAGGGATGTGCCGAAATATTCCGGCACCCCACGGGCACAGGGAGGAGCGTGAAAAGATAAAGCACGGGGAATCGGAGCAGGGAGGCGTGTGACAGAAGCCAGCATTCTTAAGAAGATGTTTTCCTCGACGGTGAGGACATACCTTGTAAATGACAGACGCCGGCAGATTTTGAAACGAAGCCCAAACATGTCTTTCCAGGGCACACAGACGGAGCGCTTATATAGTAGTGTTGTGTACGTGCTCTCGCAACAGCCTCGGAATGTAGGAAAACATCTTAAGAATGTAAAACCGTAAGGAAGATACCGATTCACGAGCCACATAGCAGCGCACACCAGAGAAAATTCCACCCTGCACGGAGAGGAGTGCCAATGGAACGGCGATCTGTCATTGGGCTTCATTGAAAATTTCGTCCGCCAATGACAACGCCGAAAGGAGTAATGTTTCGAAGAGGAATTGAGCTGAGAGAGAGGGGAGAAGCGAAAGGTGAGAGACGTGGAGACACCGCAGAAGCGAAAGGACATGGGCGCTCTTCCACCCATCACCAACATCCGCCTTCCGGTGCCGTGATAGCACAGCTTCCGCCACGCAACCGATGATGGGCATACAATGCGAAGATCGTTCCTGTAATCCGGCGCAAAGCCGCCATTGCTAATGAGGACAGCCAACCCGTGAAGCACATCTCTGACGCGACGTGCCACACCGACGCAGATCCTGCCGCCGACAGCAGTATACGACGAACGACAACAAGACTGGTGAGACGATTCGTTCCCTCCTCCTTCCACTTAATAGCTGAGCCGTGTCGACGCCCAGTCAAATCGGCCCTGAGATTTAGAGTTTTGTTTTGTTTTGTGTGAACAGCAGCAAAATAATATATTCCTTTCATCTTTTGACCATGTAAGCAATCTTTTATATTCATATAGGAACCCCTTAATTTTGTACCCTTTGTGTTTGATTTCATTTAATGTCTCGAATTCACTACAGTTTTGGCACCCAACATGGGGAAACCGGTGTCTGATGTCACAAAATAATTTCCCGAGTTCATCTCTACAATATGGTGTAGAAATATACGTGCAGCTAGCGACCCCTGCAATGTTATGTGGTAGGTAAATATGTTTGGGAAATAGATGTACACCCTCAGCTCCTTCTTCACCCACTCTCTCTTTCCCTTTGTCTATGTCCTCCTCCTGTCCCTTATCTCCACCATCTCGCCCTCCCTCTCTTGTACATCTCTTATCCTACACTCTCTTTATCCATCTCCCTCTCTCTCATCTCCTTCCCCTTCATTATATCAATTTGCCCGTTTTCCTCTATCCATCTCCACCTTCTCCCACTCTGTGCCCTTATTTATTGTTAGTGCAAACGGGATCTTCATTGGGAATCTATAGGAATCATGGGTACACATTGTATGAGAGAGATCTTCCTAGCTGCTCGATCCGTCAGGATAATAGCTTTAATGACACCATTTCACATGTTATTTATCTTCAAACAGGTAAGACAGTGATCCTCGTCTGTGTATTCGAGAAATGGTAAACGTGATCAATTGCGATCATTCCATCATCGAGCGATATGTGTTTGCAATAGAAAGGTTGAAAAATCGGGTGTATTGATACAGCATGCTCTAAGCAAAAATCATCGAGTGGACATATCTGCATCTCAGCTTGCTCATCATCAGTTCGCCCGTGAACAACACCGACCATTCCTATCCTGTATGACGTGAAATGGTATCTTTATGCTAACATATGGAATCATGGACCTTGCCGTTGTTGGGGAGGCTTGCGTGCCTCAGCGATACAGATGGCCATACCGTAGGTGCAACCACAACGGATGGGTATCTGTTGAGAGGCCAGACAAACGTGTGGTTCCTGAAGAGGGGCAGGAGCCCTTTCAGTAGTTGCAGGGGGAAACAGTCTGGATGAGTGACTGATCTGGCCTTGCAACACTAACCAAAACGGCCTTGCTGTGCTGGTACTGCGAACGGCTGAAAGCAAGGGGAAACTACAGTCGTAATTTTTCCCGAGGGCATGCAGCTTTACTGTATGGTCAAATGATGATTCCGTCCTCTTGGGTAAAGTATCCCGGAGGTAAAATAGTCCCCATTCGGATCTCTGGGCGGGGACTACTCAGGAGGGCGTCGTTATCAGGAGAAAGGAAATTGCCGTTCTACGGATCGGAGCGTGGAATGTCAGATCCCTTAATCGGGCAGGTAGGTTAGAAAATTTAAAAAGGGAAATGGATAGGTTGAAGTTACATATAGTGGGAATTAGTGAAGTTCGGTGGCAGGAGGAACAAGACTTTTCGTCAGGTGAATACAGAGTTATAAATACAACACCAAATAGGGGTAATGCAGGAGTAGGTTTAATAATGAATAAAATAACAGGAGTGTGGGTAAGCTACTACCAACAGCATAGTGAACGCGTTATTGTGGCCAAGATAGACACGAAGCCCTTGCCTACTACAGTAGCACGAGGTTATATGCCAACTAACTCTGCAGATGATGAAGAAATTGATGAATACGTATGATGAGATAAAAGAAATTATTCAGGTAGTGAAGGGAGACGAAAATTTAGTAGTCATTGGTGACTGGAATTCGAGAGTAGGAAAAGGGAGAGAAGGAAACATAGTGGGTGAATATGGATTGGGGGAAAGAATTAAAAGAGGATCTTGTCTGGTAGAATTTTATACAGAGCATAACCTAATCATAGCTAACACTTGGTTCAAGAATCATAAAAGAAGGTTGTGTACATGGAAAAATCCTGGAGATACCAGAAGGTATCAGACAGATTATATAATGGTAAGACAGAGATTTAGGAACCAGGTTTTAAATTGTAAGACATTTCCAGGGGCAGATGTGGACTCTGACCACAATCTATTGGTTATGAACTGTAGATTAAAAACTGAAGAAACTGCAAAATGGTGGGAATGTAAGGAGATGGGACCTGGATAAACTGAAAGAACCAGAGGTTCTAGAGAGTTTGAGGGTGAGCGTAGGGGAACAATTGACAGGAATGAGGGAAAGAAATACGGTAGAAGAAGAATGGATAGCTTTGAGAGATGAAATAGTGAAGGAAGCAGAGGATCAAGTAGGTAAAAAGACGAGGGCTAGTAGAAATCCTTGGGTAACAGAAGAAATATTGCATTTAATTGATGAAAGGAGAAAATACAAAAACGCAGTAAACGAAGCAGGTAAAAAGGAATACAAATGTCTCAAAAATAAGATAGACATTAAGTGCAAAATGGCTAAGCAAGGATGGCTAGGGCTAGAGGACAAATGTAAGGATGTAGAGGCTTATCTCACTAGGAGTAAGATAGATACTGCCTACAGGAAAATTAAAGAGACATTTGGAGAAAAGAGAACCACTTGTAGGAATATCAAGAGCTCAGATGGAAACCCAGTTCTAAGCAAACAAGGGAATGCAGATAGGTGGAAGGAGTATATAGAGGGTCTATACAAGGGCGATGTACTTGAGGACAATATTCTGGAAATGGAAGAGGATGTAGAAGAAGATGAAACGGGAGATACGATACTGCGTGAAGTGTTTGACAGAGCATTGAAAGACCTGACTCGAAACAAGGCCCCGCGAGTAGACAACATTCCATCTGAACTACTGACGGCCTTGGGAGAGCCAGTCCTGACAAAACTCTACCATCTGGTGAGCAAGATGTATGAGAGAGGTGAAATACCCTCAGAATTCAAGAAGAATATAATAAATCCAATCCCAAAGAAAGCAGGTGTTGACAGATGTGAAAATTACGGAACAATCAGTTTAATAAGTCACAGCTGCAAAATACTAACGCGAATTCCTTACAAACGAATGGAAAAACTGATAGAAGCCGACCTCGGCGAAGATTGGTTTGGATTCCGCAGAAATGTTGGAACACGTGAGGCAATACTGACCCTACGAGTTATCTTAGAAAATAGATTAAGGAAAGGCAAACCTACATTTCTAGCATTTGTAGACTTAGAGAAAGCTTTTGACAATGTTGATTGGACTACTCCCTTTCAAATTCTAAAGGTGGCAGGGAGCGAAAGGCTATTTACAATTTGTACAGAAACCAGATGGCAGTTATAAGAGTCGAGGGGCATGAAAGGGAAGCAGCGGTTGGGAAGGGAGTGAGACAGGGTTGTAGCCTGTCCCCGATGTTATTCAATCTGTATATTGAGCAAGCAGTAAAGGAAACAAAAGAAAAATTCGGAGTAGGTATTAAAGTCCATGGAGAAGAAATAAAAACATTGAGGTTCGCCGATGACATTGTAATTCTGTCAGAGACAGCAAAGGACTTGGAAGAGCAGTTGAGCGGAATGGACGGTGTCTAGAAAGGAGGATATAAGATGAACATCAACAAAAGCAAAACGAGGATAATTTAATGTAGTCAAATTAAATCGGGCGATGATGAGGGAATTAGATTAGGAAATGAGACAAAGTAGTGAAGGAGTTTTGCTATTTGGGGAGCAAAATAACTGATGATGGTCGAAGTAGAGAGGATATAAAATGTAGACTGGCAATGGCAAGGAAAGCGTTTCTGAAGAAGAGAAATTTGTTACCATCGAGTATAGATTTAAGTGTCAGGAAGTCGTTTCTGAAAGTATTTGTATAGAGTATAGCCATGTATGGAGGTGGAACATGGATGATAAATAGTTTGGACAAGAAGAGAATAGAAGCTTTCGAAATGTGGTGCTTCAGAAGAATGCTGAAGATTAGATGGGTAGATCACATAACTAATGAGGAGGTATTGAATAGATTTGGGGAAAAGAGGAGTTTGTGGCACAACTTGACAAGAAGAAGGGACTGGTTGGTAGGACATGTTTTGAGGCACAAATTTAGCATTGGAGGGCAGCGTGGAGGGTAAAAATCGTAGAGGGAGACTAAGAGATGAATACACTAAGCTGATTCAGAAGGATGTAGGTTGCAGTAGGTACTGGGAGATGAAGAATCTTGCACAGAATAGAGTAGCATGGAGAGCTGCATCAAACCAGTCTCAGGACTGAAGACAACAACAACAACAACAACAACAACATTGAAAAGAAAGGAATGGTTGAGCCCAAATAAAGCAGCAAGTCCCTGTACAAAGAGCTGCACCTATTCACAATAGAAAATGTTTTGCATTTCGTCTAATAGCGACGGTGTGCTGTACTACGAATTGCTTCCCCAATGTGGAACCATCACTGCTGGTATTCATTGTCAACTAGTAAGAACATCTTGAATCAGATTTTCACTCTGCAGTGGAGTGTGCGGTGATATGAAACTTTCCGAGTTCGAGTCTCAGTCTGGCACACAGTTTTAATCTGCCAGTAAGTTTCATAAGAAAATCTTGCAGAAGCACTCCAACAACGATGACCAGGAAGACTGAAGTAATGCTACTCCACAGTAACCCCCCCCCCCCCTACCCCCCGCATTCTGCTTGCCTGACAAAAAACGCTACACAAGGGTTGAAGTGGGAAGGCATCCCACACCCATCTTATTCACACGATCTTTTGCCGTCATATTTTCTCCATTTCCTCTCTCTACCGAACAAGCTGCAAAGAACTTTCTTTCCGGATGAATATGAGCACCGAACATGGCTCGACGAGTTCTTGGCGTCAATACCACGTGATTTCCACAGTCGTGGAATGGAAAAGTTACACCAGCATTGGCAGACTATTGTAAGCATTGAAGAAAAATGTACTATTGATGACTGAAGTCTCTTTTACGTGTATCTGTTGTGTTTATTAAACTTATGGAAAATGCTATGAACTTACGCAACAACCTAATATTACATGTCTGTATGTCAAATTGGTTCCATCCTCGAGTTTGTGAATTGAAACAAAACAATTTCAGTAAGATCACGAATTTATTGAAATTAAATCGTAGTTCTTTGTTTTAATATTACTTTGTTGGCGTTTTTAATGCTTCATCGCAACGCTTGGTGATAACCACATTTTTTTTGTCTTTCCATCTCGAGAGCAAACGAATTGCTTCAATGGTTTACCGACTGACAAGCACGCCACGGAAAATTGACCCGTCGAAAACCACGGCAATTCCGGGTGTATTCCACACACCTCCAACGATTGGCCTTGTGATTTATTACTCATTATTGAGTATGCAAGGCCGGACACTAAACGCTTAAATTGAAACGGCAAATCGGTTGGAATTAGTTGTATGCTTGGAATCAGAACATCCTCGTCTTTGAACTTTCCTATGTTTATCGTTGCTTCAATCACGTTGTTATCCATCTTATTAACAACGAGTCATGTTCCGTTTCGATTGGTTCAGATAGCGTAACATTATTATCACCTAGCCGACCTTGAGCTGTGCTGTGGTATTGCTGGAAAATCCAACGAATTTGGGAACCCTGTTGGAAAATCGACTTTATTTGGGTCGATAACGGATTCGACAGAACTAAATGAATACAGTTCGCCAGTGATCTGACTTTGGATTTCTACGCTAGCATCGTCTGCGTCCTTATTTTTCGCTCCAAAATGGCTCGTTAACTCAACCAAATATGGTTTATGTAATTTTTAGCAATATTCGGGAACACTTTCTCCATGAGCTCTTCTTTAGATGTTGTGAACTGTCAAAAATTAAGTGGAAACGAAATGAAGCCAGTGGAAGCGTTAACGGGAATTTGTTGTAGTTACGCAATAATCTCGCTTAACCGCAAGATTAATAGCACAACGCTGATCATTAATCGCCCCAAATGATGTTATTTGGAAGGAACTGTTGTACTTTTGTATGTTCTGCAAGAAATGCTTCGATCGGGTTTCTTGGCCAGAAAGCAATGAAGCCAACTTCTGTGGTGGCAGTGTCCGTTGTGGTAGTTGGGCCTTTTCGTTCGCACAACGTGATCCTGGTGGTACGTGTCGAAATCTCAAAGCAATGCAAGGCTGACAAACATTGTCTATTAATCCAAAGTCGACCAGTACATCCGCCATGTAAACGACAATTGGATCGTATCTGAGCGCCAAACGTTCAGTTCGAATTGTCACGTTTGACCGTCTGTTTTGTCGACGTTGCAAATTATTTTGCGCGTGAGCTCCAGGTGTTCCGGAGTCACAATGGACCACGCTTAAATAATTCTTATTCGGTTTGACTCCAAACTCTACGATATGCGTCAGTTCACAGACTAGACAATCATGTAGCTGGATTTGGTTATGCGTACGCCAACAGTTATTTCGGCGCCTCACTGGTGGCGTATTTTCAGACTGACGTCTGTTCAAATTTTGCTTCCCGCTGTGTGCTTGCAGAATAACTGCACCCGGGGGCTCGCCCCAGGGAGTCCGGCCCCTTCCTTCTCCATAGCCGCTCGCGGCGACTTGGCGAAAGTGGCTGTGGTATCACAACATATTTTAAATATATAGTCTATGTCCTTCCAAGTGTTCATTACAGTATCACGCCAGAATTTGAAGTAAATCGGTCAAGAACTTTTCGAGATTTTAGATAACAATATGTATCGTTTCTGTCTTGCATAAGAAGTGACGAAAAAAAATTGCAACACCAAGAAGACTTCTGCGACATAAACAATAGCTGGTGGACATGTTTCTACATTGAAAGATGTCTGGTCAAATTTCGCACTAGATGCTAAATAGTGGCCCCAGTTGTGCCACTGTGAGAATGCAAATCAGGTTTCCTTTAAATACAAACTGTAACGGTCGTAAGCTTTAGTTCCATTTCAGACTGGACGTGATGAGTTGATGTAGCTAAGAATGCCTTTTAGGCGACAAAGACGCAATTATCTACAACTCACTGAGCTTAAACGAGGTACTGTGACTGTGCTATTAGAAGCTGGATGATCCTTCTGCAATACTGTAGAAAGACTTGGCACGAATGTAGCCACTGTACATGGTTCATGACAGCGGTGGCCATGAGAATTTATGGTCACAAGAAGACCAGGCTCCGGACAGACACGAGGAAGTACCGTTCCCCGTATGACTCTGGCGCATCGTACCGTCTCTGCGACAGCAATTTGAGAATCAGTTGACACCACAGTGGAACAGCGAAGTGTTAAAAATCGGTTTGTTCAAGGACAGATCCGAGCTAGATGCCCTGTAGCGTGCATTGCATTCCACTGACCACAAACCTCCACCATTTGCGAATTCATTGGTGTGTAGCGAGAGCTTAGTGGTGGTCAGGGTGGAGGTCTGTTATGTTTTCTGATGAAAGCTGATTCTGCGTCAGTGGTAGCGAAGACCGTATGTTGGTTTGAATGCCATCTGAGGGCCTGCTACCAACCTGACTCTGTGCTAGACACACTGGATGTACATCTGGGGTTATGGTCTGGGGTACGACTTCATGTGAGAGGAAGAGCACTTTCGTGATTATGACACGCACCCTTACCACAAATTTGTTCGTCAGTTTGCCTCTTTTACCTGTTGATCCACCATTCTTGAACAGCATTCCAGGGGGTGTCTTCCAAAAGGATAACGCTCGCCCACAAGCCTCGTTTGCAGCCCAACAATCTCTACAGAGTGTCGACATGTTTGTCCAATGGAGCACATGTGGAACATCATCAGACCACTACTCCATGTTCATCCACAACCAGCAGTAACCGTCTCTGTATTGACCGACCAAGTGAAACAGGCATCGAACTGCATCCCACAAACTGACATCCTACACCTGTAAACTACAATGCATCACATTTGCATGCTTGCATCCGTTATTTGTTTTCGATTTATTACTTGACAATGGTGAAAATAGACGTCCTTGATTGATGTTTGCTTTATTTCTTGCCACTGATATAAACAGGATAATGAGAAAGAGGCAGCAGATATGCCGCAGTGCTGTTTACTAGCTGAGGCGTGGCAGTATTCTGTGTACCAACGGATGCTGCGGTCTCAAGTATTTCTCGGTGTGTTGCTGTGTGATAGCTGTCGTTTTGTAGCCCTGTTACTGCTGGCAGTCAAGATGCTGTAAGCCTGTGTGTAACTTCTCTATTAGCATCGGGCTAGCCGCTTGGCTATTTCTGTCGTCTCTACAGTCACACACCCTGGCGAATTTTATTGACTGTGTCAACAGCCACGGTGTCCGACGCTTATAAGAGAGCTATTTCTAAATGGGCATTGAGATTGTTCACTGCATACACAATGCATATTACTGTAGAATTAAAGCTCGATCCCCCACGAACGTATCCAAAAGTATGCACTACGTGATCAAAAGTGTCCGGACTCCTGATTGAAAACGACTTACAAGTTCGTGGCGCCCTCCATCGGTAATGCTGAAATTTGGTATGGTGTTGACTCATCCCTAGCCTTGATGACGGCTTCCACTCTCGCAGGCATACGTTGAATCAGGTGCCGGAATGTTTCTTGGGGAATGGCAGCCCATTCTTCACGGATTCTGGTCAGGACCCTGTGCAGGACACTCCACTACAGGGATGTTATTGTTGTGTAACCAGTCCGCCACAGGCCGTGAATTGTGAACAAGTGCTCAATCGTGTTGCTCGCGTGGCCTGCGCAAGGCACAAGTGCAAGGGAAATGGTTCCAGCAAAGTCTTGCGTATCGATTTGGCAACAAGACGCGGCAGATGCGTCACAATCAGAGTCTGAGCCAATCGGTAGGCGAGATAGAGATTCTGCATTGCCATGCTTTGCCGTAGTTTTGTACACAATTTCACACTGGTACTGCGAAAGCAACAAAGCACAGCGATGCAATTTTTGAGCTGTGCGTGAAGGAACCGGCTTTGACGGATGAAAGAAGGACTGAAAAGGCTTGTGATCTGTCACTAAACAGAACTTGCGACATAACAGATAGTAACAGAATTTTGTCACACCGTACACAATAGCGAGAGTGTCTTTTTCTATTGAAGATATCTGCCTGAGTATGAGTTAACAGCTTTGAGGCAAAAGCAAAATGTCCGGCTTGTTCACGAATACTGCGTGAAAGCACAGCGCCGATTCAGTAGGAAGATGCGTCGACTTACAAAACTACTTTCTTGGTTGGGTCAAAAAGCACTAGACATCTGTCACTAAGCAAAAGCATTTTTGAGTTTCTGAAACGCGTGTTGAGAGTTTTCAGTCCACACAAAAGGTACATTTTTGCGTTGCAAGCAATGCAATGGAGCCGCGTTCTGAGCGGTATCCGGTGTGAACCAAATGTAGTATGTCTATTACTGATTGCAGTTCAGACACATTGCGAGGAACAGGCAGATCACGGATTGCAAACAAAAGAGATAGGAGGGGTGGACATTGTGACTGTTTTCACTTAGTACTGTAGGTCAATTTGGGAAAAGTCACACTTTTCGAGACGACATTTGAGTCCTGCTTCTTACAACACCTGGGAAAGAGCACGCAAATTGGTAATGTGTTTCTCTGGTGTACGACCTGAGACGAAAGTATCGTCCAAGTAGCTTGAACAAATTGGCACTTTTACAGGCAGCTGTTCCAAGTAACGTCGAGAAATGGCCGGGGCGGAAGCACTGCCAAAGGGCAAACACAATTATTTGAACAATCCTAAATGTCTATTTACAACACACACTTTCTGTGATTCTCCATCCAATGGAATTTGCAAGTAGGTATCACGCAAATATATCTTAGAAAAGTAACGGCCTGATCGAAGCCGGTCCATGAGTTCCTCAGGGGCCAGCCGGAGTGGCCGAGCGGTTCTAGGCGCTTCAGTCTGGAACCGCGCGACCGCTACGGTAGCGGGTTCGAATCCTGCTTCGGGCATGGGTGTGTGTGATGTCCTTAGGTTAGTTAGGTTTAAGTAGTTCTAAGTTCTATGGGACTGATGACCTCAGATGTTAAGTCTCATAGTGCTCAGAGCCATTTGAACCAAGTTCCTCAGGGCGAGGTAACGGATAAGTGTCAACAACTGTCTGTGAGTTAACTGTAGACTTGAAGTCAACACAAATGCGAATGTGACCAGAAGGCATAGGCAACAAAACGAGAGGACGTGCCCATTGACTAGCTTGAATGGGAGCTATTACACCATTATCTTGCAATTCTTTGAATTCACTGGCTACTTTGTCTCTTAAAGCAATTGGAACGGGGCGGGCCCCGAAAGGCTTAGACTGCGCATTGTCTTTCAATGTAACACACGCTACAAAGTTATTACCTTTTCCCGTGCCTTCTGAAAACTGTTCAGAAAATTCTGTAAGCAAGCTAGCTACATTACATTTTGGTACAAAAGCAGGTAAGGAATGTACGTTGTCGTGGATGCTATTTCCAAACCAATCAAAGGCATCTAAACCGAATATCTTCTCACAGTCTCTTGATTTCAACACTGAAAAACTGAGTGAGATTTGTAAGTGGCAGGCAAACTACACTGTCGAAGCACTGGAATTTGCTGTCCGTTGTAAGCAGTGAGGTGCTTGCTAGATTTAGAAAGGAGTGGTGAGCCTAAGAGTTCGTACGTAGCACTATTTAGCAAATTTATTGAGGAAACTCTTTTAAACTGAAAGTTCACACAACGCCCAGCAATGCGTAATGAAGCAAATAGTTTGTTAGAACATCGTTGCACAATACTAGGGCGAGAATGAGGCACAACCTTAATCTTAATTTTGTCAGAACCTTTTGTAGGTTTGGAAAACACAGCGTTCAGTACATGTGGATGGGCCTGTTTTTCGGGAGCGGAAAAAATTGGCGTTTTTGTGCCGTAGACAAACCTGTCTACGTGGCTGTCCGCTCGGCTGTGTACGCGCTCGTGTTAGTGGCTGCTTGGGCAGTCGCGAGTAAGGTACGACTCGACCTGACAAAATGGGGCATGCTGAAACTTATCTTGTGGAATCATATTTCTCTAATATTTACAGTACATAAGGAAGTGATGGGTCAGAGTTCTTTAGGATCTGTGTATGGAACTAAATTCAAGTTTAATCCACCATTATTATGAGCTCTTTATTACAATTGGTGCCGTATTCTACTATATGGAATGTTATTGAATCACGGATAATTATGTCTGTAAAAGTTGCCAAAACTACTCTTGAATTTATACTTCCTAGTAATGCTCGTTAATTCTGTGTACCACTGGCGGTAAGGCTGTTTCAGCTTTTTCTTCAAGCCAAGAACTTATATCTAGTTGCAGCTACTTAGACGTGCTGGTCATAGCACTGAGTTAATGCTGCGATTACTTGGTCATAGCTGAGCTCCTCGGGAGACACTGTTGGGAATAGTTTTTTAATTAACCTGAACACTGGAGACCCCGCAGTCGAAAGGAAGTGTTGTAACTTTACAGTATCTTGAGCATGATGAACTTGGCAATGTGCTTGGAACTGAGCCAGGTATTCAATCCATTCTTCCTCTGTGTCCTTAAGTTGCCGGAAGATTGGTGTTTTGGTCGGTGGCACTTGTTAGGCTGGTTGGTTGGTAGGTCGAGCAGCCGACGCAGTTTGTGCAGACAGTAGTTGTTGTACTGTTGTCAGTAGGATAGCAATTTGTTGGTTCTGAATCTGAAAAACTTGTGTTAGACCTATCACATTGGCCGTATGAAGCTGGGATTCGGAAGCAGGGGTGGAGGGCCGGGGAATTCGTGGTTTACACAAATACGTTATGTTAAAACGCAAGCAAAGCCTCTGAAAAGAGAAATTTGATTTGTTCTGCCGCTCCCCCCCCCCCCCCCCCCCCCCCCGGAATACATGCAAGAACCACAGCAACAAAATAGAAACATGACCCCCATGCAAGCTTAAGCACAAAAGGAGCAAGCAAAATCTTCGATAGCCACTGAATTATGAGTCTTGTACCATAGGAAGCAAGCGAGAGGATGTTGCTATGGGTGGCCAGTATTCTCTTTCTACAGAAAAACTGCACATATGTATTAACACGGTTCTTTATTAACATGAAGCTGCTACTTAACTTGAACAGAGTCCTTAATAGTCGTCTTGCGTACAATATGAGTAATCTTTGCTATTACAAGCTTTAGTCTGGATCTGGTCGCTATGCACTGTCGTAGTCTGAATGAGCTACCCCCGCTCAGCGATTGGACTGACAGACGCCAAACAGGAGTGTGAGTCAGTGAGGCGTTGGAGGTGTGTTGCTTGTCGGAGTGTCTTGGCCCCTCTCGTGAAGGAAGTGTTTGATCCAGCGCCTACTGTCGATCTCGGCACTACATCTTTGCCGACCAGTGTGCTGGCGATAGCTTACGCCAGCACAAACTTAATTATATAAATATAGACAATAGTTATAATAATCATGATTAGCTCGATGGCCTGGAGCAAATCTTTCTACTGGACACCTCTTTGGCGACTTGAGCTATCCAACTGGGGACCAACAGTTTAACGTGGAATACAAACCATGTGTCTTTCTTGGAGACTCCTCACATCGTTGAGAGGTGAAGGCTGGCTTAAAATGAAGACTGAAAAATCCGTGGTCCGAGTGAGATTCGCCGCGTCCTCTTTTCCCAGGCATGCAGTACACCGACATGTACACATACATTTCATCTACAGGTTTTGATAGTGCGTTTGCGAGAATCAGAATAGGTGAAGTACATGGCCATATATTTTGTGGTTACATTCAGTTAGAAACTTAAAATACTTATACCGCAAGGAGTCTGTAGAACTTAGTATCTGACGTAAGTTTCTGCTTGATACCTCTTAACTGGTGGACAGACACACACAACAAATGTCAGAAAAATATTTTTATGCCATATAATAACAAATTAACAATTTTCACATTTTGTCCTTTGCCTGTTCTTGAAATCTACCTTCTTGCCAAGTTTCATGATTCCAGGTCAATGGGAATAGCCTACAGGTTTTTATGATTGTGTTTTCAAGTATCAAAATATGTGACATAAATTGCATTGACTTTAAAAGTTAAGTTTTTCGAACGCCAAGGGATCGCCCCCTTTAGTAAGTGATGTGTTTCAACTTGATACCTCTACAAGTTCCGGAGAACAAGGAGACTTAGCAGTCAGACACACAGAAAGACAGACAGACGGAGAACAAATTGATTCTACAAGGATTTAGCTTTTTTGGATGTGAGGTTGTAGTAGTAAAATTAGGACAATATACACTGAAAATATGTAATAAACAGTCAGCAACAAGAGACTTAAACCATGTTTAGTAACTGCAAGCATCTTGTTGAAACATCAAAATTCGATCAAGTAGAACACCTTAGCCAGCCGCTGTGGCCGAGCGGTTCTAGGTGCTTCAGTCCGGAACCACACTGCTGCTACGGTCGCAGGTTCGAATCCTGCCATGGCATGGATGTGTGTGCTATCCTTGGGTTCATTAGGTTTAAGTAGTTGTAAGTCTAGGGGACTGATGACCTCAGATGTTAAGTCCCATAGTACTTAGAGCCATTTGAACCAGAACATCTTAAACAGAAGAAAGTATTTGACTACGCGGTTCGCGCAGTCCGGAGCCGTGCGGCTGCTGCGGTCGCAGGTTCGAATCCTGCCTCGGGCATGGATGTGTGTACTGTCCTTAGGTTAGTTAGGTTTAAGTAGTTCTAAGTTCTAGGGGACTGATGACCACAGCAGTTGAGTCCCATAGTGCTCAGAGCCATTTTGAACTACGCGGTTATTGTGAAATACAAGATTAGGTGTAGTTCTGCCACATTACGTCTATGGTTATAGCTGCGTTGAAATAGGAATAGCCTAAGGTGGTTTAGATGATGAATAATACGAAATTAGTTAACTGGAGAACACAGTCTCGTTTATGATACCGTTTGACACGCCCCTCTTCCCAGTCGTCCTGGAAATATGTTAACGCTTATTTCAGCCACGTGTAACCGTAGACATTATCAAGAAATTAGAGTAGAAAATGTGATACATTGAATGCACATTGCTGGGGTAGGGATCGCGTACAGAGGCCGTCACAGCGGATGCAACAAGCACTGGTCAGCTGAAGTGCTGGTACCGGCACTTCTTAAAGAAGCCGATAGAAGGCTGTGGCTTGCTGGCACCAGCAGACGTCAACACGGAGTGGGAAATAGGAGGTACCAATGACCTGAGCGACTTCATTCAGGACGAGGCTACTACCGAAAATAAAGTCGTGATTAATTAAGTTGATAAAATATGATAAAGATGAAGACCAGTTCTTACACGTTGAAATCACAAGTAAGGGAGGCCAGTTTGTATCGTCTCGGAGATAGTTATTTCATCACTGAAAGTTGAGAGGTTTCTGTACCGATTCCAGAGTTTACTGAGGTAAATCATTCATTTCGGAGCATGCTGTGTTCCATCCACAACGATGTATTTCATTGTGGCCTCTATTACCCAATGTTTGTTTCATGACCGTCAATATAATATATGCAGTTTATGGAATAGCCGGTAAGCGCTTGGAGGAACATATTAAAACCATAAATCCAAATTATCGATGTTTCACAAAAACCGATGTTATCACGGAACATAAATATCATATATTTCAGTTTTTAATAAATGTAACTTTGTTTTCAGTTGGTTTTGTTGTTATCGAACGTATTCATGTGGTAAAATTTCAGGTATCCAAAAACGATTATTTGATTTGTCCCAACAGCACTTTCCACTGTCATACATCACTCGCAAAATTCGAGTCCGACGAATCATTATCAGTATAAAAGATATGGATAGTCGAAACTGTTGTGTAACAGCCACAGTTGTATGGAACGTGATAAGGCAGCCCGTGAAGCGGCTATCACAAGTGTGATTTCATAAACAGTTTGTCATAAAGTTCCACCCACCAAACTTTATGAAATTATTTGCTTCTATTGCAGAAATAATCGCATCTAAAGTGCGCATGTCATCTCCGGTACTTACACAAAACCAAGGTTCTGTGCATTCAAGACGAATGCAATACCGTCCCGTCTCAAACACCTACAACCAGTCCACTGTAATGGAGAAGTATACTTATCCAGTAAGCAAGTCACAATAGCAATCAGAGTGTGTGAGGAAAAGAAACGATGTGTAGCACAAAACGAAGTACGGTTCCTACATCAACAAAATAATGTCGGGTAAGAAATCTGGACTAGAAACAGATGGCTCTACGCCGTGAGATCATTCCATCCTCCTTGTCAGATGAGTCTAATAAACGTCCACCTGCTGAAGATATGGAACGGCATGGTGGCCAGAAGAAACAAAAGCACCTTCTGCAACCGGCGCAATAACAATAATCTTTTCCGCTATTTATAAAGAGAAAGTGCATTAAATAAAACTCATCGATAAAAGGGTTCCCGAACTACAGCTGACCATCTACATCTACATGATCGCTCAACAGTTCAAAATTAAGTGCCTGGCAGAGGGTTTATCGGAACACCTTCAAGCTTTTCTTACACTCTCAAACGGCGTGCGGGGATAACGAGTACTTCAGGCCTTCCGTGCGAGCTCTTTTTTCTCCAATTTTATTATGATTTTCATTCCTCGGTACGGAGGTGGGGGCCAACAAAATATTTTTACTCTCTGAGGAGAAAGCTGATGATTCAATTTCATGAGAAAATCCTGCCGCAACGAAACACGCCCTTGTTTTGATAGTTGCCACCCAGATTTGCCTATCACCCGTGGCACTCTCTCCCCCATTTCGCAAAAGTACGAAACTAGCTACCCTTCTTTGAACTTTTTCGGTAGTCTCCGCAGATCCTGTCTGATGTGGATCCCACACCCGACAGCAAACTCCAGAATAGGGCGGACTCGAGTAGTGTAAGCAGTCTCTTTAGCAACCGTATTGTATTTTAAACTGTTCTGCCACATATCATAGTCCTGGTTTGCTTTACCCAGATTATCTATGTGATCATTCCAATTGAAGTTAATCGTATTTCTAATCCCTAAGTATTTATTGAATTTGCAGCCTTTATATTTGTGTGATTTATCGTGTAACAGAAATCTAGAGGATTACATTTAGGATTCATGCTGATGACTTCGCACTTTTCATTGATAGGACCCAGCTGCCACTTCTCGCACTATACAGATGTTATGGGTATTCTGACATGGGCCTGTCAATATATATATTCTTTACTATCGTTTCTTGTTAAGGGGGTAGGACGTTAAACGGGCCGACTTGGAGCAGGAGAGGCACCAAAGGACATTTTAATTTCCACTATCTATACTTTGACAAATAAATTCATAAAACTTTCTGAGCATGACCAACAAGGATTCAGGATTCACACTCACAGCAGTGGAAGTTCAAAAACGTGACAAAATAATTTTTTTTAGATGTGAAATTTCATCATTTTTTCATTTACTAGTGGCTGCATTTGTTCCTATAGGTACACTTTTCTTCATAACTAAGAGAGATCCTTCGATGAATTTAGCACAGCATACAAACTATACTTACAGGTGTATGAAACTCTTAGAATTTATTTAATTTATGAAAAAATAAATGAGCTGTTACATTTCCAAATTCATGAAAAAAAATTGTAGTTAATTATCTCAATTTTTACTACCATTTTTAATAGAATTGGAAAATTCTAGAGTTCCGTCGACAAACAGTGTTTGAACATTCCGATAGGGTGGCTCACACTATGGCAATCGTCTATCAAGTCACTGATTGAAACATTCAAACATATTTCAGTCCATCTACGTAGGCCCCTTATCATCCTGTTGGTGAGATTTAATCAGAGACAGTCGTTTGGGTGTTTGCTAACTGTAATTAAGACTGATTGAAGGGAACATCGTAGCCTTCCATCTCTCGTGCACCAAATGCCTCCGAACTAGCCTGCAGAGAAAAATCAATCCCACAGTCAGTTCCTGAACACCACAAATAGCTCCATAACGTTCACCATTTTACTGGATGCTGAAGGGGATACTTTGGTCAAAGTAGAAGCAGCCGAGTTATGCAGCGCTTATTAGCTAATTGGGCCGGGAGGTATAGGAATATTTGACTTAGATTACCTCATGATCAGGCAGAAATTCCGAAATCATGAATTGGCTCAAATGGCTCTGAGCACTACGGGACTCAACTGCTGTGGTCATCAGTCAATCATGAATTGGACTATGAGTCGTACACAGGAGCAGATACATCCTCAGATCACAATTTGGTATTGATGAAGTGTGGGCTGTGGTATAAGAGATTAGTCAGGAAGAATAGATACGCAAAGAAGTGGGATATGGAAGTACCGTGGAATGAAGACATACGCTTGAAGTTCTCTGAGTCTACAGATATTGCGATGAGGAATATTTCAGTATACAGTGCAGTTGAAGAGGAATGGGCATATCTAAAGAAGCAATCACAGAAGCAGGGAAGAAAACATAGGTACAAAGAAGGTAACTGCGAAGAAACCGTGGGTAACAAGAAAGATGTTCAGCTGATCAAGGAAAAAAGGAATAAACATTCACGGAAATTCTGGAATACAGAAATACGAGGGGGTATCCCAAAAAAGTCTATGTTTTTTTCAAATTGTTTACAAAACAACCTTATCCCCTTCTAAATATTCTCCATTGCAACTAATAGATTTGTCCAGACGGTGTTTCCACTGTTCGAAACATCTTTTGTAGTCATGTTTAGAAATGGCTGACAGCTCATCTCTCGTTTTTTTCTTGACTTCCTTTCATGCCTTTTCATGGGGAAATCAGAAAAAGTCGCACAGCGCCACGAATGGCAGTAAAGTGCGTGGACCAGCGGAACCATGCCATTTTTAGCCAAAAACTGTGTAACAGAGATGTCTGCTCGTGCATTTGCGTTATCGTGGTGGAATAACCTGTCTCCTGTGTGGCACAAATCGGGTCTTTTTGGACGAACACTGTTGTGCAACCTTCTTAAAACGTCTAAATAGAAGGTCTGATTGACGGTCTGACCTGGGGGAACAAACTCTGAATGAACTAAGGCCTTGGAATAAAAAAAAAACAAATCAGCAATGTTATGATATTTGTTTTGACTTGACGACATTCTTTAGGGCGGTGTGACGATGATTTCTTCCATTGGAATGATTGTTGCTTTATTCCTGAATCGTAACTATAACACCAAAGCTCATAATCAGAAAATCTGGAACAATATCAAGCTCTTGTTTCAAAGCACATGTTTCAACACAATGTTCCTTTTGACTGTCGGTCAGAACCCGAGGAACAAACGTGGCAGCAACCCTTTTCATTCCCAAATCTTTCTTTAAAATTCGCTGAAGCGACCTCCAAGATAACCCACTGATCCCTGACAGTTGATCAATTGTCTGTTGACTCCCTTTGAGTACAAGCACTCGAATTTTTTCAATATTTTCGTCGATTCGGGCAGCTGATGGACGTTCTTCATCAATCAACATGACGTAATTTTTAAATTCAGCAAACCACCCATACAGTTGAGTTTTTCCCATAGCGTCATCTGGGTAAACTGTTTTCAACATTAAAACAGTTTCAGCAGCATTAAACTTGCCATCATAAAGAACGAAACATGAACAAAGCAGAGCTAGCAAAAACAGTTATTGCAGACGGCACTGAAATGGCAATGAGTTGCGCTATGCGCACCTACCAACTGAAGCCGAAAAGTGTGAAGAAATCGAAAATGAAAAGATGGTCGGAAGATCTGATTCAATACATACGAAGGTCAATACAACATTCGGTGAAATTAAAAGCAAGGGTGGTAACATTAATAGTGCAACGGGAATTCTACTGTTAAACGCAGAGAAGAGAGCGGATACGTGGAAAGAATACATTCAAGGCCTCTATTAGAGGGAAGATTTGTCTGATGTGACTGAAGAAGAAATAGCAGTCGATTTAGAAGAGATGTGGAATCCAGTATTAGAATCAGAATTTAAAAGAGCTTTAGAGGACTTAAGATCAAGGCAGAAGGGGTAATATTCCATCAGAATTCCAAACATCATTGGGCGAAGTGGCAGCAAACCGAATATTTACGTTGCTGTGTAGAATGTATGAGTCTGGAGACATACCATCTGACTTCGGAAGACTACAACAGCTGACAAGAGCGAGAATTATCGCATAATCAGCTTAACAACTCATGCATCCAAGTTGCTGGCAAGAATAGTATACAGCAGAATAGAAAAGAAAATTGAAGATGTTTCAGATGACGATCAGTTTGGCTGTAGGAAAGGTAAACGCACCAGAGAGGCATTTCTGATGTTGTGGTTAGTGATGGAAGCAATATTAAGGAAAAATTATGACGCGCTCATAGGATTTGTCGAGCAGTTCACCCTAAATAACGAGAAGTGTGAGGTCATCCACATGAGTGCTAAAAGGAATCCGTTAAACTTCAGTTTCACGATAAATCAGTGAAATATAGAGGCCGTAAATTCAACTAAGTACATAAGAATTACAATTACGAACAACATAATTTGGAAGGAACACAAAGAAAATGTTGTGGGGAAGGATAGCCAAAGACTGCGTTTTATTGGCAGGACACTAAGAAAATGTAACAGATCTAATAAGGACACTGCCTACACTACGTTTGTCCGTCCGCTTTTAGAATAATGCTGCGTGGTGTGTGATCCTTGCCACGTAGGACTGACGGGGTACATCGAAATATTTCAAAGAAGGGCAGTACGTTTTGTATTATGGCGAAATGTAGGAGAGAGTGCATTGAAATGATACAGGATTTGGGCAAGACATCATTTAAAAAAGTCGTTTCTCGTTGCGACGGAATCTTCTCACGAAATCGCCAACTTTCTCCTCCGAATGCGAAAATATTTTGTTGACACCGACCTACATAGGGATAAAACATCACTACGATAAAATCAGGGAAATCAGAGTTCGTACGGAAAGATATAGGTGTTCGTTCTTTCCGTGCGCTATACGAAATTGGAATAATAGGGAATTGTGAAGGTGGTTCGATGAACCCTCTGCCATGCACTGAAATGTGATATGCGGAGTATCCATGCAGATGTAGATATAGAACTGTAAAAAGGGTCGATGTGGAAAATGGTGCAAGATCTTCGAAATTCTGAGAAAAATAGAGGTGAGATGTAGAGAGAGACAGACAATAGGCAATATGTACAAGAGCCAAGAGGGAATAATAAGCGTGGACGACCAAGAACTAAGAGGTCGGATGAAAAAGGGTGTAAGACAGAGATGTAGTCTCTCATCCCTACTGCTAAATCTTTATATCGAAGAAGCAATGACGGAAATAAAGGAAATGTTCAGGAGAGGGATTAAAATTCAAGATGAAAGGTCATCAATGATACGATTCGCTGATGACATTGCTATCCTGAGCATAAGTGAAGATGATTTACGTGGTCTGCTGAATGGGATTAACAGTCTAATGAGTAAAGAATATAGATCGACACTACTGGAAGAAAGACGAAAGTAATGAGAAGAAGCAGATATGACAACAGAGAGAAACTGAAAATTAGGACTGATAGTCGCGAAGTAGATAAAATAAAGGAATTCTGATATCTAGGCAGCAAAATAACCAATTACGGACGGAGTAAGGAGGATATAAAAAAGCAGACACTGGCATTCCTGACCAAGAGAAGGATGCTAGTATCAAACACAGACCTTAATCAGAGGATGAAATTTCTGAGAATGTACGTTTGGGGCACAACATTGGATAGTAGTGAAGCATTGACTATGGGAAAACCTGAGCAGAAGAGAATATGAGTATTTAAGATGGGATGATACAGACAAAATTGAAAAGTATGGGGACTGATAAGATGAGGTATGAGGAGGTTCTGTGCAGAATCGGAGAGGAAAGAGATATGTGGAAAACACTGACAAGGGCAAGGGACAGGATGATAGAGCTTCTGATAAGACATCAGGCAATAACTTCCATGGTACTACAGGGAGCTGTAGGGGGCAACACCTGTAGTGGTAGACAGAGATTGGAACAGATGTAGCAAATAAATGAGGACATAGGTTGTTGCTACTCTGAGATGAAGAGGTTGGCACAGGAGTGAAGTTCATTGGGGCATTAAACCAGTCATCAGAAGACCGATTAAATATATGAACTGTGTTAGATTTACATCCAGGGATCACAAATACGTTAAGATTTGTAAGGATTCTGGTCAAATTATATGCTTTAGCAAGTCCCATCTTTTTAAATCTTTTATACGCGCATCATGTGGACAGAATCAAAGTACTTGTCAGAGAGTTTTGACATAATTGCTGTGAATTCAGTGTTGTAACGCAAATGCCAAACAGTCAATCACAAACTAATCCATTGTTCATGATTCATTTCTCTATTTTAAAACAACGACAGTTCGATATTGATGGGCAGGCCTACGTTCATTACAGTTATTCGGGAATTGTTAATTGTCCGGATAAAACACACAAAATTTCAAATCGAAAGTAGCACTTTCAGACGTCGCTGGCCATCTGCTGTTGTGAACGAATATAATTCTTTCGGAATGGTTAACTGTCCGTCGCAGTCACGCAATATTTCAAAAGGATATTACCAGTGTCAGGCGTCGCAGACGACGTTCAGATGGGCGGTGATGGCCAGAACCGGTTTTCTCCTTGTGAAATATTACGTGACTACAACGGATTAATAAATACTTCCGAAGATCAAAAACTGTTTGTTTCCTAAAAATTTGCTCGCTAAAAACTAGTATACCTGCATTTCAAACCACCATACAAAAGTGCCTGATATCTATCCCAAAGCCAACCACCATACAAAATTGCCTGATGTCGGTACCAAAGCAGGAGATCAATACACCTCTACTGAGATAACTGGGTTTCCACATTTCATACTGCCATGTATAGGACCACTCTTCATAATGGCACGTATATGAAGAAACTGAGTCATCGGTACAGTAATATGGTTTGATGCGAACTATAAATATTTTCTCTCACGTACTGTCGCAGAGTTGCATCTATACCTAACTACCTCAAGTATTTGTCGTACTTATTCCGATCCCTATCGTCCGCGACAATTATTGTGGTCTATAGTTGCCTCTAGTTCCATGGAAGTTTTTCCCTTGTGGCTTGACATGCCTCTTCTCATTATTTTACCGTTTATACATGTTCCAGTCACATTAATGTGACCGCTGGTTATGTTCGACCTGAAGATACAGTAACCACTCAGACGGCAGGTGGCAGCAGTAGCAGTCTAGGATATATGAAACATGTCAAGGGGATGCGGAACACAATGTAGTCATTGTAGTGATGCGGAGAAGGAACGATTTAATTGACATTTATCATCAAAAACAATCTTGATCACAATTTATTTATTACGGTGACCGGTGTAGGCCACTACTGTGGTCATCTTCAGACCAATGAGTAAGAACCTCCTTCTGCTGGAGAATTGGTAGTGATTCTCCAGCAGGAGGTTCTTACTTATTGGTCTGAAGAAGACCACAGTAGTGGTCGAAACCGGTCACCGTAATAAATAAATTGTGATCAAGATTGTTTTTGATAATAAATATTTGTAACACATTGAACACTTACTCCCATAATGTATTCAAAAGTAATTGATTTAACTGAAGTCCAAAAGGGCACGGCGCTCGGACCAATGGTATAAGCATTTCGCAAATGGCTAAGTTTGTAAATTGTTCACTGAACGTCGTGGTTAAAAAACGAGTGGATAGCAAACTATCACTATCCACAGCAGGCGCCGAGGCAGCTGTGGTGCGCCACAGGCCATAGATGACAGTGGTGATGACAACTACGGGTGTGTGTACGGGCGAATAGAGTGCTACTGTTGATCAACGAACCGCACAGATGAACCAAGGGGCTACCAACAGTGTCCCCTCAACGAATATTCACCGACCGATGCTGTGTATGGGCCTCCGCAGCAAGCGTCTGGTACATGCACCCATGTTGTTCATAGGCGACGAAGGCTGGAATTTGCACACCAGTAACGAAGTTGGACACCAGTTGAGTGGCGAGAGACACCCTTTGCAGAAGAATAGTGTATTATGTTCCATTGCACTGATGGCCATTGGGTGTATGGCCTGAAACACCTGCGGAGCATTATGGTGTGCGGAATGTCTTCGTGGCATTCTCTGGGTAAGCTAGTCCTTCTGGAAGGCACAATGGGTCAACACAAGCATGAGTCAGTCCTTGAGGACCATGTCCACCCCTAAATGCTGTTTGTCTTTCCTCGGCACAATGGTATCTGCCAGCACTTTCGTAGTGTTCGTGTGTGGTTCCATGAGCACTAGGTGAGTTTTCCGTACTCCCCTGGCCAACAAACTCCTCGGATTTATATTTAATCGAGAATCTGCGAGGCCACCTCGGTCGGGCAGGGTACCATGAATCCTCATCAGAGGAACCGAGCGCAGGTGGCCATGGCACTGTAGCCGGCATGGCTCCACCACATTCCTGTCGGTACATTCCAGAACACATCCCCAATGACCACTTCCAGCGCGTCTCGCAGCGGTGCGCGCTGCAAAAGGTGTTTGTCCTCATTAATTCACGTTAGTGTGCCTGGACTGTGTACTATGAGTCACAAAACCTCGCAGAAAATTGGTCATCAGACTAAATTAACAATAAACGTTTAGCTTAAATTCATATCTTCATTATGCCGTGAAATTCGCTTGTCGCTCGTATAGTGACGTCACGATTTATTGACTAAAATGAAGCTACCACAACTGGTTGTGGCTAGTTTGTGTCAAGTACCCACGATGGTGGCTCATGTGTTACGTATGAAGCTGTCAGTGTGTTTGTGTGGGAAGACTTACATGTTTGTGTTTTGATAACACCGATTCAAGCCAAACTGAATTAATGACGTGTTACCGCTTCTACTATTCAGAACGCGTTTATCCCGTTTATTTCATGTCATCTTCTATTACGGTACTGCCATCTCGTTTTCTTATTCCATTTACTGGCGTCACAAACTTCCTGCCTTACTTGCCCGTGAGCGGTAGCAGCAGCGCGTATCGATAAGTGCACTGTCATGCCATCTCTGGAGCGACCGATAGTATTTCCAGGTCATCGTGTGTTTGGCAGTCAGTTCGGGCCAGACCAACAGTGGAGTCAGGACGCAGAAGCAGTGAAGTCGGGGACAGAGCGCCCGTGAGGCGCCGACAGCCAGTGCTCCCCGACCGCTGGCGACACACACGAACTGTCCGATGGAGGGAGATTGGAGCGGGACGACCGTTGTTGGTTAGTCGTCTCATCGGCCGACTTACATTTGGCCTTTCAACTTTTCCAGGCCTGGGAGTTGCTCGGTTGGCGTGCAGTAGGGAGGAAATCTCCGCGGCGCGTCGTTTGGCTTGGCCCGCTGTGTGGAGTGTGTCGGAGCGTGTGGTGCTGTTCCCATTGCTACGAGGTTCGTGGCTTACCGATCCTGGACATGAAAGTTGAGTTTTGAGTTAATCTACCAGCAAGTCACGACTGTTCACATTGTGTCGTTTGGACTTCGTTGTCAGCTGTTGGGATATTCCCGCGAGCAACAACGTGTGTTTGCAAGTTGGCAAATTTTAGCCACCCTCCGGTGGAGTTTAACTATACTTGATTATTTGAATTGAAGTGCATCAACGGAATCTTCTGCCTTGTGGCCGTTAATGTCCCGTTTACCTGCCCTGGCCATTGACGTAAATTCAAGCAGTGTATATTCGTCATCGTCTTGTCGCTGTCCAGCACGGTGTGTAGTTTGACAGCTCAATGTATAATTGGTAGTGGGCGCCAATATCTTCTACGTTGTTCCATTGAACTTCTTGTTGTGTGCTGGTCCTGTGAAGCAGAGGTTATCTTGTCCGTGGGTCCGTTGACTGTCTGTCGGTTGGGTTGTCGTCGGATAGACACAATGGTTGGGCCGACCGCCTGTCCTACCTAAGCGATCGTTTATGTTTGAATTCCAGGCCGTCCCGTCGAACTTCTGAGCGCCCTTGGTGTCTTTTCTTGTTTGTTCTTGTTATTTGCACCTGTATGGCTTCTAGCCGATTTTTAGATTACGATTGTTTAGCCCTTAAGGCATCAAATAGTTTGGGCCTTCAGTCTAATTTAAGAACTGCTTTACGTAAAGCCTTTGGCATTTTTCTTTAATTAATGTTGTTGAGTCTTAAGTGTTTAGCCTTCAGCTTATTTTGCATTTCAGTTGGTTTGCTCTTAATGTGTCAGATTCCTTGGACTTTCAGCCGATTTTGAATTAAAGTTGTTCTGTTCTTAAGATGTTAGATGGTTTGGGCCTTTCTTCCTAATTTAAGAACTGTTTTACATAAAGCTTTTGGCGTATTTAAAATTAATGTTTTTGAGTCTTAAGTGTTGGGCTTTCATACGATTTTCAATTTAAGTTGTTTTGCTGTTAAAGTGTCAGATTCTTTGGGCCTTCAGCTTAATTAAGGAAATGTTTTACGATAAGGCCTTTTAAATTTCTGATTTTGGTTGATCTTTAACTTATTGGCTTTCAGTCGTTTATAAATTAAAGTGGTCTGGCCCTTATGGCATGAGATTGTACGGCGCATTCAGCCGCTAATTAAGTTCCAAAACAAAATCTGTGTATCCTTTTTTTTAAAAAAAAAAGTTCTTGGCTCTTGTAATGTTTGATCAATTAAAGTTTGTATGTTTCAGTGTAACTGACAACCACTTATTTTGGCCCCTTTCCACAACTTAAACTAACTGTCCTGCCAGGTCAGGGCGTATCATGTATCAGTTATTTAACATTGACGAGAATATCATATGTCTCTAGTTGTAGTAGGTGAAGTATGGTGTCCTGTATGGTGTGACGCCGTTTCTGTGAAGCTGAAATGGTCAAGGGAGTCTGCATGGTGTATGCAGTTGCACAGCTTAATGTTACTCTACGTTATCATTCTGCTGAGGTGCAGACAATGCAGCAGTGGGATGACAGAGGTGGCGAAAGGGGGGGAGGGGCAGGAGGAATTAGAACAATAGACTGTCGTTAGTGAATCCTCCGACAGTGGCGTAGTTCCTTCCTAACTCGGAGGAGTGACAAAGTATTTCAACTCGCTTCAGACTTGCGCACACTCCTGTGATGCATAGGTTCCCTCTACGCCGGTACTATGCCGTTTGTGGCTTTTGTGTTTGTAACATGCAAGTCTAGGTACGGCACATGTTAACTGGATGTGTTTTTCATCTTGACGATCGGAAAGAGTCCAGTTTCAGACCTAAACTTCTTTGAATTTTATGTGATATTGAAAAAAAGTCATGCACATATTAAGGTTTGTGTAATGTGACCTTGTACCTACATCGTCACATGTGAAATTTGTGTTCTCAGTTTAACAGGGTCATCTCTTTTATAACTGATCAGACGTTCACAGTATAATGACTTGCAGTTTTAGTCCTATTAGAACATGTGTTACTTGACAGTATTTTTGTGATAAAGAAAAATGAATTGAGAATGAACAAGATGCTTTATGGATTTTTTCATAGATTTTAATCACTTTAGCTTTAATGCTCTACGGTGTTTATAAACACTCTGCTAGAAACATTATAATTACCGTATCCACAATATGCAGACAGGGCAGTTACGAGTAGGAGAATTCTGGCAATGTGTACTGTTAGGTTCTTTTGACGATATTGTGCTCAGCCACCTAGAGAGGCCTCTGGATCCTAAGAAAAGCGAATGGTTTAAACAGCAACAGCAATTTGATTTTATATTTAAGTTCATTTAACCATAGAGAAAGTACGCATCTACATGAGAAGGACCGACTCGTGTCTGTCCGAGGCAGACGCTATACTGGGGGAACTCGTTAATGATGTATTAAGCTACACTATCATTAGGTGACACTTCTTGTTGAAGTTTCGAGATCCTAAGTTCATCGAATGTTATCACTACCTAGAAGAGGCAGTTTGTATAAAATCTGAACGGGTGATAGGTCCCAGTTGCGTATCTATTTCATTTCTTTACTCATTTCATTCTAGTGTCTCAAAACGACTTGTAACTTGATTGGTGTTTCCTAATGCCCTACGTTATCATTTTAATGTATATTCTAGGTTTCGTATTCTGTACTCATACTACAAATGAACATTTTATCATATCGATATCGAATGAATCTGTTGTACTAAAAATGGGGCAGGTTTATTGCAAGAAACAAACTCTACTTCAACGGATGACAATTATAAATATATAGATGAACTACACATTGTATTCTAGTGTTAATAGCCCTCTCATTATAGACTGTATCGACGTATCTCGTCGTAGACGAAGACAGCACACATTAGATATGCCGTTTGACAATTCACATTTGCTGTAGATGTTTTCAAAGCCTCGCGCATTATATTTGCCGCAATACAGTTTAGTGGTTATTATAGTTTTTCTGTTGGTATCTGCAGTCGATAAACTGGTTTGATGCGTCTGTTTACAATAGCCTCGACTGTGGAATTCTCATCATCTCTGCGCACCTACGGCGATGTACATCTTTTTGAATTCAGACTTGGATTAGTTTTACAGTTTTTAACACTCACACACTTTCTTCTTTTAGCGAGTTTCTTCAATAATGTACCCTTTCTCACAGCTTCTACTTTGTACGTTTTTGTTGAAAATGTTATGTACCCAACAAAATCTCTGCATTCTCTTGTAACAAGACTGTCCAAAGTCAATTCCCTTCTTGGTAATTCTGGCAATCGTTTACATTTCACTTTCATACAACTTTATATTCTGGACAAATATTTTCGGTAGAATCTTCCAAACATTGTCTTCGATATTAACATATGGCTCTTTTTGATCGAAGTCATTTCATTTGCGGAAACTAAATATGGTTAAAGGTGACCACTTTCCACTCGAAGTTGTTTGTAAAGACTGCAGAAAATGAAAATTCTGATTGGGATCTGTAGGAAAGAGACACATGTTTCGACGAAATGTGAGGGAAAAATTCAGATTGAAAGATAAAATAATCTCATGTGTCTATAAGGGCATAAGGCAAAAACTGATGACTTCCCTCTCGAGAATATACCAGTGGGGGCTATTCCCTGGAATGATTCTTGTTTCTTCCCAATTAACCAATATGAGTGAAATTTATCGTTGAATTCTTAGTAGAAATTGAAAATACTTTAAACGTCAGCACTGAACAACAAGGAAAGAATGAAGACTCATATCTCCGATAAGAAATCCGATGTACCAGGAATATATTGCAAGGAGAGATAGTAACTTATCGAGACGGAGAAACTGGTGTATAACAGTGTGGTCGCAACACGGAAAAAATGTTATCTTGGTTGGACTAGTGCAAGAGCTCATGTACGGCAAACTATCTTTATTGGACATGATATAAAACGGCGAAACCCCACCAGAAACGCCCAGAAGGTCGACAAGACGAATTTCCTCGACTTCCGACGGCTCCGTGTTCACAATGAAGTGTAAGTGTTGACGCAAGTTATGTATAGCTCACTTATATGTTGTTTAGAGCATTGTCTTTTTTTATAAGTGGTGATTTATCAAAGAAGAAGTAAGTTATAAGATGTATTACGTGTAACGCGCAACTGTTGGATCTCCCGATAACCACCTGCCAGTTAGCAAAAACTAAATTAAAAAAAAGATAATTATACTTTTTCTTTCTGTAAACTAGAGTTTCGTTAGCTGATGATTTGCATACAATCTGCAGTGAGTAGCTTTACCGGATAGGAGTTGTCATTTACGCACTGATCATTTACTCTTTTTTTCGGTCGGAATGTTCAGTGTCTAAAATTGTCAATACAAATTAAATATTCCTTTGATATTATTTATATGAGCACGAGGTACTACTCATTCAGCCCGATATTAACACGGGAAATCCGAACTCACGTATTTTCAAAAAGGATTGGAAAATACACTCCTGGAAATTGAAATAAGAACACCGTGAATTCATTGTCCCATGAAGGGGAAACTTTATTGACACATTCCTGGGGTCAGATACATCCCATGATCACACTGACAGAACCACAGGCACATAGACACAGGCAACAGAGCATGCACAATGTCGGCACTAGTACAGTGTATATCCACCTTTCGCAGCAATGCAGGCTGCTATTCTCCCATGGAGACGATCGTAGAGATGCTGGATGTAGTCCTGTGGAACGGCTTGCCATGCCATTTCCACCTGGCGCCTCAGTTGGACCAGCGTTCGTGCTGGACGTGCAGACCGCGTGAGACGACGCTTCATCCAGTCCCAAACATGCTCAATGGGGGACAGATCCGGAGATCTTGCTGGCCAGGGTAGTTGACTTACACCTTCTAGGGCACGTTGGGTGGCACGGGATACATGCGGACGTGCATTGTCCTGTTGGAACAGCAAGTTCCCTTGCCGGTCTAGGAATGGTAGAACGATGGGTTCGATGACGGTTTGGATGTACCGTGCACTATTCAGTGTCCCCTCGACGATCACCAGTGGTGTACGGCCAGTGTAGGAGATCGCTCCCCACACCATGATGCCGGGTGTTGGCCCTGTGTGCCTCGGCCGTATGCAGTCCTGATTGTGGCGCTCACCTGCACGGCGCCAAACACGCATACGACCATCATTGGCACCAAGGCAGAAGCGACTCTCATCGCTGAAGACGACACGTCTCCATTCGTCCCTCCATTCACGCCTGTCGCGACACCACTGGAAGCGGGCTGCACGATGTTGGGGCGTGAGCGGAAGACGGCCTAACGGTGTGCGGGACCGTAGCCCAGCTTCATGGAGACGGTTGCGAATGGTCCTCGCCGATACCCCAGGAGCAACAGTGTCCCTAATTTGCTGGGAAGTGGCGGTGCGGTCCCCTACGGCACTGCGTAGGATCCTACGGTCTTGGCGTGCATCCGTGCGTCGCTGCGGTCCGGTCCCAGGTCGACGGGCACGTGCACCTTCCGCCGACCACTGGCGACAACATCGATGTACTGTGGAGACCTCACGCCCCACGTGTTGAGCAATTCGGCGGTACGTCCACCCGGCCTCCCGCATGCCCACTATACGCCCTCGCTCAAAGTCCGTCAACTGCACATACGGTTCACGTCCATGCTGTCGCGGCATGCTACCAGTGTTAAAGACTGCGATGGAGCTCCGTATGCCACGGCAAACTGGCTGACACTGACGGCGGCGGTGCACAAATGCTGCGCAGCTAGCGCCATTCGACGGCCAACACCGCGGTTCCTGGTGTGTCCGCTGTGCCGTGCGTGTGATCATTGCTTGTACAGTCCTCTCGCAGTGTCCGGAGCAAGTATGGTGGGTCTGACACACCGGTGTCAATGTGTTCTTTTTTCCATTTCCAGGAGTGTATATTGATTTCGGGTACGACGTATGAAATTATCACCATTTTTTCTTGTCTGTGCACAACAGTGCAATTGCAATGACTGCACATTTAAATATCCGTGTGTGAGTATGTTTATATTTAGTACTTGTAAGTATTAAATCTCTTAAATCTACATATTTCCTCTCAGCCATGGACAAAAACACACAACTATTAATGTTAATTCCTTTCCACTTGCTTACAGCTCTTTCCAGCACAGCTGCTTGCTTGTCTTAATTTAATACAATGTTGGTAACTACTTGTACTCTCGTAAGCGTTTAGTTGGGCAGGAAAGGAAAGGAATTATGATGTTCTCCTCCGAACGGCAGAGAAAGGACTATATGGAACACACTGACAATAAGAAGGGATGACAGGACCAGTCTTAAGACATGACGAGTGTCTTCCATGCAGCTGCAGGGAGCTGTAGAGGGTGAAAACGGTAGAGGAAGACAGAGACTGGAATATTTTTAACAAATAATGGAAGATTTATTGTGCAAGTGCTACTCTGAAATGAAAAGGGGAAAAAAATAAGCTGGTGGAAAACCGTATCAACCGCAGTGAGGGAAGTTTTCCCGGCAATCTACTAACCATATTAATGGCATGTAAACCACAAGTAATTGACAAATGACCCTGCTGCACGAACGTAAAATGTCCGCAAAGAAAAAATTAATCTATATAAAAGGAAATAGCTCCGACTACAACAGATCTAGAGAGATATATACGTTACAGGATCAAACCATTTTAATTATTCGGTTCTTTTTAATCCTATTATATGTTGATGTTATGAAAAACAATCTATTACTTCTTCACCCATATAGCAATTTTTATATGGCATCAGATCTATTAGAAATAACTTTGGAAAAGGGTCACAATGATAGAACTCGCCCCTCCACGACGATGTAAACTCTTGATTATTCTTTGTTCCACCGGACTGTGATATTGGAGTTAGTATGACGAGTGTTGCGAAAAATCTGATGTCGCTATAATGATCAAGACTCAAGGATCACCTGTTATCCGTATGAGATTCTAGAAAGAATTTGCACCTGAGTTATCGTCTTTTTTAACTGTAATACGTCGTAGATCTCTCGAACAGAAAATAATTCTCTGTAATTGTTAGCAAGCATAGGTCACACCCGTTTGCAGAAGTGATCCTCTTAACTATCGTTTGGTATCATTGTTACCAATTTACTGTAGAATATTAAGATATTTGCTGAACTCCAGGGAGGTGAGGTATCTCGAACAGAATTATCTACTTCATTCCAACCACTAGCGATGCGATAACCATCGGTCTCCCATGACAAGATGAAACCTATTAATCAATTCGCATGAAGTACTACTTGACCTACGAACAGCGTCATCACAACGCTTATCAACTGTAGTAGGATCATATGGGGTATCAAAAGAGATTAGCGACTGGGTTGAGGATATATTAATAAGAAGGATGTTATCCTTGATGGGAAGTCATTGACAAGCGTAGTAACAACTTCATGAGTGAACCTAGGAAGGTAATGGGAACCAGTTTAGTTCCTGTTATTTAGTAATCACATGGTGGTCAATATTTATAGTAATCTCAGACTTTCCGTAGAATAGTTTAGTAGTACCTAAAGAGAGTTGTACATATTCTCTGATTTTGGTAAGATTCAGAAGTGATGCAAAATCTGGTAAGTTGTTTAAATGTACAGAAATGTAAAACTGCAGAAGAGTAGTATCATATGACTACAATATCAGTGACTCACAACTTGAAACACTCAATTCATAAAACTCATCCACCTAGGTGGTTGTAACAACCGATGGGAATACCAAACGGTATGATCAGGTGGGACTCCTTGTAGGTTCAGCCTATGGCAAGCTTCGGTTTACTGATAGGATACCGGAAAATGCTGTCAGTTTACAATGGAGTTTGCTTAGAAGACACAAGTACCATCAGTTTTTGAATATTGTTCACATATGTGGAACTCATACCAGTTGGACTCACACGGGATGTTGAATATATAGAAACAAATACGATACTGCAGTGCCTGTGTTATTCCTTTAGACCATCATGCTTCATAATTCAGAATAACACAAACACTGCAAAATCATATTTGTCCGCCGACAACGGGCAAGCGACTTTCTAGTAAAATGTCTGACCTGTTTTGGAATACACATAATGGATGTAAGAGTACAGGTTGGTCTGGCCGTGAGTCGTGGACGGATGGCCAAATGATAAGGCGACCACTCGCGATAAGCGGAAAAACCGGGTTCGAGGCTTTGTCCGGCACAAATTTTCATTGTCATTCCATTCTACAGTTGATGGTTATCCATATGCGCAATTGCGAAATACATTTAATGTATAGAAAGGAGGGTCGGCCCTAATGGTCACAGATTTGTCTGACTCTCAGGAGAGATACATAGAATTGCTGAGTAACCCGAACTGCAAATCTGCAAATTCAGCTATCACCAAATGGGCTACTTCGTACGTTCGTAAAACCATTATTAAAGTAAGGAGCAAAGACTGTAACAGATTCCTGAATATTGTTCCCTGAAGGTCACAAAGATGCCAGACTCTTCCCACACTCCGAACGAGTATGGAACCGTAAGAAGAGATAAGGGTCCTCTACCATGCAGTTCACAATAGTTTACATAGTAGGGGTATAGGCGTAGATATAGTTATAATGTGGACAAAGCACTCGTACTCTAATGAAAAAGAAAAAGAAAAGGAACAGCTATCCTACATTGTCAAATGTGTGGCGGTGAGCCATTCGAGGGTCTAAAATACGGTCCGCCGGCAGTACTCCACAACTCTTCAAGTATTTAGGGAATTAATTTTAAAACCAGTAAAATAACATGAAGAAGCTTCACTTTTCCTGACACTCTCTTATCGTTATTGCCACGTATGTGGCACTGGACTGTACACGATTAATCACTATCCAATACATTGAATGTCCTCTGTACGTCTCTTCACATCGGCATACCTACAGCATCCAACGTCCAACTGGACAGGCTTACTGTTCTCAAATGTTGGAATCCTTCTAAAAGTTTTATCCCATTACCAAAATCAGTATACCTTGATGGTTCAGGTTGTGTCCTTCTAAACAATTGTACCTCTTTGTCAACTTTACTGTATTGCTCTTTGCCCCATAATTTCAGTACCTCTTCATCAGTTACTCGACTACTCATATAATACTCATCATCCGTCCGTGTAACGTCACACTCTCTTATTGAAAAACTCATTCTTTCACTATTTCCAGAGTGAATTTACATCCTGGCTACTTTGGCCAGTGGCAGTTACAGAGGATGGGAAAAGAATGGAACCTTCTCGAGAAATGCATGCTTAAACATAACTGCAGATGCTAGTCAAGCCTACTGGTGGCACTGCTGTGTTTGACCACAAACGGCACTTGGGCAATGTCCTCATTAGGTCGCTAGTGTCTGTATGATCAGAACATTGTTACGTGTAGTTGTGAGTACATTATGTCAGAGCTCAGTGCATTTCATCGTGAGCAAGTTTTTGGTGGTCGCAAGGTTTCCATAACCAAGCTACCCGGAGTCTTTGGTGTTTCAAGAGGCACCGTATCGAAGATTTATACTGCATACAGAAAAGTGGAGAAACATCTGCTCACAAGGCCTACTAAGGTCATTGAAGAGAATTTGGAAGAGGACGTCAGCTCCAAATGCCACTGCAGAACTGGATGTCGCTCTCACTAACCGTGTCAGCGACAATACAACTACAGAGGCGTTCCATGAGCAGGGATTTGAAGAGAGATATGAAATTCCAAAACCATTCATCAGTGATGCCAATCCTCCTAACAGGAAAAGTGGCACTCAAGCAATAAAACCTGTACTATGGTGCCATGGAAGAGCGTCATTTGGTCGGATATGTCATGTCTCACACTATTTACAACTGCCGGCCTAGTCCCATGAGTGAAACACGGCGGAGCCTAAGAGACGATTTGGGCTGCAGTTTCGTGGTACCCCATGCGCTCCCTTGTTACCGTCAATGATTACGTGGCCATGTTTCTTCCCCAGTGGCGATACTTCCTTCCAAGACGACAAGACCCCTTTCCACAAAGCTCGCATAGCCCAGGAGTGGATTTGTGAGAACGAGGATGAATTTTCGTAACTACCCTGGCCACTACTGTAACTAGATTTAGAGCCTTAGTGCTCTACTTTTGAGAGAAGGGTCCGTGATCGCATTCGGCCTCCATTTCCCTCAGCTGATCTATCCATTCCGAGACTATTGAAAGATGTTTTGAATGCCAATGGTTTTGCTGCAGCGAATTATACATAATGTGTTGTGTTTGTGATATTTCCTTATTCTAGTCCACCCCCTATATCTTACTGCCTAAACGACAAAACCTATTTTACTGTCTAATGTCGTAATCCGGTTTCCTCAACATCATCTGATTTAATTCTATTACGATCCAATATCCTTGCTTCACTCTTACTGATCTTCACCGTAACTCTTTTCAAGACTGTATTAACTCACTAATCTTTCATGTCATTTGGTATTTCTGACAGAATTACAATGTCATCAGCAAACGTCAACATATCTGTTTCTTTTCCCAAAACTTTAACTCAGCTTGCAAATATTCTTTACTGCTTCCTCAACGTAGAGTTTGAGTAACATATCGGATTGGGTAATTGGCTGCAAACAGGACTCACTACCATCGGAAAAATTGTATCCCATTATCTTCGTCCCTAATCTGTAAAATGTTTCAGATGAACAGTTTCGTGTAGATGACTATTCTGAGGCCTCAAGCGTTGTTATTCTGTGCTTATCTTACTAGAAATGTTTACGCATACAAGGGCGTGGGAAAATTGGTTGATATATATAAGCTATTCCCCTTAAAAACGTCGGTTCAATAGATTGAAGATGTTGTATTTTTAATCCAAGGCACATGGACACTCTGTGGCGAGAGGCGACTTAAGCCCTGCCGCTTTGCTATCTCTGGCATAATGCTGGCGATGAAAATTTCATCACTCGCAGGTGTTCAGTCAATCAACCCCCTAGGTATACCAAAAACTAGACTTGGTTCGCGTCCTCTTCTACGGTGGTACATGTTAGAAATGTGTAGGAAGAAAAATTGTTTTCCTAGTGAATAAAGCCCACATTTCTAAGGAAAAAATACCAAAATAATCAAGTAAATATGCTGTAAAAATGTTGAAAGTAATGACAAAAATAAGCAAAAATAAATACACCTCATTATAGTTTCACAGAACTCTTACCTTTTGAAAGCTTTTATAGTAGACAAGAAAGGTCACCCTGAGATTTTCTTACGTAAAATTGCTGCATTTATCAGTGAAGAATGATTTCTACAGTGAAAATATTATTATGACGCCACAGGTGCATGTTAAATGCATGAAGTTCTTCTTCGGTGAATTCCTCTTCAGTATTTGTTCTTCACTAGAAAACTTTTTAAAAATTCGACACAGTGTTTTGTATGCGGAATTTATCTCTAGCACCCGATTTACTTCCTCGAGCGCAATTTTTGCAGCCCCTTGTGCTTCTGGCGCTCAGTGCTTTGTTGAACTGTATTCAGAATTTTAGGGCTATGTGTGTTTTGTCTGGGTTTCGTAAAAAATCACGATTTCCTTCAGGAAAAAAACCTGCCAACACTGATTACTGATGTTCAGTATGTCTTTCACCAGTGATACGGATACATTTCGTCTGTCAAAGGAAGTGAACGTTTCGTGTGCCTGGGACCACCATCCCCACCGAGTGAAAACTGGCTGCGGACGTAAAGTCAAATTTGGTAAGAGTTCACGGAATTTGTGAGTTCTAATTGGTGACCTGACAAACAGTGTCTTCACACTAGAAATAGAAGATCCATATCGGCACACTCAGTTCTGACAGTTTCTGCCAAACTACGTGAACTGTGAACAAAGCACGTCAGGGTAAAGGACTGTTAATCCAGTTCGCGCTTTAACGCTATGTGGAGCAGCATCACGGAGAAACGAAAATAAAATATTACACCGTATACCTCCTGGCCACAAGAAAGTTAATAAAATGGTTCAAATGGCTCTGAGCACTATGGGACTTAATATCTGAGGTCATCAGTACCCTAGAACTTAGAACTACGTAAACCTAACTAACCTAAGGACATCACACACATCCATGTCCGAGGCAGGATTCGAACCTGCGACCGTAGCGGTCGCGGGGTTCCAGACTGAAGCGTCTAGAACCGCTCGACCACGCCGGCCGGCAGAAAGTTAATAAGTCATTGAAAAATTTAGCGACAGTGGAACGATTTACGTGGCTGAGTATTTCAGTATGAAGAAGAAATGATCTCCTCTCAGCTTTACAGCACTAGACATGCACCGTCCCGATGCATCTGTGGTTTCGTCAATACAAATCTCCATGTATTCGTGCTTCAGTGTATTCTCATTATTACAAATCACTTCTCGAAAACACTGCTGCATATTGTTTTTGTACGTTGTAGATTCATCCGGTATTCTTTCGTTTGCGTATTTTTCTAAAAGTACACAAAGCTGCGCATTACTCAGTTTCCACAAAGGAATGCCGAAACCAGTAATGTTAAGCGCAAGTCTTTGAAAAATGTACCACTACAACAATGCTTGTAATCAGTTGCTGGTTTTACTTAGATTTATTCTTAAGACGCGTGGATTAATCTGGTGCACAGTGCAGACTGTTTCTTCTGAGAAACAGTCTTCTCAGAAAATAAGACACTGCCGTCTTCACTGAAAATATTTCTTCCAAACTCGTTTACACGTTTGTGTGAGAATGCTGATGAGAGGTTTTGTTGGTATTCCCTAATGACAACAGCGAGAAATCACGCGCACTCGCGCTATCAAGCGTTGCACAACACACTGAAGCTTAGAACTCGGGGATTCACCGCATGCACCAATGATACCACTCGGATGCGACAACTGATTGATTAAGTGATGAATCATCAGCCCAGTCGCAGCGCGTTTTTCCCCTTGCAGTATTATTTCACAACATCCTGGGTATACCTTAGCACTGCTTTCTTACGCATTGGACCGAAGTTAACTTTTATAAGCCGATAAAAATCACAGATTTCTGTAAAATATGCTGTTTTAATTAAAAATGGTAAAATAAGCAAGCATAAATGTTTTCTTCCGTAATAATGGCAAATAAGCACAAACAAGCATGTACTGAAGTAAGAAATCGCAACACCAAAAAGCAATTAATGTAGGGTAAAGGAAATCCACCTTCGCTTCTCGTAGCCGAATGTTATGTTCAAGCTCAGTGAGGTGTTTGTAATGACGTCTCTGTCACCTTAAGGGCATTCTTGACTGACAACAACTCTCCACTTCCAATCTCAAAGATAAGTAACGGTCACGACAGTTACAGTATGCATTTAAAGCAAACCTGGTTTGCGTTCTCATAGTGACGCTACCACAAACTTTCGTTTGTGCCACACAACCAGTCTTGGTATTGTGTCTTTTTTCCGTTCGTTTTAGTAGAATCTGCTTATCTAGGTGTGTCTTACGAAGTCTGCTTTTCCCTAAAAAGTATGGACAAATTATGCATTTTGCTTAGAAATCCGGGCCTTAGTAATGAATGTCGTTTACTAATAATTTTAAAAGTGGGCAACTACAGCTAAAATAGTTATACATGATTGACTGACAGTTCATACAGTACACAGGAAATTTTAATACAGGTGTTATAATTATTAAACATAAAGCTGAATGAAAAGACCAAAAGTGAGCTGTTGCTGCATGAATTCGAGTCGATTATAGATCTACACACTTGGTTTCACAGCTTTTAAGTGGCTTCTTCCGGTGTATATGAATGTCATATGGTGTGGGGAATGGTTAGAGAAAGCCGCAGTGCAACGGTTTGCATGGCTCAGAAATACTTCTCAGCCCTCCTACATTGATAAAAATACCATCAATGATGAGTGTCATGTGTGTGTTACATCACGAACTGCCATCACTTTACTAATTAATATATTTTCTTGTCGGCCTCATGTCAAGCATTGTCTGTTGACGGCAAGAACATATTTTAATCAGTAAAGTGATGGCAGTTCGTGATCTTAACACATGACATTCGTCATAGATTGTGGTTTTCTTATCAATTGAGGAGGGATAACACCCAAACACCAGACGTCAGACACTCAGATCGGTACCGAACGTTGTATGTCGATAGAGTATCAACCAAAACTCCGATTAGTTGGTAGTATGTGCTGTGGTGGAGTGGAACGGGCGTGAACGTTAATTAAAAGTATCACCAGACCTACGGAGCACAAGAAAAGCGTAACTGAGAGTAGCCAATACGTATAGCCACCGTGGGGAAGTTGGTAGAGCGTTAAATTCTCGTATGATGATGCCCGGCTTCAAACCTCAGTCGGCTCTGAGCTGTGGCAGCGTGCGGACGGCCCCGCGCGCCTGCCAGTGCTCCGCTGCAGGCGTTGTTTACTTCCGCGTCGTAGCTTTAAGGCTTGTGTCTGTCCACCGTGAACAACATGTCGAGCGCTTACCGCCGTGCGACCCTGAAAGTTTCCTTCCCAGCTGAACATGCGCGACCTCGTGCACATGAAGTTGAAACGTTCATACGTGAAGAAGTTCGTTTAGATCCTAACCACGTTATCGGAATCCATTTTTCGATCACGAGTAGTGTCGTTCATATTAAAATGACAAACACCGAGGTGTGTGAAGATGTTATTCGCCGCCATGCCAATGGACTTCAGTTCAAATACTCTGATGGTCACGTCGGAGCTGTAACACTTGAACTCGCAGAGTACGGTCAACGCACGATTAGGGTGTTTGAACAACCTTTTGAAGTGCCGAAGGACGGTCTCTGCGTTACAACCATACGGTAACGTCATCGGTTACGTAGAGGAAAAATGGCAAACCTTCACGACCTACCATGTCCTTAATGGTGTGCGTCAGGTCAAAATTGAACTGAAACAACATATACCATCATACCTGACCATTGGCGGGGTGCGAGCCATTGTCATGTACGACGGCCAACCCCGAACATGTGCGGGTTGTGGACAAGAAGGCCACGTCAGATCCGCCTGCATGCGACGCCGCCTGATCCAGACGCCGGTCGGCGAGGAAGCGTCCCCAGCAGTGATGACTCAGATCCCTGTCACATACGCCAAGGTTGCCCAGGAAGGTAGCACGTCTACACAGAGTCTTCCTGCTCCGTTGACGACGTCTGATCAGGTAGATGCAACCGCTCCTGAGATTCCTTCTGAGGTGCCCCAGACGCCAGATCCTGACCTGCCGAATCATCGCAGCACTGTGACTGAAAATGCTACTGAGATGGACGTTGATCCGGGAGTGGTACCTACTTCTGCTTTCCTTCAGACTGGTCCGGAGTCAGACGAAAGCCACCCGCAATCGGACTCTGAACGACCTGTTCGAAAACAAGGGTCGACACGAAAAAGAAAGAAACGTAGCCGTACACCCCCTGATGAATCCATTCTACGGATGGATACCAGGGATGCAGACCCGAAGATGGACGACAAACCGCTCTTTGATGACCAAAAGTCTGATGCGAGAGACCCGCCACAGGCGACCACTGGCAACGAACACCCCTCCTTACTGGCGCTGTCGCCCCCACAGGTCTACCTTGAAGAGAGCCTATCCGATGAGACGAAAACTACGTCTCCTCTCCACGTGGATGATGTGCACAGCCGATGCCCTACCGCAGTATCAGTCTCCTGGGCGGACGACGTGGAGATCGAAGGGACTGGGGTGGACGCTTCTGATGATGGGGCACCCCCAACGGTTGCGCCCGCGCCCGCAAACTCTCCACAATAGTAGCCTCTTCAGCGGACCGGCAAGATCGACGACCTCTCGCTCCTGAAGAAGAAGCCCCACCTGTGCCTGTGGGACTCCAACACCAGCATTATCGTGTCGCAACGATTAACCTAGCGACCATTCGTGCGCCCCACAAACTGGCGCTGCTCCGCGATATGATTTATGATGCGGACATAGATATTGCGCTTTTTCAGGAAGTGCATGTCGCCGATTTTTCACCACCACATGGCTTCACGGTGCACCTTTCTCCCGCTTCGGACACCGGTAGTGGTGTTGCCATCATCTTACGCGAAGGTCTTCCTGCCGAAAATGTCCTATACCTCCCCAGCGGCAGAGGTATGGCCCTTACTCTCTTTGGTGCACGCATCGTCAACATTTATGCGCCGTCGGGCTCCAGCTACCGTCGTGAACGCAATGCCTTCTTCGTGAATGAAGTTACACCCCTTTTTATGGGACCACTCGATGACTGGGTCATGGGTGGAGACTTCAACTGCACCCAGCGACCTCAGGATCAATTGCCGCGTCACTCACCATGCGCAGCTCTGGAAACAGTCGTCACGCGGCTACAATTTGTCGACACGTGGAGACATGTTCACGGTGATCTTTTGGGCTTTACGTACCACACTGCGCACTCCTCTAGCCGACTGGATCGCATCTACATCTCGCGATCCCTAATTCAAAACACTCGACAGGCTGAAATTTGGCCTGTTGCTTTCTCAGACCATGAGGCTTACTTCTGTGATGTTGTTCTCACAAGACAAGCAGTATGGCAAGGACGTGGTTTATGGAAACTGAACACGGCACTTCTTAATTCACCTGACTGTCGACTTCTTATAGAAGACACTTGGATCACATGTAATAGACGCCGACCCACATATCCGTCTACCATATCCTGGTGGATCCAGTGTGCAAAACCTGCTCTTCGAAAAACTTTAATCCGGTATGGCAAAGATGTTGTCGCTTGGAGGAAGAGCACTATGGACTTTTACTACAGGATCCTACGAGAATGCTCCACGATGCCAGCCTCCCCTGAGCGTCATACAAGGATGAACCAAGCTAAGGCCCAAATCTCCAATCTCATGCGACGGCATTTGGAAGGAGCGATAGTACGATCTCGTACTGCTGATCGCATGCCTCATGAACATCCGTCGATGTACCATATCATCCAAGAATGACAAAATCGACGCCGAAAATTGATTCACGTCCTAACGGATCAAGAAGGGCGTCGCTACGTAACCCAATCTGCAATAGGGAATGTGCTTCACGCCCACTACCGGCAGTTCTACGCCGCAATTCCACATTCCCCAGAGTTGATCGAGGAAGTCTCACAGCTCAACTTCGGTGGTATCCCAGGAGATGCGGCGATTGACTTGATGTCAGAGGTGACTGATCAGGAAGTCCGCGATGCGATCCGGGCAGGAACCATCAATCGCTCCCCAGGACCCGACGGTCTTCCCCTCGAATTTTATCGCACCTTCCGTGATTTGTTAGAGTCCACCTTCACCTCCATCTGTCGGGAACTGATGTCTCCGGAAGTACCTGTGCCGGACGCTTTCATGGAAGGAATTATTATTCCTGTACATAAACCGCACGGTGGCAACAATATCAGTGATTATCGGCCCCTCACCCTCCTTAACAGTGATACGAAAATCTTCACTCGCCTTTTGGCAGCACGACTTAAAAACGTTGCCCGATACGTTGTGTCGCCAGACCAAGCATCTTTGGGAGGAAATGATAATATTCGCACGGCTTTTTGCCGCTACAGGGTTATGATCGCCGTTACCCAGGCACAACGACTCTCTGGGGCACTTGCGTCTTTGGACTTTAGTCAAGCTTTTGATAGGGTTGACCATTCGTTCCTTACGGCCGTTCTCCACCATATGGGTTTCCCAGTCGTCGTTATCACGGTAGTGATGCGCCTTCTGCGGGGTGCCTCATCCAGGATTATGTACAATGGCAGACTCACTCCACCGATAATAATAGGTCGATCCGTACGTCAAGGTTGCCCTCTATCAGCAACTTTGTACGCCTTTTCCTTGGAATCCTTGCTATGTGGACTAAGACAACGTTTGGTAGGGTTGTCCATAGATCGCTACCGATTCTGTTTCACGGCCTATGCTGACGATGTAGTCATCTGCTTACGTAATGCCGACGAGGTTCGAGCTGTTTTGACGTGGGTAGCGACTTATGGTGAGGCGTCGGGTAGCTCTTTAAACGTACGCAAGTCACAAGTTATGTTCATTGGCACGGGACTTCCCGTGGAGTGCGTTACACCTCTCACCACCGTTGATACCATTCGTTGTTTGGGAATAGATTTTTCATCTGATCTCCGGCGTTCAGCCACCATCAACTGCCCACGCCTCCTTTTAATGATCAGAGCAGGTCTTATGGACCATCGCCTTCGATCCCTAGATATTCTCCAACGAGCTCGATATGTCAATACATATATCGCATCCCGAGTTCCCCATGTAGCACAAGTTCTACCTTTCCCGCTTACTGTGGCACGTCGCTTGTTGGCAGCGATGGCATCTTTCGTCAGCTCTGGGATGTTGTTCAAAGTTAACTATGCAACCCTTACTCTTCCCCGTGAACGAGGAGGGATAGGTCTGTTTCACGCGCCGGATAGAGCTCGCGCCCTATTTGTCAGCTCCCAGATGACGGTATGGACACGTTGCCCAACGAGCCTCACTGCTCTCCTCCTGTCTGCATACTCGCCGGTCTCACTGTCAGCCCCAGTGATGATCTCAGATGTTCCGGCCCAGTTCCATTATATACGGTACTTCTTTCTGGAACTCAGTTATCTACGCCTCGCCTTATCAATACAGCTTTTACTCAAGACAAAGGCAGTATACAATGTCCTCCAATTAGGTCGTCCACCTAACCCGATTGAACAAAAGTTCCCCCAGGTTGGCTGGCGTCATGTATGGCGCGCGGTGTTCGCCTGTTACCTTGACACGAATGTTCAATCTGTCTGGTACCTAACTGTCAGTGGTAAGCAAATCAACCAATTTCGCCTTCATCGTATCCACCTCGCCCAATCACCTCTATGCTCCACGTGTGGAGTGCCAGACAATGATGAACATCGATTTGTTTGCGGACCGGCGGCGGAGGTTTGGCTCTTGGTTCGACGTATTGTGGCTTTTCTAACGCGGGAGATTCCGGATCGGATTACTCCCCTTTCATTATTATGTCCGGAACGTGACTATTTTCCTCGGACAAAGACCAATGCTGTGAATTGGATTCGCGGACATGCCATTCACTACATATTTGGACAAACTGTAGACTCTGTACTCGATTTTTGGGCATACCTCAATGACCGTCATTATGTCGTTGTCCGTCACCCAAAATACAGACAATTTTTCTCGAACTTCCTTGGGAGTGCTTTCCACGAGCCGCCTCGCAGCTGGAATGTGTTAAGCCAAGAGAGAAGAAGGTTTCCTGTTTCAACCAATGAACATTTCTGAACAATTGAACGGAACACATCAATTTCGAGTAGACGTGACTCAACATATTACCAGCGGGGCGCAGAAGGCCTTTGATCAGTTACACACACAAAAAAAAATATATATATATTCAGAAAAAGGAAGATTTTGTTTTGTTTGTAAGGATAGCCCTAACCTTGATTTCACATATTTCCCCTGGTATATAGGCAGCTCTCAGGGGTAGGTTTAGTCAGGAGCCAACGCCTGAAGTGGCCTAGATTTTTTTGTTATAAGATGAAATGTGGCGGTGGCACTTGTTTTTTTTTTTAGTTCCATTTTATTAACGGGCTTTCAAAAGAAAGGAAAATGTTTACAAAAAAAAGAAAAAACTCACAAAAAAAGAAAAAAAAGAAAAAATAGGGGTAAAAAAATAAAAAAACTCAATGACGACAAATGTCTTTTACTACATTATGTGTAAAAGTGTTATACGGGATAACGTGTTTATGCCATGTAAAAGGGCTGTTTGGAGTTTACAGCAATGTTTTCTTGACAGTCTGCTTTCGTTTTGTTTGTTTGGAAGTAGTAAACCTATAGAGTACATTTGCAGTTTCATAGAATATACAATCACAACAGGAAAATAAAGAAACAGTTGCATCACGCTTCGGAAAGTAACAGTAGTAATAATAATAATTACTAACAAACAAAATAATAAGATCAATAATGAATATATAACGCTCAACTAGCGAAGCGAAAGCAGACTGCCGAAAGAACATTGCTACAAATCCCGAAAGTCCTTTTACATCAGGAAAATGTTCTCCCATATAACAGTTTTACGCGTGAACAGTTAGAAAAATGTCTCTAGTGGGGTTTGAACGCCGCGCGGGATTAGCCGAGCGGTGTAAGGCGCTGCTGTCATGGACTGTGCGGCTGATCCCGGCATGGGATATGTGTGTTTGTCCTTAGGATAATTTAGGTTAAGTAGTGTGTAAGCTTACGGACTGATGACCTTAGCAGTTAAGTCCCATAGGATTTCACACACATTTGAACATTTCGGGTTTGAACGATCTACTTTTTCATCCACGCGAGATCTACAATACACTCACATATATGCTTTTCCTGAGCTCCGTGGCACTGGTGATATTTTTAATTGCCGTTTACGCATTATGGGCGGTGTTTTGGTTGATACTACACCGACATACAACGTTTGGTACCGATCTGAGTGTCTGACATCTGGAGGTTCGGGTGTGAGAACTTTGCTTAGCCACACCAACGGTTACTCTGCGGCATTATGTAACTACTCCCCACATCATAAGACATAGCTTTTATATGCGCCAGAAGATGCAACATCAAAGTAGCAAAACCGGTTGTGTGGACCTATAATTGAATTGAACAGATACATCCGGAGAGATCTTTCGAACTTTTCATTGTGTTTTATATTTGATAATTTTAACACCTGTATTAAAAAATTCCTGTTTAATGTACCAATTGTCAATTAATCATGAATGTCGTTTACTTAAAGTGATATGAAGCTCTATAATAGTGTATTTCCCTGCAGATACAGCGCTGGTGGCAGCGTTTGTGGCACTTGCAGTCACGTGCGTGGCTGGTCGTAGCGTCCCGCGGGACGTCCCCGACTGCCCGCCTCCACAGCCAGGCGTGTCGCTCAACATCACGTTCTACCCCAACGACGAGGACTGCAACAAGTACTGGGAGTGCGACAACGGGAACCTCTACAACGGCACCTGCCCCGAGGGCCTCGTATGGAACCCTAACGTCGACTCCTGCGACTTCCCTTTCAATTACAACTGCACCAGCGGCAAGGAGGCTGCGACCGGTTCCCAGCAGGCAGAAGACGCGGTGAGCGCCGAGTCCGCCGGCGTCACCTGCCCGGCGCCGAACGCCGACGGCAGCCACAGCGTCGCCTTCATCCCACACGAGGACGACTGCGACAAGTACTGGAGGTGCGACAACGGTTTGTTGTTCGCAGAGGAGTGCCCGGAGGGCCAGGTGTGGGTGGACAAGATGAAGACCTGTGACTGGGAGCTCATGTATCCCTGTGAGAAAATTCCCAAATCTGAGCGCTGGTGGTCCTGGGTAGCTGTCAAGAGGCGTACGATCCGGATACCTGAACCTGTCAAGAAGTTAGCCGAACTCAAACGCAGTCACGCGCCAGCCTCGTAATCTTAGGCTGTTTAAACGAACAACAGTCTCCAGCTTATAAACTGGCGCTATATTTTTGTTGCTTAATATATAATTTTTCTGTACAGAAAAGCTAAAAAAATAAATTTCGTTATTTAAACTTTACTAGTATTGTCTTTTGTAATGTCGATGATGCTAATCTGTTTTCTTGTACGAAGTGTCATGCCCCGTAATGATGGTGGCCTCTGTTACGTTCGGCAGTAAGTACTTCACGGCCAGCCTTGTTCCGTTGCAGATGTAACAACGGTAAATCAATAAATAAGAGTTAACAATAATGTCACTGTCAAATTTCCGAGTTCGTCCCCCGTTATATTGAAGTCCGATAGTACTATCTCCAAGACGGATATTGCTGCTTTAATTTATTCTAGCGATATGAATTACTGTCACTTTACCATTTCGTTTGTTAGGCATTTGATTTTTTATTAATTTTCTTAATTGTTTCATCTTAATGTAGAAATTTGAAGTAAATCGGCCAATAACATTCACGAAAATCGCTCAAATACCTTTCGAGATGCTTGGTAACAACGTTTCTCATATATATGTTAAAAGCCAGATTACGAAATCTTATGTAGACAGGACCTTCCTCTTGTCTTGGAGGTAAGGAATGCAAAACTTCATCAAGATCGGAATAAAACTGTAGATTTTTATGAATTAAAATCAAGCAAACGGACACTTTTACACACACACACACACACACACACACACACACACACACACACACACAGTGTGTGTGTGTCCTTCTGTGTGTATGCTGAAGAGCCAAGGAAACAGGTACACTTGCCTAATATCGTGTATGTCCCCCACGAGCAGGCAGAAGTGCCGCAACACGACGTGGCATCGACTCGACTAATGTCTGAAGTAGTGCTGGAGGAAACTGACGCCATGAATCCTGCAGGACTTTTCATAAATCTGTAAAAGTACGAGCGGGTGGAGATCTCTTCTGAACAGCACGTTGCAAGGTATCCCAGATATGCTCAATAATGTTCACGCCTGGGGTGTTTGGTGGTCAGCGTAAGTATTTGAACTAAGAAGAGTGTTCCTGGAACCACTCTGTAGCAATTCTGGACATGTAGGGTGTCGCATTGTCCTGATGGAATTTCCCGACTCCGTCGGAATGTACAAAGGACTTGAATGGATGCAGGTGACCAGACAGGGTGCTTACGTACGTGATACCTGTCAGAGTCGTATCTAGACGTATCAGGGGTCCTATATCACTCTAACTACACACGCCCCGCACCATTACAGAGCCTCCACCAGCTTGAAGAGAAGGGTCCATGGATTCATGAGGTTATCTCCATACACGTGCACTTCCATCCGCTCAATACAATTTGAAACGAGACTCGGCCGATCAGGAAATGTTTGCAGTCATCAAAAGTCCAATGTTGGTGTTGACGAGTCCAGGAGAGGCGTAAAGCATTGTGTCGAGCATCATCAAGGATACACGAGTGGACCTTCGGCTACGAAAGCCCATATTGAGGATGTTTCGCTGAATGGTTCGAACGCTGACGCTTTTTGATGGTCCAGCACTGAAATCTGCAGCATTCTGAGGAAGGGTTGCACGTCTGTCACATTGAACGATCCTCTTCAGTCGTCGTTGGTCCCGTTCTTGCAGGATTTTTCCGGCCGCAGCGAGGTTGGAAAGTTGATGATTTACCGGATTCATGCTACTCACGGTACAGTCGCGAAATGGCTAATTCATCGCTACATCTGAGATGCTGTGTCCCATCTCTCGCGCTCCGACTGTAACACTATGTTCAAACTCATTTAAATCTTGATAACCGGCCATTGTAGCAGCAGTGAGCAATCTAACAACTGCGCCAGACTCAACTGCTCCAGATACTTGTCGTCTTGTATAGGCATTGCCGACCGCAGCGCCGTATTCTGCCTGTTTACATATCTCAGTATTTGAATACGCATGCCTACGACAGTTTCTTTCGCGCTTCATTGTTGATCAGGTGAAGTGTATGCCAGAGTCACTTTCTCAGAGAACGATTCAGTAGATAACTCACTGAAAATTGATAGATAAATTTAAATAAAAAAGAAGGCTATAAAAATTTAATGAGACAAAAAACGTTTCCAACTTTATGCCGGTTAAATATGAATTCCACTGACATAATTTCGGAGATGGTTCAAATATTGCGGGCTTTCAAATAAAAATGAATGTGACCCACGACTACGTACCCTCAGACTCAGAGTTGAAATAGTTAAAGTTTTGGCTGGTTCCGCTGTCTAGGAGTTGGGATACGTAATTGTCACATTATAAGCCAAATACTGCTGAGTCTACAATATCTAATATGAGTATACACATGAATCGAATGGTCGAAGGTTCCTATCACTCGGCAAATGTGAATTTTGATACAGGATGATTCCGTGATGGTGGAATAATCTTTCAGTGATTGTGGCGAAGGGTAAATGTGTAAATTTTAGGTCAGGGATCCTGGTTCGGAAACGAATGATTTGAAAGTTATTTGCGAAGACCTCTTCGAACGACACCTGTTATATTAGAATGAGTACGACGGAACTTCGAGCGATATTGCATGCATTGAATCCGGAGGATCCCAATTTGAACAACTGTTGTAATTGTAACAGTTTTTGCAGGTAAATAGAATTCATTGTAACAGTTCTGTAGACATAGCATTCCTGGTCTCTCTGAGATGGTTACATCTGCAGTTAGCAGTCCATAAACAGGAGAAAGTATCTAAAGGTATTCAGGAGAATTCAACGGGAATTTTACAGGTAATGCTCATAATTTTTAGGTTAGAATCCTCACTTCGAGCGCAGTGCGAAGCTATGGCGTATTTTCGCTTGCAACTTTCGACTGGGTAGTTTCCCGATCAGTGTCCCGTACTTCAGATGGGCACATTTACCCTTCCCGATCGTTGCTGAAGGTTTGCAATATTATGAAGGAATAACCCTGTATTTTCTGAGTATTTTGATCTAAGGGACCTGTGGTATCATAGGTCTCGTTATAGTGTACAAATGTAATTAAGGTTCTTTCAGTTCGTTACCCTACTCCGTTTTTGCCTGCGAAAATACCTTGACAACTCTGAGGAAACCTATGATAAGCAATAAACAACAAGTATAACACGAGACAAAGAGTAATGCAAAAACCATGAAAAGCAAATTACTGTGATGTTGATGCTGTGTCATCGGGAACAGCTCAGCGTAGTGCCGTTGGCACTTTCCTCCTTTGCAGTCAGTGAACGCACACGCGAGGTGCGTATCAGAAAATCTGTTTGTACTTCTGTGTATGGTTGTTAATGCATAACCAACGCTGTTAGAAAAAACAAATCTGAAAGAGTAGCTAATTGAAATTAATCTATGCTTGAGATAGAAGAATAAAGCCGGCATAACTGGTGTAAACAGCAAGTATCGCGAGCAACTGGAAAAAGATACACAGCGTCTTCTCTTTATTCCCTCGTCGTGTCTCTTCTTTGTCATAAGAGCTTTCTCTTTCATGTTGAGGTAAGCATCAAGAATTTCTTCTTCCCATGAAATCCTATTTCGGGGTATCTTCGGTAATGCTTGCACCCATTCATTATTTTCCTCAGTATTTAACAGTAATTATTCCGGAGTATAACCAGTAGTTGTATGCCGTAGGTTACTTATTATTGTTGTTGTGAAGTCTTCCAACAGATCAGTACACCTGTTTTGCTTCGTTGAGCAGTAGATTCCATGAAACGATGTAACTCTCTAAGTGCACTCCCGATGGGACTCGCTCCGGGATTGTAACAAGATTTTTGACGTGTGTAATATTTGCTTCCCGTAAAGCCTTCTTCGAAATATAACACGTGGAAATTGTTACATTGTCTGTTAGAATTTTTCTTGGCTTCCCAAGAGATGGAATAAAATAAAAAAATAGTTTCTTGATAACAGATTTGCTGGTGCCTGATCGAATTGGGTACAGCACTAAATACTTAGAAAACGTATCCAAAACTCCAACTATGTATTTACTACCTCCTGCCCTCGGAAATGACCAACAGATGTCCGCAGAGATTAGATCTAAGGGCTTATGTGGAATGATGGAGTGCATCTCAACTTATGTACCTCTGTTACAAGGCTTAGTCAGCTGACAAGCTTTGCAATTCTTCAAAACCTGCTGAACTCTTCTCCTGATATTCGGAAAGTAACAATAGCTACCTATCTTGCTTGCACATTTAAGTACGCCGAAATGTTCCCAAGCATAGTGAGTGTGCAGTATGAGCTTTTGCATGTAATCTTCTGGTATACATACTCACTATTTATCTGATGTGTCAGACCTTCTGTAGAACAAAGCATTATCAACTACTTTGAAAAATCTGCGGAGTCTGGCTGACTCTGTTTATTCAGAATTATGATCATCTCATTGCTGGAGGACAGATAGGTTACTATACATGTATAAATACGTGTATAAATAATATCTCCTGGATTCCAAATCTTTCATCAGCAAGATCCTATGTTGCCTCTCCTCATCTTCCACAGTGGTAATGCTCTCCAAACCTTCAGGTAGTCTTCATAAAGCATGTTGCGATCTGGTTATGTTGTCCCTTTATGTACACAACTCTGAAATTGTTGTAAAGCGATCTCCAGGTTGACAGACGAGCGTGAAGTAGTTTGCATTTTTGCAAGAATATGAGAGCTTGATTATCGCAGTACACGGCAATGCGTGCTCCAAACAAGTAATAGTGGAAGTTTCGAAACGCCCACACAACCGCCAGAGCTTCCAATTCTGTGTTTGTGTAGGAGCGCTCGCAACATGATAACACGCGACTTGCGTACGCTATGGGACAGGCGCGGATTATTGATGTCCTTGGGTTGAAACAAACAGCAACCTAAACCAATGTTCGATGAATCAGTTATCAAAACAAACGCCAAAGTCTTATCCAGGTGGTGTGACAATTTTGCATCCGCAAGAGTGTTTTTGATGAGCTGGAATGCAACTTCACGGTCATTTGTCCATCTCCGCGGTACGTTTTTTCGTAGAAGATGGTGCAAGGGCTCTGTATTCATCACCTGTTTGTTAAAAATCGGCATAAAAGAAGGTCGTCATTCCTATGAAAAATTTTAACTGCTTCTGGATTGATGGTTTGGGAAAATTCTTTATGGCGCTCACCTTCGCTGAATCCGGCATTATTCCCTTATTCTCTATTATAAGCCCAACGCAACGGGTACTTTCAGGGGAAAAATAAGATTTCAGCAGGTTAGCTGTCACGCCTACTTTACTAAATGCATTTATGACTCTGGCGAAGAGATTAAAGTGTTCCTCCAAAGAAGACGTAGCAGTGAGAATATCATCGACACAAAGAGTAAGTTGACTACGCAGTTCAGGTCCTAAAACATCATCCAGTGCCTGGATAAACACACCAGAGCTAACATTTAGGCCAAATGGACGAACCTTACAGTGATAGCTTCTCCTTGTATAGACAAATGTTGCGTACTTCCTCGTTTCAGGACTTAGCATTATCTGCCAGTAATAACTTCTGAGATCACAAGTTGAAAAGAATTTCTTTCCATGTAAGTTCTGTAAAACGTCATTGATATTTTCTGGATGATTGCGGACAGGAACTATGACCTTAATTATCTGTATTGCGACCAAAACTGGTCGAACATTGCCCTCTGGTTTAGGAACAACCAATAAAGGACTACAGTATGGGCTTGTGTATGGCTCAATCAACTTCCAATCCAACATTCGTTGCAAATATTCACCGACATTTCGCCGGAGTCGCCAAGGCACAGGATAGAAACTTTGTCAATAAGTACTATGTGGGTACACTTCTAAATTACACACATAGTCTTTCACTATACCCGGTTTTTCAGTAAAGACATCGATATTCTGCTGCAATAAGTCTGCCAATCATTTTCGCCGCCGCCGACTTTTGAGGTACAACATCAGTTAATGTGCATACTTGATAAACATATTCTGCATTTGATATCCGACTCTTCTTGAAACACCTTACAAGTTTAATTGTTGAAACCAGACAATTTCTTCCGTGGCCGCAGTCTTCTCTGATCAAGTCCACACACACATTCTCATCATAAATCTGAAAAGAGGCAGTCCGCAAAGAAGTCGAATTTTACGCCCGTCTCCCGGATACTCTCAATATCCAAAATACAGTCCTCTATTAATTTATTTATTACTAGGAACGTTCATAAAGTCGCTACATTTCCTGTTCTTAATTCAATAAGAGTCTTTACCTTTACCTACTGTGTCCTGGTACCGATTGCTCCTGTAACTTCACAATTACTCACAGGAAAGACTGGTAGTTTCCGGTGTCGTGTCAACCTCTCAGTGCTGCAGACATTGCACCCAGATTTGCACCTGTATCAAGAATTACTTTAATGGTATATGTCGCCGGTGTAGGAACGGTCATACGCTTGATTGTTCAACGCTGGACGTCATGAGTAAGTTCATCTACTAGTCTCTGTCTCGTCATTGCATTGGAAGGTGGCTACTCTCTTGCCAGAGCCCCTTACATCACACCCGACCGATTCTCCGCGGCACGATCCGGTTGTCTTTAGTTTAACGGATGGGTTTTGGGTTGGTCAGTAACATCCATAATCACTGGCGGTTGCTCTCACCAGTCATTTATATTCGGAGATTGCTGGTTAATATTTTGTAGTTGCCATTCCTGCTCATTCCAGTGGAAGTGCTGATTATGGTGGTTATTTTAATTCGTGGTTTGCATCGGGTTCAATCTTCGTTCGTTAGGTTTATTTTTCGCCCAGCAAGGTTGGAACTGCACCGCATTGGCATTCACTCTTTGGCCACCATTTAGCTGTTTGTTGTGCTGAGCTTGGCAGCCTGAGCTCTGCTGCCGTCTACTCCTATTGCCGCTCGGTCCTGGGTGATACGCAAAGTTCTTTTTTTACACTAGTCGACAACCCATTCCCATGATTTGTAGCTCATAAGTCTTGGTTTAACAGGTCGATGGCGTCGACGACAGAAAGTCTGCGGCGTTGTGTTCGGGAGCATACACGAGTTTTTCGCGTATCTCGACCGATAACTTTGCCTTATAATCTTCTAAGTATCCACATGTGGAACTGAAGAATCCCAATATCTACTTTTATTGAGGTACTGGATTATAAACCGCTTTTTTCACTCATTCTTGAATTCCCTTAGACCAATACCTACTCAAGAACGCTGGCTCAAAATCCTCGTAGGTGTCACAGGCTTCCATAATGTCCGTATACCATAAACTACCTTCCTCTTGTACGGAGCCAGCGACAAAAGAAATAATTTCCGCATCAGTCCATGCACGCGGTAAAACACCTCTGAACCCGCGATTGAAAACAACGGCGTTAACAGTTTCCTTTTCCGGTCAGAAGGCTTTGAACTGCCAGGGCTTTAGGAGCTTCTAGTCCATTAACATTTGGGCGTATACATTTTTGGGTGGTACATCGTCGTAAATAGGGTCAGCATCTCATGTGCACTTTTTGTCGCAGGCGGCGGGCTAACCGTTGCTAACGCAGAATTCATCACATTTTGCTTCGGTTCGTCGGAAAATGTGACATGTGTGTCAGAACCATTTGCTCTTATTTCCTTTATTGACTTGAATAACCCTCAATCGATTTGGTTCTATTGTTCTCCACTTCGAGAAGCTTTCACCAAATTGTTGACTTATCACATCACTATCAATCTGGATGCTTGTGAAATCCGCCAGTTGAACGTTTTGCACAGCTTGTTGTAGTTGTTCATTAACCCATTGTGTCACCCTCGCTTCTATAACTGCAAGACAACCTGAGTTAAAAAGTTCCAATTTGGACACAGGAGAATCTACGGTTGCGGTAACATCTTTTACTTCAGTTTGGATTTTAGAGATTTCCTCAGGAACTTTCTCCTCGGACAGCTTAAGATGTGCCATTTCCGTAGCCAGATCACTTAGCTGGATGCTTAAATGATCCACTTTGCATTTCAAAGTCTTAAAATCGTGTTCGGTTGGCAATGAGTCAACCATACCAATAATATCTTGCATAGTTCGCCTGATATTTGCTTCAGTTCGTAGTGCCTCCTGCTGCTTAACGAGGCCATCTTGTTTAGCAGAGAGACTTGCCTGTTCTACTGCTACAATATGAAATATAGTGGAATTTTTGCCTTGGTTTGCTGACCTTGATTCTTGTGAGGAAGCTATCCTAGACTGTTCACTTCCCACAGATTGCACTTTAGAAGACATCGATTGTTGAATTGCAGTTGTCTGCACCGCTTGGGATATCCTAAGTAAAAGATCTTTAATGTTAAACTCCTCAGTCCAAACTGAGGTCATTAATGGTACTGAACTATCAGTGAAAAGGACGTCCTCTACTGATTGAATGTTGTCCAGTGTATTCTGTTCCCATTCCACTCTCGGATGGGCGCATGTCCTAAGCATAAATTACTAAACAAAAAAAAAACAAAAAACCTTCACAGGACCCACTTAGTTTCAAAATACACATATAAAATCAGTACAAATCTACACATGAATTTTTTTAAAAATATACGTCTATAAGTAACAGAAATAGGAAGACGTTACAGATAAGGACATTATTAGATTCCAGACAGGTTAACTTGCTGTTGCCTGCCTGCAGCCTGGACATTCAGGTGATCTATTGAGATGAACCGCACAGCATCAGTCTACCACCTCCTCTGTCTCCGTTGTGGTCTAGAAGAAGGATAGGGTACGCAAGACAGAAACACACGTTATAGTACACTTCTACCAATAGCATACATATATGGAAATGAGACAAAATCCTAACAAGTTCCCTAATTATGCAAGCAGTCCTGTCAATTGGTTGTCACTCTAAAATGAACTGCTACGTCGATCAAAAAATTTAATTAAATAGCTAACTAGACCTTTGACTTCGACAGAGATAAGACAGGTACTGCGCTTAAACTCTGTTTTGATTTTTTGCCTAGATGCATAGATTTTAAAATTTTGACCAGTCTAATATAAAAATCTGTGAAAAAATTTGCCTATGGATGAATATGCATACTTCGAGGCTGCTGTAAGGAGAGAACGGCTTAGGTACAGGATGGTTTGGCGGTCGGAGGTTTCTGTTTCTCCGGTTCTCAAAGAACGACACGAAAAGTCGGAGAAAACAGCTACAACTCGCGATGGGTAGCTAAAGTATTCACAATCCCAGTAAGATTTTGTAGAAACACTTTCAGAATGAGAAGGTTGAACAACAGTGGGAGTGTGATAGCTTCTGACTAACAAACTGGTTGCTCAGGGAACGTCTTGAACACACTAGCTGACGGCGAACTATTGCGCGTCGTTTGGACCGTGATAGTAGCAGATTCGCCCAGCATTTTCAATTTGCGAAGAAATCACTATGCACTGTATCGCTAAAAACATTAATAGTTTTTTGAAGGTCCGGGGTTCCAGCATCGCATAAAAGTTCGTAGACGATCTTCTTTCTCGTAAGACAATTTTTTTTATTCTTGATAATTGCGATTACAAGTTGTATCTCCTTTACACTTTAAATTACGTCTACATGCAAGCCTATCTGACCTCAAAAGAACACAATGTCCAATCGGCATTCCTTATCTCCAACAATTACAAAAAGTGTAGACGCTTTTTTTTCCACAGCAGAGAGCGTTGTCGTCTCAATTACGGTAGCGCATAACTGCTGGTACTCAGCCGGAATATTACAATAATATTACATTACGTAGCGACATTACAAGACGATGCGGCGACAAATCACCAAATACACACATCGAAAAAAGTTTTGTATCACCTCGGTGCCGAGAGTTCCGGAACCTGCAGCCTACAGAAAATTGGAATATAGATAAACATCATTTACGCCCTTTTTCTTGTTAATGAAAACCACACATTGCGTGTTGTACCACCATACAACGACACCTTCAGAAGCTGTGGTCCAGACCGCTGTACACACTGGCACCCCTAACACCCAGTAGCAAGTCCTCTTTCATTGATGCAAGCCTGTATTCGTCGTGATATACTATACACAAGTTCATCAAGGCACCGTTGGCCCAGATTGTCCCACTCCTCAATGGCGATTCGGCGTAGATCGCTCAGAGTCCTTCGTGGGCCACCTCGCCCGTAAATAGCCCTTTTCAATCTATACCAGGCATGTTCGATAGCCGTGCTGGCCACTCAAATCGAGCGATGTCGTTATCGTGAAGGAAGTCATACACAAGATGTGCATGATGGGGGCGCGAATTGTCGTCCATGAAGACGAATACCTCGCCAATATGCTGCCGATATGTGGCACTATCGGTCGGAGGATGGAATTCACGTATCGTCCAGCCGTTACGGCGCCTTCCATGACCACCAGCGGCGTACGTCGGCCCCACATAATGCCACCCCAAAACAGCAGGGAACCCCCACCTTGCTGGACTCGATGGACAGTGAGTCTAAGGCGTTCAGCCCGACCGGGTTGCTTCCAAAGACGTCACGGACGACTGTCTGGTTGAAGGCATATGTGACACTCATCGGTGAAGACAACTTGATGCCAATCGTGAACGGTCCATTCGGCATGCTGTTGGGCCCATCTGCAGCGCGCTGCATGGTGACGTGCTTGCAAAGATGGACCTCGCCATTGATGTCAGGAGTGAAGTTGCGTATCATGCAGCCTATTGCGTACAGTTGGAATCGTAACACGACGTCCTGCGGCTGCACGAAAATCATTCAACATGGTGGTGTTGCTGTCAGAGTTCCTTCGAGCCATAATCCGTAGGTATCGGTCATCCACTGCAGTTGTAGCCCTTTGGCGACCTGAGTGAGGAATGTCATCGACAGTTCATGTCGCTCTGTATCTCTTCCATGTCCGAACAACATCGTTTTGGCTCACTCCGAGACGCGTGGACATTTCCCTTGTTGAGAGCCCTTCCTGGCACCAAAGTAACAATGCGGACGCAATCGAACCGTGGTACTGACCGTCTAGGCATGGTTGAACTACAGATAACACGAGCCGTGTACCTCGTTCCTGGTGGAATAACGAACTGATCGGCATTCGGACCCTTTCCAATGGGCGCTGCTCATGCATGGTCATTTACATCTTTGGGCGGGTTTAGTGACGTCTCTGAACAGTCAAAAGAGATTGTGTCTGTTATACAATATCCACAGTCAGCCTCTACCTTCAGGAGTTCTGGGAACCGGGACGATGCAAAACTCTTTTTGATATGTGTAACAGCAACTGTCTTCTGTCGCTACAGACTGCGCGACAGACCAGGCACCAAACTTACACCAAGCATTACAATAGTGGTTGGCGAATGGCGACACGTCAGTTCATCAGCAACCCACGTTCAGATGTTATCACTGGGTGAAATATCTGGAGAACGTACTGCCCAGGGCAACTTTCGAACACACTTTGTGTTGCATTAGATCAAGGCAGCACTGCAAACACTCGGCCTTGCAGCATTTTTCTGAAAGGTGTCGCAGCCACTTCGGAGAAACAGACAGCCATCGGCTTTAAGATCTAAGTAATGTAACGACGGTAACTGAAGTTACCAGCTGTAAATGTAAATGTCGTGCGGTTATGGCCTCCCGTAGCGTAGGCCGTTCGCCTGGTGCAGGTCTTTCGAGTTGACGCCACTTTGGCGACCTGCACGCCGATGGGGATAAAATGATTATGATAATGAGGACAACACAACACTCAGTCCCTCAGCGTAGAAAATCTCCGACCCAGCAGGGAATCGAATGAGGGCCCTTAGGATTAACCTTCTGTCGCGCTGACCACTCAGCTACTGGGGACGGACAGTTACCAGCAAATCAAAACAGAGATGACTGTGTAGTGCTATTAATGTCATCCCAATACCATCAAACCAGAAGGTGGACCCAGTTTGACACCTCAGACTGTCCACACAGGTTCATATCCATCGTGATATTGCCCGCAGATCGGTACTCATTTCAAAAGAGGATTTGGTATCAGTTCTGCGTCCAGTGTAGTCTTCGGGCGAATCGCTGTTGGAAGATACGTCTCTGCTGCGGCATCAAAGGAAGCCACAGCAATGGTCGTCATGGTGACAACCCGTCATGCTCCCGGTATCACAACAATTTCATTGTGGATACAAATAACACCCTTTCCGGTTTCAAAGTATGTGACAGAGGAGTACTATCCTGCACTGCAGAGTGAGCAGTTGTTCGCGCAGGACAGCAGAGGTTCCACACGAATCTATGTCCCTTCAGGATCCCCTGATTTCGTAGTTCCATTACCGTCGTGCCATCCCGATCAACGTGAGGGACGGTATTCCAGATAAATGAACTGCAATCTCAACAGACAATGCTGCAGTCGAATTCCAACTCGTGATGGTAGAGGTTTCTCATTCGTAATCAAGTGTAACACGATCTTCTCACAAACAATCAACGCTCAAATATGATTTGTGAAGAAGAAATCCACTGCGTAATTTTTCCAAATGGCAGAAGATAAAAGGCGTTAGTCCTAGCTACATTGTATGCTTGTGTTAAAATGGGCGTCGTTGGCTCTTTCGAGCAAGTACTGCAATTAATTTTGATTCTATGTTTGGTGCTTTTGTTTTCAAAATGTCGCAATTTTAATGGCCAGCAGTGCAGTAGGGTTTGCTTAAGGAGACAGCGAGATTATTGTCGTATCTATGAGCATTTCTTCGCATCTGACAGGAGACATACACACAGAAATATTTTTGCCGTCAAATTATTGACGCCTTCGAGAAACAGTCGTCATACTGAACATGTTGATGGAGAAAGTGGACATGAGAATTCCATGTTTTTAGAATTTAATGACGCCGTGAATTAGTAAGGCACTTTCAAACTGTCCCGTGACGAGTGGATTCACTTTGTGTGGATTGTCAAGTTGTGGCCGTGAGAGGGTGGATGGCGCTGACACGTGACTGCCGTGAGAGCAGCCGTGGCGGAGGTGATGGCAGGGGTGGTCTGTAGAATGGTCATTAGGTGCATGGAGACGAACGAGCGAATTCTGGGCCGAGCGGAGAACGAGGCTTACAGAAACGGCTGTACTGTCGATCCGCCAGCCGGACATGACTACGGCAGACGCAGGGGGCGGCCACCGTGTGGGCCCAGCAGCGTGGTGCAGAGGGTAATGTCTCTTACCGGCCGGACGAACAGCGGTCCCAGTGGAGGAGGAGATAGGGGCTTCTGCATGTCAAGAGTACTACCTGAGTGCTTTTGCAGCTGGTGGCTGCACACTGCTGGTTGTGTGACTCTGTGAATTGTGTTGTATACGAACTGTGCGTTGGGTACGTTCGCTAGCCAAAAGTTCTTCGTAGACATCCTTGGTTATCGTATGATAAGTTGTGGTTGTTTATTGATAGCCCACAGGAGTGTTCACTGTGAGCATGAGCATGTTAGCATGTTTAATTATATTTACTCTGAGCTGTTTTGTTTAAACTACACCATGGGCGTGATTTCTGAGAATTCATCCTTTTACTTGTTCTAAGTGAATGATCTGTTGTTCGTGTTGTTGTACAATAATTTATTAAGATATAGGCATAGGTAGTTTGGTGTAGAGCTGTGTAGCATTTTGTGGTAGCGGTCTGGTAGTAGTAGTTTAAGGCCAATGTGTAGTTTTGTTTTGAGCCATGGCGCCATTGAGTTAGTAGACTGTTCTGTGTGGCGCCACTGGCTAAAGGGTAGTATCGATTATCCCTCTTGCGGCCCCATTGCAATATCTATAAGGAAGAGTTGGTATCTGTGGGTTGTGTCCTTAGAACGTCTATGCTTGCCGATATATATACGGGGTTAGCTGGCCCGAGGGGGGAGAGGCACGAAGTTTGGGGATTGGCGGTAGCATCGCGAAAAGACGTGGTCACGAGGACCGAACGGGCGAAGACACGAGCTGCACAAGGAGGGGCTGTGCAGAGCGAAGATACCGGAGTACTTCACCGGTATCAGCGTCGGCAAGGAGGAGCAGGCCGACATCCCGTCGGTTGGTTGGAAACGTTCGTGTCGGACGACCGCTCGTGGCGTGGCTGTCCTCTTCTACCTGGCTTTCTTGGGCAACACTCAGTAACCGCTGCGACACACTGTGAATCCATGGAACTGCTTGCTGACAAAGGGGAGTAACATTCTGTAACCCTCGTGGTGGTTTGTGCCTTTGTCTACCTGCATTCCTTATTTTATTTTTTGGTTTTTACCGACCCTCAGAGTTTTACTTGGTGGGCTCTTTGGTCGTAAATATAGAACGTAGTTTTGTACTAAGACAATAGCTATAGTTTCAAAACTTGTCCCTCCATTACATTGCCTTTCCTTTATGGTTTATACCCGATCATCAGCGTTCTAATGAATTAGCTCCTCGTCGTAAACACAGCCGTAACAATTGTACTAAGGCACAGTTTGCCGCCAAACATAGCAGGTGTCTTGTGGTCAGATTTAATTGTTAACCGGTTCAATTCATTGATTATAATTACATTTCTAAGTCATTAGTTGTAATCTGAACAACCTGTTGTACTAACCTGTGCGTTACTGTGTTTGAAAGACCTGGTCGTTATTGGTGTATTTTAGCTGGATCTTGCGGTTCCTCCGAGTGAGTTCTCTTGTAATAAATGTTCACAAGTAATGTTTCAAGACGTTTCTTCAGAGCGGTCTTAATAACTGGCAATTAGTTTAAATTTGAAAATAATAACAGCCAATTGTAACCAGGGCCTTAGTCAAAATAAGATTGTCAAAAGGGACGGGTTAGGATTCAGTCGCACCTGGGTTGCCGATTGCTTATATAGTTTTCATGTGTTGCGGAAGGGCATTTAATAAGGGAGGCTGGATCCAGGGAGGTAGTAAACACCTCTGTTTCACCCGATAACGGGCGGTTTATAGGTCCGGCCGTCTTGTAATCATTGTCATACTGTTTGCTGTATTGATTCCTCTTGCAAAAGCTTATTCATTTTAAGGTGGAAGGTCTAAAATATTTTGCAAATTTGTTCATTTTGTAAGAAAAGAAATAAAAAACAAATTTACGGTTATATACTGTTAAATAAACAGGTTGTGTGAAACGAAAAGTTGATGGGTCCTCAATACCACGATTTCCTTAATTCCAATGAGTCCCACGTCTCATGCTTTATGAGCCTAATTAACTCTAAAAGATGTTTTTCAACATTACATTTTAATGCTGAAGCTGTCGCAGATACTATGAATGATTACGGCTGAGGGTCATCCACTGTGAAATGCTAACGTTGCTGCCCGGTTGTGTATATTAGAGCAAAGGTTGAATTTTAATTCTTTTATTCTTGTCTTAGAACTTAGCGAGGATCATAGCGACCTACAGGAATATTACAATTTATTGAAAGTGTCTCTCTGTTTTTGGAAGCATTTAGATATCTAATAAAATAACTTTAAAATTGAGGTCCACGTCTGTTCAACCACCAGCCAGTACCTCACTCCAGCTACATCGTGTGCTACAAAATGTTACAACTGCTGAGACATGTTTCCTTGGCACTGATCACATGCTTTTCCATGTTTTCATTTCCCCACAATGTGTAGACCATTGGGCTAAACACATAAATGTAAAATTTATGTAGTGATGTTTGGATTAAAATCCTGCCGTTGATACATTCAGCACTGAACTATGTTATTCACAATACAACCTATTTTGCATAAGCTGTTTATACAACTCGAAATAACATCTGACGCAACGACAAACCATATACGGCAACTGCGGTAGCACAGACACAAGATTGCTGTGAACGTTTGTCCTTTACAGCTGCTAGCACTCTTAGATGGTACATCTAAGCAAGCTAACTAACTAACTAAGCCAAAAATATGTCCCTGAAGTAGGCAAGATTCCATCAGAATTATTAAGACCCACGGGAAAGCCATGCATGACAAAACTAGTCCACCATGTGTGAAAGATATTTGAGGATGGCGATAGGCTTCGTATTTGAAGAAGAATGTGAAAACTACTGCTACAAAGAAAGCAAGTGCAGAGAATTGTGTAAATTACCTAATTACCAGTTAAATATGTCATGGTTTCAGAATACTGACTCGAATTGTTTGCAGAAACATAGAAAAATTGGTCGATGCTGGCCTCTGGGAAGAGCAGTTTGGGTTTCTTACAAATGTGGGAATACGTGAAGCAATACTAACCCAACGACTTATCTTTGGTTGAAGAAAGGCAGACCAACGTTTACAACACTTACAGATTTAGAAAAAGCTTTTGACAGTGTTGATGGAATACTACCCTTTGAATTATCGAAGGAAGCAGGGAAAAAGTGCAGGCAGCGACAGTCTGTCTAAAACTTGTACAAAAATAAGATCATTAAAATAGTAGAACGAAATATAGGGGAAGCAGTAGTTCCCAAGGGAGTGGCACAGCGTTGAAAAACTTTCAGCTGTCTTTGTTTGCACAGTACTACTAGTGATGGCCAGAGACCATTTTCAAGCTTATCTGGCGTAAATTGCGCGAATGTTATACCATGATGTAAACGACTACAAGTTGCTGTTGAAGGCCAGTCATGGTCGACAAAACTGTCAGAATTATAATAACTGTACACAGCAGTTGCCATCAAAAGGATTATTCACATCAAAAGTCAAGTTTTGTTACTGACATTCGACTAATGACACTGTGCAAAATAAAAGACAGCTGAGTGTTCTCATCATGAAGTTTAGCGATGTTAGGAAGTCTTTACAGAAGATATATGTCTGGAACGTAGCCTTGTAGGAAGTGAAACTTAGGCGACAAACAGCTCAGGTAAGGGGAAAGGGGAAGCTCTTGAAACGTGCTATTACGGAAGATTGCTGAATATTACATGAGCAAATCGAATAATTAGTGAGAACGTACTGAATCAAATAAGCGGAAAACTGAAACTATTGATCAAAAAAGGCATTAGGTGATAGGAATAATCCCGAGGAATTGTGAATTTAATAGTAGACTGAAGCATTGGGGTTAACAAAAAAAATGGCTCTGAGCACTATGGGACTTAACATCTGTGGTCATCAGTCCCCTACAACTTAGAACTACTTAAACCTAACTAACCTAAGGACATAACACACATCCATGCCCGAGGAAGGATTCGAACCTGCGACCGTAGCAGTCCCTCGGTTCCGGACTGAGCGCCTAGAACCGCTACACCACCGCGGCCGGCTGGGGTTAACAGTTGTCCAGTGAAACCATAGATTTAATAGAATTAGCAGTTTTAAAAGAATGTCGGCTGCAAACGTTATGAACAAATGAAGACACTTGCACAAAATGGCTAGAGCAGAGAGTTCTACCAAACCAGTCTTCGGATAAACAACATCAACAGTCCGTGCACTCCAGCATGCCAGGCTTACCGGAGTACTGGACAGAGTTCCGCTTACCATTCACTGCTATCTTTTGATTCAGTATTACTCTATTTTGGTATTGATGGGAGAGTATCCCTAACTGTTGCCTGTCCAACGCACTCGTCGTTTACTTTAATATCTGATTATTTTTCGCCCTTTGGTGGCATGTCGAGGGCGTGCTGTGCGTTACTCCAATAAGAACTTGTGCATTACTGGATGCAAGTATGAAATGACATTCCGAATAGCTCTACGGTGTTCATCTTCGATGCTAACTATTTGAACACCAGATTTAACTTTGATAGAAGAGATATTTCATAGAGTTCACTTAGTGTATTCTTGCTCTAAGCCTATGCCACAAAGGAATGGTCCAATCCGACATGTCAAAACTCACCTTGAAATTCTTTATGCAGGTCGAATAGAGCGAAAGAAATACACTGTCATAATTTTAGCTGCTAAGCCTTATAGTAAGTATTTTCTTAAAACATTTGAAGTTACTCATTTTTGTCCCATGAAGAACAGTTTATGACAGCGGTTAGCACAGCCCTTGGTGCCTAGCCAGCGATAGCCCGTGTCAAGAGAGCATAGCACTGTGTTGTGCATCTGGAGAGACACAAGTTAATCTAAAGCACCTAAACGATACAAAAAATGTCACGTATGTAATGTTTTGAATAAGAGGCAGTTCGCATCGACAGCTAAATCATTGTATTTCTGGCACAAGAATATCATTCAGGGCCGTGTTTGATGTAACATTACAGACGACTTCCATCATCCATGATTTTTATTTACTGAAATGGAATATTTCTTTCACAAACATCATATTATAACAATTCCTGAAGCACAATCGTTATAATAATATGTAAATAACATATATTTCAATAACAATGTAACAGTTCCTTGCTCATTTCCCTCAGTTGTCATAATAAAGCGAAGTGTCATTTAAATTATGAAAATAAACATTTTCCTTAACCAGACACACCTCACGAAACAAAAATTAATGCTTTCAGAAACGTCACAGGAATTACTGGTTTTATTTAGACAGAATTGCGAAGGAGTAGGAAATGGTCCTTGCCGTTGCTCTGCTTATTGCGCTGCATTCCGAGCAAAATTTGTAAAACATGTCAACGCAAACTGATAACGCACAAATGACTGAATTAAAGACAACTGTTCTCCTGATAACCTAAAATGACAGAGATATCGGAAATTATTGTCCGAAAATTTCCTTAAGAATATCTTCTACGGTCGAAATACTTCTTTATCGAAACTCACATTGGTCTGAATTACAGCATCAGTATCGTATGTCAATTCCAAGAGTCCAACAAAAGCAATGAATTAATTTCTACAACTAGTTATAAACCTTTTCGAATGAAATGTTAAAACATTCTTTCGTATTTTTTCAGATTTTAATTGATCGAATATGAGATTTTTGCTACTAAGCAGTGCTGTTTTTGTTTTTGGTCCTAACACGCCTTGAATTCCCTGAAGACAGATAAAGCTTTGGAAACAGTAATCTATTCGTCATTGTCATTGTTGTATATAAATATGTCACAGCAATATATGACTGCACAAGCCACTGCCTTGTATCGCCTGGAGATGGTGAAGTGCAGTGTGCTTGCAGTTCCCACGAAACCTGACTGACCGGTTTTAGACACAGCTGACGTGTGGTGACAGCAGGCGTCATCTTCACGTCAGTTATGAATTAAAGGCATCTCCTCTACCCTTTTATTTGACGTAAACTTCGTTGCTTTGTGATTTCCTGTACTGTATGATTTCCTGAATCCGCTTAATCTGGTCGAACAAGTTTTGAAACCACCAATGTTCAACTCTGCTGGGTTTCAGAGGGCCAAGTCCCATAAATTTCCATTGCCTCTCACGAGCGGTTTTGCATGGTCGTACCACAAGAAAAATTCTCTAAAAAACTTATTTTCTAGTTATTTATTCACGTTTAGGGATTTATGTTGGTTATTAATGGGGTTAATGCGACTTTACGGCCACCCTGTACAATAAATCTTTCGGATAATTTAGCTTTCAATTTCGCATGTTTCATTTTGGCGTGTATTTGTTATTTCGTATAAGTATTTCTTCCAGTTATAAAGTTCACGGTTAGATTTTACGAAGAAAAACTGGGTTTTCAAACTGCTTATCATTAAGCGTTAAACACAATGAATATTTGTTTAGTTTAATTTACATTATTAACACCTACACTTCCGCGAAAGTAACTGGTAATTATTATGTATCTTAAATGTGTTTCTGATTTGAGTGAACAGAGAAACTGTCAACAAAAAATGAAATTCGCTTTACATAATACAATCGCACGAAATCTTATTGTCTATTTATCGATACGACGTCAACCAAGGATATGCGACTGCCATATTGCGCATGCACAGTCTGCTACAGCACCCGTTAGGGTGTACAATTCTGGAGCCACCTGACGACCTAAGAATTTGCCAATTTTCAACATGTTTGAAACGCTTTCTGTGTGTCTTAGCAGCTAAAATTTAGATAGGATCTCTCCTTCGCTGTATTCTTCCTATATATATATATATATATATATATATATATATATATATATATATATATATATATATATATATATATAAAGAATTCTTGGGATATCTCGATATGTCGGACTGGACCTACCCCTTGTCAGGGTATGCAACATTTAAAAGCAGTCTGTTATCAAGAATATACTGTTTAACCATACTGATCATGTGTGTCTGGGTTGAACGCCAGAGAGAGGCTGTAGCATCCTGTATGGTGTCAGATATCGAAATTGGAGCAGACACTTCTGCTTCAAATTGGAAATTAGGTATCACTAGTATGTTTGGTGGCCAACCCACTACCTCCATTTAGGATAGAGCGATAACATAGGTTTTGAGACTACGCACTTTTGTGTACTTCAGTTTTATTTATTGTTGTCTATTTTGTTTTTATGCTATAGCATCGTGGTAAAAAAGATACTCTTGCGGTTTTGCATAAATACATAGTGCGAGTTATTTATGTTATGTTTGGGACTCCACCTTACTGGGAAAAATAAATAACGTGCCAGGATTGCATAAAAAAGTTGCTGTAGATGATAGTGTGTTGCCTTTATTGTTAACTCCTATTTTTTAATTCACATTGACTTACACCATACAGCACCTCTGAAGACATATACATTTACATTATACCTTTTTCCTTGATACGAAACATAAGTCCTCTTATATTTGAAAATGTAAATTTTGATTTGTTTATTGCAAATGCAATAAATCGTCATTGAAAATATCGTCGTTTCAAGAACACTGTACACACTATATGATAAACAGCACTCGGACACCCGTGTGTAATATGGAATTCACCATAGCTGTCACGAGAAACGGCCCCATCGGTATAATTGAAGGGAAGGGCTATTGTCAGTAAAAGAAGCATTAAACGACTTATTTGGAGTGACGAATCACGCCATACCCTTTGCCAATCCGAATGGGTTTCTGTACGTGCCATCGTGTGTAGTGTCAGTACTGAAAAACAGAGGAAATTTTACGACATGGTGGCGTTTTCGTGATTAGGGAGAGGCAATTTAGAAAATGCTTAATGCGGAGGGATATGAACACATTTTACGGCAGTGTGCGCAGCGAACAGTACAGGGACAGAAAAATAGTTGTTTGTTTCAGCCTGACAATTCGGCCTGTCATAAATCAGCATCTGTGAGGCAATGGTTTATGGAGAATAACGTTCCTGAAAGAGAGAGGCCTGAATCCACTGCAGCGGCTTTGGGATGAATTAGAACGGCAACATCGCTCGATTCCTCAGAGTCTTACATCGTTACTTTCTCTGGCTTCGGCTCTTGAGGAAGAATGAGGTGCTGTTCCTCAAGAGACACTCAAAATATTCCCATCACATTTCAAGCCGTTATGAAAAGAAGTCCGCCGCTCGTGAACTCGCAGTAGCGTTCTCGCTTCCCGAGCACAAGGTACCGAGTTCGATTCCCGGCGGGGTCATGGATTTTCTTCTGCCTCGAGATGACTGGATGTTGTTGTCTCGTCATCATTTACCCCTATTACGGTCGGAGGAAGGCAACGGCAAACCACCTCCATTAGGATCTTACCTAGTACTGCGGTGCGGGTCCCCCGCATCGTTCCTCTACGCTCTGTCAAGCAGCATTGGACTTCATTTCCATTTCCACGAAAGGAAGAGGTGGTCGCACTCCATATTGATGTCGACTAACGGCTGTTTGTACATTTTTTATCATATTCTCAACAAACAGTTTTGTCTGTTTTTCAGAGATTAGCTAAAATAATTATTATGTACTGTACATATAAAGAACTGCGCAAACAGTGATAAAAAGAGCCTCAAAGGGAGTTGCTAAGCTAGGGGAGCTGGCAGATTGCAGCGAGTGGGTCATGTGTGCATATTAGCAAGAGCCTGTTGCGAGGAGGCATACGGAACAGCCTTCGGAGTTCTAACCTCGGATGCCGCCAGGTTATGCAACATAGGATTTGGAGAGCACGTACTTTTGCCGAAATTATTTCAACACAAGTATTACTGGTTGTCTATCGGTAATCATAAGCCCGTTACCACTGCTGTGTATGAGCGACGTGGGTGGGTGGGGTAATACACACATAAAAAAAAATGCCGCGCGGAGTGGCCACGCGGTTGGGGCGTCATGTCACGGACTTTGCGGCCCCTCACGCCGGTGGTTCGAATCCTCACTGGGGCATGGCCTTGTGTGTTGTTCTAAGCATAAGTTAGTTTATTCTAAGTAGCGTGTAGGTTTAGGGACCGATTTCCTAAGCAGTATGGTACCTTAGGAATTCACACACATTGGAACATAAGAAAAAGTTTTTAATCACCCCAGTTCCAAAAAGTCCTGAAGATAGTCCGCATTGTTACTTTGTGCCAGGAAGGGCTCTTACAAGGGAAGTGTACAGGCGTCACGGAGTCAATCAAAGCGATGTTGTTCGGACATGGAGGCGATACAGAGAGACAGGAACTGTCAATGACATGCCTAGCTCAGGCCGCCCAATGGCTACTACTGCAGTGGATGACCGCTACCTACGGATTATGGCTCAGAGGAACCCTGACAGCAACGACAAACTTTTGAATAATGCTTTTCGTGCAGCCTTTGGACGTCGTGCTACGACTCAAACTGTGCACAATAGGATGCATGATGCGCATCTTCTCTCCCGACGTCCATAGCGATGTCCATCTTTGCAACCAATGCACCATGCAGCCCCGTACAGATGGGCCAACAACATGCCGAATGGACGGCTCAGGATTGGCATCACGTCCTCTTCACCGATGAATGTCAAAAGGTTCAAATGGCTCTGAGCACTATGGGACTTAACATCTGAGGTCATCAGTCCCCTAGAACTTAGAACTACTTAAACCTAACTAATCTAATGACATCACACACATCCATGCCTGAGGCAGGATTCGAACCTGCGACCGCAGCGGTCGCGCGGTTCCAGAGTGAAGCGCCTAGAACCTCTCGGCCACACTGGCCGGTCGATGAGTGTCGCATATGCCTTCAACCAGACAATCGTCGGAGACGTATTTGCAGACAACCCGGTCGGGCTGAACGCCTTAGACACACTGTCCACACAGTCCAGCAAGTGCAGCAAGGTGGAAGTACCTTGTTGTTTTGGGATGGCATTATGTGGGGCCGACGTACGCCGCTGGTGGTTAAGGAAGGCGCCGTTACGGCTGTACGATACGTGAATGCCATCCTCCGAACGATAGTGCAACCTTATCAGCAGCTTATTAGCGAGACATTCGTCTTCATGGACGACAATTCGCGCCCCCATCATGAACCCTATGGAACATGCTTGAGATAAATTGAAAAGGGCTGTATATGGACAACGTGACCCACCAACCACTCTGAGCGATCTACGCCGAATCGCCGTTGAAGAGTGGGACAATCTGGGCCAACAGTGCCTTGATGAGCTTGTGGTTAGTATGCCACGACGAATACAGGCATGCATCAATGCAAGAGGACGTACTGCTATGTGTTAGAGGTACCGTTATGTACAGCAATCTGGACCACTACCTCTGAAGGTCTCGCTGTATGGCGGCAGAACATGCAATGTGCGGTTTTCATGAGCAATAAAAAGGACGGAAATGATTTTAATGTTATCTATTCCAAATTTCTCTACAGGTTCCGGAACTCTCGGAAACGAGGTGATGCAAAATTTTTCGATGTTTGTATTTGGATGACAGTGCTAGCAATAGCTTACGACTACCTGCAACTAATCTTTATTACGTTAAGTACTATTTAGTTTTATGTTCGTTCAAACGTGAAACGATAATGTCATTACTAACATGTGTGAAAGTCCCCAATTTTTTCCTTGGCAACAGCGTTGTAACGACATTGCCATGTTTGTTCTTGCATTAGAAATATTAATAGGCCTACTGATGACTTAGTAGTTAAAGTGAATGATAATGGCGGTAATGGTCCTGATTGATGTAAATAAAGTATGTAGATAAGTATTCGTTAACGTACTCTATCGTAAACCAACTCAGTTAATTAAAACTTCCGTAGTCTAGTTTCCAATCGGAAACTAGCTTTTTGTTCTTTTAAAGACGAAATTACACTGAAATTTCGGTGTTCTTAAAACATATAACTATATAAAACAAATATTGAAATTCCAAAGCGATTTATGCGTTGCTTACCTTTAGAAATACGAAGAATGTACGCTAATAATTACTTGATTAGAGCAGCGTATGCCCTCTCGGATTGCTTAATTTAATATCATGCTATGACGTAGTTCAAAGTCATGCAGATCATTATAGCGCTATATAATGTGCTGTAAGAGTCTTATGCCTTGCACTAGGCAAACACAATCACAATCATTTTCAACCATATAAAAGCTCTCTACAACGCGTTACAAGAGTTATAATACGTTTCGGAAGAAGGTAGAGACGTTGCATGCTAACATCTGTGTTTCAGGAGATTCAAACAAGGAAATACTCCATTAAGATAAGAGTCGCTAATCAAACATTACTACATGGATTTCCTCTTAGGTAAGTCACTCGGCGCCTTTCCTCGAATAGTATCTCGATCGTGTTTCTATCCTGTTAAATCTCTACTTAAGATGTGTCGTCAGCTAACATTTTTTACGACACAACCGGCTGTCGTATTTATTATGACACAGCCTCCTATCCGAACAAACAGTGCTGTCACACATAACATGCACTCATAGATTACATGTGTAAGCCTCAGAGCAACGTCTCTCTTGCAGAGAATCAAGTATTTTCGGTCAGTTACTATACTAACACCAAGGCATCATAACAGAACTTCAGAAAGAGATCTCAGCTCAGTGAGCACGAATGTTCTCGTTGAGGTCGACGTCATGAAAGAGCACAAAAGTTACTGCCGTTAATCTCAGAGGCCTTAGCGCATACAGAACTTAAAGTGATTGGAATTTGAATGTCTTCTGATTCATATTTGGTCAGAACACAATGTTACTACTTTTACCTACAATCAGGATAAAATGCTGTAGATAAGCGTTTCTATAACTATTGTGGTAGCAGACCCAATCAGTTAAATTGTAAAATGCCATATCAGTTGAAAAGTAAAGACTAATATTTTTCAGTATCACATCTGTTGCAAAAATGTAATTTTAATGTCTACAGATGGGAGAAACGTGATAATAGGACCAACTTAAAGACTGGTTACAAAATGAAATTTGCAATGAACCTTTTATACATATTCCAGTGCGTTATGGTGAGATGTTACAGCCATCTTATATTGTGATTAATGTTGAAAGACAGTCCTAGGCTACACATTGCTATCAATTGGCTCAAAAGATGACGCGTTTCACGCGGGTAGGGTATCATCACGTTATCCCGTGCGACGAGGGTCATCAGTCATGTGTGGAGTAAGACCACTCTCATATACTGCTAACAGGTCCTCAGAACGAAGTGCCTGTGCAGCTACTATCCTATGACTGATAACACACATCCCACGAGATAACCCGATATGCCCCACCAGGGTGCAACGCGTCATTTTTGAGCCAGTTAAGAGCATTGTGCAATCTAAGACCGTCTTTTAACGTTAATCAGTATTTACTAATTTCAGCTGTAAAAAAATGTTAAACAACGAAAAACTGCAGCAGAAACCATACGAATTAAAAGAAAGTTTTAAGGTTATTGGTGGAAACTTCCTTGAGATTTTTTATTTTGTTCTTATTAGGTATTGTGCAAATGCTTTTTAATGCAAACAGATAGTGAGACGAATTTTAATTCTTTCCTAATTTATTAAAGTATCCCAAAAGTATTATTTTCCTCAATTAATATACATTTTATTGTTCAGTATCTGGATAATACAAAAATGACGAAGGTCTCCTGGACAACACAACTCAATTTTCTACTTGTCTCACTTGACTGGATAACGCACCTCAAACTCAACATTTATGAGATTCCACCAGATATTAACTTTGCCGTAAAATAATGCAAAGGAGGCGTAAGGTATGTAGGACATCAGGTGAATCCTGTAGTGCAGGGATTGACGCAACTCCATCTTGTAAAGCGTAGCTTCATTAATTGTTATATGTTTAACAAAACTAACACCTGTCGGCTAGTGGTAGCGTCTCTGATTAATAATGGCTAAAATGGCTCTGAGCACTATGGGACTCAACTGCTGAGGTCATTAGTCCCCTAGAACTTAGAACTAGTTAAACCTAACTAATCTAAGGACATCACAAACATCCATGCCCGAGGCAGGATTCGAACCTGCGACCGTAGCGGTGTTGCGGTTCCAGACTGCAGCGCCTTTAACCGCACGGTCACTTAGGCCGGCCTCTGATTAGTAATCACAACATCCAACACGCAAGACACGATCCCAGCCAGTGCCTAAATTTAGAACAAAAAACATACACAATGGCAACCCAAGATTACTGGAACAAGCAGTCACCCCCGTTCTATGAATGACTTTGTCGAAGACAGCGGGGAAACGAACAGGTTTTCGCAGCAACCTCTTGCCCTTGGAATAGAATTTTGTCCTAAGAGAATCATCCATGATCAACGATACCAGGATGCAGAAGGCAATGGAAATCAGTTCTTCTGCATCCCGACTGAAACAAAAGGCAGTGGACATCAGTGGACATCAGTAACATGTACGACAGCCAGGATGCAGAAGGCAATGGAAATCAGTTCTTCTGCATCCCGACTGAAACAAAAGGCAGTGGACATCAGTGGACATCAGTAACATGTACGACAGCTCCCGTGGTCTAGGGGTGGGGGTATATGATTAGTAATCAAAACGTCCTCGGTCCCAGAACAGTCTCGCATTAGGATCTCCGTGAGGGGAATGCCAAGGGGAAAGTGGGCGTTGGAAAATATTGCATAACCAAGGAAAGTTGGGCAGTGGAATGTCAGACGCTTGAAATGGGTAGGGAAGGCAATGGAAATCAGTTCTTCTGCATCCCGACTGAAACAAAAGGCAGTGGACATCAGTGGACATCAGTAACATGTACGACAGCCAGGATGCAGAAGGCAATGGAAATCAGTTCTTCTGCATCCCGACTGAAACAAAAGGCAGTGGACATCAGTGGACATCAGTAACATGTACGACAGCTCCCGTGGTCTAGGGGTGGGGGTATATGATTAGTAATCAAAACGTCCTCGGTCCCAGAACAGTCTCGCATTAGGATCTCCGTGAGGGGAATGCCAAGGGGAAAGTGGGCGTTGGAAAATATTGCATAACCAAGGAAAGTTGGGCAGTGGAATGTCAGACGCTTGAAATGGGTAGGGAAGTTGGAAAATCTGAAAAGGGAAATGCAAATGCTCAATCCAGATATAGTAGGGGTCAGTGAAGTGAAATGGAAAGAAGAAAAGGATTTCTGGTCAGAGGAGTATAGGGTAATACTAAAGCAGCAGAAAATGATGTAACGGGAGCAGTATTAGTTAGGAATGTAGGGCAGAGACTGTGTTACTGTGAACAGTTCAGTGATGGGTTTGTTCTTATCAGAATCGACAGCAAACCAACAACGACAACGATAGTTCAGGTATAGATGCCGACGTCGCAAACTGAAGATGAGGAAATAGTGAAAGTGAAAGGTAACTTGTTTGGACTATTTAATTGATTGAGAATGTTGGTAAAATTTAGTGTGCTAACATTTATTTTTTCAAACAAGACATAAATTACACTTAAAAAAGTTATAGATTGAATACACTATACAACTAACAGGTGATTTAATGCTCCACTGGGTGGATTCTGGTTGGCAAAGACAGTTTAACTACGTGGTCAGTGAGTCAAGTACTCTGGCCCAAAAAATATGGATAACACAACCTGAATTGATCTGCCGCTGAGCAGACGTTGATTGATCAAATGGTTCAAATGGCTCTGAGCAGTATGGGACTTAACATCTGAGGTCATCAGTCGCCTAGAACTTAGAACTCCTTACACCTAACTAACCTAAGGACATCACACACGGACATCACACACATCCATGCCCGAGGCAGGATTCACTAAAGTTTCTCTACATATGTGCAGCTGAGAGCAAGTGGCAATTGCGATCTGTACGCCTTGACAATGCCGCAGCGGCAGTATGTTACCCGGTATACTTCGTGCGGTGACGCGACTGGCAGCTGGTGAGATGGGTGCGGCGGAGGAGCTGAGACGCGGAGGCGGCACCTGTGAATAGAATTCGGCCACGAAAGAAATGCAAAAATCTCACGGTCTAGCGATCAGCAAGACGGATAGCAATTTATTCTCTACCAGAGCCCTGAAATCACAGTGGATTTCAGTGCGTGACACATCCGTTCGCTGCTCGTACCAATTTGGCTGACTTACAAGATAGAACACAAGGATACCAAACTTCAAGACTGGTAAACCAAAAACGAATAAGTGTGCCCTCAGCAAACGAGTAGTCCGAGGCGTTTGAAGTCACACTGTCGATAGAGTAAGAACTTCACCACAGGCTCCTCGGTCTAAACTACTCGCAAGTGAAGTCAGTCTCAGGACAGGACTCAAGTACCAACCACACGTGCCAGAGCTTCGACTAGAAGTCCATTACCAGACCAAAGTCCCGAACCCCAGTGCTTCTCACCCCTGCAGAATAAAATTCCGTTTTCCCGCAAAGTGCATGAACGACACCGCCTTCACCCCGTATTGAGCCAATAACAAGGCTCTATAGGCGCTAAATCTAACCTCTCGCACGACAGCACAAACTCATGTCGAATCAGGGCTTGAGTTAAGAATGAACCGCCAATTACTGGCCTTTTTAAGTTTCCATAGGAGGGGGAGAGATGATTTTCTCCAAAGTCGTGTCGCTTCCCACGTCAACAGGGGAACAGATACAATATCAAAGATCTTTATCTAAATCGCCTGTACCTTGCTGCTTGTTAGTCCTAGAAATGAGGTGTAATAATGATTCTATCTCTAAACGTTTCTCAGATGCCCGAGTTTTCTTGTACAACAGAGGCGACCGAGGGAAGTGGTTCACTGGTCTACTTGCACTATTGGTGAACACAAAAACATGTGAATTTTCATTACGCGTGGCTCTGCACACAATGCCCGGTTTACCATTCCGCTGGGTACACGCGCTTCTTTAGACCGTTGCTCTTGTCCAGGCTTCTGCTAGCGCCACAGCAGGTCTCGCGGCATTGTTCTGCTGGAGCCCTGTCTCGACGAGGGACTGCCCTGTCTGCCCCGTAAGCCTGTGGGCCTGACCGGCAGGATTTACTAAGGGATGGGTTCGTCGCCAATTACTTTAACTCCCAACAAGCCGTTTCTACGAGCTAAGAATCATAAAAATACCTCACGCCTTTAGCGCCCTACTAGGCTTCATCATCTGCTCAGGCTTTCTGGAGTCTCGCTCACGGTGCGTGAGGTTTTAATAATCTTTAATAATTTTCTGTTTGCGAAAAATGGGTGGGAGAGTGACTTATCCTCTCTCTAAATTATATGAAGATACTGGAAGTGTAGTACAGCACGTACAGGAAGATGAAAATCTAGTAGTCATGGGGGACTGGAATGCAGCTGTAGGGGAAGGAGGACAAGAAATGCTTACAGGAGAATATGGGGTAGGGGCAGGGAATGAGAGAGGAGAAGGACTAATTCAATTCTGTAATAAATTTCAGGTAGTAATAATGAATATTCTGTTCAAGAGCACAAGAGGAGGAGGTATACTTGTAAAATGCTGGGAGATACGAGAAGATTTCTATTAAATTAAACCATGTTCAGACGGACATTCCGAAATCAGATACTGGATTTAAGAAGTACCCAGGAGCAGATGCAGTCCCAGATCAAGTTGTAGTAGTGGTGAAGAGCGGGCTAAATTTAAGAGGTTAATCAGGAACAATGAATACTCAAAAAAGTGGGATACAGAAGTACTAAGGAATTACGAGATAAGCTTGAAGTTCTGTAAGGCCATAGACACTGCAATAAGGAAAAGATCAGTAGGCAGTACAGCTGAATAGGAATGGACATTTCAAAAATTGCACTCTCAGAATTTGGAAAGAAAAACATAGGTACAGGTGGTGGTGGTGGTGGTGGTTAGTGTTTAACGTCCCGTCGACAACGAGGTCATTAGAGACGGAGCGCATGCTCGGGTTAGGGAAGGATTGGGAAGAAAATCGGCCGTGCCCTTTCAAAGGAACCATCCCGGCATTTGCCTGAAACGATTTAGGGAAATCACGGAAAACCTAAATCAGGATAGCTGGAGACGGGATTGAACCGTCGTCCTCCCGAATGCGAGTCCAGTGTGCCAACCACGGCGCCACCTCGCTCGGTAACATAGGTACAAAGAAGGTAACTGCGAACAAACCATGTTTCTATTTGAGTGATCAGTCTTCTAACTGATTTGATGCGATCCACAAGGAATTCTTACCCTGTGTCAAACTCTTCATCTTAGAGCATCACTGCAACCCACGTCCGCAATTATGTGCTGTATGTATTCCAATCTCTGTCTTCCTCTACAGTTTTTGCCCTCTAGAGCTCCCTCTAGTACCGTGGAATCATCCCCTTATATCTTAAAGGACGACCTATCATCCTGTCCTGTTTCCTTTTCTGTGTTTCCCACATAATCCTTTCCTCTCCGATTTTACTCAGAACTTCTTCATCCATACCTTATCAATCAGCCTAATTTTCAACATTCATCCTGAGCGTAACAGAAGAAATACTTCAGTTGATCGATAAAAGAAGGAAGTAAATAAATGTTCACGGAAATTCAGGAATACAGAAATACAAGTCACTCAGGAACGAAATAATAGGAAATGCAGGGAAGCTAAGACGAGATGGCTGCATGAAAAATGTGAATAAATCGCAAAAGAAATCATAGTGGTAAGGATTGAGCCAGTAAATAGGAAAGTCTAAACAACCTATGGTGAAATTAAAAGCAAGGGAGGTAACATTAAGAGTGCAACGGGAATTCCAGTGTTAAAAGCAGAAGAGAGAGCGGATAGGTGGAAAGAGTACATTGAAGGACTCTATGACGGTGAAGATTTGTCTGATGTGATAGAAGAAGAAACAGGAATCGATTTAGAAGACATGCGGGATTCAGTATTAGAATCAGAATTTAAGATAGCTTTGGAGGACTTAAGAACAAATAAGAGAAAAGGGGTAGATGATATTCCATCAGAATTTCTAAAATCGTTGGAGGAAGTAGCAACAAAATGACTATTCACATTGGTGTGTATAATGTATGAGTCTGGCGACATACCATATGACTTTCAGAAAAATATCATATATATAATTCCGAAGACTCCAAGAGGTGACTAGTGCGAGAACTATCACCCTATCCGCTTAACACCTCATGTATCCAACTTGCTGACGAAACTGATACACACAAGAACGGAAAAGAAAATTGGGGATGTGTTAGATGAATATCAGTTTAGCTTTAGGAATCTTAAAGGCACCACAGTGGCAATTCTGAAGCTGCTGTTGATAATGGAAGGAATACTAAATAAAAATCAAGACATGTTCATAGGATTTGTCGACCTGGAAAAAGCGTTCAGCAATGTAAATTGACGCCAGATGTTCGGAATTCTCAGAAAAATAAGTGTAAGCTATAGGTAGGGACGGATAGTATACAATATGTGCAAGAGTAAATAGGTAATAGCAAGAGTGGACGACCAATAACGAAGTGCTCGGATTAAAGAGGGTGTAAACAAATATGTAGTCTTTTGCTCCTGTTGTTCAATCTGCATATCGAAGAAGCAATGACGGAAAAGAAAGAAAGGTTCAGGAGTGGAATTAAAATTCAAATTGAAAGGGTATCAATGATACAATTTACTGAGGCCATTGCTATCCTAAATGAAAGTGAAGAAAAATTACAGAATCTAGAATGAGATTTTCACTCTGCAGCGGAGTGTGCGCTGATATGAAACTTCCTGGCAGATTAAAACTGTGTGCCGGACCGAGATTCGAACTCGGGACCCGAGTTCATGTCTCGGTCCGGCACACAGTTTTAATCAGCCAGGAAGTTTCAATTACAGAATCTGCTGAAGGACATTAAAAGCAGACTAGCACTGGCCAAAAGAGCATTCCTGGCCAAGAGAAGTCTAGTAGTATCAAATATAGGCCTAAATTTGAGGAAGGAATTTTTGAGAATGTGATTTTGGAGCACAGTATTGTATGGTAGTGAAACGTGGACTGTGCAAAAACAGGAACAGGAGAGAATCGAAGCATTTGAGATGTAGTGCTACAGACGAATGTTGAAAATTAGGTCGACTCACTAGATAAGTAATGAGGCGGTTCCGTTCTGAATTGGAGAGGAAAGAAACACTGGCAAGAAGAAGGGCAGGACGATAGGACATCTGTTAAGACATCGGGGAATGACTACCATGGTACTAGAGCGAGCTCTAGAGGGCAGAAGCTGTAGAGGAAGACAGAGAGTGGAATACATGCAGCAAATAATTGAGGGCGTAGGTTGCAAGTGCTACTCTGAAAAAAGGAGGTTGGCACAGGAGAGGAATTCGTGGTGGTTCGCATCAAACCAGTGAGAAGACTGATGACTCAAAAAAAAGTAGCAAGCGCCGACTAATAAACATAAGGCAACGAGACCCTTTGAACAGTTTTCGCCCTACGCGACACAACAAATATGAATAAATACAAACAGGCACAATTACAAGGTGTCGCAGGACGCACCTTAGATTTAGCGTTCTCCGTGTACAACACTAAAACATACTAAAATATACATCAGTTCCAAACAAAGCGCTCCAAGCATCAAACTTAAGCCGCTCACAAGCTGACTTAAAACCAATACAACGTCGTACTTGTAAGTATTGCTATCTCCGCGACGAAGCAATGTTCTAATAGTAACTGAGAGGCTACCTTTCTCTCACACCACCAAGAAGTGAAAACGCAGGACAAAGCAACGATTAAGAATGCGAAGACGTAATACATCAACTTCCAAAATTTTAATCTTCATTCCTTTCAAGTTCGCCCCGGACACCAAGAGGAATGACTGAAGAAAATAAAACAGTACGATGAATATACAGGTCCAGTTTTAGGTTGATGGTGACAGCAGTGCACTGCCAGGCCCAGAACAACACGTGCCGCAAAATCTGCGTTGAAAGCCACAACATCGGCCATCACAAACTCATTTGTTAGACCTCCAGCTCCACTTCAACGACCCAGCGTAACTCGTTTCTCGCGATCATCATCACATCACTACCTGACAGCCACCTTTCTTTTTAGTGTGGTGATCGACCAGAGATACTGTTTGCCTTCGGAGGAAGATCGACTCTGTGCAAGCTGCCACGGCTTCTATTTTGCACAGTGCTACTAAAGTCCGCGTTGTGTTGTAAGGCGGCCCAATTTTCAGTCGTTCTGCGCATTCCCCTCCACTGGTCACTGGCAGCCAAAAATATTCATTCTCTTTCCGAGTGGCTAGCAGCGAGTTACAGCTAGACAGCGAGAATGTCACTACTACATGCCGCAATGTTGCAGTACTTCGTGACAACCGAATTATTCATTCAACTGTCAGTTTTCTGTTTTTTTTTTTTTTCTTCTAGTAGCTGTATAGGTGTGAATGTATATCTGTAAATGTTCAAGTGTGTTTTAAAACAAAGCCAGGTGACGGCAACAAATGTGAAGTGCTTCACAAGCAGGCGAGGGGGATTATTTACCGTATTTATAACTTTTTCAAACGTGAATTTAAAAGTAGGTCTCCTACTGTTGACAGTTGAAGACACAAGAACGGACTCCAGAACCATGTGGCGTTGGCAAGAGAAATGCAAAGAGAATTGTAAACGAAGGTATCAGAGCTGTAGGAACTGTAGAAAAAGTTGTTTTCGTGTCGACTGGAAAGTATCGAAAACGCAAGGAACCTGTGACACAAATAGATAGTTTGAACAATGATATTTTAAAGTGCTCTATGTGAATGATGAATGCCCGACATCACGAAAATATGTTATAGTTATGGAGAAGAAAAATAACTTTGATGGTAAACGCCTTGGGCAATGCAAAGAATTTTAAAAGACGTTGGCTCCTGATATGTTACGAAGAGTATTTTTAGTTCAAAGAAGTTACATAGGTGCAGCGCAAACTATCCCATATAAAGATTCACGATACAAGAGAAGGAGGTAGTTCAACAGTGTATAGCCTTGATGAAACATGGGCCAGTTTGAATACTTCCAGAAAGATCTGCCGGAAAACGAGTGATGGTACTGGCGGTTTTAAAGTTTTCATAGGAACAGGTTCTCGGCTAATTATTGTGCATGTTCACTCTTCTTCTGGTTTTGTTTCTGAGTGTAAACTTGTACCTACATGTAAGAAAAACCGCAGTGACCACCATATGCAAGTCACGTGAAAGAACGTACAAACTTGACTTCCTTGTACGTGAATGCGGTCTCACAGCTTTGCGTTTACTCATGTTTCACTGCCAGTGTAGCCATATGGAATTAGTTTGGGGAAAGATAAGGCTCTATGGGAGAAAAAAAAAACATTTAAGGTAATATTCTCTGAATCGCTTGTACTTGAGGAAATAGATAACATCCCATCTGCAGCGTGGCCACAGTCTGTGCGGCATGTTGGAAAGCTTAAGAAAGAATAATTTGACAGGGAATTGATGATGGATATAAGCCTCTAATCTATCATTGTAAATTTACAATCATTGTTCTGAAAAAGACTAAAATAGAAATGACGGTGGTATTACGATGTAGATTTTGGAAGAAAGTAATGATATTTCTTAGTTTTAAAGACTCGTGGTTTAAAAAAATGTTTTTGTCAACATATCAGTTGCATACATAATGAGAACTTCCTAGCCTTTTTGATTAGGGTTTTGTATCCTTTGAATTATACAGATTATAATGTTCAATATATTGCCCAAGGAGAAGTTAAGCTTCTCCCACCATGTTGTATGCTCTATTGACATTAGAAAGCAGCTGGATGAATTCGTCAAAAGTCCGATATTGGGGCAGATGTGAAACCCTGTCATTTTCAAAGAACGAACTAGAAGGCCCTAAAATGACAGTAACTGTTACTAGTCGAGATATCTATGGTTTTAGATGTTATCGGTCATCATTCCCCGGAGTTATTCACAGATGATGGCTAATTGTTTGCTTGTTCAGTGGATTACAAATGCAGTCTCTCACTCTAATGTCGAACGAGCCAGTTTACGCTCATAATTCCCCTTAACGGCGAAATATATGACAACTTACTGACCGTTCATATGATATTCTTTTCATTAGTTTTTCCTACCACCAATTCTCTTTTGCACACAGTGGTTTCACCTGACTACAGTCAAGCACATCAGCACACATTTTTAAAAGTTCTATTGTGTCAAGCCAATATAATGATTTAGTTTGTGCTTGAAGTTAATTTTGTTGTGTATTAAGTTTTTACTTATAATGCAGTTCAAATCGCAATAAATGATAATTACTGCAAGCAGTATCAATAATCCTGTCGTTAGGCAATTGTCATTTTGAGACAAATTGTACTTCACGTCTTCAAAAAACTGTGTCAGCTGTTCTCAACTCCCGACATCACGCGGAGTAATTTTGTGGAGTAGTGGGCGCAGCGTCGTCAAGATATAAATTAATATTTTTCTCATGACGACTGATCGAAATTGGTTTTAATATTTATTATTTCCCTCATAGACTTGAATGTATAATACGGTGTTCCGTGGTCGAATGAGCTTGACTGTTGTCTGCAGCAACGCAGTTCGGAAACGTAGACTTTGCCTGCTCTTTACTGATGCGCATGCGCAGTTCTCATCCCTCCACTGCTCTGCCTTTATGCGCGAAAGCGCCGTCTTATGTGACGCGAGCTATAGTTTCGGTGATTGTCCTATTTCAAGCTTAGCAGGCATAAATGGCAGGGACGTTATGCCATGATGTAAACGACTACAAGTTGCTATTGCAGACCAATTATAATAATTGTACAGAGAAATTGTCGCCAGAAAGCGTATTCACATCGAAGGTCGATAAGTTTGAAGACCACAAACCAGCTCATCACTAATTTCTTTTTCGTTGGAGTGTAATCATGGTCCTTCAACCACTAGCAGTAGTGTTCCAGCCCACACTCTCTGCTGCACGCTTAGTATCGAACCGAGTTCCAGTGCTATGCTGCGGGCTGCCTAAAATGGCCTATAGCGCCACAGAGAAAACAGCGCCTCCATTTTGCTCCTTGGTCTCATCAAATGGTTTTTTCATGATCCACAACTTCCTCTCTTTAAACCTCCTCCCCCCAATCAACACCTAAATCCTTCGATCCACTATGGTACTTCGTGAAATTCCAATGTTTGAACGGGCTGGGAAACATCACTCACCAGCAATCAGCTTGTTTGATCCCTTTCATTTTTTGCCTACGACTTTTGCCTTAGTGCCTGGAAGACATAATGACAGACTTTCGTATTTGATTTACGTTTACCGAACAGCTGTCTTACTCCCTGCTCACGGCTGTGAGGCAAATGGTCTATTTCCGCATTGCTGTAAATGGAATTAACTTATCACATAATTGTTACTGTAAACCTCCAACTATTTCCCCTTCAGTGACAGGAATCTATGTTCGTTTTACTAAACTACCTTCAGCATGGGGATAGAATAATCATAATAGTTCTTGCCCCCTTAAATAAAAAATTTCTTTCTGTTCGCTTAGCGACGCCACATAGTGTAAACATTTATAGTTTCTGGTATTTAATCCAAAGAAAACTACGAGACTACCCCAGAAGGTAAGATTTCAAGAATTTTTTGAAATACAAAAAATGAATCGTTTCAATAAAATTTATATGCATTGTAGTATAAGTCTTGTGTTATTATCACCATTTAGCTCAATACATTTTGTCATCCGTGGGATGATTTTCTTGATTCCTGTTCATAGACGTCTTCCGCCACCTTTGTCAACCAGTTCGACACTTAGATTTTCACCTCGTCGTGTGTTCCACGAAGATGTTCCTTCAATTTAGTGAACAGGTGATAATTACTAGGTGCGAGGTCGGAGCTGTGAGAGGGCTGGCTTTAAACATTCCAACCAAACGAAGTCAACATCTCTCGTGTTGCGGGAACGGGGTGCGGACGAGCATTGTCATGAAGGAGACAGACTCTCGTTGTCAGCATTCCGCGAAGTTTATTTTGTATGGCTCTGCCAAGTTTCTTCATGGTCTGACAATATCTTGCAGCATTTATTGTTTCACCTCTTTCCAACACATTAACGAGCAGAACGTATTTTCTGTCCCAAAACACTGACACCATGGCTTTCTTCGCTGTTGGCTGAAGGAGAATGAGTATGGCGCCACTGCACTGATTGTCGTTTGCTCTCTGAAGTATGGTGATAAGCCCAAGTGTAGTCTCCTTTCACTATAGAGGCGAGAAAAGCCTCGCCTAAAGTCTCAAAACGGTCAATAAATTCGGGAGCTCCACTGACCACCACAACTTGTGATAATTTAGTTGATCACATGCTGTTTCATGAGCCAGTTCGTCAAATGTTTGGACAAACTGCATGTAGGTCGTCAATTGTCGAACGGCGATCAGAGAGAAGATGTTCAATTTTCTGCGTAAAATCATGAGTCACAGAAGATGGCCTTCCGCTTCTGCCTTCATCGTGAATATCCGTCCTTCCAGAATTGAAATTCCGTCCCCATTTCGTTACATGTTGCCTTGAAATTGCGTCCTCTCCATAAAATGTAACAATTTCGCGTTGAATCGCAGTGGCGTTTATGTTTTTGCACTTAGGTAACGAATTACAGCTCGCACTTCGCACTTGGCGCGAGCTGGCACGAGAATGCTCGTTTCCAACTTTCGCGTTTTTTAATATCGCATATACGAAAAGAGCCGCGAAATATCTGTTAATATTGCCGTGCTTTGAATTTCTTTATCATCATTACCTTTTAACAAAGCAAAATATATATATTGAGATCTTATTGTTCTGTATCTGGCCTACAATTAAAGGAACGTTTTTTCGTGACTGTAATTCATCCTAAAAATCAACATATCTTCCCTACTTTATAGTTATTGAAAATTGAAATTACTTGGTTATGAACACTTATGTTACAGTTCGTATGATCGTTCAACAACAAAATTTTGCAGTGGATTTTGTTTCTCGGTAAAACACCATTCAATGCCACGACTAGCACAAGAACATGAGACTCTTATTAAAAAAATACGTTTTCACTATAAAGTTTGCCAGACCAGAACGGAGCACAGCAAGATTCCTATTAGATTTTGACGGTACATTAACTTATTTGTACTGTGAGTTATATACTATCAGCAGCCCGCGTCAACCTGCAACACATCATAAAATCTGCTGATCTGCACTGCAAGTCTGGAAGCTAAAAGAAATAATATTATTTTACTGTTACTTTACCGCTTCCTTGCGGTATGATAGACTATATTGGAAGTCGTTTGAATACGCCGCGGCAGCAGCTCTTTCGTTCGCCACGCAGCTCAGCACCACAGATAATATTTATATAACTGAAAAATGTCTCAACAGGATGGGATAATAGGCAAGCATGCTTTAACAATTAATAATGCAAGTTTTCATTTACATAACTCTATTAAAACATTTAAATATTTCAATTGTTACACACCTTTATGAATTCACACGTAATGGCGTACATCTCTTAGTCTCGACAAAAGAATGCTACACTAGCGTTCGCTACTACGACACAGGATATCTTACTCGCTCGACTCCCAGATGAAGAAGACAAAGAAATTGCTATTCGTCACGTATTATATAGTAGTTACTTATTTTAATCTTTGTTCGACATTTATCGTCTGTGGCGGTTTCATTACTCGCCGACGCAGATATTCTCCAAAAAAAATAATAAAAAAATACATAATTTTATACGATAACACAATATGATACATATAATTTTCTCGTTACTACATAATATGTTGTTTTTGTTTCTTTCTAGACGTTACACAACAGTCACCACATCATTAATCGACAAGACACTGTTTTTTGGGAATGCTCATTCCTTCCACTGGCTTCCCCCTATGTGGCAGTGTACCAACTTCCACATGGACATTCCATGCTAAAGCTACGTGCCTCATAACCTTAGTTTCCGGATAACCCTCCTATTACTTATCACTCCTTCTAATGGGTGAGGTAACAGTGAACTTTGTTTTCCTCATTTTACTTTCCAGTTTTGGTATCTCTACCTTCTCCGCTTCATTGACCTCCTCTCATAACATTAAATTCTATCCTGCAAGGATGTCGCAGACAGTAATTCGCTAATGACGATTGCCCGCACAGCGCTATCTTACAACCCGTTTAAAATCTCCCTACCATCTCCAAAAAATGGTTCAAATGGCTCTGAGCACTATGGGACTCAACTGCTGTGGTCATAAGTCCCCTAGAACTTAGAACTACTTAAACCTAACTAACCTAAGGACATCACACACATCCATGCCCGAGGCAGGATTCGAACCTGCGACCGTAGCAGTCGCACGGTTCCGGACTGCGCGCCCTACCATCTCCTTCCTTAACTGAAACAACATTTATCTTGTTTACATAACGCTTAGCCCTATCCTGTAATCTGCACAGCTGCACACTCAAAGGTGTCCCTCGATAAATCTCACACTTGTCGGCTCCTGCAATCTTCGGAATTGTGTGCATAAGTTTTTCCTATACTCAGGTGGTATATCGCCAAACTTCTCCTACACACCAACGTGAATAGTCGTTTTTTTTACCACTTCCTGCAATGATATTCAAAACTGTGATGGAATGTTATCTATCCTTTCATTCTTATTCGATCTTCAAAATCTCTTTTAAATTCTGATTCTAATACTGGACCCCCTACCTCTTCTCTAGCATATCACGGCATCAGACAAGTCTTATTCTTTCCACCAATCCGCTCTCTCCTCTGCATTTAGCGGAGAAATGTCCATTGCACTCTTAATGTTACCAAAATTGCTTTCAATTTCACCAAAGACTCTTTTGAGTTTTCTATATGCTGAATCAGTCCTTTGTACAGTCATTTTTTTATTTCTTTATATTTTTTCTGCTGCCATTTCGCCTTGGTTTCCCTGAATTCATATTTCTTTCATTCAAAAGTTACTTGCCTTTTTGTATTCCTGAATTTCCCTGAATATTTTTGTACTTCCTTTTTTCATCCATTAACTTAAGTATTTTTCTGTTACGCAAGGGTTTCTCGCAACAGTTATCTTCTTTGTACCTATGTTTTTCATTCCAACTTCTGTGATTAACCTTTTCAGATATATCCATTTTTCTTCAACTGTACTGTCTACCGAACTTTTCCTTATTGTTGTATCTACAGCCTCAGAGAACCTCAAGCATATCTCTTCATTCCTTAATATTTCCATATTCCACTTCTTCCCGCATTGATTTTTCCTGACTAGTGTCTTAAACGTCAGCCTAATTTTCATCACAAATAAATTGTGATCTGCTCCAGAGTACACCTTACAGTCTAGTATCTGATTTCGGAGCTGAACTGAAATATTCCCGTATCTCCCAGCCTTTTCCAAGTATACCTGCTCGTCTTGTGTTTCTTAAACGGAGTATTCGCCATTACCGGGATTTATTGGAGAACTCAATTAGTCCTCTACTTTTACCCGTACAAGTGCATTTCAGTCCCCATGACTGTTAGGTTTTCATCTCCCTTTGAATACCGAATTAGCCCTTCAGTATCCTCATATAATTTCTCTATATCTTCATCTTCAGCTTGCTTCGTTAGCATGTATACCTGAAGTATTGTTGTTGGTTTAAAGCCGACTGTTATTGGAACAACCCTGTCACTGAATTGTTCATAGTAATTCACTTTCTGCCTACCTTGCTATCCATAACGAATGCTAGTCCCTTTATACAATTTTATGATACTGTTGATATTACCCTATAGTCATCCTTGTCTGGTTTCCATTTCACTTCACTGACCGCTACTATATGCTGACTGATCCTTGTAATTTCCCTTTTCAGACTTTCTAGCTTCCCTACTACGTTCAAACTTTTGAATGCCCCGACGTGTAAGAAGTTATCTTTTCGCTGGTTATTTAACCTTTTCCCATGATCACCACCCCCTTGGCAGACCCCTCCCGGAGATTCGAATGTGGGGGACTAGACCGGAAACTTTTGCCAATGGAGGGATGATCATCACAGTTTTTCAGTTACAGGTCACATGTCACACTGAGAATTGCTGATCGAGAGTTGTCTTGAAAGGATTTCGTTCGTAATCGACAGCTAATTCAGGTGGAGAGTGGACTTCGTGGAGCTCTGGATGCGATCGGACATAGGTCGGAGCATAGTTGCTTCGTTCCATTGCATGTCTCTCGCTAACAGCTAGCAGTCTCCCATGCCATCCTACATTCTCATGCCGTTGATCATTGCTGATTGTGCACCTATGGGACCAGTTTCCCATTCAAATGGCAAGAGAGTTCCCTGAATCTCTATCCGCTCCTCCACCCCCTGTGACAAAGCCGTTGGCAGAACGACGGTGACTTCTTGTGGCGGGGGTCTTCTGTCGCCATTGCTGACGATGTTTATTCAAAATATAAGCGGTGGTGAGTTTCGAACCCGAGATCGAGGACGTTTTGATTAATAAGCAAACAGGTTACTGTTTTTCTTCTTTATATTTCTTTTCGTGGACATATTTTCTAATCTAAGTGGGTTTAATTTCCAAAAATTAAAGAAACAGAAATCAAATCTACCCCTGCTTGGCACCATCACTTTGACTCTACCACATAAAGAGAAACCAACTATTCCTCTTCAGGCGTTGGCCCTAACTATTCCCAAAAATTCTCCCTTCTCCATAAGTCTGTAATTGTTTTTTCGTTTTTTTTTGTAATTGCATGATTATAATTAGTAAATCTGTGAGAATGAAAATGCTATAAAACAAAATGTTACCGTAAAAATGTGATTCAAAGTGTAAAGTAAAATAGCTTGTATACTGCTTACACTACTTCACTGAAAAGAATCTTTCTTCAGGAAATGGTGCAACTGGAGTTTTCTTGTCCACTGCCACTAGCGTTTTTTATGTCCATCAGTCCCGTCTAAAATATCTACAACAAATTAATGCTTCATCGCTGACGCCTAAATAAATACAGGTTTTCTGGAATCAGCTAATTGCTTTTCTTCGTCGCTGCTTACAATTCAGTCACTCTGTCTTCGATGAGTTCTTACACTGAGCCGGGCACTCCCCAACTAGCGGGAGAATTTCCGAAAACGCTGCGTAAATAAATTGCAAAGAGCGAACGTTACCTCCGTGTGCGTGCAAGAGCGTTGTTAGCGTTTTGCAGATAGCACCAGTAATCAAGTTCCTCTTTCTCCCCTCCTCCAAAGATCGATTGACATTCCTTTGAACCATGTAAGGGCATGATATTTGACGAAGGAAAGTAAGTCAGAAGGGATCGAGGCTCAATCACTTTAGGTGGAACACTTACGTAATGACCTACGATCATCTGTATCAGTCGCCAAACTTCGGCGGCGACACGTACGCAAAGCGATGTTCATCACTGTCCAGGAGGCGACAGTAGGGGCAAGGTGGAGAGCCTGTTAATCCGATAGCGTGGAGCCGGTGTCTCGTCGCTTATTTTTTGTTGGTGACTTGATACCACGTCGCACGCATTGCGGTTGGCTGAAAGTGGTGGTGAATCGTTTCTCACACTCGGGGCTAATTTATAGTTGGTTTCTACCATGTTACGCAGAACTGCCCGCAGAAGGGTGGTGTAGAAATCTTTCGCTTTCGGTGGGCGCGTTGTGGGGAGATCCGACGCCACGTAGCTGTATTTCAGAATGAATGACGATGCGTGGGAAAGCTGTGACGCGACGTGCGCCACCAAAACCGGCGAGACGTGAGACACACATACATCAGGACGACCAATAGACGACCGGTGAGGAAGGTGTGTTGATTGGCCCATTGTTTCCACAAACTGCTCATATAAAGGGCTGCTGTCCGTGATCGGGCATTAACCAGGCCCAGCTCCCCATTGCGTAGCGGGAGGGTGTGTCATGACGTACTTTAAAGATGTATCCTGTGGAGAGGAAATAACCGAGAGCCGCCTGAAGACTGCGACCTGTCGCCGCCGGTAGGACGAAGACCTGTGGCATGTCAGTTTTGATGCCACCTAGAAGTTCAGCTTTTCCACACGTTCCAGCTGACTCATGTCCAGTAGCAGGTTCTGGCGCACCATCACGTGTACAATATGTAATAAACGTCGATAGTTTGCCGCGGCCGTTCCACACACGCTCTTCGTAAACGTGACTCTCGAACTGAGCTAGCGAGGTGTGCGCATCGCTGCCGCTGCCCGCTACGCTTACTCGGCCGCTGTGATCTTGTGAAGATGTTTTTGTGTTGTGGGCGCCACGGGAAGGAAATTGTCTTATCTTGTTCTCACAACGCCTGCAGATTGTCGTGTTCTGCGCCCCACAGCATGGGAAAGAAGTACGCGCAGAGGAAAGCTGCTGCTACGAAGGGTCCTTCGGTTGTGCAACTCACTAAGTCAGCCGACCAAGCAATGAAGTCCCGAGAAGATGAGTCACGGCCTGTCCCCTCCTTTGTACGTCAAGTGCAAAGGCGGGTTGACAGCGCTGTTCGACATTATGACGAATTGCGCCAATAACGAGGTGGTCTACGAGTCTGTCGATACAGACTCCCTGATCTGCGATCAGGCCGCAAACGTGGCCGACCACAGGACGATCAAGTTCGCAGTGGTGACCACATTGTCAACGCGCCGCCAGCACGTGAGAAGGCACCTTCCGTTGGAAGTAATAAGACGACCGAGGCACTCCTAAGGGGGTTACCTTGGTGCTGTGAGGAGGCAGCGGTCCGGGAAGGGCTGCTGCGAGCCGGGTTTGGTAATGCAACCGCAAGGCTGCACAACCGGACCAACAAGAAGAGGGCGCCGCTCTGTGCCGTGACCGTGCAAACGGCCGACGGCGGGAGCGACATCTTCAACTTGCGGAAGCTGCTGGGCTTCCCGGTTACGACAGAAGCTCTCCCGACCGTCACGGACCCCCAGCCCCAGTGCTTCAGGGGACAGGGCGATGGCCATGTCGCGAAGTATTGCAGCAACGCAGCGCGGTGCGTCAAGTGCTCTGGCGAGTACGACAGCCGCGCCTGCGACCGCGGCAGCAGCGTTCTGCCGACTTGCGTCCGGTGTGGCGGCCCGCACGTCGCCAGCTGGAACGGCTGCCCGGCTTTCTCAAGCCGCAACCGTGCCGAAGGCGGCGAGGCGGCCACGGCAGCACCGACGCAGCGGAAGAAGAGAAGACGAAGTCAGAAACCCCCCCTGCGGGTCCGGGGTAAGAATAGGCCCGAGGTATTCCTGCCTGTCGTAAGAGGCGACTAAAAGGAGTTTCAACCGTTTCGGCCTTCCATGTGATGGTCCCCCTTGGGGTTTGACCTCCAATTTTAAAAATTCTACAGAAGTACGAGCCTTTTGGGGAAGGACGCCTTACGTGGTGTTCCACTGGTCCTCAGTGCACTAAGACCTTGGCACTCAGCGTTGTACCGGCGTTGTAACCATACCCATTATTCCTCAAATTGGGTTGTACAAGTTACGCCCATAGTGCGTCCCTATCTGCACCTACGATCATGATGGACTTTCCATGGCACCAGAAATCCAGCACAGTAGCCAGCCCGTTGTGGTGGGGTCATCATGTACCCTCTAGGTTGTAGCCCCCTGACAACACAGGGATCGTACTGCCGATACCTGAGCTGCACCCTCCCCACGTCGGCCAAGGAGTTGATGCCTGTCTCCTTGGGGCATCAGGACTCCCGGCAACGGTCATCCTGCCAGGTGGCCCTTGCTGCGGCTGGGAGGCGCCCGTGGGGAGAGCCCCTGGTCGGAGTGGGTGGTATCGGGGCGGACGTTTCGCAGATGAAACATCAACAGGTATCAGGTCGCTCTGCGGCCGAGTCTTTCAAAAGGAAAGGTACTGTCTCTGGTTCTGCTTCTCCTGCCCTTTCCCCATTGGCCACTCCCTGGGAGGAGGGACAGGCCCGCCGGCTTGGGGCGAAGTACTTCCCCCGCTATTTGGTCTGTTCTCGAACCGATGGGGGGACGTTCGCCACCTCCAAGCCCATGTTCTTTGTTCAGCACATTGAGGACATCTTCGGGGAAATCGAGGCTCTTAGTAAAATGCGTTCGGGGTCCGTTCTTATAAAGACCACCTCCGCCACACAGTCGGCGGCGCTCCAGGCGTGCGACCACCTAGGGGACATCCCAGTGTCCATTGTCCCACATCTGGCACTAAATAGGACGCAGGGGGTCATTTTTCATCGGGACCTCCTGCTGCAATCTAATGAGGAGCTCAGGGCCAACCTGGAGCGCCGAGGCGTGCATTTCGTCCGGTGAGCCCAGCGTGGCCCCAAAGACCGTCGCATCGACACCGGGGACTTTATCCTCGCCTTCGAGGTGGACGCTCTCCCGGAGAAGGTAAAGGTGATGTGCTACCAGTGTGACGTGCGACCTTACGTCCCACTTCCTATGCGCTGTTTTCGGTGTTTGCGCTTTGGGCACATGTCATCACGGTGTGAGGCTGAGCCCCTTTGTGGCGATTGTGGACATCCTCTTCGTGAGGAACATACATGCACCCCACCACCTTGGTGCGTCAATTGTCCTGGCATCCACTCGCCTAGATCCTCTGACTGGCCCGCATATCAGAAGGAGAAGAAGATACAAGAACTCAAAACTTTGGATCGGCTCTCTTATTCTGAGACCAGGAAGAAGTATGACCGCCTCCATCCCGTGCCGTTGACCACTTCGTTTGCCTCAGTTGTGTCCACTCCTTCCGTGGTATCCTCACCCCTATCCTGTCCCCCCTCCGCCTCCTCCCCCCATCCGGGGTCTCTGCCTCTGCCTCCCAAATCCCTCCCTTCCAAATCCTCCTCCCCCGTGGCCCCCACCCCCTCTGCCCCGGGAGCGACCCTTCCTCCTCCTCCTCCTCCTCCTCCTCCTCCCCCCCTGCCGCCTGAGAAGCGATCCTCTTCTCAGGCGTCCATCGGGGAAATGTTCCGGACCTAAGCTTCCGAGGTCCAGCGTTCCAGAACGGACCCCGCGCGTGAGGACCTTCTTCGGGTCCAGCCCACCATCCCTGTGCCTCCTCGGACTTCCAAGAAGGCCTCCAAGAAGAAGTCTCTATCCCCCTCTCCACCCCAGCGCGTTTCGTCTGACGCTCCATCCATGAGTCACTGCTCCTCAGTTTCGCCGGGACGCTCTGCTGCCAGGCGCTCAGCTGGCCTCTCATCGGCAAATGATGCTGCCCCTCCTACACAACCGGGGACAGCAGCCGCAGCTGGCGACGACTCGATGGAACAGGATCCGCCTCCCGCCGGATGTAGCGTTGTTCCCTCGAAACCTGGCCTTCCGCGGCCGTCGAGGTGACCAGCTCTTCCCCTGTCTCGTTCCCCCTCTTTTTTGACTAGCGATGGCCTTGTTACATTGGAACATAAGAGGTATTCGATCTAATCGGGAGGAATTACAACTGCTCCTCCGCCTGCACTGTCCGCTCGTCCTTGGTCTCCAGGAAACCAAGTTGCGCCCGACTGACTGTATTGCCTTTACCCACTATACCTCGGAGCGGTATGACCTCACCCCTGTGGACGGTATCCCAGCTCATGGTGGGGTCATGTTGTTCGTTCGGGACGATGTCTATTACCATCCCATCCCATTGACCACAACACTCCAAGCAATAGCTGTCTGTATTACTCTTTCTGCTTTTACTTTTTCAGTCTGTACTATATACACTCCGTTGTCATCTGCTCTTATTCGGGCTGACATGATGCACCTGATCGTTCAGCTTCCCCCGCCGTTTTTATTGTTTGGCGACTTCAATGCCCATCATCCCCTTTGGGGCTCTCCTGCATCCTGTCAAAGAGGCTCACTCTTGACGGATGTCTTCAACCATCTCAATCTTGTCTGCTTCAATACTGGCGCCCCGACTTTCCTCTCTGACATACCTACTCTCACTTGGACCTCTCGATCTGTTCTACCACTCTTGCCCGTCGGTTCGAGTGGTATGTCCTTTCTGACACCTATTCGAGCGACCACTTCCCCTTTGTCGTTCGTCTCCTGCCCCACACCCCATCCCCACGTCCTTTGAGCTGGAACATACCGAAAGCTGACTGGGGACTTTACTCCTCCCTGGCGACCTTTCCGGACCACGATTTTCTCAGTTGTGACAGTCAGGTCGAATACCTCATGGCTGTTACCATCAATGCTGCCGAACGTTCCATTCCTCGTACTACCTCTTCTTCACGTCGCGTTTCTGTCCCCTGGTGGAACGAGGCTTGTAGAGACGCTATCCGTGCTCGACGACGTGCTTTACGCACCTTTCGCCGCCATCCTACGTTGGCGAATTGTATTGGATACAAACGACTCCGAGCGCAGTGCCGTAGAGTCATCAAAGACAGCAAAAAAGCTTGTTGGGCCTCTTTCACCAGCTCCTTTAACAGTTTTACTCCTTCTTCTGTCGTATGGGGTGGCCTGCGCCGGCTGTCGGGCATTAAGGCCCACTCCTCGGTACCTGGCCTGACGTCAGGTAATAAGGTCCTCGTTGTTCCTGTGGCTGTCTCCAACACCTTCGGCCGGTTTTTCGCGGAGGTTTCAAGCTCCGCCCATTACCACCCTGCCTTCCTTCCCAGGAAAGAGGCAGAAGAGGCTCGGCGACCTTCCTTCCACTCGCTGAATCTGGAAACTTACAATGCCCCCTTTACTATGCGGGAACTCGAACGTGCGCTTTCAGTGTCCTGGTCCTCTGCTCCGGGGTCAGATGCCATTCACGTTCAGATGCTGGCACACCTTTCACCAGCGGGCAAAAGCTTCCTTCTTCGTACCTACAATCGCGTCTGGACCGAAGGCCAGGTCCCCATGCGTTGGCGTGACGCCGTCGTTGTTCCTATACCCAAACCCGGGAAGGATAGACACCTTCCTTCTAGTTACCGCCCCATTTCTCTTACAAGCTGTGTCTGTAAGGTGGTGGAGCGCATGGTTCATGCTCGGTTAGTTTGGATCCTTGAATCTCGACGGCTACTTACCAATGTCCAATGCGGATTTCGTCGCCGCCGCTCCGCTGTTGACCACCTTGTGACCTTGTAGACATTCATCATGAACAACTTTTTGCGAAGGCGCCAAACGGTAGCCATGTTCTTCGATTTGGAGAAGGCTTATGATACCTGTTGGAGAGGAGGTATCCTCCGCACTATGCACAGGTGGGGCCTACGCGGTCGCCTGCCCCTTTTTATTGATTCCTTTTTAATGGATCGAAAGTTTAGGGTACGTGTGGGTTCCGTATTGTCCGACGTCTTCCTCCAGGAGAACGGAGCGCCTCAGGGCTCCGTCTTGAGCGTAGCCCTTTTTGCCATCGCGATCAATCCAATTATGGATTGCATTCCACCTAATGTCTCAGGCTCTCTCTTTGTCGATGACTTCGCGATCTACTGCAGTGCCCAGAGAACATGCCTCCTGGAGCGCTGCCTTCAGCGTTGTCTGGACAGCCTATACTCGTGGAGCGTGGCAAATAGCTTCCGGTTCTCTGAAGAGAAGACGGTTTGTATCAACTTTTGGCGATATAAAGCGTTCCTTCCGCCATCCTTACATCTCGGTCCCGTTGTTCTCCCATTCATGGAAACAACTAAGTTTCTAGGGCTCACATTGGACAGGAAACTGTGTTGGTCTCCGCATGTCTCTTATTTGGCGGCCCATTGTACACGTTCCCTTAATGTCCTCAGAGTTCTTAGTGGTTCATCTTGGGGAGCGGATCGCACTGTCCTGCTTCGCTTGTATCGGTCCATAGTCCGATCGAAGCTGGATTATTGGAGCTTCGTCTACTCGTCTGCTCGGCCATCCCGCTTACGCCGTCTCAACTCCATCCACCATCGGGGGTTACGTCTTGCGACCGGAGCCTTCTACACTAGTCCTGTCGAGAGTCTTTATGCTGAAGCTGCCGAATTACCATTGACCTACCGGCGCGACGTACTGCTGTGTCGGTATGCCTGCCGGCTGTTGTCTATGTCCGACCACCCCTCTTACCTGTCCTTCTTCGCCGATTCTCTCGACCATCAGTACGGGTTGTATGTGTCTGCCCTGCTGCCCCCCAGAGTCCGCTTCCGTCGCCTGCTTCGACAATTGGATTTTGCCCTCCCTACCACCTTCAGAGAGGGTGAGAACCCGACACCACCTTGGCTCCAGGCTCCGGTTCATATTTATCTCGACCTCAGCTCACTCCCGAAGGAGGGTACTCCGGCTGCAGTGTATTGCTCACGGTTTGTCGAACTTCGTGCTCGACTTGCCGGTCACACCTTTATATACACCGATGGCTCCAAAACTGACGATGGTGTCGGCTGTGCGTTTGTCGTCGGGGCCGCCACTTTTAAATACCGGCTCCTCGACCAATGTTCGAGCTTTACGGCCGAGCTTTTTGCTCTCCATCAGGCCGTTCAGTATGCCCGCCGCCACCGCCATTCATCGTATGTACTCTGCTCTGACTCACTCAGTGCTCTTCAGAGCCTTGGAGCTCCCTATCCGGCCCACCCCTTGATTCAACGGATACAGCAGTTCCTCCATTCTTTCGCTGATAATGGTTCTCCTGTCAGCTTTCTGTCGGTTCCCGGACATGTAGGAGTGCCTGGGAATGAGGCTGCGGAAGCTGCAGCCAAGGCTGCAGTCCTCCTGCCTCGGCCAGCCTCCCATTGTGTCCCGTCATCTGACGTTCGTGGGGATGTTTGTAAGAGGCTTGTGCCGTTGTGGTGGGATGCTTGGTCATCCCTCCAAGGAAACGATCTCCGGGCAATAAAACTGCTCCCAACTGCTTGGACAACCTCCTCCCGACCATCTCGGCGAGAGGAGGTCCTTCTGACCAGGTTGCGGATTGGGCATTGCCGGTTTAGCCACCGCTACCTGCTCTCCGGTGACCCAGCCCCGCAGTGCCCTTGTGGTCAGGCATTAACAGTGCGCCATGTTTTATTGTCGTGTCCCCGCTTTAGTCAGTCTCGTGTTGTGCTGTCACTGCCATCTACTTTACCGGATATTTTAGCTGATGACGCTCGAGCAGCTGCTCGTGTTCTGCGTTTTATAACTTTGACTGGCTTGTCCGAAGACATCTAACAATTTTACTTATTTTATCTGCATCTTTGTCAAGCCTTTCTGGTGTCCCCCCCTCCCATTGAGTTTTACTAGATTCCATGTGCTCTAATAACTGTGACTGGGCGCTAATGACCTCAGTAGTTGAGCGCCCTTAAACCCCACCAAAAAAAAAAAAGTAAAAAAGTCAGCAACGACGTAGGGAGCAGAGCAGCCCAGCACCTGAGGGACGACGCGGTAGCAGCTCCACCTGACGGGAGCGGGGACGACCGCCCGGAGGGGGCAGTCGGGATGTAGCTCGCGCCCCCGAGAAGAACTGTGGCCTCGAACTCGGCGCCGCCTTGAAGGAAGCCACTGCAGCCCTCACAGCCGCCATGGCGGCAGAGAGGGCTGCTTTCGCAGCCGCCGTGGCTGCAGAGAAGGAAGAGGCCTTGAGGCAGCTACGTGCAGTCTTAGCCATAGGCCTCCGTGCAGCAGAACCTGCGAACACTCCTGCGACCTCGCTTAAGGACATTCGCGTGCCTGTCTCAGCGGTTGCAACAGCAGCACCGCAGGTGAAAGGTGCAAAGAAGACAACCGCCACCCCAGTGGTATCGGCGGCGACGCCGACCACCGCGGGGAAGGACTCCGCAAGGGACCGACAAGCCAAAGAGACAACCTCCATCGCGGAAGCGCGAGCGAACGGCCTGCATTTCTCCGACGCTGAAGCGGTGCAGCTCACCGAACAAGCGGAGCTGCTCGAGGCTCAGATGCGGCAGAGCTGCGCCATGCAGTAGAGAAGGACGCCGAGCGGCGGCGGGCTGCCGCTGTTCAGCACGACACGGCGCAGTAGAGGGCGTAATGGCAACGCATGCGTTGTCGCACTGAATTCCTTTGTTACAGGGACGAAGCCACAGCAACAGGCCCAGGAGAATCCGCACGAGCTCAGCTGCAGCACCCGGCCTGACCCAGCTATAACGAACACGCAGCGACATAGGTAACGATGCACGATACCTCACACTAACCTTACCTCACCTTGCATGCGCTGTCGCGGGTAGCAAGCCGCTACTGCCCTTACTACACGTCCTACTGTTGTAGAGGTTTTTTCCCTTGGCGCTTGCCTTGGCATTTTTTTTCCTCTGCCCATACAACCGCTACCCTTCTATCGCTTTCGTCCACTTTCCATTTCCTGATGGACCATGTAAATGAGTAATCTTATCCAGACGCATGGATAACATCACAACCCGCATCCTGTGACACCTGATTCAAAAATTAACATGTTATACGGAGGTGACAGTAGAGCTTTTGGTTTGGTCACCACGTTGGTGTGGGCGTGAAGGGGCCCCATCCTTAAAAAAAAATCTTGAACATTTTATTTCAGCAACTGATGTGAAGGGGGCGATAGAACCCTCCCCTAGACGGAGTCCGATATCCAGCGCGGCCGACTTGTTGATGTTAAGAAGACTGCTCGTAGCCTACCCATATCGCTAGATTCTGTTTACTGCGCTGCGGACTTCATCGGCGGAACGAACCAGCAGTAGCAAGTCGTCGGCGTATGCCCTATAGAGGAAGGCGATGTACCGTAGATTGATGTTAGTAGCCTCTGGTTGAGTAGTTCGAACACTATGGCATAAAGGTAAGTATAAAGGGAGCATCCTTGTCGTAGAGACCTCTCGATCGGTACTGGACCCAACGTCCGTCCGTGGACCCGGGTCTGAGAGCTTCCTTCTTCAGGGAGGCGCTGCAGGGTGTTGGTGAGATTTGGAGGAAATCCAATAGGGTCCATCACATGTAGCAGGAAGTTGTGGCGCCCTCTGTCGAAGGCTCGATTGAAATTGAAGGAAACGATCGCCGTTCGTAGGCGGCATTTCGAGGCCATGGCTATTAAGTCCATGCAGTCGCCGTAGCAATATGTATGTGGTCGTCTCCCCCTGCGACGTCGGTCCTGGGGCGACAATCAGTGACGAAGTCTTCTTATTGTGGCCTGACGAGGATCTTCAACATTGTTCATCACTGTAAGTGCCCGATACCCATTGACCGATTGCCGTCATCCTGGCTTGTGTGATGGTTTTAATAATCCTTCTGCTAAGGAAGTCAGCATGGTGCCGTCAGGGGACTTGGGTTCTCAGAACAATGTAGACCAGTGGTCCGGTGACATTGAACTGACAATCCATCGGACCCAAGGTATTTGCTGACCTCACCTTTGCCCAAGGCGTCGTGCACCTCCTCAGACAAGACTTCCCTGACTTCAGTTTCGGCTTAGTGAGAATATAGCGTTGTGTTTTGGGAATTTGTGATGTTCATGCCCCCACCCCCCTCATTAACCATGGACTTTGATGTTTGTGGCGAGGCTTGAGTGCCTCAGCGACACAGATAGCTGTACCGAAGGTGCAACCGAAAAACCACAATGGAGGGGTATCTGTTGAGAGGCCAGACAAATGTGTGGTTCCTGAAGAGGGGCAGCACCGTTTTCAGTAGTTGCAGGAGCAATAGTCTGGATGATTGACTGATCTGTCCTTGTAACACTAAGCAAAACGGCTTGCTGTGTTGGTACTGCGAACGGGTAAAAGCAAGGGGAAACTACAGCCATAATTTTTCCTGAGAGCATGCAGCTTTAATGCCGTCGTCGTTGCCCTGTCAATAGTGCGTGTCATCTGTTGTAATGCTTGTTGTCTACAGCCATTCCTGATAAGGATGACGAAAATAATCCTCCATGGCTTTCACTATGGTTGCTTGTGTCGTACAAGAGCGACCTTCTTACGTAGCAAGGCGTGTGAATAACTGTCGGCCGTGTCGGTGCATGTCCATCACAATGTGGTGCATAGTGGTGACCTTTCCTGCTGTTCGGTCATATCGCCTCTAGCGGACTACGGCGCCTTCTAAGCGGCGCTTCGTCAACGACAATATGTGAGCTTTGATTCGGTGTCGTTCTCGTTGTCTGTCCATTGATGGGAGTAGAGCGTCGAAGTCCCTGTGGGCCGCATAGTGGAAGTCGAGTCCTCAACGATCTGGATAAATGCCTTGCAGACTGCCGGTTTGGCGCCACCGCCCCAAAGTCGACTGGTATCGGGAGTGATGTCGTTCACAGGTGGCTCACGTTGCGGCGACTTGCCGGCGGCAGTTCGGGTCCTGGAGGTGTGTGACCTTCATCTCCCAAAGGCTGGTACTGACACAGAGCGAAGACGTACATAGCGAGCTTCAAAAATCATTACAACCGTAGAAATCAAATATTTTAATTTATTCTGCTCAAAAATTTGTAGATGCAATTCTCATGGAGGCGAATAAATCCTCGGGACCGCAGTTTAACGACCGCTGCTCTAGAAATGTTTATTTATTGTGTTATTATTGTTGTGTCGGTTGTTTGCAGATGAAGCTGTCGTTTATCGACTAATGAAGTCATCAGAAGACCAAAACAAACTGAAAAACGATTTAGAAAAGATATCTGAAGGGTGCGAAAAGTGGCAGTTGACCTTAAATAACGAAAAGTGTTACACGATAAATCAGTCTAATCTAAAAGCCGTAAATTCAACTAAATATTTAAGTATTACAATTACGAACAACTTCAAGGCTAACCGAAGACTGCGTTTTATTGGCAGGACACTTAGAAAATGTAACAGATCCACCAAGGAGACTGCCTACACTACACTTGTCTGTCCTCTTTTAGAAAACTGTTGCGCGGTGTGGGATCCTTACCAGACAGGACTAACGGAGTACATCGAAAAAGTACCAAAAAAATCAGCACGTTTTGTATTATCGCGAAATATGGGAGAGAGTGTCACAGACATGATACACGATTTCGGGTAGAAATCACTAAAAGAAAGGCGTTTTTCGTTGCGACGGAATCTTCTCTCGAAATTCCAATCACCAACTTTCTCCTCCGAATGCGAAAATATTTTGTTGACACTGACCGACATAGGGAGCAACGATCACAAATATAAAATAAGGGAAATCAGAGCTCATACAGAAATATATAGGTGTTCATTCTTTCCGCGCACTATACGACATTGGAATAATAGCGAATTGTGGAGGTGGTTCGATGAACCCTCTGCCAGGCACTTAAATGTGATTTGAAGAGTATCCATGTAGATGTGTATGTATTTACAGTATTAACTTTTCAGACCAAATAAAAGAGGTTTTCTTTGAAGCTGAAATCTTCTGAACAGTTGAAACTTCTCTAAAACTTGGCGTTTAGAACCCTCTGTTTGAATGCTCTTGATGAGTCTTCTGGCGACCCCCAGAAACCGATGCTGCTGCTTATATGTTCCACGCACTACGTCATATATAAATTTCTCTGAAAGCAATCAAAAAATTACGTTAGTGGAGACAACTTTTAACTGCTAGAGCTTTGTCAATTAAGACCTTAGATATCTGCTGGAGATACTTCCGTCAACGCCATGTAAGTTTTATAATTACGTTATGTTTCCCTCAGAATTTTTTACCTGTTCGATATGCGACAGCCGGCCGAGGTGGCCGATCTGTGGCCGAGCGGTTCTAGGCGTTTCAGTCCGGAACCGCGTGACTGCTACGGTCGCAGGTTCGAATGCTATCTCGGGCATGGCATGTGTGTGATGTCCTTAGGTTAGTTAGGTTTAAGTAATTCTAAGTTCTAGGGGAGTGATGACCTTAGATGTTAAGTTCCATAGTGCTCAGAGCCATTTGAACCATTTTTGATACGCGAGAACTCACTTCACTTTTCACATTGTATTGCGTATCTAGTAACTTTTATTTTCAAACTCCTTGCTAGCTTAGCAATGACTAATGCGTAAAAACTTGTTGCTGGATTGATATCGCGAAACATTTATTGTTATTCCACAATACTGTGAAATGGCCGGTAAGACTTGTATTGCAAGAAGCACTAAACTACTTTACTTCATAAATCTCCTGGTGAATACTTGCCTTTGTGTCAGGCGACAAGTATTTATTTAAAAATTGTAGTTGGAATAACTGGCAGGTATCACTGATGAGCGTGAGTTCCAAACAGTCACTTTACAGTTCTGGACCTACGATGCTCATTGTATAATCCTGCTTGCATTGTTCCACCGATGAAGAGGAAAGACATAGCTGAACCGAGAAAGATATAACCTCGGCGAAATCTTTCAGTTCTGCTTTAAAGTATGGAAAATTTGAGCTTTAAATAATAATATCAGAAGGTGATATACAGGATCAGTGTACGCTAGATTCTCGCGGGGTTGGTACGTCGGTCACAGTTGACGGCTCCTCGTTGTTGGTCATATCCTTACTTTTTGACGATCACGGTGAAGGAGATTAACCACCTGCACTTGTTGCTAAATCTTTGCTGCGTGTGTGCGGCTGACCGAGTGACGTTTATAAATCACTCCACACTGTGCCGAACGTGTTCCAATGATTTGTCTAGAGATGCGATTTGTGCTTATAATTTATTCTCAGCATGAGTGGTTCGTGCATAAACAACTCTCGGATGAATTTTTAAGTTGTTCCAAGTGCTCATGTAGCAATCAACCTTGATTTTTTCCGATAATTGTGTCCAACGTTATTCTACTGTTTGATGGATAGAGACTGCGTGTTTTATTTGCAGAAGTAATATCAGCCGCAAGTTTAGCATTAGTTGCATTGCTGGACGCAGTTATTTGCTATTTAATATTCTAAAATAATTTATTTTCGAGTAAGCGAAACCTGAATACTAACGATACCCTGAAATGTTGAAAAAATACACTCCTGGAAATTGAAATAAGAACACCGTGAATTCATTGTCCCAGGAAGGGGAAACTTTATTGACACATTCCTGGGGTCAGATACATCACATGATCACACTGACAGAACCACAGGCACATAGACACAGGCAACAGAGCATGCACAATGTCGGCACTAGTACAGTGTATATCCACCTTTCGGAGCAATGCAGGCTGCTATTCTCCCATGGAGACGATCGTAGAGATGCTGGATGTAGTCCTATGGAACGGCTTGCCATGCCATTTCCACCTGGCGCCTCAGTTGGACCAGCGTTCGTGCTGGACGTGCAGACCGCGTGAGACGACGCTTCATCCAGTCCCAAACATGCTCAATGGGGGACAGATCCGGAGATCTTGCTGGCCAGGGTAGTTGACTTACACCTTCTAGAGCACGTTGGGTGGCACGGGATACATGCGGACGTGCATTGTCCTGTTGGAACAGCAAGTTCCCTTGCCGGTCTAGGAATGGTAGAACGATTGGTTCGATGACGGTTTGGATGTACCGTGCACTAGTCAGTGTCCCCTCGACGATCACCAGTGGTGTACGGCCAGTGTAGGAGATCGCCCCCACACCATGATGCCGGGTGTTGGCCCTGTGTGCCTCGGTCGTATGCAGTCCTGATTGTGGCGCTCACCTGCACGGCACCAAACACGCATACGACCATCATTGGCACCAAGGCAGAAGCGACTCTCATCGCTGAAGACGACACGTCTCCATTCGTCCCTCCATTCACGCCTGTCGCGACACCACTGGAGGCGGGCTGCACGATGTTGGGGCGTGAGCGGAAGACGGCCTGACGGTGTGCGGGACCGTAGCCCAGCTTTATGGAGATGGTTGCGAATGGTCCTCGCCGATACCCCAGGAGCAACAGTGTCCCTAATTTGCTGGGAAGTGGCGGTGCGGTCCCCTACGGCACTGCGTAGGATCCTACGGTCTTGGCGTGCATCCGTGCGTCGCTGCGGTCCGGTCCCAGGTCGACGGGCACGTGCACCTTCCGCCGACCACTGGCGACAACATCGATGTACTGTGGAGACCTCACGCCCCACGTGTTGAGCAATTCGGCGATACGTCCACCCGGCCTCCCGCATGCCCACTATACGCCCTCGCTCAAAGTCCGTCAACTGCACGTACGGTTCACGTCCACGCTGTCGCGGCATGCTACCAGTGTTAAAGACTGCTATGGAGCTCCGTATGCCACGGCAAACTGGCTGACACTGACGGCGGCGGTGCACAAATGCTGCGCAGCTAGCGCCATTCGACGGCCAACACCGCGGTTCCTGGTGTGTCCGCTGTGCCGTGCGCGTGATCATTGCTTGTACAGCCCTCTCGCAGTGTCCGGAGCAAGTATGGTGCGTCTGACACACCGGTGTCAATGTGTTCTTTTTTCCATTTCCAGGAGTGTATATGTTTAAGTTCGTAATCACAACGACTCAGAATTTCGACCACACTCTTAAAGAAAACAAGTGGGATAATGCTTAAATACAAATTAGTCGAAGCAGAACAGAGATACCGAAAAAGATGTAATCGTGGTAATAGAAAGTGCTGAAAAAATGTAACTAGCATTGATTGTAAAATGTAATGGTCAGGACAGTCGGCAGATGTGACACCATCAGTGCTTTCGCTCGACTAGCATTGTCACGATTATATTGCCCTGTTTTGAGTGTTTTATCTCCTCAAACACGCACAGACAATTGGCGCCTCAGTGATATATACACTGAAGAGCCAAAGCAACCGGTACACCTGACTAATGCTAATATCGTGTAGGGCCCTGGAAGCACGCACAGTGCTGCAACACTACGTGGCATTGACTCCAATAATGTCTGAAGTATTGCTAGGTGGAACCGACACTGTGAATAAATCCGTAAGAGTACGAGGGGTTAGAGATCTCTTCGGAAAAGAACATTGCAAGGCTTCCAGTATATGCTCAATAATGTTCATGTCTAGGGAGTTTGGTGGCCAGAGGAAGGGTTTTAACTCAGAAGAGTGTTCCTGGAGCCAATCTGTAGGAATTCTGGACGTGTGAGGGGTCGCACTGTCCTGCTGGAATTGCCCAAGTCCGTCGGAATGCACAATGGACATGAATGGATGCACCTGATCAGACAGGATGCTTAAGTACGTGTCCAGATATATCAGGGGTCTCATATCACTCCAACTGCACACGCCCCGCACCATTATAGAGCTTCCACCAGCTTGAACAGTCCCCTGCTGACGTACAGGGTCCATGGACTGATGAGGCTATCTCCACACCCGTACGCGTCCATCCGCTTGATGCAATTTGAAATGAGACTCGCCCGACGAGGCAACATGTTTCCAGTCATCAACAGTCCAATGTCGGAATTGACGGCCCAGGCGAGGCATAAAGGTTTGTGTCGTGCAATCATCAAGAGCACATGAGTGGGCCTTCGGCTCCGAAAGCCCATATCGATGATGTTTCCTTGAATGGTTCGCACGGTGACACGTGTTGATGGCCCAGCACTGAAATCAGCAGCAATGTGCGCAAGGGTTGCACTTTTGTCACGCTGAACGATTCTCTTCAGTTGTTGTTGGCCCAGTTCTTGCAGGATCTTTGTCCGGCCGCAGTAATGTCGGAGATTTGATATTTTACCGGATTCCTGATAGCCACGGAACACTCGTGCGGGAAAATCCCACTTCATTGCTACCTCGGAGATGCTGTGTCCCATCGTTCGTGCGCCGACTATAACACCACGTTCAATCTTGATGACCCGCCACTGTAGTGGCAGTAACCTAATTCGGTTTCTTTGGCGCTTCAGAGTGTAAATAACCCCAGCTGCTCTCGCGTGTCTGCCTGTTCGGTTAAGCATAGATTGTAATGTGCTCCCCGCCCTCCCCCTCCGAAGCTGTCGGATGGGACGATGCGTGAGTATGTGCAGCATCGCTACCGAGAAGTGCGTTCAGAGTGTCAGTGGCAGGAGGGCGCACCTATGCATTGTGCTGTTCAGGTAGCTGTAAGCTACGATGCGCAACGTCTGCATTATGCAACAAATAGTGTGCGTGTATGGATTAAACGCATTGAAGATTGCATAAGCACTGTATCCATTACTTGGAATCCTTCCATGTGGCACATATCAACAAACACGATGTTGGTCGTAAGCTTTTTCGGATAATGAATATTTTTCCGTAACAAGCTTAATATTCTTCAAATAAATAAGAATCTTTCACCACACACTTTCTAATGTTCTTCGCCTCCATACCAAATGTCGTCGAAACAAGTATTTTTACACACATTTGTGCACATAATTCTCTAGCGAATCTCGTCCTGCAGTTTTGTTTTGATGCAGATCACTGTTTATAACGTCATTATCTCCAGAATTATCTATGGTTCAATGACATAATTTTGTAGGTACATTTATTGGTGTATGTGAACGCTGTCTTCAAAATGTGTCGCGAATGCAGTTAGTAGTAAAGAAGTAATGAATTAAAACATCATGGCTGTTGCGTCACTCTTACCTCATTTTCTTTAAGTCATTAGTCTCTTGATTGGTTTGATAGGATTCACCACGATCCTAAACTGGGCCAACCTTTTCCTCTCAGGTACCATTTGTAAATTGCGTCGTCAATTATTTGCTGCATATTGTCCCATCTCTGTCCTCTACAGTTTTTACCCTCTACAGCTCCCTCAACTGCCATGGAAGTCATTCCCTGATGTCTTAATAGATGACCTGTCAGCCTCTCCTTTCTTCTTGTCAGTGTTTTCCACACGTTCCTTTCCTCATCGATTCTTCGGAGAACCTCTTCATCCGTTACCTTATCAGTTCATCTAATTGTAGACATATCTCTATAGCACCATATCTCAAAGCGTTTAATTCTCTTCCGGTTTTCCACGCTCTGTGTTTCACTGCCATACAATGTTGTGCTCCAAAGGTACATTCTGAGAAAGTTCTTCATAAAATTAAGGGTTCTGTTTGATGATAGCGGACTTCTCTTGGTGAGGCGTGCCTTTTGCCAGCTGCTTTTAATGTCCTCGTTTCTTCGTCCGTCGTTCCGTAATTCCTTAACTTCATCTAGTTCGTGATCACCAATCCTTCTTCGATTTATTCTCCATCCATATTCTGTACTCATTATACTGTTCATCCTGTAACAGGATAGCAATGTTATCATTGAATCTTATCATTCCTATTCTTTCACCTTGAATTTTAATCCATCTCTCTTGAAACTCTTTTATTTTCCTCATTGCTACTTCGATGTATTGATTGGACAGTAGGAACGAAAGACTACATCCACGCCTGTACATATTCTATATTACCCGTCTTTCTGTACAGCTTCTCCTGTTCTTCTGAGGATTTCGAACATCTTGAAATGTTTTTCATTGGAAAACGCTTTCTTGAGGACAACATATCCTATGATAGTGTCTTTATTTTCCTTCAGTATTGCTTCCATTATCAACCGCAACGTCACAATTGCCTCTCCAGTGCCTCTACCTTTTCTAAAGCCGAACTGATTGTCATCTAACAGATCCTCAGTTTCCTTTTCCGTTCTTCTGTATATTATTCTTCTAAGTAACTTGGATGCATGAGCTGTTAAGCTGATTGTGCGGCAATTCTCGCACTTGTAGGCTCTTACTGCATACACAGCGAAAATGTAGTAAGCGATAAACTTGTTTTCTTTCTTTGTTTTGTGGGGGTTATAAGCAAGAAATGTTTCATAACGTTTGAAATTACATGTACAGTTTATTTGAAGTCACTAAGTGCTTTAATTCTCAGGTACTGTGTGAATAAAATCTGCATCGAGCTCTACACTTCATTTTCACCCAAATCACCACCTCTCTAATAAGTAAGTGGTTGTTACCCCCATAGCAATTCTTTCCATACAGCAAGTCATATGTGTACCAAGTTTGGTTATATTGGTCCAGAGATTTCAGAGGACATGCATATCATGCATACCTACGTACGTACAGTACATAGATACATACGTACAGTACATACATACAAACGTTTTTATAATAAGTATGAATATCTTTCTTGTCATGATCCGGTTTTGATGAAATAAAGCGTATACGGTGCATCAATCAATGCTCAAGTTGAAGCCCCGTAAAAATTCGTCTAATAGTTTTTGAGAAGCATGTTCAAACAGACAGACAGATACGACAGCTATACGTTTAATTACTAGTGTACATTGTAGCCAGTATGTCATCACATCCTCCTGTTTCACATAACAGGCAAAGAAATCCGTAGCAGTACACAGGAACCAAAAAACACATTGCCAACCTTATTATTGCGTGAAAATGAAATGGAATATGGTTTAACGTTTTTATATGGTGATACATTGTGAACAGAAAAATTTATTACAGAGATGATAGTGGAGTGGTTATATTTACTTCTACTATAATCTTAATTTTACCTTCCAAAACAACAATTATAAGTAGATAATGACGTTGTATAAATCTTAATATTATGATCCACCTGATGATGAGAATTTTGAATTTCCCCCCAAACCACAATAATGTGGTAACTAACACACAAACTACAGAAATACTAGAAAGATAAGAAGCAAAGTTTCTTTGAAGTAAATTTATTATAACAAGGAAAACTGTAAATTTTATTTGAAAAAATTAACAAAATTAAATTTTGGGACTGAAATTTTAATTGAAGAAGGTAAAGTGCTGTATTGATTATAGCAGTAAGAAAGAAGGTAAAAACTAAGCCTATATCAAGCCATAAGGTGATGGAAGAGCTACAATATCAAGAAACATTATTATTCACTGAGGTTAAACATTGTCTATTAATTGTGACGTTAGAGAGACGGAATTAAATATTGCTTCAATACGGTACAAATGGAAGTTATCAAAAAACTCCACGGCTTCGAGGTGAGCCTACGATTCGTAAATCGTAAACTACGATCGAAAAATATCACGCTATTCTGTGTACCGGAAATACAGAATTTCACTGGAACATAAATGATGGCCAGAAGCCGTTTCTGCTGCGTCTGTACTTTGATATACACATGATGTTATGGGTAGGTATTAACTTTCTTTACATAGTGTACACAACATTGAAGCAGTAAAATTAATATGTTAAAACGGGTGAAAGTGACGAATGTATAGCTGAATGCAATCTTGTTAATTCACTACAGTCATATTTGTAAATACATATATCATGAATTAAAGACTTTTCATTCAGCTATATGTTCATGACTTTTACCCATTTTAACATCTGGATTTTACTTCTTGGAAGTACTGTAAATTATCTATGACTACTTTTTAAAAGAGTAAACCACTGTTTGTATATTGCTATACTTATCTGATGTGCTTTCTAGATTTAGGCTTTCAGGCCCTCATTAAGTGCAAAGCTAAACATTGCTAGACAACTATTATGTCATATCTGTCAAGCCAGTCCAAAACTTTGGACTGCCTTAACAGATATGACTCAATAACGGGGTAGATACTTTTAGCATTGTACTTGGTTATGTCATAAAAGACAAAAACTACACAATACCGAAGCTAAATATTGCAATACACAGTTAAATGACGGTTTACTCTTTTAAAAATTGTTTCATGACTGTGAATCCACATTATCTAAAACTTTTTATGTATAAGTATGTTGGCTGTGGTTGCCCTTGGTTTAAAATTATCTCCAAAAATTTTTCTTTAATCCATCAGGTTTTGCTATTTTTTATTTATTTAAGCAACTGGTATAAAATCAGTGGGTTTGTAATGTAACTCAACGTTATAAATGGTATTCCTTTTAATGATATGATAATAAAATTCCGACTTACGTCATGCTACAAATGTCTTCAAAACAATGAGGCTTACAGATATAAAAAAGTGATGGACGACGTACGACATTCAAAAAACGAACATCGTAATAAACCTTGGCCATAACTTTCTCAGAACTTTATTGCACTGCCGGTTAACTGTGGCGTTGTACAAGCAAATGACTTTAACCTTATTTTTGTGGTATCATTAGTTTCGTTAGGGAGACATTCTAAAGCAAATTTTCTGCACTGTGCATCTGGCTACAGTAGAAGTGGAGTGAAATACTAAATTCTGCCATGAACTGATGCAGCCAGATTCTAATAATTTGCTTAACTCACTTTTTTATTTGCTTCGTAGCAGTTACTCATTTAAATTCATACAGAATATGTTCATCGTTTATGAAGACGTCAGACTTCCAGCGTCACTTCCAATCAGAGGGAGTAATTCGGTTTTTTTACATCGGCTTCAGATACATTCGTCTTCCTCTTTGGATGATAGGTTCGAACTAAGGTGATTGCAGGGGTAAAATGCACAAACATCTTCATAATTCGGTTGCAAAGTACACTGCTAGAAATCGCAAAACCAAGCCGATCAGTTTACGTCACAGTCAAGTGACGCTCTACAAAAGACTGCCAACAATTCATTTGTATTTGTTCAGACGTTTCTCTTCAGATAGACGTCAATAAAAGAAAAAATTAATACAAGTGTTTGAAAGAACAACTCCAGCTAGAAAACAATTGAAAATTCGATATCTTTCAACAATTTTATTTTTCTAATTGATCTTATGCCCAGACATCGACAACATTTAAGTCTGTTACAACTCTTCCCTGAATTTTCTTTTACTATATTCGGTTTGTTGAAAACAAATTTGCATGTAAGCATTGAGTTTCTTCTCTGTTAAACTTAATTATGGAAATGAATTTCTTTCCTTCATATTGCGCATGTTGCTGACAAACTGTTAACGTTTGCTTTGGATAACATGAGATGTTGAAAACTTAGTGTGCGCTATGTTGCCGTAATATCTGAGAAGAGTATGTAATATTAGACATTAAAATTAGTACAAATTTTGGTAATTTAGTTTTATTTTTCAAAACTACTGCAGTTCTTCCTGGAAAAATATGAAGTAAAACAGCGTAAGAAACTATGTTACAACTTAGACACACACATACACAGACACAAAGAAAAAGAGATATGTACTATACCATAGCTACTACTGTGACTGCAGTAGATGTAATCTGCAAGCTTATCGTATAACAGATAGCTTCAGACAGCTGCTAGCACATCCTACTATAGCTGGGAAAGGCCTATGTCCAAATAGCATTGAGGGCATACCGTGGTGCACTCAGAGGAACTACTCTGATTGAATACGACAGATTCAAACCCTAAATCTAGTAGTACGTCAAAAGTAACCAGTGATTTTTTATTTGAAAACAGACATTCCTTAAGCGTTACTAATTGTAAAATCTAGAATAATCCAAAACTGGGGTACGTTCTACACATATAATTATTCTTTACAAACAAACGCAGGTACCGAAAAAAAAACTTGACAATTAAAAGGTCTTCTCAGTTGCAACCTATACGTGAAGCAATAATTGATCGCTATTATTAGATACACTCAATGTACTTTTGCGTAGTATTAATGTAGGTTGTATAGTCGTCGTCCCTGATACTGTTTGTTGTGTATGCCTAGGCTATTCTGGGGAACCTTCGTACAGCAGTTGACGGTATAGCTATTTCTTTATTTTGTTCATAACAAATTTGTCTGGTTTAACTGCAAAGTGCGATGGTATGGAACACACTTATAATTCTAATGCAATACGAATAATGAAGCAAATTTCCAACACACATACAACACACATATTGTTATAAGTTTATATAAGAAATGTGGGTTGATTATTTATATTTTCTAATTTTACTTGCCTGTTATGTAAGTAGTGTGTCCAATTGAGTGCCGAATTTAAATTTATTGTTGACTAATTCCATAATTTCAACGTATTTTATGTTGATATCTTAATATGTGAAATGAGTATATCTGAGAAGTCCTAGAATAGAACATATACGCATTGTGGCATATCACTGTCATTCTATGATAGCGTTTACATACAGACCACGAAAAAATAAATAAAGTAAAAATAAACGTGGTAATGGCAGAGCAGTGAGAGAATGCCGAACCGACTAAAATCTGTGCAGTTGCTATAGGTCAAGTCTGCACCATTGTAGAGTTACTTATGTGACGGTAGCCAATGAAAAAAGAGCGCGAAGTGGCGGGCAATTAATCTACAGCGCTCCACTTAATAGCTGTTACACTAATGAGCGCAGTTGCTGGATAAATTAGTTCAAATTAAAAGTTTAAGCTGAAAATTCAAAGCAAGAAAAACTTTATATCCACAGCTTGTATCACAATACGTATAGATGTTATTTAAATTATTTTCGTTAGTATTTTAACTGATGAATCATCTCCATTTCTCGCACTTTACTCGTATAATACTTCTCATTCATCATATTTTGTCTAATGAAGTTTCTTAGTTCCTAAATAAGAAGCTGCGGCTTTGGTTTTGAGACAATATTGGGCATTATAGTGCTTTCAGTTTGCAATTCGTAGTAGTCGATACACACTTCTGTTTGTTTTCAGTCTGACATACTTCTGCATTTCTTCTATTTCATTTTGTGTTCATAACCACGAATCACCTGAACGGAAGTTCTGTTCTTCCTGCAATCACACTTCTCAAGTTCCCACTGTCTCTAAGTCCAACTCTTTCTGTTTTCATTTTCTGTAACCTACCCACTAGATTAAGGAGTCGAACGTTCCACGCTCCGATACTTAGAACGTCATTTCCTTTCCTGATGAGAACATCATCTTGAGTAACCCGAACGGAGATCGGAATGGAGGACTATTACATCTCCAGAATATATTACACAGCAAGATGCCATGATTATCTTTTTCAGATAGATTATAGAACTTTTGGCTACCTATTTCTAAATCAAGGTTTGACCGCAAAATTGTTTTCAGGAGCAGATGTGGATTCGAGCATGGCTTATTGGTTGTGAACTAAATAAATTGCAGAAAGGTAGGAATTAAAGTAAATGGAAAGGCGTTAAGCAGAAAGAGTGGAGGTAGTTAATAGTTTTTAACGGGACACTTAGGCAGCGATTGGAAGCAACAGGGTCTACATGACGTGACAGAAAACAAGCATCTGACGGTAATGCGATACGTTTCAAATACCTAACGTTAAGGCTTAAGTGGACACAAAGACTAATCTTTAATGACACTTGGTTGTCAAGCAAGCAAAAGAGCGCATGTACTGCCAGTTACTTGCACAAGTACATAATTCTGTCAAACAAAGAAAACAGAATTAAAAGGGAATATTTAAGTCTCAAAATTCTGACCAAATAAAGGATGAAATTCTTCATTTTATTTATTGAAAAATTTTTCTCATTTGTTCAGTTCGTCTCATTCCCATGTGTTCATATATTGATATACTATACGTTTATCAGTGTATTAATACTCCCTTGCGAATCTGATCACTTGGATTTTATGTAACATTACGTTATAACGCCATGCAGCCAATGTTGCTGTAATGCATATTCTTTTCCTCTTTTATCATGCCACGTTATTACTTTCTATGAGTTTGGAGATACTACACCATTAGAGTAACAAGGAACTCATGTCTTTTTAAGAAAAATACTTCAAACTATAGTTATAAACGTATCATAGTACGATTCGTGTTATTAAATGCAGACATTTGCCTTTTATTAGGCTCTAATTGAAACCCAACGCAGGGAAAATATCTTTTAGTACGTCTAGGCCCTAGTTCTAAGGTATAATTAAGTATATTAATGCTACCGAGTAAACACACACAGCCAAATGAATTGAAATATATACGGGAGTCATACATTATATAACATAGTCACATTTAAAACGTACTTCAGCGTATGTACATAAACACACACTTTTGCTATCGTTCCATAAAGTCATTCTCCTTATAGCAACAATCACTAACACAGACGTTAACCCTTTACATACACATACGGCATGTACAAAAACTGATCTACGAACATCTTCACTAAATGTTACTAGTAGGACATCCCAAAGGCCTCTTGCAATTTTCCTTTACGCTTTCTACTTACACTTAACTTACAGAACCTTTGGTTTAATGTATTATTGTAGTTTGTGCCCATGTGCTGATATTCTCTTTCTGGTGTTTCCTCAAGGTATTGGCCATAGTTGGCTGCATTTAAAGATTGGGTTTTGGAACAAGTTCCTTGGATGGGTGCGCCCCTGTTGTACGTGTATTGTTATTTTATGTGGCAATTCGTGCACCCTTTATTTTAAAGTTTTGGTCTCAGTGGGGGCGAGATATTGATACTCGATTCTGTGTCAGGTTAAGGGCTTATGATTTTGAATCTTTATTTGCCCCCTTTGAAAAGCTTGTTATTCCCGTCGGGAAAGAGTTTCATAGTGCAATATTTTATTGTGCCCGATATCCAAGAAATCTGAAAAAAAATGAGGAGCTAGTTTCTCGTTTGTACTTTCTACTGTAAACGCCCCGATTTCTTACGTGGTTCACATTGTTTAGTAAAGTATTTGTATTTGGTTTAGAGTTAACGCATACACTACAACAAAACGCTCGCGCTGTCGTACTCCACCACAATATAAAATTTTGTTCAGCCCCATGTGTTTTCCAGTGTGTGTAGTAAATGAGAGTCTCTGTCGGCATTTAGGCTGTATGTTTTCCGTCCCAATCATTCTGCAGTTTCGTGGTAGAGATGAAATGGCTGCTTTAATCTCTGGCTAACTGATAAGGACTTTCGAATACAGGTGACAGGTTTTCATTATCTCTGACTCACCTTGGCAGCGACATTCAGATACTACAGAAATATATCGTAGTTCTTACAGTATCTGTTTATCGTTGGCACAACCTTGGATGATTTACGCCATACTATTTGAAATAATAATATTTGTTCATGTGAGCTACGTACTTTTACTCTCCGACATTTGGATGTATTTCGATGTAATTGGTGTGTGCGCTATTTTTTAGCAAGCTACGACCAAGTCATGTTGGCGAAAGTAAATCCTTTTGTGCTGAAGAAATTTTGTCTCTTTCCCCCTTATCGTCTGTTTTTGCGTATACTTGCTCTCATAATCATGGATTAGTTACCAAATGGTTCAAATGGCTCTGAGCACTATGGGACTTAACGTCTGAGGTCATCAGTCCCCTAGAACTTAGAACTACTTAAACTTAACTAACCTAAGGACATCACACACATCCATGCCCGAGGCAGGATTCGAACCTACGACCGTAGCAGTCGCGCGGTTCCAGACTGAAGCACCTAGAACCGCTCGGCCACAACGGCCGGCGCTCAATCACCATCTTTCTTCCTGTTTAATGCGATCATTCTTTTATTTCATTTATGCAATATGCCTCTGCAAGCAAGTATACCTCAGCCTTCTCTTCTGTTCCTCTAACATTCATATCTTCGTTTTTTTCACGGTAATATCAATAAGATGCCAGCCACAGGGCTCTACTCCTCCTTAATGACCAAATTATTGAAATTACGTTGAAACAGAGCAGGCGTTGGCACCATAGAGGACAATAATTTATTTAACTCAAGGTGAAGCTTAGATATCACAATGCAATATCGTCGTTAAATAATCCAACATACAAAGGAGTTTCAAGAGTCCACACAACCAACGGTGTGTCATTTATCTCAGATGACCACAGCACCCATCCAGATGTTTCCTAAAAACTTTCTGAAGCGACATAAATACTTTTGTAATTAAAGCAGCAGGTTTTGACAGGCATTACTATCGTCTTGTGGGTCTTAATTTTTTTTATCTTAAGATGGACCATACGCCAAGTTGTTATGTAGATAAAAAGCAGGAGATTGTAAAAGTTTTATTATAACTAAAATATTTAAAAACACAAACCATCTTGTACAAATCGCCATGTCCATATATATGCCGCTCACAGATGATCGTTACGTCACAAAAACACAGTACACTGTAGAACATCTGTTTACATAACGTGGACATGTTCTAAATATTTAAGATCCACCTTCCACTGTTTAAAATAGATTTTCAGTGTTTCGAATATGTCCATCTCACGGATGATTTTTATGTCACAAAAACACTATACACAGTAGCACATCTGTTTACATAAGATGAATATAGTCTAAACACCGAAAATCTATTTTAAACAGCTGAAGGTGGATGTTCAATATGTAGAACATGTCCACGTTATGTAAACAGATGTGCTACTGTGTATTGTGTTTTTGGGACGTAACGATCATCTGTGAGCGGCATATATATGGACATTGTCATTTCCACAAGGAACGTTATTGTTTAATATGCACAGAACATTCAGATAGAAGGAATAGAAGATATCTTACCAATCAATTCCAAAGAAAATGAACAAGGTTTAGACAGCAAATCACATGAATAGGAATAAAATTGGATGGAAAAATTCCGAAGTTTGGAACCCACAACTGAAATAAAATTCAGTATCTGGAGTCGACAAAAAATCAACAGATAGTAAAAATGTTTGACGATCAATTTAAGAAATGGCATGAAGTGCAAGATAAAATATTCTAATACAAACCAAGGAGTTATCAAATGGAGTCCAAGAAGTTTTCGATTACTGCAAGTCACAAGCAAACGTGAATTAAGTGGAAGTTCTTAGTACATGAACTGATGCACAAGAGAACGACCATGAGCTATTTCGAAAAAAAACAGGTAGTTTGGTGGTGATTCAGTGTTATAAATTTGCAAGCAGGAGTCAGTCAGTTGAAACAGCAAGTCGGGAATGCCACAAGTACGGGAAATGCTCTGAGAACTATTGATGGCATGAGGGCAGAAGCCAAAATAGCCATGTACATGAGAGAGGGTAATACAATGTGGTATAGGCAATTTTCTTAATTTACAACCAGAAAATGCAACGTACATCCAGCAATATTCATAAAATGTTCTATGGTGCTCTGGTGCAAACTTAGACTGAAAGCCAGAAGAGCAAGTTCTTCAAAGGCTATCTGCAAAGAGATGCACTACTGTGGGGAACCACCGCCACCAACTCAAGCTAGACTTACAAAGAGACGAAAGTTCATTTGTCAAAATGCTCCTTACATGAATTTAGAAAAATATTGCGAATCTCCTTTTAGAAATAGTAAACAGCCAATCAGTTGCAAATTGGGTTTACTAAAATCTCTTTACCACGGTTTCAACCTTTCGTCAGAAGGAACATATGGACAACTGGTTTGCATCAAAAAATAAAATTTGTCTTCCATATTAAATTAAACAATTGACCACATGGTTTCTTTCGTATGGTACTGCTGTCACCAATGTACAGCTAGTGACGACGCGTTTTGACTATATTTCAACGGTTCTGTGTCACAACATGTAATCGAGTTGTTTATACTTTCCTTCGGAAGAAGGCGTTTTTATAAGCGTAGAAGATATGGTAAAGGGGTTTAGATAAGCGTTCTAATTTGTAACTGATTGGCTGTTTACAATGTCTGCAAGAAGATTTCATTCTAAGTTTGCTGCTCCAACCATGTACAACATTTTAAAAAGATATTACGCAAGTAGTTCAACCCAGTTCCGCCTAGCGTAACAAATATCACGTAACAATCTGTCAGTTTTGTTGGCAACAGTGCATGTATATGGAATGCCTACGTTGCATGTCTCTCAGATTAGAAAGCGCTCCTATTGTTATTTAAAGCGGCTTTCTGCCAGTAGTAACCAGGAAAAAGTTAGAGTCAGTATTATTTTCTCTCGTAATATATCACATAATACTTCCAACTTTTCCATGATTGTAATATTGAGGGTACTGCAAGTATGACAACACGTTAGCTTCAACATGCAATTTATTGTTATGGTTCCTAACTTAGTTTTTAATACCTTGTTGCATTTATGTAACACTAGAAAGAACAGCCAGTATAAAGACTCCGCCTTCGACAGTAGTCTACAGCGTGTTTGAAACTGAGGCTATTCTCTAGGAGGAGGAAGTGGCAATATATATATTTACTGAGCCATCCGGAACTGATGTGATGCTAGATACAGATTCGGATGAAAAATATGGGGCTGGTAAGATAGATAAACATAGACCACGGCAATAATCTTAGACCCGGCTAATTCAGTACTCGTTTTGACGACAAAAACAGGTTAGTTGGTGAACCTGATAATGACTGCTCTCATGACGATAAACCAGAAGATGTAGATTGAGATAAAACAAACGCTAAAGATATTTTTAAAAAATTCTGTAGTCCGAGACTGGGAAAAGAAGGATCTGCAAGTGTTAAAGCTACATTTATCGGCCGTGAAAACAGTAAATAAAGATTATTGTCTCCAGTTTAGCGCTTTTAAATTGTTTTGGAATAATGAAATAGTTAAAATTCTCATTACTGAATCAACAAAATATGCTTTCTTCAAGAACTGCTCATTCCCTAGACTAAAACGTTGATAAATAAATGCTTTCCTAGCAATTATTATTCTCTTTGACTACAATCCTCCAACTTAGAAAAGAGATATTGGGATTGGGGATTGCATATAAGAAATGAAATGGTGCAAAACATGATGAGAAAAAAATGTTCAAATGTGTGTGAAACCTTATGGGACTTAACTGCTAAGGTCATCAATCCCTAAGCTTACACACTACTTAACCTAAATTATCCTAAGGACGAACACACACCCATGCCCGAGGGACGGCTCGAACCTCCGCCGGGACATGATGAAGAGAGACAGATTAGAAACATTTATGAGATAACGGATAAATCATGGTAAAGGACAAAATGTGGAAATTTCGTCCATTAAAAGATATGCTAAAAAAAAGAGTTTTGTCTCTACTAACAGCCTGAGTCACATTTGGATTATGAAGAGAGCGACATGAAGTATTTTGGCAGACACGGACGCAAGTGATTTCTGAGAGATAACCACTAGAATTGAAGCATTGTGTCTAACCACAAACATGGCTTATCGAGTGGATTTTCAAATATACCAAAGAGTTGATATAAAAAGGAATGGAGAGTACCAAAAGGCATTTGGAAAATGTACGGCATCTCTGATTCAAAAGTTCGATCCACTTTCTCGTAAAAATCTGCCCTATTGGTTTTATTTGGACTACCTATTCCCACAAAAAACAATTTGGTTCACCTAAAGCAACGAGGTTATTGTGCAGCTGGGAATATTCGAGATAATCAACTGCCCAGATAATATCAACTTTGATCTCTAAGACACGGTTCAAAATGAGTTATAGATTTTGATAACCAAATCAAAGCAGCAAGGAAAGTGGAATGACCATTACGAGATGGATAGACAATTTCGCAGTAACAGTAACAGTAGCCACGGCATCAATCCGCGCAGCTGAGTGGGCTGATATTCCAGACACTAAAAGAAAAGAAACCTGGTATCAAGATAATATATTCTTAAAGAAAACAACTAAAATGTCGGGAAAATTAGCGAATGGACGAGAATAGGGTTCTATACAGAGTGTTCGAAAATTTCCATTGAAATGGGAAATTACAGCCTCTAATGTGGCTGCATGAGTTTACGGGATGGACAGCCTAAGGGATTACAAATGCTTCATTCACTGGTTTAGTACATGGCATAATTTATGAATCACTCTTCGTTACAAATTACATACACTTTGTCACAAAATTTAGTACAAGGTAAGAAGTACATTGTAAAAACAGAGCAATTACCTCAACTACAAAGCTACTTTAAAAAGGAAATTGTACACATTTATAACACAAATGAAAAACAGTTTTAGTAGAAGCAGTATCTTAGAACTGATGGATTACCAGTGTGCAAATACACCTGGATAACATGAGCGCACAGTACCCAATAACGCCCAGAATAAATTTCAGAATTTACTTTCACATAAAAACGGGAGATGAGCCGTCCTTTAACAAAGCCTTTAAAATAGAAATTTTCGCTTTACTTTAAATAAATAATAACTTACATTGTAGTTTTAAATCAACAACTAATTAAATTCCCATACCTTAGAGAAAATACCGAGATATGTTTTCAAAGAAACATTAATTTACTAAAAACAAACTTAGCCGTTAGAAAACGCCAATAAGAATTTCTGTGAAAACCACTTAAACAGTTTAATGGTCAAAGACCTTAGGAAATCCTGAAAGCTGACATGGATTGAGCGCCTAGAAAACCGATATGAGCAAATCACGATAATATAACTTGCCTAAAATATAGGTGAGAGGAACTGTGGGTAGCACCCCGTCTAGGATAACGCAGAATGCTGTGGATGTGCAGCGGCAAGAGACCAGACACCGCGGCCATGCTCCGGGACAGCACGCTGGCGGCACCACCTTGGCCGACAGCCTCAGGTTGAGTGGGCCGCTTCCATACGAACCCTGTCACCGCTGATCCCCTTAGAGAAATCTTACTGACGCGTTTCCGCAGTACAGAATAGATATCTCAAAATATAGACTACTGTAAAGACACTAAAGGTGACGTCCTTCCCAAATATATATTCAAATTCAAGGCATTCCAACAGATAGGAATGGTCTCCTTTAAATATAAAATAAGAGTTAACGCTCTCAGCACGGCCCAAAAACAAGGAATCTTTAAAAAATAAAATTTTTTAAAACCTGAAGCTTTAGAACATAATTACAACCAGAATAGAGTATTTTATTTCGTAATATACTCGGTAAAGGCGCAGAAACTCTTCTACTATCATCTCAGCGTCACATAATCAACTATGCGAAGAAACCTTGAGTCACCAGTATACAATATATACTCAGACGGACTGGTTACTATGGGAGCCATTGCATTCCAATAAGGAAATATCATTCATCCACTGCAGCAAAAACACAACCTAAAATAATTTTAATTCACGGCTGATATTTACGGGAAATAGTATACCGTGGTTACACACCCATAAACATGCATTGACGCATAAGGCGATATAATAGGGTAAAATAATTTAGTGCCGACACGGCAAGCCAAAGCCAACCAAAATATGAAAATTCATGCCACTAAAGTAAATGGGCACATATTAGAATTTACAAACATTAAGTCGTGGCTTGTGCCTCAGACAGGTACGATAACTATGATTTGCAGATCATTTAAACACCAAGCTGAGTTACCAAAACGCCATAAGCCAAAATGACGGCACGTGTAAGAACAGAATGAAAGCCATGGGTGCTTAGCATGGTGGCCTCCTCCTGCCAAGAACACTTGAAATCAGTTACACTCCAGTAAAGAAATAGTCCAAGATGATAATGAAAATTCACTCAAATGGTATGTCGGAGAAATAGTTCCAGTCCACAATTTGAAAGCCTCGCAGAAACAAAATGTAGCAGAACTTAATGGCAACTCTCTCTCAGCCATAGGGAGAGGGCATTGCAGCCTATCTCCACGGGGGCGAGAATACGTGCGTGTCGAACACAGCAAAAAAACACCCGTCCGTCATGGTGAGGCCGCCATTGACAGCCCGGTACCTCACTCGTAATGAACTCTACGCACTTCGAAGATGTCACACGATGAATAATGGTTCGTTCAGGAGGAGATGTTGAGAGCTTAGTTGTACCGACAGAGCGTACGCCGCCAGAAAACTTGGTATTGATTCCGCTCCACAACCCATACCGTCACAACCAGATAACTAAGTCCTCGGTGTACCCCTGTCCCTCAGGGGGAGACACACTCCTTTCAGAGTCCTGCGCAAACATGACAGACGACTACCAAAGTCGTTATCGCGCCATAGGCCTCCAGGCTCACGCTTACAAACTTCTAGGACTTGTACAGGGGAGTGAGTACATAATTTCTGAAAAGGAACCCAAGTCCGGAAACGTATCGTTTCCCGTGCTACAACCGTCAGAAAACATGTTTGCTAGATACGTATGCAACAGAGTAGTCATGGCCGGCCGGAGTGACCTAGCGGTTCTAGGCTCTACAGTCTGGAACCTCGCTACCGCTACGGTCGCAGGCTCGAATCCTGCCTCGGGCATGGATGTATGTGATGTTCTTAGGTTAGTTAGGTCTAAGTAGTTCGAAGTTATAGGGGACTGATGATCTCAGCAGTTAAGGCCCATGGTGCTCAGAGCCATTTGAACCAAGAGCAGTCATTTTGGTAGGTGGTTAAGGCTGATGTCAGATGACATCTAACCTACTTCTTACCTGGTTTGAGCCTCACTCAAGTGCCTGTGAGCGTTAGAGCAACGTGGTTGAGTATCCGTTTGTATACAGTGACATGATTCTGTCGAATAGCGGAACTCACGGTAATGGAAGATCTGCCCGTCACTATTATCAAGATCCTCCTCCACAACGTCCGAGTCCATCGCATACGCTTTTCGCCCAGTTATGCAACAGCTTCGAGAAAAAGTACCTTCATCGTCAGTAGGCGCGTCTGTGGTGCTCCACGGAGGCAAATCACCCCGAATTGGACGAGGCTATACTGCATTACGTTGAAGAGAAAACATCAACGAATACACTACCAGTTTCTTTGGCTATTAATCAGTGGAACTGTAAAATAAGTGATGTACTGGATAGCACCTAATAAATTAATGGTAAAAGTGTTTGCGTTAACAACATGCTTTGAAATGGTTGTAGGGCGCACACAGTACGTTTCAGGACCTGGTATCCAATTCAGATTATTACCTACTCATTCCCCTCTACAGATCTTAGAAGTTTGAAACGGGAATTTCCCTGGGTAGTGTTAGTATTACAGGAAAGAAGTCGGGGGGCACGCCAAATTTCTACGTGGCTACTGGATGTGTCTGTACATAAAGTGTGGCTTCTCCACAGAAAGACAGATATGATTATGTCAAAGCTGCAGTATCGGCTCTACAATGTGAAATGATAGGTGACTTCCAATGCAATAATTCCTAGAGGTCCTGATCGCCATTCAAGTAATTCGAATCAATGCACAGTGCTTCATGACGTCGGATATTTTGAGAAAAATCGTCTTATACCCGTCGTGCTAGAGAAAGAAGCTGAGTTGCTGAGAAGTGGAGAGGAACTCTACAAATAGCGTGTTGGAAATGGATATTGGTTTTTTGTACAGAGTAATCTGAAACCTACCACAGAAGGAGAGTATTGACTGACATACACTATATTACTTATAAGTATTTACTGTGTGAAATTCTAAATCGAAAGTTAGTTTAGACAGAAATGGGGAAAACAAAGCAAATTACTGGTCCTATGACAAGCCAAAAATAGATATTTCATGGATTTCAAAGTGAAAACTTACACGGCACATCATAAAAAGTTATTAACAGCCAGATTACGCTTTAGAAGATTTTTTGGTGGCACTTGATGTGACTGACACATTAGAAGAAGACTGGAGAGACGTCAGCAGACTGAATTTTACGACCACACGGAATGGCGGAAAAAATCACGAAAGCAACGGAAATACGATTTCCAGATGATCAAACGAGAGATGTATCAACACGAGAACGATGGAGTAGACAGAAAAGAACCGAATGGCCGCGCACGTGACGTGAATAACAGAAAAGAGCATTGCCAACTGCGCAACAACACCGATACCAATCTGATTACCTCAGTGACTCTAACTGGAGAGACGGACGACGACGATGGAATAATAACAGGAATAACGCGTTTCTATTTCTTCTCCCTGTGTCCTGATCCAACGATAGGTTGTCATGGCTACTACTGGACGTAGGACGGTTAATTGAAGGGGCGGCCGGATGCCCTTCCTGTCGCAATACATCAAGAATGACGCACGCTAACGGATAAACGAACATTCGAACGAGAACAGGACAGGCACACCATTATCGGAAAAACCAAGGGCAGTCAGTCATAGCTTCGAATCGCTGGTCGCAGGTATTAGAAGGGGCGTACGAGAGAAATAAAACTACTACGTTCCAGCAATAGGGTACAGACAGAAGAATAATTAAGAAGTGAAACAAAGATACGTAGCATTGAAGAAATAAAACAATCAGCATTTAATGCGAATACAAACGGAATATCATTTCTATCAACTGTGGGCAAAGGCACTCATCAAAGTTTAATTTCTGGAGATCTATTTAACAGCCTGAATGATAACCATAAAATATTAACGCTGCAGGTGAGAGACTTAAAGTGATTGCAACTGTGGAACAAAAGACCAAGTCTAATTAGTCTTAATTCACGAAGTGATTTTTCTGTCAAATATACCACAAGGTGGAATCTCTGGAACCGCTATGCTTAAAGCGAGATTTAAGGCAGAAATAATTTGAAAATTTACATTTAAATCATATAACATTTATTTTTATAATATGTAAGTGTTGTTTAAATTATTTTCCGTTGATTCTATTTGCACTATATAACGCCTGCAGTATTTTACGTTTTATCCACAAAACTACATAATTCTGTGCGGTTTTTTAAATTGTTCAGGTAAACTGGCGACTAGAGAACTGAATTTTGCCCTCTCAAAAAGTATAACATTTCTATAGCAAATAATTTTTCACACAGGGCTACATTCCTTATTTTAAACTTACACATAGACACTCCACGCTACTGGTATAAAAGGAAAGACTAGGAAAGTGACATTAAATGATGGGATCTACATGCCTTGCTACTGCCACCCAGAACACCTTTAATTGGAACTAATACTTTAAGTATTTTATTGGAGAAAGAAGAGGACGCCCATCACCATTGCCCTGAAGTTCTTTCTGTGAATGATCGTATTTTTCGCTAACAGTATGTCTGCCCTTGGTAGCTGAGTGGTCAGCGCGACAGAGTGTCATACCTAACGGCCCGGGTTCGATTGCCGGCTGGGTCGGAGATTTTCTCCGATTAGGGACTGGATGTTGTGTGGCCCTTCTCATCATCATTTCATCCCCATCGACATGAGAGTGGCGCCAACTCGAAAGAATTGCACCAGGCGAATGGTCTACCGGACGGGAGGCCCTACCCACACGGCATTTCCATTCTACTAACAGAATTGTGATCACTGGCCACTGCAAAATCATCGTCGTTTTCGTCTATTTCTTGATCCATAACACTGACATGTTCCTCCATCGACAAGCAAACTGACACATTCCTGCAAAAACATTTCGTACTATACTATAGGAAAAAGATATATAGTTAATGATGCGCAGTCTAGGAAACCCCAGTGCACGTGAACATCATGTATCAACAACACACACAGTAAGCGATAATGCAGATGGCAATAAAAAATTGTGAGGTTGGTGATTTCAGGAGGGTAGGTGAACATATACAAGAATTCCGCCATAACTGACCGTGGAGAGCGAGTTCAAAGATTTTCATTAAGTCTGAGAGACCACACCTCTACAGTTACGGGTTAAGCTGCAAGCACCTTTAAAATTGGAACTGAATGAAAGGAAAGTGGAACATGCATTTTTGGTTCTTGGGGATTTATTAGTTAACTTTTCTTTTCTGGCAGAAGGAGGCAGGAATAGACTTCTCTGCCGCCACTTTAATGATATGTTTTGAAAGAGATTTTTTTAGGTTCATTTTCTGAGTTGCAGCACCATACACAGCAGTGTCTTTTAAAAAACAGGTATAAGCACATGACATTAAACAGGTTGAAATGAATGTGAAGGAGTAGTCAAATAAACTATAAATGAATCGAAATATTTACAAGCCGCATACAGGCAAGATCTGAAGGACGCACTGTGTGATTATTCAGATGTTTTTGGGGAGCATCCTATAATAATCAAAGAATATGGATGTAATCTTGGGGTAACATCCTATGGGTCCAGTTCTGTTCCCAAATATCGTTTATCTTGGACTAAATGACTGGAGATAAAACAGAGGAAACAAACGTACATTACAGTGATAAATCACTGAAAATTCCTTGATTCCATATTGTAGTTCACTTTCAGCTGTGTCAGAAATAGGAGGAATTCTAATAGTGTCGGATGCAAGAGCAATCAGTAAAGCTTTACTACCAGTAATGACACATTCAGAAATTTTGGAAGAATATGTAGAGATTTAATGGAGTACAGTGCTTTTCAAGTATAGATTTCCCATCTCATATTGGAAAGTAACGCTAACGAAAGAATCACAGAGGTATACAACATTCAGATTTGCTGGAAGAAATTACCAGTTCCAAGTTCTACCGTTTCTTTTAATGTAAGTGCATGTGCATTTACGCACCTTGGTCAAGGTGCTACGATCATAATCATTAGATCGACTGCATGTTTATGTTATTTTGACAACTTTTTAGCAACTACTTCAGCATAGTAAGAACATCAGGAATTAATAACAGTGATACAAGCATTCAGAAGAGCTGGTGTGACAGCAAAAAAAAGTCGAAGTGTGAGAGAAAAGAGATTAAATTTTTTGACCATACCATTTCTTCATGAGGAATACTACCTTATGAAAAGAAGATTACAGCTTTACGAGATTTTCCTCCAGCACACAATAAAACAATTAAAATTATTCATTAAGTAATATTCTTTATATCTACAATTTCATCCAAAGCAGGCACTGAATACTGAAGCTTTAAATCTTTCATATGTTGGACTGGGGGCTTGTTTGTTTAACGTTCAAACTATAAGCATAGAACTGAAATTTTGCACCATTGGATTCACAAAGCAGAGCGTTAACAGATCGTAAGAAACCATATTCCATCCGTAAACCTGAAGCTTTATCTATAGTTTGGGGACTCAAGATATTTTATTTGTATTTAGCAGGTCATGATACGAACATTTACAGTGACCATAAACCATAAAGCTTCTTACTTGTTTGTTATTTACTGTACACACAGATATTGCATTGGGCTTTATCCCCATAGGAATACAGTTTTGAAATAATTCACATTAAAGGAGAGAAGAACATCATTGCTGATGCATTATCCTGTCTACTGGATGTATTTGAAGAACCATCTTTGTCTAAGGAAAATAGTGGAGATGTAAAGATTTTGTTGATGAAATATGCAATATACTGCAAATACTGTTTGGACATACATATAAATATGAGTCAGATGGTAGATACAGATCCTTCTTGGTCAGAAGTCAAGGAAATTCAGAAAACTGAACCTATCAGCAAGCTTAATGCTCAGTGTGTCTTTGACCAAGAAATATTGTTTTATAGTACAAGGCTTGACACAGATCACTAGCTAGTCTGCATTCCTTTGGAAGATGGAAAGATGTCCGACAGAACAGGCACCATATCCATATAAGTATATAGTTCTGGCAATACCGGCCATGACCTTCTTCTTCTGTGCGGATGCACACCTATTCCCCGAACTCTTACGGGACTCGGTAAGAATGTCTTCCACGAGTAATGAATGTGTTGGGTAGGGACACTAGGAATGTAGTGTGTGGACATATAAGGTGAGAATGTGGGTCTCACGGGAGGCGTGCGCGAGATAGTCCCTGCAGTCGCAATATCCTCTGTGCCCTCGGTGCTCAGATGGATAGAGCGCCTGCCACCTAAGCAGGAGATCCCGGGCTCAAGTCCCGGTCGGGACACACATTTTCACCTGTCCCCGTTGATATACATCAACGCCCATCAGCAGCTGAAGGTATTAATATATAATTCTAATTTCATATAGTTAAGGCTAACCGGCCATTGACCTTCTTCTTCTGTGCTGGATGCACACTTACTGCCCAAACGCTTACGGGACTTGGTGAGATTGTCTGTCGCGAGTAATGAGTGTAGTGGGCAGGGGCACTACGAATGTAGTGTGTGGATATGAAGTTGGGGATGTGGGTCTCACGAAAAGTGTGCAAGGGATAAATCCCTGCAGTCGCACTATCCTCTGTGCCCTCGGTGGCTCAGATGGATAGAGCGCCTGCCATGTAAGCAGGAGATCATGGGCTCGAGTCCCAGTCGGGGTACACATTTTCAACTCTCCCAGCTGACCCTGTTGATGTATATCAACGCCTGTCGACAGCTTAGAGTCGTGATTTAATTATCATTTCAAACGCAAATATGCTAGTTTATGATTGGTAGAGGGACATCACACCCAATCAGAAAGCAGCCTAAATCAAGAAAAAATGTATTAAATTTTTCGTATCATTTTCTCTCAGTCTGTCTGTCTCACACTTGGTTTTAGTCATATTAGGGTAGATACTTGTTATTCACAGTAAAACTCTGCTTTGTCACACTACTCAGTTTATTTCAGTTATTCGTATCTGGTAAGATTTTTTGTCAATACTACAAAACATTCTACTCAGTTTATTTCCGTTATTCGTATCTGGTAAGATTTTTTTGTCAATTCTCCAAAACAAATTAATCACTTTTCATCATCAGAAGCTCTTCTACAATCAGCACTCTATTCGATAACTTGTTATTTTACATGCACTGGCTATTTTCCTGTTGAGCCACATCAGGTATCATTTACTTTTACCAATCTTACACCACTCATTCAATATCCATTGCCTATTTTTCAACAAAATGACACATCCTCTCTATATCAAGTTACCTTATTTCTTTATTAATCGCTTTTTTCATTAACAACATCTTATAATCACTTCAAATTACGTTAACCCTTCCTTCCATAATTGAACATTTATCTCTGTTTATAACCTTCAACAAGACAGTACCCTTGCTGCTTCTGCTTTACTACTGAGGTGGAAAAAGTTAAAGAACACAGACTTAAGTACAGAAGGACAAAGAGGAAGATTGACAAAACGAAAATAAACTGAAGTAGGATTGTCAATAACTCGAGTACCTTGCAATCGTCAGTTACCTAGCCCTCTGAGGTATTTATCCAAAGTCCTTTTATCTACCTGACTCCTTCAACAGTACTTATCTAACAACTTTCAAAGGCCCATTCCTGAATCTGTTGCCCCCTGGCTATCCAATTACTAGATTCCAATCCTCTCTCCATTTTACTTTCACATAGTCTAACAAAATAAATGTGCCTGCTCAACCCTTAAATGCATACCACATGCAACGGAACTTCCCTCATTAAGCTACATTTTATCGCTTACAGTATCACCTATCACGACATCAGCACCGTTTTCCACCACATATGCCCCTCTTACTTCCTTAAAGTAAGCACTCTTTTGTGCATTACCATTTCGATCACAACATATGACACTGGAAACACTGCCTACTCATTTTAAACTTACACTTCTCCATTGTAGTAAACACTCCATTTTGTGCATTACTTCCCCCACAAAAATATCAGTTTCAAGCCCTACAGCTTTGTGGTCAGTAACCATTGACTATCAGTAAAGCAGAATCCACTTTTCTTCCTTCAATATTGTTGCTGTTGTCCATCATGAACCTTTATCACAGCACTACACATTCGTTTTACCAAAATCCACAGCTGATTCTAGTTTATCATCCAGAATTGATATCAGAAACTTATTACTTATTAACTTTTGTGCAGAACTTATTAACTTTTGAACACTCAGCATATAAAATTATGCTACCATATAATTTATTTCTTGCCATAATCTACAAGAAGGTTTTATGCACAACATGACAGGTGTTTCAAGTATACAACTCTCTCCTAATCCACAAAAGTTGCGGTCTCATCAAACAGGATAGACCCTGGATAGAAACGAATAGAACAAAAATTGAAGAGCACAATGAGAATAGAAGTCAAATACGATGGAATTAGGTTAGAGTGCACCAGAAGATGATAATGGGCGCACCTAGTAGGCAAGTCACCACTCGCCAAGTAATGTGCCTACCAAAGTCAGCAGACACCGCCACACCCCGCATTTTACTCCTACAGATACAGTAAATATCTATTAAAATCAACAACTCTTCTGGATCAACTACCACTTCCTCCATTATCCGTTATAACCTTCTGTATATTTCCTTTTTCTGCAATAACTAATGGAAAATAGTCATTCTCCTCAGCAGTTACATTATTTTTCCTAGATATAGTATAATTATATTTCTTATTTCCAACATCATAGAATTCTCTTTTAAATCTACCTTCCGTTTCTATTTAGGTGAAGAGATCTACACGTATAAACCTGTCCACTCTTAACCCTTGAATTATCAGAAAGTTATGGTACAACTGCATATCATTTATTTTAATGGGCACCAATACTTTATCTATAAGAGATTTCGTAACCTTTCCAGTGGCTACTACGATTTGAATCCTCATGACAGGCATTGTTACTAATTCCTCCTGATTTGTCGTAGTATCTAACCACTTTTGACAAACAGCACAATGATCACTGCCCCTGTTAGCTAAACAATGCACTTCTTCCACTTGTATTCCTTACTTATTTACAGTTGGCCTGCCTTCTCCCCACTGATATTGTCTTCAGATTCATCTATCGAATCGGGTATAACTACCTTCTCTTAAAACCTTCTCAGTGTGTAGAGACTACACAGATGTTTGTAAGACTATTTTCACAATTTATCCTCCTAATGACAGTAAATCTGTCCACTAATAACAGAGCAAAAAACATTGACATTTCACATTTCTCATCCTGAGCTTCCTCCAATCCATGACTTAACTGACTTCTACTCAGGTCATTGCCAGTATGCACCTCTGCCCTCACTACAAACAGATTCTCGTTAATCACCTCCTCAATATTTCTTTCATCTAAATCCTGCAATGTTTTACTATCTGTGCTCTCCTCTTCTACATGAAAAGATTCCTCATCTGTTACTTTGCACACATTTCCTGTTGATCTGAACGTGTGTCATATCAAGTCCTCATTACTGCAGTGTTTACTGCGCCTTTTCCGATGCAGTGTCACCTTTGCCACCATTAAGTACAGATATTCTGATGTTATTTGCCTCATCTGAACTGCCGGCATTATTACATCATACACTACTGGCCATTAAAATTGCTACACCAAGAACAAATGAAGATGATAAACGGGCATTCAATGGACAAATATATTGTACTAGAACTGACATGTGATTACATTTTCACGCAATTTGGGTGCATAGATCCTGAGAAATCAGTACCCAGAACAACCACCTCTGGCCGTAATAACGGCCTTGATACGCCCGGGCATTGAGTCAAACAGAGTTTGGATGGCGTGTACAGGTACAGCTGCCCATGCAGTTTCAACACGGTACCACAGTTCATCAAGAGTAGTGACTGGCGTATTGTGACTAGCCAGTTGCACGGCCACCATTGACCAGACGTTTTCAAATGGTGAGAGATCTGGAGAATGTGCTTCTGTATCCAGAAAGGCCCTTACAGGACCTGCAACATGCGGTCGTGCAGTATCCTGCTGAGATGTAGAGTTTCACAGGGATCGAATGAAGGGTAGAGCCACAGGCCGTAACACATCTGATATGTAACGTCCACTGCTCAAAGTGCCGTCAATGCGAACAAGAGGTAACCGAGACGTGTAACCAACGGCTCCCCATACCATCACGCCTGGTGATATGCCAGTACGGCGATGACGAATACACGCTTCCAATGTGCGTTCACCGAGATGTCGCCAAACACAGATGCGACCATCATGATGCTGTAAACAGAACATGGATACATCCGGAAAAATGACACATTCGTGCACCCAGGTTCGATATTGAGTACACCATCGCAGGCGCTCCTGTCTGTGATGCAGCGTCAAAAGTAACCGCAGCCATGGTCTCCGATCTGCTGCAAACGTCGTCGAACTGTTCGTGTTGATTGTTGTTGTCTTGCAAACATCCCCATCTGTTGACTCATGGATCGCGACGTGGCTGCGGATAAGATGCCTGTCATCTCGACTGCTAGTGATACGAGGCCGTTGGGATCCAGCACGGCGTTCCGTATTACCCTCCTGAACCCACCGATTCCATATTCTGCTATGAGTAATTGGATCTCGACCAAAGCGAGCAGCATTGTCGCGATACGATAAACCGCAATCGCGATAGGCTACTGTCTGACCTTTATCAAAGTCGGAAACGTGATGGTACGCATTTCTCCTCCTTACACGAGGCACCACAACAACGTTTCACCAGGCAACGCCGGTTAACTGCTGTTTGTGTCTGAGAATCGGTTGGAAACTTTCCTCATGTCAGCACGTTGTAGGTGCCACCACCTGCACCAACGTTGTGTGAATGCTCTGTAAAGTTAATCGTTTGCATATCACAGCATCTTCTACCTGTTGGTTACATTTTGCGTCTGTAGCAGGTCATCTTCGTGGTGTAGCAATTTTAATGGCCTGTAGTGTAATTCTCACTTCTTTATTGAACATCTCAAAAGGATTTGCTAGCGATTTTAACCTACCATTTCCCATTTCCCAAATACCAGCACTTTCATGCACAGTATCTATTTCCCTATACTCCGTGATTCTGCACTCTCGCCCACTTGCACTCCCCCCTGTTGCCTCTTTCGGACATCACTATTGTCATATACTGGAGATCGCAATCCATTAGCATTTCCTTGACCAGAGTTAATTTGCCTATCTGCCATTGCATGGTGCCAACCTCTTGCATCTCTTAAAGTTCTGTAAAGAGAAAGTACGGCCAGTGGCCGCCATTTTGGGCCCACTGCGCCGCTGGTGATACATTGACTTCGGCAGCATATTTAGCTGCGTATATTAAAGAAATGCACACAGCGGTCTAATGCACTGCTAAAACTGATCAGTGGTTTCAAACGGAACATGCTGGATATTTAGCATCAAATAATCTCAACGAATGTAATCTGAATCAGTAGAAAAGCATTTGTTGTGGCGAGCATGAAAAACAGTTTTTTCCATGCTATCCTTTATTTATAGCGAAAGCATATTTTTCAGTTCGTGTTGCGGTATCGCACTTGAACACCCTTTTTCGTAATTAGCTTTACAGTGCTCCTGTACAATAATCAGCAGGATAAAAGGGAACCAACATTATTTCGCAAGTGTAAGGAAAAATTCATTGCTGATTTAAAGTCCTGTACCGCCTTATTTGTCGTTACTGCTGCTCGATACTACGAAAATTTGCTCAATATCTCTTTTGTTACACGAAATGCAGCATTGGATGCAAATATACATGCGCGGTGCCGTAGTAAGTAGACCTGATAATCGTGACTATATGATTAGGCATGCTTTATATTTTTGTCCTATCCTATAAACTTTTGTCTGGAAATTGTTCTATGACATTAGGAGAATTATTACGAAAGTGTAAGAGAATACAATATTTTTAATACGTGTTCGAATAAAAGTAGGCTGTAGGCCACGTAACACTTGAGTTCATATTAATACAACGTAAATTAGCTATGAAGTTGCAACAGCAATAGCAGTCTGCTAGTAACATTACTGGTTATTGAATTAAAGGGCGTAGTTTCGACACTTAAACAGCGCAAAGAATTATTTTTCTTTTTGTATATTATGTTGTGTGGAACAATGTACAATTTATTATTGTGAGCGTCCTAAATATAAGTTTAAATCATACTGTACAGTCAATCAGGTGAAATCTTTTACAAGTCATGACAAATTTGTACGGACTACTCACTATCTGGAAGGAATTCTGTACAGTTTTCCTCCCTTTTCCCCTCGAAACGAACAGCCAAAAGCACAGCACTGAGACATTATTCTAGGTAAAACATCGAAAACACTCAACACTTCCTATTCTCTACACTTACCGCTTGTGGCCACAATGGCTGCTAATGATACGTGACGCGGTTTCAGCCAATCCTGTGCTGCTGACGGTGGCAAACGCAGGGGAATAGGATGGCCATACTTCCCTTTATAGTGAGCTTTAGTGTCTCTTCTTGTGGCATTACCTTGATATAAACCCAGATTGTTTACATTTACGTGATGTTGGAGGCCGAAAGCTCCTATTAGACTGCCCCTCCTCCGCTATAATTTTCTCTACTCTTTCTACATAATTAATAAATTTATTAATATCGCTCCTGTAATCAGCTATTACTTTGTTACACCATTTCACAGGCAGCTTCTCATCTAAACCCATTATAATCTGCTCTGGCGCTAATCTGAGATACGATCGATTAGCTACACACCTTAAAGCTAAGTTTTCCACAAACTTTTACCCGACCCAGAATTTGTTTTATAGTTCCATCTGCTTTTGTTCGCTTCCATATTCTGTGAAAAATGCATCTTTAAACTCTGCCAAAGAATCGTATCGTTCAGTAGCTTTTATACCATAGGACCTAGCTTCCCCCATTAATTATGATGAAATAAAAGCGATCTTTTGACTATCGGTCCACAATCTCGGTAACACATTTTCAAAATAATTCCAAAATTCCTTTGGATGCACATGTTCAGCAGGATCAAACCGTAAGAACTGACTGTTAGTGATATAAGTTACTTCAGCCGGATTGGTTATCAGACTACCACCAACACCGTCAGTAAAAGCTTGTATACTATGTTTCACTTTAAGGTGAATATAGACTACTCTGACGTGATGTGGGACCGCGTGGGCTCACTTTATAAGGCGCGTGATATAAAAATGCAATACTGGGTTTTGTGCGCGTATGTTCATATTGAGGTGACGTGATGTCCAAATGCGTTGGATGATGCAGTCTGATGCAACACGCTTTATGACGCGTGGGAAGAATATTGAAAGATCTAAATTATTAATTAGTAGTGGGAAGGCGTCAGAAGAGTCAAGTAGTTCTTCCTATACGTTTCCAGTAATTATTTAACGATGGAGGAGATGTTGATTAACTACTTTCCGTCAAATCTGGTGCTCTATGACCGTACAAATCAGGAATATCGTAACCGGCATTCAAGGAAAGAGGCTTGGGGAGAAAAACTCGGCACCCCAGGTTATTAAAAACAGTTATTTTATCCATGTATTTTATTACTTTGTTCTCTTTTTTTATTTTTAATAGTTCAATAGGCGTTATATTTGATATTGATAGGAAAAAAGTATCAATCAATATCAAATAAAACCAGATACGAATATAACAGATATTTATTATATAAATTAGGTTATATGAATTTATAACTAAAAATAACACCCAAACTTGAATTGAAACTAGGTTATATTGAACTTAAAACGGTCCGTTATAACGAATGCGCCTATTAAATAAGTAATAATAGACGTGTCACGGAGCAACTCTACCCTTTCGAATGGAGTGCTTTTTGAACTTATCTCTGGTAAAGGCCGCTTCACTCACGAAATTTCTACGAACGGGTTCTTGGTTGACTACACCATGAATGTGTTTCTTGACTTGCCATTGGGATTTTTTTCTGACAAGGGGCGATATTGGTTGATGTATTCCGAAGCGTGTTGTGTAGACAGTTTAGTTTCAATAGACTTTAGAAATATTCTCCAGCGGCCGGCTAGAATTTCGAGCGCATTTTCTGCAGTCCATCGAGCTCTTGAATGGCGGTAATTGTATACCTTCTCTTCGTCACTTTTAATGGCTGCTTTGCTGTATGGAGGCTTCAAATAGGTTTTAAGAAGGAAGGCTTCATCTCCAACAATAACATAAGGAAACTTCTCCATCGCTGTTGTAGCTCTTTGTCTTGTGGAACGGCTTATTTGTTGCTTTCAAATCTTTTCCTCATCTCAGATCGCTCAAAAGTTCCTCCGTCGCTACTTTTGCCGTAAGCTCCAACGTGAATTTGTAATTTCCATCTACCAAAGCGAATAAAACAATGGAATACGTGCCTTTGTAGCGATTTGAACGTGCCTACCGTCCGAAGTTCATATGCAGTGTGGATAATTCCATTTTCATCATAATCCTTGACGCTCTGTTTCCATTCGTCTTTGTTTCGTTCTGGCATGTAAAACGGTTGTAGAGTTTTCCAAATTACCTCTCAACACTCTTTAAATATCTCTCCAATAGCCGAAAGTCCAATCCGAAAAGAAAAGCACAATGTTATGTAAGAATCTCCAGTTGCCAAGTACCTGTGAACAGTGAAAAAAAGCTCAATTATTAAAGTATTTACGTTGTCCTTTGGCAACTAGGTGGCCTTTTATTGACTTTGGGCGCCAGAGCAGAATAAATGAATAACTAAAGACTAACCTAAAATTCTAAACTAATTTCTCGGGTTTTGGTAATGATGTAAAGACAATTGGAATAAACTACGAAATGCGTACAACCAGGCTAAACACATAGAGCCACAAAATCAGGTCAGGCAGAAAAGAGTTTGAGCAAATGGGAATTTGAAGATGAGCTGGTTTTTCTGAATCCAACACTAGTAACAAGAAAAACTCGAATAAATGCGGAAGACAGTCCCAATAATGAAGATTATGATGGAACGCGGGAAGATATTGGCTTATGTCCGATTGATGAAACAGACTCACAAGTGGTCTCGTCAGAAAGTTCCCAATCCTACCCACCAAGAAACGAGCCATTGCAAAGTGCAATCTCTACAATGGCGGAGGCCATCGACAATCCCACAGCCAATGTGTCAGATTCTCCAACAACTTTTACTCAACCTTCAGCGAAGCCCGTAGGGTCTTATGTTGGAAAAAGAAAAGAAACGTTTGTTGTCATCCGTAAAAGTAATGGTTACAATTATGAAAGACTACCAACACTTACTCTCCCAAGTACTTCTTCAAAGTGCTCCTGCTGCATCAAGTAACAACGTGGACGATGAATGCGAACCTTTTTTCTCAGCATGGGGGAAAATGTAAAAAATTGGGTCCTGATGAGGAAATCAGAATGAAGATGGAAGTGAGCAACAATGCTTTGCGGCCAGCGTTGCAAAGCTGCACTTGGGACCTCATTTTAGGTGAACCCTTGTTACTCCAATACTCTTAATACAAATCATTCATCATTCCATCAGTCCTCCTCAACACTATCTCCTCAGCAATCTGAACACAGCTTGCACTGTGTAATATCCACTCCCATATTTTATTCAGAGTAATATTCACGACAGCATTGTATGTGGAATGTGGGTGATCATTAATCATATTCTTGTGATATCAATAAAAATGTCTTCATCGATAGTAAAACAATAAATAATTATTGTCAACGAAAAAATTTAATACTTTGTAAAAACTTATATCTCAGACAACACCCATGGAAAAAGATAACAAAAATCTCAACTTTTCTTATCTATGATTCTTCTAGAAAATCCTTCTTCTGGTTCGAACAGTTTTACTGATAGGATGTAATTGATGTCTCGTAACATAGAGCAAAAAACTGTACTATGCTGCTAATTGAATACTTGAAAAATAGAGTTTATGTGTCATTGAAATGAATCTTCTTTGTTTGCAGTTTTATTTCATCGTAATTCTCGTTCTACATAAATGCTAAGTTTTCTGATCAGCTACAAAAGAGTGCAGCCATTAGCGCTATTGATCTACAGCGCGGTTTATTGGTAAATGCTGAATAATAAGCGACTAACATTGAGAAATATTTTCAAACGTTAATGCATATAGTGAAGGTACAAAAAGATTTAATATATATTAAATTCTTTGTAGTAAAACAGGGCATGAATCAGAATCGATAAGTGATTGCCTTATGTTAGCCACCATCTTAGTGAAATATTGCAGCGGTAGTTTTAAATAGATTTTCTATACGGACATAAATGTTGTTGGTCATAATTGCAATAATAATTGTGTGCTGGTGGCCTAGAACCCAGTCTGAGGTAATAAATTTCATTTAGATTGTGAATACAGTGAACTTCTATGAATGCAAACAGCATCTTACGTGATATAAATTCTTATCTGATGATGTATGAAGCCTGGTTACTTCGTAACAACTTTTATGAAATATTTTGACAGGAAAAAATACTTTAGTGTTGTTTACGTGTGGTATTGTGTGACAAAAATGTTCATTTTGCTTAAAGAAAAGTGTTGTCACCTCGAATAACAGCAGCGTTTAATTCGATAAACGATCTGTAACTAGTAAAGAGACTATCATACAGCTGCACTGAAAATTACTAAAATTCATTACTCTCTTCTATTTCATACTACTTATCATACATTTAGCTTGTTTGCTGGTTATACATGATTAGTTTTGTGCATGAACTTAGTGGCATTTACACTGCTTGACAGGCAACATTGTTGCACTTTCCCATGTGGAGATTTCTTTAGTAAAATAACGATCACTAGCCGCGAAAAGCAATGATTAAGTAAAACCTCATATTTCATTAATAATAAGTAACTAGTTTTATTGTAATCTTGCTGAAATTGTACAAAAAGCAATCAAACCACACACGCCATAACTGCTCAATAGAGTCAACGTTCTCCTACACTTGGCAAGAGAAACCGCAAGAAAACTTTACTAATTTGTAATTACTTTTCTGATGTATAACAAAAAGCGCTTTGTGAATATAAAATCAATGAAAAGTCAAAAATATCACTTTGATAATTTTTTCCCTCCCAGATATACTGTATAATAAAATAACTTGTCAGCACTTACCTCAAGCAAACTGTCAGTCCTATCGCAGCCGGAATACTTTCCCTGAGTTGAGTGGAGCGTTTCTCTATTACGGACCAACCAAGCTCAGGAGATAGCAGAATCCAGATTTTGTCATTCTGTGATAACACTTAAACCGCTCTTCGTCTTCTGTTATTTGGGATAATTAAATTTTGGAACTCCCCGAATTCGCCGCGCCCCATATCGATGTGATGCACCCATTCTGTAGACAAGCAAATGAATGCAATACACAGAGCAGCTATTTCTTCTTATTATTCCTGCATATCAAAAACAAGGAGTAAAATCATGGTTGCAAGTTCAAAACAAACTGTCGGGAAATGTACTGCACACGAAGTGGATGTTTCATGTTGCTACAAGTCTGACCAACGTGAACACCGCTTCTTGTCTGACGTGGTCCCACGGTGCCTGACGAGACGTGGGAGCACGACACGTCAGAGTTGTCTGTATTTACTCTTAGTTAGTCTATTGTTATGATCATGCAATCGTTTGCTAACACCCCCACCAGACTAGTCAAATGACCTGTGTTGTTACCTACTTCTTCCACACTGTCAGACACAACCTTTACAGCTTTTAAACAATTTTCAATTTCTTCATTGATGTTACTATTGACAATTTTCACATATATCAATCACCGTATTTATTTTAGGCTCTACTTTCTGAACATTCTCTTGGATCTGATAAAATCTTTGCTTGCTTTCATTAGCTATCCTATCTCTGTTAATTTCATTCTTACACTGTCTGAGGATTTCTTACAACTTTCTCAACTAAAGAAACTTTAACTTCTATCTTTTAATCAAAAGTCTTCCATTCTTTTCTCCACATTTCCTTTAGGTCAGCAGCCTGTTTTTTTTTTTTTTTTTAACTTTGTGTCAATTGCAACTTTGAACTGTGCAAGCTCACTAGCCTAATCTTTTATAGCACCATGCTGCTGCTTAAGCTAACTAGGTAAATTTTTATTTTCTTCATTTGTTCTAAGAGTAGTACCACATTGCTGCTTAAGCTCGCTAGCTAAATTTCTATTTGCTTCATTGATGCTAAGCACTAATGCCGCTAAATATCATGAGCGCTTTCCTGTTCAGTTTGCTTTAATTGCAACAAATCAAGTTTGGCATCTGCTTCTATTGTCTCATGTTCAATAAGGTCACCCAAGCTGATGTCAAATCAGCATAACCAAAATCATTCTCTGTATTAGTAAAACAGCTGATACCCTCTCCCGTAGTTACGTCTGTTAAAAAGTCTTGTCCCTGTTCCTCTCCCACAAGTGGAGATAACTGTTGTAAATTAGGAACTGAAACATCATTAATTTCTGATTGACCTACATATCTCTGCCCTGTAGCTGGCACTTCCATAAAACTAAGTCACACACTCTTCTTTCACAAGTACAGAATCATCATTACCTTCCATTTTAAAAAGTCTGTTGATTCGAGCAAATTACAGATGAATTAAGCTTAACTTACTTCCATTTGTCGACTATAGTGTCGGTGCATTGAAACTGTGGGTATGTCCTCCGCCTGCAGCATCTATTTCCAGCACCTTCAGTGATCTTGTTGAAATAGTTGCTGCCGCGGTATCCGTCGTTCAGTCTGCAAACTCCACGCCGCTTCTTCTGTCGTATCAATGATGTCCCTCTTCTTCTACCCATCATAGGATTACAGTTCTTGTTGCCGTGTCCTGCTTTTACACTTTGTCACACACTGTTCTACCCTATCTTCTGATCAGTGTTCGACACTGTTCATTTTCACATTAATTTTCAACCACAATTCTCTTTGCTACAGCTTTTTATTGTTCCCGAGCCTTAATGCAACATTTACGGCGACGCAGTGCTTTGCGAAGTTCCACTCACCTGGTGCTGAATTTTTTCTTCTTACACGCACGCCATGTTGAAGTTAGTGACACGTAGTTCTCAGCCGGAAAGAGCTACTGAAAAAACAGCTTAGAGTCATTCTGTCGGTGGAAGGAATGGTTAAATGAAAGCATTTTTGTGCGTAATATTTCACTCGATTACGACTAGTTTGCATACACCAGATACTACCAACACTTACTGTAAGCTGTGCAAAGTTTGAAAAGTTCACACGTACACCTCATTCATGACCGTAGCTAGATTATGGTAATTATGAACTATCCATTACAGAAAGTTTACAAACAAATAGTTCCTTTTAGAATTGTAATCTAAAATGTTGCTGGTATCAGTCTCATAGAACAAATTGTTCTATATCGCGAGGAAGCATCACGCCATGCCGTATCCCGATACTTTGAACGTCACTAAAAGTTCTCAGTATCACCCTGTGCATTACCTCGAATTTTTATCCTCACTTTACGGCGCTTCTCAAACAATTTAGTATCGAAATATCACAGTGTTAATAATTTTCACACAGCACATATCAACAGGTCCGATCACTATGAGGTCCCAACCCCGACTTTACACAGCTCTCTTCATAAAAGAAATTTCTAGTTGCCAAATTAAGTGCATATATGCTAATTTCTAATTGGCAGAGGGACATCACAGCCAATCGAAAAAAAAGCATCTAACCCGCTCAATCACTCGCATATGCAGAGAACCAATCAAAATTCGTGAACGAATCGCAACAGTAAATTACCATAACTGAGTTTAAAAAACGCACATGTATAAAATTATTTCAATTTTTACAAAACTATTTTTCCGAAATCATAATCCGATTTTCCAGGTACCATAAACTGACGAAATACCTTATAATGAACCCCGAGTACGAATGACTAACACACACGTCATTTCCGAACACTGCTCACGTAACCAATTACTTCACTGTGTAGTATAAAAACTTTACATACAACAAATTTTCACATTCACACCTTCCTTCACTCTCGTAACCAAACACAATAATGGTTGTGGTTGTTGTTGTGGTCTTCAGTTCTGAGACTGGTTTGATGCAGCTCTCCGTGGTACTCTATCCTGTGCAAGCTTCTTCATCTCCCAGTAGCTACTGCAGCCTACATCCTTCTGAATCTGCTTAGTGTATTCATCTCATGGTCTCCCTCTACGATTTTTACCCTCCACGCTGCCCTCCAATGCTAAATTTGTGATCCCTTGATGCCTCAGAACACGTCCTACCAACCGATCCCTTCTTCTACCAAAGTTGTGCCACAAACTCCTCTTCTCCCCAATTCTATTCAATACCTCCTCATTAATTATATGATCTAGCCATTCTTCTGTAGCACCACATTTCTAAAGCTTCCATTCTCTTCTTGTCTAAACTATTTATCGTCCATGTTTCACTTACATACATGGCTACACTCCATACAAATACTTTCAGAAACGACTTCCTGACATTTAAATCAATACTCGATGTTAACAAATTTGTCTTCTTCAGAAACGCTTTCCTTGCCATTGCCAGTCTACATTTTATATCCTCTCTACTTTGACCATCATCAGTTATTTTGCTCCCCAAAAAGCAAAACACCTTTACTACTTTAAGTGTCTCATTTCCTAATCTAATTCCCGCAGCATCACCCGACTTAATTCGACTACATTCCATTATCCTCGTTTTGCTTTTGTTGATGCTCATCTTATATCCTCCTTTCAAGACACTGTCCATTCCGTTCAACTGCTCTTCCAAGTCCTATGCTGTCTCTGGCAGAATTATAAAGTCATCGGCGCACCTCAAAGTTTTGATTTCTTCTCCATTTTTTTGTTTCCTTTACTGCTTGCTCAATATACAGATTGAATAGCATCGGGGAGAGGCTACAACGCTGTGTCACTCCCTTCCCAACCACTGCTTCTCTTTCATGCCCCTCGACTCTTATAACTGCCATCTGGTTTCTGTACAAATTGTAAATAGCCCTTCGCTCCCTGTATTTTACCCCTGACACGTTTATAATTTGAAAGAGAGTATTCCACTCAACATTGTCAAAAGGTTTCTCTAAGTCTGCAAATGCTAGAAACGTAGGTTTGCCTTTCCTTAATCTTTCTTCTAAGATAGGTCGTAGGGTAAGTATTGCCTCACGTGTTCCAACATTTCTAGGGAATCAAAACCGATCTTCCCCGAGGTCGGCTTCTACCAGTTTTTCCATTCGTCTGTAAGGAATTCGCGTTAGTATTTTGCAGCTGTGACTTATTAAACTGATGGTAGTAATTAATAAACAATTTGAAAGTTAAGCTGAGAAAATCTGAAATAAAATTAACAGCATTTTGACGGCAGCTCCAACAGTGTGCGTCAGCTAGTCACCCCTGTGATATCGCATAGGAAGTGCACACACTCGACCCACCCGACGACACGCGTCCCGCGTGCGACCCGCATTTACCTCCAATCTTTGCTGCAATGTCCCGTCTGAATAGGCGTGATGTGAGGCGCTGCGCCTCACTGCATTTGTATAGTTTGGCTAAAAGAAAATGATAATGAATCAGCAAGTGGAAGAAAAGCTTTGAGACACATTAAAATGAGTTTTATTTGTGTTAGAGATTTTGGTAAATGTTTCGCTCGTGTTCGAATGTTTTGAAGACCACAGTGGTTCAAGTAGCAGTAACTATTGACTTTATTGAAGAACGTTGTAAATGGACGTAGAAAAGGTTTTTTTTTGGGTATGTGTTTATGGAACTAGGCTGGAGACATTGTAACTGGTCTTTTAGCTGTGACTGCTGTTTAACATTAATGTGTAAGGGATATGGTTGGGAGCAGGATACAGAGGCTGCTGGAGTGGAAGGCTGAGCAACAAATTGAGATTAGAATATAAAATTTAATTCATTACGGAAGAAAATTCATACTGGTAACAACATATTGACGTACAACTTGTTCAATTTAAATGTACATCAGCTGATTTAACATGAATCATCAACAAGTTATCTAACATCAATCAATCCGCAAATATGAGATTTAAACCTTTCCCAAACCTTTAATGCTTGTAAAATGTTATTACGAAACACAGAAAATTACCACACCACTGTATTTAAGCCTTACATAACCTAATGGGCACAATAGCTTACAGGAAATAATATCACAGACGTATAGCAATATCTGCCCACTACAGCTCTGTCAAAGGAAACACATTCAGTTCAGACAAGTTAACAAGACACTGCCTCCATTTACATTTTACCACAGAAACCCAACCACAGTCGTAGGCCAGACTGTGATTCGAAAAGGGCTGATAACAAGTTACCGCACTGTTAGCTGTTGGCACCAAACCCCTGGCGTGCGACAGATGTGTGGACCAGAAACCCAGTTGCAACAGGAGCCGTCAACAACAGTACCCGTAGAACTATTCCTAAAAGCCGGCCGGAGTGGCCGTACGGTTCTAGGCGCTACAGTTTGGAACCGAGCGACCACTACGGTCGCAGGTTCGAATCCTGCCTCGGGCATGGATGTGTGTGATGTCCTTTGGTTAGTTAGGTTTAAATAGTTCTAAGTTCTAGGGGACTGATGACCTCAGAAGTTAAGTCGCATAGTGCATTTGAACCAATCTTTCTAAAAGCACACCGTGAAATGATGTCAAAGGGGTTTCCAAAACAGTTTAACACTCAGCAGTAGTGAGTAAGAGAAAAGGACAAAAAGCAAACACACACAGCACTTACAATTAGCCTTGAATTATTCCTAGCTGTTGTTAAGATTGAATTAATTTTAAGCCAACAGGTCAACAGTGGTGTCACAGTAGACTTAAGCTTTACTTGACTAGCGTGACAATTTGGGCGTCCGTTAACTGACATAAGTTCAGGGATATGGGTTTCGGGATGACAATCATTATACGAAGTCGTTTTTAGCTGCGGTGATGTCTTTTCCAGGAATTTAAGTCTCCAGCTTTCTCCTCCGAATTCGAAAATATTTTTTACGCCCACGTACATCGGGAGAAATAATCATCGATAGCAGAATAAGAGATGTCAGAGCTCACACAGCAAGATTTAAGAGTTGATTTTTCCCGTGCGTTTTTCGAGAGTGGAGCGGTAGATAAATATGAGTAAACCCTCTGCCAGACGGTGACTTACAGAATAAATCATGTAGATGTAGGAAACGAAGTATTTCGTGAATGCAATCTAAGTCGATTCATCTATTTCCCGGCAGATGCTGCGGACGTCTGATTTGGAAGCTTGTTTACACGAATTATCTGACGTAGATGGCTGCATATGGCGCATGAAATATCGATAACGGAATTTCTCACGGAGGAAAGATTGATGTGCATCAGTAGGAATCTAATTTGAGTAAAATATTTGTACAATATTCCAGCTAGCAATAGTATGTTTTAGAAATAAACCGCTTTCAGCTGTTATATAAACTTTTATTTTTATTTATAGGAGCACGACCGGTTTCGTGATATCAGATCATATCCTCAGGTGGCCATCTGAAAGGTCGAAAACATACAGTCTACATTATGATATAAAGCTGGAGACGTATCCTAACAATCTATGCTCTACCACAAGCAATAAAAAATACTCAACATCGTGGTTATCAGCGCCACTATTTTTACTCCTTTCACCTTCGTTTTGTTGATTATCTCAAGTTAGTGGTAACGGGGCGTTTTTTATGACAGACAAATGTCAGGCTTTCGATGTTTATTCAAATTACATTCATCGTAGCTCACTTTATGTGGGCACACATGTGCTACTCGTAATTATGCTACCAGCAATAGAATTATTAAATCTTACTTTGTAATGGACGATCTGTTAAGCGATATATGCCTTACGCTGAAAGTATGTGATTTAATTAGGACTACACAAACAGTCACCAACACGATGTAATGAAATTATGTGCAACATAAACTCAGCCATTGTCAGGTGGCAGATAACAATGCATATTGGAGCTGACTGGGGTAGGAAACCAAACCAAATGAAATAACTCTCTAACGTGCCCTTCAGTCCCTTATACCAAAATGCTCGGAATGTGACATTGTCTGGAAAATGTATATTGGAGAGAGAGAGAGAGAGAGAGAGAGAGAGAGATAGAGAGAGTGAAACAAGATGTTCACAAGCATTTATAGGAGGATTAGCATTATGGCATCTATCAGTCAACGTTTTGCTATTCTAAAATACATGTTGGAGAATGAGATTGAAGGAAAGAGGCAGGTTTCTTGCTGTAGCCTTGGGCAGGTTAGGAAAAAGGGGTACTCCAAGGGTCAGGAAGTACACTTAATATTTGTGGAGTTAGAAAAAGAGTATGATTCTATATCCATCAACGCACTATAGGAAGCGATCGAGAATATAGGTAGAGATGGACAACAAATATCCTTTAGTCGGAGATTATACCAGTAATCATACATTGCTGTTAATGTAGGAAAAAATAGGCCATTCTACATCTCCATCTACATCCATACTCCGCAAGTCACCTGAAGGTGTGTGGCGGAGGGTATTTTGAGTACCTCTATTGGTTCTCCCTTCTATTCCAGTCTCGTATTGTGGAACGAAAGACTGTCGGTATGCCTCTGTGTGGGCTCTAATCTCCCTGATTTTATCCTCATGGTCTCTTCACGAGATATAGGTAGGAGGGAGCAATATACTGCTTGACTCCTCGGTGAAGGTATGTTCTCGAAACTTCAACAAAAGCCCGTACCGAGCTACTGAGCGTCTCTCCTGCAGGGTCTTCCACTGGAGTTCATCTATCATCTCCGATTACTAAATGATCCTGTAACGAAGCGCGCTGCTCTCAGTTGGATCTTCTCTATCTCTTATATCAACCCTATCTGGTACGGATCCCACACTGGTAAGCAATATTCAAGCAGTGGGCGAACAAGTGTAGTGTAACCAACTTCCTTTGTTTTCGGATTGCATCTCCTTAGGATTCTTCCAATGAATCTCAGTCTGGCATCTGCTTTACCGACGACATACTTTACATGATCATTCCATTTTAAATCCTAATGCTTACTCCCAGATAATTTATGAAATTAACTGCTTCCAGTTGCTGACTTGCTATATTGTAACTAAATGATAAAGGATCTTTCTTTCTATGTATTCGCAGCACATTACGCTTGTCTACATTGAGATTCACCATGCGTCAATTCGTTGCAAATCCTCCTGCATTTCAGGACAATTTTCCATTGTTACAACCTCTCGATATACTACAGCATCATCCGCAAAAAGCCTCAGTGAACTTCGGATGTTATCCACAAGGTCATTTATGTATATCGTGAATAGCAACGGTCCTACGACACGCCCCTGCGGCACACCTGAAATCACTCTTACTTCGAAAGACTTCTCTCCATTGAGAGAGAGGGGGGGGGAGAGAGAGAGAGAGAGAGAGAGAGAGAGAGAGAGAGAGAGAGAGAGAGAGAGAGAGAGAGAGGGAGGGAGGGAGGGAGAGAATGAAACAAGATATACACAAGCAATTATAGGAGTACTAGCATTATGGCATCTATATGCAGTATAAATATTGGAAGTGGGGAATCAGTCGAGCGGAGGCATGGGAATTCCTTTCCAGCATGGAATTATCTAATTGTTATTATTTGCCGAAAACAAAATATGGATGTTACAAAATAGGGAAGATGTTAAGTTTATGGTACAGAAGTTAATGGAAGTATTTTAAAGAGGCGGGTTTGGAACAGATATGAGAATAATAGACTATCAAGTAATGGAAGGATGTGAAAGGGCTATTGCTCCCTTGCAAGTAACTATTAAAGCAATAAAACTATTTAAATATTTATGATCTATTATCCATACCACGGGAAGCTATGAAACAGATGTGGAAGGCAGAATCGAGCAGGCAAAAGCATCAATGAAGATGCTAAATGGAGTTCTGTGGAACAGGGCAATATAAAAAGAAACAAAGACGTGGACTCTGAAAAGAATAGTGCGTGGATAGACCTGGCGGGCACGGGCGGGTTAGTGGAGTGCAGCAGTAGTGATGGACAGAATTAAGAGAGCAGAAAAGACAACCAAAAGAGAAAGGAGATTAGATGAAATCAGGGAGGTAATTGATATGGAGCAATAAGTCATGAAACAATTGCAAAAAGAGGTCTTCAGTGATATGACTACGTACAGTGAATGAAGGAAGGACGATGGCCAAAAGCAGTCCCAAATGGTCACCGCCGTGAAGAAGGAAGTGCGGACGGACGAGAATAACGTCACCATTTTATTCTCGACGAAAAGAGGCCTGGAAGAAGAAGACTATATTGATCGTGAACGCTAATGAAATGAATACGAGACAAGTGGTGAAGAACGGTGAAACCCTTAGAATACACATAAGAGAAAAGCTGACATTGGGAAAGTTAAATCAGATATTGAGGGAGTGATAGGGGACAAGTGGGGAAATTTAAACGTAGAAATGTGAAAGCTCTCGAAAGAAATTCACCATGTCAGCAACAATGCCCATATGTTGGAGAAGTCTTTGGGAAATAAAATTGAAGAAGTACGGAATAAGCTGAGTAACAGTGTAAGGGACTCTGAACAAAAATGAAGTATGCGTGAAGAGGAAACAGTAAGGTTTGTTGGGCAAACTGTCGAATGCGTGAATGAAGTAGAACACATTTGAATCTGAAATTTGTAGCGAAGCATGACGTACGAACTGAGTTAACTTCTGTGGTAGCGGAACCGACAACTAACATAGTTAGATTACAGGTGGCTTGGGCCAAGAGTAAAATGTTTTCGAAAATGACAGGACATAAGTCGCTGCTCGCCAGGATGGATTTGTGCCACGCATGTCAGAGCAAGCTAAAATTAAGTTAGTAAAATGGCGTTTAAAAGGAGACGCTCTACCAAGAGCAATTGTGATGAATAATTTTTCGAGAGATATTTTGTAAATTAGTTCTGCGGAGACGAGAAGCAAACACAGCTTCAAAACAAAATTTTAAATAGACCTAGCTATAGAACGGCAGGTATTTCAATGTCAGAAATATGTGTGTAAGAACTGAGGAAAATGATGCACGTAAATCTACCGATGGGTGTGTTGACTGAGATTGCAGAGTTCAAATGACGACTTCCAGATTATTTACAAAGGGATCTTGTACATAGTCCAACAATTCCATGGACAAATTTTTAGATTTTATACAGAAACTGGAAAAGAGGTTAAGGTAAGGACACAATTTTCAAAAAAGATAAGGGTAAGTGGAAAAAGGGCATAATGGCAATCAAAAATCCCACAAAACAATAACAATAATTTTGAGGGTACTCATTACACACTACTGGCCATTAAAATTTCTACACCAAGAAGAAATGCAGATGATAAACGGGTATTCATTGGACAAATATATTATACTCCAACTGACATGTGATTACATTTTCACGCAATTTAGGTGCATAGATCCTGAGAAATCAGTACCCAGAACAACCACCTCTGGCCATAATAACGGCCTTGATACGCCTGGGCATTAAGTGAAACAGAGCTTGAATGGCGTGAACAGGTACAGCTGCCCATTCAGCTTCAATACGACACCACAATTCATCAAGAATAGTGAGTGGAGTATAGTGACGAGCCAGTTGCTCGGCCACCATTGACCAGACGTTTTCAGTTGGTGAGAGATCTGGAGAATGTGCTGGCCAGGAGAGCAGTCGAACATTTTCTGTATGCAGAAAGGCCCGTACAGGACCTGCAAGATGCGGTCGTGCATTATCCTGCTGAAATGTAGGGTTTCGCAGGGATCGAATGAAGGGTAAAGCCACGGGTCGTAAAACATCTGAAATGCAACGTCTACTGTTCAAAGTGTCGTCAATTGGAACAAGAGGTAACCGAGACGTATAACCAATGACACCCCATACCATCACGCCGGGAGATATGCCAGTATGGCGATGACGAATACACGCTTCCAATGCACCTTCACGGCGATGTCGCCAAACACGGATGCGGCCATCATGATGCTGTAAACAGAACCTGGATTCATCCGAAAAAAATGATGTTTTGCCATTCGTGCACCCAGGTTCGTCGTTGAGTACACCATCGCAGGCGCTCCTGTCTGTGATACAGCGTCAGGGGTAACCGCAGCCATGGTCTCCGAGCTGATAGTCCATGATGCTGCAAACGTCGTCGAACTGTTCGTGCAGATGGTTGTTGTCTTGCAAACGTCAACGTCTGTTGACTCAGGGATCGAGACGTGGGTGCACGATCCGTTACAGCCATGCGGATAAGATGCCTGTCATCTCGACTGCTAGTGATACGAGGCCGTTGGGATCCAACACGGTGTTCCTTATTACCCTCCTGATCCCACCGATTCCATATTCTGCTAACAGTCATTGGATCTCGACCAACGCGAGCAGCAATGTCGCGATACGATAAACCGCAATCGCGATGGGGTCCAATCCGACCTTTATCAAAGTCGGAAAGGTGATGGTACATATTTCTCCTTCTTACACGGGGCATCACAACAATGTTTCACGAGGCAACGCCGGTCAACTGCTGTTCGTGAATGAGTAATCGGTTGGAAGCTTTTCTCATGTCAGCACATTGTAGGTGTCGCCACCGGCGCGAACCTTGTGTGAATGGTCTGAAAATCTAATCATTTGCATATCACAGCATCATCTTCCTGTCGATTAAATATCGCGCCTGTAGCACGTCATCTTCGTGCTGTAGCAATTTTAATGGCCAGTTGTGTAATACTAAGTTTCAACAGCTTTATAACAATAAGAATTATCAGTGGTGGATTATAACCAAAATAGTTTAGAAGTACTAGCGACTCATGGACCGCAAAAACAGAATAAGGTGTGCCGAATCTCAAATCTGAAGATGGAAAAATGAAATGAACGCAAAGAATAGGAGACCGGTTAAAGGCAAAAGCGTGCAACGAAGAAGGCAGAAGTATTTGATTTGACAAAGAATAGTGTGGCAATGAATTCTAGAGCAGATGGAAACAGCACAGGAGGACAGAAAATACAGACAAAATAAAGGAATGTAATCTGAAATACTAAGATAATGCGGCTGTGAGATTAGATAATTCATTCAGTTCAGGAGTATCAAAATATCGCTAGGAGTTAATGAGACTGGCAAACCGTGCGTCTGAAAGGGAGGCACAAGTGTATCTTAAGTTGATAGGGCTTAGGTGTACTGGGTATACTGACAGGATATGTGCGGTAGTAACAACACTGCTAATGTGGTTGAAGATTAGTGTTAGGTGATGGAGAACGAGACGTTGCAATGGTCTCGTTAGCTGGAAACGTAGGTTGTTGTTGTTGTGGTCTTCTGTCCTGAGACTGGTTTGATGCAGCTCTGCATGCTACTTTATCCTGTGCAATCTTCTTCATCTCCCAGTACTTACTGCAACTTAAATCCTTCTGAATCTGCTTAGTGTATTCATCTCTTGGTCTTCCTCTACGATTTTTACCTTCCACGCTGCCCTCCAGTGCTAAATTTGTGATCCCTTGATGCCTCAGAACACGTCCTTGTCAAGTTGTGCCACAAACTCCTCTTCTCCCCAATTCTATTCAATACCACCTCATTAGTTATGTGATCTACCCATCTAATCTTCAGCATTCTTGGACACGTAGGCATTAAGCATAAATTTGCAGGTGGTATATGAGACGAAACAGGAAGTGCATTAGCTCTTAGCCAGAATTTTACGTCAGTGATCGAAGGTGGATGGTGCCAGGGGCGGCAGTGGAAGATAATTTTGATAATGAGGATATGGGTGGCGATAGTTATGCAGCTAATACGACTGATACTTCGGAGGAGGGAATCCGTGTATTCATTTCTATGGAAGGAGATGAGTTGATGGAGAAGTAAATTCAAACCGGACATTAGAGACAAATTAGGTGCAGGTAGTAATGGACGAGGGGAACCTCTAGTATTATGACGTAACATTAGTACGGAATGGTTTAGCGACGAGGAAGGTGAATAGAAATCAAAGGGCAAAATCTACCACACGTGCGGGCACGGGAAAAGTTCACAGTGACAAGGGAGATATTGAAAATCATCTATTTAGTGAAAACTGGAGACAAAAATGACTGAAATGTGCTGCCTATCTTTGTGTTTATATTTATAATGAGGAACTGCGTTCCTAGACTCAGGAAATGTTTCATCGCGTCCTGAGAATTTTGTATTTAGTATTACGCAACAGAAGCAAGAAATTTTTCCAAGTACGAGAGCAGCCATCAAGGCAGCTACAGCTGTCTTCATACAATGAAACGTTATAACAGTTTCAGTGTGATGCGTTTTACTTGAATATGAGTTGTTTCATTGTCAGTGGTTTGAGAAAAGACGTATTAGGTACTGATTTTTCTGAGGGAACTGCAAGATATCATTGAACTGCGAGAAATGTTCCTAGAATTCTAACAAGAATGAAAGAGACGGAAAGACGTATCTAAAGATATTTTCAGTGGAGGATAACGTGCTGCCCATATGGGAGTGACTTAGGGCTGAGACTACGAAATACGAATTGACGCTGTAAATACAAAAATAACGAGTATGATATTAGTGTATATAATCTCGTGCGTAGTATGTAAGATTCCATTTTGAGTGAGTATTGTTATTATTGTATAATTTGTGGGAGCAAACGATCCATAACGTAATAAAAAAAGAGGCACATTTTTTGGTGCTTGGAGGAACGAAGGAACATTTCAGAATGTGGGTATCGGAAAATAGTAGCATGTTTAACTAAGATATAAAAATTTCAGTCAGTTCAGTTTGGAAATCAATTGAGTTTATTAATTGGAGAATTAGTATTAAGTATTTTTATTTATTTCTTATGAGGATGTATACACGAGGACCATCCAGAAAGTGAAAACCGTTTCGCTATACCAAGATACCCTTTAATAATAATACAGAAACTGATTGTATAGGTTTCGTTAGATGCTTTGACATTAGGGCATTTGTCGTGCCTTAGCACGAATTTGAGTATACCCTCATCACAGCACTTAGCCACCTGGCTATTCAGCGAGGTCACGATAGCGTCCTCCAGGTCTTTATCTTTTACAAAGCCTTTACCAGGAAGTCGCTCCTTCAGTTTATGAAACAGGAAAAAGTCCGACTGTGCCAGGTCCGAAATGTATAGCGGATGCTGGAAGATGTCCCACCGCGATTTCTTTCGCAGCAAGGCTAGTGTCTGCCGGACAGTATGCGGCCTTGCAACAGAAGAATTCAACTATATAGCTTGTCTCTTAGGCCGTTCTCGATAGCAAGACGAAGACTTTCATGAGTGGCACAGTAGGCATCACTATTAATTGTTGACTTATGGGGCATAAAATCGTCGAGTAAGAAGCGCTTCTTGTTGCAGAATACAGAAGCAATCTGTTTTTGAGTGGGTGCTGTTTGCCTGAGCTTGTGTGAGTTATTTAGGGACTGAGGATTACGCCACACCATTGACTGTTGCTTCATTGCGGGGGTGTTATGAGAAACCTGTGTTTCATTTCCTGTAACAATGTGGCGAATGAACGCGTTGCCAACCCTTTCGTGTATCTCGATGAACGCTAACGCGGCAGCCATTCTCGCAGCTTTCTGGTAACCCGTGAGCATGAGTTACACGCACCGTGCACAGATTTTGTGGTACCCTAAATAACGGGTGCCAGTTTCGTGCACAGCTGAACGAGACTCCTCCTAACATTTCGGCATTCACGTCACGAGTCGTGACTCGTCGATTCTCTCGAATGATGTGAACCATCTTGTGTTTCAGCGCATCTGTAACTGTGGAGGGTCACCCCGATCTCTCTTCATCTTTCATCACCTTTTTCATTCTTAGGAATTATGCACCACTTTCGCACACTAGTTGCGTTCATTACACCTTCGCAATAAATGGTAACAAATCTGCGGTGAATGTCACCGCGTATAACACATTCCGTGTGCAGAAAACGAATACCTCGCAACTCACACCAGTGGGATTCGCAGTCGGTAGAGCTAGGGTCACAGCTATTAATGCACTTAACCCCTGATGAACTTCGACATCCAACCGCTTGCTTCAACTGTCCTCTCACTGAACATCACAAATCAACCAGGGGGAGCCACAAGACAGTTTCGCGGACTCCATGAACAAATGTTCTTTCCTTTTCTGGTTGGCCCTCTTCTATGCTTGGTGTGCTGAGGAAATTATGGGATTATTCATGTTGTAGCTACACAATGTTTAAATCGTAAGGTAAAATTTATTGCGATGGTATACAACTGCAATTACTGTGGTGAACTTACGGACATTTTTGCTGTTGAACCACAGCTGGTAGGAAGTGTGTTGTGCCGAGCTCTTAATTTAGATTTCTGGTGATATGCTGTAGTAATGAAATTTATGAGTTCTTGAGCTTTTGATGAGTTTTATCAGGATTCTGTTAACCTGAGGTTCATGTCCTCTAGTGAAAGTATGAGTGAAATTGAAAGAGCACACCCGTTTTCTCTTTCAAGATTGATTTCCTGAGGCTTAAAATCAATTGCTTGTTATTTAACCTGTACTTCGTACTAAACCCGCAGGTAGTGGCAGTCAGTCCCTGAGTTATGGTAAATACGTTAAATTATTTTGGGGAATTTTACCAAATTCGTGTTTTTATAGTATAAAACCATCCATCCTGACGGAGATTTGAGGATCTGTTTATTCATAGGCGAATGAAGTGACCACTGGAGCCACAAACTCAATGGAAATTCAGTACCACCAACCAACCGGAGACTGCTGTTGTAATGAATTGAGGGCGCTTGCAACAACAGTCATGTGCTACGAAACTCCGTTTCATATGCTAATGAGGTTACTCTTATTATACACCGATATAAGTAATCTGAGGGCAGTTTAGAGTTTCAGAGTAAACGTTATTGCAACTAAAAACTAAAAATCAAAGCTAAAAAAAAAACAAATTTTAACAAAATTAACACCGCAGTGTGTGAAGACTAAAATAATTTAGTAAGTCGCAATCTTTTTTTATTTTCTTCGTTCTGTCTCTTTCTCCTCAATTTTTTGTCACGTCTTTAGAACCCAAGCTGGTTCGCTCACCACATCAACGTGTGACACATAGTTCTGACGTAGACAGAAGACATCATTTAGTATATGATGAACGAATCTAAAATTTTGGTAACATTTTGTATGATAATTAACAAGGTTTGTTAAGTGCCTATCCGTGGAGGTGTGTTATGTAAAACCCATTTACCAAGCTGTCATCAGGTGTCATCAGGTGAAGTTCGTAAACACATGAGATAGCGAAGCAGGGGACAGAGCAGGAAGGGACTTTCGGTTCGATTTGCCGGAGTGCTGCATTGGAACTGCGATGGTTTAACGAGGAGGCCGATTCCACAATATGTCGAATAACTGCTACCACAGAGTACCACAAAATTACAAAAATCACAGAAACATCCTATCTCAAATCCAAGTATACCACGGTGATCACGACGATGAGGAGGTGCATTGCCACTTTAGTGACAGTTACGTTGCAAAACTTGTGGATGCTACGTCGGTACAAGCTCTGAAGAATATTACCTCGGCCTTAGAAAATTATTAACTTGCAAATGCTAAGGGTGACAAGGACAGTCAAGTTGTTAGACGACAGCTCATGACGCCTGCTATAGTCATGGTTCATTAATTAAATATTCATTGAGCCCCTAATAAAGACGTAAGTCAGTTGAAAGTGATGCAACTTATGTAGGTCTCACACCACCATTAAATACAGCTCAAAAATCAGCTTCTTATGAGCGGGTCATATTTATTGTGAATGGTTTATTTGTGATGTTGTCTTTATTATAAATGGTAAGCATTTGAAAAGGGAATTTGTATTTATATAATTTGTGACGAAACTGACAGGCTTAGAATATCGTGTGTAGTCTGAGAATAAATGTTGGAGGGAAACGCTCTCCTCAGCGTGTAAATATTATCTGTAACTTGCTCTTGTCCGCGTATAAATATTATCTGCAAATTGTACGTGTTTTGAATGGTGGTCCAAATTTTTGGTTCGGTGTTCTTTGATGAACTTCAAAAATGCACGAATCGGGTGCAAAGAGCCGCTCTGGGTCATTCTACTCCTAGCCAGTGAGGAGGTAACTTGAGTGTGCGCATCTTTTCAGGTTCATTTGAGTTTTTCAAGAACTTAGTGAAAATCGCTACTGACTTGAATTTATACTCTGGTAGCCAGTCGGAGTGTTCGTTGATATAATAGAATGGAAGTGAGAACTATCTCCGCTGTGTTGGAGAAATGCTGTGGATCGGCCTAAACAGCTATATGAACGTCTGCGGTCATTCAGAGCCGTTTTAGGTACTGCTGGACACGGTGATTGATTTACATATTGATTTAAGTACTGTCATTGTGTTACTAAACTTTAACATACGCATATTTGAGATGATTGGTTGAAGTGGGGGTATCTGCATCTACGCAAACTTAAATACTCTTAATCTACTACTTTTGTATATTTTATGTATTATAGGCACATTTTGTTGTTATAGGACCTCCATCTATTTTATAATGTGTTCTTTGGATGAATAAGTGATTAATTCGTTAAAATTCAATCATTTGGTGTACCCTACCACTATTTATCCTCGATTTTATTTATTTCATTTATGTTTAATTCGCCACGATTGACAAGCTTAGACAATTTCACACTGCAGAATTACTTGTGAAAACAAATAATTAGAGCCAGATTAGCTGCTGGGCTCATATGCCGCTGTGCGACGCGACCCTACGACATAAGCGAACTAGTCTTAAAACAGCGTCTTGCGTTCGGCCACCCTCCTCAAGCAGGTATTCGGTTCCTGTGTCGCACTGTGTGTCGAGATAAGGGGATTAGCAGAGACTGATTGTGCGAAGTGTTTCAACACGAGGAAGCTCACAGTTGTTTGCCTCGTCTGGGATACAATTTATAATAATAGCTGCAACGTCAAATACTTAAGACGTGATCCGAATCTCGGAATGATAGGGGATTCGCACTTCTAGGTAGCAATTTTATTTCTAAGAAGAGCCGGTCGTTTGAGGAAATCAGCCTTCTCAGTTGAGTGCCATTGTGACATTTCTTTATTCTTTTTTACTTTACTGTTTCCTCTTCTTCTTCCAAATTACGATTAGGCCTCAGTAACTTCCGGCTTCATACTATTTATTCCTATCTTTTCTTTGGCCTTCTTCCGATTGGCATGTATCTACTTGCTCGTACCTTTTTTTCATTGATACGTTCTACATGATCGTTTCACTTCCTTTGATATAGCTGTATTTTTATCCTTGCAAAATGTTATACATTTGCACTGAAGAGACAAAGAAACTGGTACACCTGCCTAATATCGTGTAAGGCCCCCGCGAGCACACACAAGTGCCGCAACGCGACATGGCATGGACTCTACTAATGTTTGAAGTAGTGCTGGGGGGAACTGACACCGTGAATCCTGCAGGGCTGTCCATAAATCCGCAAGAGTACGAGGGGGTGAAGATCTGTTCTGAACAGCACGTTGCAAGGCACCCCGGATGTGCTCAATGTTCATGTCTGGAGGTTTGGTGACCTGCGGAAGTGTTTAAACTCAGAAGAGTGTTCCTGTTGCCAGTCTGTAACAATTGTGGACGTATGGGGGGGGGGGGGGTCGCATTGATCTGTTCGAATTGCCCAAGTCCGTCGGAATGCACAATGGACATGAATGGATGGAGGTGATGAAACAGGATGCTTAGGCACGTGTCACCAGTCAGTAAACGTATCAGTATCACTCCAACTGCACACGCCCGACACCATTACAGGCCTCCACAAGCTTGAAAAGTCCTCTGCTAACACGCAGGGACCATGGATTCATGAGGTGGTCTCCTTACCCGTACACGTCCATTCGCTAGATACAATGAGAAACGAGACTCGTCCGACCAGGTAGCATATTTCCAATCATCAACAGTTCACTGTCGATGTTGACGGGCTCAGGCGAGGCGTATAGTTTTTTGTCGTGCGGTCATCAGGGGTACACGAGTCGGCCTTCGGTTCCCAAAGCTCGCATCGATGATTTTTCGTTGAATGGTTCACATGCTGACACTTGCTGATGGCCCAGCACTGAAGTCTGCAGCAGTTTCCAGAAGGGTTGCACTTCTGTCACATTGAGCGATTCTCTACCGTCGTCGTTGGTCCCTTTCTGCCAGGATCTTTTCCCGGCCACAGCGATGTCGGAGATAAGATGCTTTACCGTGGTTTTGATATTCACGGTACACTCGTGAATTGGTCGTAAGGGAAAATACCCACTTCATCGCTACGTCGGAGATGGCGTGTCCCATCACTGCGCCGACTACAACACGTTCAGATTCACACAATTCTTGATAACCTGCCATTGTAGGAGCTGTAACCGATCTAACAACTGCGCCAGGCACTTGTACTCTTATAAAGGCGTATTCTGCCTCATTACATATATCTGTGTTAGAACACGCATGACTATGCCAGTGTATAATCTCTTTATTTCTAAATCGATCTTGTTGACAACATCCTTTTATAGGCCTTATAAATTTGTTTTCCGCCTTTCGTGCGTGACTTTTATCTCCCTCTTCCTATCAGGAACTCACTTTCAAACGCAGCGAAGTGACAGTCATTACATTATTTAACTTGATCTGTGTGTCATTTCGGGTTTTGTTTTTTAATGTTCTTCATATGGTGCCTCATATCATTTGGAACTTCTTTAATTTAATATCTAAGTCCCTGTTGCCTTAAAAAGGAATATTGTATCCAAGGTAACTAAAGATAGGGACCTGTTGTGTTAGTTAGTTATTTATCATCATTTTGGCTCTTAGGAGTTTTCTTCCTTTGAAATCCATCACCTTTGTTTCGTTTGCGGAAGTCCTGAGATCTTACTGAGTTGATCACAGGTGGAAATTCTGTAATGCTTTTTGCACTCCATCTTCTGTTTTATCTGTTATCAGCAGGTCTTTAGCAAATAATAGCGTATTAACAAATTCGTTTTGTCCTATGTCAATGCCTTGCGTTGGAAATGTCCTTTGCTACGTACCAATGACGTCATCTAAAATATATATCAAACATTGTCTGGGTATGTCTATATCAGTCTGTTACTCCTTGATTTATAATGAATGCATGATGCTCTATCCCTTTTACGCAGAACCATCTGTGTGTTGACATACATGTTCTTTATTGTCGATATAAGATGTTTAGGGCAGGGTTTTGCAAACTGTGTGCCGGCCGGAGTGGCCGAGCGGTTAAAGGCGCTGCAGTCCGGAACCGCACGACCGCTACTGTCGCAGGTTCGAATCCTGCCTCGGGCATGGTTGTGTGTGATGTCCTTAGGTTAGTTAGGTTTAAGTAGTTTTAAGTTCTAGGGGACTTATGACCACAGCAGTTGAGTCCCATAGTGCTCTGAGCCATTTGAACCATTTTTGCAAACTGTGTTCTGCGGAACAGCACCGGGGACGTGTTGTAGTCGGCGCAGTGATGGGACACGCCATCTCCGACGTAGCGATGAAGTGGGTATTTTCCCTTACGACCAATTCACGAGTGTACCGTGAATATCAAAACCACGGTAAAGCATCTTATCTCCGACATCGCTGTGGCCGGGAAAAGATCCTGGCAGAAAGGGACCAACGACGACGGTAGAGAATCGCTCAATGTGACAGAAGTGCAACCCTTCTGGAAACTGCTGCAGACTTCAGTGCTGGGCCATCAGCAAGTGTCAGCATGTGAACCATTCAACGAAAAATCATCGATGCGAGCTTTGGGTGAAACACTATTTACAACATGTAGTTTTTTCGGCATTTTGACGATACTAATTATTTCTTTTATTTTGTTATGAGTCTTGTGTTATTAGCTATGATCTAAATTGAAGTAATCACTGGATAATACAAGAGATCTCATTTTTTTTTTAAAGTTATCAACCTGAAAAATCAGTGTTGCATTGAATTACCAGGATTAGCAAAGTTTTCCGTCATAGAAGAAGTTTGGCAACCCCTAGTTGAGGGTTTCCATGTCATTCCAAAATTTTCCATAATGTCTTCCTGTCTACTCTTTCGTAAGCCGTTTTAAAATCGATGAACATGACGCTTGTCGGAAGATCATACCCTCCTGTCTTCTCCAATACTGTGTTCATAGTATGTATATTATTTAAGTAAGATCTTCCTTTCCTAAACCCATTTTGAAATTCCGATGAGTTGGCCTCTGACAATACCTACAAACGGGCGTAAAGTATCTTACAAGGGAAACTGCCCTTCGCACGCCACTCAGATTTATTGGTAAGATGGCTCAGTAGATAGTCCGTCAGAAACCGAACACAGATCAAGCATGAAAATCGGTAGAAGATGAACTGTGAAAAAAAGCAAAATAGAAACAGTGAACGGTCCAACCTTAACAAGTGCAACATTGAGCAGTAAAGAACAGTTGTTGAGCGGTCATGTTGTTGGATTGCAAAGTGGACGATCCGTGTTCAGAACTCTGCCGCTCTAATTTTTTTCACAACATTATGAACTCTCCGTCCTGTCATTGAAATATTTGCTTTCTTCTGTAGTCATTGCAGTTGTCATACTGTACATTGGTTAAATACTGGGTGACCAAAAAGTCAGTATAAATTTGAAAACTTAATAAAGCACGGAATAATGTAGATAGAGAGGTAAAAATTGACACACATGCTTAGAATGACATGGGGCTTTATTAGAACAAAAAAAAAAAACAAAGTTCACAAAATGTCCGACAGATGGCGCTGGACAGCAAAACGTGAGACTGCGCATGACAGTCGCGTATAAAAGGAGCTGTAATGAGAGAAAGTCACGGTATTGTTTGAATTTACCACAACTACCGTTATCGGGACTTTTTTCTTCGAGGAAAAGCGTCATTCTGGTTTTGTAACTGCTACCATTACGGGTGAGAAGTACGCCGATATGTTACAGACTCGCATCATCCCCAGGCTGGCTGATAAACACCTGCTGGAACGGACGATGTTTGTGCTGGATGGCGCTGCACCCCACACTGCTAGACGCGTGAAAGGTCTCTTGCGCGCGTCGTTCGGTGATGATCGTGTGCTCAGCCACCACTTTCGTCATGCTTGGCCTCCCAGGTCCCCAGAGCTCAGTTCGTGCGATTATTGGCTTTGGGGTTACCTGAAGTCGCAAGCGTGTCATTATCGACCGACATCTCTAGGGATGCTGAAAGACAACATCCGACGTCAATGTCTCTCCATAACTCCGGACATGCTTTACAGTGTTGTTTACAACATTATTCCTCGACTACAGCTATTGTTGAGGAATGACAGTGGACATATTGAGCATTTCCTGTAAAGAACATCATCTTTGCTTTGTCTTACTTTGTTATGCTAATTATTGCTATTCTGATCAGATGAAGCGCCATCTGTCGGACATTTTTTGAACTTTTGTAGTTTTTCGGTTGTAATAAAACCAAATGTCATTCCAAGCATGTGTGTCAATTTGTACCTCTCTATGTACATTATTCCGTGATTTATTCAGTTTTCAAATTTATACTGACGTTTTGATCATCCGGTAATATGAGTCGTGTACTAAAAATACATTACCGTAGCAAGTAAATGTAATGAATAGTGAGAGCAGGCGAGATACCACATAAACGTCTCACAGAAATGACAACAACAAAAAATGGATGTGAACTATGTTACCACAAAGAAATTCACGACTTAAAACTTCCAGAACGGAAAGCAACTTCAAAAATGTGAAAAACATATGTTTTGACAGAGCAGAGAGACACTGTGTGATTCTGAAGCTGTTGTGTTCACTTCTTGCCGCTTATGTGACGAACTATTACGTTTTCATCATTTCCTTGAGAGTGATCACTTTCACAATAATAAGCACACCTAAATCGGCCAAGGAGGCACATCTCACTGACTCACCAGGCGTTCTAGTTAGGTGCGACGATAAGAGATTCCTATCATATGACACACGTTGCTGTGTCGTCCGAACGAGACACAGACTGGGTGAAAGAACTACTGGCGCAAAGATGCCAGTGTCATTGAAGCTCGCCACTTGCGCGAGTTCCACCAGCGCCACGGGCGGCACTGAGGACAAAGATATCGACCTCGCGGCGGCCAGTTGCCGTCCGAGTACAATCCACCAATGACCGGACCACAGATAGAAGACTACTCGGAGGTAGAAGAGCATCTCTCGCCCTCTTGGCTATAGATCATCGTCCAGGGCTGACATAGACAGGGAACGTCGTTTGTGAACTCTTAGAAGAGAACAGAGAGTGGTTGTAAATTTCATTTGCTATGTGCCGTCCAGTTTACCCACGATTATTTGTACTTACCCACTGAGGGCCTTTTTTATCTTATATTACATCCAGTGTTGCAGACTTAATCATTCAACGAATCAAAAGATGTGTAAACCTTTTTAACTCATTTATGTGACTTTGTTACTAATATGTTGGAGCGTTCTAGTACCTTCGTACTCCTATCCTGTTACCTGACCCTGTGCCATATCTGTGTAATAGTGGCTGGGAGAAATTTTCGTAGCGGTGTACTGCACCAGGAGCCGTTTCACAAACTCACAAGCTCGGACTACCTAAATAATAGTGTCAACTTGGCCTTCACAGCAACAGCGACGAGGCCTTACAAAACTGGTGACGAGGGTTTGCCAAACACTTACTGTCAGCAGTGCCGTCTATGACACACCAGACGTGTTTTACGGTGGAGCATTCGGTTGACATCTCATCAAACGTTTGCGGTCATTCTAAAGCCACTTCCTTTCGGCCGCTAATAGAGTAGTTGTGCAGATTCTGCAGAATCAGCTTTCATTTTAGGTTCCTTCCTTAAAACTCAATGTCGGAAACGCACGTTACACCACTACATAGACACAAATTTAAATACAGCGAACAACGGACAAAATATAAAAAATGGCTACGAACGAACTTTGAACACGGCTCGCCCGCTTTGAAGTCTAACACTGTGACCACTTAACCACGATGTCCTGCGTGTTCCAGATTTCTGTCTGTTGCACTTCTTGTGCGTCGACCGTTCAGCGTAACAGTTTTAGAAATAAGGCCATGAGATCGTGGAACGGCTAGGCAAGATCAGGGGAAACATCTTACACCTGAATCTACACACTTTATTTAAAAAAGACCCAAAATTTTTCGATAAGAAACGACTTCAGTGTTTTAAGAAATACAAAAAAGCTTGAAGACTTTAAATTAAAAAAACACGTAGCAAAAACCACAGGCCTACTCAAGGGCTTGAGGAAGGTCTAAAAGAAATGTTAACCACTTCAGAAAAAATAAATGTAAGACACTCCCCAAAAATGTGCTTGCAATTTAACATTGCAAATACGTATAAAACTCTTTAAGATATTAAACTCAAAAAGCACAGAATGTTCAGCAAATCTTACATGTTTCTCACAGTTAAACGAGCAGCTGGAATTTTTTTAAAAGAATAGTATTAACCATTGAAGCCAGCAACCTTACCATAGTGTTAAATCGGTACCCGTCAGATCATCGAATTTAAGCATTGTTGGGCGAGGCTAGAACCTGGATGGGTGACCATCCGGTCTGCCGAGTGCTGTTGGCAAGCGGGATGCACTCAGCCCTTGTGAGGTGAAACTAAAGAGCTACTTGATTGAGAAGTAGCGGCTCCGATCTCGCAAACAGACGTACGGCCAGGAAAGGGGTGTGCTGACCACATGCCCCTCCAAATCCGCATCCAGTGATACCTGTGGGCTGAAGATGACACGACGGCCGGTCGGTACCGTTGGACTTTCATGGCCTGTTCGGGAGGAGTTTAGTTTAGTTTTTTAAAAACTATTTAAGAAAAACAGCCGTTTATGAGTCACCCCCCAAAATATGCTTTAAACTCAACTTTGCAAATGCTTATAAATTTCTTTACTTAACTCTTGATTCGATGAACCGTTTGCAGAACAGATGCAGGTGTCCTTACATCCCGTCAGATAGACGTCGTCTTTCCAAAGCGTGGCCATCATGCTGGCGAAACTAAAATATACTAATGCGTGTGTTCAAATGGTTCAAATGGCTCTGAGTACTATGGAACTTCACATCTGAGGTCATCAGTCCCCTAGACCTTAGAACTACTTAAACCTAACTAACCTAAGGACATCACACACATCCATGCCCGAGGCAGGATTCGAACCTGCGACCTTGTTCTGGAAACCGATAGGGCCCACTCCTGTCCGTTGTGGCGATCGCGTCCTAACTCATACTGCCACTTCCGTCCGGCCAGAGCCGCTCCACGAGACTTCCTTGCATCAATAACTCCTTCTGCCGTACTGCCGATTGCGCCCTCTCGCGACTAGTCACACCGAAATCGAGGTACCGCCGCCAGACTAACGCCTTTACCAGAGCAAGTACATCTCGAACAAACAGACAGACCCCAAGAATTCGAAGGAAGCTGAGCTGCACCGCTCACTCCCGATAGTATATTTGCTACTCTCGAATGCCCTGGTGCCATATTTCCAACCCATCATATATTTATCAAATGCAGGTTAGTGGATTTGGCGTTGTTAATATTAAAGGGTGTTCCAATGCGCTTCCTGTCCAGGTTGCCAATGCTGTCGCACTTCCGCCTCGGCGACGACATGCCCCACAGCACTTGGGAGAAGGCTCTCTGATGTCGATACACAGAGACGTACTGTCACGGCTGGTGAATATTTTCTAAATTTTTGCAAATCGTGGAATTGACGCGTGACGTGGGTGCCAGCCCGGTCTTCACTACAAATCCCAGAGGCGGTGTGCTAACACTGGGAGTGTACATCGTCTACTTGACGTATGAATTAAAGTTTTTGTGTTGATTCAGAGTCTGCATTAGATGGTGGTTGTAGGTACGTTACATAATGTGAACCAAATCAGACACTAAGAATGGGGTTTCTATTTGTTCTCCTGCGCATTTTGCTTATATGATAAACATCACTAGACGTCACTATTGTGAAACCCGTCACTGTGTAAGTACTACGGTGACACTATCTCTGCTGAAAGCAACGGTCACTTTTTACTTACTAATACATTAATACAATGTATTAATCTCAATGTGTTTCGAAATTTTTCGCCTAGAGCATAATACACTACTGGCCATTAAAGTTGCTGCACCAATAAGAAATGCAGATGATAAACGGGTATTCATTGGACAAATATATTATACTAGAACTGACATGTGATAACATTTTCACGCAATTTGGCCGCATAGATCCTGAGAAATCGGTACCCAGAACAACCACCTCTGGCCGTAATAACGACCTTGATACGCCTGGGCATTGAATCAAACGGAGCTTGGATGGCGTGTACAGGTACAGCTGCCCATGCAGCTTCAACACGATACCACGGTTCATCTACAATAGTGACTGGCGTATTGTGACGAGGCAGTTGCTCGGCCACCATTGACCAGACGTTTTCAATTGGTGAGAGATATGGAGAATGTGCTGGCCAGGGCAGCAGTCGAACATTGTCTGTATCCAGAAAGGCCCGTACAGGACCTGCAACATGCGGTCGTGCATTATCCTGCTGAAATGTAGGGTTTCGCAGGGATCGATTGAAGGGTAAAGCCACGGGTCGTAACTCATCTGAAATGTAACGTCCACTGTTCAAAGCGTCAGCAATGCGAACAAGAGGTGACCGAGACGTGTAACCAATGACACCTCATACCATCACGCCGGGTGATAAGCCAGTATGGCGATGACGAATACACGCTTCCAATGTGCGTTCACCGCGATGTCGCCAAACACGGATGCGACCATCATGATGCTGTAAACAGAACCTGGATTCATCCGAAAAAATGACGTTTTGCATTCGTGCACCCATGTTCGTCGTTGAGTACACCATCGGAGGCGCTCCTGTCTGTGATGCAGCGTCAAGGTTAACCGCAGCCATGGTCTCCCAGCTGAAAGTCCATGCTGCTGCCAACGTCGTCGAACTGTTCGTGCAGATGGTTGTTATCTTGCAAACGTTCCCATCTGTGGACTCAGGGATCGAGACGTGGCTGCACGATCCGTTACAGCCATGCGAATAAGATGCCTGTCATCTCGACTGCTGGTGATACGAGGCCATTGGGATCCTGTACGAGGTTACGTATTACCCTCCTCAACCCACCGATTCCATATTCTGCTAACAGACATTGGATCTCGACCAATGCGAGCAGCAATGTCGCGATACGATAAACAGCAATCGCGATAGGCTACAATCCGACCTTTATCAAAGTCGGAAACGTGATGGTACGCATTTCTCCTCCTTACACGAGGCATCACAACAACATTTCACCAGGCAACGCCGGTCAACTGCTGTTTGTGTATGAGAAATCGGTTGGAAACTTTCCTCATGTCAGCACGTTGTAGGTGTCGCCACCGGCGCCAACCTTGTGTGAGTGTTCTGAAAAGCTAATCATTTGCATATCACAGCATCTTCTTCCTGTCGGATAAATTTCGTTTCTATAGCACGTCTTCTTCGTGGTGTAGCAATTTTAATGGCCAGTAGTATAGGTTATCAGAGTGCATCAGTGCTTAGTGGGTTTCTAAGAGCAAGATTATGCATTCTAGCATTCGTCTTTGTAAGCTACTTAAAATGGGAAAAAATATGTTTACATCATTAACTCATTAACACCGCCGGTATTCCGTTGTACTTCAATGTCTGCATTTATTGCAGCTGGTTTTATTTACATCTGTAATTTGTTTACCTTACTATTGGGAGAATCAGTGCCACCTGCAATGTCCTGCATTACGTTTATTTCATAAAACTGGCTAACTATATATAACAACCGTTCATTTTCCTGTGCAACATTGACCTGGTTGCAACTGTGTTAGAAGTATTATGATACAATTACGATGGCTTTACTTATAATTAAGGACTGTTTTTATCTTTCTGTCGTTTTTGTAGTTCAGTTGGTGTACGTGTTGTTAAATATAAAGATCGAAGAAATCACACTCTTTGGCTGTCAAGTGTTTGAAGTGAGGTTGATTGTGTACAACCTATCGCCTTAGTACTGTGTACACAGGTATTCTTACACATCTACGAAGCGTTTCCGTACGTTGAAGAATACTGTTGCCCAATTCGAACAATTTCCTTTTTTATAGCATCCTTATGTTGGGAGCACACTAAAAATTGTGCGGAATGCTGGACAGACTATCTCCTATACGAGCTGATAACCTGACTGCTTAGATGGAAGGTAAGTGAGATATAGTCGAGAGAAGAAATCAACAGCTTTCCATACCATGAGTTTCGTTAACTGTGTTGTTGACACTATAGTGATCCATATTTTCAATCTTCGTCCTGGTGGTAAACATTATGGATATTGTCTCCACCGATGTGTGAGAGACCGGCTTCTTTCATTAATCCTTCTGTAGATTCCATACCGCCCTCTATCTCTTCCTATCTTGACCCATGTTTTTACTGTCGGCGCGTCCAGAGACGGACGTCAATGTGATCCACTTCCTTAGCAAACAGCTCTGGTGAATAAGTACATAATTACTTCTATTTGAAAAATATGTGAACTATGTTAGAGAAATAATAGAAGCAGTTCACTACAACTAAAGAAGCGAGACTAACATCTAGCATGTAATCCAAACTCTATACACCCGACAGACATTTTAATCGAATTTTATATTATTTTTAACATTTTTATTTATTCTGATGAGCCAAAAACATTATGATCCCCTGCTTAATACGTATTTGGTCTTTCTCTGGAACAAAATACAGGGTGATTCAAAAAGAATACCACAACTTTAAAAATGTGTATTTAATGAAAGAAACATAATTTAAACTTCTGTTATACATCATTACAAAGAGTATTTAAAAAGGTTTTTTTTCACTCAAAAACAAGTTCAGAGATGTTCAATATGGCCCCCTCCAGACACTCGAGCAATATCAACCCGATACTCCAACTCGTTCCACACTCTCTGTAGCATATCAGGCGTAACAGTTTGGATAGCTGCTGTTATTTCTCGTTTCAAATCATCAATGGTGGCTGGGAGAGGTGGCCGGAACACCATATCCTTAACATACCCCCATAAGAAAAAATCGCAGGGGGTAAGATCAGGGCTTCTTGGAGGCCAGTGATGAAGTGCTCTATCACAGATAAGTGCCAATGTGGTGGCGCTCCATCCTGCTCCATCGAGCTGAGGGAACAGCCAATTCTCTAACATCTCCAGATACTGGCTGAAATGGCACAGAAAACGTTCACCTTAGGCGAGTCACGTTCATACTGAGTTGTTTCCCGCGGATTCTCAGTGTCCCATATACAGACATTGTGACGGTTGACTTTCCCGTTAGTGTGGAAAGTTGCTTCATCACTAAACACAATCTTTGAAACGAAAGATTCATCTGTTTCCATTTGAGCAAGGATAAAATCACAGAAACCGATTCTTTTAATCTTATCAGCTGCAGACAGTGCTTGAACCAATTTCAGACGATAAGGTTTCATAACTAACCTTTTTCGTAGGATTCTCCATACAGTTGATTGTGGAATTTGCAGCTCTCTGCTAGCTCTGCGAGTCGATTTTCCTGGGCTGCGAACAAATGCTTGCTGGATGCGTGCTACATTTTCATCACTCGTTCTCGGCCGTCCAGAACTTTTCCCTTTGCACAAACACCCATTCTCTGTAAACTGTTTATACCAACGTTTAATACACCACCTATCAGGAGGTTTAACACCATACTTCGTTCGAAATGCACGCTGAACAACTGTCGTCGATTCACTTCTGCCATACTCAATAACACAAAAAGCTTTCTGTTGAGCGGTCGCCATCTTAGCATCAACTGACGCTGACACCTAGTCAACAGCGCCTCAAGCGAACAAATGTACAACTAAATGAAACTTTATAGCTCCCTTAATTCGCCGACAGATAGTGCTTAGCTCTGCCTTTTGTCGTTGCAGAGTTTTAAATTCCTAAAGTTGTGGTATTCTTTTGGAATCACCTTGTACATTGGTGACCCTGCTTATCAGAGAAGCGACAGATTGTTAGTAGGTTTGTGGAGGCAAGTGGCACTAGATGTCTACGCACAGGTCATGTAATTCGCATAAATAAAGTGCCGCTGATCTGCGTACGCGGTGATGTCGCCCGATAGCGACCCAGATGGGTTCCATATAATTTAGATCAGGCGAATTTTGTCGCAGAGGCATCAACTTGAGTTCACTATAATGCTCCTTAAACCACTGTAGTAAGGGTCCGACTCCGAGACATGGAAAATTATTACGCTGAAAGATGTCATCGACGTTGCAGAAGACATCAAGCATGAAGAGATGCAGATGGTTCACAGCTGTCATTGATCTTGGATTACTAGCACAGGTACCATGCAAGGGCAGCAGAATGTCTCCCATCGTATAATACTGCTTTCACTAGCCTGCGTCGGTGGCAGGCTGTACGTTTCGTGCCACCTTTCATCTCCACGGCGTTTCTGGTGAAGATCATCGACCTAGTGTAGCAAAAATGTGAATTACTCGAAGAGCTGATACGTTTCCACCGATCGACGGTCAAATTCCGATGGTGCCGTGCTCATCGTAATCGTCACTGACGATTTCGTTAGGTCAACATGTGAACACGTAGGGATGGTTTGCTGCGGAGCTCCATGTTTGACAATGTACGATGACACTTTTGCGTGCACCAACACTGTGCTCTTTCGGCAGGGATGCCAAAGATCACCATATATCCTACTTTACAGGACAGAGAAGCCTCCGAATCCCACGTTCTGTGGAGAGTCGTGCATGTCCAACAATGTAGCGCCTAGTACTAATTTCACCGTCCCCCTGCATCTTCCCGTAATGCTTATGATAGTATTAAATGAACATTCGAGCAGCTTCGCCGTTTTCGAGATATTCGTTTACAGGCTCTGCGTAATAATAATCTAACCCTTATCAAAGTCACTTATCTCAATAGATTTTCCCATCTGCCGCCCATATCTTCGATGCTTTGACCCCCGTCCGTGTCTGCTACGCTTACATACTTTCGTTACAGCTTCAAGTGGCCGCAACGCCATCAGGCGGCATCCAACATCACGGTGGGCAGGAGTCCCAATGTTTTGGATGACCAGTGTATACTGTGTAGTGTTACATGCTGACGGGGAACTAGCGGTAAGTCAGATGATTACTAAGTGTTATCCACAGCATGTACGCAATACCATGTTGTACCAAGTACACCATGGTTGCAGCGTCACTTTTAAATGACGAGTCAATCGAGCTTCATTAAGCCGATTGCGAGTGACTGCTGACACCGACAACCACAGTTGAGGTGTAACTGGACAACACTCATGAGACACTATTATACATGCAAAAATATACAGCATAGATATAAAGGTAACAGAGCACTATAGCAATAATCGTATATGGCTTTTGATATGTAGGTATTACGACCACGGTGCACAAAGACGCTGAACTTTTGCAAACAAGAGCAGCAGTAAAAATGAAATGATCGTGTGGCATTGATGACCGGGAGGCCTCATCCGGGGAAGTTCGGCTGCCGGGTTGTAAGTCTTATTTCAGGCGACGACACATTGGGCGACTTGCGTGCAGTGATGATGAGAACAACACAACACCCACACCACGAGCGGGGAAAATCTCCAACCTGCCAGAGTATCGAACACAGGACCGGTGCATGGGAGGCAACCATGTTACCATTTCTTTGTTGTTGTTGTGGTCTTCAGTCCTATCCTGTGCAAGCTTCTTCATCTCCCAGTACCTACTGCAACCTACATCCTTCTGAATCTGCTTAGTGTATTCATCTCTTGGTCTGCCTTTACGATTTTTACCCTCCACGCTGCCCTCCAATACTAAACTGGTGATCCCTTGATGCCTCAGAACATGTCCTACCAACCGATCCCTTCTTCTAGTCAAGTTGTGCCACAAGCTCCTCTTCCCCCCAATTCTATTCAATACGTCCTCATTAGTTATGTGATCTACACATCTAATCTTCAGTATACTTCTGTAGCACCACATTTCGAAAGCTTCTATTCTCTTCTTGTCCAAACTAGTTATCGTCCATGTTTCACTTCCATACATGGCTACACTCCATACAAATACTTTCAGGAACTACTTCCTGACACTTAAACCTATACTCGATGTTAACAAATTTCTCTACTTCAGAAATGCTTTCCTAGCCATTGCCAGTCTACATTTTATATCCTCTCTACTTCGACATTCATCAGTTATTTTGCTCCCCAAATAGCAAAACTCCTTTACTACTTTAAGTGTCTCATTTCCTAATCTAATTCCCTCAGCATCACCCGACATAGTTCGACTACATTCCATTATCCTCGTTTTGGTTTTGTTGATGTTCATCTTATATCCCCCTTTCAAGACACTATCCATTCCGTTCAACTGCTCTTCCAAGTCCTTTGCTGTCTCTGACAGAATTACAATGTCATCGGCAAACTTCAAAGTTTTTATTTCTTCTCCATGGATTTTAATACCTACTCCGAATTTTTCTTCATCGTATCTCCCTTGTTTCGACTCAGATCTTTCAATGCTCTGTCAAACTCTTCACGCAGTATCGTATCTCCCATTTCATCTTCATCTACATCCTCTTCCATTTCCATAATATTGTCCTCAAGTACATCGCCCTTGTATAGACCCTCTATAGACTCCTTCCACCTTTCTGCATTCCCTTCTTTGCTTAGAACTGGGTTTCCATCTGAGCTCTTGATATTCATACAAGTGGTTCTCTTTTCTCCAAAGGTCTCTTTAATTTTCCTGTAGGCAGTATCTATCTTACCCCTAGTGAGCTAAGCCTCTACATCGTTACATTTGTCCTCTAGCCATCCCTGCTTAGCCATTTTGCACTTCCTGTGGATCTCATTTTTGAGACGTTTGTATTCATTTCTGCCTGCTTCATTTACTGCATTTTTATATTTTCTACTATCATCAGTTAAATTCAATATTTCTTCTTTTACCCAAGGATTTCTACTAGTCCTTGTCTTTTTACCTACTTGATCATCTGCAGCCTTCACTACTTCATCCCTCAAAGCTACCCATTCTTCTTCTACTGTATTTCTTTCCCCCATTCTTGTCAATTGTTCCCTTATGCTCTCCCTGAAACTCTGTACAACCTCTGGTTTAGTCAGTTTATCCAGGTCCCATCTCCTTAAATTCCAACCTTTTTGCAGTTTCTTCAGTTTTAATCTACAGTTCATAACCAATAGATTGTGGTCAGAGTCCACATCTGCCCCTGGAAATGTCTTACAATTTAAAACCTGGTTCCTAAATCTCTGTCTTACCATTATATAATCTATCTGAAACCAGTCAGTATCTCCAGACTTCTTCCATGTATACAATATTCTTTTACGATGCTTGAACGAAGTGCTAGCTATGATTAAGTTATGCTCTGTGCAAAATTCTACCAGGCGGCTTCCTTTTCCGTTTCTTATCCCCAATCCATATTCACCTACTACATTTCCTTCTCTCCCTTACCCTACTGACGAATTCCAGTCACCCATGACTATTAAATTTTAATCTCCCTTCACTATCTGAATAATTTCTTTTATTTCATCATACATTTCTTCAATTTCTTCGTCATCTGCAGAGCTAGTTGGCATATAAACTTGTACTACTGTGGTAGGCGTGGGCTTCGTATCTATCTTGGCCACAATAATGCGTTCACTATGCTGTTTGTAGTAGCTTGCCCGCATTCCTATTTTCCTATTCATTATTAAACCTACTCCTGCATTACCCCTATTTGATTTTGTGTTTATAACCCTGTATTCACCTGACCTGAAGTGTTGCTCCTCCTGCCACCGAACTTTACTAATTCCCACTATATCTAACTTTAACCTGTCCATTTCCCTTTTTAAATTTTCTAACCTACCTGCCCGATTAAGGGACCTGACATTCCACGCTCCGATCCGTAGAACGCCAGTTTTCTTTCTCCTGATACCACCTTGCACTGGCTAAACTTAGCATTTAAATCCGCGCCGCACGAAGCATCTCTGGGCACCCCAGATAGCCTAATGCTCGTATATCCCATGAATTCCCCGCCCTCCAATTTATACGCGATTAATGATCTTTTACCTCCGTCTATCACTCCGGAGGTTCTTAGGGAAAAATGGGGGCGAGATCGGGCAAGTATTAGGAAGGTTCACGATCGTCAGCCATGTCGTTATAATAGAAGAGAGCGCCCCTTTCATTAGATGATAGGGGATCTTGTCTACATCAGGATCTTTCCTGGGCTGACTTCCCGGGGTAAACTTTCCCCGCGTTTCCTAGGTCCATATTCCATTATCAAGATTTTGGTCAAGGACCCGGGAAAGGGAAAGCTCCTATGGGTGCATCTCAGACAGATTGAACATTCCAGCGGAGTTAGGGGTTCTAAGCCTAGGGGAAGCTTGTTCAGGTTTGTGAGGGAGAGGTTGAGCTGTGGCGCCATTAATTTAGTAGACTGGTCTGTCTAGGCCAGTAGCTCAAGGCTAGTATCGACAAGCCCTCTTGCCAATATCTATGAGGATGAATTATTATCTGTGTGGTTTGTGTCCTCAGAAGCTCTTTGCTTGGCGATATATATATGGGTTCGCCGTCTCGTGTGAGGAGGCACCAAGTTTGAGGATTGGCGGTAAATTCGAGACAAGAGGCGGTCACGAGGTCCGAGCGGCCGAAGACACGATCTACACAAGGACGGCCTGCGCAGAGTTACGATACCGGAGTACTTCATGGGGGTCAGCATCAAGCAACAGGCCGACATCCCGTCGGTTGTATGGCAACATTTGTGTCGGACGACCGCACGTGGCCTTCCTGCCCTCTTCTACCTGGCTGTCATCGGCACCACACAGTAACCGCCGCTATGCGCCGTGGATCCATGGAGCTGCTTGCTGATAGAGGGAAGTAACGTTCTGCAATCCTCGTGGTGACTGGTGTCTTTTGCTACCTGACCTCATAATTATTTTCTGGTTTGTACCCGACCCTCATAGTTTCACCCGGTCGGCTCTTTGGTTGTAAATATAGACCGTAGTATTGTATTAGACACTAGTTGTCGTTTGAAAACTTGTTCTGATATTATATTACCCATCCTTTCTAGTTTATACACGATCATTAATATTTTAACAAAAGAGCTCCTGGTCGGAAAACAGCACAGGTTGCCGTTAAACAAAAAGGGGTCTTGTAGTTAGATTCAGGTGTTAACCAGTTCAGTTCCTTGACTGTAATTATGTTTGACATATACTGAACTACCTGTCGTACAAAGCTATGCGTTCCACTCTTTAAAAGACCGGGTCGTTATTGGTGTATTTTTAACCAGATCTTGCAGTTCGGCAGAGTGAGTTCTCTTGTTATACGTAATGTTTTTAAACGTTCCTTCAGAGCGACCTTCACAACTGAGATGCATTTTAACATCTGACGTATTAACAGCCAACTGTCACCAGGCCTTAAATCAGAATAAGATTGACAAAAGGAACGGGTTGGGATCCAGTCGCACCTCGCTTGCTAATTGAAATGAAAAGGTTGCTCGCTTTGAAGTAAGCCTTATCATTGTCATAATTGTTTCCTAATTTGTTTAACCTTTAAGCATAGGTGCGCATCTTAATCCCGAACCTGTCGACATGCAGTTTCCACATGGAAAAAAAACGTCATCTGTTTGAGTAATTGAAACACTTATGTTGTCATCATTACTTACGTATTTTCATGTGTTGCAGAAGGGCGTTTAGTAAGGGAAACCGCTGTTTCACCCGATAACGGCCGGGCTGCAGGTCCAGGGCCATGTAATTATTGTCATGTTGTTCTTGTTTTGATTTCTCTTGTAAGAGCCTATTCATTTCACACATTTGTTAATTTGTAAAGAAAACAAATTATACGGTATATTGATAATTTTCACTTATGGACCGTCTGACTGCAACTGAATAAAACACAATTTTAGTGCCATACGCGTTTCGCCTTTATTTTCTGCAAGGCATCATCAGTGGCCCGGAATATGTACATATGTTAGCTATTTTATTTACATTTTTGTCACTGTGCCTATAGGTTATAAACAGTTCTGGTGGTTGGTATTTCCTATTAAGTAGTAATGTTTTGAACTGTACTTACAGGTTGCGTTGACAGTTTCTTACATATTACGCTCCTGTTGCATTTTTGGTGTTGTTCTTCTTCCTATGAGCGCCAATTTGCTGTTATTTCCACATTCCACAGCAGTATGCACTGAACGCTTGTTTTAATGCAATGTTTTGGTTTCTGTTGCCGACTGTCAAATGTTTTTGCCAAAGATCGAATATTACTGCCAAACTTATGAGTGTAACTATTGAAGTATCTGTGGTCTGTTCGTGTATACATTTATGTGTGCGTTTGTGCATGTGTGTGTGTGTGTGTGTGTGTGTGTGTGTGTGAGCGTTTTTTGGTGTGGTATTAATTTAATTTAATTTAATTTTATTGTATTTATTTATTTTTGTTTTTGTCCTGTGTATGTGTGTGTGTGTGTTTGGTGTGATATGTATTTTTTTGTGCTGTGTGTGTGTGTGTGTCTGTCTGTATTTTGGTGTTATGTATTTTCTTTTTTTTTTAGAGGAGGGGGCTGTGTATGTGTGTGTGTGTGTGTGTGTGTGTGTGTGTGTGTGTGTGTGTGTGTGAGCGTTTTTTGGTGTGGTATTAATTTAATTTAATTTTATTTTATTGTATTTATTTATTTTTGTTTTTGTCCTGTGTATGTGTGTGTGTGTGTTTTGGTGTGATATGTATTTTTTTGTGCTGTGTGTGTGTGTGTGTGTCTGTCTGTATTTTGGTGTTATGTATTTTTTTTAGGGGGGGCTGTGTGTGTGTGTGTGTGTGTGTGTGTATGTGTGTGTGTGTCTGTCTGTATTTTGGTGTTATATATATATTTTATGTTATCATTTCCTTTATTAAGTGTAGTAGGGAGCCTGTGCTGATGTGTGTTTGTTCATTTATCACATGTTTGTTTTCTGCTATGGCTTTCTGGATGTGGAAGTTTTCTTGCATTTGTATAAGATGTTTGTCATGGTTGCTTATTCTCATTATTTTCATTTCTTGTTCCATGTTTGTAGGATGATGGTTGTAGTGTTTTAAATGCTCTGCAAATGTGGAATGGTTTGTTTCATACTTCCAACATCTGATATGTTCTTTGTATCTTGTTTCAAAATTCCTGAATGTCATGCCTATGTATACTGCATCACAACTTTGACATTCAAGTTTATATATTCCTGATTGTTGGAATTCGTCCCTCTTGGTAGCTGGCTGGCTTAGGTGTGATTGAAGGGTTTGCCAGGCTTATATGCTATTTTGAAGCCCTGTCTCTTTAGGATGTTTGCAACTCTGTGTGTTAGTTTATGTGTGTAGGTCATGGTGTACCATCTGGTTCTTTTCTGTGTGGTGTTGTCATTGTGTGTGTTTGTTGAGTGTGTTTGTAAGTTTTCAGCTTGTGAGTTCTTTTGTATTGTGGAAATGTTGTGTTTGGTTTTTATTTGTGTTTTTATTTTTTGATTGAGCCTGTGTACCACATGTGTGTCATACCTACACTTAATAAAGGAAATGATAACATAAAAAAATATATATATATATATAACACCAAAATACAGACAGACAGACAGACACAAACACACACACACACACACACACACACACACACACACACACACACACACACATACACAGCCCCCTCCTCTAAAAAAAAAGAAAATACATAACACCAAAATACAGACAGACACACACACACAGCACAAAAAAATACATATCACACCAAACACACACACACACATACACAGGACAAAAACAAAAATAAATAAATACAATAAAATTAAATTAAATTAATACCACACCAAAAAACGCTCACACACACACACACACACACACACACACACACATGCACAAACGCACACATAAATGTATACACGAACAGACCACAGATACTTCAATAGTTACACTCATAAGTTTGGCAGTAATATTCGATCTTTGGCAAAAACATTTGACAGTCGGCAACAGAAACCAAAACATTGCATTAAAACAAGCGTTCAGTGCATACTGCTGTGGAATGTGGAAATAACAGCAAATTGGCGCTCATAGGAAGAAGAACAACACCAAAAATGCAACAGGAGCGTAATATGTAAGAAACTGTCTACGCAACCTGTAAGTACAGTTCAAAACATTACTACTTAATAGGAAATACCAACCACCAGAACTGTTTATAACCTATAGGCACAGTGACAAAAATGTAAATAAAATAGCTAACATATATACATATTCCAGGCCACTGATGATGCCTTGCAGAAAATAAAGGCGAAACGCGTATGGCACTAAAATTGTGTTTTATTCTATTGCAGTCAGACGGTCCATAACTGAAAATTATCAATTTACCGTAGTATTACGCGCAACTGAGGAGGACAGGACCACAAAAGTTGAAGATGTCAAAACAAATTATGGTTATGTATATTTAAATAAACAGATTCTGTGGAAAGAATGTTACATTTGTGGGTCCTCCCATCCAAGTTTTTATTAATACCATTAAATACATCTCAGTATGCAGTGTACCTGCGAGTTAATAACAAGCGCCATAATTGCAGTAGTGAAAGTTGCGAATGTGACAGATAATGTTCTACGTAGCACATCAGCTCCGAGTGGCGAATTAAATTTGCTACTATTGCTTGTCTCAGGTACACTCCTAATATGTGCAGTACCGCTCTTATACATCGTCTAGGAAGGATACTGTACCTCTCGTCTCAGTAGAAACCCGTGGTGTTGAGCTGCAGTGTCCCGATGTTCCAGTGAAAACTAATCTGTATGTGAGGAGGTTGACTTGAGAAACCATGTATGGTGTAGTCCACATGGAAGTTTAAACTTGCGATTATTCTTATGCCAGACACACCCTAGTTGCAGCACATCTGGAAGCCAATGGCAAATCTCACTGAATACACTATGTCAATTAATTACTGACAATAATGATTCTTAGTCCTGTGAGTTGTTATCACCTGTAAGCACCACTTTATAACCCTCCGACTACAAGAGCGTACCACGGCATATCTGATACCGAAATCTCACTCCAAAAAACCCCTCAGAACAACCGTCGAATCACGCCTGTTGTAAAAGTGCCTCCACCCCTGGATCTCTGCGCTCATCTCTGCAGAAGCTGCTCTACCCCTTCCATTAGCTTGTCGCGCTGCCGTTGGAAAAAGTACAGATTTACAAATGTTCATTTATTGCTATGTAAGACCTGCCGAATATTCACAGTAAACACCTTAGTGCTTAGTGTGCTTATCAAAAAAAATGGTTCAAATGGCTCTGAGCACTATGGGACTTAACATCTGTGGTCATCAGTCCCCTAGAACTTAGAACTACTTAAACCTAACTAACCTAAGGACATCACACACATCCATGCCCGAGGCAGGATTCGAACCTGCGGCCGTAGCAGTCGCGCGGTTCCGGACTGAGCGCCTAGAACCGCTAGACCACCGCGGCCGGCTGTGCTTATCATTTTCGTACCTACGTGTATTTGAGTAACAAATAAACAGAAATTAATGTTAATGAAAGTGATGTACAATCCACTTATAATCTAAGTCATAAAATGTGTGCTTATTGTACGATTACTACCTATACGATTACTATCTACGTGCCCAAATGTATTACTACGAATTGTATCTAATGGAGGAGAAGTCATCATTGTAATTGACCTCGCTTCTTCGGTTCTATTAGGTCTACAACTTTGCTTCCGCCGTTTTGCAGTAGACGGCATTAGTGGAAAGCAGTGGTGCAAATCGTAGGTCGTAAGTGTCATACAGTAAGCTTAGGCATTTGTGAACATAACGCCATCAGAATATTAGTCGATTTTTGATTGCATCTTAAAATTATTCTCGTCTTAATTTGTCAACTTACGACCCCAATTCTCGTCATCTGCGGGAGTTTTTAATTTTCTTTGATATGAAGAAATCTGCGGCTTAGGCTCATAAAAATCCGGGTAAGACCTATGATGAGACGCTTGATAGTGACAGAGCTTTGCAGAAAATGGTTTCCATGTTTAAAGAACGGTGATTTTGACGTTGAAGACCGGCATGGTCGTGAAAGGGAGAAAGCTTTCGATGCTACTGCAACCGACGAGAACAATCACAGGACATTTTTATCAAAAGTAATTGATGTGTTTGAGCCGAGCACTGAAACAAAAACGGCTACAGTACAACGATATACATGGAAAGGTGATTTTGCACTACGGCAGTGCTCGACCCCATGTCGCAAAACCCCCCAAAACATACCTGGAAACATTGAAATGGTTAAGTCCTTCCCCAACCGCTGTATTCTCCAGACATTGTTCCCTTTGACTAATAACTTTTTACTTCAATGGCAAACGACCTAGCTTCCCAGCGCTTCCTGTTATGAACAATTGCAAAATTGGATCGATGCATGGATCTTCTCGAAAGACGCCCAGTTCTTCCGCCGAGGGATTCGTATGCCTCCTGAAAGATGGGAGAAAGTAGTGGCCAGCGATGGTCAATACTTTGAAACGTAAATTTTCTGGAAAAGGCTCACAACAAAACCTCAAACTTTCAGAAAAAACGGCGGAAGCAAAGTTGTAGCCCTAGTATGATCTGAATTAATTATGCAATCGCTACTTATGCTAATTATTGCTAAAGGTAAGTACTAAGAATTTCAGCAGTACATGTTAGGTTTACTATGTTGCACTGCTGTTCTTATCCGCCTGATTATGTGCCTATGCCGGCACGGTAGCTCAGCGTGTTCGGTCAGAGGGATACCTGCTGTCTATAATATAAAAAAAAAACAAAGTGAATGGATCAACGATCAGATTGAATAAGTGTCTGGGGACGTTCGCCTCGAACAAATACAGCGACCAATAACGAACAAAATGAGATTTATAAAGAAATGAACCATGGACCATGAACCCCCCCCCCATGAATCATGGACCTTGCCGTTGGTGGGGAGGCTTGCGTGCCTCAGCGATAGTACCGTAGGTGCAATCACAACGGAGGGGTATCTGTTGAGAGGCCAGACAAACGTGTGGTTCCTGAAGAGGGGCAGCAACCTTTTCAGTAGTTGCAGGGGCAACAGTCTGGATGATTGACTGATCTGGCCTTGAAACACTAACCGAAATGGCACTGCTGTGCTGGTACTGCGAACGGCTGAAAGCAAGGGGAAACTACGGCCGTAATTTTTCCCGAGGGTATGCAGCTTTACTGTATGGTTAAATGGTGATGGCGTCCTCTTGGGTAAAACATTCCGGAGGTAAAATAGTCCCCCATTCGGATCTCCGGGCGGGGACTACTCAAGAGGATGTTGTGGCACAACTTGACAAGAAGAAGGGATCGGTTGGTAGGACATGTTCTGAGGCATCAAGGGATCACAAATTTAGCATTGGAGGGCAGCGTGGAGGGTGAAAATCGTAGAGGGAAACCAAGAGATGAATACACTAAGCAGATTCAGAAGGATATAGGTTGCAGTAGGTACTGGGAGCTGAAGAAGCTTGCACAGGATAGAGTAGCATGGAGAGCTGCATCAAACCAGTCTCAGGACTGAAGACAACAACAACAACAAGGTGGTACCCCACTTCTTGGGCTATTTATGGTGGTTAATAATCAGCATTGACTTCAAGTAGCGGTTAATGCTTTCAGCAAAGGAGCCCTGAAGATAATACGGTGTGATGGTAATATGTTTTAACCCATTTCCAAAACAGAATTGTTTAAACGACCTTGCCAGAAACCCAGGAGTAATTTCCATAACCAACGCCCGTGGTGGCCCGAACCACCTAAATATATTATTAATATGAGAGAAAGCAGTTTATTCCAGAACGGTAAGCATAAGTGCTAGTACTGATTATCCACATATTATCTTCTTAGCCTATTATTTTTTATACCAGTTTCCTCTTTTTCAGCCCACTTACATTCCAATCTCTGCATTGAACACAAACATTTAAATTCTCCAGATTTTTATTTATTTATTAATCTGTTTATTTATTTATTATTTGCCTGTATACCAATTACATGAAGTTTCGCAGTCCAGATAACATTACAGATACTTTTATCTCAGCATTGAAACTAGTGTTAAATCTTCATTAATGAATCTCCACGAATCTATAATAATAATAATAATAATAACAATAATAAATTAGATAAAATATCATGGAACCAAATTTGGATGGACTATGTACAAAACGTATACCATTCAGCGCACCTAATTTCACCTATATAGATGTTATGACTTTTTTCATGCTCACTTTAACATAATTTTGGGTGCCCAACCGCCTGAACCAGTCAAAGGAAAGAACCAACAGCTGAAACAGATATATGATATAATATATGATATACATGTAAAACAACACCACACACATATTAACAAACCAAGTGATAGACCTATAGGAATACGAACAATTTATTTTGTTCTCAGTGATAAAGAGAACTATTTCATTTAGTACCTTTTTTTTCAATATACTTAATGTTTGTATGTTCTTTATCTCTACAGAAGATTATTTCGATTTGTGTACCACCTTGGTAGGTACTCTTTCATGAATATCAATATTACATTTAGTTTCAGAGCTGTCTACTTGACAATTTCATGCTGTGATTTAAGGTAACAGACATACTTACATATATAGTTGAGACACGAAATTTTATAGGAGGCAGGCGACCACGGTTGTATTATGATGCAGTACAGTATTGCTGCTGAATAGGCCACTTCAATAAGTCATACAGCCAGCGAAAAATGACTTTATTACACAAATTACCCACTTGAAGGCGTTCTGGATCTATTTCCAGCATTAAATATCCAAGGACACAGAGGATCACAGGATAAGAGGATTCTTGGATATCTGATGATGTAAATAAATCCGAAATGCTTCAAGTGAGCAAGCTGAGTAATGAAGTCAGTTTTTACCTGCTGTAAGGCTACTCTGAAGTAATCTCTTCGGGTCCAATACAGGGAACAAAATTTTAAACTATTTAGCGATGTTACTGTGTTATTCTCTATTAGTGTCCCATTTCACTGCCCTTGTTGCTGGTTATTTAATATTTAGTGATTGTTATGCAAAACTTGTGTTGTTGTTATGGCCTTCAGTCCTGAGACTGGTTTGATGCAGCTCTCCATGCTACTCTATCCTGTGCAAGCTTCTTCATCTCCCAGCACTTACTGCAGCCTACATCCTTCTGAATCTGCTTAGTGTCTTTATCTCTTGGCCTCCCTCTACGATTATTACCCTAGACGCTGCCCTCCAATGCTAAATTTGTGATCCCTTTATGCCTCAGAACATGTGCTACCAACCGGTCCCTTCTTCTTGTCAAGTTGTGCCGCAAACTCCTCTTCTCCCCAATTCTATTCAATACGTCCTCATTAGTTATGTACTCTACCCATGTAATCTTCAGCATTCTTCTGTAGCACCATATTTCGAAAGCTTCTATTCTCTTCTTGTCCAAACTATTTATCGTCATTGTTTCACTCCCATACATTGCTACACTCCATACAAATACTTTCAGAAACGACTTCCTGACACTTAAACCTATACTCGACGTTAACAAATTTCTCTTCTTCAGAAACGCTTTCCTTGCCATTGACAGTCTACATTTTATATCCTCTCTACTTCGACCATCGGCAGTTATTTTGCTCCCCAAATAGCAAAACTCATCTACTGCTTTAAGTGTCTCGTTTCCTAATCTAATTCCCTCAGAATCATCCGACTTAATTCGACTACATTCCATTATCCTCGTTTTGCTTTTGTTGATGTTCATCTTATATCCTCCTTTCAAGACACTATCCATTCCGTTCAACTGCTCTTCCAAGTCCTTTGCTGTCTCTGGCAGAATTACAATGTCATCGGCGCACCTCAAAGGTTTTATTTCTTCTCCATTTTTCTTTTGCTTCATTTACTGCTTGCTCAATATACAGATTGAATAGCATCGGGGAGAGGCTACAACCCTCTCTCACTCCCTTCCCAACTACTGCTTCTCTTTCATGCCCCTCGACTCTTATAACTGCCATCTGGTTTCTGTACAAATTGTAAATAGCCTTTCGCTCCCTGTATTTTACCCCTGCCACCTTCAGAATCTGAAAGAGAGTATGCCAGTCAACATTGTCAAAAGCTTTCTCTAAGTCTACAAATGTTAGAAATGTAGGTTTGCCTTTCCTTAATCTTTCTTCTAAGATAAGTCGTAAGGTCAGTATTGCCTCACGTGTTCCAATATTTCTACGGAATCCAAACTGATCTTCCCCGAGGTCGGCTTCTACCAGTTTTTCCATTCGTCTGTAAGGAATTCGCGTTAGTATTTTGCAGCCGTGACTTATTAAACTGATAGTTTGTTAATTTTCACATCTGTCAAAACCTGCTTTCTTTGGGATTGGAATTATTATATTCTTCTTGAAGTCTGAGGGTATTTCGCCTGTCTCATCTTTCTCACCAGATGGAAGAGTTTTCTCAGGATTGGATCTCCCAAGGCTGTCAGTAGTTCTAATGGAATGTTGTCTACTCCCGGGGCCTTGTTTCGACTCAGGTCTTCCAGTGCTTTGTCAAACTCTTCACGCAGTATCGTATCTCCCATTTCATCTTCATCTACATCCTCTTCCATTTGCATAATATTGTCCTCAATTACACCGCCCTTGTATAGACCCTCTACATACTTCTTCCACCTTTCTGCTTTCCCTTCTTTGCTTAGATCTGGGCTTCCATCTGAGCTCTTCATATTCATACAAGTGGCTCTCTTTTCTCCAAAGGTCTCTCTAATTTTCCTGTTGGCAGTATCTATCTTACCCCTAGTGAGATAAGCCTCTACATCGTTACATTTGCCCTCTAGCCATCCCTGCTTAGCCATTTTGCACTTCCTGTCGATCTCATTTTTGAGACGTTTGTATTCCTTTTTGCCAGCTTCATTTACTGCATTTTTATATTCTCTCCTTTCATGCAAATCTTACATGTCCGAATAACTACACACCACACTCTACAAGCTAAACCTATATGCCTAGTAAGCACATATTACTGTTGCGACCTGGGAAGCTGGGGTCATGTTGTGAGAAGGTGGCTAGGAACAAGCTGGGGCTCAGTAGTGCCCCAGTTTAGACCCAGAGGTGTCAGTGACAAACTGGTATCTGCAGTAAAATTTATTTCAAACCCTGAGATTGCAGAGTTACAAAGTGTCTTCAGGGTGGCAGTCAGCAGCCGGGCACAAACACGTGCCGCGAAGAAATGCTGCTGCCTCGTAAGCGAGATGTGATATCGCTCCACAAGTCAGTGAGCCCTGGCCGTATGTTGTGCTGGGAGGAGAATGACGAGAAGGTGTCGCCAGCCCACATGTTCTGTGCTGAAGTGTGGCTCCCACCTAAAACTCGCGAAGACCTCCCGTCGTGTACTCTGGTGACAGCAGCTGACTATGGTCCACGATGGCGGCTGTCGTGAAGAACAGACCCAGTCATCTGCTGTGAATCGACGAAGGCTGCAACAAGTGTTCACGACTGACCCAGGGAACCGCGCGAACATACCATGCCTAGTCGGTGTGGAGATGACAAATTACAGGTCATCCATTTTGACCCTTAGTGGAGGAACGCTAGCAGCACATCATTCTTCCCAACGTCGATATCCCAGTAGACAGTTGGGGCACACTCTCGCTGTGGTATGACTACATCTCGGAGTCGAAGTCAGCAAGCAGACAGACCACCAACGATCAGCTCTCCGTGCATTCACTAAAGCTCAACAGATCCTCGTTCTTCTGGTACTGGCAACATGGATGGGATGACAGCGTGACTGGAAGTCTCTCTTAGCTGCAAAGCCCCGTCACTTAAGGATCCGAGCCTGCTCCTATGGCGTAGTGGCTCTGGGTGTGAGAACACACTTTCCCTCATTTATCAGTCCCCTCAGCGCTCCGAGCCTGGCTGTGGTAATTCATTAGTTGATCTGGTTCTCCAAGTCCTGTTCTTTCCCTACATCTGACTTTGCAGTGGCACTCTGAGGCTGAAGTTGCGATGTGTCACGGACATTACACTGACGTGTAGCACCGTGACGTTTGCGTTTCTGCTTTCGACGCTTGGAGATTGTGTGGCAATGCTTGCTTCATGCTCCCACGACTGTTACGGCAGCGATATGTCTTGTTGACATTCCGATTAGCACACCGACCTATAGTTACCCTTCTCTGTTCTGAGTTCGCGTGGTAGAATACTAAAAAATTTATATGCGTAAAATGAAATTCTTCTGCCACGCTACACTCCTCCATAGTTTCAAAAATTTCGACCAGAATTTTGACTATAACTGTCCTCCGTACCAATCTCAAAGATTTACGTAATAATTGTGCATTATCGCCACAACATCAAATTTTCCACACGTGAGAGCCAGCTCAGATAGATTTTCTCTTTGTTTCGTAACCCCGTGCTGTTATTCGTAATTCCGTGCTGAACCGTTTCACAGTTATATTAGATTATCCTTATTTTCGTCTCTAAAAGTTATACTAATTTTACATTTTCTTTAGTCTACCTTTGTCAGGTTATGTTAGTTAACCATTCGGCAGACATATGACGTGTCCGTAGGTACAGAGAATGGACTCGTCTACGTCAGAGGCGAAAGTAAAATACGCAAATACGGCGAGACTGGTGGTCGTAATGCCTATGGTTATCAGATTTCGGCGTCGGTTTCCCTGACACACCTGTACGTGTTGAAACTTCTGCCTCATGAAAATTCTGGCTCGCTGAACAGCTATTAGTGTGCCTCAAGAGGGTATGAGATCTCGATTCAGGGTGTTTGTAACTTTCGTTAGATTTAACGTTGGAAGTACTTCAAAAAATTTCTCTGGGCAATGCAATACTGAGTGCGTTTGTTAGAGTCCTTGCGTGTAACTGGGAGCCTGATGTTCATCACGGCTATGTCACATGTTGTTCTAATGGCTCTGAGCACTATGCGACTTAACGCCTGAGGCCATCAGACGCCTAGAACGTAGAACTAATTAAACCTAACTAACCTAAGGACATCACACACATCCATGCCCGAGGCAGGATTCGAACCTGCAACCGTAGCGGTCGCTCGGTTCCAGACTGTAGCGCCTAGAACCGCACGGCCACTCCGGCCGGCGTCACATGTTGTGCCGGACACCAAAACACCACTATTAAGTAACTCTAACTTACCCACACCCTGAGGTTTTCCATACTCGTAGCAATTCATGAGAACTGTTCTCCCTCTTATGTCCTAATATTTCGGCACTAAATACACTCCTGGAAATTGAAATAAGAACACCGTGAATTCATTGTCCCAGGAAGGGGAACCTTTATTGACACATTCCTGGGGTCAGATACATCACATGATCACACTGACAGAACCACAGGCACATAGACACAGGCAACAGAGCATGCACAATGTCGGCACTAGTACAATGTATATCCACCTTTCGCAGCAATGCAGGCTGCTATTCTCCCATGGAGACGATCGTAGAGATGCTGGATGTAGTCCTGTGGAACGGCTTGCCATGCCATTTCCACGCGTTCGTGCTGGACGTGCAGACCGCGTGAGACGACGCTTCATCCAGTCCCAAACATGCTCAATGGGGGACAGATCCGGAGATCTTGCTGGCCAGGGTAGTTGACTTACACCTTCTAGAGCACGTTGGGTGGCACGGGATACATGCGGACGTGCATTGTCCTGTTGGAACAGCAAGTTCCCTTGCCGGTCTAGGAATGGTAGAACGATGGGTTCGATGACGGTTTGGATGTACCGTGCACTATCCAGTGCCCCTCGACGATCACCAGTGGTGTACGGCCAGTGTAGGAGATCGCTCCCCACACCATGATGCCGGGTGTTGGCCCTGTGTGCCTCGGTCGTATGCAGTCCTGATTGTGGCGCTCACCTGCACGGCGCCAAACACGCATACGACCATCATTGGCACCAAGGCAGAAGCGACTCTCATCGCTGAAGACGACACGTCTCCATTCGTCCCTCCATTCACGCCTGTCGCGACACCACTGGAGGCGGGCTGCACGATGTTGGGGCGTGAGCGGAAGACGGCCTAACGGTGTGCGGGACCGTAGCCCAGCTTCATGGAGACGGTTGAGAATGGTCCTCGCCGATACCCCAGGAGCAACAGTGTCCCTAATTTGCTGGGAAGTGGCGGTGCGGTCCCCTACGGCACTGCGTAGGATCCTACGGTCTTGGCGTGCATCCGTGCGTCGCTGCGGTCCGGTCCCAGGTCGACGGGCACGTGCACCTTCCGCCGACCACTGGCGACAACATCGATGTACTGTGGAGACCTCACGCCCCACGTGTTGAGCAATTCGGCGGTACGTCCACCCGGCCTCCCGCATGCCCACTATACGCCCTCGCTCAAAGTCCGTCAACTGCACGTACGGTTCACGTCCACGCTGTCGCGGCATGCTACCAGTGTTAAAGACTGCGATGGAGCTCCGTATGCCACGGCAAACTGGCTGACACTGACGGCGGCGGTGCACAAATGCTGCGCAGCTAGCGCCATTCGACGGCCAACACCGCGGTTCCTGGTGTGTCCGCTGTGCCGTGCGTGTGATCATTGCTTGTACAGCCCTCTCGCAGTGTCCGGAGCAAGTATGGTGGGTCTGACACACCGGTGTCAATGTGTTCTTTTTTCCATTTCCAGGAGTGTAGTTAATTGTTTGTAACGAGCTGTGCCATACAGTCTAGGCAGCTGTTTTAGCGCGCTACTTTTTCTTTTGAACACTCCGGTAATTTTACTGTTCTGCTGGGCCAATATGTCAGCACTGAATGTTAATTTCCTTGTAACTACTCATATTTACGCCATGAAATTCTGTAGCTGTTATAACATGTATGTACTGTTCTTTGCATCTTGAACAGGCAGAGAATTATACTGTTTTATTGTGCGAATCAGTCAGCCCTAAGTGTGTAATTCCTTGTAACTATTCACGCCATACAGTGCATGTAGCTTTTTCTGCGCTTATGTGGACTATTTTTCATTTGGAAGAAGCAGAGAAATCTATTGCTCAGGTTATTTATTTAGCACTTTTAATCTGTAGCCAGACTTATTCTTTATTCCGAGTGTTGTCATTTTCTGCGTGCTATATTTGCATACACCAACAATTACACCTGTCTGGTTATGTAGCATCATACTCGCATGTGCAGAGTCGTCGGGCATGGAACACTTGTACCCTCTCAATAGCCACTATGAAAATGCTGCATATTATACTAAGCAAATATCTGTTGCTGCTATTGTACATTTCGTTGTATTATCATGATTTAATGCTGTTTGTAAATCATATGTAATTTCATACACTTTCACAGTACACAGTCAAGCCGCTCCTTGCAAGGTCATATGGTGTACAAAATTTGAATACTCCTACAATGGTGAGTAATCTTCTGTCAACTTGCCAGTGTCTGTTACCCCTACAGAATGTAACTATAATCCCCACTGCTTACTTGTAGTTCCAAGGTACGTGTCTTCTTATGATTGTAATGTTTTTAGTTGTATGTCTATGCCGGTGTTGTAACTCATTTTCATTTCGTGTGCAATTATATGTTTTATTTTGTTTCAAGATATATCTTATGTCAAACGCAGACACGCGTAACATTGGATTAATAAAGTCATTTTTCATGGAGGCATGTTCCGTCTTTGCAACTAAATGAAAGGCAGGTTGTTTTTCTCATCACGATTCGCTTCTTTTATTTATGAAGCACCTACAGTGGCCTGTAATACATGTTTGTTTATATAAACATAATAAACGTGTTATGTTGTAGTTACAAATATGTTACTGTGTTACGTTTTCTCATGTTTCTCTCTTATGTTTCAGATTGGAAACAACTTTTGTAGTTCAAGTTTCGTGAGATTTTATTATCGTTTGCTATTACTTACGATTTCTAATGTCGCTAGACCATGTATGTACTCCTGGGGATGTATTCATTCGGTCTGCATACTCCAGCTTGCCAATTTACAGCGTTTTTTCACCTACTTTTATTACAACACATCATTTGCACAGCTTATAGTGCGATCAACATGTCTGTGTTTACAGTGTCTAATGTTGCCAATTGTCGCTGTGTGTTTATTTTTCATCTTTTGTTAGTGTGGCGTGTGTATTTTGTTACGTGTGAATATGTCGTTCCTTGTGAGAGTGCTTTTTTGTGTATGTTTTGCTCTTTATGTGAGTGCATATTTGTGTGTGTGTGTGTGTGTGTGTGTGTGTGTGTGTGTGTGTGTGTGTGTGTGTGAGGGTGGGAGGGAGAGAGAGAGAGAGAGAGAGAGAGAGAGAGAGAGACAATCTCTCCCTCCGTCTCACTCTTTTCCCCAACACACATACATGCACACACACGCGCACCCACCCACACACACACACACACACACACACACACACACACACAACATATCCACTCACACAAAGAATAACATATCAGCAAGAAAACACTCTCACAATGAACGACACATTCACAACTAAATACATACACACATACACAAACACACATTCAAAACAAATGTAAAATATGATACCACACACACTACACAAGCAAAAGACGAAATATTAACACACAGCGACAGTTGGGAATAGTACACAGTGTAAACAGAGACTTGTTGATCGCTCAAGAATATGTTGCTGTAAATGGTGAAGAAACGCCGGATCTCGGCCAGCTGGAGTATGCGGACCGAATGAACACTTCTCCAGGACTACACACATGAAATACCAACACTGGAAATGGAATCGATAACTTAACAACTCGAAAGTTCTGCTACAAAAGTTGTTTCTAAACTGAAAAACAAGAGCAAAACATGAGAAAACGTAACACAGTAACATACTTGTAATTGCTACGTAATATATTTATTATACATATAAAACAAAGATGTATTACAGGCCACAATGCATGCTTCGGAAATAAGAGAAGCGAAACGCGCTTCGCAAAAAAGCAGACTGCCTTTCATTTTGTTGAAAGGACGGAACATGCTTCCACACATATTGGACCAACTAAGGAATGATAGGAAACGGAAAAAATTACTGTAACTCATGTTTCATTGTCAATGACTTTTCCCTCAGTGACGTTTCAGCATTTTACATACATATATATTTTCAACATAGTTTCACGCCTTCTTCGTTACTTTATGTCATGGATTTGTTATTGCTGAGTCCTTTCCGACCATCTCTCATTTGTCGTAGCTCTGCGTTGCCTTCACTTTCTTTCATTGCTGAGGAAACGAACTTTCATTATTTCCTTCCTCCTTCGAAAAAGCGTACACAAAACAAGACAGCTAAGAAATAACATGTAACCAAAATTAAATCATAACGGTCTACAGTACCTAATACAAAATCACAATATACTCGAACAAGAATAACACATGCATTAAGCAATTCTTAGACATAACGCCAATAAATCAAATCCTATTGCTTGTCGCATGACGTCGACGCATGGATTACGTGCTGCACCTCCTGCTTACACACTGGCATACGCTTCTTGACTCTTTTAATCGTTTTCATGCGAACCGACTGTGATCAAGACATGTGGCGATGGATTAAGACTACTTGCATGGACAGTAGATGTTTTAATTGGAAACTGCACAGAACGTTCATTAGGGAAGTGACCTCAGTGACTTGATAAGGATCCTGTTATTTCGGGAACAACTCCTTTGTCTTTCCATTAGGCACGACGGTGGTCGGCAGCTGGTTATAAGCAAGTGCTGCGGAGAAGTGTTGTCACCTCGTCAGCGAAAAGAAGTGACGTAATCCTGCAGCTCAGTGGGCCACAACCGTATGTCTTGCTGGTGGTAGTGGGGGGACGAGAACGCTTCCACCTCAGCGATCTCTAAGAAAGCCCTTTGAGCTCTGAGTTCAGGACAACCGACTGTGGTCCAGGATGTCTTGGTTGCCCTGGTCAGTCACCAACCATGGATTGACCAAGAATGCGGCAGATATTCATCAGTCGGCCAGGCGGCTGCGTGAACGCGCCACGCCTAGTCGGTGTAGAGACACCACGCGCAATGGCACGTAGTGTAAGAGGTCTTTCAGCACACCAGTCTTGCCAACTGTGACATCTCAGTGCGCATAAACGGTTTACCATGGCTGTGGTATGCGTCAGTTTGGCTGCATCTCGGCATCGGAGTCAGCAAGCAGGTAGCAGACAGACCATCGTCAATCAGCTCTTCGTGGTTTCACTTAAATGCATCAGACAGTGATTCTCTATGGTTTTAACACGGACGGATGGTACCATGACTGAATGTGTCTTTGAGTTCCGGAAGCCTCGACGTTTAAAAAGATTAGCCTGCGCCTGTGACACAGTGCTCCGGATGTACCGCTGAATTTGTCCTCATCTCTCACTCCCGTCAGGGGTCCTTGCCTCGCTGTTGCAAATAAATTATTTGTCTTGGTCGCCGAGTTCGGATCTTTCTGTCTACGTCTTAGTATGCAATGGCGCTCTGGCGTTGAAGTTACAATGTGTTTGAGATCCCCTGCTATACCCGCAGGATAGAACAGATAGTTTAATTAGTCGAAAGGGCCCAAAATGAGTGGCTGTCAGTTGCACTCGAACATACTACTTTATTCATTTGACAAACATTACAAGAGTAAAGAGCAAGCCAAACATTAATTTTAGTACTTAATTCCCAGTTAAATGCGCCATTCAGTCTCACGCTTCAAGGGCAAAACACTTTAATTTAAAACCGCCTGAAGGGCCAATCACTCAAGACTCAAAAACAAGAATATGAATTTTAGAAGGCAGAAAGCCAACATCTTAAAATATTTCTTTAAATTAGGCTGGAGGCCCAAAAAATCTTACGCCCTAAGGGCAAAACAACTTTAATTTAGAATCGGATAGAAGCCATACATAAACAAACAACAACCACAAATAAGAATAGGCAGCACATCGAAAGGCGCTCAGAAGTTTCCAAGGGTCGGCCTGGAATTCAAACACTAACGCTCGCTTAGGTGAGACTGGCGGTCAGTCCAACAACTCTCAATCCGACGGCAACCCAACCGACAGACAGTCAACGGACCAAGCGACAAGATAACTTCCGCTCCACCCGACCATCACACAACAGGGAGTTCAATGCAACACGCAGAAGATATCGGCGCCCACAATGAATTACACATTCAGCTGTCAAACTACACGCTTTGCTGGACAGCCACAACATGACGAGAAAAATACACTACCTGAATTTACGTCAACGCCCAGGGCAGGTATCCGGAACGTTAACGGCCACAAGTCAGAAGATTCCGCTAGCGCACGTCAATTCAAAAATAATCAGCTTGAGTTAAACTCCACAGGGGGGACGTCTAGAATTTCGCCAACTTGGAAACACATGTTGTTGCTCGCGGGAATGTCCCATCAGCCCAAAACGAAATTTAAACGACACAATGCGAACAGTTGGAGCTGGCCGGTAGATAAAGTAAAAACTCAACTTTCGTGTCCGGGATCGGGAGTCACGGACTTCGTAGCAATGGGAACAGCCGCTCACACTCCGACGCCGCCAGCGGCCCGGCCAGACACGCACCACGGAGACTTCCTCGCTGCTCCACGCCTGTTCACGGCACAGCCGGAAACTATAAGCGCGAGGCCAAAGCTAGTGCAAGGGCGCGAATATCGACACATGCTGCTGCTGCGACTTTCGGAGAGAGAAGAAAACAGCATAATCGCGAAAACCGCGGGAGACTAATCACAGAATAGCAACCAAGGTTTAATGCAAAGCATAAAATGTACCAGCCACGGCTCAATGTTACTTCACACTACCTTGTTACGTACACTTCCCCTGCCTTGCTCGCTTGGAGGTTGTGTGACACGCTCGCTTCATGTCCACATGTCGTCTACAGTGGTGATACGTCTTCTTGACACTTCGACTGGCACACTGGCCCAGAGCTAACCGTCTCTGTTCCGAGTTCCCCTGGCAGACCTCTAAACAATTTAAATGTTTGCATTAAGATTATTCTGCTGTGAAACCGAACTATTTCACTGGGACAACATAACAGCAGTCATTCGATCATTCTCCCACCTTAAGTGATCAACCAACGAAACTTCTAGAATGTATGTGCAGGCTGTTTCTTTCAGTGCTACAGCCCTATATTTCTAGAATTAACAAGGTAATTGTCTTTTAACTATTTTCTGATTGTGTAAGAAATCATCATCATCAGTTATCTGCTATATTAGCAGGTCCTTTGCCTCTCCATTTTCTGCGATCCATTGCTTCCTTCTTAAGGCTGCTGTATGTTGTACCGTCCATCATGTCATCCAGTATCTGGAATCTCTTCCTTCCTCGCTTCCTTTTCCCTTCTACATAACCTTCTAAAACTGTTTTTATCAGTCCGTCATTCTTTCTTAATATATGCCCAATCCAATTTCTTTTTCTTCTCTTTATTACATCTAGTAACTGCCTTTTCTCTCCCACTCTTCTCAGTACCTCTTCATTTTTTACTCTGTCCATCCAACTTATTCCTCCCATCTTCCGCCATGTCCAGATCTCAAAAGCCTCCAGCCTTTCTCTGTCTTTTTTCCTCATAGTCCATGTTTCAGCGCCATATAGAAGAACACTCCATACAAGACATTTTATGAGTCTCTTTCTGAGTTCTCTGTCCATCCGCTGCAGAAGATTCTCCTTTTCTTATAAAACGCCTCTTTTGCCATTGCTATCCTTGTTTTAATTTCTGTGGTGCACTTCCAGTCGGTGTCTATCCTGCTTCCAAGATACTTAAAATTTTGCACCTGTTCTAGTGTTTCTCCATTCAGCACAATTTTTATTTCCTTATTTCCTCCTATTGCCAATACTTTTGTTTTATTTGTGTTAATTTTCATTCCATATAAGAAATATCCTTCTTTAAATCAAGTTCATAGATTCCTTCTGACCTGATAGTATGCAAACCTTTAAGTGCTTGTGAGTGCATTACAATGCAGAAATACAGAATATCATGAAGGAGGGTTCCTGTAGCTAACTACACCATTCTGCACACCATGTGTAAAGAACCCTATAACGATGAGTGGGGAAGAGAACACAGTATGTGTATAAATAAGACTGCAGTTGACATATGCTACAGAAAGTAAAGAAAGCATCGCACGCCCCACGGATTGCAGGTGTCCTCAAATATATCTGACAACTCTCTAATGGAAGCGTTGATCATCACTGTGTCCTAAAGAAACGATGGGAGGAACGTGGGGAAGGTTGCATGCCTGCATTGTGCATGTTACGTGTGACGCTCTACGTGAGTGCCTGTAGAGACCGTACCTATTTCAGCTTAAGAACTTACTGTTAATTTTTATCTTTAAAGTGGTAGATAAATCAGATGTCAGATTATTACGTTGGTAGTTGCGTGTTTGACGCCACGTAGTTATTTAATGGAGCAGGAAGGTCAAAAAGTCATTCGGCCGATGCATAGGACATAACACAGATAAATATGTAGCAACTGAAGAATGAGAAGAAAGACTTGAAAGACTTATGACCTAGAGTGAGTTATCTGTCAACAAACTACTCATCAAATACCGCTGGGGGATGCTGTCAGTCCGACAGACATTGCATTTGTACAATATGTACATTCGCTTACATACCATCTATCCTTAAACTACTGTACATGGCGTTTAAGGAGATTCGCAGGGCATTATGAAACACACTTTCCATTTTCTTAGCCAAAGACGAATGGTGTGCATTGACACGTTCTGTGAAACCTCTCGTAAATTTAATAGAATGGTATTCTGTGGTTGAACATACATTCCTGTAGTGTCTGCTATTGCACTGTATGAAGCATATCTGCCAGAATATCGAGTCTGTTACCCCACACTGTCTAAAAATTCCGAGAACTTTCTATTAAATTTTCCAGTATGTTTTATTTTCTGAGTACGCCACCGTCGCTGAGAGGTCGTGTATATGGCTACCACACGTAGGACCAGGATTCGATTACCGGTACTGCAAGGGATTTTTTACTTGGTAGGATAACTAAACAAGATCCACTCAGAGACAGGATGCCAATTGAGGAGCTACTTCATTGGGAAGGAGCGACTCCAATGTTTGTAAAACTGACATCATCAGGGACAGTGTAGAATTACATTTTCTCATAACTTTTTAACAAATGTTATTCTTTCGCAGTTTTTCTTTGGTAGATACGATAGCATAACATCAAAATGTTGTGAACTGATGACCACTAGAAAGTTGCAGTGAAAAAAAATCTTATTGTTCTGTTTCGTGTTATTTTGTTGTTGATACAGTTGTCAAATTAGGTCCAGGGACTAACATAGTAGGCCTTCCATTTCACAAGAGTCCTGCAAGTGATGCACATATCCATATCTACCGATATTTCTATCATTCAAGAAGAATTTCATTTTAGCATCGAGGGCGCTCTAACAATGCTTTATTAAGCGCTATGATTGTTGTGATGAATCAAGAGTTGATGTTTATATTGGACTTTGTGCCTGATTAATGTACTTATGCGTAATTACTTGAAACAAGATTTGATCCTCATTCCTGTAAACAGTTATTCTGTCGACGCAGAACCGTCCGAAACCTGGAAGTTAGAAATTCAAGAAATGTGTCATCAGTCTTAGAGTTTCTAATTATCACCTTGTATCTGGTGAAGTACTGAAGAGTGACTACTGCTTAGGGAATGCATGCTGCTTTCTCCATAGAAATTGTCCAGTAGTACGGAACAATAACGTTATGTTATATGGGACTGGAAAAGCTGTGTACGTCTGTCTGTCTGTGTCATCAGTCTTAGAGTTTCTGATTATCAACTTGTATCTGGCGAAGTACTGAAAAGTGACTACTGCTTACGGAAAGCATGCTGCTTTCTCCATAGAAATTGTCCAGTCTTCATAAAAGTCATTGTAGTGAACATACGTCGCGTTCCCCAGTAGTACGAAACAATAACGTTAAGTTATATGGAACTAGAAAAGCTGTGTACGTCTGTCTGGATGCCCTTTTTTCATAAGCTGCTGAATGACCATGAAAAGTTTTCTCGCTGCATCAAGCGTCTATGTAGAGCTGTAGTATCGGGTACTACGAATGTTGTGGCTCCGCTGCAGAATTTATCAGTAACACATCAAGAACGGTGCCCTTCGGTTTATCAGGCTACTCTAATTACTTTCCGAACACACAAACACTTACCACAGCGACTGTTCATGTCACTTTCTGGCATCGGCTATCAAGACACGATATGCTATACTTTCTTTTCAGAAAAACACATTATTGTGTCGGAGACTGCACGTATTTCATTTTATAAATCTACACACAAGGATTTCCGAGGAGGAAGAAAGGAAGAATACCGTTTAACGCCCAGTCCACAGCAAAGTTATTAGCGACGGGGTACAAGCTCAGATTGGGAACGGAAAGAAAGGAATCCTAGGTGTTCGCCTCGGTAGCTGCGCGATCAGTGCGGCAGATTGTTGATCGGAGGGTCGCAGATACGATTTTTGGTCGGGTCGGAGATTTCCTCCGCTCGGGGCTGGATGTATCGTTGTCCTTACCTTCGCATCGTCATATGACACGCAAATCGCCTCCATGGTGCCACATGACCCATTATAACCCTATTTCACTTTTTACCAGGGTACAGCTTGACCCCAATGATTGCTCTGAATTGTAAACGCACACTGCCGTATCGTCTTCCCGCTTTTGAGATGGCCTCTATCGGCACGTACAGAAACAAGTAAAAGTATATAAAATCAAATCAGATAAAATAGACAAAAGAAAATGTATGGTGCGAGAAGTATTCATCCCGATGTGCACCTTAAGTCCGCAGCTCGTGGTGGTGCGGTAGCGTTCTCGCTTCCCACGCCCGGGTTCCCCGGTTCGATTCCCGGCAGGGTCAGGTATTTTCTCTGCCTCGTCATGACTGGGTGTTGTATGATGTCCTTAGGTTAGTTAGGTTTAAGTAGTTCTAAGTTCTAAGGGATTGCCGGCACGGTAGCTCAGCGTGTTCGTTCAGATGGCTACGTGCCTTCTGTAGTAAAAAAACTGAGTTAATCGATCATCAACGAACTTAAACGGATGTATTACGACGTCCGCCCCGAGCAGATGCAACGAACAAAAGCGAACAAAATGAGATAAAAAAAAGGGACTGATGACCGTTGATGTTAAGTCCCATAGTGCTCAGAGCCATTTTTTGTACCTTAACCGATTAAGGAAAATCACAGAAAACAAAAATTGCAAGCACGTGGAATACGAATGAATGTACTGTCGTAAGGAGGCAACAAGTAGAGAGCTCAAGAAACTCGGGAAACGGCTTTACGCAGTGGTTCACCACCAGTCCCAAGTTTGTTTCAATAAGTATTTTACAGACCTTAAAGAAGCCAGTGCTTTTGCTATTACTTTGTGTGGTGATACGAAATTATAGTAATTTACAGTCAGTCGAAAGTTTATTCTAATGGTAAGAAATCTTAAATAACCCCGAACATTACATAGTAGGGCTATTAAAAGTACGGCGAAGTCACAAATACCAAATGCAATTAAAAGCAAAACATTTATTTCCTTACGGAGGAACAGAGAATATAGGAAATCCTGGTGAATGCATTACTATAACCAATAAATTATAAATAATGTTACAGCCGTGAACAAAACCTCCTTCAAACAGTAAGAAATGTAGAAATAAGCAAAAGGTGTTTAATGGAAATTATTCTGATCCAAACACATTCAGATTGTTATTATAATGGCCGCGCGGGATTAGCCGAGCGGTCTCGGGCGCTGCAGTCATGGACTGTGCGGCTGGTCCCGGCGGAGGTTCGAGTCCTCTTTCGGGCATGGGCGTGTGTGTTTGTCCTTACAATAATTTAGGTTAAGTAGTGTGTAAGCTTAGGGAGTGATGACCTTAGCAGTTAAGTCCCACAAGATTTCACACACATTTGAACATATTTTTATTATAATGAAAAAAAGCCGTAGCATTATTACGGTTTCCGCTAGACTTAACAGGACAATAAAATATAAGGAATGAAGGAAGGATTATTACAGTCTAACGTCCTGTCCACAGCAATGTCATTACATACGGAGCACAAGGACGAATTAAGGAAGAATGGGAAAGGAAGTCAGCAGTGGCCTTTCAAAGGAACCATCTCGCCATTTGCCTGGAACGTTTTAGGGAAATTACGGGAAACCTAAAACAGGATGGTCGGACGCAGATTTGGACAGCCGTCCTCCAAAATGGCGAGACCAGTGTGGCAGTGACTGCGACGCCTCGCACGGTGGAAGTGAAAAACGAATCAGCGATAATGTTGAACTGGTAGTATTAAAACGCATATCAGTAGTACAATACACCTGACAAAACCAGGCTTCAACAGGAAAACAACTGTTTCCTAAACATGTATTATGATACTTACACTTTGTGATCAGAAGTATCCGGACACCTGGCTGAAAAGACTTACAAGTTCGTTGTGCTCTCCATCGGTAATGCTGCAATTCAATAATTGGCCCACCCTTAGCCTTGATGACAGCTTCAACTCTCGCAGGCATACGTGCAATTAGGAGCTCTAAGGTTTCGTGGGGAACGGCAGCCCATTCTTCACGGAGTGCTGCACTGAGGAGAGATATCGATATTTGTCGGTGAGGTCAGGCACGAATTCGGCGTTCCAAAACATTCCAAAGGTGTTTTATAGGATTCAGGTCAGGACACTATGCAGGCCAGTCCATTACAGCGATGTTATTGTCGTGGAACCACTCCGCCACAGGCCGCGCATTATGAACAGGTGCTCGATCGTGTTGAAAGATGCAATCGCCATCCTGGAATTGCTCTTCAACATTAGGAAGCCAGAAGGTGCTTAAAATATCAATGTAGGCCAGTGCTATGATAGAGCCACGCAAAACAACAAGGGTTGCAAGCCCTCTCCATGAAAAACACGACCACGTCATAATACCACCGCCTCCGAATTTTACTGTTGCCACTACACACGCTGGCAGGTGACGTTCAGCGGCCATTCGCCATAGTCACACTCTGCCATCGAATCGCCGCATTGTGTAATGTGATTCGTCACTCCACACAACGTTTTTCCGCTGTTCAATCGTCCAATGTTTACAGTCGTTACACAAAGCAAGGCGTCGTTAGGCATTTATGGTGTGATGTGTGTCTTATGAACAGCCGCTCGAACATTAAATCCAAGTTTTCTCACCTCCCACCTAACTGTCTTAGTACTTGCAGTGGATCCTGATGCAGTTTGGAACTCCTGTTTGATGGTCTGGTTTGATGTTCTACCTATTACACATTACGACTCTCTTAAATTGTCGACGGTCTCTGTCAGTCAACAGACGAGGTTGGCCTGTACGCTTTTGTGCAGTACGTGTCCTTTCACGTTTCCACGTCACTATCACATCGGAAACAGAGGACCTAGGGATGTTTAGGAGTGTGGAAATCTCACGTACAGACGTATGACACAAGTGACACACAATCACCTGACCACATTAAAAAAAAAAAAAAAAAATGGCTCAGAGCACTTTGGGACTTAACATCTGAGGTCCCCATAGAACTAAGAACTACTTAAACCTAACTAACCTAAGGACATCACACACATCCATGCCCGAGGCAGGGTTCGAACCTGCGACGGCAGCGGTCGCGCAGTTCCAGACTGAAGCCCCTAGAACCCCTCGGCCACTCCGGCCGGCCGACCACATTCGAAGTCCGTGAGTTCCGCGGAGCGCCCCATTCTGCTCCCTCACGATATCTAATGACTACTGAGGTTGCTGATACGGAGTACCTGGCAGCAGGTGGCAGCACAATGCACCTCATATGAGAAAGTATGTTTTTGGAGATGTCCGGATACTTTTGATCACATTGTGTATCTGATCTGGCAATTCGAATGAAGCAAAATGCCATATATCATTCTCAATTGAACTAACGGATAACAGAAGAAAATTTATTGAAAGTTATGAGATTTGATTTTTACTAGAAAAATTTAATAACACCATGGACAGTCACAGTAACCAAATCATAAGTACTGATCACGAATGGTCTCCAGTGTCTGCAATAGCAGAGATACCTCCATCTATATCGTAGGCCTACGGCCTAAAGGGACGTAAGGAACTGTTCAAGTCGTGTGTTCCATGACAGATTTATCATTTGCACTCTCTCAAAGAATAAGGCCCGTGCCATCTTACAGTGAAAATATCAAGCTTTGACACGACGTTATCAAGAGATAACACTATCTTCAGCCAAGCAAACAGCCACACCGATGACGAGTAACTAGCTCAAGTAAGATATCGCGCCTGTTTTACTGGTCGTGTAGTACTGTGGCAGCTGTAAGACATGAAAACACAAAGGAGCAAAGCTCTCTATGGTCAGCTTTTATTAGTAAGAAGAAATTACGGTCATCTAGAGTAATGGAGGACATCAGTGCTTTAGCAGCAGCATCTTTGACTACTGATAAAAATGTCCTGATGTCACGCATTCAAAAAAATGTTCAAATGTATGTGAGATCTTATGGGACTTAACTGCTAAGGTTAGTCCCTAAGCTTACACACTACTTAACCTAAATTATCCTAAGGACAAACACACACACCCATTCCCGAGGGAGGACTCGAACCTCCGCCACGGTCAGCCGCACAGTCCATGACTGCAGCGCCCGAGACCGCTCGGCTAATCCCGCGCGGGATCACGCATTCGAACAACACTAATGCTTATATTTTCAATAAAAATCGTCACCAGTAGGGGCCAAACACTTCCGGCATAAGAAGTCACCCTCATTTGGGCAACAGCCATGTCAGTGAGGACGGAGGAGCGGACAGAGGCTCAGGACACTCTCTTGTCCTTGGCGCGTGAAACTGCCCCTACAGTCGAAACAATCAGCAATGATCAACGGCATGAGAAGACAGAAGGCAATGGAAACCACTGCATTAAAGACTCACAACGTGTACTCACAGGACATGTGGCCGGTAATTGAAAATGTGTCATAACGGTTTATAGTCCCCCCATTCGGATCTGCAGGAGGAGACTGCCAAGAGGGAGGTGACCATGAGGAAAAGATTGCATAAGCAACGAAAGAATAACGTTCTACGAGCTGGGGCGTGGAATGATAGGATGTTGATCGTGGTATGGGAGTTTAAAAAATTGGAAAGGGAATTGTAAAGGCTGGATCTAGATGTTAGCATGAGTCAGTCTAGTGAAATGAAAAAAAAAAAGACGAGTATTTCTGGTCAAATGAGTACTGGGTAATATTAACAGTAGCAGAAAATGGTATACCGGGAGTAGGATACGTGATGAATAGGAAGAAAGGGTAGTTCAATGATAGGGTTGTTTTGGTCTTATCCGAATCGACAGCAAACCAGCAGCGACAACGATAGTTCAGCTATGGATGCCGACGTCGCAAGCTGAATATGAAGAGATAGCGAGAGTGTATGAGGATATTGAAAGGATAATACAGTACATAAAAGGAGATGAAAATCTAATAGTCATGAGGGACTGTAACGCAGTTGTACGGGAAAAAGTAGAAAAAAACATTACAGGAGAATATGGACTTGGAACAAGGAGTGAGAGAGAAGAAAGGCTAATTGAGTTCTGTAATTTCAGCTAATAATAGCGAATACTCCTTTCAAGAATCACGAGAGAAGGAGGTATACTTGGAAAAGGATGAGTGATGCGGAAAGATTTCAGTTACATTACATCGTGGTCAGACAGGGATTCCGAAAACAAATACTGGATTTTAAGACTTAACCAACAGCAAATATAGATCAGCTCACAATGTAATAGTGATGAAGAGTAGGCTGAAGTTTAAGAGCTTAATCAGGAAAAATCGATACGAAAACATATGGGATACGGGAGTATTAAAGAGTGATGAGACATGTTTGAAGTTCTCTAAGGCTATAATTATAGCAACAGGGAATAGCTCAGTAGGCAGTAGGGCTGAAGAGATATGGAAATCTCTAAAAAGGGCACTCGCAGAAGTTGGAAAGAAAAATGTAGGTACAAAGAAGGTAAATGCGAAGAAACTATGGGTAACGGAAAAAAGTACTTCAGTTGATCGATGAAAGAAACAAGTAAAAACATGTCAACGGAAATTCAGGAATACAGAAACACAAGTCACTTAGAAATGAAATAAATAGGAAGTGCAGGGAAGTCAAAGCGAAATGGGTGCATAAAATATACGAAGAAATCGAAAAAGAATGACTCTCGGAAAGGACTGACTCAGCATACAGAGAAGTTAACGCAATGTTTGGTGAAATTAAATCTAACGGTGGTAACATGAAGAGTGAAACGGGAATTCCATTTTTAAGTGCAGGGTAGAGAGCGTATAGGTGGAAAGCGTACGTTGAAGGCCTATATTAGGGGGAAGATTTGTCTGATAGAAGAAGAAACAGGAGTCGATTTAGAAGAGATAGGGGATCCAGTATTAGAATTTAAAAGAAGTTTGGAGAGCTAAAGATCAAATACGGCAGAAGGAATCGATAACATTCCATCAGAATTTCTAAAATCACTAGGGGAAATAGCAACAAAACGACTATTCACGTTGGTGTGTAGAATGTATGAATCTGGCAATATACCGTCTGACTTTCGGAAAAATATCATCCACACAATTCCGAAGAGTGTAAGAGCTGAAAATAAAAGAATGACCCCACAGTCAGATTAACTGCTCATGCATCCAAGTTGCTGACAAGAATAATAAACAGAAGAATCGAAAAGAAAATTGGGGATGCGATAGATGACGAGCAGTTTGGCTTGAAGAATGCTAAAGGCACAAGAGAGGAAATTCTGACGTTGCGGTTGATAATGGAAGAGAGACTAAAGAAAAATCGAGACACCTTCATAGGATTTGTCGACCAGCAAAAAGTATTTGACAATGTAAATTGAGGCAAGATGTTCAAAATTCTGAGAAAAATAGGGGTAAGCTATAGGGAGAGACGGGATATATACGGGATGTACAAGAGCCAAGAGGGAATATTAAGAGTGGATGGCCAAGAACAAAGTGCTCGGATTCGAAAGGGTGTAAGACAGGGATGTAGTCTTTTGTCCCTACTGTTCAATCATTACATTGTAGAAGCAATGATGGAAATAAAAGGAAGATTCAGAAGTAAATTAAAACTCAAGACAGAAGGGTGTCAGTTACATGATTCACTAACGGTATTGCTATCCTGAATGAAAGTGAGGAATTATGGCATGGACTGAATAGAATGAACAGGCTAATAAGTACAGAAAATGGATAGAGAAGAAATGCAAGAAATATGAAATTAATGAGAAGATCCGGAAATGAGAACAGCGAGTAACTTAAACGTCAGGATTGATGGTCACAAAGTAGACGAAGCTCAGGAACTCTCCTACCTAGGCAGCAAAATAGCCTGTGACGGATAGAGCAAGGAGGACATCAAAATCAGTCAAGGACTGGCAAAATGAGCATTCCTGGCCAACAGATGACTACTAGTATAAAACATAGACCTCAATTTGAGTAAGAAATATCTGAGAATTTACGTTTGGGGCATAAAGTAGTACGGTAATGAAACATGGACTGTTGGAAAACCGGAATAGAAGAGAATCTAAGCATTTGAGATGATATAGTGCTACAGAGTAATGTTGAAAATTAGGTAGACTGATAATGTAAGGAATGAGTAAGTGCGGCGCAGAATCGGATAGGAAAGGAATATGTGGAAATCACTGACAAGGAGGGGGCAAACGATGAAGTTGTTTCGATATGTTATGACGACCACCTACTTCTTGTATGGCGGTATATTTTATGAAATGACGGACGGAATGGCTATGGGTTTTCCATTTCCTGCAGCAATGGCTAACTTCTTTGTGGAACATTTTGAGGACCGTGCATTAAATTGAGCTCCCCTTCGTCCATCTTCATCTTATCGTCATGTTGATGACAGGATTATGATGGTCTAGCCACACGAGGTAGAAGCTCTTGATCTCTTCCAGGAACATATGAACAGCATTCACCCAAACATGCAATTCACCTTCTAGACAGAGAAAGAGGGAAGGCTGCCGTTCTTACATGTTTTGGTACAACGTAAGTCGGATAGACGACTTGGCCATACAATGTACCACATGCCGACGCACACTGATTCATATCTCGGCGCCCAGTGTTTTCACAAACCAATCCAGAAGAAAGCAGCTTAAATACGCTGGTACACAGAGAAAAAACCGTTTCAGACGAGGACTACTTACATTCCGAAATTAATCATCCGAAAGAAAGACTATGGATGACATAATATCAAGTCCGTGTTCTCCAAGAAAAGGAAACGTGAAGATGTTGAACATTCACCTGATGAGCTAGCAACTCCATTCCTTCCCTTTTGGGACGCTCCATCCAACAAAATAGCGACAGCTCTGGGAAGAGAACGTATCAGATATATTTTCCGACCTCCTAAGAAGATAAAGCAGATACTATGCACTGTTAAGGACAGTCTCGGCCTCAGGATTCCTCGGATTTACAACATCCCATGTGAGAGCGGAAGCAATTACATAGATCAGTGTACCCGAACCAGTTTCGACCGCTGTGCACAACATCAACGGGATAGTAAAAATCGAGAACTGGAGAAATCTGCTGTTGCCGAGCACAGTCTCACGAACTGACATGTAATATTATTTGAAGAGAGAAACGTTTTGTCCTAGGCTTCCATATACTGGGAGTCTATAATTAAATTTTAATTTTTGACTTGAGCACATCTGCTCTACACTTTGACCATTGCCTTCTCGCAACGTAATTTTACGGTTTCTTAAAATGTTATACTGATGAAGAATTTTTAGAATTGTCGGAACCTAGGTCAATGTACCAAATAGTTATTTGCAACCGGTTGGGTGTGATTCCTATACTGAACATTAAATAGAATGTGTGAGGAAAACTTCAACCGTGATGGCGGATTAATCTTAGCGGTGCATGGAAGCGAACTCTCGATGCAAAGAGGAGCCTGAGGTATTCTTCGAAATGTTTAAGCTACGGCAGGAGCGGTGGCGCCACCAGCGCATACTTGGACACCATCTGTGGCAGCATTACATTAGTACAAACCAATCAGAAGCCACTTTTGGGCTATGTATGGCCGCCACAGCAGCGATTTTGACAGACAGTTGCCCCTGATGAGGACGATGATGGAAATTTTCGGAAGCTCGAAATTTTAACCCTACACTGACGCAGCAAGAAGTCCTGGAATGTTTTGTACAGTAGCAGAAAATAGTATATGGGAGATAGAGTTCGTTGTTATGGATAGGGAGGTGGGGCAGAAAGTAGGTTACTGTGAACATTTCAGTGATGAGGTTGTTTTCATAATATTCGACAGCAAACCAATGTCGACAACGGTAGTTCAGGTGTACATTCCAATGTCGGAAGCTGCAGATGAAGAGGCAGAGTAGGTGTATGAGGACATTGAGTGGGTAGTTCAGTACGTAAAGGGAGATGAAAATCTAATAATCGTGGGGGATTGGAACGTGGTTATAGGGGAAGGAATAGTTGAAATGGATGCGAGATAATACAGGTTTGGAAACAGGATTGCTCACGGACGGTCAGAGATTCTGAAATCAGCTGTTAGATTGTAAAGCTTAAGCAGGTGCAGATATAGACTCAAATAACAAATTATTCATGTTGAAGCCTAGTGTGAAGTTTAAAAGAATCGTCCGAAAGAATCAATGTGGAAAGAAGAGGGATACTGAAGCAGTGAGGAATGACGAGACACGTTTGAAGTTTGTTAAAGGACGTGAGTACTGCGATATGGAACACGAGTAGGCAGCTCATTTCAAGAGGAGTAGACATCTGTACCAAGGGCAATCACAGATGTGTGACAGACAAACATAGGTACAAGGACGTTACTGCGATGAAACCTTGCTTAATAGGTGAAATTCTTCAACTGAACGACGAAGGAAGAATGTACGAAAATGTTCATGGAAAGGCAGGAATATAGAAATAAATATATAAAAAATGAAATGCAAATGCAGGACAGCCAACGTGAAACGACTGCACGAAAGATGCGAAAAAATCGAAAAAGAAATGATCATCGGGAGGACTCATTCAGCATTGAGTCAAGAAACCGGTGAAATCAAAAGCAAGGGTGGTAATATTAGGAGTTCCGCTATTTTACGCAAAAGAGATAGCAGATAGGTGGAGGGAGTGCACTGAAGGCCTCTATGAGGGTGTGGAATTGTCTGTTGATGTGTTAGAAGAAGAAACTGCAGTCGCTATTGCGACGATACCTAATGTTTATGTTCACTTCTGATTATCTACCCTTCCTAACAACATGCCATACGAGCAAACCACGTGCGCCCTTGCTTGCGACTACTCGTACTTTAGTTGCTTGGGCTCTGTTGAAAAGGATCAAAAAAATGGTTCAAATGGCTCTGAGCACTATGGGACTCAACTGCTGTGGTCATCAGTCCCCTAGAACTTAGAACTACTTAAACCTAACTAACCTAAGGACATCACACACATCCATGCCCGAGGCAGGATTCGAACCTGCGACCGTAGCACTCGCGCGGTTCCTGACTGCGCGCCTAGAACCGCGAGACCAGAAAAGGATCAATAGCTCGATGTATTCATGGAGTTGAGCCGCGCACATCTGCTTTCACGCCCCGCAACTAATTCGCTGCAAATAATGACCTGCAGTCAAGTAGTCTATGCATTGGGTAGTATCGTGAACTGGTAAAATACACACAAAATACAAAATAAAAGGAAAATGAATAATTAGTGAAAAGTACTCTACTCCAACATCTGTAATTGATGTTGACGACAGAGAATTGTGTTCAATAAAGTTTATTTAAGAAATGACATCTAAAATAGACGGGAAGTGTTTCTACGATATACAGTTGAAATATAGACAGAAAATATTTTCTTCAAATGTAGTAAAGTTACCTTTAAAGATTTAGAGAATGGTAACAAATTTCTCAAAGTAAATAGTCATCGAAGGTAACACGGAAACGACGTCCATTTCGTAATCACAGTACACTAAAAATTCATCAACTCAAAACAGTTCACAGTCCAACATCATAATTCACAAATTGCCACACGAAATACGGAGAATAGTAACTTGTACTCTGTCTAATTTCAGTTCCGTAAATCAAGCAGAAATACAGGGTGTTGCAAAAAGGTACGGCCAAACTTTCAGGAAGCATTCCTCACACACAAAGAAAGAAAATATATTATGTGGACACGTGTCCGGAAACGCTTACATGACAATAAATTGTTGTTAAATACTGTTTAAAGAATTATTTATGACTAGTTGACAGAAGCGTCCTTAGGCACTTTTTAATGATGGTCTCTCTTTAGAATTCATCAAACTTTCCACCTTCATCAAATTCAGATACACGTCTGCCTCAGTTTTGATCACAGTATCTTTCAACAATTACACCTTCATTGTATCATCCACTTCCCTTTCACCAAATAAATTCTCCAGTCCCATAGCATCAGTATCGAATCTCACAACACATTGTAGAGTATTTCTTGCACCGTCTTTATGGTTGCGCTGCTTAAAATTATTCCGCATTTTACTTTTGCATGTTATAACTTCCGTCTCCTACATTTGTGGCTTTATTGCTGAATTATCGACATCCACAGACTTTTTAAAATAACTTGTCGTTTTCTACACCGGTCTATTTCTCCACTTTCGGACCTGATATGCGAAGGTCTCTGGTTTCCCGGCCTCTTATTCTGGTGTTGCATTTCATGAGGCTCCTTCTTCTCATATCTTCGTTCCCGGTTTTGATCTCTGTTACGAAGGTTCCAGTTTCCATACCCTCTTGAAGTTTATTGTTACGTAGGTAATTATTTTTTAATGATTATTATAATTATTGTGGATATTACTATTGGTCCCTTACTGTTAGCCATTCCCCTGTCTACGCTTCCATTACGTGGCTTTAATTTCAATGCCTGTTCGGGTTTCTCAATGAAATCTAAAATTTCATCGATAAGTCGTAATGTGGACAATACATGAATCAACCAGTATCCGCTCCCGGTAGCTGAGTGGTCAACGCGATAGAATGTCAATCCTAAGGGCCCTGGTTCGATTCCCAGCTCGGTCGGAGGTTTTCCCCGCTCAGGGACTGGGTGTTGTGTTGTCCTAATCATTCTCATTTCATCCCCATCGACGTGCAAGTCGCCGAAGTGGCGTCAAAACGAAAAACTTGCACATGGCGCACGGTTCACCCGACGGGAGGCCCTAGTCGTGCGACATTTATTTATTTACTTTAAGCAGTTCACGCTCACAAAAATCCAGCATGGACCCACTTTCGTGTTTGAAACTTGGTGCATTTAGGAACCAATTGTGAAATCGTGTTTCTTTCGCTTCACTCCAGAATTTGTTCAGGAAACAGGTCTCAGAAATTTCATGGTGGTAAATGAAGCTCTCATTAAATATTCCCATGATTGTGCAATGCCCTCAAGAAGTATTTTAGCGAATTTAATCTTTGTCTCTTCCGATATTCCTCTCACAAAACTGTCTTTACAAGCAACAAGAAAATCAACTGGACGGCATTTTCCATCATCTGCAAAACATTTTGCCGTTCCTGCATTAACCCATGGAACACCGTTTACAGCAATAGCCTGATTCCCTGTTAAATTATTTAATTCTCCCCTCATGTATTTAAATTGCTGTAAAGCTTCTTTATTTAAGCCTATTTCATAATGTTCTCTGTTTTTAAGTACCTCCTTGGGGTGCATGAACGGAACCTCCACGAATATTGCAATAAGAGAAGAACAAGAAATGAGTGGTAATCAGGTGTACCCTGGGCAACGTCAGAAGACGCTACGAAGTGCGCTGACGGCAGATCCTTTCACAACTAGTCTCCATTCAGATGGACTGCTTTCCGACCGGTCTTTCTCAAGACCATTTGTTTTTATTTCCATAAACATCGAGGAATTTTCGCGAGAGAAAGAAGTTTTAGTAGCAAATTTATGTCAAAAATATACATGTGACATTCTGTTAGTCCAGGAAAAAAACAGGGAAAGTACTAAAAGTCCATCAAAGATTTGCTTTTATGGAATTAATACTGGAAAGGCCTCACAACAAATACGGCAGTGCGATCTCTGCCAGACCTAACGTGAATGTGATATTCAGCCTCACTGATTGAAGACAACAACATCGAGCTCCCCATGGTGCGAACTCAATTCTTCTGTGCAACATCGGTGTACAAACCACCCGATGCCAATTTCACCATTAAAACGCCAGCCAACTTCAACGATCAGGATGTGAACTTTGTCATAGGTGATGTCAATTGCAGACACACATCGTGGGGATACCCAAATACCGACACAAACGGACCGAGTCTAAATACATGGGCTGAGGCTCATGACCTACATTTGACCCATGATTCGAAGCTCCCACCTCGTCTTAACAGTTGAAGGTAGAAAAGAGGGTACAACTCAGACAACATCGTTATTTCTTCAGAGGTAGCTGTACAGTGTATGGCCGGTCGGAGTGACCGAGCGGTTCTAGGCGCTACAGTCTGCAACCGCGCGACCGCTACGGTCGCAGGTTCGAATCCTGCCTCGGGCATGGACGTATGTGATGTCCTTAGGTTTAGGTTTAAGTAGTTCTAAGTACTGACCTCAGCAGTTAAGTCCCATAGTGCTCAGAGCCTTTTGAACCATTTTTGTACAGTGTATGAAGACTGTGCGAGAGCCCATACCCCGTACCCAACATAGACCTGTCATATGCACTGTGAATTTTGTAGTTGGGCCTGAAAAGGTACCATTCAAGTGGAGGTTTAACTTGAAGAAGGCTGACTGGCAGAAATTCAGTGAAGAGCTTGACTCTATCACTTTTGAATGTAATGTAGGAAACAAATTTCTAGGAAAACTATTCCGAGAGGATGCAGAACTCAATATGTTCCAGGCATGTCCAGTGACAACAAACTGTTGTTAGAAAGATACCAAACTCACTATGAAGAGGATCCATTTGCAGAAGAAACGATTCAAGCTAGTGAAACATTGCTGCAAGCCATTTCAGCAACTCGCAAGACCAAGTGGAGTAACCTGGTAGAGAACCTCGACATAAAGCTGAACAGTAGACAAGCCTGGAATCTTCTTAATAACCTGAGTGGCGACCCTGTAAAATCACAAGACAATTTTAAGAGTGAGACTCCTGATAAATTGGCAACCCAGCTCCAGCAGAACGGCAAAATAAAAGGAAGGACGCCCAAAGAAGCCCTTTTGAGCGCGTCCTAGAAACAGAGCATTATTTTCTTAGGGACCCCTTCTCCATGGCTTAACTCGAAGGTGCTGTCTCCATTTTGAGGATGCATAAGGCTGCAGGTGTTGTTGATATTAGAGTTGAACAGAACCGGCTGTAAAACGATGCAGTGGCTACTACGCCTATTGAACACATGTGCCGCCAAACCATACATCCTCAAAATGTGGCGGAAGTCTAGAGTCATTGCAGCAGTTAAGCCTTTGAAGGGACCAAACGATCCGAAAAATTTATGCCACACCGTCAAGATATTAGAACGGCTGGTATTTAAACAAATCAGCGGCATCCTCTAAATGAAGTCCATCCCACAACAAGCAGGCTTCCGTGCCGGCAGATCATGCTGTAGTCAGATCTTGAATCTAACCTAGCACATCGAGAACGGTTTTGGGATTGGTAAGATTACTAGAGTCGCTTTTGTTAATCTGACAGCTGCATACGACACAGTGAATCAAGTTCCATCGATCTACCTATGTTAGTTGGCAGTATCACGTCATGCGAATCTTACCTTCGCCGTATAGTTTTGCACACAAGTCATGTCTGTATTTCCGTGGCGACAAAGATGTGATATTCAGAACGTATTTCGTGTATTAAATGTAAGGTAAAATAGGTGTAGTTATATATATATATATATATATATATATATATATATATATATATATATATATATATATATATACTCCTAACTTGTGCCCCTGCCTTCATTCTCATATATATATGAACGGATGACGGATACCAGAATAGGTGGAAAAACAGAAGGGGAAGAAGAGGAAGAAGAGGAAGGCAGTGACTTGGGAACTCTCACTCGACAGTGTGACTTTGACCGTATGTAGCAGTTTGAAGAAAACGTCTCCAAATTCGGTTACTCATTACAAAACCTGAATGATGATCTTGACAAAAGTAAAATTAAAAGTCAATATATTCTTGTGTTTATATGTGATCCATATACACACAGTTTAGTTTCTTGAAGAAGGCGCTAGCCCCTTTATGAACTGTGACTCATGTCGCCTGTTAAAAGGATCGATAGACTAGCTCAGTCGTAAAGTTTCCTGAAACTTCTTTAGATGTCAAACGTAATCATCGTTACGTATTCGACTTCATCTGTCAGCCTCTCTGTCTGAGTGGTCTGCCTGTTTGAAGACCAGGCTATAATTCCCGGTATTACCCGGAATTTTTCTTCAGTGGGGGAACTAGAACGAGTTGGACTCTGCCTCTTGATGCCAGTTAACTAGCAACTGGAGTTAGAAGCAGCGGCTCCAAGGTCTACGAAGCTGACAACGGCCGGAAGAGCCTCGTGCCGACACCACGGCTACATACAGAATTCGGATGAAGCTGTTTGCAAAGGATGATAAGGCAGCAGGTCGCCACTGAACGGTGCGTAGGGGCAGGAATACAGAGCCGGAATGCGATAAAATTTTGAGTGCAATGAACATATGCTGTATACTGGGCCAACTGTTATAAAATGATGTAGGACATCAACTCATCATGGCTATCAATAAATATTCCCATTATTTCACTGCAGGTGTGGTGTGGCAAATATCGAGTAGAGGAGACTGTCATCGTATTACAGTTCAAAACTGTTTTAATCTATTAGTAAGCATGATCTGAATAAAACATGTTCAAGATATACGACTAAATGGTCCGAAGCTAAGAAGAGGGAACGAGGATCATTGTTTAACGTCCCGTCGACATCGAGGTCATTAGTGACAAGCACAAGCTCTCATTGTTTCAAGGATGGGGAAGGAAATCGGCCCGGTCCTTTCAAACGAACCGTTGCGGCATTTTCCTGGACCGATTCAGGGAAATCAGTGCTAGTTGTTACGCACGTCTCTCTTAACAGGTTCCCACATTGGAAGAGGAGAAATTGTAAGAAATACTGAGACACAAACCTAACATTGTCAAAAGGACCATTTTTACTGCAGTTATAACTAGAAGAAAGGAAAAAAAGTGTAGCACAAATCAATAATGTTGCATGTTAAATAATTTTGCTGGAAGACGGAACAGATCTTTGCGCCATCGCACGTTGACTCCGTGCGCCATCTGTGTCCACAAGCGTCAGCTATTCCGTAAGCGTCGTCACGAACTTACTTATCTGAAGTAGCGCTGCTGACTGAGTACGGACAAAGCGCTTCTTATCTTTCAGGAAATTTATGATAGATGGCGCTTGCTGCTGTCTTCTGATGGCGGCACCTAAACTGTGGGCTTGTATCTAGCATCCAACAGGTAAAGCAGAGCCTGTTAAAGACGACGCACTGATGAGTAGTCGGTCTCCAACAAATCAATATTTCTTAAATGTATTACAATGCTTACATATAATATGAGAAGATAGTCATGTAACATTTTATTTCACTAACTGAATCGTCAGCAAAATGTACAGTGCTTCTTTTTTTTCAATCCCTATCGCTGAAAAATAATTAACATTAGACGAGATACTAAATTTATCGTTCACACGTTACTCCCTTTTCAGATCCATTCACATAGCAAGGAAGGAACACAGTTTAAGAATGATAAATAGCTCCATCATAAAATGAAATACATTTTTCAGGTCACGAAATAGTGCTGTGGACAGCTGATGAAGTGTACAGTTTCTGATTTGCGTATTTCGACGTTTTTCATCCAAGAAGAATGAGTAACGAGATGATTATCGAATCATCGTATCAGCTTTGTGGATGTTTCGAAGTCCACTTTTCGACGCCGTTTCGCACTTTAACTACTGAAGGTTGAATATGGGGGAATCAGACGGTCGAATTCACATATTTTGCTGACAGAATACGATACAGCTGTTAACTGTCGACTGCAGTGCCATAACCAATGAGTTTATTCGGCTGAAAAGAAGGAAACACAAAGTAAAATTATGTTAAAAACTTATTTCTTGGAAAGGAATGTATTCTGAATACTAAATTACGCCTCTTTTCTTTTTATTTAGAATTAATAATTTATACATGTTAATAGTTTGTGAGACATAAATACATTTTTTGCTTATTATACTTCGTACTGAAACAACCCGTCATAAACAATAAGAAAAATGGTTCAAGTGGCTCTGAGTACTAAGGGTCTTAACATCTGAGGTCATCAGTCGCCTAGAACTTAGAACTACTTAAACCTAACTAACCTAAGGACATCACACACATCCGTGCCCGAGGCAGGATTGGAACCTGCGACCGTAGCGGTCGCGCGGTTCCAGACAAACAATAAGACTTAGATTTTGTTTTACCTTCAGTTTTCTTAGAAAGTTTATGAAATTTGTAATTTAGCTACAGCAGTGATACATCATTTGCTGTAAATAACATTTTTCACTTATGTAAAGCTCGTTCAAATGACGTTTTGTAATACCGTTAAATTTTTATTAAACCTACCATACAAAATTTCCTATGTATGTGTCGGAAAAAATCAATAAAAGTAGTTTTTTTTTTGGGAGGTTGTTACCTCAGTACGGCTGTACACTGTGCACTTACTTGTAAGAGTCCGTTTAAATCCACCATACACGAGTTATTTTCTTCTTTATAGTAGCAATGCAAAGTTGATGAGTTAAAAATAGACGTTGAATGACGAATGTAGGGCTGCAAGTGCGAGATAATCAATTTATTAATGGTTTTGTAGATCAGTTTCATGTAAAGAGTCGCTAAACAGTATTTCAATCGCCAGGGGATGGAGTACATGGACGGTGGAGGTAACTGCGGTGATGGCTGGCGATAAAACTATCGCCCAGACAGAATGGAACAAACAGAAAAGTTGAAACAAGTTTGTAAAGCATCAATGACTTTTTTCTCAGTTTACGGCTGATCTCCGTTCCTTGTGACACCAGGACAGAATGAATGTGCTGAACATTGCTTAATACATACAAAAGGAAGCCGGTTATTAGGGGGCACAGAAAATGTGTGTTTTTCGGAATACTGGCTGCAGTTTTTTTATTCATGTAGAAAATTGGCTATCACATTTGCTTCTTTCAATATTGCTGTTTTCACAATTCACGCATTATTTAATTCAAATCTTCAGCGAAGATATAATTTTTTACCTAGTAAATAATTTTGAGCAAGTTAATTATCTTTTGGGTGAGTCTGTGAGAAGTTCAGGAAGTATTTATCGTGTTCCTACCAAGGTCACAGCCCGCCGAGAGACCTCTGCATCACGCATTTGAATAAGCTCTTTGTATCTGGTTCCCGTCTACTGGAAGATGTAGTTTCGTTATGTCCAAGAATAACAAAAATAGCGCTAATTTTGACTGATTTGATGCGGCCTGCCACTAATTCCTCCGCCAGCCTCCGTCTCAGAAAGAATATCTCTTGCACTTAATGTCGTCTATTATTTGCTTGTTGTAGTAAAATCTGTCTTCCTACACAGTTTTTGTCCTCTACATTTGCCTCTAGAACCTCTGAGATTATTTCATGATGTCTTAACACATGTCGTATTATCCTGTCCCTTCATCTTGCCAGTGTGTTCATTATGTTTTGTTTTTCACCAATTCTGCAGAGAACCTCCTCATTCCTTACATTACGGGTCCCCTACTTTTCAACATTCTTTTGCAGCATCACATCTCAAATGTTTCGATTCTCTTCTCTTCCTGTATCCTCACTATCCATGCGTCACTACCATAAAACGCTGAGTTCGAAACATACATTCTTAGAACTTTTTTCCGAAAATTAAGAAAATGTTCGACACTAGAAGCCATTTTTGGCCAGGAATACCTTTTTGCCAATACTAGTACGCTTTTTATGTCTTTCTTGCTAAAAGCATCATGGGTTTTGCTGTATAAGGAGTAGAACTCCACGGCCTCATCTACTTTGTGATCCCAAATTTTTCATTTTAAGTTTCTAGGTGTTCTCATTTCCACTATTTATTATTACTTTCGTATTCCTTCGATGTACCAAGCTATATTCTGTACTCATTAGGCTGTTCATTCCATTCATTAGATCCCGTAACTCTCCTTCACTTTCACTGAGGATAACAATCTCATCAAGGAACCTTACTGTTGTCCTTTCACCGTGGACACCGTTCACACCCTTGAATCTTTCTTTTAATTCCGTCATTGCTTCCTCGATGTACAGGCTGAACAGTAGGAGCGAAAGACTGGATGCCTGTCTTACACCCTTTTTAATACGAACACTTCGTTCGTGATCACCCAATCTTATTTTTCTTTTGTATCTTGTACAAACTGCAGAGCACCGTTCGTTCCCTCTTAGTGACTCCTATTTTTCTGTGAATTTCAAACATCTTGTCCTACTGTACATTATCGAACGCCTATTTCTGATCGACATATCTCATAAGTATGTCTTCAAATTTCCTCAGTCTTCTTTCCATTATCAAACTCAACGTCAGAACCACCACTCTGGTATCTTTACCTTTCCTAAGACAAAGCTGTCTATTACTTAACTGATCCTTATTTCCTTGTCCATTCTTCGATATATTATTCTTGGTTGAAATGGTTCAAATAGCTCTGAGCACTATGGGACTTAACATCTGTGGTCATCAGTCCCCTACAACTTAGAACTACTTAAACCTAACTAAGGACACCACACACATCCATGCCCGAGGCAAGATTCGAACCTGCGGCCGTAGCGGTCACGCGGTTCCAGACTGAAGCGCCTAGAATCGCACAGCCACACCGGCCGGCTATTATTCTTGTCAACATCTTAGGTGCATGAGTTGTTAAGCTGATTGTATTGTAGTTGTCGCACGTATAGGCTCTTGCTATCTTTTCAAATAAGTGGATGACAATTTTCTGGAAGTCTTTTATGCCTGCAGCCTCGTACATTCTACACACCAAGTTAAACAGTCATTTTACTGCCACTTGCCCCTATGATTTTAGAAATCCCGATGGAATTTTATCTTTATCGTCAGCCTTCTGCCTTCTCAAGCGTTACAGAGCTCTATTAAATTCTAGCTAATAATACTCCAGTTCCTTCTTCTACCATCTCGTCAGTCAGTTCGTACCTCTCATAGATGTCTCCAGTGTATTGTTTCCACCTATCCGCTCTTTCCTATAAGTTTAAGGATGGAATTCGCATTGCACTCTTAATGTTACCATCCTTACTTTTAATTTCCGCGAAGGTTGTTCTGACTTTTCTATGTGCTAAGTCAGTCATTCGGACGATCATTTCTTTTTCCATTTTTCCATGTTATTCTTGTAGCCATTTAGCCTTGGCTTCCCTGCTCTTCCTGTTTACTATATTCCTAAGGGAGTCATGCTGCTGTATTGTTATCTTTCCCTCAGCATTTTCGTACTTTCTTCTTTCGCCGACAAGTTGAAGTATTTCTTCTGTTACCCAAGGTTTCTTCGCAGTTAAGTTCCTTGTACCTATGTCTGTCTGTCCAGAATTTGTGATAGCTCTTTTTATGATGTCCACTCATCTTCAACTGAGCTACCTACTAAACTATTCATTAACGTTGTGTCCACATCCTTGCGAAATTCAAAGGCATTTCACCATTCTTCAGTACTTCAGCACCCCACTTCCTTCCATATTGTTTCTTCCGGTTGATGCTCGTAAGCCTCAGCCTATTGTTCACCATTATTAAATAGTGGTGCGACTCAGTAGTTACTCGTGGATATTCCTTACAACAAAATATCTCGTTTCGAAATCTCCTCCTGACCAATGATGTTTTCCAATTGGAATCTTCCCGCGTATCCGCTTCATTTCCAAGAAACCTTCTGTTATGAATCTTGCACAGGTTTCATATTACAATTTGAAATTTATTGCAGAACTCAGTCTTTCTTCTCTTTCATTGCTACTGTAAAGCCCATATTGTCCCGTAACCCTTTCTCCTAGTCCTTCCCCTACAACCGCTTTCCAATCCTCCATGACTGTCATATTTTCATCTCCTTTTACATACTTATTTACCTGTTCATTAACCTCATATACTTTCTCTTCATCTTCTGCTTGCGACGTCAGCAGGTATACCTGAACTATCGCTGCCGACATTGGTTTGCTGATGAGAGGAAGCATATCACTGAACCGTTCACACAGCAACTCGCTCTGTGCCCTGCCTTCCAATTCATTACTCCCGTTACGCGGTTTTCTGCTACTGTTGATATTAATCTATTTTCGTCTCAATAGAATACCTTATCTACTATCCATTTCACTTCACTAACCCCCACAAAATCCATATAGAGCCTTTGTATTTTCCTGTTCAGGTTTTCTAGCTTTCCTACTGCATTCAATAGACATCCCATACTCCGACTTCTAGAATGTTATACATTCCTTGGTTATTCCATCTTATCTCATGGCCACCTCCCTTTCGCAGCCCTCCTTCGGAGATGCGAATGGAGGACTATTCCAGAATCTTTTGTCAATGGAGAATCATTTTATCACATTTTATCAATTATAGGGACCTTGTCCTGTGGACACATATCATATGGATTTAATGCAATGGTATCCATTGCCTGCCGCAACCTCATTCCAGTGTTTCCTGATTTTTCGGCCTTTTAAGGGCATTTCCCTACCCAAAAGGGTGTCAAAGTGATCGCTCGCGCAGTACGCTAAAATAGGCGAGTGTAACTCTCAATCTTTTCACGTGCTTGCAGTCGTTATTTTACAATATTACAGTCAAGACATAAAAGGAATAACACGTTTTCTCCAGGTCAGTTCATCAGAGAAACTCCTTGGCACCACCATACCGATCCATGGCGTAAAGGTATTTTTTCTAGATCGTAAGAGTAACCATAATCATGAAATATGGCACTAGAAAATAATTCGTTCGTATCTGTCCATAATGTAAATCCATTGCTACGACTAACGATTCCATTGAGAATCATCCTCAAACTGAGGATATATCTGATTTTCATAATTAACATATTATTTTTCTCTCACTATGCAGTCAGTACTTTTTCTATTCCCGTCAGTAAACGCAAGTAACACTGCGGGACATTTTACACTGGTGACCATTTAAACGACGCATATATATACACATTTATTATATACAAACGTACAAAGCTGGAAAGAATATAAAGGTACAAAGAAGATAACAGTAAAGAAATCATGGGTAACAGAAGGAATACTTCAATTGGTCGATGAAAGAAGTAAGTACAAAAATGTTCAGCGAAATTCAGGAGTACAAAAACACGTGTCTTTGAGGAATGAAACAAATAGGAAGTACAGGGAAGCTAAGACGAAATGGCTGCATGAGAAATGTGAAGAATTTGTAGAAGAAACGATAGTCAGAAGGACTGACTCAGCATATAGGAAAGTTAAAACAATCTTCGGTGAAATTAAAAGTAAGGGTGGTAACATTAAGAGTGGAACCGGAATTCCATTGTTAAATGCAGAGGAGAAGCGAATAGGTGGAAAGAGTGCCCTGAAGGCCTCTATGAGGGGGGAGATCTGTCTGATATGATAGAAGAAGGAACACGAGTCGATTGAGAAGAGATAGGGGAGCAAGTATGAGAATCAAAATTTAAAACAGCTTTGGAAGACTTGAGATCAAATAAGGCAGAAAGGATCGATAACATTCCATCAGAATTTCTATAATCATTAGGGGAACTAGCTACAAAACGACTATTCACGTTGGTATGTAGAATGTACGAGTCTGGAAATATACTGTCTGACTTTCGGAAAAATATCATCCACACAGTTCCGATGAATGCAGGAACCGACAAGTGCGAGAATTATCGCACAATCAGCTTCACAGCTCATGCATCCAAGTTGCTGACAAGAATAATATACAGAAGAATGGAAAAGAAAACTGAGGGATGTGTAGATGACGATCGGTTTGGCTTTAGGGAAGGTAAAGGCACCAGAGCGGCAATTCTGACGTTGCTGTTGATAATGGTAGCAGGGCTAAAGAAAATTCAAGACACGTTCATAGGATCTGTCGTCCTGGAAAAAGCGTTCGAGAATGTAAGGCAAGACGTTCGCAGTTCTGATAAAAATAGGAGTAAGCTATAGGGAGAGACGGGTAATACACAATATGTACAAGAACCAAGGGAGAATAATAAGAGTGGAGGACCAACAACGAAATGCTCGGATTAAAAAAGATGTAAGACAGGTATCAAGTTTTTAACCCCTACTGTTCAATCTGTACATCGAAGAAGCAACGATGGAAAGAAAAGAAAGCTTCAGGAGTGGAAGTAAAATTCAAGGTGGAAGGGTATCAATGATATGATTCGCTGATGACATTGCTATCCTGAGTGAAAGTGAAGAATTACACGATCTGCTGAATGGAATGAACCGTCTAATGAGAACAGAATATGAATTGAGAGTAAATCGAAGAAAGACGAAAGTAATGAGAAATAGCAGGAATGAGAACAGCGAGAAACTTAACATCAGGATTGACGGTCATGAAGTAGATGAAGTTAAGGAGGTCTGCTACCTAGGCAGCAAAATAAGCCATGACAGACGGTGCAAGGAGGACACCAAAAGAAAGCAGCACTGAGAAAAAGGGCATTCCTGGCCAAGAAAAGTCTATTAGCATCAAACATAGGCCTTAATGTGAGGAGGAAATTTCTGAAAATATACGTTTGGAACACAGCGCTGTACAGTAGTGAAATGTGGACTGTGGGAAAACCAGAACAGAAGAGAAACGAAGAAATTCAGAATTGCTGCTGCAGACGACTATTGAAAAAGTAAGGAATGAGGAGGTTCGCGCTGAATCGTAGAGGAAAGGAATATGTGGAAAACACAGAAAAGGAGAAGCGACAGGATTGTTGCAGCGTGTCGGAGGCGGAATACAGCCCAATCAAGTACACAGAAGCGAAGTACAGTTTTACACAGAATATTTACAACATCGTTGCCAACTGGCCTCTATAAGCGTAGACAAGCACAGGTCAGACGCGACTCTGAACTGTCCTGGCACCTGCCTCCAAACCATTCCCGGCTTAGGCCTATTACCTCGCCTCGTACATGGCAATAACTGAAAGCAATGCTTCAGGTCCCTTCCTCACTGTTGCTCCACTGTTTACCTTGTCTGGTCTACTATCTGCCGACTATTACCTCACACTGCCAGTGGCCCCAGACTTCATCGCCCAACAGCGCCTTTACTGAATTTTAACGAAATTACCCTTTCCTACGACTAAGACTAATACTACCGCAGTATGATGATAGGACAGCTGTTAAGACATCAAGGACTGACTTCCATGGAGCTGCTGAGGGCAAAAACTATAGAGGAAGACAGTGATTGGAATACATCCAGCAGGTAATTGAGGATTAAGGTTGAAAGGGGCCTCATCAAATCAGTCGAAATACTGATGACTCAAAAAAAGGGTGCAAAGTAACAATACTAGTGATCCATAAATGTTTGTTCCATGCTACATACAACTGAGCGCGTAACGCCGATCAACCTAGATTAATAAAGAAATGTCTTACAAAATTCTGAGATATTAAAACCAGAACCGAAAAATCTGCAAAAATCAGATTCTGAAATATTTTCGCGGAGGCAGCAAAACAGTACCTCGGGTAAAAAACATCAGTACACATTCAGAGCTCTTGTTAAAGTTAAATGTTGGAAGAGAATTGACTATTTTTGGGAAACGCTTTGTGCTACGCATATAATTTGGTTTCTTTTCTAGTAGTGTCAGTATTTAACACTTAATATTTTTGGGGTAATTTGTCATTACGTAAATTTTCCAAAAAACGGTAGGAATATTTTTGCAGTAGTGTACAAACATGCACAGCGTGACGCAATTATTTTGCCAAAATAGTTTTTTCAGTATCAGTGGTTTGTTACTGCTAAGCGTCATCTGTGAACTGTTTATGTAGTGAACACCAAGTGGCGCAACGTCACGGCCGGTAGCAATAAAAGTCCCGAAGTGGCAAAGCCTACATCTGACACTTTTGCACAACTATATCAAACGATGAAAGCCTTACTCAATCAAAATCTTTATGAAAACGATCAAAAACTTGATAAAAAATTTGACGAAAGCAATCAGACGCTTGACAGCAGTGCAACAAGATTAGAGTCTTTGACTAAGGATGTTAGTAATCATACCCAGAAGCAGAACACTTTGCAGACAGACACTGCGAATCACGTTCTTGAAGTGATACGCGGAGACTTAGAAGGAATAAGTAACGACATTTCAACATTGAAAACTAAAATAAAAGACATGCCAGAACAAAATAAAAAAACTGACAAGTGGTAGAGCACTTGCCCGTGAAAGGTAAAGGTCCCGAGTTCGAGTCTCGGCCCGGCACACAGTTTTAATCTGCCAGGAAGTTTCATATCAGCGCACACTCCGCTGCAGAGTGAAAATCTCATTCTGATTTTGATACAATTCGGTTACAACACACAACACTACAGTTCATAGTTCAGTATATATTCAAACAAATAGATGACATAGGAACAAAACATGAAAAACAAGTTGACGATTTTTTACGACAGAAGGAGATTTTGGTTGATAACAGGTTAGAGAGAGAGTTGCAGAAGGCTGTTGAGAAATCATTACCGATGTGTACACAGAGCAGAAAACTTCAGTATTCAAGATACAAACTTAGATCAGATACAAAGAGCACTCACACAGGGTCTGCCTGTGGAAGGATCGTGTGCAAACACAAATAGGAACACAACTGGAGTAACTAGAAGAAAAATAAATTAACATTAACGAGGAAGAAAGGAACGATAGTAGCTATAGAGATATGAGTAATAAGGCATGCCATAATCCAGTATGAATGTGCTGAAGGAAAAGTAGGTAGCACAAACATAGTACAACAAAACGCGGGGTTAGACATCACACTTTCAGCAGTTGTACTTGAAGAAATTCTTCTAAATAACCGACAGTTCCGGGGGTTCATCCCAGAAAACAAATCTGTTCATCCAGATACTTTGGTTAAGGCTTTTAGAAGCGTGTTGCCTACAGCTTGGTCTGAACAACAAAAGAGCCAGTATGTATTAGGTTTCATACAAGGTGAAGCTGCGCTTTGGCATGCCAGACGGCAGAGAGCTATAGCACATAAGCACAATTTGAAACTGCATTTCCTGCGAAATATTGGTAGTGCAGTTTACAGGACAGATTAAGAAACAGGTGTTTAGCGCAGAGCCATACAACATCAGACAGGGTAGGTTAAGACATTTATTGAGAAGTGCGTACGTAAGACTCGTTTCTGGGAGTAATTTCTGGCTCTTAGTAATCTTCTACACATTGTGAAAGGAAAACTTGCATTTCACATTACAGGAAACTGGTACAGGTCCCAGAAACTAGCGTAGAACACTTTTTTTCGGGCTTTGATTATATTGACCTTATAAATGAATATATGAAGGCTAGTAATGACGATAATAACCAGAATAGGTATCGTAACGTAGGGTGCGGAGGACAGGCTACGCCCGCTGGAAGCAGTACAGCAGGCTGCGCCGACGTCAGTGCCTGGTAAAGCCGGCGGCAGCTGTCCGTATCATAAAAGGATACGTGGTTTAAGGACAGTTTGTTTCCATTGTGGAGGAAATGTTGTTCCGGACTTGCAATGGTGGACAGTAAAAGTAACTAAAGGCATCATGGGGCATGGAAGCAAACATTATCCTGTGTTACTTACCGGGATCTAGTAGTAAGGAAGGGACTCACGATTTCTTCAAGAACCTTACTACTCTCCTCTGGGTGCGATGTAGCCCAGTGCACTAAAACTACGATGAAAGAAAAGCAGTCTGCAACCCGCGGTCATTAACACACGTGCGGATGTGTAGTATGCGGCACCGCTCAAGTGCGGTGGATAAGAAGAGCAGCTGCATCGCTGTGGTACCCCACTGACTGTTGCGTATGCACTTACGTAAGTGCCAGTATTTTTGCTTCCCAACGGACCTAGACACAATGTGAGCTTAAATATAGGGAGTGAACTTCACAAAAATACTTATGGATATGCATATTGAGGGAATTTGTAGGGAAAAGAATAAATGTATCCTCACTATAAGGTCATGAGGCAACACAAAAGAAGATGTCTCGAGACACCCCAGACCTAAGATTACCGAGAAGAAAGATGTAATGAAGAAGAACGTAGTATTTTTATCTAGATATCTATGTACTAGAAGACGTTATCTAGTTTCTATTAAAATATGTGTTTCATGGTAACTATCACTTGAGAAAGAGGTGGAGATTCTTCAAAAGTATCTTGTACCACAGGGACTCTCGTGTAGTATGCTTTGAAGACCCTTTGCCGCGCGTGATTATCCGAGCGGTCTAGGGTGCTGCAGTCATGAACTGTGCTGCTGGTCCCGGTGGAGGCTCGAGTCCTCCCTCGGGCATGTGTGTGTGATTGTGTGTGTGTGTGTGTGTGTGTGTTTGTACTTACGATAATTTAGGTTAAGTAGTGTGTAAGCTTAGGGACTGATGACCTTAGCAATTAAGTCCCATAAGATTTCACACACATTTGAACATTTGAAGACCCTTTCATGGGTGGAACAAAGGGCAACTCTTTCCCAACCAATTCCTGATTCATCCTATGACTTTAACATCCAATAAGTCATCTAACGAGAAATATACCTATGTATGAATCTAGTATTTTTTCTTGTTTCAGTTTCAGGTCCGAGGAACTGTAATTGTTTTACTGAAAAGCACTTGTTTTGTTGTATTATTGAAATATGAATATGTGCACAAAGACAGAAATCATCTTGTATGCAGCTAATGTGTGAAGGGATAAATTACGCGATATAATTAGGTAAGTTAAAATTATTTTTCCTGTGTAAAGACAATATTGCTTTTTTTTACTATAGTTGGAAGAACAGAGCGAAAGACAGTTTCATACTACTGTAAAAATTGATGTGTGAAAGGACCATATACGAGATCATCGAACTTCAAAGCTACGTGAACAATAGTGAAAACAAAAATTTTTAAAAACCCGTGAACATTGTGGCACAGGTGAAAGAGAGGTTGTAACGGCCATTTTGTGAAGTGAATCATTGGGTTCAGCAATGTTAGTGTAAATTGCACAGACTTTTTGCCCAAGGGGGCAGTGAAGATTTACAATAAATAATTTCGGTACCAGACGGAATATTACCTTTCCCTGTAGAGAAGGCGAAGGAATTTAGCTGTTCTGCGAGGCTGTAAAAAGAGGTTAGTGAAAACGGGTTAATACCTGGCTGGCTTGGACTGTGTCATAATGGCCGCTTTCGTTGTACGTAAAAATGAAGCGAGTATAATTTTCACTCTTTGCTAGAGCTTGAGTTCACTGTCAAAAAATAAAAGGAATATCATTTTTCTCTAGGTCAGCTCATCAAAGAAGCCCTGTGTCTCCTACATACCGCTATAAAGCGATAACCACAATCAGGAAATATGGTAACAGCAAATAACCTGTTCTTACCTCTCTCACTAATATAAATTCCTTTTGCGTGCTGCGACTAAGGATTCGACTGAGAACCAACCTCAGACTGCAAGCGTATCTGATTATCGAAATTATTAATTTTCTGCACTACGCAGTCAACATTCAATATCTAATAATAAACGCAAGTCACACACAAGGAAATTTACAGGCTGTTTGCAGAATGAGACTACGTATGCCAGAAGTCTCCGGCTGCCATTTCTAATTACTATTATTCAGGATTTAAGGAGGCGTTGGGTTCGAGCGCTAAATCGAGGACAATTTGATTGCTAGTCAAAGATGCTACCCTCCTTCCATCCATTCTATTTTTGTCTTTGTGCTCGGTATTTTGTTTCTGCGTGTGAGGACTTCATGTGACACACCTTCAACTTCACCGCTGAATGCTTACCTAGTTTTTTAATATTATTTTTTATTTATTTTTATTTTTATTCCTTTACTACAGAGACAGCAGGCCCTCTGGCCGAAAACGCTGAGCTACCGTGCCGGCAACCATAGAGCCCTCTTGCAATATACATTTGATAATCATTCAAAGCGAGCTTATGGTCTGCAGTAATAATTTTCTCGATTTGCATTGCGAAGTTACTGAAAGTTTCAAGATATGTTTGCTGTTCTCACATATCGAGATCGGAGTTTTGTATCTTTATGAGGAAAATTTGTTTCGAGCGTCGGTACATAAACTGTTTGATGTTAACATCCATAGCTTGATATTTCGTCACTCCCCCTATCAATGAACATTTGTTGACGTTTTGCAATTTGTATATATGTTGCCCCTTGTTTGAGTTTCTAATTTGCTGGAATACTGTGTGCAAATTGTCTTCAGAGCTCTAACATTGCATTTGTTACTTTGATTTGATTACTTCTGGGAGTCAGTTCCTTGCATTTATATCTATTCTTTCAAACAAATTTTCCCTTGCCAATCACTATCCTAGTTAGACGAATTTATGGCGGCTTGCACTCAGCAATTAGCATACAATTGATCAATGCTAAACACACTGTTTGGTATTAGTGAGTAGTAGAATCTTTATGAATTACATACTGCCATCAAAATGAGGACCGATATAAATTACTATGAGTATCATACCGCATGTCGTTTGCACGAATATTCAGCGGAACAAGTAGGTGTTGGTGTTTACGCAGCAGGCAGACCGCAGTCATTGCTCTAAATAAAATGTGGTTATCTGCTGCATTATAACAGAGCCTTTATAACAGATGGGCCGCCATGCCCACAGTTTTGCAAGCGGGTAAAAACCACATTGTTTTACACATATTTCAAGCACGCTGAAATGCTTTTTATGATTATTCTGCTTCACACAAATTCATATTAGTTTTATTACGTCCATTATAAATCGTTGCGCAATAAAAGTAGCGGTAAGTGTTCACTGCCTACGAAATTTTCTACAAATTCTTTAAGATCATATCACATTACTAGCTTTATTCGTGGGTTATACAGGATGTTACAAAAAGGTACGGCCAAACTTTCAGGAAACATTCCTCACACACAAATAAAGAAAAGGTGTTATGTGGACATGTGTCCGAAAACGCTTAATTTCCATGTTAGAGCTCATTTTAGTTTCGTCAGTAAGTACTGTACTTCCTCGATTCACCGCCATGATTTCATACGGGATACTCTACCTGTGCTGCTAGAACATGTGCCTTTACAAGTACGACACAACATGTGGTTCATGCACGATGGAACTCCTGCACATTTCAGTCGAAGTATCCGTACGCTTCTCAACAACAGATTCGGTGGCCGATGGATTGGTAGAGGCGGACCAATTCCATGGCCTCCACGCTCTCCTGACCTCAACCCTCTTGACTTTCATTTACGGAGGCATTTGAAAGCTCTTGTCTACGCAACCCCAGTACCAAATGTAGAGACTCTTCGTGCTCGTACTGTGGACGGCTGTGGTACAATACGCCATTCTCCAGGGCTGCATCAGCGCATCAGGGATTCCATGCGACGGAGGGTGGATGCATGTATCCTTACTAACGGAGGACATTTTGGACATTTGCTGTAACAAAGTGTTTGAAGTCACGCTGGTACGTTCTGTTGCTGTGTGTTTCCATTCCATGATCAATGTGATTTGAAGAGAAGTAATAAAATGAGCTCTAACATGGAAAGTAAGCGTTTCCGGACACATGTCCACATAACATCTTTTTCTTTATTTGTGTGTGAGGAATGTTTCCTGAAAGTTTGGCCGTACCTTTTTGTAACACCCTGTATATTGTAAATACTTACATCCACACTTACTTACGCAAGAAATCCATTTTCAAAACGCGCCAAGGACGAACGAGCATCTATCAACCCTTTAGCATGGGTTTCCTGGTTACAAGTATTCTGAATAATGGCTTCTTCTTCTTTATTTCATTTCTTGTCTTATCCTATCAGTGCGATCAGAAATCTTGCTGCTCGTGGTTACTCATTAGCTACTGCAATCATTCCACATTCATATTGTTTAAGGAAACTGCTTTTGCATTTATTGCTGGCGTATTTTCTCTGGACTACCTGTGCAGCTCGAATTGCAAATTCTGTTCTTTTAAGTATTCCGAACACATGTAACAAACATTTATGTACATGTACACCCTACATGCGTATGATAAATAGTGATTATATTATTTGCTATGTGATTTGTCTGCATTGCATTTACTTTCTGTGCACTGAATATCATTCTAATCGTAGATGATATTCAACTATTTGCAAGCTTATTTACTTTGTGAAACTTTATGGAAAAGTGAACATTCCGCTGCATTCACTCATATAAACTGGAAATTATTCAGGTTCATTGAGGGCCTGAATCTATTCCAGATTTTTGAGTTATTCCAGAGAGAGTTATCTGTTTTCAAATTGGAGTGTTGAAGGGATATTTGGATTGAATAAAGGTGGTAGTTTTTTGAAACAAAAAATAGTGCAATGCGAACAACTTCATTCATATGTTTGGATAATTATCAAGCCTCGTGTGCTGTACTGAAGCTTTGGTATATTTGACGTTGAAATTACATTTTGAGTGTGGTTTTTGGCTAGTTAAAGACAATTTTACACTACAAAATATATTTCTTGCTTAGGATGAACCTTTGGCCTTTGCCACTTGTAAGAATTTAATGTTGAAACGTGGAAGTACCTATAGAGGCTAGGTTTGTGGGTAAACTACAGTGATCGTTCTGAACCACTTCCCTGTTTTTATCTTGTGTTTAATTCAGTGTGGCACAATATTTGATGGGTCATTGCTTCATTGTTCAGTGATAATACTCAGTTATGGTCAGAAATGGTAACCTAGAGTGAGGTGTGAAATTTCTTCCAATTTACGCCCTCCAGTAGCATACCTGAGTGTGAAACGTTGAGTGTAGTTTAGTGCAGAATCATTTTCAGATTTCTTTAGAATATTAAATACACTGCTTTTTTGAAATAAATCTGTTCGTGAACAAATTGGATATGGAATTCGAAAAATTTTGTGGCTTGTCCTGACCTGAAGTGTGGAACAGTGGCTAATGATCTCTGAAATATTTCGTGATTCTAGTATTTATTACCTGATGAATCTGCTTAATCTTAAGATTCTGTGCGATTGATTACTTACATTTTGTGTTTACGTGAGGAGAATATTGAACACTTTTCTCTATGTTGTGGTTTGGATTGATTCTTGATTTTTCGAATATACTTCTGATTAGTGAGGAGGGATGTCGAGCGTTACTGTCTTATGATGTTTACGTTTTGTTGCTATAAAGAATTAGTCTTGCACTGTGGAAAATTTTTAATCACGTCTTTGACTTTTAATTATTGCATTTCTGCATTTTGCTACACGTTACTGAAAGACATTAGTTATGGTTTCGTCCTTTTCAACATCTACGACAAGTATGGAGAGGAGCCAAGTAACTGCATAGGGAATTGCTTCAACGTTCATGAGTGTGCTTACAGAAGACATGGGGATCTATTAGTGAAATCAATATAGGAGATGCATCACGATACAAGAAAACTGATGGACAGTTAAGGAATAACACTGAGAAAATGAATGCTGATTATAAAGTGTTAAGGGAAAGGTATTAACAGATGGGCAATAATCTTCATGAAACGATAAGTGGAACACAAAAGCAATCAAAAGATAGGACTGGTGAATTACAGGAACAAAATGAGACACAGAAAACAAACCTTAGACAATTAGATCTGTTAAAAACTAGTTCAAAAGAAGTGGAACAGCAGCAGGATATTGTTTTTGTTAGGTGGGAACAATATGAGTTAGTGGGTAGGTTATATGTCGCTCCAAGTCAGAAAGTTGTATATCAAATTCAGGAGCAAACAAGGGTGCGGGAGGTTATTAGAAAAGTTGATCAACTTGCCACTTCTGTAGATCAACTGACTGTCAACGATGAGCAGAATTCATATGCCACAATGCCAATTATAGTTTCTGATTCAGAGTGGGTTACAGCCGCTCAGGCGGAGATGATGGGTACACCTGCCAACCTGATAGTACGTGGTAAACCAGAATTAAGAGAAGAAAAAGAGTTACTTATAGTCAATGAACATGAGTTTTGTGTTAATGTTAAGGTGGAGGAATAGAATAAACAACCTGCCAGTGACATTACTGAGAAGAAAGTATTAATAAGTAAAGAAGTAGTGAATGTAGGTTCAACGAGAACAGAGCTCGCAACTCTTGTGGCTTCATGTTTTGAAAATATGTACATATGTTTCTGTGAATGCTGTACCACCTTGACTTCCAAACAGGCTTTCATGTATGTTATATCTATTGTAAAAAGTAACCTATGTCTATTTCTGTTACGAGATGTGTTTGAGGCAGTGTGACTTCAGTTGCTGCGATATCAGATAAGCGATTTTTACTTTATTTTTTTGTGTGTTTTGGAATTGATGCCTTTGATGTAACAGGTTTCCAATAAGTACTGCATCATGTTTCAAGTCATATACTATCATAGACAAATACAGTGGAGCCCAGTTGACTAAGAGTAAGAACATGGTTTCCACTGGGTTCACTGAAAGTCTCAGTATTAGAATACGTGGTGGTTCCAAGTCAGCTTTTTTTCATATATTCATTGTAATTCTGTGTTTCTTTTTGTGTGTTATTTTAATTCCTGAGTGTAAATAAGCTGATCCATATGTTAGTGAGTACCAGGCAGTCAATATGTGCTCTGCTTTGAATTTCATTTTTCGTATGTTTAGATTTATTTAGCATTAATGAAGTAGCAGTCCGTGTCAGATGATTTTTTCTTATGGATGGCAGTGTATGTTGAGGAAGTTAGTATTCTGGAAGATGATAATTAATGAGGGAGTACTTAGCGATTTTTCAACATTGAGTATTACTAAGATAGTGCAGAGTTGACATACACATGTTGGTTTGTTTACGAGTGTGTTGTATTCATTCATACAATTATTTTCGTTCTGTAATGAAGAAGTTTTTCTACATACTTTATGCAATTTCTTCTTTGTGTTGTGACTAATATGATGATTCAGTATTTTGACGTGGTGATATGGTTGCATTTATTACTGTACATTTTAGTAAGATAATGCCAGTTGATGATTTTTTTACTGAGTCTTTAACTGTGAAATGTGTTCATGAGTGGACTTTTCTGAATGTGTGGTTATTCAGTCGCCTGGATGAAGGTATACTTCCTGGATGAAGGGATACTTTTGTACCTGTATGTTAACAAGTGAATTTTAATTTTGCAGCTGACTGTCTTGTGAGTGACATTTGTTTCTGGTACAAAGAACATTGTGTTTGGCCTATAGTTTATGAGTCATTCTGAGTAAGGATGAGTCATTCTGAGTGAGGATGAATGTGAATATGATATTATGTGAGATTAATAGTAGTAGGGCACTGCAGGTTCTGGCCAGGAATTCACTGACTTGAGTGTCAGTGGTTTCGTACTACAGCTGAGACGACTGTGCATGTCATATTTTGTTGGTAGCAGCATCTCGAAGGTCATACGGGAAACCAAGTGCCAAAACCCTGGGGGTGAGAGCTGGTGAGAGGAGGTCTTGGCTCCCCATGTCACAGCGATTTGCATGAAGCACCCCAACCCTACACACCCCGTACGCTACAGCAAATGGAGCATGAAGTGCAATGCCGCATTAGCGCTTTCATGGGAGTGGGAATCAACTGTTGTTTCCATGCATATCATATATCACTGACATCACCATCAGGATCCAGTCATGCACACTCCAACCCCCTTGCGCCCTGCACTCCTGTAATCTGCATGAAGCACCCTCACATCACACCCTACATACCCCACACACAAGCTATATTTTGCAGGTGCTTTCATATTTCTGAGACTATACAAGAAAAACAGACTTCATGTTTAAAACTGCCTTGCCAGTCGTCATGATAAATTTCATTTGGAGCCATCTATATTCATCTCATAATACTGGAATGAGTAGATAGCATACTTATCAACAAGCAATTAAAAACTAACATTAGTTTATAAAATATAAATAATGAATTAGGAAATCATATTTATTGCATAAGAGTTTCATCTTAAATACTATCACACATAGCCCGAAAAAGCGAAATAAAAATAAGTCCTATGTCCAGTCACATGCCGCCTCTAACGGCGCGGCCACTCCACGCGACAAGTTTTATCTGAAACATTTTTTTAAACCATTGACAGATGGCGCTGATTCGAGAAGAACGTAAAATTTGGAAAGGACTATGATTTATTTAGAATTATCCGAGAAACACGCATCAGATAGACAAAAAATGTTCACCAGTTCTTTTGTTACGCCAAATTAAGCTATTTTTGTGACAAAATGTACTGTATCATGCTTTTAGCGTTACCCAGGAACAACGACATGGACGTAGCAGAATGATGTTCCCATGGGGTGCTTCATTAGAGTGAGTCCCCTTACCTCTCACAATTTGGGGTGCTTCATTAATGAAATTAGCCACGAAGAAATTGTTCAAAATTATCTCCATTTGGTTCAATGCATAAAGTCAATCGTCTACGAAAGCAGTCCACAGTTTTGAGCAGCACATCTCGTGGTATGGCTGCACACGCACTTCGTATGCATTGCTCCATGCCGTTTCCGGTAATGGGCTGTCTTTCATAATAACCCCACAAGAAAAAATCAGTATAAGTTAGGTCTGGTGAACGTGGAGGCCACTGAATTGGTCCGCCGCGTCCTATCCGCTGACCAGGGTTCCGTAAATTTAAAACGTTCCGCACATTTTTAGCATAATGGGGAGCTGCTCCATCCTGTTGAAACCACATTCGTTGCCTAATTTCTAAATTGACATTTGCCATTAGTTCCAACAAATCATCGCGGAGAAGTTGTAAATAAGATTCCCACTAACATTTCGGTCAAAAAATATGATCCTATCCAGTAACCGCTTAAAATTCCACACCGACCATCTGTGTTGATTGTCACCGGGTCTGTGCCAGTGTGGGTTGACAGGGGACCAATAATGACTATCACGAAGATTTAATTCGCAATGGTTTTCGAATGTGGCTCCATCGGTGAACATAATGTATCTAAAAAAATCATTGTCACCTCTTATTTTCAAGTCCTATTGGCAGAAAAGCACGGGTATTTGCATATCTTTCACCGTTAATGCCTGTGTCAGTGTGATATGATACGCATGATATGTATGTGCCTTTCAAATCCTCAAAACAACTGATTTCAGTATTGTAGTTTGTCTCTGAATCGCACGACTACTAGTTTCGGGATCCAGTTGAACACAGGTGAGAACGGTAAGGGCACGAGCGTCATTTACATTGTATTCGTGATGACAAGGTGGACGGTACATGTATCCATTTCGAGCTCGTTGAGTGCAATTTCGAATAATGTTTTCGCTTGGATGTCGTCTGTCTGGGAAACGATCCGCATTAAGTTGCGCAGCTGCAGCGTAATTGTTATGGCATTTACCTAAAATTAACATCATATCAACAGTGTGTATAGGAGGACAGTGAGCCATGTTTCGCTAAAGAATAATTTACTTTCGTCAGTTGATGTTTACGGTTCACAATCTGAAAGTGAAGTGACGTCTGATCGCATTCAAATTCAAATGGCTCTAAGCACTATAGGACCTAACATCTGAGGTCATCAGTCCCCTAGACTTAGAACTACTTAAACCTAACTAACCTAAGGACATCACACACATCCATGCCCTAGGCAGGATTCGAACCGGCGACCGTAGCAGCAGCGCGGTTCCAGACTGAAGTGCCTAGAACCGCTCGACCAAAGCGGCCGGCTCTGATCGCATTGCACCGACCTTTATACCGAGTCTTCGTTTGTAGTTTGGCCACGGTAGCGCCACAGTCGCGTGAGTAATGCAATTGTGACGAGTTCCCTAACGAAATTTTAATACAATTCCGCCTCCCTCCATGAGAAACTGGCGGGTATGATACATTCTGTAAAAAAAAAAAAAAAAGGTTAATTTGGCGTAATGAAAGAATGGTGCACATTTTGTATCGATTTGACTCGTCCTTCCCGGATCATTCTAAATAAGTACGGAGTTTTTCCCCAATTTCAATTTGTCTCGATTTCAGTGCCATCTGTCAATGGTTTAAAAAATGTTTCAGACAAAACTTGATAACTTTTTGTGGAGAATCCGAATCTGCAATAAAAAATGGGTGTTTCCATTTAAGATTTAAAAGTTGCCCCCCAACCCAAGCCAAGGGGGCAGAGGCTGGAGGTCACATGTAGTATCATTTGATGTCGCCTTTGAGCTTACGAACGTCTCTTACCCACTATCTTTACCCGATGTATAGTTTTCGAGATAATCTCATCCAAATCTTCAGATGGGGCCTGTAGATAAGGAACAGCACAGGGCCTATAACACTACTTTGCCGAACGCCAGAAATCACTTCTGCTTTACTCGATGACTTTCCGTCAATTACTATGAAATGTGATATCTCCGACAGGAAGTCACAGATCCAGACACATAATTGAGACGATGTTCCATAAGCGCGCAATTTCACTACAAGGCGCTTGTGTGGTACAGTGTTAAAAGTCTTCCGGAAATCCAGAAATATGGAATCAATCTGAGATCCCTTGTCAATAGCACTCAATACTTCATGCGAATAAAGAGCTAGTTGTGTTTCACAAGAACGATGTTTTCTAAACCCATGCCGAATGTGTGTCAATAGACCGTTTTCTTCGAGGTAATTCATTGACAAGCATTTGAAAAATTCCCCTGTACTTGTCCAAGCATTCACCGATGACTGCATCCCGGTATGACAGACAACCATATCGACTTAATCTCAGCTGATTATCGCTATATCGCATCGCCTCATGCGAAATCTCAGGGGTGTGGAAAGTGTTGCCTATCCCACTGGCGCATAGGCATCAAAGATTGCGTGACTCTCTATAGGAACAGTTTAAAGTGCTCAACGAAAGTGCGCTGATGGCACCACCTCCCGTGATCATGCCACAGGAGAGCGTTACACAGTGGAGGTGAAAAGGCTTAAGTGCACTTCACTGCGTTCCAACACGTTCAAATTTCATCAGTGGTTTTGAACGGTCCCTTGCGATTCCACATTGTTTACCGGAGCAAAAAATTCTGTCTTACTACACTCCAAAGGGGCGAGACCACGTTCAATAGGGTGGCAGCCCCACGGTCTCCTTAGGGAAGTGTTGTGTCGCCTGGAGGTGTCAGGTTATCAAGAACGTCGTTTCGTTGGACTACTCAGTGGAAACTGTCGTTTTCGACGGCGAAATGTTTGCAATTAAACGCCCGAAGGGTAGGGACTTTCTGTGCCATCTCACGAGACCTTTTGATGTCTATTCTGAGTAGCGGTGTAGCTTAAATGTTTTCCTCAGCCACCCGTAAGGAAACCGCGTGATTTGAACGCTGGTGTTGCGATTTTGACCTCGATTACAGGGGCGTCACCAGAATGGTGAGATGTGCTTAAGGGAATGTGTGATCACCTTAACATCGTCTTACGCATCCAAAGTGGCATTATACAGAATTGTGGCGAAATCTGGTGCTGGTGTGACATCATTAACCCATAATACAGCTCACTTGAACTTCTGACGTCTGTCATTTTTTCCTCGCGTATCGACGCGTCGCTGTTTGGAGCGTTGCCAGTGCTTGGGTGGTGACACAGGCGTTACCATTTTGCACCATTGAAGAGAAAGATTGTAGCCACCTTCACATCAGATTTCGGATTTCCGCGTCGCTGCTGGAGAAAATGACAGGTTTTCAAAGTAGTGAGACTTTAATTGTGTTGCGCTGCGTACTTTCAGGAAAGATTCCGAGCTCTGCTGATACGACTACCGGACTGGAAAATGATCGCCAGTAACAGTTCTCTACACCGCCTCCATCTGACCTCTAGCACCTCTTCACGACGACAGAACATTAACACAGTTCGAAGTCAACAGAAAACAATAGTGCACAAGTACTATACCTAAACTTCCCGGAAACCAGTGTATTTTATTGGATTTAGTGAGAACGTTGTCAAGTCCGTCTCGTTAACTAAACGCCAACATCTAGATGACTGCTTGGCTCCAAAACTTAACTGGGAATCGCTGCCTATTGAGCATTACGCACTTGATAAAACGTTGCTGCTTGAACTTTTTCATATCTCACCAACCCGGACGAGTGCCATCCTGATCCCTAGCACCAGGTGTGAATCCTCAGTCAACCGGTGGGGGCGATCGAGTACCTACGACAACGTCATTGGCTGCCGAAGGCGGGCCGCTAGCCAGATGACAGCGACTCGATCATAGGTGGGGACCGCCGGCTTCGCCTGGTCTCCGCTTATCCCGTCGACACATGATGACCTACCAGTAACCGCCTACATCGATAATTCTGAGAGGGTCACTGAAAGATTTAATACTAAAATGTGAACTTACAAATAAACAAACTTTATGTACTTTCCCTAAAATGTAATATAACTACTTTACATTGCAGACACTTATTGGCGTGAAAAGGCACATGTTTCAAACAAATTTAAATTAAATATTGCCGTAGAGAACAAATTTCAATGATGTTTTCTTATGTATGACCCCAAGTGATAAATTTGTTCAAAATTGCTCTGAGCACTATGGGACTTGACATCGGAGGTCATCAGTGCCCTTTATCTTAAACTACTTAATCCTAACTAACCTAATGGCATCACACACATCCATACCCGAGGCAGGATTCGAACCTGCGACCGTAGCGGTCGCGCGGTCCCAGACTGAAGCGCCTAGAACCGCTCGGCCAACCCGGCCGGCGATAAATTTGTGAACATGTAATTATAATGTAATTTTGGGTGTAAGTCTCGCTGGAACTGTCATTGTGATGGTCAGACAAGGACATTCCGAAGGCTTCCGCCTTGGTTTACTGCTGGAGTTTCCCTTGGGCCTCGCCGAATGGGGAAGGGAAGTAATGATCCCTGGCGATATCTTCTTTTAATCCGGAATATCGAGAACCGGGTAATACAGTTACAAGTATGTTTACTCAGTAGTAACAAGTGGGCTTCAGCCCTGAGTAAACAATCAAGTAACGAATGGATGTACCTGCTGATTGTTGTAACGTGAGGTTAGTGGAAAGTTTCAAGCAGGTTACGTCACTTAACGTGTTTTAAGCTTTCCAGGGGGTGTTGTGGCCTATCTAATGTATGACGCCATTTATTCAACCGATATGAAGGTAATGCAAAATAAGAAAGTAATATCTGTAATATCATAAGACATTTTGTCGAGTCTGATCATATTTTGTGAAAAATATTGCAAACATTTTTACATGAATCGCAAAGAATGCTGTGTTTCAACACGTTCCAGAAAAGCATGGAACTTAATGTAATATATATACACAAGAGCCATTTTGCTCGCCCCTGTTTGTTCTCTGTTTTTCGCTTACTCTCTCTCTCTCTCTCTCTCTCTCTCTCTCTCTCTCTCTCTCTCTTGTGGAGATCGATGTATGTATAATTAGCTATCTGTATGTACTTTGAAGTTACAATATATTGTTAACTGAAAGCATCTTACGTTTTCTTTCAAAAATATATCTCCCTCCAATTGAAGTTTATTTAAAAATAATAATAATATTGCTGTCTTTGACTGTTTCGGTGGCGCCGAGTCCGCCATAACGAGTAATAAAAAATATTTCAGTGTTTTAGAGCTTCACTCGCAAAGGAATATAATTCTAAGTGCTTTTATGAATTTTGGCAGTCAGTTGACAATATTAAAGTTCGTTAATATTTTTGATTACGAAACTTATTCAGAGATTTAACATTGCAAGGCTTCGGTGAGGCTTCACCCCTGATGTAAAATATTTTCAGTTAATTCAACGGATTAAAAGTTAACTCACTTCTTAAGGAGATAAAGGTAAAGAAATCCTTTGTAATAATTTAATAATACCCAGGTGTTTGTAATATTCTTTCTTTCCGTGTAAAATTAGATTAATTTGCTGGGAAAAGGAATCATTTCATGCTCTATATTATCGCTGTTTTAGTAGCCGGTTACGTTAAGTTGTTATGCATTGAAAGAGAGCGTAACATTTCCACTAATAATAAATAACTTTTTGCCTGCGTATTGAGATTAAGTAACGCTACGTATATATAAGACGCATTTACTCGCGCTCAAAATATACGAGGGGCGTTCAGAAAGTAAGCTCCGATCGGTCGCGAAATGGAAACGACTATGAAAATCCGATAAAGCTTTGCACAGATGTGTTGGGTAGTGTCTCTAGTATAACCCCAGTTAGCATCACGTGCTCTTCTCATTTCTCAGCTCGCAGTGAGTGCGTAAAGATGTCTAGAAAATAGTGTCTGCCGCCAAGTACGAGGGCCTGGTGAGAAATTTCGCCTGAAGCTATGCAGCTAACATTACATAACTGTCGTGCTGTTTCGTCTTCACGACAGTTCTCAGCCGCATTCTGCAGGGGCAATGAAGATGCTCCTGCATCGTTTTCAAATGGAAATGTTAGATTACCCACAATACAGTCCGCAATTGTCTCCCCCTGAGTTTCATCTCTGGTCACATGAACCGCTGTCTTTGAAGACAACGTTTTGACACAGACAACGAGGTGCAGGCCAGCGTGAAGAATTGGCGGAAAGCACTGGCGGCTGCCTTCTATGATGAGGCTATTGAAAAGTTGGTACAACGCTATGACTAAGTCAGAACGGCGACTACGTAGAGAAGTAGCTGAAAAGTGTAGCTGATTGTTACAAGTAAAACATTTCTGATGTTCACTGTGGTTTCAATTTGGCAATCAATCGGAGCTTACTTTCTGAACAGGCCTCGTACGTGGCATTCCTCAATGCAATACTCAGAATTTAAACTCTGCTACGTTACATTATCATCGCTGTAGGTTGGGACTGACGCTTGCGCGCGTATTTCAAAACAGCACGTAGCAGTCAGCACTGACTTATACGGAATAACTAAATTAATTCAACTCCCTGAAAATTACGCAGCGTTTCGGGGAACAGAGGCCTTAAGGGGAAATCAATGGACTTCTTACGCCCAGACGACCATCTACTTTGGGAAAGACTAACACCTAATTCCAGGCTCTAGAAAGCCTCTAGCCCTCAGAAACTAACCCTGTTCTTCTTTTTCTTCTTCTTCTCCTTCTTCTTCGTTAAATGAATTGTGTGTTATAGTACTTGATCTCTTGTATGTTCTTCCTACATTTCTTACTCCAGTGCACTTATAATGGATAGCCTTTGCCGGGAATATTTCTCCGCCGATGCGGTCTACATGTTTCTTCCATTTTCCTCTATTTTCCTTTACATTTTCGTGTAGTCTGCGGACTCCTAAGTCTTTCATTATATCCTAATTTCTTTTCCATCTTCTTTTGCGCTTTCTATCACTGTACTTTGAAGTCTCATTTCTTGTGGATGTACGTATTCTACTTTATTGGTCTGTTGCTGTTGCCCACGCCCCACTTCTGTAAGTCAGGGTTGGTGCTGCTATTGTTTTATAAAACTTCATCTGGTTTTCTTTCCTGGCTTTACTCTGCCGACTTCTTACGATGGTCTTACATCTCGAAGAAGATTTATTTACTTTCGGTCCATGTTATGGCTATATCCTCAAGTCACGTCTCATCTTAGACATTTGAAACCTATACTTGCTCCAAGATATTATTATTCAAGACTTATTTAGAACTTATTTAGAACTGTCCTGATATGCCATCACTTATCTACGGACAAAGTTAAGATGCTATCTGAGGCTATATGCTGCAGCTTATAGACTCCCATATGAACGTCGTCGTCATTCTGACCCTGTCGTTGGCAATAGCCACCAGAATTTGATTCCGGAGTGGCCAGGGAATGATAGAATACGCCTGGTCTCGGATATTCAAAATTAACGTTTTTCGTGATACGTAACACCTTTCTTGTAACGGTTGCTTCTGCGAGTGTGTCGAGCATACTAGTGACGAAATAGGCAAACAGGATGCAAGGTACGGACTGTGCAGATATTCTTGAACTTTCTCCTCCTCCCTTCCTTCAGTTATCTGATGCTGGAAAGACCCGCAAGCTGACATAAAATACTTTAAAAAGCAAAATTATTGCTACTGCACCATTTAGAGTTCATAAAATATCCTGCACATGGCCGGCCGCGGTGGTCTAGCGGTTCTAGGCGCGCAGTCCGGAACCGCGCGACTGCTACGGTCGCAGGTTCGAATCCTGCCTCGGGCATGGATGTGTGTGATGTCCTTAGGTTAGTTAGGTTTAAGTAGTTCTAAGTTCTAGGGGACTGATGCCCACAGATGTTAAGTCCCATAGTGCTCAGAGCCATTTGAACCATTATCCTGCACATGCCTTTCGCTGTTTTGGTTCCAAAATTCCTGACGAAGAGCATTGCTCGTCATTTCATAGACTAAGAATTCCAACTGGAACCATGTTTCACGTTTGCTACGGTGCGTTTCCAAGTTCTTCTTATGATCTGAACCAGCAGGGCAATGTGGTGTTTAAAGATAAGTGGGATGTTATTAATGATGCCCACATAAGGCTGCAATGAATTTCTACTCCCCAGAAATGCATGTAAATTTCTGCGAAGATCACTTTATGCAAATAAATCGTATTAATTTGATCTTCATTGTATGTAATCTCTCATGGTTGTGGGTTTCTAAAGTCGATTCCAGCAAATAATCATTGTTAAAGAAGTTCCTTCCACTCATAACGTAGAAATTTGCTTTACCATTGAAGTCGCAAGTGGCATTCCGTCTAGGAAACAAAGAGTGGCGTTTTTTAACACATCGACAAGCTTGACGGATGATGTGTCTTCTGTTCACCTATTCTGTTTTGGGATCAAGAACAGACTACATGTCGTTACTGTTCGAAAAACCAGTGCCATCACTAATGGAATACGCGTCTGATCATGTACACAGTCACTATGATCATGAACATAATTCTAGCACGTTATTAGAACCAAATGGAAAATTATTTTTCTGTCATAGTAAAGCAGCAGAAAATCGATATTTACTTCGTAGCAGCAGTATTGTCTCGACTATTGCAGGGCCATCTATATAAACCTGATCTACTTCAATAGGTCCTAATTTCCGTCTGTAAGCTCTTAGAAATGGAAAAGTGGTTTTAATAGCCTCACCAGCTTTCAATCAGAAGTACCGCCAGTTGTTGGCAGATTGATGTTTCTCCATATAAGACCCTTTGTCCGGTATTACGTAGCGCTTGCTCGGGTCGTGTTAGTTTCTTCGTAGCCTTGTGAAGACTGTGAGTGTGTAATTCGGTACGCAGTGTTTAGCTGGCAGAAACATGCAGTACACACTTCGAGAGTGAGTTTCTATTGTGAAAACACGAAGAGAGATACTGGTCACAGCTGGCATTCCGCAAGGAATTCAGTGTGCGCTATCTTCCAACAAAGGCCACTATTTTATAGATTGTAATGAAGCTGGAGACAACTGGTGTACTAAAGAGTGACAGTGCTAAACATAGACCATCGCTGAGTGCAGATGTTACTGATAATGTTCCAAGACGCTTGTAGAACTCTCCAGGGAAATCGTTGTGTCGATTGAGCCAGGAGACTGGCATTCATGTGCGGCATGTCAGAGAGTTGCGAAGAAGTCGGGATTGCGACCATACAGAGCGTACACGATGCAAGCATTGCATGAAACAGATCATGAGAAAAGAATGCCTTACTGCTGATGGTTTCAGTGGTCTGTCATTCAAAGGCGTGGTTTAATGAGGCATGGTTCCATCTGTCAGGTCACACCAACAAACAAAACATCAGATTATCGGCTGGCATGAACCCACATGTTATCCACGAAACTCCACTGCATGACGAAAACGTAGGAGTGTGGTGCGCGGTGTTAGTTCCCGGGATTATTGGTCCCATTTTCTTTGATACAACCTTCGACGCTACAGTTTATATGGGCATCTGCAATTTATTTGCGGAGCAGCTGGATGACGTCGAACTTACAGAAGGTTATTTCCAACAACATGGAGCAAAGTATCACAGGTCTAATGCTTCCATTCAACTTGTAACCATTTTCTTTTGTGATTGAATAATCTCAAAAAGTTTGTGCCTCCCGGTCATCTGACATCTACCCCTAATCTAATCCACGACAAGCCCCCCCCCCCCCCCCTTACGGATTTATTTCTTGCGGGGATATCTGAAAAGCCGAGCGTACAAGAATAGGCCACGGACAACTGCAGAACACCATGGGGCCGTTACACACAAAATGACCAACACTGGTGAGAATACTCTTCACAGAACGTCATGGAATACGGCAAAACGAATATAGATTTGCGTCGATATTGGTGGAGGGCAATTCCAGCAGTTGCTGCGAGAACTTTGTATGTACATATGTAATCTCCCAATCGCGTCTTATCTCGCAAAATAGCAAATGTGTGCCGTTATTGATTCAAATATTATGTCTTATTAAAGTAGTTCAGGTTTACACACATCACACTGGACACCACCAGACCGCAACCGATTGTAATATACTCAAGAACAACTGAATTAGAGGCGATATATTAGTAGCCGGAAGCCTAAGTTTATGAATGGAAAATGTGGGTGATAGCGAACCCTCAACATCTGTGTGACCCGAGAGTTAGTTTTGTTTCCCATTCTGTTTAATTTGAATGGCCACGACACGCACGCTTTAAAAAATTTTTTTTAAAGTGCATTACGCAGATGACCTGGCGTTACAAAGATTTTAAGCTGGTGAACTTACCATATGCAATGACTACTTTTTCAAATAAACACTCCAAATAAACCAAGTAAGACAGGTCACAGCATTCTATCACCATGATAAATTACACATGACGTTAGTTACGCTGTTTAATGTGATCGGAGTTTCCCATAACTATTTCCCTAAGGACACTGATGTGAAAAACTTAAGGACGGAAGTAACTTTTACACGATGCGTCACTGCCCAGTAATATATCTCAATTACTCTTGGTCCACGTATAAAGAGAACTGCTACAGTACAGTAAAGGACGTACCTGACAGAAATACGCAATGAAACGTACAGAAGGGCCTGATTTCTCTTGTCTTCTCTGTCCTTACGTCATATGTAAGTCTATAACACTAGAATCGTTCTGCAGTTCTTTAAACCTTCTCAGTAGGGTTTTGTGAAGAGAACGTCTAGCTCCCTACAGGAATTCCTATTTGAATTCCTGTGGCATCTACGTAACACTCGCGTGTTAATCGAATCTACAGGTAACTAATCTACTCGTGGCAGCACGCCTCTGAATGGCTTCGATGACTTAATTTTTTATCTGACTTGGTAGGGATACCAAACACTAGAGTAATACTCAAGCAAGGGGCGCTCAAGTTTATGTATGCAGTCTGCTTCATAAATAAGCTATACTTTCTTAGAAACATCCAAATAAACGGAAGTCAGCCATTCGCGTTCTCTACAACGAACTGTATGAGCTGGTTCCATTTCACGCTGCTTTGCAAAATTATGACTAGATATTTATTCGACGTCACTGTTCAAGTAGCACGCCACAAATACTGTGTTAGAACATTATAGAACTGTTTTCCCACACATCTGCATTAGTTTGTTTTTTTTTCAGGGCAAGCTGCCGTTGAGCACAGAAAATATAAATTCAGTGCCAGTCGTCCTGTATCTTCCTACGTCACTCACAGACGACACTTTACCACACATTGCAGCTTCATCAGCAAACAGTCGCAGATTGCTTCTCCGTTCTATCAGTCAGATTATTTACGTGTACAAGAGCGTAGCTGTCGCACTTTCCTGGGCACTCCTGACAACACTGGAACATGTTTCTGACAAAACGGAAGGACTAGGCCTCCTATAAGCATTATTCGTTTAAAACAATTTTGTTAGACAAATATTACTATAAAATGTAGAAATGCGCATGATCATTTCTTTTATCACAGTATTTTAAACAATAACGGCCGGGTTAATTTGCGTGCTAACGGGGCAGGATTCGAACCACTTCCAGAAGGCTAGCCTGTACTACCACTGGTCTACAACGAAGCTCGGAAATATCCCGCTCGCGCCCTCTCTGCGGGCAGTGACTGAACATTAGTTTCACACGTAGTGGATAATACGGGACAGTCAATACTAGCCGGAACGGCTGAAATACCTTTGCCTCTATTCAACATTCGCCAACCAGGGAAACGTATTGGGTTCGATTACTTGAAAGGTCTTATACTCGGACATTTGTTAGTATCCTGCCATGTAGCGTTGTGTTACAGATGAGAGCATTCACAGTCTTTTACATAGTCTCGGATCTGGGATACTTCTGAACTGGGGCAGAAACTTGACAATGGTGCCCCATTGCCCCTCCCCACCCCCTTTACCCATAAGCGTTTGAGATACCACTTCAAAAATTTAAAAAACATCGACTTTTCAAAAGTACTTTCATTTTGTAGCGATCATCTGTATGTAAAACATATATGTTAGGAAAAATGAAGGAATTCAAAAGTGTATATTTTGTAATAGAAGCCATCAAACCTATATTCAGGATAGTGGAAATTAAAATGTCTTGTGGTGCCTCTCCTGCTCCCTGTCGACAGGCTTGACATCCTACCACACTTTTTAAAAAATCTCAAGTAATTCTGGGTGGGATTATTTGTGATCGGGAGAATATGAACTCTTCAGAAAACTTGCACTCTTCATTGCCTATTAGCAAATAACTTTCTCATTTGCGTGACATAAAATGAAATGTAGAAAACATGAAACCATTGAAGGCAAGAGATAAGCAAGACATTACACATTTCTTCTATCCTTACGTCCCAGCATTTTTTTTTCTCTAATCTTGCGTGCTTTACACGGCGTGCTTTCCTTTCTGCGAAAGAATCCATTATCTCATCAAAGTTCGTCAATCGGTTTGGTACATGAAAAATCGAAATGTCGTTGCCTAATACCGAAAAAAGCTATTAATACGAGTAATACCCAAACTGGTGTGGTTTCTTGATTTGGTCACGTGTATTTTGACACTATCTGGTAGATGAAACGAAATAGGTCTTTCTAATATTGTAACAATTGTAACACACGCCATACAAGCGAGACTGTTTTGGCACAGATGGTCATTTTTATCTGCATTTCATTCATACGCTCCAGTTTCTCAAACACGAGATCGAATAGTAGTAGTAGAATGAAATGTATATATAACTTTGGAATCATCATATTCTTCCGTATAATTTGTGTGTCTTCTCCTTCCTCATTCTAACAAACAATCTACTCATCACCAATTCTGTAACTATTCCTTCCACTGCCAAAACTTATTCCTGGTTAACTTCGCTAACTCTGCCAGAACCACCGGTTTAGCAATCCCGCGTTTATTCTCCGGTTAGGATTTATTACATGTTCGTACAACGTGTTTTCCGCGCTATTCCAAGAACAGAACTTACGCGGCAGCTAACCGGGCACTGTACAACTGTCCATTAATAGTGTAGCGATCTGGCAAAAATTTTCTGTCAAAATTTCATATTCTTGGATACACCGAGAACTTAATAGGTAATCTTTCTTACCTGTTAATCCTGTTTCCCATTTATTTCCACTCTGGTGGCCTCAGTCTATGGAATTCACTAATAATTATAGCAACCATTATCATTAGCACACCCAATCAACGATATAAACCAATAGCCATTGGCATTCATACATTCGCGTTTATTCGGCTCAGTCGTATAGCCTCGTCCTCTTTGTCTGCGGGTACGTTTTTTACAGTACTTCTGAATGAGACGGGGATTTCCCTCGCAGTTAAATCACGTACAAAATGCACGCATTCAAAAATCAACGTATTTCATAAATTAGCTTAGAATGTGGTCAAAAATGTTCAAAAACCAGCAGGGATGCGTTTAAAAATCACATGAATAATCGATAAACCAACATGCGCTGGGTATTAGGCGCTTTGTGAAACAAGATTTTTTTCTTCAGTAATATGAATCTGGCGCCACCTGAAAAGGACGCACCGGCAGATACCACGGCTTGTAACGCCCCCCCGCTCCCCCACCCCTCCTAGATCCGGGCCCCCTTCCACAGGTTCACTTCCGCGTGTCCAGAGCGGGCGCGCGATGGAGATCTCAGTAGCTTACCCAGGAGCAAATGCAGGATTGTGTTGATCTGTGGTTACTAGAAACAGTTTGAGGAATTTGAAGGTGGAAAATGGTGGCAAAAAATGACCACTACAAATGAAACATGTGTTCATTGTTATGCGGCATGTGTACACTAATAGTGTTCGTAGAGGTAGTACCACGGTCACTGCAGTGTTTTATAGGCATGTTCTGAGCCAAATATTATCACATTCGAAAGATTAGGAAAGAATGTATTCCTCTGTGGAAGTTTCATCAGCATAATTCCAGGGCTCACGTTGCCTGGACTACGATCCAGCTTTTGACCAAAACAGGCGTTTCCAACATTCTCCATTGCCCTACAACCGTACCTGGCACCGTGCTGCTTTTTCCTCTGACCCACTGCCAAAATGGACCAGCACTTAAATTTTTGGGGCGCTATTTTGAAGTGCTTTTCAAAGGTCAGCCTTCACCACATCTTGTATGAGTATCAAGGGTACAAGTGGCATAGCACTGGATGGGAATAATAGTTGAGGGTGGCGAAAGTTGAATTCGTAAGCTTCCGAAACAAAATTTTTAATAAATGAGTTCAAGTGTTTATTAATCATCCCTAGTAATTTGATGAATCAGATGAAACTTCATTTGCTGAACGTTGCGCTACAAAAAGGTATGCACCCAAAATCCAACAGCGATGGATATTCTCATATCTTTGCTTAATTTTCTCTGCAGTTTTTCCAGCCTTCCAGAGTTGTTCAGGTATAAGACAGGATTCACGACCGAAAACGTACACTCCTGGAAATTGAAATAAGAACACCGTGAATTCATTGTCCCAGGAAGGGGAAACTTTAGTGACACATTCCTGGGGTCAGATACATCACATGATCACACTGACAGAACCGCAGGCACATAGACACAGGCAACAGAGCATGCACAATGTCGGCACTAGTGCAGTGTATATCCACCTTTCGCAGCAATGCAGGCTGCTATTCTCCCATGGAGACGATCGTAGAGATGCTGGATGTAGTCCTGTGGAACGGCTTGCCATGCCATTTCCACCTGCCGCCTCAGTTGGACCAGCGTTCGTGCTGGACGTGCAGACCGCGTGAGACGACGCTTCATCCAGTCCCAAACATGCTCAATGGGGGACAGATCCGGAGATCTTGCTGGCCAGGGTAGTTGACTTACACCTTCTAGAGCACGTTGGGTGGCACGGGATACAAGCGGACGTGCATTGTCCTGTTGGAACAGCAAGTTCCCTTGCCGGTCTAGGAATGGTAGAACGATGGGTTCGATGACGGTTTGGATGTACCGTGCACTATTCAGTGTCCCCTCGACGATCACCAGTGGTGTACGGCCAGTGTAGGAGATCGCTCCCCACACCATGATGCCGGGTGTTGGCCCTGTGTGCCTCGGTCGTATGCAGTCCTGATTGTGGCGCTCACCTGCACGGCGCCAAACACGCATACGACCATCATTGGCACCAAGGCAGAAGCGACTCTCATCGCTGAAGACAACACGTCACCATTCGTCCCTCCATTCACGCCTGTCGCGACACCACTGGAGGCGGGCTGCACGATGTTGGGGCGTGAGCGGAAGACGGACTAACGGTGTGCGGGACCGTAGCCCAGCTTCATGGAGACGGTTGCGAATGGTCCTCGCCGATACCCCAGGAGCAACAGTGTCCCTAATTTGCTGGGAAGTGGCGGTGCGGTCCCCTACGGCACTGCGTAGGATCCTACGGTCTTGGCGTGCATCCGTGCGTCGCTGCGGTCCGGTCCCAGGACGACGGGCACGTGCACCTTCAGCCGACCACTGGCGACAACATCGATGTACTGTGGAGACCTCACGCCCCACGTGTTGAGCAATTCGGCGGTACGGCCACCTGGCCTCCCGCATGCCCACTATACGCCCTCGCTCAAAGTCCGTCAACTGCACATACGGTTCACGTCCACGCTGTCGCGGCATGCTACCAGTGTTAAAGACTGCGATGGAGCTCCGTATGCCACGGCAAACTGGCTGACACTGACGGCGGCGGTGCACAAATGCTGCGCAGCTAGCGCCATTCGACGGCCAACACCGCGGTTCCTGGTGTGTCCGCTGTGCCGTGCGTGTGATCATTGCTTGTACAGCCCTCTCGCAGTGTCCGGAGCAAGTATGGTGGGTCTGACACACCGGTGTCAATGTGTTCTTTTTTCCATTTCCAGGAGTGTATTAAGTAAGAGTAATACCTTTAGTAAAAATTCTCGCTTGAAGTTAATTGTCTATAGGCACTGATATTTTGCTGTTAGTCAGATACAATGTAGGTCTGAGATACGTACTTCAGTAGGTAAGAAGACTTTTCAGATCGCTGCTCTTCCTTTCGAAAATCTACAACAGTTCATAACTTAAGGTAAGAGTAAAAATTCTCAGATCAACCCATTAGCCTACCTCATTACAGTAAGATCATAGTGTTTTGTTTTAGATATTACAATCATAAACAGGTTTCCACTTTATCCTGTATTTCAGTTTGGTGGTCTTTTTCAGGCAGTTTATTAGTATCTACTGCCTCAAATACGGATTATAAATATTCTAACTGATGTTTCAGCAACTACAGAAGCTTTTGTTTCGTAGATGCAAATAGAAATAACAGCATATTCTGGAGAAAAATAACTGTACAATCAGATACGGAATAGCGCCTCAGGCGACTCCATAATTTTCCTAAATCTCTTAATTCGAAATATGCTTTTTTCTTTCTTTTTTCCTTATAGCAGTTACGTTTTACTGACAGGACTGTGTTAAGGGGAATTGTTTGGCGAAAACTCACTAGCATCAGAAAATTAAAACAGAATAATCATTTATATGGATCAAACAGGTTATGTAACAATTCACTGGGTGAGGCGCATCCACCAACACTTCAAGCAGTATAAAGACAAATCATACAGAGATATAGCTCAAGAGAAAAGAGATTGCTAATGTTTCTATGAATCGTACTCTGTATTACTGTATATTCTCTAGATACAAACCAGTTATTATAAATTTGATGCTGAGTGTTCAAGCACATTTAAAGTACTCGCTCATGCACGATGCCCCATACGGCAGGAGAGCGGAGTTAAAGTGGTACATCAGATGCATTAATATATTAAGAATAATGAGACTTGTGATACTACGCTGAGAACGATGTCTTGCATTAGATATCGCGCACATTCAGATAGCTTCTGAGAGCCCTGTGACATCTAAAGTCACTAAAGTGAAACCCTGAAAATTTCCTCAGTCCAAAGTCACACACTCCAACACAGGAATTCGGTTCCGCCCATTCCCACACAACATTTATCTACCGAAATGTATATGCACTCAACACGCGGTACCTTTGATGATCACAGAAATGTTCCAAGGGTGTGGCAACGCGCCAAGTCCCAAGTGATAATATTTCACGATGAGACTACCGAAGCCTCGTCGTAACTCTCATACAACTATGCAACCGAACAGAGGACATCGCTCGTAGCTATACTTGCGATGCCCTGCAGGCTGTTTTAGGACATCACCGGTTAATCTGTGATTGTTAGGTCACCGTTACCAAGCAACCGTCGTTTACAAGTTATGCGTCCCTGTGGAAACTGAAATGGAACGCAACGCACCTGAGTCGGCTCACTGATAGCTGTCTTGCTTTGAAGCCATTTCGACTGTTCAGGAAACGTTACACCTAGAAAATCACCTCGATAGTAATCAGTAAATACCTGACAAGCAAAGAGTTTTTCATGCGAGGAAAACCAAGAGGTCTGTCCGCAGCTCGTGGTCGTGTGGTAGCGTTCTCACTTCCCACGCCCGGGTTCCCGGGTTCGATTCCCGGCGGGGTCAGGGATTTTCTCTGCCTCGTGATGACTGGATGTTGTGTGATGTCCTTAGGTTAGTTAGGTTTAGGTAGTTCTAAGTTCTAGGGGACTGATGACCATAGATGTTAAGTCCCATAGTGGTCAGAGCCAAACCAAGAGGTCTTGGGCGCCACGTCAGCGCAATACTGGCTTGTGTTCAACAAAGCAGAATTTATAATTCTGTCCTGTGCAGAAAGAATTGTGGTGCTGTCTTGAAGCAAAATATCTTCTTTTGGTAGCTTTCTGCGACACTTAGCTTTGTCGTCGTAAACCCCAGCACATCTTCCTCGATGGCTGGGTAATGGACATTTTCACCAGTGTTGAGACCACATCTTTCCACTGCTTGCTCTGCTCTTTTGTTTCACTGTGATACATCCAACACCCATCCATGATGACTGGCCGACTAAAGATGTCATAGGTATTAACATAAAGCAGCTAAAAAAATTCTCCGCTGCTGCCTTGGTTCATGTAAGTCCTGGAACCGAGCATGCGGCGACATTTGCTGTGTCCAAAACGACGTTCAAAATTTCGAAAATTGATCTGCGACCTACATTCCATATTTCCAGTACAGTTTCGATTTGGATACGTCAGTCATCGAGCAGCGGGGCCTTCACTTCTCTCGTCACTCCGGGTTTTTCACACAGATATGGTCTGCAGCATCGTTCCTCGTCATTCAGACTAGGGATCAGAAATGTGCCCCGGAGACTCGCTTTAAACTCGTCAGTTGGTCGTATAACGTCATCTCAAACTCTCCATCACCACATGCTTGGAGATTCGACTCACCAGTCTCCGCGCCGTCTGTTCGTAAAACACATCGCTTGGGTCTTGTGAGGAACAAGCAAACTCTAGTAGCGTGGAAAGGAGAGCGCGTACTCGGGTGCTCGAGTATAATCGACGACTCGCGGCGTTGCCGCTACACGCAAGACAGCTGCGCATGAGGATTGTCTGTACAAACACTGACGGAAAAAATTCGCAACACTGAAAACTAATAATGAAAGTTAGGAAATACATTTCCCTAGGTAACATATTTAAGCGATTATCATTGCTAGTTCACAGATTAATGTAAGTGCGAGATAAGCAGTTGTTACAGTAATATGCTGGTACATTCACAAGCGGTGTAACAGCCAGAATTTTGTATGCAAGCATTCAAACGGGCATGCATTGTGCTGTACAAATGTAAGAGGATGTCAGTTTGTTGTATGGATTTTCATGGCTGTTGCACATGCTCGATCAATACAGGAACGGTTCATGCTGTTTGTGGATCAAGCCGGAGTTGTCGTCCGATGATCTCGCATTTGTGCTCGACTGGAGACAGATGTAGTCATCGAAGAGGCCCAGGCGACATGTCGACAGTTGATAGAGCGCGTCAGGTTACTACAGCGGTATGTGGGCGAGCGTTATCCGGCCGGAAAACATCCTCTGGAATGCTATTTATGAATGACATCTCAACATGTCTAATCACTAGATTAACGCGCGCTACACGGCGTTTGCCTGAGAGCGGTCCTTGAAGTAACCGATTTTAACAGTTCGTTATGTCACTCTGGTGGCAACTGCTATTCAAATTGCTGCTGCAGATGCAATACCATGCGCCAAAGTCATACGCCAGACATGATGGTCTTCCCTCTCGGTAGTACCGTGTGGCCGTCCGCAGCTCGGTCTCCTTGCGACCGCACATTTTCGCGACCACCACTGCCAGCAATCATCTACAGTGGAAACATGCTTACTAAGTCTTTCTGCAATATTGCGCCTATTACAAGACCTCGTTGAAACTCAGTGATGTGTTTACAATGGCGTCTATGTCATGTCCCCTTAAAGAGTTTCTTGACTAACATCAACTCACCACATCCAAGCTGAAAGTTAACTAACACTCAGACTGTATTTAAAGAAAACCTGATTTTCATCCTCATACCGGCGCTTCTAGCAACACTCTTTTGCACGAGGTGTGAAACTGAAATAGACATCATCTTTCAGATTATAAAAGACGTCTAACAACTTTCGCAAAGATGTCAGACACTCAGAGCGGTACCAAACGGTGTGTTTCGACAGAATATCAACCAGAGCACCGATTTAGTTCGTGCTGTGTGCCGTCATCCAGCAAAACATCAGTGTTCTATAGGATTGCTACTTTGAAGTAAAGAAACAAAAGAAGACTGCAAAAAGAACGTTGCTATAAACTCCGAAAAGTCCTTTTATATGTCAGGAAAATGTTCTCCCATACAACAGTTTCACTTGAAAACAGCTAAACAAATTGTCGCCAGTGAGGATTGAACAGGGGATCTTGGTAATACGACCACGGGTTCTATCAACTCACGCACACGAAATATACAAACCAATACTTCACATGTACGCTTTTCCTGTGCTTTGTAGTTACGGTATTACTTTTAATTACTGTTTACGCATGTTCTACTGGACGACAAAACATAGCACGAAGTACACTCCTGGAAATGGAAAAAAGAACACATTGACACCGGTGTGTCAGACCCACCATACTTGCTCCGGACACTGCGAGAGGGCTGTACAAGCAATGATCACACGCACGGCACAGCGGACACACCAGGAACCGCGGTGTTGGCCGTCAAATGGCGCTAGCTGCGCAGCATTTGTGCACCGCCGCCGTCAGTGTCAGCCAGTTTGCCGTGGCATACGGAGCTCCATCGCAGTCTTTAACACTGGTAGCATGCCGCGACAGCGTGGACGTGAACCGTATGTGCAGTTGACGGACTTTGAGCGAGGGTGTATAGTGGGCATGCGGGAGGCCGGGTGGACGTACCGCCGAATTGCTCAACACGTGGGGCGTGAGGTCTCCACAGTACATCGATGTTGTCGCCAGTGGTCGGCGGAAGGTGCACGTGCCCGTCGACCTGGGACCGGACCGCAGCGACGCACGGTTGCACGCCAAGACCGTAGGATCCTACGCAGTGCCGTAGGGGACCACACCGCCACTTCCCAGCAAATTAGGGACACTGTTGCTCCTGGGGTATCGGCGAGGACAATTCGCAACCGTCTCCATGAAGCTGGGCTACGGTCCCACACACCGTTAGGCCGTCTTCCGCTCACGCCCCAACATCGTGCAGCCCGCCTCCAGTGGTGTCGCGACAGGCGTGAATGGAGGGATGAATGGAGACGTGTCGTCTTCAGCGATGAGAGTCGCTTCTGCCTTGGTGCCAATGATGGTCGTATGCGTGTTTGGGGCCGTGCAGGTGAGCGCCACAATCAGGACTGCATACGACCGAGGCACACAGGGCCAACACCCGGCATCATGGTGTGGGGAGCGATCTCCTACACTGGCCGTACACCAGTGGTGATCGTCGAGGGGACACTGAATAGTGCACGGTACATCCAAACCGTCATCGAACCCATCGTTCTACCATTCCTAGACCGGCAAGGGAAATTGCTGTTCCAACAGGACAATGCACGTCCGCATGTATCCCGTGCCACCCAACGTGCTCTAGAAGGTGTAAGTCAACTACCCTGGCCAGCAAGATCTCCGGATCTGTCCCCCATTGAACATGTTTGGGACTGGATGAAGCGTCGTCTCACGCGGTCTGCACGTCCAGCACGAGCGCTGGTCCAATTGAGGCGCCAGGTGGAAATGGCATGGCAAGCCGTTCCACAGGACTACATCCAGCATCTCTACGATCGTCTCCATGGGAGAATAGCAGCCTCCATTGCTGTGAAAGGTGGATATACACTGTACTAGTGCCGACATTCTGCATGCTCTGTTGCCTGTGTCTATCTGCCTGTGGTTCTGTCAGTGTGATCATGTGATGTATCTGACCCCCAGGAATGTGTCAATAAAGTTTCCCCTTCCTGGGACAATGAATTCACGGCGTTCTTATTTCAATTTCCAGGAGTGTATAACTATGTTTTGATTGATACTCTATTGACACACAACTTTTGGTATCGACCTGAGTGTCTGACATCTGGAAGTTAGTCTTACCCGTGCGCATCCTGTGCGGGTCGCTAATTATTTGCTAGCAGGGAATATTGTTCTGTTTATGTTTATATACATACATATATACGCACACGCGAGCTCGCGCGCTCTCACGCACACACACACACACACACACACACACACACACACACATACGCACACACACATATGTATATATGGGTGGTCTACTGAAACGCTTCAATGCTAATCCCTCTGGCACAAGAAGAGCTTTTTAAAAACAACTTTCACGGATGTAAATTTAGGCAAGAGCTCGTGATAGCGACATTCCATAACAAAGTAAATATTATTTTCAACACATATTTACTTTTTTTAATATGGCTACCCCCTCACACAACTACATACAACTATTATTCACCCCTCTGTTGAATCCTTGGTCGGCCATTATATTTACCCTGTCCTGTTGTATTCGGTTTTTCATACAGTTATATCCGTTCTGGTACTGCAGTAAACATCAGTGAAGTACGAACGAATAAACAGTACCCTTAATCTTCATTGTGTGTAACTGGATATCTGTATTGTTTACAGTCCACTTATTAACAGTGTAAACGGCAACAAGCACAACGTTAGTTACATCGTAGTACGTCAATCACATCATGATTAAGGTAAACGTGGATTTCACTCTTGGATCTCGGAATGTGCAAGGGCGGCGCGTTTCGTTTATTTCAAGAGTCAAATTCGTTTTGCAGTTCCTTGGGACGTATTGCGATGCAACCAACGCCATTCTTTTGTGGAAAAAAGCACTGGTTTGTGCTGAAAATAATATTTGTTTATGTTTTAGAATGTCTCGTAATGTTAACTTATATTCACACACGTGAAAGTCGCCTTTCAATATCTCTTGTTGCTCCAAAGATATTTGCTCTGAAACGTTTAAGTGGAACACTATTTCGTTATTGCAGTGTGTAGCTGAGTAAGCCCAAACAAATGCAGCTCATCACATCTGTTACATTGCGCCCAATGTCTTAGCAAAGCGTCGGTTCGTTTCCCTTTACGTACAAAATTACTAACAAATCGGAATTTACCATGCTCATTCGACACACAGTCTCCACATTAGTCTAGCGCAATATTTATTGTATCGATACGAATTAACAGATAAAGTAGAACACGAAGAATAGCCAGTACTCCAGCAGCTACTGAGAATCAATGCTGCATAGCGGCAGCAGTCTGCACGGGCCAGGGCGGTTCTGTCGTTGCTGGAGTACTGGTCATTCTTCGTGTTTTACTTTATCTGTTAATTCGTATCGATACAATAAATATTGCGCTAGATTAATGTGGGGACTCTCTGTCGAATGAGCACGGTAAATTACATTTTAAAAATAATGTTGTTTGCAAAGGGAAACAACCGGACGCTTTCCAATGACAATGGGCGTCCATGGATGCTATGGTGAGCAGTAGTTGTTTTGACTGGCTCCAGCTACACAATGCGAAAACGAAACTGCCAATAACTGCAGAAACACCAGAGGAAATGCGCCTGAGGACGCATTGTATATACGTATCTCACATCTCCTTCTGAACCTGTCGACCTATTTCAACCATACTTGGTACGCATATCCCTTACTGCCAGGCAACAATTTCTGTGGGTGTAAAAAGCACAAAACTATCGTAGTTCACGAGATATGACGTCATAAACAATGAGATAAGTGAAAAACTCCCGCATCATGCATGACGTTTAAATTTATTACTTCTGTGTTACTAATTCTATTCGCAATAAAATTCGCAGATAGTATCCCCATGTGCCACTAAATGCACCTACAAAATATTATCATCGTGCCACACGTAATTCAGCAGATATGACGTCACAAACACTGAGATGCGTGGAAAAGGCCTAATTTTACATGAAGTTTTAATGAATTTATTAGGTGCTACTAGGATACTCCGGCAGTCGAGTTAACTCAAGAAAATCGTTGACACTTGGCAATGCTTTTGACAGTTTTCAACTGCGAAGCGCAAACGACTGTAGGTGAAAACAACAGTCGTCTATAGAGCTACGAATTGGCATTGCCGCACAGACGTTTCCAAAACCGTGCTGTAGACACAAGGAGCAGCTTGCATTCAACATGAAACAGTCCAGGATACCGCACTTGTACATTATGCATATTCTTTGTGAGACTGTTCACAATTTGCAAAGTTTTTTCAGGAATAAGTGGAAATGGAATTTTTTTCGATATTAAACTGCAAATGCAGTTCAGTTTTTGTTGATTTCATAACTGAAAATTGACAAAATAAATATCCGCACAATATCGGATACATAAACTCATGTACAGAAAAAAAAGAAACAGAACAATTTCAACGACTAGAGATAGGACGTTTATATTCACAAGACACATGGATTAGTATGTTCTGCAGAAATGATTAGCATTACAGTCACCTCGGTTAAACATGTACTCAGAGGGACCGCCATGGGGCCTGATGACTTGTTCCATGCATGATGACATCGACACGTATAAGGCGCGAATGGCACCCTGTGGTATAGCCATCCATGCTCCATTCACCTGGTTCCAAAGTTCATCTGTGGTGGTTGACACAAGGTTACAGTGCTACACCTGCCGTTTCTCCATATCCCACAAATTTTCGATTGTTGACAGGTCTTCTGGTCTGGCAGGTTAGGGAAAAAGGCTGCCATCCTGTGACACCAAGAAGGCATGAGTTCGTGCAGCTATATGTGGTCGTGCATTGTCGTGCTGAAAAATTGTGTTTGGGGTCTTGTGAGGAAAGGGCATGGCTACAGGTCGCAGGATGTCATTCACTTACGTCACATTGGTGACAGTGTCGTGGTCACACAACAACTGTGATTTGCGGTTGTAGGCAACAGCACCCACGCCAAAAGGCCATGTGCGAATGCAGTCACTGTGATGCCACTCCCCCTGTTTGTGGCGAACCAAAATGCAGCCATCATTTTCAAACATACCCAACCTGGATTGGTCCAGACACACTATCTGATGCCATTCCTGTCCTCAGTGACATCGTTCAATACACTATTGAAGTCTAGCATGTTGCTCCATATTTGTCAAAGGTAGGCAGGCAAAGTCAGGGCCAGATAAATTACAGTATGGACACCTCACTCGCTGCTAATAAACTTCTTCATGGTACCGAGACAAGTCTGTTGGTTCCTGCGGTCTACCTGGCGTCACTTTTAACTTACTGTGGAGTACCCTACTGCTCAAAATGACCATATCAAAATATACCACATTGTTACTTCTCGCCTCGCGTCAGATCTACATAGACAGTCGGCTGATGATGTCCTACATGTGTGGGTGCGACACCAGGTTTAGAATCCCAGACTCCTTCAGTCGCCAGGGGAGATATGCGTGGGATGTGGTGGTGAGGGCCTAATTACGTTCGAGAGTGCCAAGGAAACATCACTGATAATAACAAATTTATTCCAGAGCCCGCACCTTAGCCGGGATGGCGAAACAGCGTCTCACCAGCAGTGGGAAGCCAGTGGCCGCTCGACTCGCAGTACAGCCAGCACTGCGGGTCCTGGATCCCAGGTGGCCCACGACCGTGGTCTTTGGTGGCCTCCAGCTCTGTGTCTCGATCTCCAAATTTGTCTGGTTGACGTTGAGGATTTGCACTCAGGATTCACGACCCAGGTCCGCCTGGCTCGCACTCATCAGCACCCAATCCCTTTTTTAGGAGGCAGGGGCCGGTAGCATAGGTGTCTGTTACAGGAATTGGAAGAGCAGCTGCAGTGCACAGCGTGCAGCTCAGGCAGGTCAAGGCTCCAGCAGGCCTCCAGGATGGAAGTTAACAGTGCAGCTGGCAGCAGCATCGTCCTTCCAGCTGGACTCGTGGTAACATAGAGCGTCAAAGACAGCTAGGCGTGTTGTAGGCTGACCTCCAAAGACTTCCATCTCACTGGGTAACTGAAACTGACACCAAGGCTGAGACTACGCACGGGCCAATCAGCAATCAGCACTCATTAATCAGACATTTTCAAATAACTTCCGGGAATTCAGCCAGGTAACACTTTCAGCGACCGCCGATATTTCGGCGGGAGAACACCCCGCCATTTTCAAGGGGGTGTTCTCCCGCCGAAATATCGGCGGTCGCTGAAAGTGTTACCTGGCTGAATTCCCGGAAGTTATTTGAAAGTTGTATACGCCAGGAGAAACTCAGGTCTCACAATCAGACATTTGTTAAAAAGGGTTATGTTGAGGCTTCCTGTGCGCTCTGTGCTCTGTGGCGGCGGGGATGGCTATGTCATCGTATATCCCGGTTTTTCATCGCTGTCAACTCTCCTAGTGACTACAGACTTCCGCAACTTTACCTTTCAGTGGCTATTTTCTGCTGCCTTGTCACCACAATATTTACTGTTGCTTTGAATTTAGCCTTACTTATGAAATTCTGCTGTATCACTAGTATGACGATATCATCGGCTTCCATAATATCATTAAGATGTGCTTGCAGAACTCGGCGCTCGATGGTTCCCCCGTGCTGCGACAGCTTCCGTGTTTGCTGCAACTCGTTCAGCATATCCTCCTAGCTGGCGGGCTGCTGATCATTGACACTGTTGGTTCGGCTTCGAGGTGTTGCCAAGGTAGAACTTGGAGGAAACTGTAGGCCTGCCGGGATACTATACTCAGTCGTAACGAAGGTCTAGGCGAATTTTTACTTTCGATAAACACTGATCAAGGAATTTGAATTAAATTTTGCTTGAAAAATTAATAAAGTCCAGCACCACATTCGAAATGTTGACTGTGGCTTTTGCCGAATCTACTGTTAGTAAGACGAGTGTTGACGAGTGACATAAACATTTCAGAGAGGGTCGAGAAGATGCTGAAGACGACGACCGTCCTGGACGCCCCTGCACATCAGTTACTGACGACACTGTGGAAGAAGTAAAGAAAACGGTTCTAGAAAATCGACAAGTCACCGTCAAGCAGGTTGGTAATGTTGTCGGCGTACCCTTTTCTCATTCCAAGCAATATTTTCGGGTGTTTTTGGCACCAAACGTGTGGTAGAAATGTTTGTTCCGAAATTGTTGAATTTTGACCATAAACAACGTCTCGTAGACATTGATTGGGGATTACTGAATGATATCAGCAACGATACAGAACTTCTGTCTAACGATATAACAGGAGACGAAAAAATGGATAAACAGATATGACTTCGAAACTGAGGCCCAATCGTCCCCGTATAAACTGCCTGAAGAATTAAAAGCGAAAAAAAGTTCCACAATTTCGACCACATGCGAAGGCCAGACATACTCCTTACGACTTCTTTCTATCCCCAAGGCAGAAGAGAACAGCTAAGGGACGTCGTTTTACCAGCACTAATGCGATAGAATCGGTGAAGGTGCTGAACACCGCGACGGAAGTGAGTCCTAGAAGTCTTCGTTGATTGTGAAAAGGGCTGCACAAGTTTATTATATCTGAGGGGGATTACTTTGAAGGGAACAAAGTTGATGTTGACGAAGAAAAACGATTCGTTAAGGAAAACAAAGGTTCGTCACTTTTTGATCACACTTCGCTTGTCAGTTTCACTGCACTTCACGTGGCAAAAGCAAACAGCGTTATGTAAGAGCTGAGGATACAGCCGACGTCTTACATCTCCGAGTTTTCAACACATCTATCAGTTGTATGGCAGATATGAACTGCATGACAGTTTGCAGCGCCATGAAATATGCAGCGAAACGAGTACATGTCTCTGAAATGAGGCTCCACATGCGATACGCGTCCAGAAAATGCCTCTCAGTCGGAAAAATTAAGGAGGACACGTCAATTTGTTATCAATTGTTGTTGTATCTGTCAAATGTCAGTTCCCAGACGTGACGGGCATTCTATCACAATAATATCCACCAGTTAATTCACTCATTGTTTTGCTACTCGCAGTTATCGTATCACTTTAATCTTAGTGAACTTGTTGGTTTGAAATATACGTATAGGAATATCAGCTGCGACTAAGAAAGTAACATATTTCAACCATCTCAATTCATTTACTTCTAATTTATTTTAGTGCATTGCTGGCACTGTGTTTTCTAATTTGACGTTAGGGCCCAGCTACGAGATCGTTAAGTCCTGAGGGCCATCTGTAAAATATTGTCATTGACTGTTTGAAGAGGATGACATAAATTTTTAGTCTGTTTTCTTCCTTCGCGACTCCACTTACCAAAAATAACTGCAGTGAATATGAACCACGTCCGTTGTTAACAGGCCAATTATTGCCGTTGTTAGTTTACATATACTTACTCTGTGTCTTTTGTGATGATTTTTACTACAGCATAGAATACCAGCACCACCACGACCTGCACGTCTTGCTGTGAATTAGATGATTCCTAGTGGAACCAATTCCAATGCAATCGATGCTCGTCTAACACCAGTACGTCGAAGCAATTAAGAGTTAATACACTTAAGATAATTTTCACTCTTCGTTCTGTCTCAGCCGCACGTTTTCAATTAGATTACATGCTTCTATCACTCTGGATCATATTTAGATCTAAGTAGTTACGTCAGCAACCCGTCTTCTCTACCCAGAAACACACATCAGATTTAACGTAGTACTTGGATATATTATACAACGTAGGTAGAGAATACACCATCAAATGCAAAGAGTCTACAATATCCTCTGTTGTCATTAAATATTATTTTCAAGTATGTGAACACTACATCTCCGATCTTCTGCGACAGCAACGGGTTAGGACCTTTCTCTGTCCGAGAATCAGCAAATTCCAAAACTTTCGTATAAAGAATCCATCACCGTCTTTAAGCTACACAGTTAAAACATCACAGTTATAATTTCATGCCCACTGCTGTCGCCTTCCATGTGAAGTTCACGCAACTTCATCCCAGAACCGGTGAACGTAGCCACCACGGAAATTTTCAGGTGTATGCAAGATTTCCAGAAAGTCTGAAATCAAACAATACAAACGATTCAAAACCTGTGTTGGAGCGCTTCAAAGGTTGGTTAAAAGTTTCGGTTCTGGCACACTTGTAGGTTATGGCAAAATGAATATCGTAATATTATAGTAGTTTGAAAACAGTGCTCAGATCTGCAAACGCTGTGATGTCTTTTATATATACATCGAGCTCACGTTTCGAAATTGGCAAACAGTAGCTTATCGTCAGTAATAAGATGGCGTTTGGTGATATATAGTAAGTAAATTGCAAATTGTAAGTATCATATCCCCTCGCCTACAATTTTCTTGCATGTAACGTGGCTGCATACACACCGTCTTCCTCCAGTTCAAGTGCATCCTGATATGAGAGTACGGCACTGACAACTTATTGAGACGCTTGACGGACCGCGGATTTGAGTTTCCTTTTAGCAACGTGGAAGACCGTTTGTATTGCAGCATACACTTTAACTGTTGCCTTATCTTCAGATGGCACCGACAGGATGTGATGCCTTCGCTGGTGAGAAATAAAACACCCGTAGTAACTTGCGTTCCCCAGAAAATTGTACTCCAGTACATATGAAAACCTACAAAACACACACATGGGACATGATTGAGGTTTTTTAGTATTCAATTTGATAATGGACACGCAGGCGGAGTTGCAATGGTAGGGTTCACAAGTGGTTAATTTTACAGCTATACAACCATGACGTCATTTAAAATTTCTTACCTGACTGTGAAACACAGCTACAAGAAGCTAATAATGCCAGTGCAAATTTAGAAATGAGGAGTAAACTGTAAATTACAGTTCTTATTTTCACAGCTCCGAAAACGCTCCAGCAAAATGGATGTTATCACGATTTTAAGAATACTTCTTTCATTTATAGTGATCGTCACACATTACGACGAAGGTATGATTTAATAATTTAGCATTACACTGCAGATGCATAGTACTGAGAGACCTTCACTAACCACAGAATAACAAGGTGGGGTGCCGGCCCAAGTGGCCGTGCGGTTAAAGGCGCTGCAGTCTGGAACCGCAAGACCGCTACGGTCGCAGGTTCGAATCCTGCCTCGGGCATGGATGTTTGTGATGTCCTTAGGTTAGTTAGGTTTAACTAGTTCTAAGTTCTAGGGGACTAATGACCTCAGCAGTTGAGTCCCATAGTGCTCAGAGCCATTTGAACCATTTGAACAAGGTGGGGTAAATAATTACCCTATCCCATAAAATGTTTGTCCCGTGTTGATACTATAGGTTTTTCGGATGGCAGTCTTTGTTTACTTTTCCTTTTTGTATTGTTTTTCACATTGAGGAAGCTATAATCACTCAGGCTCGATTCTCGGTCGTCTCTCAACAGGTAAATAGGTAAATTTATTCCGTCGGGGTAAAAAATTACCTCGCCTTGTTATTTACGTTTTTTTTTCTTTTTCTTCTTTTTCTTATTACTGCTGTGACGCAGACGACGATGTGAGAGAACATGAAGATGGTCATATCACAGACGATGCGGAGGTCTTGGAATATGATGCAACGCATGTTGAAGTTGTTCCATCTGACGAAAGTGGTCAGCAGGTAAGGAAAATGTTGTATGGAAAAGACTGGTATTGCTGTAACACACACATTTTCCATAAAAAAGCGTCGAGGGTGCCAGCAAAGACTATAGTGGTACGAATACCTGATGCGCTAGGCCAAGCAGCAAACGAAACGTCGTTGTTTACTAATGGCATGGTTTCTCTAATAGGTATGTACACAAACCAAAAGATTGATAATGCAGGGGCAAAAATGACATCTCCTCAGTGGTGCATTGGAAATACCAACTAAAAAGAAAGAAAAGCACTAGGTGGCATAATTTTTATGAGTGGGGATCTAAAAACTGCTCATGTGAATTGTGCTGATGCGTGATCTGAGGTGAATGGTTCTCCATTTCTCCGAGACGTTATGAGGAAAAACCAGTTCGTTTTTCTGATCAATAATCTAAGATTTGATGATCAAACTAGGCGATTTCGAAGAACAGCTGACAGGTTCACAACATTACGTGATTTATGGTGCACAGTATGTTTGTGAAGCTTAGTCAAGAGCTGTACACTCCCTCGGCTCTCCAATCCATTACCAAGACTCTACTTAGCTTTTGAGGCAGGTACCCATTCGAAGAATTTTTAGAAAATGCATGTCAACTTTGCTGTATTGCATTGTACGCATTTATTCAGACCGGTTGCGGTTGTCAACCATGATCCAGAGACTATACCAAATAGATAGAAATGAAAAACACATGTTACTGACGAAAATACGCAGCCCGTAGTTGTTAAGTACTGAACATAATACGTAAGGATAAACGAAAAGAAGTGCTTACAAAGAAAAAGTCAATACGACTTTTACGTTTCATGTATTATGCTACAGACAAATGCCATATTACAAGGTATATTATAATTCACAGCAAAAATTATCATTGAAATAATGTGCCTCATTGAACTACAATACAGAGACTGAGCATTAAGAATACTTGTAGAACGGGAAACATTTGGTGCCACCCCAAAGAGTGTACCGTCAAATATAAAGGTCGTATTTTTTTCTGCTTTGTAAGCACTTTCTTTCGTTTATCTTTATTTATGATGTTTAGCCCTTAAAGACTATGGATTGTGTATTTTTCATCCTGGGTATTAATAACCGCTTCAGGTGAACATCTCACTAAAACACATGGCTTTTAGTGCCACGAAATCGGTAGTGATCCAGTAATAAAGGACTAAATACAGGTGAAGTGGTTATTGATACCCGGGACGACTACTTAGCTGTGGTTGCTCTACCTACAAGGTTGTCAGTGTAATTTTCGTTACTAACATGTGTTGTTCATTTACATCTGTTGGTTGTAATCCCTGAATGATGGTTGACAATAGATGCTGGATGCAATAAATGTGTAAAATTCAATATAGCAAAGATAACGTGCATTTTATAAAAATGATCATGCTGTGGATTGTTGTCTTAAAAAACGTTCGAAATGTATTTGCAAAGCAAACCTAAAGACGATTTCTTTAAGTGCCTCGAAGACGTATTACTTTTATGGGGGCATCTCATATTTGTGAAAATAAACCAGGGATAAATTTGTTTGAGTTCCAGTATATTACATAATGAAAAAAGTGAAACCTATTTATGGAACCAACCGGAACATTATGATGGACAATTCGTTTGCTTCTCGTGAAGTAACCAACAAACTGGCCGACAGAAATTTTACAATGGTTAATAGGTTACGCAAAACAAAACAGTAGTCCCAGAATCCCTGCTGAAAAACAGGAATAGGTCAGTTTCTTCGCTCGCATTCATTTACAGGGAAGAAAAGACTGATTTAGTATCAACGATGCACGAGGTAGGTAAAGGAGATGAGAAGGCGAAGAAATCGAACATTGTACTTCTCTACAATGTAACAAAGGGAGATTCTATGTATTTGATCTTCTGTGCACAATAAGACCATGACCGGAATACAAGGTGCTGGCCTATGTGATATATGTATGGGCCTTTTTATGCGTCGGGGATAAACAACTTAGTCTTGTTTAAGGTGAATGGCAACACAAACAGCTGAAGCTACTTTCTCAAGTCATTAGCGTTTGTGCTGGCTGAAGGAGAAATGAAAGAAGCACTCATGAGAAAAAAATTACCAAAAGAGCGTCGCATAACAATGGAACAGATATTGACAAATTTTGAGAACGATATTCCAGGAGCAGCAACACAACCAGAACCAACTGAAACAAAAAGTATCCAATGTTTACCTTTCAGTCGAAAAGAGGCTCGTTCGAAACCACAGTGCAAATACAATTTGTTAAAATTGCCATGACGGTATGGATTGAAAATGTTTAATATATTCAAAATTTCACCAAATTTCGAAATTACGTTTGCATGGTCGTCTTGCAATTTTGGTTTTTGTATGTCATCGATGTGCACGTCAGAGAGAGAGAGCATGTTGTGGTATTGTTAAGCAATGTTTGATCTTCCAGAATGAAATTTTCACTCTACAGCGGACTGTGCGCTGATATGAAACTTCCTGGCAGATTAAAACTGTGAGCTGGACCGAGACTCGAACTCGGGACATTTGGAAGGTAGGAGATGAGGTACGGCAGAACTGAAGCCGCGAGGAGGGCTCGTGAGTCGTGCTTGCGTAGCTCAGACGGTAGAGCACTTGCCCGCGAAGGGCAAAGGTCCTGAGTTCGTGTTTCGGTCCAGCGTACAGTTTTAATCTGACAGGAAGTTTCTATCTTTAGTCCTGTCGTGGTACAATCTTTGCCTCTGTGCATTCTGATACATTCTTAGTTGAAGTGTGGTAGGTGATGGACATATTTAGTAATGCCGTGTGTTCTTGTGATTGTATCTGTTAGATGAAGAAAGGACAACAAGGATGAATATTATGTATTCAATGAAAGGTGAAAGGAATATAAATTTTGAATAATGTGATTGTTTTTGAAAAGAATAAGTTGGAGGTAAGATTGCAGCACTGCACACCTAATTTGTCGGAACGATTATTGGCAGCTAGTTAACTTGCGCAGAGCTGAGAGAAAGGCCACCTCACTTCCCTGAATATTATAGATTAACGTATTAATGGAGTAATCTGTTTGATTCTTATAGAAATTTCGTTAACATTGTACCCTTCTGAAATCATTGTTCACCTTGCTAAGAATAGTATTGTTCTGACCAATGCTGTGTGTGAAGATTACATAAAGTTTTCTCTGTTTTTTTTATTATTATATATTTCATTTTAAAATGGTTTATTGGCGTATCATTTCATTCATAGGAATTGTTACTCTCCCCACCTTAATGTTTAACTGTTTAACATAATGCATTACCACTTTCAAAAATTTGAATATGTATTTAGAAATGGAAATCTAGCTTAGCCGGTGCCTGCTTGCTGTATGCTGTCGTGTTTCCGAAAAATCTAAAACGATGTTGTCAAGAAGCGAGGTATTTGGAAGTTTTGATTAGGGCCAGATAATATTGCTTTACTTCAGTTGCATTCAGATCAGTTACTGTTCATTTCAAATTAGGTTCAGTTTAGCCAAAGGTCGGCATACGAGCGTAAGTTGGATAACAGTTTGTGAGTACGTAGTTTTGGAAATACGTGGGCTTTTATTCAGCGGGAGGTAATGTTGGGCTAAATTCTAGACAGAAACAAATATAGAGAGCAACTTACAAGTTATAAAATCTTTATCTGTTTCTACATGATGAACTATTTTTATTCGTGGTTGTTGTTTTTATATATACTTTTTTACCAATGTACATATTATTTGCCTTATTGTACTAAATAATACTTGTTTGTTTCAGTGATTCATCGTGTGTTTTTTTATATATTTCGTAATTTTATAACAAAGAGGTTAACTGAATACAACGGGTAAGTACAGTCTCATACTTTTAAGGGTCACAACAATGATGTAATGCAATGCATCGACTTTGTAATTATTATTGGTTTTGTGATAATGCAAAAATTAACAACGCTTTGTGATAAATATTGCTTATTTATTATTTGTTGTTACTCCAGAACCTTTATTTTAACAGTGACACTTCAGATAAATGTGGGGAAAATTTTACCCTATCTTGTTATTTATGTCTCGGAATTTGCATCTTCTTATTCTAGGATTAAATCTCAGTGAGAATTAAGAAAAATTATGTGTCCGTAATAGGCTATGTTGCTGACCATGTGTTAGTACCCATAGGATGACTGTCTTTAGGTATAGTTTCATGGGGTTCAAATGCAGTTGGCCACCATCCCACATTAAAGGCATGCTAATCTCACAGCTAAATATTTGACCTACATCCACACAAGCTACTGGGGTAACGTTTTTGTATTAATGTTAATCTTAAAAACATAAATTTCATGAGTTTCTAACAGTTTTCTTCATTGAACTAGTATAGTCTCAAAATGCCCGCAAATCCACACTGATAGTTTAATTGATTCTTCCGTCTTGCCACGCATTCTTTCACATTTGCAGATGTGTGATTACTGTGAAACAGCGTAAACTTAATAAACCACATTAGGTATTACGATACTAAAGGATAGTTTGGAGTCTGGGAAACAACTAACAGAAACGAGGAGAATAAATGTGGTAGGAAAACGTAATCAGAAGGATTACGTAAAATAAAATCATGGAATGATGGCAAAAGAATCTACGCTGTGGCTCACTGTCATTTGAAACTAAGCAAAAGACACCGAATTAAATATAACGCTTCTGACAAAATTATGTATTACTGACACACATTGGAAGTGGACAGGTCAAGCTATTTTACACTAAATAGCAATTGTCATTCTCCGCTGGAAGGAAAGGAACAAACATAATACAATTTTTAAGAACGTCTCTTGAAAGTTACGAAATTAAGTCAGCCTCTATTTGGAAAAAAATAATACAAGAGAGAAATTATCTGCTATTAAACACAGAAATAATTATAACAATAAAATAATTATAGTGCTTAAAGCAGTTGGAGTGAAAAATAACTTTGAACACTGGAACATAAACACGGATCAAAAGAATGCACAGTATAAATTAAATTAAAAACGGAGATGTTAGTACCGAATTTTTAGAAGGTGAATTAGCACTTGGCACTACTTTAACCTCACCCACTAAAGTGACGGATGTTATAACAATCTCGTTGTGCTGTAGTACAACGTCTCTTTCACTCTTAGAGAATATGGTGCCCGTGTATTAGGCTTACATAGAACCATTATAGAAATTAACGGTAATGGAATGCGAAAAGAGATGCCCCATCTGATCAGGGGTATCCGGACACGTGTTTGTGGGCATAAATAAGGGGCGTGTCCATTTTTCGTCTTCATGATGGCTTGAATTCTACTGGAGACACTTAAAATGAGGTGTCTGAACGGCTGTGGTGGAACGGCAGCTCATTCTTCCTCAAGATCGTAAACCCAGGAAAGGTAGTGATGTCGGGCGTTGGGGTCTGAAGCGGAGACGACATTCAAACTCATCCCAAAGGTGTTCCATCGAGTTCTGGTCGGGACTCGGGGCAGGTCAGTCTATTTCCGGAATGTTATTGTGATGCTTTATGAGGGGGTGCATTGTGACGCTGACACAATAATGATGTCCGACTCGTTCTTCTACTGTCCATAGAACACACTGCTGCTTAATTGCGGTAAGCAGACCGAACCCATTACCTTGATAGACACCTCTATACCCTCCTCCTTACCTCCCTGTTGCCACTCCAAAATGGGGCAGGTAACATTCTCCAGACATTAACAAAAATCCAAACCCTCCCATCGAAGAGCCAAAGCGTGCATCACTTGTCGCTTTTTGCACCATCTACAGCGTAGTTTAGAACTGACAACTGAAATGTATGACTTACGAAGAGCTGCTCGGCCATTGAACCCCATCCTTTTTCACACCCTACGCAGAGTCATTGTCTCACTTTGGAACTCAGGAGTGATTCCATCCCTTGATTTCATGTGATTTTTATCAATCATTCTCCCCAATGCCCGATGGTCGTTGTCCGTCAGTACTTGAAGTCTGCCTTATCTCACTTTACCTGTGGTTGTTCTTTCACAACTCCATTTCACAAATGCATCACAAATAGTCGACTCGGGCAGCTGTCGAAGAATTAAAATATTGAACAGTGCTGATATGGACGACGGATAAATGTTTAGTAATCACCTGATGTAAGTCAACAGCTTTATTGACACGTTTCGAATACACTCGTCCAAACGCGTCATTAAAGCAGTTGCCTTCCATCTGGAGGCTATTAAACATTTATCCAGCGTCCATATCAGAACAGTTACACATCTTAATTCTCATAAAGTGGGCACACATCTCTTGCGTGATGACATATCGCACCTTGAGTATCTAGAAGAGTTGAAATTGTTACGCTGGTGACATCCGGTGACTAATCTACGTTCAAAGTCACTGAGCTCTCCTTAGACCCGTTCGGCTTTTATTGCATTTCTGCTGATAACCCACTACGTCCAGGCTCTTTTCCTACCGGTGCGTCAGCTCTTGTGACATCTACTAAGATTCACACTGCATAGGAATGTCCGGACGCTTTTGATGCTGTACTGTAGGTATTCCGAACAGGAGAGATAAAGAGTAAGAGGGACAGAGAGAAAGAGAGGGAGAGAGCGAGAGGTGTCACTCAGCCACTAATTACTTCTGGATGGCTGAGGGCTCCTATTCATCTCTTTCTTTAGAGCACTATCTATGAATACCAGCGTACTGCAGTTACCGTAAAAATATTTCAGTGGTAACCCACACTGCCGAAAGAATGATTCTTGAGGAACTGCAAGATCCACCGAAGAGCTTCTATAAGGCAAAGTCCCCGAGCTCGAGTCTCGGTCCGGCACACAGTTTTAATCTGCCAGGAAGTTCCAAATCAGCGCACAATCCGCTGCAGAGTAAAATCTCATTCCAGCTTCTATATTAGTTACTCGTTGTCATGTGTTCTTCGTGATGTATGGATACATCTCTATTTCTATGAAACTGTAATATCTCACATTTCCCTACAGTCTATCCATCATCAAAATAACTATGCTTTGATCTCTCCATTACGCAGTTAATGAAACCGGTGAACACTATGCCACATCATGCCGGTTTTGTCCCCCATGTCTAGCGTTGTAGTGCTTTCATGAAAGCCACTCTGAAAAAACGAAAACTGATTCTTGTCTTGATGTGTCTCTTTCTTCTGATTCCACTTTTAAGTTCGTGCGAGAGATAACAGCCATGCAGGAGCCCGCTACTCGCTGTTGATAGTAAGGCGCACTTTCGGAGTTGCAATATCTGCTGCTTGTTGCATCATTCGAGATATAAATTAACTTATGAAACTGTACACGTGAAGACGGTGTAACTGCAAAACGTCAGAGGCTGCAGTAGTGTTCCGCCTGCCTGAGTCCACGATTCGGAATATTTTCCGCTAAATTATTTTCTGTCTACAAGATTATAATAGCACTGTTAATAAGACAATTCGCCATAGCCATTGAACCCCTACTTATAAACGAAACAGATCCGCATCGTGCAAAAAACAGAGAGAGAGAGAGAGAGAGAGAGAGGAGGAGGAAATTACATAAAAATCATTTAGCTACAAAATACAATGAAATAGCATCGCACAGTGTCAACATGCAAATGATACATAGACAATGAAATTTGTACTGAAATTTATACAAAAATATGTACCCAGTGGATCAGTCACGCGACGAAAAACTCGCTGAAAAAAAAAACGATGGTAAGGTGCGAATAAAAATTAAAAACTACAGACCACATAAAATATTTCTAAACTAGGGCCTTAAACGATTTTGAGCAACGTTAACAGCGTCAACAGATTCTCTCATGACCAGTATATGTGTGGCGGAAGAGCCGAATAAATTAATTTGTGACATTAATGTCTCTGAAACAAATCTACCGGGCTCCTGGAATGGACAGTGAGAACAACCAACAAGCGACAAGATGCATCGTTGCAGGAAGCATTACTTTCAGAAATTCCAAACAAATTTATTGGCGCTAATCGAACAATTTCTGCTGATCAGAAAGAAATTTTCACCGTGTAGGGAGAGTGTGCTGGTATAACACTTCCTGGCAGGTTAAACTGCTGCGGTGGACCGCGTCTCGAATTCGGGACCTTTCCTTGTGCGTGCAAGTGCTCTAGCGACTCGCTTTCTACTGATATTTTTATAAGTGATACTAATGTTCAATTAGACACCTGATAAAACGAATCACCGATTTCTTTTTTAAAGCCAATAAAGATTTCGATATTGTGTCAGTAACATGAGTTATGAATTATCTATTGTCAAGGGATTTTAAATAAGAATTGAATAAACGACTTTCTCAAATTTTAGAACATAGCGATTTTTTCAGTCTTGCTGTTGATACTGGTATGAGACCTAGAAGTGCAGTATAAGTTCCAAAGCATTATACTATACCCTAGTGATTAACTGCCGAAGCAATCGCAACGAAGTGCCAGAGTTTTAAGTGCTCTGGAAACGATAATGGATACAGATAGATGGTTAAATATCGATATTTTATATCGACGGGATGGGCTAATGGTAAATGGAGGTGATACAGGTTTCGCAGTACACAAGAAACCCTAATTCAGAAATGTAACTGAAATTGCACACGAGACATTCTGGGCAAGATACAGTACCAGGTGTACCGATATGAAATGAGCGTTTTTTTTGTGAAAATGGGACACTAATTTTGAATTTAAAAGTAAAAACATTTTATTCAAGGTACTGACCATTGCTTCCTATGCGTTTTGACCATCTTTCTGGCAATTTGTGCACACCACGCCAATAGAAATGTTCGTCTTTTGAAGCAAACCAATCAGACACCCAATTTTCGACTTCTTCATAGCAATCGAAGTGTTCCTCAGCCACTGCATGTCCCATTGACACGGTAGTCGGAAGGGGCCAAGTCTGGTGAATACGGCGGGTGGGGTAGCAGCTCCCAGCCAAGTGTTTTGAATGTATCCTGAACCAGTTTTACTTTGTGTGCAGGTGCATTGTCGTGTAAAAAAATTACTTTGCCTTGTCTTCTGGCCCATTCTGTCTTTTTTTGATCAATTCATAGTTCAAACAGATCATTTGTTGCCTGTAACTATTAGTATTCACAGTTTTACCGGTTTTTAGAAGCTCATGATGCACCACACCTTTATGATCTATCTCAGACAAAAAAACCGTTACTAGTACTTACACATGTCACACCCGCCTACAAGAAAGGTTGCAGAAGTGATACACAAAATTGCAGCCCAGTGTCTTTTAAGTCCATTTGTTATAGAGTCTTGGAACATATTCTGTGCTCAGTAAGTCGTCCCTAATTTCATGGTATAATTACGAGAAAATAATGGTGCACTTTTGTGAATTATCAGTCGTTTGCAATGAAATATTTTGAGAATTTACGAGAGCTGTACATAATTTCTTTGCTAACAAATTCAGATTTTATTTGTACAGTTGCTGTTCAAACATCATTCACCCGGAATTGCATTGTATGTCAGTGTGAATAAACTAACATTTTCGTTATTTTTAAGGAAGTTGTGAGTGTTGTGTGTAAACTATTTCATAGGGTTTGTGATTTAGTTATTGTAGATCGTGTTATAACTAACGTATAGTGTTACATTTGGTTTTCATTTCGAACAGAGTTTATCTGCATTTTTAGTATATTAACTTTCATTTTGCACCCTGATTACTTTCAGTTCTTGATGGGAATGAGTAATACGTTTAGCTTAACAGGTCCATGTCCAGAAATTGACAGAAAATCAGGAAGCTTACTTTAAAATTACTTATTTATTGTTCTGTAAAACACTGAACCAATCGCAATACGGTCCCTATAGGAATGCAGCTTTCGAACAGAGGACTATTTAGTTGACATTTGTAAGCAAATGCAAATCTCTCTGACTGCTGTGACACTGTTTGAAGCTACCGTGAACGCGTGTGCTGGAAGAGCTCTCAAGAGCCGTGTATCAGAGATACCAAAGGTACCTTAGTCAATAATCTCCAATGGATCTTGTCTCCTCTACGCTAAGTACGGTATCTGTTGCTACGTTTCCACTTGACTGTGCAAAGGGGCAGCGACCAGGGAGAGCTAACCAACAAGTTCAATGTGCTTTCACTGAAACTGAGTCAGTGAGACTCAGTTCATCTGTTTGGTAACCTGATGTGTCGTGTGTCAAGAGGAGGCAAACGAAAATGGGAAAAAAGTCCGTTAGCTGCAGGCAGTTCTAGCACAGGATGAGTTATGGTACATCTTAGAGGAGTGGCAGTAAAAGATGGGAAGGGATAACAAGTGCACTCAGTGTCCACGCCTGGGGCCTCATTCAAGATGTTGCGAAGCTATTCCGAAAGCTATATAGAGAATTGGGTGAAACCAGCTGCTGACTGAGGTGCATATTGGAACAAAGAGTACCTTTATGTGGTCTCCGAAGTCATACTTGGATCATTCCAATGACTGACGGAGTGTCAATGAAGCCGACAATAAGTCGCGTTTTCGCTGGAACTGATCATGGTCCACTTGTTCTGTGTCGAGTGGAAGGACCGAAGCAGAGACCTCAAAGGTTCTGTGACAAGCTAGGGTGCGACTTTCTTGACTTGCGCCACTGGGTTGAGAACTGTAGGGTCCCCCTACATCGGTCAGGTGTGTACTACACTTCAGAAACAGCAACCCATGTAACTGACATTGTTTGGGGTACACACAACGTTCTCTTTTCGTTTGTTTTTAGATTAGGCGACTCTCTATACAGTCCAGATAATGTTAGATGTAAGAGACCCGGAAATGGCTGTATAACATCCAAAGAAATCCAAAGAGTATTGAAATCGTAGTCATTAACTGCAGAAGTATTTGCAGAAACTGTCAGTCTTAAGGTCTCGTAAAATGCTGAAGAGCTCACATGATACTAGGTACAAAAAGGAGTGAGATATTTGAGAAAAATTTAAGCATATACTGGAAGGATACACAAAGGATAAGTGGAGGAGATGTATTTGTCGAAGTAAACAAGAAACTCAAATTCACCGAGATAGAATTTGAACCTAAATGCGAGATCGTCTGAGATAAGCGCAGTTCAAGGGTAGGATCCTTCCATCGACCATCGGACGTATCTCCAAAAGTAAACGAAAACTTCATAGAAAACCAAATTCACTAATAGGTAAGTTCACAAATCATACTTTTATCAGTGGAGCAGACTTTAATCACCCATCAATCAGCTGGGATAATGAGAGTTTTGTAAGTGCTGGGAATGACAAGACGATCTGCGTAATATTACTAAATTTCTGCTGTGAAAGCTACCTGGAAAGCTTACTCTTGATGAAAATGCATTCGTTCTGATAGCAACAAATACATCTCTACATCTTTCACGCTGTCGACGTAGAAACTGTAATCAGTGAGCACAAGGTAGTTGTAGGAACAATGGTTTCCTCAGTACAAATGGCAATTAAAACAGGTAGAAGGATTTATATACACAGCAAACTAGATAAACAGGCAGCCGTGTCCTATTTTAATAAGAAACTCGAAGAAAGACAGCAGGTAGAAGAACTGTGGCCCAGGTTTCTACGAATACTCGAATACGTTTTTGGTAGATGTTTATCTAGTTGCACAGTTCATGATGGGAAAGGCTCTGCACGGTAGACAGTCACTGTAAAGAACTTTCTAAAGACAAAGATATTATTACTGTATAATATACCATTCGAGGTGGCGCAAATTGTACTCAGACGAGGGGGACGGCAGCTCGAATACGGGTCCGATTATACAGATTTAGGTTGTAAGTCAGTTACTGTGTTGAAAAATGGCCTACAAACAACAGTAGTTATACTAAGTCCTGATTTATTGAAGATTTGCTTGTTATATGGTAGTTCGTGACCAAATAATCAATTTTGAGGCTGTCTGACTACGATGTAAACAAAAGAAATATTCACCGCAGCTACACTCACAGACAAATCGCGCAATGTAAAATTGATATGCATGACTCCTTTTACTTAACACCAGAGTGTAATCACTCTTGAAAGCTTCTCAAAATTACGAACTATAAATGCGATGAGCTTGTTGCCAAACATAGTGCCATGAGACGATTTCCCTTGCATGTAATCACAACACTTCAGTCTTAAAAAGGTCTAAAACAAAAAGCACCTCATCAAAGTTACTCAATTGTTATGTCAGATGGCCACTTGTTACGACTTCTGCAGTTCTTGTTATGGCCGTTTGCTACTTGTTACGACTTCTGCAGTGTTCGTTAGCAGCAGACACAGTGGCTGCGCCAAAGACTGAGACGGAGTGGAGTTTTACAATTATTTATTGAGCTTTCTTTACAATTTCTCCCTCGTCGTCGCTGCCCAGCCCTGCGGATCCTTCCTGCTGTGTAGATTCTCCGACAATGCGCGCAACGCGCGCCACCAGTGCTCCGCTGAAGTCAGGATGCCCTGTGGTTGAGATGAACTCGTCGCCGCTCGGCAACCCAGTATGGCACCCCCACGGAGCCGCGTTGCCGTGAGGCCAGCTGCCGCCGCCTGCTGCACCGGCGGCTGGGAAGCCGTCAGTCGTGATGTCCGCGAGCTCCCGTCATGGACGATCCACGCGCCGTGGCGCTGGGTTGCCAAGGAGTCCGGACGTCAGCCCCGGGGGCGCCTGTGCCCAAGACTGCGCTGCGGCCGGTCGTGCTGGAAGTTCTCGCTGTAGTTAGTCAGCCACGGTGCCGACCGGACTCGGACCGAACCCCAGAGCTGAAGTAGACATCTGGCGGCGACCGGATGACTCCTGCGAGCTGGGACAGACTTCCGGAATCGTCACCTACGAAGATTGAACATTCGGACACGGACCACGTCCGTCCTCAGATCCGAACTGCTTCCTAATGGCTTCTGTCCGTTGCTGCCTGCGCTCCACTATTTATATCCGTCAGGAGGACGTTTTTTACCCTCGGTGGCAGCTTCTTGTTATTACTCCCGCAGTATATTGCAGCGTAACGTAGCGTGCTGGCCTCACTTCCCTTACTCAGCACTCTCCAGGCTTCGTTCGGCGCTCGGTCTGCTTGCGTCCTTGCGTCAGCCGGTTGGTAGACTGCAACTGTCAGCGAGGTTATCTGTGCTGCGCCTACTTTGCAATGCCACGATCGCCGGTTGCCTCTGTTTTGCCATTCTCCACTGCATGAAACAACGTTTACTACATGTGGCCGCAACAGAATAATGAGATAGCTCAAGAAGCATTTCTGCACATACTTTTACGAATGTTGGGGGCCTCAAGGCCATGTTCTGGACATTTTATTGCATGGACACATCAGTACACACATCATCAGAATCATCCACAGCAAACCTCCGCATCGCTGGAACTCTCAAGATCAGAGAATTATACACGCAGAGAGCGGTATAATTTTTACTGACCCGAGGGAGGAACTGTATATGACAGAACTATTTCATTATCTGTGTTGTTGATCTTCACTGAATTGACAAAGGCGAATATCGGCAACAAGTGTGCATAAAGTGGCGTCGTGCATCAATATTATGTACGAAAATTAAATAAATAACTGGGGAGAGCGTAGATGAGTAACTAAGGTACTGAACTGGTACTCTGTACTAACCTCAAGATAATCAAACAGCTCATGTACAGCACATGCGCCTTACAATACATGTAAACATGAATACCTAGCAGTCATAGTAACACAAGTCTTCTACACACGTCTTCCAGTAATTCATTGAATAACCAGAAGAAGACGACAATGAGTACAAAATGCAGTACATTGAATAACTACGACACTGTCCTATAATCAGCTTCCAGCTTACTAAAAGTAATCCATCTTCGGGCCTCTGCAATATGCGACTAAGTACGAGACCGCACTCGCAGTTCATCACCAGTTCAGCTCACGTAGTGCTAGTAATTTAAATGTGTAAATATCATAGTAATTAAAAGTCTTATACATTGCGTGTTAACAACCACATCAAATAACAGTTAAGGTCCCACCAAACCTCCAATTACAGCTGCCACATCCAAAGAGCCTCCAACTCATGGCCTATACGTTCAGAACAAAAGTGTGATTTCAAACTCGGTCGGCCACACCGTAATGCATGATTGGCTGGCTGCGACGGGAGTCGCAAAGGTGAAACACCCTGTTACTGTACTATAAATTGCACGACCTATCGACATCGATTATAGGATATCTTCGAAAAAAAGCAAATGTTGTGATAGTTCCTTTGGAGGAGCACAATCAATTTCCTCTCCGTCATTAACTATCCCAGCTTGTGTTCCGCCTCCTTCGTTCCTTCCTTATAACTGCATAATAGATATAAAACAAAATATAGGGCTATAGTTCGGAAATACTAAATGAGTAGTAGTGGCTCTGAGCACTATGGGACTCAACTGCGGAGGTCATTAGTCCCCTAGAACTTAGAACTAGTTAAACCTAACTAACCTAAGGACATCACAAACATCCATGCCCGAGGCAGGATTCGAACCTGCGACCGTAGCGGTCTTGCGGTTCCAGACTGCAGCGCCTTTAACCGCACGGCCACTTCGGCCGGCTGAGTAGTAGTCAACACGGTAGTATCAATAGCCTTCAACGACTACTGTAGCGGAATATTATTAGAGAATCGTGTGATTTCACAAGCGGTGAGTTTGCTGTGCAAGGTACACTAAGACATCATGTTTGGTTGAAACATACATGAATGACAAGTGGCACGGTAGTGACCGTGCCAGGTTGATATTGTAAGCGGACAGTGGGCAGTGTGTCACTTGTTGCGAGAAGACGGGAACGGAGGGGTGGACGGTAGCTAGACCACACCCTCCGCACGTCATTGAAAGTCTCAGTGTTGGAGGAAATACGGTGCCAAAGCTTGCTTGAAGTAGGGTAGCAGTAAAGCGAATAACTGATAATGTTAAAGGTAAAAAGTAATAATATTCACTGAAAATACTTACGCCACTTTCAGACATGGTACCAGAAATATAAATACGTCAACATTAACAAGGTTACTATTATTTATGAATAAAATATGCACATGAGACACAGTTCGATATGTCTATAAACTACACTTTTTATAACGTTACTGAACAAATATACATATTGTTATCAGTAATTTATTGAATACATTATACAGCAGCGCCAAATCAAAGGTTTCTCCACATTTACAAGAAAGGTTATTATCGCCATCACTACCTAATCTTGTTTACTACGACTATTAGTAATATAATGTCTGTGAGATTGTATACTGACAAGGGAACCTCCCCATCGCACCCACCTCAGATTTAGTTATAAGTTGGCACAGTGGATAGGCATTAAAAAACTGAACACAGATAAATCGAGAAAACAAGAAGAAGTTGTGTGGAACTATGAAAAAAGTAAGCAAAATATACAAACTTAGTAGTCCATGTACAAGATAAGCAACATCAAGGAGTGTGGGAGTTGAAGAGCGCCGTGGTCCCGTGGTCAGCGTGACCCGCTGTGGAACTAGAGGTCTTCCCTCAAGTGAAAATTTAACTTTCTTTATTTTCGCAAAGTTATGATCCGTCCGTTCGTTCACTGACGTCTCTGTTCACTGTAATAAGTTTAGCGCCTGTGTTTTGCGACCGCACCGCAAAACCGTGCGATTGTTATTGAAGGCCCGACCAATATTTGCTGGATTCATATTGCCCACGGAATACATCTCACGTATTTAATGCACTCTCGTCCAAAGTAGTGAACAGTCAACTGCCAGCCAGGGAGCCTCGTTAGCAGGAATGCTCTCTCTTCCGTGCGCTGTAGTCGACGTATGTAGTGTGTTTCGATGTTTGTTTAGGTGTGGCATCCCCATACTACGGCGCAGTTACCTTGCATCGGACGGACGGACGGACAGATAATAATTGTCTGAAAATAAAAAAAAAATAAACTTTTCAGTCGATGGACGACTTGAACCAAGTACTTCTCGCTCCGCAGCCGCTCACGCTAACCACGGGACCACGGCGCTCTTGAGCTCTTATTCTCCTTGATGTTGCATATGTTGCCCATTGACTACTCAGTTTGTATATTTTGCTTATTTTTTCATAGTTCCACACAACTTCTTCCTGTTTTCTCGATTGATCTCGATCCAGTTTTTCGAGACCTATCCACAGTGCTAACTTATAACTAAATCTGAGGGGGGTGCGATGGGGAGGTTCCCTTGTGAGTCAGATGGTGCAGCAAGACCACGGTTAAAAAAGTTATCAGTTTAACAAGGTTGCTGCAGTTCCCTCTTATGAGATATAATATATTAATGAAGTTAATAACTTTGCTAAGTATAAAATCGAGTGATTCAAGATCAGAATACAAATATGTCACGTATGTCTAAATATGTACACGTTAAAATATATGTAAATTTAAAATGGCTCTGAGCACTATGGGACTTAACATCTGAGGTCATCAGTCCCTTAGAACTTAGAACTACTTAAACCTAACTAACCTAAGAACATCACACACATCCATGCCCGAGGCAGGATTCGAACCTGCGACCGTAGCAGTCTCGCGGTTCCGGACTGAAGCGCCCAGAACCGCTCGGCCACCGCGGCCGGCTTTTAAAATGGTTGCTGCATCGAGTTATGCAGTGGGTCCCCTGACAAAGATTTTAAACAGAGGCATAGGAATGCTCGTAGTCTTTTCGTCTTCATAATTTGGTCGGTAACGTTGATTTTAGGTTATATTGTATGGTCAGAGAGTAACAAAGAGTTACTCGGGACAGGAGATACTTCGATGTGCTCCAGTTCGGGAGTTAGAAATGTTGTACATTTCTGATAATTAGTGGGTTTTGAAGCTTAACTGGGCTACCAGTGAGTGAACGTGTCTGCTGAGGTGAATCTGCATTTAATGCATAGAAAGTTGTAATTGCTAGTTGAAGTGTAAGATTTTGTGGCAATCTTAGTGACATGTTGCTCGGCTCCATGCCTTAGCTTATGATCGTCATTGCTCCCAAATGCTCTGCTTTCACTGTAAAGTCGCACAGTTCATTTTTGTATGGGGCCTATCTTTTGTGTTCTGTAACCACCTGTGTCAGGGTACTACTCGCAATACATTTTATATGATTTCAATAAATGCGCAGTTAAGCCTACTTTTTGGTAGTGGGCCACTGTAATATCCTACCAGATCACATAATGAATATTTTCTTGTTTACTATTCAGTTATTTATTGATTTTCTTGTATAATCCTCTTTCTGGTATCTGCTTAACTAAGACACCTTATGATCGATCCTAGTTTGAAAGAGCATAAATTAACAGTACCAAACCTATTCGGTCTTCCTTCTTGTGTTTTATATGTATTTGGGTTATAAACCTTTTCATGTCATGCTAAGAGAGGAAAGCACAGTGTGCAACTTATAAACTGCTAGCATGGGAGCCGCTTCCTAATAGGGCTCCATGGATCAAGTGCTTAGCAGATGTACCTTTATGGTTCTATCAATTTAAAGTCCGATACACCATCCGCATCTGTCAAACTTAGCTGGCACACTCACAGCACAGCTATCTTCACATTGCACACCAGTACTGGAATTCGGATTACGAAGGTACTGCGAAAATAATAATTGTGAAGGGTTTCCCTCGTAAATAAACTACAGACTAATCTGGTAGTCCAGCCTAGAAACCACAGACCAACAGGTCAGTTTTGGAAATTTTGACACTTTCACAACGAGGATAAGTTGACTAAAACTTTTTCCTGTCGCAACCAAATGGTCATCAGCGACGGTAATTACATAACACGGAGACAGCACACAGCGGAACAGTAAAGGCAGCCAACTTATTTGGTTTCATTGCAGGAGTGGCGTCACGCTGGCAAAAGCTCTGTACATTTTCTTACATCGTCTAGGTGCATGAGCAAGTCACCAAGCAAAGACACTTATAATCACCAAGCTAACTCAGTTCCTATGCGACTGGACTTTCGACACTGTTTATGTAATATGTGCAAAGAAAATATATTTTGCCACAACTGCGGAGCCACCTTGCGATACGTCCGCTCGCTTGAGACCGCAACTGTGTTCTCTCGAACAATGGCGCGTCCTCTAGTCTTCTGACCAACCACGATGAAATAGTCCTCACATTACCACCTTTAATAATTGTGAATGTTTTTGATATTACAAGAATACCTTCCGTCGTTACCTCCAAGTGACAACCTTGCAGAGTATATATATGCCAGAATTTTACCTCCCTCCTTGTATTAGAATCTGTAGCATCATCTGGCATTATCTCATCTCTGGCTTTTTATATTACTCAGCCTTTCGGAAAGAAGGAATGACCTCTGCTACAAACTACGCAGTGTTTTTGGCTTAGGTCACATTTGATATCAATGCGTTCGTGTTCGAAATAGCCAGAAGCGTTGTCTGCCCAGCACTCAGATGACCTGCGTTTCTCAACCAACCTTATACTACGCCGCGGCACTGGCAGAGCCTGCTCGTTCCTTGTACTCATGAATTAAGAACGAACAATCGAAGTAAAACGTAAATATCTCGTGAGCTATTACTCTGATTATGTTGCGATTTTCCACATCGTTACTCTTATAAAATTCTCTGTCAGCTGACATACTGACATTCGGATGGTGCATACGTTCGTAACGTTTTTCGATAAGTTTAATGAACACAAAAGATGCACACTACAGAGACTTAAGTCATTCTCTTTCACTATCACAACAGTCTACCAACGATAGGGCACTTTTTGGATTGAATGAATGTAGAAAACACATGGTTTTGAGGCGAAGAACTCTTCGAGTGATGTTCTGAGCGCGTTTTCATCTGAAAAGGAAGTTTCTTGAATGCGGTTCGACAGAGAGTGGAAAATGTGAAAATCTGAGGGCACAATATCAGTTGAAAGGGTGGGTGTGGAATGAGTTCCCAACCTTATTTCACTATAGTATTCTTTGTCCGTATGTTATTGTGTGTAGCGTCACTTCACACAGTCTTACTTGTCGGTGTTCTCGGATTGAGTTCAAATGGCTCTGAGCACTATGGGACTTAACTTCTGAGGTCATCAGTCCCCTAGAACTTACGACTACTTAAACATAACTAACCTAAGGACAGTACACACATCCATGCCCGAGGCAGGATTCGAACCTGCCACCGTAGCGGTAGTGCGGTTCCAGACTGAAGCGCATAGAACCGCTCGGCCACTCCGACCGGCAGCGGCCTACTTAGACGAGTACCAGTCTGGCTTTTGGCAACGTAAAGGCGCCAGAGACGCTGTTATGAGTTTTCAGTTGATAATGGATGCAAGGCTGACGGAAAATCAAGACACTTTCATAGGAACTGTCGTCATGGAAAAAGTTTTCGATTATGTACATTGAAGCATGATGCACGAAATTCTCAGAAAAATAGGTGTAACCTATAGGGAAAAGCGGGTAATGTACATTGTGTATAAGAAGAAACAGAGAAAAAATAATAAAAGCTTTAAACCTGGCTGCGTTTCAGCGAAAACAAAAAACGGAGTACTCGGGCTCGAAAGTGTGTAAGGCATGTTTGTAGCGTTTCACTCGTACTCTTCAATCTACACTCCTGGAAATGGAAAAAAGAACACATTGACACCGGTGTGTCAGACCCACCATACTTGCTCCGGACACTGCGAGAGGGCTGTACAAGCAATGATCACACGCACGGCACAGCGGACACACCAGGAACCGCGGTGTTGGCCGTCGAATGGCGCTAGCTGCGCAGCATTTGTGCACCGCCGCCGTCAGTGTCAGCCAGTTTGCCGTGGCATACGGAGCTCCATCGCAGTCTTTAACACTGGTAGCATGCCGCGACAGCGTGGACGTGAACCGTATGTGCAGTTGACGGACTTTGAGCGAGGGCGTATAGTGGGCATGCGGGAGGCCGCGTGGACGTACCGCCGAATTGCTCAACACGTGGGGCGTGAGGTCTCCACAGTACATCGATGTTGTCGCCAGTGGTCGGCGGAAGGTGCACGTGCCCGTCGACCTGGGACCGGACCGCAGCGACACACGGATGCACGCCAAGACCCTAGGATCCTACGCAGTGCCGTAGGGGACCGCACCGCCACTTCCCAGCAAATTAGGGACACTGTTGCTCCTGGGGTATCGGCGAGGACCATTCGCAACCGTCTCCATGAAGCTGGGCTACGGTCCCGCACACCGTTAGGCCGTCTTCCGCTCACGCCCCAACATCGTGCAGCCCGCCTCCAGCGGTGTCGCGACAGGCGTGAATGGAGGGACGAATGGAGACGTGTCGTCTTCAGCGATGAGAGTCGCTTCTGCCTTGGTGCCAATGATGGTCGTATGCGTGTTTGGCGCCGTGCAGGTGAGCGCCACAATCAGGACTGCATATGACCGAGGCACACAGGGCCAACACCCGGCATCATGGTGCGGGGAGCGATCTCCTACACTGGCCGTACACCACTGGTGATCGTCGAGGGGACACTGAATAGTGCACGGTACATCCAAACCGTCATCGAACCCATCGTTCTACCATTCCTAGACCGGCTAGGGAACTTGCTGTTCCAACAGGACAATGCTCGTCCGCATGTATCCCATGCCACCCAACGTGCTGTAGAAGGTGTAAGTCAACTACCCTGGCCAGCAAGATCTCCGGATCTGTCCCCCATTGAGCATGTTTGGGACTGGATGAAGCGTCGTCTCACGCGGTCTGCACGTCCAGCACGCACGCTGGTCCAACTGAGGCGCCAGGTGGAAATGGCATGGCAAGCCGTTCCACAGGACTACATCCAGCATCTCTACGATCGTCTCCATGGAGTATAGCAGCCTGCATTGCTGCGAAAGGTGGATATACACTGTACTAGTGCCGCCATTGTGCATGCTCTGTTGCCTGTGTCTATGTGCCTGTGGTTCTGTCAGTGTGATCATGTGATGTATCTGACCCCAGGAATGTGTCAATAAAGTTTCCCCTTCCAGGGACAATGAATTCACGGTGTTCTTATTTCAATTTCCAGGAGTGTATACATCAAGGAAGTTATGTCAGAAATATAAGGAAAGATGAAGACTTGAGATTAAAATTCAAGGTGGATGAATATCAGAGACAAGATTCGTTGACGACGTTAGTACACTAATTGAAACCATAGGAGAATTATAGGATCTTTGGACTAGAATGAACAGTCTAATGAGTACAGAATGCAGACTGAGAGTAGTTCGAAGAAAGACGAAAGTAATGAGAAGTAGCAGAAATGAGAACAGCAAGGAACTTATCATCAAAATTGATGGTCATGAAATAGGTTGTAACGTTGTTTATTTTTAACCTTTTATACTTGTGGTCCTTATACACTGAAGAACCAATGAATGTGGAAAATGAAGTGTACAGATAAGGTAAGGAATGGGGAGGTTCTCCGAAGAATCGCTGCGGAGCGGAATATGTGGAAAACACTGCTAGAAAAAGATTCTGGATGATAGGACATCTGTTAAGACACGAGGGAAGAACTTCCACACTACCAGAGTGAGCTGTACAGAGTAAAAACTGTAGACGGACACAGGACGTAGATTGGAATACTGTGCTACTCTGAGATGAAAAGGTTGGCACATTAGTGAAATTCGTGGCGGGCAGCATCATCCCAGTCATAAGATTGTTGACTCAACAAAAGGATGTAAGATAGTTGATGGCGATCAGTCCGTCAAATGGCGACGTTTAACGCGACGGCGCACGGCGTGCTATTCGAGAGGAGAACACTAGGTGACGCCATCGGCTTGCTCCCTTCCTCTTCTCTCATCATCATTATAAACATAACGCTGCATTATATATGTATACATTTCACTTACCTACTCTTTACAAATTAAGACCTCATACGTCTCTCTAATCTCTACAAGACATTGTGCGTAGAGCGTAGCGGCTGGTCCAACCCCATGGTATATCCCAGTCAACAATGCTATACATTTAAATTTTGTATTTAATACCTAGGTATAAAATTTTGCAGAGATCTGAGGTGGAACCATAATTTAAGCTCATTCGTCGGCAAAGCAGGCTGCGTTCCTCGATTAATCTGTAGTATTCTAGGAAAACGCAATCTGTCTGCAATGAAGGTTGTGTACAAACCACCCGTGCGACCAGTCCTAGTATACTGCTGGTGTGTGAGACCCATACTAAGTAGGACTAACAGGGGATAGTAAAAGTGTACACAGAGGGGCAGCACGAATCCTCAGAGGTTTATTTTACCCCGGGTGAGTGTCACAGATATGCTGAAGAACCTTTATTTGCAGGCACTTAAAGACAGACACGAACTATCCCAAGAAAGCCCGCACAGAGGCGTTTCGTCATTCTTCCCACTCTCTATATATCAGTGGGATGGGACGAAGCAATAATAACTCGTAAAATGAGATTGACCCTCCGCCATGCACTTTACAGTGGTTTTGCAGAGTGCAAATTTAGATGCCGATACTCAAGAGCGTGCTTTAAACACCATTTGTGCCACACCTCGTATCTTCTACTCTATCAGCCATTACTTCGATGCTCTTACAAAAAGTTCTTAGACAGGGCAATATGAGGTGCCCATTTATCAGAGATAAACTTTTATGGCCGACTCATCATTGTGATCCGATATATCACGAGTGACGTCGACTATATTTACGTGACATCGATGTCCATTGCACGAATTACTACGCCTCCGGTAAAGGGCGATTCTGCTGCCCCTACCAATTCCGTTTCATGACAGTCCATATCGGGCCTTCAAAAACCACTTGCGAGATGTTCATATTGCTTGCTAAGTGCAAATGAACAGTACCTTTTTGTAGAAAATTTAATATAGTTAATTTTTGGAGGTCATAATTTTTGAAGTATTTAAAAAAGGCGACGAAACGTGACCTTGAAACGTACTCACGTTCTCACACTCAACCCCCACCGGCCAGAATTTGTAGTATGTTGTTCATGGGTACATCGATCATAGCACTTACTCCTACCACTGTACAAAATTTGCGACTGCACGAATTATTTCCCACATTCGATCTTTTTTGTCCTTCATTGTTGCGTCATCGGCTTAATAGAACACTTACAAACTGCAAAAATGACGTTGGTGTAATTTTTAACCAGCGATTTTGTGAATTTCGACGACATAATTAGGCACTAGCTTAGTAGTCATTAATAAAACATGAAAAATTTGTCTTTCAGTATTGTTAGAGAGTGAAAAAACTCTAACTCTATTTATTTATTCGTAGTATATATAAGATAAAAAGGCTATTTTTTCGAAAAACATATTGCCCGCATACCCAACATAACTTCCACTATAACAAAGATCAAGCTGATTGATTATCTGGAACGTTCATAAGTTTGAACGTCTTCTATTCTCGTATGCAGCTGATACATGAATTCTGGTCTGCATAGGTGCATGTTGCATCTTCATCCATATTTCCTACTGTATCATACATATTAGGGATTATTTCCGGCTTTCTTCAATCGTCTGTTTACTTTTTTTCCAGCGTCTCCGTGATGCATTTTCGTGGATAAAACGAACATTTGACAATTTTTACTGGTGACAATTTGTACCGGTGACACTTTGTAGTGGCCTCCATTGTAAACGTTCAGCATTCCGTGTTAAACGTATTTTGTCAGAACATTAGTGTAATTTTGTGGTATGGGTGCACGAATGTGTTATAAGCGATATCCTTTGTACACTAATTTCATTTTTCAGTGTCCTTCTAATCATCTGAAGTGTGCCAGTGCTCTACCGACAACAGAGCACAAGTGATAACTCCATTTCATATTACAACAAAGTGTTACAGTCAGGTACTTGCAATGAATAGACTGATTCCAGTTGTGACTCACTGATATTGTAACCATTAGGTACTACTATTTGAGCAATTTCAGATGTGAGCCCTATCTGAGGATGAACCATGGTTCGAAAGAGGAATGGTTCTATTTATCCCCAACAAATAGCATTACTAATTACAGACTACCGTTGTTTTCCCTTTTTTTTCTAAGACTCGACCATTAAGGTCGGTGTACGAGAGACCTCATGTCCAGAAGCACAGTACTCGACATTACTTCTTGATGTCCATGTTTTTCATATGATATTTCAGGCTTTCGTGATCGCCGTCGCTGAACGTTAAGGTGACTGGTCCGTGAAAACTAGGGGAAACATTGAAAAAACTGTCAGTTTTTAAACAGTGTAACTCAAAGAATAATATTTGTAAGGCCATATCATGCTTACCATCTTTTAAGACGTCTTTTGGCAACGGTTTTATGTATGAACCATGGCTTTGGCTCTCACACGTTTTGAAATGTATATTTTTGTTGCAAGTGAAATAAATTATGCTAATTATTTATATACATCATAGGTACACATTACTCAAAATACAAACACAGTTGAAGGTTTACTTTTTTCTTGTAGGTTATTTACACTATTATTTTTAAAGCAGACTATTGAAGAGATAATTATCAAAAAGTTTGGTAATGATTTAATTGTTTTTCTTCAAAAAACAATTTTATTTTCAAAATTAAATCACAAGGGTAGTGCAATATTTAGTTAATCGTGTTTTAAGACAGTATACGATATTTCAGCTCTCTATCTTTAATAGTTTTTAGGCAAAGTGTACCAGAACATGAAATAATTTAACTTTTGGGAAATTCAAGTAAAAGCTAAAATTTGCTTTTTCTATTAAATTTGTATGGCACCAATGCATTCCAGGTCCATATACATGTTTCCTATGTTGTTTTCCTCCCTTCTCTTTTTCATACGTCTTCTTATTCTTGCTTCTTTGGTGGTCATTAACATTGATTTTTCTGCTTCAAAGAGTCTCCTTCGGTCAATGGCGATTAGAGCTCTATGCATATTTAGTCCTTCAGGCGCTCCCATTAGTTCCGTAATATTAGACCGTGACACTGCACCGTCATTGAAACACAGAACAGCATCTAGCACACCTATTTTCAAAGAATTTAATCCTACTAGAAGAATATTTTGTACCTGTTCCCATACATAATTGTTGAAACTTTTATTGGGATTTTGAATTGTTCCATGTAAAAAATTCTCTGATAATCTTGTGTCACTAAGATCCCTATATATAGGTTTTATATCTGTCATCATAGCAAGTGGCAAAGAATGTTTATGGGTGTAGGCTTCACCTTGAGTAGCATCCCTCTGGCAACCATACCATGGATCAATGGCAGAAGGGCAGAGTGCATGACATGGGTTGTCATCTGTGGAGGATTTATGAAAGAAGGTAGCCCATACTGCCTTTTTCATTCCCTCAAGGTCATGTTTATTTTATCTTATGCTCCATAATAATACTGCAACCTGTCTATTTCTTCGTCTGTAAGCCAACCTCCTCCATTAATGCACTTACCATCAGCTAATTTCATTCCCTTCAAATTCCTCTTCAAGTCCCTCAATCTTGTACCTAACCTTTTGTGGACATGTCCAACACACTCCATTTTTTCTGTTTTTGTGTCAGAAAATGATCTGGATTCACATACTTTTTGGTACCTTTTTGATCTAAGTAAGATGTATGCGTCACACCATATTTCTCCACTGACCTGTGAAATATCTTCACAACACCTTTACATTCCATCCCTCCACTACAATCACCAAAATTAATCAAAAATTTATCATTTTCAGATCCACCAGTACAGCCATGACAGTACCTGATAATACATTCCTCATCAATGAGTTTACCATTGTCCAAGGAGGTAGCTGTCAGTACACCATTTAGGAAACTATGTCCTCTTCGTTGACAGGATGCTTCCAGGGCTGCAGATATACATGTATTGCAGTTATTCATGTCTACACTTTCCTATACAGCGTTTCTTACACTGTCTTCTGCTATCTCTTCTAAAGTCAGTTGGATAATTGTATTGTGCCTGTCAAGTCTTGTAGGGGGAGGTAATTCCATGAGAGCTCAGAAAATTTGTGCACATCTGTACCATTTGCCTATACGCCTCATAGCATAAGCAAGTTAAATATTTATGTTGTACTCTCTCTGTTTAGTTACGCCACAAGTATAACCACATTCGCTTAACTCAGAAAAATTGCAAACAATTCATAATTTTTGTGCGTAACCTCTTCTAGCACGTATCTCCCCATCTAGTTTCACACCACTATTGCCACATTCCTTACATTGCAAAGCTTTGTTTATTAGATCAGATAGAGCGTGTAGTTCAACAATAATACAACGTGAATTAATAGTTGGGGTCTCTACATTATCAGTATTATAACTGTGAAGCCAATTGTCAAAATATTTCAGTTTTAGCTTCGAAGCACTTGGAGTAGTTGAAGCTGATTCAAGTGTTGTACAAGTTGTATTTCAGTATTAGCAGAGTTAATCCGTTTGGTGAACCGATTTCCACAAAATTTACGTTGTTTAACACCAAACGTCTTAATTCTTCCCATTGCTTTCAAGTGGAATAAGAAACTAAAGCACACAATTAGAAACTCTCACATACAATTACCTTGTTGTAACAAAACATTCATTCCAAAACAACAGCAAACAATGACTAAATTCTCTGTATAAACAAAACAAAAAGCAACTGTAAAGGTTTCGCAAGTTAGCCAACTTAAGGGACAGAAAGAAGAACTAAATGATAGCAAAAATTTATAATTTAACAGAACTGACTGTGCGTCATGGAGACGTCGAGATTCGTGTAGCCACTTTTAAATTCTTCTAATTTTGGTAGTTTCTGTGGACCATTTTCTTGGAAGTAGACTTTTTTCTCGTTCAGAAAACTACAGAGAATTTTTAAGGCAAATTTAAAAAACATCGATTTTTTTGACAGTTACTCACGTACAACTCTCCTTAAACCTTGTAGGTTGTCAGGCCGCGTCATGTTCCTATTCAGTTTCTTCTTACACAATCAACGTTTCGGCTCATCTACTGGGATCTCCTTAAGGATATTAAGTGTTCCTTATTAGCAGCACACTCTCAGCAACCAGTGTCACTGTACGTCTTTGACAGTCTTCTACTAATCAGGAACGTAGATGATCCATTAATATAGCACTTGTTGTTTCTGCCTCTTTGATAATGTCACATAGCACCCTAGGTTTTCTCATATCTGTTTTAATCCAGCAAAGAACTGCCTTCATCTGTCTACCACCTATTCACCTATCTCAAATTTCATTTATGTTCTCTGCTCAAGTCTGTCACTCGATTCACTTATTCGAATTTGAATTTCCCACTATCCTGATGAAGTCAAACGTTAACTGTAGCATACATGAATATATTTGTAGTGTACTGACGTAGGTATCAAGAGCTCTTAGTACAAGAGCATTGTTTCAACAGCTCTTAGTACATATTTGGAAAAAAATCTGGCAATTTTTTTTTTCAAAAGCTGCAGTGCCCAGAGAAATAGATAAATCGGACTCATAGCATCAATCTACGTTTAGTGAATGACCTGAAAGTCATTTGTGCTATGTTAAAGCAGATTCCACTGATTTACCATTACTTTTGTAGTGTCATAAAATTAATTATTAACTATGTTTCTGATTCATAACTTGAGCTACAAAGACATCGAAGGAAATAATCACTTATGATATAAAGTACATTAAAAGGTTTATGATTAGATTATTTTGAGTACCAGATACATTATTAGCCGTATCCCCTTAAACTGTATAATTTTCCCATCTTATAGTGAGTTTCAGAATACTTGTATCGTTAGATTAGTTACATCAGTTCAGAGTATAGTGCAGTCATGCTCGTGCTCTACCTCACTTTACTGTAGCGCATCTTCCAGTGCGTGAGTTTCTTGGTCCTGTTACGAGACAAAATGTGATGCTGAAATAGTACATATTCATCAGTTATTGCGAAAAAAGGCCACCACTAGGGTCTATGACGCAGAAAATACTGCAGTATGTTTCAGAAGTGTTTTATTAAGAAGTATTGATTTATCAAAACTAGACATGATTGTCTCAATGGGAATTCCGCGATCGTTCATTAAATAAAATATGGCGTTTCAGTCTTCGATCGCTATTCTTTATTTTCAATTACCGGTTTGGGGCTAGATGCCCACCTTCAGATCATATATTGCAGTTACAGGGTAACTTGTCCGTACAGAACACTCGGATCGCTGTCATAAGTAAAGTTCAATCTGTTAAAACCTTATATCGTAGTTTTTAAGAGTAACCTGATTCGTAGCAGTAAAATGTGCCCTCTACCTATAACAATTGCGCATCTGTTATTATTTCACCGTATATATTAATGGCGAATATTCATTTTGATAGAACAATTTTTAAGGTAATAACATATCTTTTTTTGAGTGGACTAAGTTACCAATCAGGTTACTCTTAAAAACTGCGATATAAGGTTTTAACAGATTGAAATTTACTTTACTTATGACAGCGAACCGAGTGTTCTGTACGGACAAGTTACTCTGTAACTACAATATATGATCTGAAGATGGGCAGCTAGCTCGAAAACGGTAATTGAAAATAAAGAATAGCGATCGAAGACTGAAACGTCATATTTTAAGAAATATTGATTCCCAGTAAAAATATAATCTGTCCAATGAAAATGAGTAGTTGAACAGACAGAACCTTACTAGAAGGAATCTCAAGTCCCAACAAGTGAATCTAGATACAGTTAAATCTAGGTATCCATGGGTCCCACTAGACATCATGGAGCCTAAGTTCCATGAAGTACAGGCCCTCCTCAGAAAGGTTCGTCGTGTCTCCCAACTCCTCGATGAGTGAGCTACTCACTGGCATTCCTAATGCCTCTAACAGTTCAGCTTTGAAATAGGCCAATAGGTCTAATCCCCCTCCATATGCTAGGCTTCTCTGCCTTATACCATACTTAATATTAAATTAGCTTTTAATACCATAGGTGTACGTATCTTAATTATTATTCTACCTCTAGCTCATTATGTCGTCAATTATTACATGAGATCGTTCTCTGTGCGTATCATTTCATCATTTAATGACTCACGATCTTCCCACTAGGGAAGAGGGCAGCATGGCACGCTTGAAGTCAGTTGAAAACTTTCTCCTGGAAGATGTTGTGGGTGGGCTATCTCACACTCGGCCAAGGGCACCTGGACAGAGAAAACATGCAGCACGGCACCTGTCTGTCGCCGCCACTGGTGACGAACGCCTCTTACAGGCTTCTCTGTATGACCCCTGAATCGTAACGAATTCTGTCAGTACGAGTATAGAGCAATAGTTAGAAGGCGAAAATATACCGATGAGACAAATCAATTACCTGGAGGTTCAATTAGAGACATCTTCGAATTTTTGTAGAATTTTGAAATATACTATTGTTTGCTATATCATCTTAACGAACGGAGAGTGGTGTCTACACACTTTAATATCACGTAAAACATTTGTATGTACAGTCGTACTCAAAAGTATCCGAACGACCTGAATTGCATTTCGCCTGATTCACATGCACCCGGCATAACACGGCTGTCTAGCAGGTCCTCTAATCGCTTTTTGGTACAGTCGTTTGACTATTGAAAATGGTTCCAACAAGTCACCACTAGAAAACACTGCTCTGTATCACAGTAACTCAAGATGTAAAGTAATACCACGATGTTACAAATATCAAGGAACATCTTATCACAGATAAGACTGTCCTTAAGGTTTGTAAGCTCACGTTTATTACAATAAATGACATACCTGAAATGTTACCACTCTCATTATTACGTCAGATAGGTTATGCATGGCATTGGCGGCCGAAGACTTCCGGCATAAGAAGTCACCCTCATTCTGCCAACGGCCTTGTCAAAGAGGACGGAGGAGCGGATAGAGGCACAGGGAACTCTCTTGTCCTAGGGGTGGGAAATTGCCCCTAAAGGCGGAAGAATCAGCAATGATCGACGACATGAGGATGCAGAAGGCAATGGAAACCACTGCATTAAAGACACGTAACGTGTATCCACAGGACATGTGGCCTGTAATTGAAGAAGTGTCATGATGATCTCTCCATTGGCAAAAGATTCCGGAATAGTCCCCCATTCGGATCTCTGGGAGGGGACTGCCAAGGGGGAGGTTACCATGAGAAGAAGATTGAATAATCAACGGAAGGATAACGTTCTACGAGTCGGGGCGTGGAATGTCAGAAGCTTGAACTTGGTAGGGAAACTAGAAAATCTGAAAAGGGAAATGCAAAGGCTCAATCTAGATATAGTAGGGGGCAGTGAAGTGAAGTGGAAGGAAGACAAGGATTTCTGGTCGGATGAGTATCGGGTAATATCAACAGCAGCAGAAAATGGTATAACAGGTGTAGGATTCGTTATGAATAGGAAGGTAGGGCAGAGGGTGTGTTACTGTGAACAGTTCAGTGACCAGGTTGTTCTAATCAGAATCGACAGCAGACCAACACCGACAACGATAGTTCAGGTATACATGCCGACGTCGCAAGCTGAAGATGAACAGATAGAGAAAGTGTATGAGGATATTGAAAGGGTAATACAGTATGTAAAGGGGTACGAAAATCTAATAGTCATGGGCTACTGGAATGCAGTTGTAGGGGAAGGAGTAGAAGAAAAGGTTATAGGAGAATATGGGCTTGGGACAAGGAATGAAAGAGGAGAAAGACTAATTGAGTTCTGTAACAAGTTTCAGCTAGTAATAGCGAATACCCTGTTCAAGAATCACAAGAGGAGGAGGTATACTTGGAAAAGGCCGGGAGGTACGGGAAGATTTCAATTAGATTACATCATGGTCAGACAGAGATTCCGAAATCAGGTACTGGATTGTAAGGCATACCCAGGAGCAGATATAGACTCAGATCACAATATAATAGTGATGAAGAGTAGGCTGAAGTTCAAGACATTAGTAAGGAAGTGGGATACGCAAAGAAGTGGGATACGGAAGTACTAAGGAATGACGAGATACGTTTGAAGTTCTCTAACGCTATAGATACAGCAATAAGGAATAGCGCAGTAGGCAATATAGTTGAAGAGGAATGGACATCTCTAAAAAGGGCCATCACAGAAGTTGGGAAGGAAAACATAGGTACAAAGAAGGTAGCTGCGAAGAAACCACGGGTAACAGGTTCAGTTGATTGATGAAAGGAGGAAGTACAAACATGTTCCGGGAAAATCAGGAATACAGAAATTCAAGTCGCTGAGGAATGAAATAAATAGGAAGAGCAGGGAAGCTAAGACGAAATGGCTGCAGGAAAAATGTGAAGACATCGAAAAAGATATGATTGTCGGAAGAACAGACTCAGCATACAGGAAAGTCAAAAGAACCTTTGGTGACATTAAAAGCAACGGTGGTAACATTAAGAGTGCAACGGGAATTCCACTGTTAAATGCAGAGAAGGGAGCAGATAGGTTGAAAGAATACATTGAAAGCCTCTATGATGGTGAAGATTTGTCTGATGTGATAGAATAAGAAACAGGAGTTAATTTAGAAGAGTTGTGGGATCCAGTATTAGAATCGGAATTTAAAAGAGCTTTGGAGGACTTACAGTCAAATAAGGCAGAAGGGATAGATAACATTCCATCAGAATTTCTAAAATCATTGGGGGAAGTGGCAACAAAACGACTAATCACGTTGGTGTGTAGAATATATGAGTCTGGCGATATACCATCTGACTTTCGGAAAAGCATCATCCACACAATTCCGAAGTCGGCAAGAGCTGACAAGTGCGAGAATTATCGCACAACCAGCTTAGCAGCTCATGCATCGAAGCTGCTTACAAGAATAATATACAGAAGAATGGATAAGAAAATTGAGAATGCGCTCGTTGAGGATCAGTTTGGCTTTAGGAAAAGCAAAGGGACGAGAGAGGCAATTCTAACTTGACGGCTAATAATGGAAGCAAGGCTAAAGAAAAATCAAGACACTTTCATAGGATTTGTCGACCTGGAAAAAGCGTTCGACGATATAAAATGGTGCAAGCTGTTCGAGATTCTGAAAAAAGTAGGGGTAAGTTATAGGGAGAGACGGGTCATATACAATATGTACAACCACCAAGAGGGAATAATAAGAGTGGACGATAAAGAACGAAGTGCTCGTATTAAGAACGGTGTAAGACAAGGCTGTAGCTTTTCGCCCCTACTCTTCAATCTGTACATCGAGGAAGCAACGATGGAAATAAAAGAAAGGTTCAGGAGTGGAATTAAAATACAAGGTGAAAGGATATCAATGATACGATTCGCTGATGACATTGTTGTCCTGAGTGAAAGTGAAGAAGAATTAAAAGATCTGCTGAACGGAATGAACAGTCTAATGAGTACACAGTATGGTTTGAGAGTAAATCGGAGAAAGACGAAGGTAATGAGAAGTAGTAAAAATGAGAACAGCGAGAAACTTAACATCAGGATTGATGGTCACGAAGTCAATGAAGTTAAGGAATTCTGCTACCTAGGCAGTAAAATAACCAATGACGGACGGACCAAGGAGGACATCAAAAGCAGACTCGCTATGGCAAAAAAGGCATTTCTGGCCAAGAGAAGTCTACTAATACCAAATACCGGCCTTAATTTGAGGAAGAAATTTCTGAGGATGTACGTCTGGAGTACAGCATTGTATGGTAGTGAAACATGGTCTGTGGGAAAACCGGAACAGAAGAGAATCGAAACATTTGAGATGTGGTGCTATAGACGAATGTTGAAAATTAGGTGGACTGATAAGGTAAGGAATAAGGAGGTTCTACGCAGAATCGGAGAGGAAAGGAATATGTGGAAAACACTGATAAGGAGAAGGGACAGGATGATAGGACATCTGCTAAGACATGGGGGAATGACTTCCATGGTACTAGAAGGAGCTGTAGAGGGCAAAAACTGTAGAGGAAGACAGAGATTGGAATACGTCAAGCAAATAATTGAGGACGTAGGTTGCAAGTGCTACTCTGAGATGAAGAGGTTAGCACAGGAAAGGAATTCGTGGCGGGCCGCATCAAACCAGGCAGTAGACTGATGACCAATAAAAAAAAGGGTTATGCACGTAGTAAGTTCGTCGAATTCATGATCTCCTCTTCAAAGTAACATACAACACTTATTGTTAAACACAAAATGACATTACAAATTTAAGTTATCCACGAGCAGGACTCCAACCCGGCACCTATCGCTGTTATATTCTGGAGAAAAAGAACTTTTAATATGGGTTTGTTGCATCAGCAGCTACATGTGAGTATGTTTGAACTAGAAATAATATGACGAAGAGTTCAGTGCTCACACGGAAATAGAGCCCCACACATACCGTTGTTGACTACACACAAAGAGACGTTAGCTACCGAATTTTTCTCCACTAGCAGCTCGGAATAACTTCTTGAACTCAGAGTGATCTCGCAAACAGTTCTGTGTCCCACTAGGAGTCAAAAACGTCAGATATCGTTAGTGTTGACAACGAATGAAAATACATTAAAAATCAAAATAATTATCCACCAGCCACGGTCGCAGGTTCGAATCCTGCCTCGGGCATGGATGTGTGTGATGTCCTTAGGTTAGTTAGGTTTAAGTAGTTCTAAGTTCTAGGGGACTGATGACCACTGATGTTAAGTCCCATAGTGCTCAGAACCATTTGACCCATTTTTATTATCCACTAGCGATAGGTGTTCTCATGCTAGAGCTTGATAATACATAATGAAATTTTTAGTGCCGGGTCAGGATTCGAACCCATTCACGCGTAATTTGTGGAGATGTTGAGGAATCTGCACTTTTGAACAAACAACAAATGGTAGCCGAGTTGTATTGCTACGAAGGGATCAAATTCCGCGTTAAGGGCGGTCTGAGTTGCATTCTCAGTTCAGAACCATTTTTATCGACATACAGAAGCTCAGATAAAAGATGGAATAAGTGTCCTGCGACCCTACATAGCGTTTGTTTCGTCACTAGAAATAAATAACTAGTATAAGAAAGGTTACTGGTGATAGAGTTTCTACATGTCGCTACTCCAGACTTTATTGTGGTTCAACCTAACGTCTACTTGGCAGCGAAGGAATATCATTTTTAATGCGAATTTCAGACCACACTGCCATTATATCTTCTTCACTTGGTGTAACCAAAAGAGAATGGAATCTTTCTCTCCCTATCTAAAATCATTGACAGAAGTGGGAATCGAACCCAGACCATAGGTATAACAACCTATCATGAGTCCAACAGACCACCAAATCCTCACGTCGGTGTCTCATTTTTCTACCATAACACCGTTGCGCCACACTGGATGAAAATTCTGACACACAGGCTCCCTGTAGTAGATTGCAGCATGTTCAGTAAATTCATTTACTTGGTTGACCGAATCACCATGAACTAGCTGCCTCGGCTATCCAGTGCATACATTCGACTCTATTTTGTAATCACCTAAATAAAATCACGTAACTGCCACCTACACAGGACTGCCAACAGTGTAGGATGCAGAAATTTAAATAGGAAGTCTTCCCTTCCACTTGAGCTATTCTATTGCGCTATCTGTTTGTAGAAAACGTCGTGCAGCGCAAAAGAAAAGCTGTAACTGTTTCTCTCAGAAGTCTAGACCCGGCCATTTGCATTATCTCGCAGCGTTGTGGTATGCAGAAGTTCTGGAGTAATTGTTGTTCAGCTCTGGAGCTACTGTAGGTATGTGTCACCTAGAAGCGTGATGCGCTCCGATTACATTTGCTGCTAAATTTTTTTAAAACGCAATTTTGCTGTCTGCTGAAGTTACCAATCTAATGGAACTTTGAACATAATTCCCTTCACTTCTCAACCCAAAATAGTCACATTTGGAAAAAGGGCTAACTTCTGTGACATTTTGTTCTTTTCACGTTTAATAGACAGGCAGGCAGCAGATGCAACTCTAAGCTTTTGTATTATGTATGGGGAGAGCGCATCGTGCCCAAATACGTCAGAAAAGTATTTTCTACAATAGCTGTCATGTGGTAGTGGCATTTTATTCTTCTCTAAACATTGTTTGACAGCTTTAACTCAGAACAAGTTTTCTAAATGCATGTAAACAATAAACTGCAAGTGCATTGTCAGACTGTTGTAGATAACATCAGAGAATTCGCATATATCGTTGATGATTAATTTCGCTATCATGTTTACTATTGTTTCAACAACATTAAAGGAAACCTTACGAAAATTGTGTACTGTATTATAAGAAATGAAATGAAACTACCCAAGATAACCTTACGACGAAAGTCTGTTTTAATAAAACTGAGTATCTGTACACAAGCGTGCCTCTATCGACACGAATTAGTAAAATACTACTCACTTAGATTTTGATTGGGTCTGTGTTTAATTGGTATGCTGTGTCATACTCAAGAGGTATGCAAATGTGGCATTTCATAAATACAGTTATGTGTTTCTAGAAACCCAAAATTTGCTTGTCGGCAGCGGAAAGAGGCGTCACCTGTTGTGCAGACTTGTTAGTTTTTCACCATTGCACTACGAGCCGAAAGTATTTTCTTGCGATTTCCTTATTGATGTTTGATCTGACTGCTTGTAGCTCTTTGACAGAAGGGATAAAAGCGTTGCAGCCAGGGCGACGGGAACTGCGAACCACAACAGGAGCTTTTTCGCAGATCAGCACGTTACCACAGAGCTGTCGAAGAGGTATGTTTGTCACTTTCCTTTTACGAGGTCAATAGAGGCTAGAACTCATAAACCGATATTTGAAGGACGAGATTAGTTGCGATTTCCAGCTGCAACGATTTTCCTGGGCTGAAAACGGTAAGTTTACAATTTTTTGTTACACCTCATGCGATAATAAATCAGATTATTCAATGTAAATGACATGTACAATTAAGTGAACTTTGAGGCTTAATTCCGTGTACACCAGGAAGTAACTCGTCGATCACAGAGTTGCCAAACATACATTGCCTTGTTGTCAAATCTCAGTTACAGTACCAGCAGGAAGAAGATGAACCGATGTGATCCTACAGCGGCTGGAAAGTGACCATAGCTGGTGTCTCCAAGTCGCAGCTGCTACGGCCTGGAATACGTAATGCGTCTGATTCTCATTTCTGTAACTAGGTTTAGGGACTGGAGCCTTGTTTCTAATAATACTCAGAATTGACTGCAAACTAAGCACCATAAATCAGTAACTCTCATAGTTGTTTTTTTATTTCTTTCGTAAGTATGCTCAAAACTAAGAAACTCACTCACAGGCGTTTTCGTGCCGCGCCGATAGTCGAGCACAACAAACAAATAAAAAAAAAGAATGTGTGTGTGTGTGTGTGTGTGTGTGCGTGTGTGTGTGTGTGTGTGTGTGTGTGTGTGTGTGTATGTGTGACAGAGACAGAGAGAGAGAGAGGGAGAGAGAGAGAGAGAGAGAGAGAGAGAGAGAGAGAGAGAATAAAAAAGAATGAGGGAGAGAGTGTATGTAAGAAATAGTTGTAAAGAATTTGAATCATGGTATGTAAATAAATCTTTCATTTAAAATGACACGTTCCACATCATTACGAAATGTCGTATTCATGATCTATAGAACAGGAATTAATCTAATGTAATCTAAACTAATCTAATCACATCATATTGATGACTAGCCATGAAGAGTCATGAATTACCGAAATTTTTGCCAATACCAGTAACCAAATCTAAACTTGAAAATAAAAGACGACGATTTTTGTAATAAACCAGAACTCCTATCAAGACCCTTTCGTCCCTGTTAGCTAACCACGAAAGATGTCTGATATATCTCCATTCTGAAGTAACAAAGTGTGCATGCATTTAAAGATGAAGTGCATGACGTGAAGTTCTGTGACGAAGATACGAACCCAACACGTAATCGGTTTGTTAACTAAGAAAAATCAAATGTTACGTATCGGTTTATCTTACGAGCTGCTAGGTGTTTGAATCTAAATTAAGGATGCAAACTTTTGTGCCTAAGCGACAATCTAACTGCATAACTACCGTGCATCCACGAATATAGCTTAAGTATCGGTTGCTTACTCACCAACAGTAAGATGTGTGCGTGTTCGACCAGAAATAACGATACCTATTGCGATGGCAACACATGAACAGACATTAAAAATGCACGTTAATTTTCACTAGCAGGTGGGTGTGCACTTGATAGGGCTTGAAATGAAATTATGAATATTTTTGTACTGGATCCTTTGGAGAAGACCTAGAGAAGATTGCAGTCTTGGGAAAAGGAACGAAATGACTGAACTATACTGTTCGGAGAGATGTAGATGCTCGAAAGAGGAGGTACGAATTCGAATCACAGTCCAGCACCAAATTTTTCAAGGTCTCTAGTTCAATCAAGTACAAGCAAAATAAGAGCCCTGTTACTTTAAATGGCTATCGGTTCATCAAATAAAATATAATTTTCTAATGAAGAAGAATCATTCTTGGCAGAATGAAGAAGCACAAGTAAACACTAAAATGTGTGCAGCCTGATCAAACGAGGAATCTGCCCAATGATAGCAATGTCGTTTTCCTCTAAAATACAGAAAATAAAAATGCTTGACCTGAAATACTTCCATCATATTGCTTTCCTTCCAGGTAAACGTCCCTGTTGTCAATCAGTAATTAAATTTGGCCACATGATATGGATAAACTCCTTGACTTCCTTACACATCTAAACTCCATACACCCCAACATCAAATTCACTATGGAGACTGAAACGGAGGGTAAATTATCTTTCCTTGACGTCTTGGTCAAGAGAAGGGCTGACGGCACCCTAGGTCATGGGGTGTATCGGAAGGCTACGCACACTGATCTGTATTTGCATGCAGACAGCTGCCACCACCCTTCACAGAGGAATGGGGTACTTAAAACTCTAGTACATAGGGCGCGCACTATCTCTGACGCAGAGTGTCTACCCCAGGAATTGGAACATCTGAGAACTGTATTTCGAAAAAATGGGTACTCAGAGTGGCAGATTCAACGTGCTCTCCGCCCAACCACTGCAGCACAACCTGTTGAGATGGATGAAGTCACGAGGGAGGAGGTAGGTACTGCATTTATTCCATACACAGGCGCACTCTCGGGGAAAATCGCCCGCATTCTGAAGAAACACCGGTTCGGAACTGTGTTTTGTCCTCCAAATAAAACTCGTGCACTGGTGGGAAGCGCCAAAGATGACCTCGGTTTGAGGAAGGCCGGCGTGTACCAGATTCCGTGTCAATGTGGCAAGTCGTATATTGGTCAGACGATGCGTACCGTCGAGGATCGATGCCGTGAACACCAGAGGCACACTCGACTGATGTATCCGAGCAAGTCGGCGGTCGCTGAACATTGTTTGTCGGAAAATCACGCCATGGAGTATGACCGCAAGAGGATTCTGGTACAGACGTCGAGATGCTGGGACAGCGTTGTTAGAGAGGCCATCGAAATTCGCACCAATGACGACCTCATAAACTGTGACTGTGGCTATAATCTTAGCAAGGCTTGGGAACCAGCGATTGGGTTAATCAAGAGTAAATCGAGCAGACGTATAGTTGTGACGACCACGGCGGACAGAGCCATCACACCGACGTCATCTCAGACGCCGTCACAATCTGTTCCACCGCGCGACCGTGGCGCTGGGCGCGGACGGCGGAGGGAGCGCGCCGCGGGCGGAGGGTATTTAAATCGGCCGCCGCCGCGACCGAACCCAGTTCCCTCTGAGCAGCCATAGCGTACGGATCTCCGTGCCGGCACGTTCACAGGAGCTCAGTCCGTCACTTCACCTGATGATGGCGACATGTTTGATCGCCGAAATATTGTGCCCGTTGGACACTATAGACCGGCAGCATACCCGTGGATATTTTGATTATCTTACGAGGCGATTGACAGAACGCAAGAAAGTGAGCGAGCGCTCCTGAATACTATAAACCAAGTCTTGTGCTCTGTGAGTGGCCTCTGTAATCGGTGTCATGATTAACTGCTGCTATCTCAATGACTGCATGGTGTTACGAATGTCATTGACTTCAAGGGGCAGCCTAGCGGAAATGATGAAGTTCCTATGTGTATCTATTTCCACGTACTACCTCCTTGAGAGGATCAAATAAATGAAAATCCAAGGAAGATAAATGTGAAGTGTAGAAAGGAAAACAAACGTGATTTTCTCTAATTGCTGGCTTTATTTTGTTAACCAGCATATCTGAGTAGTAGTCACTGTTTATTATACGCTGAATTCCAAATTAATATAAAAGGAGCTTTGTGCATCCCAAAAAACGGTCAGTATGACTTATCCCGCTGATGCTTGCGTTCTGAATTTCTTTCGGTAAGGTGAGCGGGTGTGCTTCTATTCCATGCTGTTTTGGACTCTGACTTCAGATAGTGATCCAAATTTCATCACACGTTCAATTTCGTTTAGAAAAGAGTCTCCTTCCCTTTCTTAGCGTTCTTTCAAGTCTGCGCACTTTTTCAATCTTCCCTTCCTTGTTAACTCTTTGGTACCTACTATACACTTGTTTACTGTACTTGAACTAGATTTAGATAACTTTATACTGTGCAGCTGGTCCCGGCGGAGGTTCGAGTACTCCCTCGGGCATGGATGTGTGTGTTTGTCCTTAGGATAATTTAGGTTAAATTGTGTATAAGCTTAGGGACTGATGACCTTTAGCAGTTTAGTCCCATAAGATTTCACACACATTTGAATATTTTTTGATAACTTTATGAACTGTGTCAACATTTATGACATTTGCTTTTGCTGTATGTTAAACTGTAACACGTCGGTCTTCCAGAATAATGTCGGGGGTGGCGTTTTCAAGCTGAGGAGTTGACACTGACGTAAGGGACATAGCTTGTCAGTCATTTAGGTACGATCGCTTTCGAATTGTTCTTCCACTTATTAAAATTTTCGCCGTTCAGACAACACGAACCATACCGAAAATCATCCGAGGAAGCTTTAAGCTGGCTTTTCACCTTTACAAAGCAACAAAAACGCCACTGAACATTGTTCAACTAAAGTGGAAACTTCAGGCAGACACGTCATCTTTTAATTCGATATTGAGGTTGTAAACAAAACAATTTTTATCCGTCAGCTCTTCGCACCTCATGCCAGTGATGCCAACCTAAAGTCATGAAACTACAAAACTCGTCCTACAAATTTATTTCTACATCCGTTTGTCTCTATGATTATTGAATCTCGCTGATAATGATTTCGAACTTTAAGAAGTATTTCTTGATTATTATTACTTTCCTTAGTGTTTTTAAAGCCTGGTTAACACAGCACATTAGTAAAATCTGCTGTGTACTAATGCCCCAGATCACGCAACATGTTTGCTACATGATTTGGGCTAATACATAATAGCTCGATGTATATATATTCCTCATTCACGATTTAATATGTTATACACGCACAGAATAGCACATGTTCGTGCGCTTCTTGTTGATTAACCTTATATTCTCTTGCAAGACAGAACCTGCTACGTGAGGCATTCACGAATATTTTAAACGAAATTTTATTAATAACACAACTCTGTTAATTTTATTAGTACACAAAATGTCTTGAAGTAGTAATGTTAAGTATCAGAAAGCAGAATGGCACTTATTGTTGCTCGTGTTACATCTCCCACCTGCAGTTTTTTTGTTAGTAAGATCAATTTTCTCACAGAAGAATATTTCTAATTCACGAACTGACACAGAAACCACAGCATCTGGTGTCTTAGCGTTGCTAAAGAACATGAGGTTTCTCCATAAAACATCAGTGCCATAGTGGCACACTTACAACTATCAGAAAGAAACATTTATTCCTAATTCAGTCATCCGTTCTGCGATTTGTATTGTCAATTTGTGATCGGATTAGTGCTGTGATTTGAAGCCAGAATGGTGAAAGGAATTTCGGGCAGTAAACACCAGTCCATATAAGATCCAAAATATGTTAAGCTCATTGTTAACTAATTACGGTCTTGTTATATCTTGTTGTTACAACACTGATCCCATAAAGCTTAACTTTGATCGTGGTGCAAAAGTTTGTCCTATGGTAGTAATTAACATAAACAAGATATTAATAAACATGCGTCAAACGTAGTGAACGAAAGACCACTCGAAAATTAATGTCTTTCTTTCAGAATTGTGTTTAAAAAGTAATAAATTTTATTAGTTTCTAGCACCGCCTAGCACTACAACGAAAGTTTGCAGCTGTAAGTAGATGGTAATAAGGCGTAAACTGGCAAAATGTCCACTGTTGTCTATACGTGAGCACGTAAGGTTACAAAGTAGCACAGTCATTAGATATACAAGCAGGGGTGCTTATCATCGGCCTGGAATAAGTGAGACGGTAACGTGACAAACGACGAGGTACATTCCCTGCGAAGCCGCTTTATTCTGCATTGGAGAGCCAAGGAAACTGGTACACCTACCTAATATCGTGTAGGTCCTCAGCGAGCACTCAGAAGTGGACGCATCACGACGTGGTACGGACTCGACTAATGTCTGAAGTAGTGCTGGAGGGATTTGACACCATGAATGATACAAGGCTGTCCATAAATCCGCAAAAGTACGAGAGGGTGGAGATCTCTTCTGAACAGTTGGTTGCAAGGCATCCCAGATATGTTCAAATATGTACATGTCTGGGGAGTTTAGGCTCCAGCGGAAGTTTTCAAACTCAGTAGAGTGTTCTGGAGCCACCCTGTAGCAAATGTGGACGTGTGAGATGTCGCATGGCCCTGCTGGAATTGGCCAAATATGTCCGAATGCACAACGGACCTGAATGGATGCAGGTGATAAAACAGGATGCTTACGTATCTGGACATATCATGGGTGCCATATACCTCCAACTGCACACGCTTCACGCCATTATAGAGCCTCCACCAGCTTGAACAGTCTCCTGCTGACGTGTAGGATCCATGGATTCATAAGGTTGTCTCCATACCCGTACACGTCCATGCGCTCGATACAGCTTTAAACGAGACTCGTCCGACCAGGCAACATGTCGGTGTTGAGGGGGTCCAGGCGAGGTGCAAACCTTTGTGTCGTGCAGTCATCAAGGATACACGAGTGTGCCTTCAGCTCTGAAAGCCCATATCGATGATGTTTCGTTGTACGTTTAACACGCAGTCGCTTGTTGATGGCCTAGCACTGAAATCTGCACCAATGTACGGAAGGGTTGCACTTCTGTCACGTTGAACAATTCACTTCAGTAGTCGTTAGTCCCGTTCTTGAAGGATCTTTTTTCTGCTGCAGCGATTTCTAATATTTGATGTTTTGCCTGATGTCTGATATTCGCGGTACACCCGTGAAATAGTCATACGGGAAAATCCTCACTTCATCGCACCTCGGAGATGCTGTGTCCCATCCCTCGTGCGCCGATTATAACACCACGTTCTAAGTCACTTCAATCTTGATAACCCGTCATTGGTACAGCAATAATCGATCTAACAACTGCGCCAGACACTTTTTGTCTTATAGCGGCACTGCCGACCGCATTGTCGTATTCTGCCTGTTTACACATCTCTGTATTTGAATACATGTGCCTATACCAGTTTCTTTGGCGCTTCAGTGTAGATGCCAGGCTGACAGAGGCGTCACTTTAGCTGGTTTCCGTTAGCACTTCATATGTAGGTGCTAATGCCCAGTTGGATGCAGAAGGGAACCATCCTATATCAGACAGGGCTTCAAAGTCCCTTCGTCAGCGACTCGGCTGGCGACTCAGTAGTGGCAAACAATTGAAGGCAAGAGTAGTCAGCTCTTCGAAGATTACACCACGCTGTTCATGGCGTTATCGCATTACGTGTTCTGCACCGAGACTTATCTGTCCTGAGGTGGTGTAGCGAGCCTCTCTCGCTTGGACAACGATCCCAAACATAAATCGCAAAACTTCAGTAAAGGAGCAACAATTGAAAGTGTCTAACATATCCTATTGTCAATTTGAAACTAATCTTACAATGATATTTGAGTTATTGGTGATTTTTGCCATACGGACACCGGGCTATGGTCCACGACATATTTATCTACATAACATTCCTTTTCCAATGCTGGAGACGTCATAAGAGACTGTAATGGCTCAGAAAGCAGCTACAGTCTCAAAGAAGCACAGCAGGCCGAACCGTTACAAGGATTCTCGCCACTACTGGTTCGTGGCGTCGTCAGACCACTGCCCTCTTTGCAATCCTGCGACTGCAGACGGCTACGTGGGGTTTCCTACCGTGGGGTTTCCTACAAGGGTGCAGCAGGTAGCGAAGCTGTCCAGAGCAACCGGTTCCCTAACGAGATGTTTGCGAACTGAGCCTCCCCCACTGCTTGTCTACCCCAGTCGCTCGCCCTCAGTGCAGGTGTTGTCACCGTTTCTCAGACAGTGTCGTCGTCGATCAGCATCAATAATTTCGCAAAGTTAACTTGCCGATTCTGGAGTTTCGTTATATATGTCATACGACACTAATTATTTGTATTTGGACGATCTCATTCACAAAAGTACGCTTTTAACGGTATTTATAAAGTTCTAATACACAATCTGCTATTTATTGAATTTTTATCTTAACATAACTGAAATTTTCCTTGGTGAATTTATTACATAACATGGTCACTCGTCCTGTGAAGCTTCCAGAATTTATGTGAGGAAGGCGGAATGAGGACTCAGACACCTGGTTGCCCACTTTTCTGTCAGAGACTTTTAAACACGATCATATTTGCCATTATTGTGCTACAACAGGAGCATTTTTCTGCTGATTATTATGTAGTTCATTTTATAAACTTTGGTGGAGTCATCTACATTAAGTAACGAATTTTATCATCTGCGGACATCAAAAATAACACTCTAGTTATCGAGACTTTATGTGCCGCATCCAACCACAGGGAAATATTCTGTAATTTCTTTCAGATGAACACGCCAATTGTCGCGTAAATCTTTATCTAATTACTAACTGTAAACCTGGCGTGGCCCGGATATTTGTTCATCCCAGTTTTATGTCAGTTAAAAGTAACGAGATTACGAGAGCAATCACTTTTTCAGTGTTACGTAAAATAACGTTACACCTTGAAAATTATCACGACACAAAATGAAGATGATAAGCAATGTGGGACTTCCTTCTGTTTGCGTTTGAAACTCTTGGAGAACTCTTCCCTCACCTCTCTTGTACATTTAGTCCTATTTCGTCTCTCTATCCACCTTCCGCCCATCTGTCTCTCTTTCCATCTCCTCCATCTGCCCCCCTCTCTCACAACACTTCCTCCTCCTCTCCTTCTCTATCCATCTTCCCGTCTCTGTCCACCTCCTTCTCCGCTTTTTCTAATAGTACATCAAATTCACAATAACACCCTTAATTTATGTATTTATTACAGTGTTCCATTAGTCATTCATCACCTTCCCCCTTTCTCTGTTTACCTGCTGTTCCCTCTCTGTTTTAATCCGCTTCTCTCACTTCTCTTGATGCACCTCCTCCCCATCCTCGCCCCCATCACGTTCTCCTCTCTCTGTATATCGCCTCCTCCGCCTCTGTCATGCCATCTCCTCTTTCCCCGTCTATGAAAAAAATACGTATATCTGACAACTTTCATGCTGATTGACGAGACGACGTTGAATTTATTTAAAGGTAGGCCAACCATCCGCAATCCAGCATACGTTGGTTTGTGTAAATGCCTTCACCACGAAAACACACATACATGAGCCAATTCCCAAGCTAATTAGTCAAATGGTGTGTAATTCTGTTGTAAGGCACCCTCCGCCATACACCGAATGAAATTTCACATAGACGGCGAGGTTCCCCTTGTTTTGAAGATCAAATGTACAAAATTTCATCAAGATCGGAGCAACACTGTGGCTTTTGTTGAAATCCGTAAGTAAAGTACCCTCCGCCATGCAATGAACGAAGTTTTATGTAGACAGTGACCTTCCTCTTGGTTTGGGAAATAGGAATTCATTTTTATACACCCCGCTCGCTCTAAGCCGACTTAGTTGCGAAACATAAATAATAGATTCGAACAACAGAAATCATGTAATGATTTCTGTCGTATAAGGGGCAACATAGCTATTAAATAATGGTAACGAGATTACGAGAGCAATCACTTTTTCAGTGTTACGTAAAATAGCGTTACACCCTGTAAATTATCACGACACAAAATGAAGGTGATAAGCAATGTGGTACTTCCTTCCGTTTGCGTTTGAAACTCTCAGAGAACTCCTGTGTGGTGAGGAGGGTGGGAGGGGGCAGCAAGAGGAGCCCCAATTTGTTTTGCCGGTCCGGGCCTCTGAGAGGTTTAGTGTGCCACTGCTCGTAGGAAACCCCACGGTAGGAAACCCCACGACACCCTACAGACCACACCCAGACCAAGCAGCCCCTGTCGCCGCTGGGTGTACGTCTCAGCCGCACACCGCTGTCGCGCCTCGGCAAAGCATGTACACACTGCCCCATCGCTGCGCTCTCGCCGATCGCCACGTAGCGGCAGTGCACACTGGTTCGCAACTCCTACCGTCAGTCGCCATAGATGCAGTCGATTTGGAAGCTGTATCGCTCATTAAAGGGGTGAAAAAATACTCTGAAATATGGGACCCATCTCGCAAGGAGTATCATGTTAGAATTAAGAAGAGGGACGCATGGTTTCAAGTGTGTCAAATTTACTGAGAGTTTTGCTGCGAAACAGAATCAGGAGAGAAATGATGTGAGTAAATATCATTGTTAAACTATTTTGAGTTTGTGTGTTAAGCAGAAAATGCTTTTCTCCCTGGCGAGCCATTTCATCTGAATGAAAAAAGATTCGTGTGGCATCAGCGGCCTGGTGCTACGCTTCCAACTTTGCGCCATTTCGGCACTTAAGTGTCCATCTTCAGTTGACAATAACTGCTGATATCTCAGGCAGTTCTGTGTAATCAATGCTGTATTGCAATGCAGCCACAAAATACGTCATTGTACACATTTGAGTAGTGATAGAGATTGAAAAGTCTTTCACGTTAGGGTATTAATTGGCACTGACCATACTGAAATGCGTTTATCTTGCCATGGCACTTTTCCAGCATTGTCTCTAAAGTAATAAGCGAGAGCATTTCTTCTAGCTGCTGTTTACTGAACTTCCTCATTGAGTTGATGGGATTTCATTTTCTAGAGCATCAGCTTTCCAAGCCGCTGGCATATATTTCAGCTACCTTCATTCTGTGAATTTCTGTATGGTCTTTCGCGCAAGACTCCCCGCACAGCCTTACAGACTTCCCTTACTATTTCCTACAGTATTGTATATCCGACTACGTACTGATAATGTAGATCAGTTAAATGCAGCCACTACCCAGATATCTGGAAAAGGTGATTAGGTGACGTAATAGCTGCTGTTTTACTGTTAATTCATCGAACAACTGTACATTCATTCGGAAATAACGCATTTAACTCCCTCTTCTGTGAAATCGATAAACAGTGTCCCGAATGCTCATTTCAGTATGCGTGAACTGACCGTTGGATGAGCCCAAAACTTTCTGTTGCTTTTCTTAATGCATTCATAAACGAAATAAGCAAACTCTACCCGCTTCCCTCTCGCTACGTGCGTGCTGTTTTACTTCGAATCTAGTACTGCTGCACGATTATCGCTGTGATGCCACCACCCCTGCAATGAAAGGGTATCCGACACCACGACATGGCTGTGAACACGCGTGGCCATTACTCGCTCGTGTACATCGAGACTAAGACTATGGAGTCGCGCTGACGTGTGTTATGGAAATTGTAGTCGGAAAAATTGACGCTGCTGTTTTTATTTAGCACTAAGGCTCACATTGTCTCTAATTTCAATTCTTCTAATTTTCTATTAACATTATTTTTGTACTTCTGTATTTCTATGGCCTCTCAGTACGCCCTAGCATGGTAATGTTTAGACATTTATAAAACCATTGTATCACAGAATCGAATTTGACGGTTTCTGGTGCCAGTGCATGATATGCTGTTGCCAATTTATCCGTGTTGCCAGACGATAAGTGTACTTGTCTTCTTCAAGGAAGTGCAACGTTGCTGCAAACATCTGAGGCTTCAGCTTTTTCACCTGAGTTGGTACGCCAATCTTCTAAGGCAAGCTTCAAGGTAACTTCCACTAGACATCCGCAAAGAACAAAGAGGAAAGATTTTAAATGAAAGGAATACAACTAATGATCAAAAAGTGTCAAAAAACGAGAAACAAGCTGCTCATTCAAACGACTTCAATTTCAAGACAATGAACTTGAGGGCGAATAAGATGACGTTAAATGTTTCCGTCATGCGTAGACTGTTATAAAAGCAGCTGATCAGGAGAGGAAAGAGTGCAGTGCGTAAAATCTCGGAAGTGAACTCATGTTAGATGGTCGAAGGGAAAAAGAAACGATAAGACTGTACTATTTTTTACGTTCGAACTTATGTTTACTGCTTGCTTCTCTTACAAATTTTGGAGTATTATGTTTTTATGCTTATTGCTGTTTGACCGCTTCTAGAATTAAACATTGACGGAAAAAATTGCAATAGCAAAACATAACATCACTTTGGACGTTGCTGACCCCAACCAACATGCTCCCTACACGAACAAACAAATTCTCAATGGTGGCGTAGTTGAAGCGGGATGCACTTAATAGGCTTCCGAGCATACAAAACAGCCTGATTTATTCGCCGCGAAATATTTCTGGCAGAGACACGTGTACGGATAACAGTGCAACGCCAGAAGCGATATGCTAAGGAATGATGTATGTTCCTTCTCGCCACTAGGGCGACGTCCCGACCCTCTTGCGGCGCGGCGGTCCGCCAAGACCACTGGCATGATGTCGCGTAATATTACCATATTCAGCGGCTTTTTATAATTGCTAGATGACGCTTTTTGGCACATCCATTACTGTGGCTACAGTAGTGACACTTCGACCAGCTTCGACTTGCCCAACTGTTCTTCCAAGATCATCATCAAACATTAAATGATGTCTTGCATTTATGTTGCCATATAAGACCGAATGTCATGCTAATTTTTTCCACAACCACATTCGTCAAACACTGTACAGCGTGAACTGTCAAATGCACACATACAGTTTCAAGAAAATGGCTCTGAGCACTATGGAGCTTAACACCTGAGTTCATCAGTCCCCTAGAACATAGAACTACGTAAACCTAACTAACATAAGGACATCATACACATCCATGCCCGAGGCAGGATTCGAACCTGCGAAGTAGTGGTCACGCAGTTCCAGACTGAAGCACCTAGAAGCGCTCGGCCACACTGGCCGGCCACACAGAGCGTTTGTCCACTGGCTTCGCAAAATATTTCTTTCTTTCGTCGCATTCAGGAGGACGGCGGTTCAGTTTCCCTTAATGGCTATCCAGATTTACGTTTTCAATGATTTACTTTAATCGCTCCAGGCAAATGTCAGAACGGTTCCTTTAAAATGGAGAGGGCCGACTTTATTCCCTAATCCGCGCCTAAACACCCTGCAAGGAACCTTAAGAGCAGCCTCCTGAAGTTGGAGTGTATATTGTGGAGAAGCAATGACGCTGTGGGGCCGAGTATGGTAAACGTTGGTAACCATGTGCTACCAACAAGAGGTATTGTCTGTCTAGAGTAGCAGATGGTGTTTGTCTCCATACATCCAGAGTACACAACCACTGAAAGTGGGGAAAAGCTACCGGAAGAGTAGATTTCGTTACGACGAGTGAAAGGCTGAGTATACTGGAGACTTACGTCATTTTCTTGAGCTAACCGCTGTCATTCTCGAAGTTTCGATATATACGTTGATGAAACATGGCAAGATCTCTGTTGGGCCTAGAATTTATGCAGCAGTGTTTTTTATGATTGAATTCTTGTTCCGTGATGCAATGAGAGTCTGTTGTTTGGCGTGAATTTTGTAAAGCAGTGTTTTATCTGATTAATTATGTATTAAGGATAAGCACCTACTGAATGAAGTTATTTTTCTTGTGTTATGCTACTTCAAGCATGTTTGGGTGATGTGTCGCTGCAGATAGTGTCTGTTTTAATTGTCTGTCATGCATTTGCTTAAGGTGTCAACCTTAGTCTCTTTGTGTCAACAAATAATAATTTGAAACAGTTTGTATCGAAAACCTTCACCTTTTATCATTGCACAACAGCACTAGTATCCTGGTGCAACTACACTCCTGGAAATGGAAAAAAGAACACATTGACACCGGTGTGTCAGACCCACCATACTTGCTCCGGACACTGCGAGAGGGCTGTACAAGCAATGATCACACGCACGGCACAGCGGACACACCAGGAACCGCGGTGTTGGCCGTCGAATGGCGCTAGCTGCGCAGCATTTGTGCACCGCCGCCGTCAGTGTCAGCCAGTTTGCCGTGGCATACGGAGCTCCATCGCAGTCTTTAACACTGGTAGCATGCCGCGACAGCGTGGACGTGAACCGTATGTGCAGTTGACGGACTTTGAGCGAGGGCGTATAGTGGGCATGCGGGAGGCCGGGTGGACGTACCGCCGAATTGCTCAACACGTGGGGCGTGAGGTCTCCACAGTACATCGATGTTGTCGCCAGTGGTCGGCGGAAGGTGCACGTGCCCGTCGACCTGGGACCGGACCGCAGCGACGCACGGATGCACGCCAAGACCGTAGGATCCTACGCAGTGCCGTAGGGGACCGCACCGCCACTTCCCAGCAAATTAGGGACACTGTTGCTCCTGGGGTATCGGCGAGGACCATTCGCAACCGTCTCCATGAAGCTGGGCTACGGTCCCGCACACCGTTAGGCCGTCTTCCGCTCACGCCCCAACATCGTGCAGCCCGCCTCCAGTGGTGTCGCGACAGGCGTGAATGGAGGGACGAATGGAGACGTGTCGTCTTCAGCGATGAGAGTCGCTTCTGTCTTGGTGCCAATGATGGTCGTATGCGTGTTTGGCGCCGTGCAGGTGAGCGCCACAATCAGGACTGCATACGACCGAGGCACACAGGGCCAACACCCGGCATCATGGTGTGGGGAGCGATCTCCTACACTGGCCGTACACCACTGGTGATCGTCGAGGGGACACTGAATAGTGCACGGTACATCCAAACCGTCATCGAACCCATCGTTCTACCATTCCTAGACCGGCAAGGGAACTTGCTGTTCCAACAGGACAACGCACGTCCGCATGTATCCCGTGCCACCCAACGTGCTCTAGAAGGTGTAAGTCAACTACCCTGGCCAGCAAGATCTCCGGATCTGTCCCCCATTGAGCATGTTTGGGACTGGATGAAGCGTCGTCTCACGCGGTCTGCACGTCCAGCACGAACGCTGGTCCAACTGAGGCGCCAGGTGGAAATGGCATGGCAAGCCGTTCCACAGGACTACATCCAGCATCTCTACGATCGTCTCCATGGGAGAATAGTAGCCTGCATTGCTGCGAAAGGTAGATATACACTGTACTAGTGCCGACATTGTGCATGCTCTGTTGCCTGTGTCTATGTGCCTGTGGTTCTGTCAGTGTGATCATGTGATGGATCTGACCCCAGGAGTGTGTCAATAAAGTTTCCCCTTCCTGGGACAATGAATTCACGGTGTTCTTATTTCAATTTCCAGGAGTGTATTTGCTAGCAAGCCGAACATAGCTTATTGACTAAACAAGTAAGACAACCAAATTAGGCCACGTCCCGATCAACATTCTAGCTGAATGATCTATTGATGGTTACTGTCCGCTCTAGGGTGACGCATGTAGGAAGGTGCAGCCATGCAGTCCAAATCGCTTCTCAGAAACTGACTTACTGGCCGCCAGTCAGGAGAGAATCCAAATCGGCTTGCAGGCGTGAACCGTCACAGACATCATATACATAAACCTCTTATCAAAACATTTTTAATATCGAGTGAACTACAATGAACAAAATAACTTTGTCCCTTACGGTAGTGCCTTAAATGCGATTGTGTACCACAGCTATTAATACTATAACGTCAATAGCAAAGCATCATGTCCAGTGTTTGCTAATTACTCCATTCGTTTTTAGTCTCCTAGACTTCCAATGATATCCCGTTAGTTGTAGCTGATAAACAGGAAGGGGAAAATGCTACGAAGAAAGGTTTTAATTTTTTAAATGATATATCTGTTGGTTACCTTAATAGCCTTTGGCTTTCTGTATTTATCTTCCCCGAATTAAGTTTAGGAGCCACTGTTTTTAACTTGAAGCACTTTTTATTTTAGGCTTAACTGATTGCTACATCTGTAAAGTAGATCGAACATATCTGCCTTTAAATGTCCATGACCTGATTCAGGGTGCTGAGTTGCTCATGAGCCTAGTGGACTCTTATATTTAAAGAAAAGTTTGTCATAATTCCTGGGGCTTTCAGGATCATCTCTTTTCCACACCTGTGTTTGGAGACTAGTGGGCCTCCACATAACTTTAGAAAGTTACTCATTGCTCTTTGGAAAGACTAGTATATCTACTAACTATCCAGTGCACTTCGCATAGGTTGTGGAATTACGTGGTTCATGTAACTGCCCTACCCATGACGTTTCAATCCAAGGAAGAGAGCAGTCACGGCTCCCATCTATAACACGACAGTTCACACCCTCCTTAACTATGACGTCATTCATATTCCAAGAAGCCGTTTCTCGTTTCGTGGAATGGTGGCGGTCCTTAAAACAAATCAGCCAATCACATTCTAATACTTTATAGGGAATTAAAATGAAACAACCAATCACAATGTACCCACAATTTATCCGTCTTACCAATGTTTACACCACAAACTTACACCTAAGCAGAGCTAATGCCCTTACCAAGTTCGACGTTTGTACAACACTCGTGCACCAGGTAAAGCACAACAGATTCTCAAATTAATTATTTTTCACATCTTGATTTTCTACGATGGTTGTCAGTGTGTCACATTGCACTTTCCACGTGCAAAATGTGTGCAAATATATGTCAGCAAAGCAAAGAATGCAATGTTTACATCAAGTGTCACAATGTTATTTCTCTCTCTCTCTCTCCCCCTCGTTCTTTCACACACACACAAACACACATCAATCAAACTGACGCTAAAGCGTCTCTGCGGTGTCTAGGAGAACGTGCCCCAATATTATTTTCATGGCTTAACAGATGTGGCTACATAGACAAATGATGTATCCAATTAGATATAAATCAGGTGATGCAGATAAATTAAACTGGCATACTTTATAACTGCGAATGGTTCAAATGGCTCTGAGCACTATGGGACTTAACATCTATGGTCATCAGTCCCCTAGAACTTAGAGCTACTTAAACCTGACTAACCTAAGGACGTCACACAACACCCAGTCATCCCGAGGCAAAGAAAATCCCTGACCCCGCCGGGAATCGAACACGGGAACCCGGGCGCGGGAAGCGAGAACGCTACCGCACGACCACGAGCTGCGGACTTATAACTGCAGAAAACACAATTTGGCTAACATACTTTGCTAAACAGCCAAGTACAGAAGCAAATCAGTCTGAATAATTGCCAGCTAGCGTAAGAATGTAACTGACTTCACTGTCGGGTCTACATTTGGTGTAAGGTAGAATGGACCTTCAGATTAAATATTTCCACAAATAAATTCTTCTCCAACACTAGTCAGGTATTACAATGGCATCTTCACATCTAAACTACGTTAATGGTGTAGAAAGTTCAATCTAATGTTGTCTTATTGCTGCTTCATAAGATGTTCCGTCATCACCTAACACTTTTACAAATTTTTCTGTGCTATTACACCTCAGCAAGTATCAATTTTGGTATTCGAAGATAATGTTCTACACTAAAAATTTTAACTGATGATGTTTTTGGCGACTATTGCTTTTTATTATAAATGGTTGGGGCTAGTTGAGATTATGTTGGCTAAAATTCTGCTACGAAGGATGTAATATTCGCTAATCGAAACTATGGGGCCAAGGCTCTCTATAACTGAATGTCCTACAGATAACAATTAAATAAGCCCAACATCTGATCAAAATACATTACGTAAAAACACCACACTGACACATAGCATAGCCAGAAGACAAACCTGGTGAAACTAATTTTTAAGAAAGAATAAGGTGTTTTGACGAGATTTTGTTGTATTATAATGTATCAACTAAACTGCATATTTTCATAATACGCAGCAAGATCTTCTGCCATGTGTACATTCATCGTAACATGAAAAAAGACAACAATCGAACAAGACAGTGGACGAAACATCGTCAGAGACACTGGTGTAATAAGCGTAGCGTAGCATCGGTATCTTGAAAATAAATTCTTTGCCATTGATGTAAAAATATTTGTGGTTTACCGAGTACAACGTACAGCCTGCATGAAAGTTGCTGGTGGTAATACGCACTAATAACTAAAGAGCTTCGAAATTTGCAGCAAAAAAGGAATAAAAATTATATATTTTTTCCAATGATGTAAGATTTCGAGTACAAAACCCTCATGGCACTACTGCCATAAATGAATTAATTAATTCCATAAGATTAAAAAATGAGACATATGGCTTGTGTGTTGGCGCTATAGATAAAACTTTTAGGTTGAGCAGCAATTGTTAACAACCAGAGTTCGACGACTGTATCACAATGATAACACAATGGCCCCTCAAATTAAACACTTACACATCTAAAGTATCTGTACTATTTGTGAAAATACACTTTGCTTACTTATTGGTAGTACTTTAATAAATTATAGATATTTACGCGAGCGTATTTTGAATTCTTATCATGCATTAATACCACCCATTAAATTCATAGAATGAACAGTAATTGTCGATGACAGGTTGCAACGTAAATAGCGTTAATCCCACGATGTTGACATATCCTACAATTTATGCTCGAAAAAGGCAGTTTCAGCTAATTCATCATTCATCCACACCGGCACATCTTCCCATGCCTGGAATGCACTTAGCGCAACAATATAATGAGAATGAATACCACTAGCGGCGATGATGTTTCCTTCAGCATAATCATCTTATTCATTCTTCATTCAATTGACAAGTTGGCCAGGGGCTGTCTGAAGGGAGTAGGTTCATCCTCATTTATCCAAACACTTGATTGCTCTTAGAAGTCTTAATGTTTTCTTTTGTAACTTATCGTTCTGCAGTTGAGTTCTTCACAGCAGTTTTATACATTCGGGTATTACTTCATCTTGTATACACATTTCAAAAGGTTTGTAATCTTCTGCTGTTACGCATTGGAACCTACATGTCATTTCAAAGAAATAGCCTACGGAACAGCAGCAGTACATGTCCATATAGGTTAAAACGAAGGTTTCTATGCTTTGAAAGTCACTCAAACACTATGGCGACTCGGTGGTACGGTATTAATTTTATCTTGCAGTAAATACGTTTGTCATCTTATGCTAATAATGTAATTCAGTGATATTTGGCACAAACGAATAGGTGTTCCAAACAGAAGTAGCATTCTGCTAAGATAGTACCATTACACCAAATAACTATCAGCACATACTTTAGCAGAGGCGCTCTTAAATCACTAAGCAACTTCCAAATAGTTCCGAATAGTCGCGAACTGTTACAATTAATTACGAGGACTTCCAGCTAGTTCGACAAGTCACATCATCATGATAGATACTGTTGGGTGGGAGGCAATGATGCTCAATTGACAAGGCATCTGCCATTGGCCCCCTAGATACTATTGGGTCGTGCTAGTTGGTGAATTGATGAGGTAATGGTCATTACCATGCACATGCATTTACTTCTACTTGGCAAACTGCTACATAATCGGAGACTGAATCAATGTGCCTGCGCAGACCTCAGTATGTCTATTCGTGGCATTGACTGAGCAAACTGAGATTTCTTCCAGCAAGTTGCTACATAGAAACGTGATCAGTCAGCAATATGATACTTATTAAGACGGGTTTCCAAAGTGCACTGGGTGTCACCGACTGGGGTATCAGCTAAAAGCGAACATTCCTTCTTTAATAAAATGTTCAAAATTGTGTTTGAAATCTTATGGGACTTAACTGCTAAGGTCGTCAGTGCCTAAGCTTACACACTACTTAACCTAAATTATTGTAAGGACAAACGCACACACCTATGCTCGAGGGAGGACTCGAACCTCTGCCGGGACGAGCCGCACAACCCTTGCTGCAACGGCTAGACCGCTCGGCTAATCCCGCGCGGCCTTCTTTAATATATTATAATGTTGTTGCCTAAGTAAACAGTACAATGTCAGAGGGACTTCGATGAGGTGTGTATGTCAGATGGCAAATTACAGGGTGGGGGAATGTTTGCCAGTGTACAGAGGGAGGAATGATATTCAATTCACAGGGCAAACTGACACTTATTGCCCCAGTGTGAATTGTGTTCACGCTGCTGGCGGCACGCATTGCGTCAATGGGCCAAAGACTCGTTGTTGTTAGAGCAAGAAGGGCAAGCTAGGTTAGCGTCTCTGTGAATTACAAATAACGATACCATGAATAAAAATTAGTGATTTATTAGTGGACTGATCTGCGCTGGCTACAGATGGATTTCAGCCTGTTATTAGGAGAAGTAAACCAAACAGACAAGGTAACGGTGTCAGAGTAGGAGGATAGAACGTGGAGAACCCAATTCGCCAGGTTACCGCATCAAGTTGCTGGAATAATGAGCAATCAGGAATTCTCGATAGATTTGATACCTGATAGCGTGTGGTCTCTGCAAAATATCGTGTTATTTACTGTACAGAAAGTAGTGATTGGATCATGGGACGTGGAAGTATCGATTTTGTTGCATCCCCTAGGTAGTAGGGTATTTGTTTCTCTTCGACGTCGGAATTTCCTTTCTCGTGCGAGACCAGCGCAGGACGTTGCGTAGTCGCTGCCCAGTGTAAGTCAGGCAAGACCAGTAGTAATTTCTTCTGTCATCAAATTGTTGGCTAGTGACCATGTGTCTGGGCAGCATGTCTCCACATCTTGTCATGTTCGTTGTGTGTCCTTGGTGTCATCCCCCTGTGTATGTATGTTGAGGGTGCGACATGGGCTATTGGGCTGGTTGCGACAAGGGAGGTCCAGACAAGAGATCTTCCCTCAACTCGATGTGTGAACTGTTTTTATCGCTGCGTCGGTAGCAGGCTCGTTTTTAATCGTTTTCTTGGTAAGTGTGTTTATTTTGTTTTGCATGTTTAAGTTTTCTGGAGAGCTGGTGGCCAGTTGTGCGGGGGAGAGTCTATGCTATGAGTCTTTGACTCACTCTGGCACTAGCATTTGCCCAGAGTGTATGGTGTGGCATCTAAAGTGCAGCTAGCGCCGCTCCAAGGTGAGATGGGTTAACGCAAGATAGATGAGGGCAGTCATCGCCTCTGTTATTACAAGCTACATCTAATGTCGACAGTGTTGTGGTGAATGTAGCGGCCAGGAAGACTCTGGTGCATTACCATTAGTCAATGTGGGGTGTGGCTGAGCCTGGTGAAATGGCCGAGATTGGAGGTGGCAGCAGACGAACAGAAGTGGCAATGACAACTTCTTCCTCTGCCAGAATCTATGGAGCTAGCAGCTGGTGACTCTGAAGGTAGCACCAGCCCTGGAATGACGTGCAGGCCTGGGTCATGTGGGTGGGTGTGGCAGGTCAAAGTTGTGACGCTGGATCAGTCAGCTGGTAACCAACAGACAAGAAAGACAACTGCACCGCTAGTGAGCCATGGAGGTGGGATATTGGAATCACAAACGGTTGACAAGACTTGTGGCCAAACAGTGTGAACTCAAAAAACTGAAGGATAGGTGGTGTCTTTGTTGGTGGAGAGATACGATGGTGATCCCAGGAAAATTTTTAGACAAAGACCTCAGTTTCAAAATAACTCTATGAGTGTGCTTTAGTGATCCACAGCGATTTTCTGTCAGCTGGATCAAACCAGACTTGACTGAACTATGTAGTGCATACAGTGAGCAGATAGAGGATGTACCATGAGTGTAATTGTTCATGCCAGGTATAAAGGTTGTTTCCATCAGAGTGCGCAAAAATCTTTCACGACATACAGAACGCTCCAATAAACATTTTGAGGGTTCAAAGAAGCCACGTAAAGGAGATTTGGAAGTAAACTTGTCTACTTCTCGAACAGAAGGGAAAGAAATGTGTGAGTTCAGGAAAACCCTCACGCTGTAGTGGAGTCACACCATCAAGTACGCTTTGCTGTGAATATCTCGTGCGGCATTGTAGGTGAAAATCTCACTGGACCATAACTTATATCTGGCCTTCTGAATGGCCACCTGTACTTGAGATTCGTGCAGATAGCTCTTCCTAGGTTGTTGGAGAATGTACCTTTGGCTGCTCGTGGAAAGATGTGGATACAACATGACGGTGCACCGCTTCACTTCAGTGTGGACGTCCGCAACCATGTCAGTGCTGTATTTCATGGCCGCCGGATTGGAAGGGGAGAGCCTGCGAGGTAGTCTGACCTTATTACTCATGATTATTTCCTGTGGAGTATCTAAAGTCACTTTGTATAAGACTCCAGTGGATACCGAGAAGGAATTAGTTGCCAGAATTGTAGCGGCCTGTGATGCGATTCGAAACACACCAGGGATATATGTTACGGTGGGTCAGAATCTTGTTCGCTAATGTCATGTATGCACTGAAATTGATGGCCGTCAGTTTCAGCATATTTTCTAATATACAGTACAAATGGTACATTCATTGCGTCTATGATGATATTTGCAGTTAACTGTAACAATTGTAAATAAAAAATAGACAGTAATATCATTTTACTGCTATTATCTCCTTAAGGTAGCTTCTCTGACCCCTGGTTCCCTACCTCAAATTGTTCAGTGGAGCATCCTGTACGTCCTGTTAAATTTTTGCGTGCTCTTACGGTAACACCCTGTAACTGGCACATCGATGTCGTGAGCAGAATATCCTCGTTTGAAGCATTATTTTTCTTACACGGTGGGAACCTGCGATTGTATTTTTAAGGACAAGAGATGTATTCAATTTTGTATTGCGACTATTACACTGCAAGCTTGACTTAATTTGTGTGTTTTTGTGTGTCTGTGTATATGAATCCATACTAAGATCCGTAGGCTTCTTTATTAATTTCGTATGAACAGAATTTTGGCTCTTTGACAGTACTAGTATTTACCGTAGCGAGCTGTTGGTGGATGGACTGGTTACTGGAGACTTTTCCATCCGTCTTCACACTGATGTGATGGAGACCGCCACGAATTCCTCTCGTGTGCCAACCTTTCCATCTCAGAACAGAACTTCCAACACACTTCCTCAACTAATTGCTGGATGTATTCCACTCTCTGCCTTGTTTCACAGTTTCTACTCTCTATAGCTCCCTCTAGTAGCCTGGAAGTTATCTCTGATGTCTCAAGAGATGTCCTACCATTCTATGCCTTCTTCTCGTTAGTGTTTCCCAGATTTTCCTTTCCTCCTCATTCCTTGCCTCATCAATCCACCTAATTTTCAATATTCTTCTGTAGCATCACATCTGAAGTGTTTCCATTCTCTTCTGTTCCAGTTTTCGCACAGACTGTGTTTCACTACGTTACAATTCTTTGCTCCAAACGTACGTTTGATACTAATAGATTTCTCTTGGCCATGAATGCCCTTTCTGTCAGTGCTAGCCTGCTGTTTATGCCCTGCTTACTCCATCTATCATGGGTTACTCTGGCGCCCAGATAGCATAATTCCTTAATTTCGTCTACTTCGTGATCCCAGAGTCTGTTGTTAAGTTTTTCTTTGTTCTAATTTCTGCTAGTTCTCATTACTTTCGTCTTTCTGTGCTTTACTCTCAAATCATATTGTGTACTCATTTGACACTTCCTTCTATTCAACAGATCGTATAGTTCTTATTCACTTCCAATGAGAGTAGCAAATTCATCTGTGAATCTTGTCATTGATGTCCTTCCACCTTGACTTTTAATTACACTCTTTAATCTTTTTTTTATATCAGTCACTATATCTTCGATGTATGGATTGAAGAGTACGGGCGGAAGACTGCATACCTGTCTTACACCCTTTTCAATACGAGCACTTCGTACTTGGTCTTCCATTCTTATTGCTCCCTTTTGGTTCTTGACGTTTTTATATTACTCGTCTTGTTCTCTAGGTTACCCCTATTTTTCTCAGTATTTGGAATACATTGCATCGTTTGCAGTTGTCTAACGCTTTGCCCAGATCGACAAATGCTTTGAACGGGCCTTGATTTTTCTCTAGTCTTACTTGCATTATAAACGGCAACTTCAAAACGGCTTTTCCTGTGCCTTTACCTTCCGTAAAGCCAAACTGGTCTTTATCTAACATATCCTCAATTTTCTTTTCCGCTCTTCTGTGCAATACTCCTTTCCCCAAGTTGGAAGCATGAGCTATAAAGTTGATTGTGCAATAGTTCTTATACTTACCGGCTGTTACTATCTACGGAATTGTGTGAATGATATTTTTCCGAAAATGTGATGTTATATCGCCAGTCCCATACATTCTACATACGAACATGAATAGTCGTTTTGTGAGTACTTATTCCAATGAATTTAGAAATGTACCTATTCCTTCTGTCTTATCTGATCTTAAGTCGCCCAGAGTGTTTGTAAATTCTGATTGACTCTTGTTTCTTCTTCTGTCTCGTCATCAGACAAGTCTTCCACCACATTGTGGCCTTCAGTGTACTCTTTCCACGTATAGACCCTCTTCTCTGCAATTAACAGTGGAGTTCCCATTACAGTCTTAATGTTACGGCCCTTGCTTTTAATTTCACAAAAGGTTTTTCTGACCTTTCTATACGCTGATTCAGTCCTTCCGATAAACATTCCTTTTTCGATTTCTTCACATTTTGCATGCAACCATTCTACCTTATCTTCCTTGCACTTTCTGTTTGTTTCACTCCTAAGTGACTTGTAGTTCTGTTTTCATGAGTTTTTATAGGCTTTTCTGTACTGCCTTCTTTCGTTTATGAGCTCAAATATCTGTTTTGCTGTCCATGATTTCTCCACAGTTACCTTTCTTGTACCAATTTTTTCCTTCCCGACTACTGTAATTGCCCTTTTTAAAGATATCCTTTCCTCTTTAGCTGAACTGCCTACTGAACTATTCATTAACTCATCATCTATAGCCTTAGATAACTTCAGGCATATCTGTTAGTTTCTTAGTATTTTCTTGTGGATTGATAACTTATCACACGTAATATCTAGGAGACACAGTGACTCGAAGTAGACGGCAATGCATTATTAATGTCTGTCAGGGAGGTCAGATACTTGAAGTGTGTATATAAACGTTGTATTGCTGGGAAGGTTTGCAACAGGCTTACTGTCGCTCGGCAATATTATATTGTCTCTATTTTGATGGAACGTCACTCTGTAGTGCGTCAACATCATGCTGTTGAAGCTTGTGGTTAAGCTTTCTGTTCTGTTGATAGTGCTGCGCTTTACTCATAGATTAGCTGGCTATGTTACTAAGTGTGTTGCCAAAGAGAGTTATGGATTGTGCGGTGTTACTTTTTATGGGACTAACTGATGCACACTTGTGTCAGGTTGTTTATTAATAAAGCTGGTATAAGGCAGCTTGCATTGTCTTTAGTAACAAGTGACTGGAGTTGAATTATGCGACCTATTTGGCTTCTAGACGTTATTGGTACTTCTTTAATACTGGGCTGTTTGAGGTGTAAGAGCTGGTATTGTCTTGTATGTGGTAGACAGACCAAGATACGGACACCTGATGTGACAAAGAAGCGGCAGGGACACGGCCAGACGTTGCTTAAGCTCTGTTGTATTTCTAATTACGTATAAATGTAAATTCTGTGAGCGTTAATATTAGCTACTAGCCGTTTTAATTCCTCTACAAATTTTGAAACAAACTCCTTCTATGTTCATTAGAACTTGTTAACTTTGACATGCTTTGTAATCTTGAGGATTTTATCTTTGGTTTTGTTATGCTTATTTGTGTCTTATGAGGCAGTTAATTATTAATTTATGTTAGGTGAACACAACTGAAATTTCCAAAAGGAGTGTACTACTTAAAAAGTGGCATAAAGTGTTGAATTTTACACGGTAAACTGTGTGTCTTATTATCATTATAGGTATGGATAGAATCTTGACTTAATGTGTTTTTCTGAAGAAAGTAATTTCGTTTCGAAATGTTTCAAGATTTCATATTTCAAATAAGGAAAATAAAGAAAAAGAACTAGAGACTTCCCTCTACTGGATAACCGTAATGAGAATTGTTTTGTATGGTCATCAGTGACCGCTTTCTGTGCACTTTGATCTTAATAAATATTAAAAAATTTAATGTTATCTAGACTCAGTCAATCGCTCCACCCTTTTCCGCTTGTGGCCTAGTAAACTATAACATCATGTAGCACAATTTTGCTGGCGATAAGAACTGGCTACTGTGTCTCAGACCAACATATCGTCATGATTAGCGGCATCAGCAACATCGGTATATATCATATTCTCTTAGAATTTATTATAAACTCTGACAAGAGCAGATTAAATATTTAGCATCCTAAATATGGACTTTACTACGCTGGTAATGAACTGTTGGTGATTAGAACTCACATATAATATGAGTTTAGTTTTTGTGTAATGGGAAAGTGAAGATGTTTTGAAATGTATTCCTTATAAATGTTTGAATCAATTATAAAATGACTTCTAATTACATTTTAAATTTCTAAATATGTAAAGAAAATTGTAAATGTTTTCCCAGATAAGTATAAAAATGCAGAGAATATTAAATAAACATAAGAAGTGAACACAAGTATGCTTAAATATTTATTCCTCTTTCCATTACATTTCAAATTTTTTGGATGTATATTGTTTTAAGTATACTGAAATTGCTTTGTAGACATTAACATATTTGTCATTTTATGTCTAAATTTTTTTGAAGTTATTTACTGTTAACTGCACTGGAGTGCCATATGATCATAGCAAAATGTGCCTGAACATAAATTTTAGATAGTAGTATTGGTCAGTTGACATGCACCGACTAATAATGTGCTTCAACCAAATTTACGTCTATAATATTGTCCCGAATGGCCACTACTGTGCGCTTGGTATTGAGAAATAAATTTTTGTGCAAATAATTTTTACTGTCTCAATCGGAAAATGCTTTTCATTAATTTTTTATAGTCCACATAGTCATCCATCGGCAGTTTGATGTACCCGAGGTCTTCTTCCGGACTTTTGGCATGCCTGGGGTATTCCTCCATATGTCTAACGTCAAATGTGGATTCACCTCCTTGCTGGTCATCTGTGCTCATATAAGATAAAATTTCAGAGGTTTAATCTGTTCAGATGCTCTTAGTTGTTATAGAATTACAGACTTGGGAACAGGAATCACAATAATTTGAAACAATACATAGAAAAATATTATTCCAAGTGTTGTCTGCTTAAGTGATAAATATGTTCAGTATGCAGAAGCAACATATTCGAAGACAGATATTATTGCTAAAGATTTTAACGGTACAGTTACATTCATTTTTTTATTTCAGAGTAAAATATTAATGTCAAGTGTAAATGAGAAATAACATTAATTTCAGATTTTTGCAAGGGGTGGAAAAGGTGAAAAGTTGGTAAAAATCATATTTCCTAATGACTTCCGGAAAAAATTTCAAATGTCATTAACTTCCAAACCACTACCAAGCTGCGAGTTCCTGGGAATGCAGTAGCCGGAGGACAAGAACATATGGTAGAAGCGCATAAGAATGGGCCAAACATCTCGGAGTCCACAACCCATTGTCGCCGTAGCAGTACAAGAAAGCTCTTATAAATACATTTGTCAGACTTAGTACTGTATCCGTTTTGGAATGACCAATTTGGGTCACGTTAGGGCTATTGCAGTTAACAATCCTATTAAAAAAATACGGATAAGAAGTTTTATTCTAGGAGGCGCACTGTCTGAGCGTTATTTAGAGAATATGTGCTACTTCTTCTCAGCAGTAAATTGTTTCCTTTCTCGAGTGAACTAATTTTAAAATATCCTAATTTTATTTACAGTAATTTAGTGCACTGTGCCGTTGCTTTTATTCTTCTTTCTTCGTTATTCCCAGTTAAAGATTGCGTTTGACGCTGTTAGCTTTGTCTCACAGTTTCTTATTTTTCATCTCTTCCCGAAATCTGTTCATGAATCCGTCCACTTTTTCCTAGTCTATTTTTCTTTTTTTAGCTTTCTCTGCCAATGTGCGACTTGAACCTAGGTTTAGCAAGACTTTGTGTTGTCTCATGGTATCTTCAGAGGCATTCGTTCCTTATAAGTCCTGCTTACTTTATCCAACCAAGTAATTTTTACTTTTATTAAATGTGTTACATTAAGCAGTTTTCTTGTGACCATAGAACTTGAAGCGTGTTCTGAATATTGAATCACTGAACTTATCTTGAGTTGTGAACAGTGCCATAGTTTTTATTTTGATGCATATGCCATTTATGTTAATGGGATCATAATTTTTTTTTTTACAAATTTTCTCTCTTCCTTTGCTCTTTTATCGATTTCTTAATGGTCTCCAAGAGACAAACTTTCTGAGGCCTATAGTACTTTAGCATAACAATTTATAATGCAATGCCGAAGTTTCACATAATGCGATATCACTCGTTTATTGCAATGCCTCCCTGTCATTCTGTACGCTTCATGGAGTGGTATATCTTTCTAAATTAGCTCTACTACCAAGTCCAGATGGTACTACGATTTTTCCGAAGCATTTAAAAGCACACACTTATGAAATTGTCCCACATTTCGTTTGTTGTGGGGATCTTCTGGTACCTTGACGTAAATTTTCCATCACACGAGCCTTCCCACTTCATATTTGAAGGCCGGTCTTTGATGCTATTTCGTGTAACTTTTCTGCGGCGTACTTCGTTTCCTCTCTAGTCTTAGTGAAGACAGCTTGATCGTAAGCAAATGCTAGACACTTCACTTTCTGAAACATTGTTCCACGAACACTGTGATCTCAGGTATATCTAGAAAATTTGCTCAAAATAGTTTTGATCACATACATATTTTATTTAAACTGGTGACTGGTTTACGCCTATTGTACTTGGATCATCTTCAGACTTTGTACTCCCTGACGGTGAGAAAAGATGGGTTGGCTAAACAGATATAATCGAGCAGTCGATTACATCTCTTTAGTTGCTCAGCTAGCCTAGCTCCTCTCACCATCAGGGAGGAAGAGCTTCGAAAATGATCTTAATACAATAAATCGAAATCGGTCATCAGTTTGAATAAAATATTTATGTGATTGAAACCCTTTCTAGTAAATTTTACTTGACTCTGGTTCTCGATTTCTTGTTCCCGATGTTTATAACCTCAACTTCTTTCCTTCATTCTCTGATAACTTTGTCCAAGAAATGTTAAACAAAAGCTAGGAGAGGCCATCTCCTTGTTGAACGCCTGTATGTACTTCAAAAGGATCTGACATTTCCTCCGATAAACTTCACTTTAGATGTTGTGTCTGTGAAGGTGTGACGGATTAGCTCACTAGTTTTCCTATCTACCGGATCTTTTCTAAAGTGTCCAAGACGATTTATCTGCCAACAAATTTATAAGCTCTCTTGAATTCCCAGAGGTGATATATGTGCTGGTAGCTCGACATATCCTTAATATTGTCTGCAAACACTAAATCTGCGCAGCACACAACTGCCTTTTCCAAAGCCTGCTTCATATTAACCAATCAAATGAGCATTTTAAGAGAGCTTTGGACAGAATCTTAAGTGTTATTGGTAGGAGAGATGGGCTTGTACTTGTTGGGATCTGTTGTACTATCTTTTTCATGCAAAGGATGTATAATAGCTTTCTTCCAGTCCTTTGGAATCGTTTCAGTTCCCCACATTTCTGCTAAAAGTGCATAAATTCACCTCTTCCCGTTTTTAACATTTCTAAATTGGTGACATTATCTCCTGAGGCTTTGATATTTTCGACTCTTTAAATTTGCTCAGACGAGTTAAGTTAGAATAAAAATCAAAATTTAACGTGCCCAGAGAAGAGAATGACTATCACTGAAGTAGATACTCACTTGTTTACCCGCGAAAAGTCATTAGTCTAATGTAAAACACCATTCATGACCATGTTACATACTTAACGTATCCATACGGACTGAATCGAGAATATATACTGCACAACACATTTAAGAAATCAGTATTTCTAAACCTAGAAAGTGTGTCCCATTGGGACGCAGAATATTGCAATTTGGCTCATAGGTGCCTGCAAACCTCCTCTATAATCGTGCAAAAGCGTGGCACCCAACGTCATCATACTCGGGCTTGGCGACGCTTCAAACAGGAATGTGTCGACATATACGAAACCCTTATCTAATAACATCACTGGGCTGCAACCCCAGGGAATGTGATCGCACCCGTTTGGAGTGCATTGCGACCGCAATTTTTTCTCTGTTGTACACGGTGTAAATTCTAGCCTGTTCTATAGGGTGGAACGATTATGGACCGTTCAAAACAAGCCAACGAAATTTGAATGAGATCCGAGGCAACAAAAGGTGCTTTCATCCCTCGTGTTTCGCGCTTCCTTGTCTGATGTTCACGGGAGGAGTGAGGGGAGGGGAGGGGGAGGGCGGACAGGGGGACGACATTGATACTTGAGTGAATAAAATAGTAATAGGTTACTCTACGACCCCACACTCAGGCAACACCCTTGATGCCACCTGCCCTGCTTTTTAATAACTGCGTTATGCAAGCCACAGTTGTAATGATGTATTTCATTAGCAACGACCGATTTCGGTCTGGGATTAGACCATAACCGGGGCCAAAAACCATCTCAGCTATGCATTTGCATATCTGAACTAACAGTAATCAGATGTACATTATTCCATTACAGATACTGGCTGTAAATACATAACATTATGTTCTGTTAACCTCATACAACGTTATGCATTTATAGTAATATCAATGTAAATCTCCCCTCCCCTCCCCTCTTCATCACGTCCAATGATGATCCAAAACAGGAGGGCTGAAAGAGCATAAGCAGGCTTTGCTGCTTTAGATCACATTAAAATTCCGGCGAATGGTTTTGAACGTTCGGTAGTGGTTCCATTCCCTCCTACACCAAAGCAAAAATTACACCGCAATGCACTCCAGAGTGGTGCGGTGATATTCAGTGGGGTTGATGGGCCAAAATTTCCTTATGAAATGGTACGATCGATCTTCGAACCGAGGAGGGTGTCGTCAGTGCCAACAGTTGTCAAAACCTTCGCCCTTTTGCTCAGTGCACTGAGCATTGTTGTTTTCGACAGCGAAACGTGTGGGAATCAACGCCCGATGGAAAGGGGTGGTTACATTGACGTCCTTTATACCGTCCGCTGAAGCGGGTAATTCTGAGCGGCACTGTGTCTGAAATGTTTCCCTCGGTCACCTATAAGAAAATAGCGTTAATTTCAACGCTCGGCGTTCCTGCTCAAATCTACATCGCAAAAGGCCTCGAGAGCAGAGGGTGAAATGCGCGAAGAGGGGCGCGATTAAAAAAAAATTGGTTATCGGGTAGTTTCTGAAAGGAAAGCTACTACAAAGATCAGTTTTTAAATTGAAACAAATAATTTGTAACGAAGTCTTAACCAGTATACTTGTAATGGTGACCTTTATCAGATTCAAGAAAGCATTTGATTCGTCGACAGAGAATCACGCATCTCACAGCAAAAATAAATAAATAAAATAAAATAAAAATAAAAAAGATAAAAAAATAAAGAAAATAAATAAGAGGGAGGAAGTCGAATGGGATTAAGGTCGAGTGTCTGCATATCATAAATGATTTTGCAATAGTTTCAGAAAACGTGACACAAGTATTTAGTACAACTCATCTTCTGTTAGGGAAGTCTGTACGGAATAGTCGCTATAACTGCTTCCAGTTGAGTTGAAAAAACAAAATGCATGAACTATATACAAAAATGCACCAAAACACACAGAAAAATAGGTAAACTAGAACGAATTATTAAAGATAAATACTTTGAAGGACCTATGGAGCAGGCTGGGTTAGAAAGATTTGGAATAAATGGAAGAGTTAGTAAAATGGAAAGAGAATAACTGAAACGCACCACCACACTCACAAAACTAAAACATTAGATCACAGTGATAACGCAACAATACTGATATGCTTATAAGTTCTTGACAATGAATTAAGCTAGACTGAATAGAGGTACTTGAAAGACAGATTATTGGAAAAGATGTTGGTATAGTGCACACACTAGAGAGTTCATGTATCAAAATATGCTGAAAATTGCAGAGGTAATGGCAAAGAGAGCCTATTGGGAGCTCCAATGTTAGGCGCATTATGGAGTCCCTTAGGAAGTAACGTTCAGGACTGGAAAGAAAGCCAATGTGCACTTGGTAGGTCTGCCTTGTCATCCGAGAAGTGGAAGTGGAGGCAGCCCTGCCTGCAACTATGGAGCGTACGGGGTACAGCCAATTGTAAGTTGTGGCTCACGTTGGCACCAATGACGCCTATCGCATGGGTTCTGAGGCGATCCTAGTTCTTATAGGCGGCTGGTGGATGTGGTGAAGACTGCTGTCTTCGCAAGTTCCCACAGTTGATCTGGATCCTTTGGTTTGGAGTCGAGTGGAGGGTCTCAGCCAAAGGCTATGGCGAGTCTGTGACAACCTTGGCTGTAGATTTCTGGAACTGCCTTATCGGGGTGGGGATTTGTAGTACTCTTATTGGCTACTGGGAAGCAGAGTACTTGTTTCTGAGGAGAGGGGGTAATTTGAGGTAGTATCATAAACACTCGCCAGTCGATATGCAGACATGGAAATCAGAACGTATTCAAAGTGAAGACAGCTCGACTGTATAAATTTTCAGTAAGCTGTCAAACAATTCGTAACAAAGTTCCCGAATTCACTGTCCCCAGGAAAGTTCTGAATCTCAAATTATTCTTGGGACTGACGGCTGGTTAAAACCGAAGTAAAAAGCTTTGCGATATTTAGCGAGTCTTGGAATGTTCATCGAAAAGACGGATTAGATGCCGAGTGTTCACTGCAGTCGACAAAAGTATTGTATCTAATGAGGCTGAAATTGAGTGTCGTAGTGAAGTTTACCGACCACCCGACTCCTCTGTGACAGGCCTACAGTCATTCAAAGGAAGCCTATTGTCAGTTTTGCATAAATACTCAGATCATGCAGTACTAGTTGGTGGTGACTTTAATCTACCGAGCATAGACTGCGACTTGTATGGATTCATTAGAGGTGGTACAGACAGACAGTCTTATGAAATATGTTTGAACACGTTTTCCGAAAGCTGTATTGAGCAGCTAGTTCGGCAGCCCACACGCAATGGTAGTATACTGGACCTTGTAGCTACCAACCGACTGGACCTTATCGATGCTGTCGGTATAGGGACGGGGATTAGTGATCATGTAGTCATCAAAGCAACTATGGTTACGAACGTTAATAAATCAGGACTGGGAGAACGTTTCTGCTGGAAAATGCAGAGAAGCAGTTGTTAGCATCGCACTTAGACAATGAGCTGCAGTCATCTAGTTCCAGAATGATGGACATAGAGGAATTACTGGCAAAGTTTAAACAAATTGTAAATCGTGCTCTGGATAAGTACGTGCCTAGTAAAGGGATTAAGAACGGTAAAGATCCACCGTGGATTAATAACGAAATTCGGAAAATGCTAAAGAAGCGAAGGGTGTTGCTCCTTCGGTTCAAAAGACGACGAGCAAATGACGACAAGCAAAGACTAGTATAGATTTCTACGTCTGTAAAAAGATCTATGCGCGATGCATACAACATCTACCAACGTCATACCTTGGCTGAAGATCTGGCGGAGAACCAGAAAAAAAATTTGGTGCTACGGAAAAACGCTAAGAGAGTCTAAGACTTCCATCCAGTCACTCGTTGACCAGTCTGGTTTGGCAGAAGAAGATAGCGAAAGGAAGGCCGAAGTCTTAAATTTCACGATTAAGAAACTGTTCACGCAGGAGAATCGTAAGACGTACCATCGGTTGACCATCGCTCAGCGTCCCGTGTGGATGGCATACGAGCACTAGTAAGCGTCACTGGAGTAAAGGAACAGCTGAAAGAGTTGAAAAAAAGTCGCCAGGTCCGGATGGAATCTCAATTAGGTTTTACAAAGAGTACTCTACGTCATTGTCCCCTTACTTACTTTGCATTTATCGCGAAACTTCGACCAGCGCAGAGTGCCAAACGACTGGAAAAAGGCACAGGTGACTCCTATATGTAAGAAGGGTAAGGAACGGACTCGCAAAATTAAATATCAATATTCTTAGTACCGGTTTGCTGCAGAAATGTAGATTTTGAGTTCGAATACAATAAATTTCCTAGAGAACGAAAGGCTCATGTCCACGTATCAGCACTGCTTGAGAAAGCATTGTTCGTGTGAAACCCAACTTGCTCTTTTGTCACGTGTTATACAGCGCACTATGGATAATGGGCAACAGGCAGATTCCATAATGGCTCTGAGCACTATGGGACTTAACATCTGTGGTCATCAGTCCCCTAGCCCACCGCGGCCGGCCGCGGATTCCATATTTCTAGATTTCCGAAAAGCTTTAGACACGGTATCCCACTGCAGACTGTTAACGAAGGTACGTTCATATGGAATAGGCTACCAGATATGTGACTGGCTCGAAGTTTTCTTAGTACTAATAGAACTCAATATGATGTCCTCGACGGCGAGTGTTTATCGGAGACCGGGGTAACACCAGGAGTGGCCTAGGGAAATGTGTAGGATCGTTGCCATGGTCTATATACGTAAATGATTTGGCAGACAGGATGGGCAGCAATCTGCGGCTATTCGCTACTGATGCTCTGGTGTAGAGGGAGGTGTCGAAGATAAGTGATTGTAGGTTGATACAAGATAACCTAAACAGAATTTCTAGTTTGTGTGATGAATGGCACCTGATTCTTAATTACAAAAGTGTAAGTTAATGCAGACGAGTTGGAAAAACGAGCCAGTAAGTTTCGGATACAGCATTAGCAGTGTCCTGCTTGACACATTCACGTCGTTTAAATATTAGGTGTAACGTTGCGAAGCGATATGAAATGGAACAAGCATGTGAGGATTGTGGTAGGGAAGGCGAATAGTCGACTTCGGTTTTTTGGCAGACTTTTAGGATAATGTAGTTCATATGTGAAGTAGACTGCATATACGACTGTACTCAATACTGATCGATCGTATGGGATCCGCACCAGGTCGAATTAAATGAATAGGTCGAATCAATTCAGAGGCGAGCTGCTAAATTTGTTACCGGTAGGTTCGGGCAGCATTCAAGTGTTATGGATATGCTTTTGGAGCCCAAGAGGAAATTCCTGGAGGGAAGAAGACATCCATTTCGAAGGACACTACTGAGAAAATTTAGAGAATTGGCATTTGAAACTTATTGCAGAATGATCCTACTGCGGCTAACATGCATCTAGCCTAGGGACCACGAAGGAAAGGTGTGAGAAATTAGGGCTCATGACGAGGCATACAGACAGTCGTTTTTCCTTCGCTCTATCTGTGAGTGGAACTGGAAAACAAATGACTAATTGTAATACAGGATACTCTCCACCATGCACCGTACGGTGGCTTACGGAGTATGTACGTAGTTGCAGATGTTAATCCTCTTTGGAAATCTCTACGAAATGAATGAAAGTGAACAAAACAAAAACTCCCGTATTTCTGCGAAAAATGGTCTAATGTAGCAATTCGATTTTGCAGAGAGTACTCATCGGTACTGGCATCTTACTTAGTTTGCATTAATCGCGAATCTATTGCCCAGCGTTAAGTCGCAAGTGACTGGAAAAAGATACGATTGACTACTATATGTGAGAGGGGTAAAAGAGTAGACCCAAATAGTTACAGACCAGTGTGCTTAAAATCAGTTTGCAGCAGAGCTCTTGAGCATGTTGTAAGTTGTCACATAATAAATTTCTTGAAACTGAAAAGCATCTGTCCACAAATCAACACAGACGTAAGAATTATGGCTCGTGCGAAACTCAGTCTGCCATTTTCTAAGACTATATCCTGCAAACCTTTGATGAAGGGCATCGGGCGGGTTCCCTATTCCTATGCTTTCGGATAACATTTGACACATGGCCCTACTGCACACTGGTAGCAAACATCCGAACATAAGGAATAGGTTCTCAGATGTGTAAGTGGCTCGATGACTTCTCAGGTAACAGAGAGATGGGCGGCGAATGTTCATAAGAGGCAACGGTATCGTCAGCAGTGCCACAGGACAGTGTGATAGGAGCGCTCTTATTCTTTATATACATAAATGATCTGAGTGAAAGAGTGAGCAGCAACCAGCGATTGTTTGCTGGTGATGCTGTAGTGTACGGGAAAGCGCAACAGTCTTTGTCTTTAGGAGGTAACAGAATAACTCAGAATCTCCGTTAGGTTTGAAGAAGTGCAGCTTGCTCTAAGTGTAGAAAAATGTCAGTTACGGCAAATGAGTAGGAGAAACAAGCCTGTGATGTTGGAATACGGTATTAGTGGTGTGCTGCTTGTCACAGTCACGAGATTAAAGGCCTAGGCGTAATGTTGTAAAGCTGTGTACTACGTGCATAAGGAAATAAGTAGAAAGAAGTGATATAAAAACATCAGAGATTGCAGAAATAAAGTATTTCAGATACAAAATACTAAATTTAGAGTGCTTTCAAGACACATAAATAAAACATTAAGATAAATTTCGATCTGCATCTGCATCCATATGAATGCTCCGCTAATCACACTTAAGTGCCTGGCAGAGGGAGGAAAGAAAAGGCAACTTTTGAAGAAGGAAAAAAGAGAGGAGTAAGAATAACCGAAGTGGTTATATGATCCAAGTCAGTCAACGTGAAGATAAAAAAAATCATTTAACTAAAAAACGGAGTGAAATTACGTACAGTGATGCAATACGTCACCAATATGACTCTTGAAGGACCGTCTCTTGTATTTCTCGTCTATGTCAGCATTATCCTTTCGCGTCGATAAATGGCTCAAAAGGTCCTGATTATGGCTGGAAAACGTACAGAAAGGAAGCGTGAATCGACACGGCCTTTTATCGATAACTGGAACTAACAAGCTGCGTAATTTCGGCAAACAGGGGTGTGAAGTATGGTCTGTTGGCTTCTGTCTCGGGTTTTCGGCTGACGTTTGTTTACAGATTTTCGGAAATTATCAAAGGTTTGCCTTTAATTTCTGGTAGCGGACTTAGATCGAGCCTCCAGCCGTATGCTGTACGTACCTGTCACAACAAAGTCTGAAGGATTTTCCCATGTTACTGCCGCTGTTGTTCTCCTCATGCTATCTGCAACGGTCGTACTCTGCAGAATGGGATTCTAAGATCCGTTTGCCTTGAGGCTTTCTTGCTTCTTGTTGAGAGTGTAGGCACGTGTGTGAATTTCTATGACTTCCCTGAACAATGAGCAGAGAAAAGAGTTCAGATGCTGGTGCGACAAGTGCATATAATTTCCAGCTGCGAACTTGACTCCAGTCAGCCACCATCAATGAACACGTCAGGAAAATCGTTAAACAAACGTCGGCCGGAAATCCCGAGACAGAATACAACAACCATTATTTCAAAAAGGGATCACGAAAACCTTCACAACTTCATGAAGAGAAATATTGTAGCAACAGCTCACACTTCAAGACGGTCGTGGACCGGTGGTAAAATTAACTGCCCTACCCGCCACTATCAGCGGCGTTTTCGTGTCCAGAGTGCTCGGCGTCCACCACCACGACGCTGGGCCAGTCGCAAACGCTGAGCGCCGCGTTCCAGACCAGCCCGTCGTCGCAGTGCATGTGATAGGCGACTCCGCGGCCGCACTGCCAGAAGGCAGATCCGTCCGCGTCGTCCGGGAGGTACTGAGGCGCGGCCGAACCCGGCGGGGGACACTTACGGGGGCGTCCAGCCGCCAACGACACCAACATAAGCAGCACCACCAGTTCCGTCGAACCTGGGACAACATCATGTTGATTACCGTCATTTGCAAATCATGTTTCTCATAGTTCATATTTCCTTTGCTTTTCACGTTTGTTTCCTCAGGTTCCATAGAATTACGTGTTATAATAACTCCTGAAATTTATTACCTGTTTAGCGGTAGTCACAGTATACGTTTATCCGCTGATCCAGTAAAGAGCGAAATGCAAAGAGCGCGTATTGCATCTAAGAAGTTCCGGGTGTAGTGAAGCAGGGGTTACAACCCGTCGGCTTTGACCAATGACGTCATACATTACTCATAGATAATAATGTGTTCACGTTCAGCCATAGATAATAAAACAGTTCTTGTTCCGGATAAGTGATATCATTGTACATTAAAATAACTGAATGTGATTTTAAGAGAGATCGCTACATATAGCTCAAAACATTCTTCCTGTGCATTTATTTAAACAATTGGTTGTTTGCAATTAGTTCGGTACTTAATTTTATCCTTAGTGATATTGAGGTAATTTGGACTATTAGTCTCTTATTTCAGGACAATTTTTAGTATCTCATTTTCGTTTGTAGGTATGGATTTATCTGTTTTGATGAACCTGGATGATTTGAGAGAGACTGTGGGCGTAGACATGTTGGCCACGATTTGTGTTTTACAAATATGTGGTCTCTTTGCCGAGTATGTTCGATGTCGTGAGTGCGGCGAACATATACGCCTCACAAGTGTATCTCATCGCCGTACTCACGACTTATTCGTATGGCTCTGCAGCAAAGATCGGTTGTGGCGGCCCATTAGATGAGGGACGTTGTTCGAAAAATCTAAGCTCGCCTTGAGAGACATTATGAAAATCACGTACTGTTGGTGTTTGAGATATCCTGTGAGGCTGTGTGTCCATGAATATCGTGTGAGTAAGCGTACAGTTGTGGATTGGTACTCTTTTTGTAGACAAGTTTGTGGGGAATACATGAGATACATGGGGCCGTTGGGGGAGAGTACAACAGGGGGAAACGTCCGGGTTTGGGGCGCCTGTACTTTCAGGTCAAGAGTGTGACGGTGAAGTGTATAAAGTAGTGCCCAATCGAAGGAAGGAAGTTTTGATCAGCTTAATTGAAGATCACGTTGCAGAGGGTTCCATTGTAATTTCAGATGTTTTTTCTTCTTATAGGGATTTAGGGGAAAGGGGTTATCAGCATCTCGTAGTTAACCACGATATTAAGTTCAGATCATTATCCACAGGGGATTGCACAAATAGCATAGAGGGTTATTGGTCAGCTCTCGTAGGGAAAGGGGAAACGCCGGATTTCCACACTTGAAAGTCACTTAGATGAATGGAGGCCCAGTATTCCCCAAACATATTGCCTGTTTAAATGTTTTGTTAAACGTGTTGGTCAAATGTACTGTCCGAAATATGCTAGCTAGTTTCACAATAGAGTGAGGGGGTGGGTGCGTGTGTTTGTGTGTGTGTGTGTGTGTGTGTGTGTGTGTGTGTGTGTTTGTGTCTTCATAACGTTTTGTTTGTTTTGTATGTGGATATGTGATTTTTGTTGATGTCTTTCCAGGCGAACTTCGGTTCTTTTAAGAAGTTGCCATGAGGTAAGTTCAGTTTTCCATTTTTTTTCTTTTACTGCATTTTAGTATTTGGACGTATTTCATTGTTGTATTTCACCATTACGTATGTTTTCGTGTACTCTAGTAGGTAATAGAAATTTCGCAGCTGTCATTCTTCTTTCGTTTCCCAGAACTAGTATCAATACGATTTTTTCGAATCTGTACTAGCAACAGTAAAGGCGAAACGCCCGACACTACCAAAATTTGTATCCCGTCCTTCAGTTGACCTGTACTCTGACAGTATCTATTCGGAAAGAACGACATATGTAAGACTAATGAGGTTAACCTATGTATTTCAATTGGAGAGCAGGATACAAACGGTGTATAGCTATATAGACTATTGTCACTGCTGCGATCAAAACTATAACTTTCAGTCGATACTATTAGTATCGAAGGCGAAAATAAAACCTGTACCCCACAGTGAAGTACGTGATACTAATTGTATGTGTGTCTTTTTATCGCCTCTTCGCGTACTTCTGCTGAGGCACGTACGTCCATTTCCACGTTTTCGTTAGCAGTGTAAACGTATACAGGTCAACGGAAGTATGGTATACAAATATTACGTACGTAGCACCTCCTGCCATGGGTAGTACAACCTATCTACGTAAGAACAGACTATTAGTGGTAGCGGAGGCGAAAGAAACAACACATGTAAAATTTGAATCCTTGGCTTTAGTTGACCTGTATAGTTCAACTGAGCAACAGGATATTACTGCTAACGAAAACGAAGAAATCGACGTACGCTAAACTTGTATCCCGTACTTCAGTTAACCAATACAGTTGGAATGAGGTTCGAGATACAACCCATATATTTGCAACGTGTGGTATTCTATGCTACCAATATTTCCATCAATTTTTCCCCTTCATTTTCCACAGAAATCATACGATACAAACACGCGATATCCTTAACGTGAAAATACTACTTGCCTTCATATATGTCAACTATATTTTTCATCTCTCGTATTCCTTTTGTTTCTGAAGAGTCTTGTCAGCTCTTTCATCTGCATAATAAATACTCTCTGGCCAATTCTGACGTCATTGGTCAAAGCCGACGGGTTGTATCCCCTGCTTCACTACACCCGAAGTTCCTACCGTTCATATGTTTTGTCAGTTTGGATACACAGAGAAGGAGACATACTAACAGAGATTTTTATGGTAAGCTGACAACTAAATTAACACAGAATTACTCCAAAATCACGTTACCTGCAGAATTTTTTCTCGAGAATTGCTGATATAATCTAATTCCACAAGATGGAAAAAATAGAAGGCTAGTGAGACAGTTGCCTTCATTTATCGATATTACTTTTAAGTAAATAATTTCTTAATTTTTTTTACGCCAGTTCCGTGGGGCAGAACTTTTTGTGTTCTCATGGCTTCTATTTAGGCCCTGCAATCTTGATCTCAGAAATTCGAATTCATATGACGATATTTATTACATAAAGGGTATGTGACGAGCAAGGTTATGTGAGACTCGTGTTACAAAGCTGCCACACAATAAATAGCGCTTCATCACAGATTTGTATAATGTCACAGTGATGATGCATAACGAAAACTGAAGGGGGCCCAAATGAGTATAAGTACGACAGTGTGTGTAGCCTTCAGCCAATTCGAAAGTAATGTTTTGTCAAACTATCTGACCAAGAAACCTACGTAGTTTCAATATTATGTACAGTAAGTAAGCCGGTAGAATCATCTATTCAATCGCTTAGCGACTGAAACGTTAGAACACAGAAGGTAGGCCAGAATACTGACTTACGAAATTGCCACTGTGCTTTCAGTCATCACTCTAATGTAGAATTGCTATATATGGAGGAAAGTGATCGCAGAACAGAATGTGAAGTAAAATCTCTCAATAGCGGAAAGGCATATGGAGCTTTTGACATATGTGTAAAATTCTGCAGCGATTATGCGAAAGAACTTTCTTTCCTTCTAGCACCAGTTTCTAGTAGTCAACTGGAGCAGCGAAGGATTCCAGACCGCTTGAAAATAGTGCAGGTCATTTATGTCTTCCAGAAAATCCGTAGAACATTAAGTTACAAGTTTAATCCTTTATCAAAGAGGTCAGTCCATTGCAGAATTGTAAAACACCTCCAATGCTCTCGCAGCGACCTCTCTAGAGAATCCCGATATCCTCTATTAAAATCAATATAGATGCTGCAAAGAGAGAATTTGTGGAACTCAGATCTCTCTGCTTGTGTATGCGAACCAGAGTGGTGTCCATGGCAGGTCGATGGAAGAAAGCGGGGAGGGAGAGAGATATCGATATTGCCATTACCATAACCGAACTGCACCCTTATGGTGCCAACTCGCCTCGCCCAATTGTGCTAAGCAATTTACAGCCAAATATATAATCACCAAATTTTCGATTAAATAAATCACCCGATTGACAAGCTGTACTTTTTCCTTTTTACTTTTTTTTTTCAAAGAAGCTCACAGAGAATGAAAAGAATAATCCATAGCGAAGGCTGTGCATTCATTAGAGGCGTTGTTGTTGTTATGTTCTTCATTTCGAATACACGTTTGGTGCAGCTCTCCATGTTACTCTGTCCTCTGCAAGCCTCTTTATCTCGAAGTAACTACTGCCATCTACAACCTTCTGAATCTACATCTACATCTACATCTACGTGATTACTCTGCTATTCATAATAAAGTGCCTGGGAGAGGGTTCAATGGACCACCTTCAAGCTGTCTCTCTACCGTTCCAACCTCGAACGGCACGCGGGAAAAACGAGCACTTAAAATTTTCTGTTCGAGCCCTGATTTCTCTTATTTTATCGTGATAATTATTTCTCCCCATGTAGGTGGTTGGCAACAGAATGTTTTCGTAATCGGAGAAGAGAAAGTGGTGATTGAAATTTCATGAGACGACCCCTTACTGTATTTATCTCTTGTTCTCCCTCTACGATTTTTATCCCCCACACTTCCCTCCAACACTAAACTGGTGATCCCTTGATGTCTCAGAATGTGTCCTGTCAAACTATTCCTTCTTTTGTTCAAGTTGTTCAAGAAATTTATTGTCTCCCCATTTCTTTTCAGTACCTCCTGAGTAGTTACGTGATTTACCCACATAATCTTCATCATTTTTCTGTGGCACCACAGTTCGATAGCTTCTATTCACTTTTTGTCTAAAATGTTTATCTTCCACGTTTCGCTTCCATACATGGCTCCACTCCAGACAACACTTTCAGAGAAGACTTCCTAACATTTAGATGTATATTCGATGTTAACAAATTCCCCTTCTTCAGAAACGCTTTTCTTGCCATTATCGGTATATATTTTATGTCCTCTTTGCTTCGGTCATCATCAGTTATTTTGCATCCAAATAGCGAAATTCATCTGCAGTTATTTTGCTGTAAAAATAACATAACTCGTCTACTACTTTAAGTGCTTCGTTTTCTAACCTAATTCCCTTAACATCACCTGATCTAATTCTACTGTATTATATTATTCTTGTTTTACTTTTGTTGATGTTCATCTTATATCCCTTTTTTCATTTTTTAAAGACAAAGTCCATTCCGTGCAACTGCTCTCCCAAATCCTTTGTCGTGTCTGACAGAATTACAACGTCTTCAGCAAACCTCAAAGTTTTTATTTTTTTCTCTCTGAACTTTAATTCCTTCTCCAAAGTTTTCTGCGGTTTCCTTTACTGCTTGTTCGATGTACAGGTTGAATAACATCGGGGACAGGCTAAGAACCCGTCTCACTCCTTTCTCAATCACTGCTTCCTCTTCAATCCTGTCTACCCTTATAGCTGTGGTCTCGTTTCTGTATAAGTTGTAAATAGCCTTTCAATTCCTGTATTTTACACCTGCTACACTCAGAATTTCAGAGAGTGTTTTACAGTCAACATTGTCAAAAGCTTTCTCTAAGCATACAAATGCTATAAACGTAGATTTGTCTTTCCTCAACCTACCTTGTAAGAGAAGTCGTAGGGTCTGTATTGCCTCGCGGTTCCCTACATTTCCCCGTAATCCAAACTGATCGTCGCGGAGGTTATCTTCTGCCACTTTTTCCCTTCTTCTGTAATCAATTCGTGTTAGTATTTTCCGGCCATGACCTATTATATTGATAGTGCTATAATTTTCACACGTGTCAGCAACTGCTTATCTCTAACAATACGTGCGTTATAGATATTTTGCTGTTATTGCGGCTGTTAGATTGTGAATTAACTAACAATGCTGCGATGGGGAACGAAATATGTTTAAATCTGCTATGGTGGCGGATTATTTTTATTTTACTTTTCCCCTTTTTTCTCCAAAAATTAAAGAAGTTGCCTTAAAGTTTTCCTTTATTAACTTCGTCACCATAAGCAAGTAAATGATCGCACTTGTTCAGGATTCATCAAAATCTCGTCACCATAAGCAAGTAAATGATCGCACCGCACTTGTGTTCAGGATTCATAGTATTCATAAAAACCAAGGCTTGATGCTAAAATAAGCATTCAAACGGAGCGACCGGTTTCAAATTCTTAGAGGGTTTTTGCTTCTGTTGTAGCTATAGGGTAGATAAGAGGAATGTTTACTGTCTTACCTTTCATGGTTTTTACTTCATCAAACACAGGAATCCTCACCAACAAGGCGATCAGTGACGTAACTGACAGACTCCTCTACATTGCCTGCACTGTGTGAACGTCGCCATGCGCTCTAGCCCTCATGTCAGCCTCCTGTGTTTACTGTTCCTAGTGTCACAGATAAAGCACGTGAACTGAACGTGTTTACACCATTTCAGTTTTCCCGGAGAAATAAATGGTTATCTTTCCGTTGCAGGCAATTTCGAAAGCCGAAGTAATGTATGGAGTAAAGCATCTTGGGCCTCCAGCTGTACATGTGCAACTGTATTTCTCTCTTAATACAAGCATCATCACTGAAGGAGAAGCTGTACACTGAAAAATCAAAACGGCGTTAACATCAAATAGGGTGTAGCACGCACTTCATCTTAACATTTGTTTGTTTGAAATATGTGATCACACCCTATTTGCTGAGAATTTCATTCTGATTTTCCACTGTACGGCTCTTTGTAAGAAGTCTGATTTATGTATCCCGCTCGATCGGGATCTGATAGCAGCCCAAATAATTATTAATTAATGTGACCGTGTACCTAATGGGGCTGGCAATCGGAATTGACTGCTACGGAGTTGTTACATTCCATTTTGACCTTCTCAAATGCTGTAATAATGAAATGTCTGGTGACAAGAAGAACGCCAACACATCTTCATTAATCAAGAACCTATATTCGTCTCTAAAACACATGAAAAAGGAGACAGCCACTGCCTTCGTCATACATATTTAATAACAGCTAATCTCAGCACAGGCTTCCTCGCTATTCATTATCGTCACACGCAAATTCAATCACTGTAATCCAACACTGCAATCCAACACTGCAATCCAAATGATGCCGGCGCGGTAGACGCGGAACCACAAAATATCGGCACAGAAATATCACTGATCACTCTCGTAATTATACTTCTTCACTTTCCCGTATTATTCTAACACAAAGGGGTTAAACCGCGGCGATGGCCACTCCCTTTGTCGGTAAGCCTTGTATTACAGCAACCGGCCTCCACACGGCTCGGCCCGCAACCTGGGAACTGACTCAACTCTACATTCGCTCTCGCAACACGACACACTATCGATGGTTTGCCCTATCGACCTGTGCCGAGTGCAAATTTATAGTTAGGGCCTACGGACCCCTTACATCCCCGCACTCGAAAACTTCTTTGGAGCCTCTGGCGTAAAAGAATCGGCAAGGGAATTAGACGTTGCTACATCTGAACAAAACACATAGTGTAAATAATTAATGAAAGTACAATTCACCAAATAATCCCTCGACTCCGGTAGTGGGCTGCCTCTACAATAATTTCTACAAAAGGTTATTACATCTCGTAAACATGGCATTGTCCAAATTACAATTTTTATATCAAACAGCAATAGTCCTCTATAGTCCAATATTGTATGAAACACACAACATACAATCAAAAATTATTACTTGAACACATGACATATGAATTATTATACTACAAATTAGCTGTTACAGGTTTTATACCCATTCTCAGGTAATCGTCGATATGAAATATGCAATTCTAATTATAATACACCAGAAAACACAATGTAAATAAACATTTACTTTTTTCACATGTCCGTTCAACAACTAAATGTTCTAAACATGTCCTACCCAACTACATCAAAGAGCTTGAACACTCTCATTTCAGACATTTGCCCTAATCGAGTTCCCCTTCCTCATCTGGGTTATCCCTGTTCTCGTGTGAGTAGTACTTTTTTTATGTTTTCCACATGTTCCTTACCATGCACTCTCTTTGTCCGTGCATATTCCAATTCCACAGTGTTAGGATGACCAATTTTTATAATCCTGTATGGTCCCTTATAAACTTGGTTGAATTTATGTATTCAGAGTTTATTTTCTTTGATTTTGTATGAACCTTTACTAGTACGAAGTCTCCCACTCGGTAAGTTATCGGCTTCACTAGCTTGTCGTGTCTTTCCTGTCTTTTCCTAGCCTTCTCCTTCATACTTAATTCCACTAGCTCCAATTTCCTTTCCCAAGTCAGTGAACTTCCTGGTGGGTAGACTAACAACTCACGAAAAATACTGTCGGGTTCTTGATTGAGCAATACTTCACATGGTGCAAACCCGCTCAAATTCTTCCAGATATTCTTTCCATGAACCATGCTTCCTATGACAGTATGTTCGGCATAAACGGTTCAATTCCTTCATAGTTCATTCTGCTGGGTTAGAAGCTGGCCTATACCTAGAGATGGCAATTTGCTCTATTCTGTGCTCATTTAGCATCTCTGTCCACTCCTTTGACCTAAATTATGACCCATTATCACTCAAAATTCACTTAGGAATACACACCTTTTGAAAATAGTCTTTCTCAAAATGGTTAATGATGGCTCTACAAGTGGCTTTCTTCAACGGGTAAAATTTTATGTACTTGGAAACCAGTTTCATACACTACTAAGATTTGTGTGTAATTCCCTCGTGAGGCAGGAAGTGGCCCAAAGAGATCCACTGCAACTATGTCCTTAATTGCTGTTGGTACAATTGGATGCATTATACTTTGTGCTGTACTGTAGTCGTTTTAGATTTTTGACAGGTGTCACATGTACTCAGTATCTTACGTATACGCCTTCCCATGTTGTTGAATGCACAATCTAACTTCAACTTTTCCAGACACTTCTTCGGTCCATAATGCGCATTACTATAGTGCGTATACCAAATTAATTGTTCTACCACATGCTCAGGCACTCAGAGTTTCCAGTTCTCCTCACTCCCCTTGTTTCTTTTATAAAGTATCCCATTATGAATATAATAAAATGTGCGAATTTTTTGCTCTCCTGCACACCTGTATTTGGTTTTAATTGTCTTTAATTTCTCGTCCTCGTTCTGTTCCCTGCGCACATTCTTTAGGAACTTCCTTATGAATTCTTCATACTGTACTCCTTTCATCAGGTTAATTCTAACTCCTTCTCCTTCTGGCCTATCCACCAACATTCCTCTCGAGTCAGCTGGTAATCTTGATAAAGCATCAGGTATTATATGCGTTGCTCCTGGTTCATAAATTATCTCGAAGTCATAGTCTTGTAATGCCAGGTCCCATCGCATTAATCTGCTATGCCTCAACTTGCTTGTAGTCAGAAAGGTAAGGGCCTTATGGTCAGTCACTACTTTCACATGCCTCCCGGCCAAATAATACCGGAAACGCTTAAACCCCCACACAACTGCAAATGCCTCCCTTTCAGTAATCGAATATTTCCTTTCCCAAGCATTTAAACTTCTGCTACCGAACGCTATTGTTCTTACACTCTCACCATTTCCGCTCCTCTCCATTTGGTACAAATGTATTCCTAGTCCATAGTCAGAGCTGTCTGCTCCTAAATAAAAATCCTTGGAAAAATCCGGGTGGTACAATATGTCTGCACTATATAGTGCTTCCTTGATATTCTCAAACTCGGTTTGGCACTCTGCACTCCAATGCCACGGCATCCTCGCCTTGGTCAATTCTCTCATACTCGGGGCATTAAGTACAGATCCTTTGACAAATTTTCTATAAAACTCACAAACCCCAAAGAATGCTCGCAACTGCTTCTTACTATGGGGGGTCAGAAAATTTCTAATAGCCTCCATTTTACTAGGATCAGGATAGATACCCTCCTTGGATATTATATGGCCCAGGAATTTTATCTTTGATTTGCCAAATTCCGACTTGTCCAGGTTTACAGTTACCCCTGTGGTTTCAAAAGCTGCCAAGATTGCATCCAATCTATTCAAATGTTCTTCACATGATTCGCTTGCTATCAAGAGGTCATCCACATAGACGATGAACTTTTTAAGTAACTCCTCGCCTAGTATCTTATCCATCGCTCTTATGAATTCAGACACTGACACATTAAGCCCAAATGGCAACACTCTAAATTGATAGCACCTCCCTCCATAAGTAAATGCTGTATACTGGCCGGACTCTGTGGCCAATGGTATTTGCCAGTAACCAGCAGTTAAGTCGATACTACTAAGTACCTTTGCTCCTCGGAATTTTTGAATCAGTTCTTCTATAGTCTCAGGTTTGTCCTGCTCCGGCTCGATGATTTTATTCACTGTTCTTGCATCCAAGACTATCCTCACCTTTCCATCCTTCTTATCAACAACTAATAGGGGGTTGTTATATTGACTGTTGGCCCTTTCTATAACACCAAGGTCCATCATCCTCTGTATCTCTTCATCTACTGCTCTTCGTTTCGCCTGGGGAATGGAGTACTGTTTTATATTGAACGGTTTATGGTTCTTTATCTTTAGCTTACACTCCACCCCTTTCATGATACCTGGCCGTTGAGAAAAATACCTTACAACGCCTGTATAATACTGTGGCTAATTTCCTGTTAGTCCCCTCATCTAGGTGTGTCATTTCTTCCAACTTTTCATTGATCTTATCCTCTTTATGTCTATTCTCTCGTGCTAATCCCTCAAGGTATATCAACACTTCTTCTTCTAGTTCCTCTTCCCCATATCCCATGGTGGGTTCCTCTTCATGACACAAATTTATCCTTCTGAATTCCTCCTCTTCTTCGATTGCACTCCCCTCAGCAAACTTTAATCTCTTCTCTTCTCCCTTTCTTCCTTTGACCTTGATAGTACCTTCATCAAAACTCACTACTGCATCAACTTCATTCAACCAATCTATCCCTAAAATAATTGATGTGTTCAATCCAGCCACCACCAAAAATGTTGGTTTGTATTCTTCTCCCTCTATCTCGAAGGTAATCAACACTTGTTCTTTAATAGGTTTACTCCTTGCACCCAACGCGTTCACAATTCTCACTCCACTCACTGGGAAACTAGGCAAGCTAATATTTGCTTTTAGTATCTCTTCATAGAACCTTTTGGATACTGCACATGCTTCACTTCCTGTATCGACTAATGCCTCGATACTCAATCCACATAGCTTGATCCCTATCATGGGTAGCATGGGTTCTTTGGGAATCCCACTTCTTTCCTCCAGTAGATCTTCTCTCAGATCTCCACCATTGTCGTGTCTTAGTGGGTTTACTCTGGTCCTTGTAGCTCTCACTCCTGACGGGGCCTCATCTGGAGTGTCATTCAGTTTTCCGGTCTCTCCGCCTCTTCTACACGCACTGTGTCATTCATTCGCCCATCCCATCCTCTCTCATGATCTCTTGGTTCTTCACTCCTTCTCCAATCATTTCTCCATTGCTGATCACCACCATGGTTCCTGTACCTATGGCCACCACCTCTTCCTCTATAATTAGACGAATTACCAAAATGATTCCTTGGGTCATTACTTCCCCCTCGGTTTTGATCATTAGCTTGATTGTGTTCCTGTGATCGAACAGATTCCAACTGTTCCAGTATTTCCATCAAGGCCTCCCTATCTTTAATTAGGCTCCCGGATACAGTTTCTTGCATTCTCCGGCTCATTCTTCTTTTTATCGCTGATATCATTACGTCATCACTCAGGGGTAGTTCCAAGGTCTCGTTCAATTCCCACAGATGTTCGGCAAACTCTCTCAACGTTCCTCTCCATGTACTAAGTGACTTGCGGTGGAGTAGGTCCTCGATCACTGCACACTGATGACTTTTGGACCAGTATTTCTTCAGGAATTCCTCTTCAAACTGATCATAACTAGTAGTCCCTTCCTTCTTCCTTACTCCCCAAGTGAAGGCTTCACCTTCCATCCTATCTATTGCAAACTGAATCTTGTCTGCGTCTTTAAAATGTGCTGGGAAAACTCCTTTTAACCATTTCATAAATATCATTGGGTGCAAACCTCCTTTCGGTCTAAATTTCTGCCCTGTATTATTTTGGACGTACCGATTATCACTGCTCATCAAGGTATCGACTCTACCTTCCCCAACGGTCAAAGTGGCATTGCTAATTCGTTTATCAATATCTTCTGTCTTGCTCTCCAGTTGCTGCACTCCCTGTTGTAATTGCCTGACCTCCATTGCAACCCTCTTGTTATCCTCTTCTCGTTGCACGGCTATAGCATTTCTCAGATTGACAGCCAGTTGGTTTTGCCTATCTCCTATCCCCTTAACTGCATCATTGCATTGTTTCTGCATCTGCTTCACCTCGGCGATCCTTTCTCCCAATTCGGCTTTAGTTTCTTCAACATCGTCTTCTATCTTTTTTGTCAACTTTCCTTCCATCTTCTCCACGTCTCCCTGGACTTGGTCTATATTCTTCTGTAGCTTCCTCTCTCTCTCGTCAATGTCCATCTTCAGTCGTTCTTGTAACTCCTGCATTTCCTTCTTCAGATTACATTCCATCTTCATCTGCGATGTTTTGATCTCTTGTGCTATAGTTTCTTGTAAATCTTCCTTTAATGATTTGCGGAATATTTCTTCCCTTTCTCTAGCTTCTTGTAAACCTTTCTCTAATGATGCGTTATTTTCTTGTAAACCTTTCTCTAATGATGCGTTAGTCTTCTTTATCAAGTCTACCAACATTGACCACCTATCGGCATCCTCTGAAACTGACTTATTTCTCGTCGTTTGTCCCGGTGTCTCGGGATAATTAGTTGATGTGCTAATGGGCTATCTAATGACACTCCATAATCACTGATTCCTGAGTCATCTCTGTCTTCTTGTCCTATCCCTTTTCTTTCAACTACTGCCTCACAAACCTGCTTATCTTCAGTAGACATGTTTGGTTAATTTTTAATGCACAGGCAAGTAATACAGAATAACCTCTAGTAACCCAAAACACTTCTAATTACCATGAAACTAACCAAACAGTACCTGCAGTATTTTCAGTTAATCCAAAATTGATACAATACGTATGAATACCGAACATAACAACTCTCAAAACCTAATAACTTCAAATATCAATTCTCACATACAGAGCTTATGTAAAATGTTCTAAATAAGATAAATCACACCATTCATTAAATCTATAAATGTAAAATCCCCAAAAACAATAAGCATATCTGTATAATCACCATTTAGACTGAGCAACATGCATCAATAAGTATGCTATATTTCAGAGTATGTTTCGCAAACTTTTCGGAAATTACTGTAATTGGGCTCTTTTCCTAACGCGAAACTCAGTTTACAAATGTTTACACAGTGTACCCTACGCTTGAAAGTACAATGTTCCACCATCTAAACACAACTTGCTCTTATTATTTGTAAGATGTGATGACTCACCAATATCTTCAATGATGTCAATAACGCTGCGAAACAACAGAGAATGTTTTCATATATTGCAGCAATATGAGGGTCTATCTGCACTGGCATAAACTATCAGAGGATGAGAGTAAAAATAAAAATAATATGTTGAGATTTTAATTCACTCTGACATCATACGAACGGTGAAAGGCACTGACATACAGACAACAGTTACGTGGTTTACATGAGGAATTTGTCCTTGGTTCTAGTAGATTTGACTCATTAAAAGTCCACAATTGCTTAATGTTTGTGTGCTTCTCCGAAATACCCTGACTGAAATGGTAAGTCTCACACCATGAAGCATCAGTCCGTGTAAATAGTCTACCACTGCATTCTTGATAGGTGAAAGGCCACAAACAGGAAAGTAGTGCAACGCCTTTAAGTAGTCTGTCTACCGATAACAACTGAGACCAGCTTCAGTGTTGCGGTTTTCTCATGCAGGCCAAGAGTCAGATTGATATACTTGTAATGTTTGCCACCCTCACTACGTACTCTCAGCTCACAAAAATTTATTGTATTTCAAATGGTAAGTATGAATAGGGTATCGAAAAGAAATATAACAAACATCAAATAAAATACATGGAGACAGATGACGATTGGCAAAGTTATTAAAGCAGAAGAGTGTCTTGCTATAACGACGCCTCCCTCGAGGTAAGAACAACAACGTTTTGTGATTATATATGATGTACTGACTGAGACTGTGAACCGCTAGCTGAACGTCAGTACGACACAGGTTGGCGTAAATACGCTGCAGCAGCTCAGATGGACTCGCCGCAGTGAAGACCAAGTCCTCAATAAAGATAGGTAATATGCCCAGGCTGCCGACATGCTCACCACTGAACCACCCGGCGGATGTTGTGGAGACTGGCCGTAGGTGTGCAACCGCAAAGGCCGCGGCCGGTGTACTCTCGAAATGTGCAGAGAATCAAGATTGTCCTCTGCGGCGGCTCTCCACCAATTTTCCGAGCGTAGAGCGTACCTCGGCCGAACTGCCCGGTCCGGCGTCTACGGTCGACATCCAGCGAACGCCAGGAAAATCTCTGCTTTCTTCTCTCCTCGACACCAAATCTACATGTAGTCGCCACAACGGTCAAGCTTCCAGCGCATATTGGGCCAATGATGTATTATAACACTGCGACAGAAAGCCCGCCTAGACATAGCAAAGCGGTATTTCTCCAACAAGGAAGTTTGCCAGCAAAATTTGTGCCATTCACCGCTATACTTGGCACCAGAGAAACACGCGTGCATTCCATGCCTGCGGCGGACAATGCTCTCCTTCGCAGAGCAAACCTGAAGCTTGGCGCCCGTGTGTCGGCTGGGTACCTGAGGTGGACGATATGAATCTGGAATGCAGACCACTGGCCATTGTCCAGCAGAAGACTAGGCCGATCTCGTGGGTCCACTTCATAGCGGGAGGCCACCAACTGCACTCACAAGCACAGTAGTCACAGTTTTACAGAAGCCAGGATGCTTCCCATGAAGAGCCTGGATCTGTTTGTTTGAATTCTACCCATCTGGCCATGTTCCCCTGCCGTCCTCATTGACACAAAGGATACAGCGCCACAACCACTATTGCTAGCGGCAAAGCAAACTCTGTTTTTCGCTTTCGTGTCTACAGTTACTAGTTCTCATGTCTTACTACATAGCTGAGATGGGTGCAACGCCTCTGCAGAGAGAATGTAATTAACAAAGGATAAAAGAGGGCGTGCCCAAACGGTTGCCATCTTCCACTACCTGTCACAGGCAGACTTTTTTTTTCGCTTAGGAAATTTCACACTTAGATTGCAATAGTGTGACACAGACAAGGGAAAAAAATTAAATTGCAGAAAACTATTCTTGTTCGTTTTAACTAAAAGGGGAAAATGTTGGGAATGCGTTGCCAGTTATCTGATTCTACTAATATATGAATATGACCCAGCAGAGATACATACACAAGGAGATCAAACCACTCATCACTATCACACTTATTCTCTGAATACAAGGGCTGACGGCCATGTAGGAATCTGCAATTAATTAATTCAGCGACTTTCTGATCACAGTAAGTACTTCTAATAAACATTTTTTGTTAACAATTAAAATTAACATGGGAACACAAACCAGTCTAGCGAGGCAACACTCACCCACTCAAAGATGATGGTATTTAGTTTGTGAGGTGCTCAACCGTGCCATCATCAGCGCCCATACGAAGTCCAAATCTTTACACAGTCCAATTCAGCCACTTTCAAGAATGATGATGATGATGAAATGATTAGAACAACACAAACGCCCAGTCCCCGGGCGGAGATAATCCCCAACCCGGACGGGAATCGAACCTGGGATCTGGTGATCCAGAGGCAGCAAACCCACCCATTGAGGTCAATGCTGTATTTGTTCCTGTACAAACGGACGTACTTCATTTACAAAAGCACTGGACCCCTTCGAAAATGATTTCCATGTAAAATCAAAATCAGTGCAAAATTTATCCTTGACTGAAGATCCTCGCACACCAAATACTTTACACAAAGGCATTACTGAAACTGCATTCACCACACATACTCGCATATAAATATCTTAGGATGAAATAACGAAGAGTAGGTTAAAAAACAGCGCAAAGAATAGTGAATATTACATGTGAACAATATCTGTCAGTATGTTGCGTGTGAGAAGGAAAGCATAGAGGCGATAGATAAAGAACAAGATTTATGTAAGAGACAACATGATTACATTGTAAGTAAAACAGTCTATTCGAAAAATTGATACTCGTCGATAGCTGTCACATCAATACCCCAGCCATGGAAATAAACGTTAGTAACACACCAGGTTTCCGTCACTCATTCACATGACACACACTTTTTCTTGTATCTCGCTTACCTCTAGCTGTCATAGAAAGTTGCACCTGGATGCGGAGTCAAAGGGAAAGTGAATATCTGACGGGCAGAGGCAGGATTATCTACTGTTCTCCAAAAAGTGTGATAAGTTCGTATGCGGTGCCGGGCATCCTTCCTTCAGCCGTAGTAGACGGCTCGACTGGACCGTGCGGCTCTCTGCGGAGGCAGGGTCGCACTTGACTGCAGCAAGCAGCGAGGCGGACGATTTACTAGGCAGCACGAAAGGCTCAGCTTTGGGTCTCTTTGTCATGATATGACTTTGGGCTTTTTATTTCATGATTTCGCCACTGGTCTTGTCCGGGAGATTGGTGCTACTTTCAGCTGTCAGACGACATTGAGGACTGTCTCTATTTCGAGCAAATAGGCAGTGGGTGGCTGGAATAGTTCTTAAGGTACCAACATACTACCATAAAATTTGATAGTGGTGACCAGAAAGAACATCGTTAAGGCCGATAGTAAGACTTTGAATACTATGGGAAATCTATTCCCAGCACAGATATGTACCGGTCACAGACTGGCCGAATGATCACTTGCATAAACTCTCGGTGTAAGGATGTAACTTTGTGTCTCTCTTCACCTCAGTCTAGGCGCTGTTAATAAAGTGGACCTTCAGTGGAGAAATTGATATTATTATTATTTATTTCTCTAACAGTACAGAGTAACCCACCCCCTTGAAATGTAAGGCGGGTCGGATGCTTCTAAATGTGATAGCAAAGACTTCATAGTATTACAATCTTACTGGTATACCGTTGTTAATGCTTTTTTCAAATAATATAAAGAACATAATATATAAAAAATTCTCTAAGGTTACAGATAATTGAATGCTTAACAATTGTTAAAGCGGTTCTATACAATTTGTTTCGGCGTAGTTGAGGAGAATATCATTTATATAACGCAAATGTGAAAAAATGTAATGCAATAGTGTGGTGAAAATAAGTTGCAGTTTGTAGAGGAAAGTGATATACTGTACTTGGATGTGTAATGTAGTGTAAGTAGCTTGTTGGTTGATAATAGCCTATTTCTACCCATTTCAGGTGAGAAGGTCTCGGTAGAACCTTGAGCTATTCTTATGTGAAATTGTTTGTTTTAATGTTTTTGTGGTTGTAAATTTGTTAGTAGAAATAGAATGTAGTTCATTGCTACTTGAGTGCAGTATTCCTTAAATTGTCGGTGTTTGTTTTATTATTGTAACTGCCCGTTGTGTTGTTTGTCTACGCGGTAGGGCATGCAGTGTCATGCGTTGTTGTTTCGGCTCGCTTACATGTTTATCCTTTCTGAGTCACGTTCGCTTAGTCTGTTGGTTCCTTCCCGGGTTCGGAATATGTGGTCGTGGTTGTGTCATCCAATGTGGTTTGCTGTGTTGTTTGTGGTTATCTACGCCTTTGTCTATATGGTTTTTGGACCTTGTATTCTTCATGCAATGCCGGCCGCTGTGGCCGAGCGGTTGTCTGGAACCGCTCTGCTGTAACAGGTTTGAATCCTGTTCTCGGGCATGGATGTATATGATGTCCTTAAGTTAGTTAGGTTTAAGTAGTTCTAAATCTAGGGGACTGATGACCTCTGATGTTAAGTCCCACAGTGCTCAGAGCCATTTGCACCATTTAAATCTTCATGCAGTGTGTTCGATACAATATCGGCAACGCTGTTTAATGTGTTCCAGTCATCGGGATTACTTTTTACTCCGGCGATGTCACTGTCGTTCTGTATAGGTCTCACGTCTGCTAGAGTGTTGCATAGCAGGGTGACATATTTTGGTGTCCCAGTTTCTCCCCACAGGCATATTTCATTGTTACTCCCATGTGGTTTAAGTGCACCGGATAATGCCCAAGGCCTTTCAGGTAATGGACTATCCCCCGGCTTGGGTCTACATGTTTTAGTTGTAATCTTTCGCGTGCGTCAGGAAAGAAAGATTGTACTCGGCCACCCTCGTAGGATGCCTCCCACTCTCTCTGCCATGTTTGAATCCGCCACTGTTTCATTTGTGTCTCGTTTACAATGCTGGTTCCCGTAATTTTGGTGACTTTATTGAACCTGTCCCTCTTAGGCCAGTAAGGTGCATCTCTGTAACGTATTGTTATGTCTATGGAGCAGGTCCCCATCACAACGCTATGTGCTTCTAGTGATATCGTGTTGAAGGTTCCGCTCATTCTGAGGAGTAAACTATGTTGACCTCGTCTTGCAGCTGTCTTGTTAGTCTGTATGTTCATTCTGTGAGCCCAAGAGGCGCAGCATGCGATGGATTCAAATGTCACAATGTGGTAGGTCCTTATCTTAGTAAGTAATTTTTACTGAGTATGTTGAGTCTTGCTAGTTTGTGCATAATTTTCGAGGCTTTATCAATTGTCAGTTGATGCGATTGTTACAAGCCTGTTTTTCGACAAGATGCAGTCCTAGACAACGTGCGGCTTGCCTCCATTATGTGCTAGTATTGTCTAATTTTAGAATTGGGTTCCTCTGTAGTGTCCCGCTGAGCAGTAAATACACAGTTTTGATGGGCCCTACTTTTAGTTTACTTTTTCGCACCAGTTGTTCATTTTCTGAAGCAGTTGCGTGCCTTTTGTCTCTAGTGCTGTTGTTGAATTGGCTGACACCACTACGAGCAGGTCATCTGCATACGCCACCACTCCTCTTTCCCTGTCATCATCGTCCAGGGTTTTCAGCAAGGGCCCGACTGCAGTATCGCAAAATATTTGTCCGCAGATCGAGCCCTGTGGGCATCCCTTCGTTATTGTCTTCAGAACATTGCTTGTACCAGTCCTCCACTCCGCCATTCTGCCGAAGAAGCTGTTGTAGACAGAAGCTGATTGCCGCATTTCCCGTAACATGGCGAAGAGGGACTGCCACCAAAGGTTGTCAAAAGCTCCGGCTGTGTCGATTAGCATGGCGGTCACCTATTTGTCGCTGGTGCCATTTGCTACTATCAGTGCTTAGTTGACGGCGTCTTCTATTGATCTACCTTCCCTGAAGCCGAATTGATGGGGTGTTAGGCCGAGGCGGCATCTGTGCGATTGCAAGCAGTCATGCAGGGGACATTCCTGTACCTGGGCAAGCGTGTTTAAGAGGCAAATTGATCGGTACGTTCTGAGGTCTGTTGGCGTTTTGATATCGGTTAGAATAAGCAGCCTTTTTCTTTCTGAGTGGCGAGCAATATATATTATTTTGTCTGACAAAGGTTCTGTTTCATATTGAGCGTATATAGACGACATGAGCTCTACGTCCTACTAGCTAGGGCGTAACCGCCTATGACGAGCTAACATAGATCCACAAGCGACAACATCGGGAAGGCCCTGGATATCAGCGACGCTGACTGGACATGCCAGCTGCTATTAAAACCGACCAACAGGCTACAACAGGGAAACCGACAAACTCGCCCACTGACGCACAAACAAACCGCCAACATTACCCTAGTCTATGAATCTGATATATGATCTATCGGACACAAAACGATTATGAACCCAACTGTTACAACTGTGCTGACACCGAGAAATCAACACCGGCACCCAACGGCAGCCGCTGAATAACACCATCTCACAACGACAAAAGTATCGACCTGCATGATACCACTACTAACAAAGCCTACCCTTGCATGACCTGTCGCAGGTACAAGAAAATCGCTACTGCTCTTACAACCCAACTATCGCAGAGGTCTTTTTCCCTAGGATCTTGCCTTGACACTTTTTTTTCTCTGCCCTTCAAACCGCTATCCTTCGTTCAACTGTTGACCCAATCTATCTCCAGATGAGCGGGTGTTAATGGTTAACCTTAACCAGACCCAAGGAAACATCGCAGTACCCACATCCTGCGAGACCTCACCTTAGCGAAAGCTAACCCTTATGCAGATATGGCAGTACCTTCTGTGTTGGCCATCATGCCGGTGTGAGCGTGGAGGGGCTCCACCTCTATTTAAAAAAAAATCGTCCTCTCCATCAGTTATTTCTGCTGTGGGGATGTGTTCAGAGCAAAACTGGATGAAGTGGGTGATGTGTGTTACCATGAGGTTTTTAATAACTAGTATTATTGCGGCTTTCGCGTTTGGTATTCTTGCTATTGTGATATAATGTGAGGGGATCCCTGCAACCTTCCCACCTCGCAGAAAGGGTTCCTGGACGCGGGCGATGTCTGCTTTTGTTTCGTCTAAGAGCCTACCTAGTTCCAGGTTTACTACGGTAATACCCTGGCAATTTTGTTGTATTAGCTTCACAAGAGGTATCTGGTGAAGGGAAAATACTTGGGTGTGGTTCCTTTAAAATCCAGAAACACACATTCATCTGCCCTCACTAAGTCCTTGTATACTTACCCTAGGTTTAGGCCCTGTCCCTTGAGCTGATTGTCCTGTGGGTACATCATTCATAATTAATGTGCTCATTTGTATACATGACGACAATTTCCTCATGATGGATTCCCCGTTGTTTTCCTTTTTTCCCCTCTGAAACTCACAAAGCTACGTTAACCAAATACTTCACATTTCTAATTCATAATTCATTAAGATAAAGTGATCGGAAATTACATGCATAATGGTGTTAATTTGTGCAATACAGTAAATGTTACACCGTGCTTATCTAAAGGGAACCAAACCGTCGTATCTCTCCTGTCGGTCGACCTATTTTTCCGTCGTTCGTCAGTCAGGACTAATGGCAGCCTACACTCGGTGTGCGATGAACGACGTCTGTAATGAGAGAGTGAGCGACAGTGCGATCGCCTTGCACACATACTGAGACGTCGGGCGTTCGCACATCTCTCGCATGTCAGCAAAAACGGGGTCGGATCGCTATCATTCCGGGGACCAAGCACTTTAATCTTCCCTCGAGTAATACGTGCCGGCATGGCGCCGAAACGTCAAAAGACACACGGCAAGAAAACAGAGTCACAGCGCTTCAGTAGCGTAGCCAAACACATTCCCACAAAACGGAATACCAACCACACTATCAGCGAAAAACAACGCAAGCTAGCCCTTCGGATTCATCTCGAATAATACGCGCATCATTGAAGCAGACACTACCGAAGACACCCACGAAAATGTAAAGCAACACATTTCCTAGGCGTGACCAACCGCAACAACATAGAAGGAACACACACGATGCTACCTCTCAGCGGTAAGAGGACCAGGCCATGGAACCTAAACAGTTTCGAACACGTAATGTGGATCACAGCAACTAATTACCTCATGTACCACGCAATGTGAGTAGAATGAAATGCTCCAGCTCACTTTTCTCATTCATTTCTCCAGGAGGGTAACTACTATGACGTCTGGTTCTGATTTCTACGACCTAACTGTTTCTTTTCTCTGTATACAATGGACCACCCAGTCAGCCACAATTTGCAAGTACCGTGCTAAAATTAGTAGACAAATGTATACCTTATTAATGACACAATTGGCCGCTATCATCCACCGTGTTCGTAAGAGAAACCTCACTTTTTTGTTCCCATACAAGCTAGTTAAACAATACTCTACACTTTAAACTATTCAGTCCGGTATAACAGCAAAAAATACCATCCTTCACCTTCTCCTTTACTCTATGAAATGTTTTTATGTGGCTTATATGGTGTATGCCGATCGACTTCCTAGATTTTAATGTTTCAAGTTCAACAGCATTATGATCGGTAGTTCTTTTGACGCTTACTGGTCCGCTGTAGACATAAAAGAATTTGTGACACAGCTGTTTCTGTTTGTTCGAGAGCGAAACGCTTTAAGAAAACCTTTCTGTCCAATGAAAAATTCTCGCTCTCGCGCTTTCCTATCAGAGTTTTCCTTCCTTCTCCTTCCTGCAAACTGTAACTTGAGCAACGCATCCTTTACTATTTTCTTGCGCAGTTCTCTGTTCCTTGTGCCGATGTCAACGAATTCTCGTATCGGGTCCTTACGCTGACGATTCTTAACCACAGTAACAGGGAACATCATTGTTATTCTATGTAACACTTCGTTCATAATACCTTGAAAATCTTTCACAAGATGTCCACATCGTGTGCTGTTTTGTGTAATCCCGACAGTTTTGAAAATTTTGCAAGGATACGATATGTTTGCGCTCAAATCCTAGATCTTCAGTTGCGTGTGCGCTCATTGCCGAATCTGTGATTCTCATTCTGTGAGACATCGTCCCGTCAACTATTATGGCCGTGCACGTCACTGCCCCCGTCATAAATTAGCGCATCCAACCGTCTAATCGGCACGCCATTATGCGACTGTTTCGCTAATGTGGCGAGGTCCACCGCTTGCGTTGCGCACGCTCGTGGTGGGCAAACGTAAGTAGATCTCTGCTACGCGGATTCAACGGTATTTAGCGTTTCATTAATATCGAAGCGAGTGCCATTCTTCTCTCCAGTTCGGTCCATCTCCGTTGTTGTTCCTCGTCTCCCTTCCGTCTGTTAGCACCCTGTATTTACAACTACACTCCTGGAAATTGAAATAAGAACACCGTGAATTCATTGTCCCAGGAAGGGGAAACTTTATTGACACATTCCTGGGGTCAGATACATCACATGATCACACTGACAGAACCACAGGCACATAGACACAGGCAACAGAGCATGCACAATGTCGGCACTAGTACAGTGTATATCCACCTTTCGCAGCAATGCAGGCTGATATTCTCCCATGGAGACGATCGTAGAGATGCTGGATGTAGTCCTGTGGAACGGTTTGCCATGCCATTTCCACCTGGTGCCTCAGTTGGACCAGCGTTCGTGCTGGACGTGCAGACCGCGTGAGACGACGCTTCATCCAGTCCCAAACATGCTCAATGGGGGACAGATCCGGAGATCTTGCTGGCCAGGGTAGTTGACTTACACCTTCTAGAGCACGTTGGGTGGCACGGGATACATGCGGACGTGCATTGTCCTGTTGGAACAGCAAGTTCCCTTGCCGGTCTAGGAATGGTAGAACGATGGGTTCGATGACGGTTTGGATGTACCGTGCACTATTCAGTGTCCCCTCGACGATCACCAGTGGTGTACGGCCAGTGTGGGAGATCGCTCCCCACACCATGATGCCGGGTGTTGGCCCTGTGTGCCTCGGTCGTATGCAGTCGTGATTGTGGCGCTCACCTGCACGGCGCCAAACACGCGTACGACCATCATTGGCACCAAGGCAGAAGCGACTCTCATCGCTGAAGACGACACGTCTCCATTCGTCCCTCCATTCACGCCTGTCGCGACACCACTGGAGGCGGGCTGCACGATGTTGGGGCGTGAGCGGAAGACGGCCTAACGGTGTGCGGGACCGTAGCCCAACTTCATGGAGACGGTTGCGAATGGTCCTCGCCGATACCCCAGGAGCAACAGTGTCCCTAATTTGCTGGGAAGTGGCGGTGCGGTCCCCTACGGCACTGCGTAGGATCCTACGGTCTTGGCGTGCATCCGTGCGTCGCTGCGGTCCGGTCCCAGGTCGACGGGCACGTGCACCTTCCGCCGACCACTGGCGACAACATCGATGTACTGTGGAGACCTCACGCCCCACGTGTTGAGCAATTCGGTGGTACGTCCACCCGGCCTCCCGCATGCCCACTATACGCCCTCGCTCAAAGTCCGTCAACTGCACATACGGTTCACGTCCACGCTGTCGCGGCATGCTACCAGTGTTAAAGACTGCGATGGAGCTCCGTATGCCACGGCAAACTGGCTGACACTGACGGCGGCGGTGCACAAATGCTGCGCAGCTAGCGCCATTCGACGGCCAACACCGCGGTTCCTGGTGTGTCCGCTGTGCCGTGCGTGTGATCATTGCTTGTACAGCCCTCTCGCAGTGTCCGGAGCAAGTATGGTGGGTCTGACACACCGGTGTCAATGTGTTCTTTTTTCCATTTCCAGGAGTGTATTTATACGGCCGCGAGTATCCATAACATCCCTCATGATCTTAACTTGTCGCTCGGCGACACTCTCAGAGTCTAGCTCCAGCTGTGACAATTTTGTCTGCTGTCTTCGTGTGTCTTAATTTTCTTTTAGTGCTGTGAAATCTTTACCTGAGTTTCCCGAATTATCTCGCGTCCCTGTTCCTACATCGTGATAAGAACTTTCCGAATTTGATGGCCGAAACTTTTGCTGTCCTAGCATACTTTCGGTGCACAATTGCTTCCATACTAGCAACACGACAGGCCCTACTTGCTTCCGTTGCGATCTCTTTTGCTTCGTCTGCTTGCCTCTTGCATGTAGTTATCTCTCTTAACACATCCCTGATACGTCGTATTAACCTACTTTCTCATTGTACAATCGCTCTTTTTGTTCTTCTGCTTCTCTGGGCCTTTTTTTCTGTTTCTCTTCTCAAAAAATCGAGGATGCTGTCCGTCACATTCCTACTTTCGGTAATTGTTCTCAGAGACGGACTAGCCCGTCACATGTCACGGGTTTCTGCTGTGAACTGCTACATCAATTACTTCATTTCTGTTTCAGTATACTCTAAATGTGACGCTGAACGGTACCTATTAGCTATCTCTGAGTTCGATTGTTCCATGCGAAAAACAACCGCTTCGTCTCCTGTTTCGTTCCGATCTGTACACTAACTGAGGAGCGCCGGAACAAAACCCGATATATCCACTTTTGCTGTATTTGCGTGTTTGAGCTGTAGGGGGGAGATACGGGAGTAATAATACACAAAATAATTTTTAGCATAACGCAAGTTTTTTATGGTGTGTTTCTTCTTTTTATAGCTTGTGGAGCCATTTAGAAATCACAATTTGTTACTTCCTGTATTAAGAGCTAATGCGAATTTATCGGTTTTTGTTCCGGCGCTCCTCAATTGTTCTCCACGTTAAGAGAGCCCTCCACTTCGCCCTATGGAGTAACAGCTCTCGCCCTGCTCCTAGTTACCACCCAGACGTCAAACAAGCACGACCCTACAGTCAACAAAATTTCTCCAAATACCTACGCAATTCAAACACACGAACACATCAGGAAAATAACTTTCCAAAAATTAAAAACGTCGTTATCAAATCCAATAATCAAAGAACACAGGTGATGCAGAAACCATAGAACCCAATCATACAACATATTGAACACCTGAAAAGAGAGCACATATGTTAGTACATATTGTGCCAGCAGTTTAAGATTATTGCGAAACTAATTTGTTTGAACCTCTTTCTGGCGTGAAATATTAAAGAGCAAACGGTACGTATCTGACTATATATCATTACATTCTACCGGTAAGATCTGGGCAAGGGCGCCAATTTGTAATTTCCCCCCCCCCCCCCTCAGCGAAAAAAAAATAATTTTGATTCAAATAGCCAGGATGAATATGGCACTGAAATGAAATGTTGCTGTTTTCAGACTTAGCTTGTTACAAAGCCAACACGTGAATTGTCAGAATTAGCATACAGATCAAATTACAACAAACAAATATCAAAGAACATGGTGACAGATGATGTTGATGGCAGGCAAAGTAATTGCAGGGGAAGGGCGTCAAGCTAAAACGATGCCTTCCTCAAGGTAACAGCAACAACGCTTTCTGTCTACATGTGATGTACTGACCGTGTTTGTGAACCGGTAGCTGAACGTCAATACGAGATAAGTGGTTGAAATATACAGCACCAGGTCAGATGGACTCGCTGCAGTGAAGACTAAGTCCTCTGACAAATGTTGCAAATAGGTTCGGGCTGCCAGTATGCTCAACAATGAACTTTTCAACTGGTGATGTGTCGAGTGGCTGCAGGTGCGCAACTGCAAAGGGCCGTGGCTGGGACCCTCGACTAAGATATGCAGAGAATCATGGCTGGTGTGGTGGAAATGCCAACACGGTTATCCGCCGATTTGCCGAGCGTGGAGTGTACCTTGGCCGAACTACCCAGTCCGTCCTCTACAGTGGACATTCAGCGAATGCCACGAAAATCTCTCCTCTCTTCCCTTCTGGACACCAAATCCACTTCGAGTCACCGAAAATTGTCCCCTCCAATGATCAAGCTGCAAGCGCAAATTGCGTCAATGTCATAATTATAAGAGTGCCCCAGAACTCCCCCTAGACACGCCATAGAAGTACTGCTAAATGAGGAAGTTTGCCGCCAAAATCAATGCTATCCGCTGCTAAAGGGTATTTCAGAGAAACGCTCTCGCATTCCATGCCTTCGGCAGACGATGTTCTTCTTCCTAGAGTCGTCATAAAGCTCGGCGCTCTTTTGGCGGTCGCCCACCTGAGGTGGACGATGCGCCTCCAGAATGTAGGACGCTGGCCATCGTCTTGATGAAGAACGGGCCTCCCTCGTGGCCCGACTGTATAAGGCCACCGCTTGGGTTCACAGACGCAGTAGTCACACTTCTGTAGAAGCCCAGATGCTTTCGTGGAAGAGCTTACGGCTGTCTCTTTGACTTCTGCCGTCCTGGCCACGTCTCCCTGTTGTCCTCGCAGACTCATAAAAAATCTAGTGCCACAACTGTTATTGCTAGTGGCATACGTATTCTCTCATTCCCTTTCATATTAACAATTACTCGTCCTGATACATCGCTACGTAGCTGACATGGCTGCAGTGCCTCTGCAGGGACTGCATAATTAACAGTGTGTGAATGATAATGTGCGCTAAAGGTCGCCACCTCCAATAGTAACATTCGCTTATTGGGACAGTCCATATTGTACGTTTACATTTTACAATAATAATTATTGAGCAAAAATTGTCTTGTAACCTCCTCTAACAATTATCATTACTAACAGCAACATCACTATGACAGCATCGTAAAATTTCGGGAACACGATTTTGTAATGATTTGCTTCTGTTCTGGTGATATTAATTAAAAAGTTCAAGAGGCGTTCAATATTCATGCAGCATACTTTTTTCCTCAAAACAGGTTGGTTTTATTCAGTATTCCAATACTTGATACTATTCTCCACTGTTTTGGTAACAAAACCTTATTTTTTAACATAGTCTCTGTTCAATGTGACGACCTTACGCCACCTTACTACGACGGCCTTTATGGATGCTTGATACCATTCTACTGCATGATGAGCCAACGACTAGCTTCATCAATAATCTCATCATCCACTTTCTACTTGCAGGGGAGTGTATCCTTCATTGGGTCAAACTCGTTGCTCTTCGTGGTCTTTTGTTAGACGGCGAGGAACCCAGGGGGGCACACACCTCTGAGAAACCCAGCTAGTGGACCAATGTGTCATCACTATCAACAGAGACGTACAGTTGTGCAGTGAGTGAGTGACTGTGATTCGTCAGTCGCTTCGAAATAGAATGTCTGCACGTTCCAAGACTGCAGGAGTCAAAGCTACGTGCAGCCGGTCAGTTCGCGGGAGACCACAGAGGTTTGCGTGACCTTTTAGCAATGATTAGAGATTCCTCGCCCAATTACTCACCGCGCTTTTGTTCTCTTCCATGTCTCAGTAGGTATTCTGCAAGCGCCTATGAATGTCTCCGATGCTCTGGGTTTTCGCCCAAAGAAACTCTCTGCTTGGACCGAACCTCCGTTACAGACATACAGACGCCGGTTTGAAGCCTATATATAGGACCGCAACCTATCGGAACTTCATGAAACTATAGAGGCTGAAGTGGTAATATTCCACGGAGTTCCCACATTAAATCTGTATTTTTTAAACTAAAACTGGCCGAGACCAAAATGTGTTGCATTATTTACTGAACGTCACTCGTTGTTAGATAAAGCCTCACGTGTGCACAATCCCAAGCCCTGACCCATGTCGCGAAACACAAACCGGCTTGGTATCATCGACTGTTGAGAATGATAGTGAGCTGTGGGGAGGGCAGGGATGGTGCAGGTTAAATACGCCAGTAAGACTATGAGCACTTGTTTTGTCATCGCTGGGTCTTGCCAGTGAGTAGCAAGCAGGGAGGTACACATAAACTCGCTGTGATTTTGAAACTAGAATATATCCTGTTTAGAGATGTTATTAACATGGCGCATACCCTGCACACATTGCCTGCAAACTTTAAGAGGAAGAAATTCCTGTACAGAAGTCTATTTATAAAATATATATCAGTTGTGTTCCAAAATTTGGAGGAAGAGGTACAATTACCGTAGCTCTGGGATGTGATCTCAGTCTTTTTTCTCTCTTTCTTTAACTGTCACATCCTTCGTTACCTTTCCTTCTCGTGGACCTGGTCTGTTAAGAAGCATGTATCATTGTAAACGCAAATAAGTGTGAATAATTATTCATTAATTCAAATAATGAATCTTGTATTACTGTTTCTTAACATTAATCGTTTTAGTGTATTATTGATGTTGGATCATCGCCAATAACTGGCTTGGGTGGCATTTGTTTACAACTACGAACGGTAGCAATTGCTTAGAACGAATGGTGGAATTGCTTACAACCTGCATGTCATTTAATGAAGAACAGTGCCCAGTGCGAATCAAAAGTTGTTCTGGTATCCCAGCAAATGATTCATCTGGACAGAAAGAGGATACCGTTGACTTATTTTTTGTTTAATACTTGCATTTTCCTATATGCTATCTGAGAGAGGAATGGATGATAGGAGTAACTTCGATATAGGTTTTCGGAGAGGGGTAACTGGCTACCCGTTACGCACTGCGTAAAGAACATCTTCACTGACAAGGCTGGGACTTGGGTGTGACATTTTCGATCGTTCTTTTGGACATTCACATACATAATTCCTGGACAGACTTCCCACCTCAATAATATAAATGGTATTTAATGAATATGAAGTGTTTCATTTTGAGGTTGTTCAGCGTATCGTTCTCAGTGGTTCTCTTGGAATCCGGCCACGATGCAACAGTACCACTCCATTACATAGAAAGCTTTCCTGATCCCCAACCAGTCACTCAGTATGTCGACCGATACTACAACGAGAAAATTAAATTGCTGAAACTGCATAGAAAATACACCGATTCCTTGGAGAAAGACACGACAGTTTTACCCTGATCCCTGCCTAATGTGCGTTTGTGCTTCCTTTACTTTCTACAACAGATAGCATTGTATGCTACATAATGCTTTCCCCATTCTATTGGCTAGACGAGGACTATATCGAAAATCTGTTGGATGAGACCCACATACAAGCTTACAGTGTGCGGTGGAGATTAATTTCATCATTTAACCTCCACCACTGGTCCAATCACGTGTAATGAATGTTTGTCGGGAAACTCTATTAACAGTAAGTTATCATTGCAGTCATTTGATGAGACCCATGTGAGAGGAATTAATATGTTGGCCACAACGACTTTTGTAGCGTCTGCCACTGGAGTTTGTTGAGCGTCTCCATAACAACTACGTGAAGAAGTATGTTGCTCTTCGTTACCTCTTCCCCATATCTTTCATTAATCCAATCCGATAAAGGGCCAAAATTGATGAGCAATACTCAAAATAGTGAAGCCAACAGATGATCAAATAAGGAAACAGGTAGAAAGACAAACCTAACGGAAATCCTTATACATCACATTAGATAATGATGAAAGCAGAAAATACAATAAAAATGCAAGAAATGAATCAGGTGAAAGAAAACTAATTAAAAACGAGACCGATTGGAAGTGCAAAATGGCACAAAAGTAGTGGCTAGAGGACAAATGTAAGTCTAGATAAGCATGCATAGCTAGGGGAATGATAGATACCGCCTACAGAAACATTAAACAGGTCATTGGTGAAAAGAGGAGCAGCTGTATCAGTATCACGAGCTCAGATGGAACACCAGTATTAAACAAAGAAGGGAAAGCAGTAAGGTTTATAGAGAAGCTGTACAAGGGAAACGAAAGTGAAAGCAATATTATGGAAAGAGAACGTGAAGTAGATGAAGATAAATGGGAAATATGATGCTGTGAGAAGAATTTGAAAGGGCATTGAAAGAACCAAGCCGAAAAAAGTCTCCTGAATTTCTGATATCCTTGGACGAACCAGCCGCGATTAAACTATCCAACCTGGTTTGTGAGATGTATAACACACATTGGAAATATTGTCAGACTTCAAGGAAAATGCAATAATTGCAATCCGAAAGTGAAAGTTGTCACGAGTGAATACTACTGAACTATCAGTTTCATAAGAAAGGGTTCGAGAATATTACTACGAATTATTTACAAAAGAGTTGAGAACTAGTAGAGCCCGACCTCGGGGAATATATTAATTAAGCTTCTGGAGAAATGCTGGAACACGCGAGACGATGCTGACTCTGCGACGTATTTTAGACGATAGCTTCAGGAAAGTCAAACCTTCATTTATATTTGCAGCTGAGTCGAAGAACTTAAAGGGGAACAATGGGCTCTGAAGGATGTGTAACAGGCTTGTAGCCTACCAAACATGTTATTCAGCCAGTACTGAGCAAGCAGTGAAGGAGGGAAAAGAGAAATTTGCACAGGAAGATAAAATTGCAGATGACATTATTAGGCTGTCAGAAACAGCAAAGGACTTGGAAGTGCTTTTGAACCGAAAGTACGGTGTCTTGAAAGGAGGATATAAGATGAACATTAACGAAAGCAAAACAAGGGTAATGGAATTTAGTTGAATATAAGCAGGTGATGCTGAGGGAATTTGATTACAAAATGAGATAGTATGGGTAGTATATGAGTTTTGGTATTTGAGCAGTAAAATAATACTGATAATGCCGAAGTAATCATATAACATGTAGAATAGCAATGATAAGAAAAGCGTTGATGAAGGGGAGAAATTTGTTGTCATCGTATACACATTTAAACGTTAGAAATTGTTTCGCCAAGGTATTTGCCGTGAGTGTAATCTTGGCTGGAAATGAAACGTCGACATGACGAAATTCAGAAAGGAAGAAAATAGGAGCTTTTGAAATTTGATACTACGGAAAAATGCTGAAGATTAGATGGGTAGATCATGTAACTAATAAGGAGGTCCTACACACGATATGGTTTTAGTTTCCTCGTTCATACACGTCAGTGTTTGCACGGGTAACGTTCAATCAAATTCAATTTCTCTCCATGTACTCTGCAGGTACTCAAAGGCGACATCACTGTCAAATGCATTGCGAATGCATGTCTTCAAATCCTGTAGGTCTATAATTTTGGTTCGATACTCATGATCCTCCTTAAAAAAAAAGGAGAGAGAGAGAGACAGAAGTTTAATGATGTGATGAGCTTGTAGCTGTCACCGATTCGGACCATGTCGTCCAACCTACCTACACCGAAGCTTTCGATCCAAAAATTGTCAGATGCCTAAGATGGTGCCCCATCTTGCTGGAATTTCCCGGTTTGCAGGTATTCCAATTCTGGTGCAGCAAACTCCTGAGGCATATCCAGGTAAAAATTACCACTGACTGAAGCCTAGCTGTAACGATGTGCGGTATTGACGCAATTAGGCGTAATTCCCTATACACATTGTCCTTTGGATTCTGATCCCCTTATACATGACCCAGACACTTTAATGTAACTAACGCCCATGTTCGACGTCAACATGCAATAACCGATAACAGACGGTAGCTGGCAATATAGCAGTGGAGGGTTTATGAAGCATGTCGGGGGCCGTGAGAACAGTGCATTCATTGCCATAATACGGAAACGGGGAGATTTATCTGCGTCCGAGAGAACATGATCATTGGCTTTCGGGCCATGGGTGGAAGCATTTCTGAAATGGCAAAATTTGTAAACTGTTTGCTTGCGCTGTCGTTAAAGTATACCGTGCATGGCAAAACGGCGGTATCAAAAGCCGGCGTCGAAGCAACAGTGATGCACCAGGGCCTTAGATAGAGGGGTGAACGACTGCAGCGGAGATGTGTGCCTGCGAATAGAAGGGCAACTTCCTAGCAACTGACCGCCCTAACAAACCAAGGGGCTGCCAACAGCGCTTCCTGAACGACCGCCGACGAGCAGGGCTGCGTATGGGGCTACACAGCAGGCGCCTGGTTCATGCAAGCATGTTGACCGATTTTCAACGGCGACGGAGACTGTGCGCCCGTACAGCAACTGGACGTCCACTGAGTGGCAACAGGTGGCCTTTTGATATGAATCAGGTTTTATGCTCCATCGGACAGATTGCCATTGGGGTGCACGCCATGAAACGGCTGAAAACAGAAATGCTGCTGCTATTGTCTGAAGATTTCAGTCCGGAGGAGCGAGCGCTATGCTCTGGGGAATATTTTCGTGGCGGTTCCTGAGTTATATCGTCGTTCTTCAAGGGACAGTGGATCAGCAGACCTAAGTATACAGGGTGTTACAAAAAGGTACGGCCGAACTTTCAGGAAACATTCCTCACACACAAAGAAAGAAAATATGTTATGTGGACATGTGTCCGGAAACGCTTACTTTCCATGTTACTGCTCATTTTATTACTTCTCTTCAAATCACATTAATCATGGAATGGAAACACACAGCAACAGAACGTACCAGCGTGACTTCACTTTGTTACGGGAAATGTTCAAAATGCCCTCCGTTAGCATGGAATCTCTGATGCGCTGATGCAGCCCTGGAGAATGGCGTATTGTATCACGGCCGTCCACAATACGAGCACGAGGAGTCTCTACATTTGGTACCGGGGTTGCGTAGACAAGAGCTTTCAAATGCCCCCATAAATGAAAGGCAAGAGGGTTGAGGTCAGGAGAGCGTGGAGGCCATGGAATTGGTCCGCCTCTACCAATCCATCGGTCACCGAATCTGTTTTTGAGAAGCGTACGAACACTTCGACTGAAATGTGCAGGAGCTCCATCGTGCATGAACCACATGTTGTGTCGTACTTGTAAATGCACATGTTCTAGCAGCACATGTAGAGTATCCCGTATGAAATCATGATAACGTGCTCCATTGAGTGTAGGTGCAAGAACATGGGGCCCAATCAAGACATCACCAACAATGCCTGGCCAAACGTTCACAGAAAATCTGTGTTGCTGACGTGATTGCACAACTGTGTGCGGATTCTCGTCAGACCACACATGTTGATTGTGAAAATTTACAATTTGATTACGTTGGAATGAAGCCTCATCCGTAAAGAGAGCATTTGCACTGAAATGAGGATTGACACATTGTTGGATGAACCATTCGCAGAAGTGTACCCGTGGAAGCCAATCAGCTGCTGATAGTGCCTGCACACGCTGTACATGGTACGGAAACACCTGGTTCTCCCGTAGCACTCTCCATACAGTGACGTGGTCAACGTTACCATGTACAGCAGCAACTTCTCTGACGCTGACATTAGGGTTATCGTCAACTGCACGAAGACTTGCCTCGTCCATTGCAGGTGTCCTCGTCGTTCTAGGTCTTCCCCAGTCGCGAGTCATAGGCTGGAATGTTCCGTACTCCTTAAGACGCCTATGAATTGCTTCGAACGTCTTCCTGTTGGGACACCTTCGTTCTGGAAATCTGTCTCGTTACAAACGTACCGCGCCACGGCTATTGTCCCGTGCTAATCCGTACATCAAATGGGCATCTGACAACTCCGCATTTGTAAACATTGCACTGACTGCAAAACCACGTTCGTGATGAACACTAACCTGTTGATGGTACGTACTGATGTGCTTGATGATAGTACTGTAGAGTAATTAGTCGCATGTCAACACAAGCACCGAAGTCAGCATTACCTTCCTTCAATTGGGCCAACTGGCGGTGAATCGAGGAAGTACAGTACATACTGACGAAACTAAAATGAGCTCTAACATGGAAATTAAGCGTTTCCGGACACATGTCCACATAACATCTTTTCTTTATTTGTGTGTGAGGAATGTTTCCTGAAAGTTTGACCGTACCTTTTTGTAACACCCTGTATATTCTTTGGGAACATATTCAGGCTTTTGACTGATAGTCACAGTAATGTGACAAGTCAGTTTACAAACGCTGAGTTCGTCATATACATAAAAAATACACTCATCGAAGAAATATATCTTTTACAGAAAGTCATTGTTGGTTTATATACTCTACAGACTGTTCAGTCTGATGTTTCTCCGTTGGCTTTCGTGCCTGAAGTAGCTGTGTCTTGTAGACATAATGGCGACTTATAGTAAGACTTGGTGCGCTATTGATCGAGGCATGTCCAATTCCATGGCCCCTGTACGTACTGATTTTGTCGGTCTCCTTGCAAACGCCTGCCGTACTCCGTCCATGCTTATGGAGAACAGTACCTGGTTTCATAGATAACGATACTGAATAGTTGATTTAGACGGTGGTTCCTTCCGCGATGTATCCGAAAGTTTCTTTGCGTCTGGTCTCGGTGAACCAGGCTACAAACTGAGCTCTCTTCTCGTTGTTGGTTAAATCTGCTGTACCTGGAAAATAGAAAAGTTGAAAAGTCGATAATCAGTTTTAAACGTTGAATTTCTTGTCATCTTGTATTGTATTACATATAACACAGCGGAGCTATAAGGTATCTGTTCTAAAGTTTTACTACATGCAGAAAAATTACAATCGAGCTGAATTTTACTGTATTATCTTTAAATACAAATTAAGATAGGAAATAATGATGTAATTCTGGAAGAGGTAAGCCACTTTCACTAGCTCGAATGCGACATACGAGTACGAAATTTCAACAATCAAACTGATAACAATATCCTAAAATTTTACGCAGACTGCGAAATAATTTGAAACACGGTTGAAAAAGCCATGAAAGAGACAGATGAAATTTTACAAATTCATGGCACTTTTTACTACGGATCTGAAACGTGGATTCCCTCACAGAGGATGAGCAGGGTCTAGTGTGCGGAAATGAGATTTCTCAGTAATGTGTATCAGAAGATCGCTTCAGAAACGAAAACATCAGATATGAATTACAAGTTGAACCATTGCACAAGAAAATAGATGTGCATTCAAACAGAGAGTTTGAACATGTAGACAGATCGCATAAAAATATACTTCCAAAATAAAGAATTAGTCACAAACCTAGAGACGCAAGCTAGAGGGGAAAGACTGCAACGCAACAGGTCATATAAAGTCATCCATGAAGCGAGAAGAAGAAGAAGGAAAAAATGGCGCTTACAGAACTGCGTAGAAATAAAAAGCCCCCACACACGCCGCCATTACTTACTATAGAAAAAATAAGAATAATGAAACAGTATGCATCAAAAGTAAACGTCTATTGTTTGCTGTTTCATAAACTTGATAACCAGCTGCTGAAACAACAATACAGGAAGTTTCTGCCAGGACGTTAGGATTTTTACACTACGCATTTAACGATATCACTTTGTTCCTGTCGCACGCTTCCTCGCTCCCTACTTTCAAGTCCTGTTGTTTCCGTCCTCTTCTCGGACATATAAATGTTCCTCTTACACCAAGATGATTAATGTTGACGTGTTATTACTCTGTTTCTTTTCTTTTAGTAAGTTTTTGCTATCTGCCTTAGTTAATCTACGAGACACGATTGATTAATTGTCGTCAGGGGTACTCTTGTCACCAACGTTAAGTAAATGAACATTTTCCACCGTATGGTTTCCTCGGCGTAACCACGGGAAAATAGTGGAATCCGCCCCTGCTGTTTTCATTCCAGTAAAAGAAATTTTTAAAAAAATCAGAAAAGAAAGGCTCTATTAAACTGCTGACTAGACAAAACACATATAAGAATAATTAGATAAGCTGATCTCATACTCTTTGTAATAACAGGAAATGCCTGTTGGCAATCTGTCTGCATTAAATGTTTAGTTTCGTGCCACTGGCACGTATCCAAAAGGTGCGAATGATGCGTCTGAACTGCACCAGCTGAACGACTGGAAAGAGTTCGAGTAGGATGTATTATTTTTAGTTTTATCGACTGAATCTCATTCTGAAAAAAGTTGTCTGTGTCGAATTAAAACACCGGAGTGGAAGAAACGAGCAGTTCCGAAGGAAATTTATCATATCACATAACAAATTCAGGATTGATGCAGATTGTTGATCAGCAGTGAAGTTGAGGAACTGACTCCTTTACCATATCGCACTGGCTTCCAAAGGGTCGACATAGAAAGCATAGCACCGATTTGGAGAGCGGTGCGAAAGTGGAGCCAGAGAAAGATCGTCGTTAATCTGGCCTCAATGAGACAGATTTTCTGATATTCGCGAATGGTGATTCAACGGACCACGGTTAATCTCAGTCGGAGCTCCAAGACAGAGAATTAAATCTCCCTCTCTAAAATTCTAATTGATTTCTTTATTCACAGCGGCATCTAGTTCAGTGACGCTGTTACGAGTAGCGTTTTGTGTATAGATTCTGCATTTCATATCATGCATTAATATTACTGTAGACCTATAGCTAACCGCCAATACTCGGAAGAAAATAAAACATGTACTACCTACTGTCCCGTAATTTGGTACGTCATTTACTGTGGCCATTTGAGACGTTCTGATAACCAGTTAAGTGCATAGGAACTTTATCATAGTTTTATTTTGTTTTTTGGTCCCGTCATTGTAATTGGCCCCAATTTATTGGTGAATCAGAGCAGGATATCCAAGATAATATGTAGGCTTGTTGGCAACCGAATGTTTTCGTTGTCCCTAGACTCTCGATTCTATTAGCTGAAATTGTTATGTATTGGTAAACAGAATTGAAATCCTTTTTTAAGTCATCAGTCGATAAAAGAGCTCTACTAGTGTTAAAAAGGACCTTACTTTGAGGAATAAATTTCTGAGAACTTACATCTAGATCACAGAATAGTATGTAAATGAATCATGGACTGTGGGTAAAGCGAAAAAGGAAGAGAATCGAAGCGCCGGTGATGTGGTGCAACTAGAGAATTCTGGAAACTAAGGCCACTGGTAAAATATGAACTGTGGAGTATCGACTCAGAAACGACGAGAAATGAAATAAGTGGGAAACTCTGAGTGGGTCCAGACCATATGACGTGTGTTAAGTAACGAGAGAATAAGATCCATAGTACTAGAAGGAACAGTGGACAACAAACACTGTGAACAATATATTGGAATATTTCCGAGAAGTAATTGAAGACATTGGCTGAAATCGCGACTATGAGCTGAAAAAGTTACCACGGGGAGAAGGTCTTGGTGGGCTGTATCAAACCAATGAGACAATCCAAAAAAATATATTTTTGGTATGATTCTCCATCCACATAATCAGTGATACTTCTTTCTATCAGTCTAGTCGAAAGGATTTAAGAAAACACTACATACTTACACACTGTGAAACTTTCTATGTAACTCGCAACAAACGAAACGACATGAGACAGCTCGGAGCAAAGTTGTAGTAAATATTCCCCGAACTGAAACAGGAAATTAATGTGATTCGTTGAGGGACAGTGGACTCCTCACATACATGACACTTAAAAGACGGGAGAAATATAAAAATATGTATAAGTAAGGGAATCTACACAACCTTCGAAAGTGATACCACAAAAGAAATCGTCAATGAAACATATCGTCTGTAGTAAAAAAAGTCAGTGGAACCTGAACGATAACAACGGAACTTTACTGAAGAATCGAAACTTCAGAGATAAAATTTCCGGTAAGTCAAAGTAGAAGTAGAAAAAGTAGTGACTCATGCAGTGCATTAACCACGTGGGCAATTACTTAGCACACGAAGGAATCAAGGAAAGATGTCTTGGATGATGATTTATATCCTCCGCATCACTCTGCATTCTTATGGAACAGTGGAGTCTCTATCAAAGGATACACTGCCTAACAGGCCTCCAACCTGACCCGCCCAGAATAGCTTCAGGACTCCGACCAGACCCGTTCAAAATAGCTTCAGTTTTAAAGTAAATCTGAACTGAATAATAATTTTGTATATCTGAAGCGAAATAGTGGTTCTTCGCACAAGTGATTATAAAATTATACCGCTCGTGACTGTAAGAAGCCTGAAGAAATATATGAATGAGTGGTATTATGTGAAATGCGTACTTATCAAACACAATGAGAAATTTGATGTCCACGGGTGTAACCACATCTAGTACAAAGGTCAAGGTCAGGTTCAATTTTGTCAATACCTTCGATAAATAAGCATTTGACATCATTTCAGTTGATTTAATTTCTGTTCTTATACTTGACTGTAACTTCATCCATTTCAGAATGTAATTATAAAAAAATTCCTTATTGTAAGGTGTACTCTTCTCTCGCAAACTCAGCCTAGAGATCACCTGCTACTTTGAATTGCGAATGTCTTGCAAAAGGTATTTTCGAACAGAAACGTACATGAGTATAAAGTCCGTTGTTCTTATTTAGCTAATTTTATATATGTGCAATATCTAGTAAATGTTTGGTGATTTAACGTTACTTAGACACACAAATTTTTACGTGATAATAAACTATTCCAATTTTAATTATTTTTCATGACTAATAATAATTAGTTTTAACTGTTTTAAAATGTAAAAAATGGTATTCGTTGGCAATGCTGAACCATTATCGGATGATTTATATTAAGCAAAGGCCCACAGAAACGTTAATAACTGTTATTACATTGTGGTTGTAACAGTTCCAATTTTTTCGGAATGTTATCTTTGGAATCTGAAATACATCTAGAAAGTTGTAAATGGTCTAACATGAAAGCATTATATACTGCAAAATCATTGTTGTTATATTCAAACTAAAGCGTAATGGTAGTATAATTTTAGTCTTAGATAAACAATCTGTGTCTAAATAATTGAAAATAACACACTGATATGTGCAAAATGTGTCGTAGCATTCTGAAACTGCAGATGTATGACTTCAATGCCAACGATAGTTTTGTTTTAATCATTAGGATTTTACGATAAATTACATTTTATATCAAAATAAAGGCGACAGGATGTCATATTCATTGGATGTGGGTAGTTAGGGAAATGCAGAAATACGTTTCGGGGCCACTGCACGTGAACTTTCTTTTTTTGCAATCTACTGAAATTGCGAAAGGTAACAGTTTCTTTGGTCTTCACTTCTGCGTGAAACACACGTTGTAAACGAGTATACATCAACATTTAAACCTATATAATGGCGTATGTGTCAACAAAGGACCTACGACTGCCCTTATTCGCAATAAAATAATGAGACAGAACGTTGTGAACACGGGTCACACCGAGACCGAATGTCACCTGATGGCAGGAGGTAGCGTGACGCGGTAAGAACAGTTTGTAAGTGGAGCAGTGAAGAATGCAGAATCATCATTCTAGCATATGAGGAAGGCGACTGACATAAGAGACTTTGAAAAATAGCGGATTGTGGTTGCCAAATGTTGGAGGAAAGCATCTCAGATACGGAGAAGTAGTGGACTGTTGCTGCTGCTGTGAAAATCTATGGGAAGAGTTCGAAGGACGTGAAACCACGAGCAGGCGATTAGGCGTTGGTCGTTCACACCTCTTCAAACGGACAGCTGCTCCAAACATGCACCTTACTGAAAACGCAGGTTGGAGAGGACAGTAATATGGTATGAGCCACATTCAGTTGGAGTTCCATTCCCGACATGTGGCCGTGCGGTTAAAGGCGCTGCAGTCTGGAACCGCAAGACCGCTACGGTCGCAGGTTCGAATCCTGCCTCGGGCATGGATGTTTGCGATGTCCTTAGGTTAGTTAGGTTTAACTAGTTCTAAGTTCTAGGGGACTAATGACCTCAGCAGTTGAGTCCCATAGTGCTCACAGCCATTTTTTGAAGGCACCGTGACAACTTGCTGACTACATTACTGCATGCCACCTTGCAACCCTTCATGTCTTGATGTCTTTCCTGTCTGACACGGCCAGTGTCGTGTTAAATTGCACTCACGAGCGTGAGAGTGAACTAGCTTTGATGTCTTGGCCACTGAATCATCTGATTTGAAACCGAAGGAACACATTTCAGACTCTATCGGGCCCCAGTTCCAAGCTCATAAACTACCGGCCCATAATTTACCGGAATTGCGTGACCTGTGCGCAGACATCTGGGACCACGTAACTCGGGAAACCTACCGAGGACTTCTCGACTCCGTTCTGCGCAGGATATCTGTGACTAAACTTAGAGCAGTAGTGAGGTTTGTCACAAAATGAACTGTGGAAAGTCTTGTTTTTGTACTTTTTTATGTCTGATGATGATGCATCCAAATGCGTCAGTATATTAATATGCGACCAAGACCTTCCAGAATTCATTGTCTGCAGTTTCTTAATCTTCGCTTGACTCATAGAGGGCAGCATTCCTCTATCTAGTGAAGAAGACTGATGTATGTGTTGACTGATGTAATATGTGATTTTTTTCGTTCTTATGTGAATTTCAGACTATGTGAGCTGGAGCCTGCCAATCAACAACAAAGTCGTTGACCACATATTAACGCACGGAAGAACAAAGTACGACACTGTTCCACAGCTGCGTTTATGGGTAAAATGATGAAATCCTGTGAGTAGATGTGTAGTTCCTCTTCGTTGGAACATGTTCTTTTCAGTACACATTCACAATACGAAAAGAGAGCAATACGAAACCTCATCCACTTATAAACAAAATATCAACGGGATATCGCAATATTGATGTTATATAACCTTGACAAGTAATAACAATTTGAAGGTCTTCATCTGAATTTAGGAATTATGTTTATTTCATAGCATAGAATTCGTGTGGAGAGGGGTTCGGGCTCGTATTTGTGAGGTCGTGGGCTAGTTTTGAGAAACAATAATTACTAAATTAAAATATCTTCCTCTACAGTAATTACACTTGCATTTTAATAAACTGAATTCTGTTACATGGTCCAGTTATAGTATCTGAAGCTTTGTTCATTAGATTAACACGTTAAATGAACTGATATTTCTTGAAGTCAGTATTAAAACAACAGTAACATTAAATTTGGTGAGAATAACAAGAACACAATTCCTATTGGCCTGGAAATGTATGCGATATACACAACTATAAAACTAGCTTGAGTCCAGATCAACTCAATACCAGCAATAAAATCAGAATACCAGCCGCCAGACTACAGGTCATTCAAATGTATAACATAAAACAAAATACTATACGTATAGGGCGTGCAGAAATGTAAAGTCTCTGAATTTTTTTATTTTGTCCTCAATATCGGGTGAGGTACTACATGTCATGCATATTACTGTGTCAACCTTTACGCTTCACTGACGTAAGTTGCAACCCTCTGCCACTAGGGTGTTCCAGATTGTACCGTATAACATGGAGGTGTGTAACGCAACTATATCAGTGCGTGAGAAACAGCTTGCTGTAATTGTGTTTCGAATTCGAGGAGTTCGTCCATAAATGGTCACCCTCTCCTTCAGCATGATAATGCCAGACCACACACAACCGCTGCGACATCCGCAATAAGCCGATGCCTTTTTCACTGTCATCGATTATTCTGCATATAATCGCCACCTGGCGGCGCCCGACTTTCGAGAACTTCACTCTGACAGTGACGCAGCAGAACAAGAGGAGTTGAGGTACTGGCTCTGTCATTAAAGTCAACCATTACACACCGACAATATCAACAAACTGATTACTCGATGCGAGAAATGTATTGAGAAATATATACCGACACATATAAATTGCAGTACCAACAAATAATTAATGTAAAGTGATGAAACTTCGGGAATTCAAACGTCTAGGTAACAAATTTAAGTGATAAGCGTTGCAGGAGGGTGGTTGTCTGGGATCGCTATAGGGCGTCTGGCTTGGAGCTGTCCTTACAGTGAACGATTTGTAACAGTTTGTTGTGCCACTGTGGCGTTAACTTCTGCTCAAACTGCTGCTGCAGATGCAGTACGATGCACCAGAGCCATACGTCGAACATGATAGTTTTCCCTGTCGGTAGTGCCACGTTGGCGTCCGGAGCCCTATCTCATTGCGACCGTATATCCTCGTGACCACCACTACCAGCAATAATGTACAGAGACTACATCTCTGCTAAATCTTCCTTCAGTATCGCAGAAGGAACATCCACCTTTTCGTAGCCCTATATCACGACCTCGTTCAAACTCAGTGTCGTGTTGACAGTGGCATTTTTGTTACCTTAAATGCGTTTTTGATTAGCATCACCTCACCACGTCCAGTCTCAAAGGTAACTAACGCTTACGACCGTTACAGCTTGCATTTAAAGCAAAACAGATTTGAACCCTCATAGTGGCGCTTCTAGTGCCACTGTTATCCGACTGGCACGAAATTTGAAGAGCTATCGTCTTTCAGATGTAGAAAGAAGCGTATCAACTTCCATTTATGTCACTCAACTCGTTCTCGGTGCTGCGATTTTCTTTTCCCTCTATATATTTCATCTTGTCTATTCTCGTAGCGTAGTGGATGCAAACAGGATTTACAGAGCTTTCGTTTGGAGGCAACAGACGCACGTCCAACGTGTAGACAAACACAATACACAACACGGCACGCGGTTCTTTGATTACAGCGTGACGGACAAATTTGTTACAATCAATGCATTCACATTCTACACCTCACTTTACACTGTACACAACCCTTAACTAACTCAGCCTACCAAATTTCACTGTCGGCCATCAGAGCACGTTGTTGCTGCTCGACTTGTAACATAGAAGGCCTTGCCTGCGGATCTTCTGAAATCGCCGTCCTCTTATCTGGGAAACACGCGGCCCGCTGACCTGGTGTGTCCAAACTCGGCGGCCACAACCCGCTCGCCAGCGCACGAGCTCTGCAGCAGACAACACACACGTTGCTCTTCACAGGCTGCCCGTTCCCTGCCTGTCCTCGCACCTCTGCCACAACGTCCGCGCAGACAGTGAACGCTCTAGCGGACAATCCACCAAAACTCCACTCTAATTGCGGGTGAAACAAAAGTGCTACTCGGCACGACACAATGACAACCTTTCAACTTATATTCGCAAAAATTTTGCTACAGAATAATAGCTGTTACTGAGACCTATTGTCTGCATGTCTGAGTACTTTACCAGAGCAACCACTGCCCTCTATTACTAAGTGGCTATCCAATTTCATGGTTCATGCACCACACTTCCAGTTCATAGTAACAGTTACAGGTTGCCTAACTCAAGGTTTTCAGGGGCAACAAAAGTTTGGTTGTAAACACATTCAAGGAAAAAAAATTCACAACACCAAAAATAATTAATGTAGAGTAATGAAACATTGAGAGTACATTTGCCTAAGTAACATATTTAAGTGATTAACATTGCAAGAGCACAGGCTAATGTAAACGTGAGACGAGCCACTGCAAATGAGAAATGGTGGTATGTTAATAACCGGTGTAACAGCCAGAATGTTGAAATAAAGGATGAAAACGTGCATGCGTTTTGTTGTACAGGCACGGGTTGCCAGGTTGACGGATGGAGATCCACGCCTGGTGCAGTTGGTTGGTCACTAAAGCGATGGTTCATGCGTTTGTGAATGGTGCTGGAGCTACCGTCCAATGATATCACATATGTACTCGATTGGAGACAGGTCTGCTGATCGAGAAAGCCTAGGCAACGTATCGACACGCTGTAGAGCATGTTCGGTTACAACTCTAATATGTTGTTGAGCGCTTTCTTGTCGGAAAACAACATCAGCAATGCTTTTCTTAACTGGAAGCACAACATCTTGGCTCACCAGACGGACGCACAAATTTGCAGTGGTCTTTTCGTACCATCTTTGATTAGCTATCAAAATGTCGTCAATTCCGTGTTTGAGACCCACCACCGCTAGAATTCCTATTAATACTTAGCGTTGGCTGCCGAAGGCCTCCGGAGTAAGAAGTCAACGGCCTTGTCAAAGAGGGCGGAGGAGTGGTCAGAGGTTCAGGGCACTCTCTTGTCCTTGCGATGGGAATCAGCCCCTAAAGCGGAAGAATCAGCAAAGATCAAAGGCTTGAAGATGAAGAATGGAAACCACTGCATTAAAGACACACAAAGTTCATCCACAGAACTAGGGGTCTGAAGTTGAAAAAGTACCATGATGATCTCTCCATTGGCAAAAGGTTCCGGGCCGGCCGCTGTGGCCAAGCAGTTCTAGGCGCTTCAGTCCGGAACCGCGCTGACGCTACGGTCGCAGGTTCGAATCCTGCTTCGGGCATGGATGTGTGTGATGTCCTTAGATTAGTTAGGTTTAAGCAGTTCTACGTCTAGGGGACGGATGACCTCAGATGTAAGTCCCATTGTGCTCAGAGCGATTTGAACCATTTTTGAAAAGATTCCGGACTAGTACCAGTTCAGATCACTGGGCGGGGCCTGCAAGGGGAAAGGTGACCGTGAAATAACGACTGAATAACTAACGAAAGGATAACACTATAAGAGTCATGGTGCGGAATGTCAAAAGCTTGAAAGTTGTAGGAAAAGTAGAAAATCTGAAAAGGGAATTCCAAGGGCTCATACTAGATATAGCATGGTTCGTTGAAGAGAAGTGGAAAGAAGGCAAGGATTTCTGGTCAGATGAGTATGGGGTAATACCAACAGCAGCAGAAAGTGATATAATGGGAGTAGGATACGTTATGAATAGGGAGGTATGGCAGAGACTGCGTTACTGTGAATAGTTCAGTGATAAGGTTGTTCTTTTCAGAATCGATAGCAAACGAGCCCCAACAACGATAGTCCAAGGATACATGTCGACGCGGCAAGCTGAAGATGAAGAGATAGAAAAGGAAATGAGGATACTGAAAGGGTAATACCGTAAGTAAAGAAACATGAGAATCTAATAGTCATGGGGGTCTGGAAATCAGTTGTAGTGGAAGGAGTAGAAGAAATGGTTACAGAAGAATATGAGATTAAGATAAGGAACTATGGAGGAGAAAGCCTGAATTCTCTAATAAATTTAAGTTAGTAACAGCGAATACTCTCTTCAATAATCACAAGAGAAGGTGGTATACTTGGAACTAGGCTGGTGATATGAGAAGATTTCAGTTAGATTGTGTCATGGTCAGGCAGAGATTCCGAATTCAGATTGTAAGGTGTACCAAGGAGCAGATATACGCAGAGATCTCAACGTAGCAGTGATGAAGAGTAGGCTCAAGTTCAAGAGATTACTCAAAAGTATCAAAATGCAAATAAGTGGGATAAGGAAGTACTAAGCAATGAAGAGATACGTTTGAAGTGCTCTATGACTATAGATACAGCTGTAACTAATAAGCTAAGTAGGCAGGGCAGCTGAAGAATAATGGACATCTCTAAAAAGAACAACCACAGAAGTTCGAAAGAAAAACATAGGTACAAAGAAGGTAACTGCGAAGGAATCATGGGTAATAGAAGAAATCTTCAGTTGATCGATGAAAGAAGGAAGTACAAAATTGTTCACAGAAATTCTGGAATACAGAATACAAGTCACTGAGGGGTCAAATAAATAGGAAATTCAGGGAGGCTAAGACGAGAAGGCTGAATGAAAAATGCGAAGAAATCGAAGAAGAATGTCGGAAGGACTGATTCAGCATATAAGAAATTGAAAACAAGGTTTGGGGACATTAAAGCTAGGGTGGTAGCATTAAGAGTGCAACAGGAGTTCCACTGTTAAATCCAGAGGAGGGGGCGGATAGGTGGAAAGAGTACATTGAAGGCCTCTGTGAGAGGGGAGATTTGTCTGATGTGATTGAAGAAGGAGCAGGAGTAGATTTAGAAGAGATAGGGGATCCAGTATTAGAATTAGAATTTAAGAGAGCTTTGAGGAGGATCAAATAAGGCAGAGGGAATAGATAACACTCCAACAGAATTTCTGAAATCATCGGGGGAAGTGGCAACAAAACGAGTGTTCACGTTAATGTGTAGAATGTATGAATCTGGCGACGTACCATCTGACTTTCAGAAAAATATCATCCACACAATGGCGACTGAAAGAGCTGAGAAGCGCAAAAATTATCGTACAATCAGGTTACCAGCTCGTGCTTCCAAGCTGCTGACAAGAATAATGCTCAGAGGAATGGAAAAGAAAATTGAGGATATGTTAGATTTTGATCAGTTTGGCTTTAAGAAAGATAAACGCAATTCTGACATTGTGGTTGATAATGAAAGCAAGACTAAAGAAAAATAATGACACGTTCATTGTATTTGTCGACCTGGAAGAAACGTTGAACAATGTAAAGTGTTGCAAGGTGTTTGAATTTCTGAGAAAAACAGGGGCAAGCTGTAAGGAGAGACGGGTAATATACAATATGTACAAGAGCCAAGAAGGTGTAATAAGAGTGGACGACCAAGAACGGAGCCCTCGGGTTAAAAATTGTGTGAGACTAGGATGTAGTTTTTCAGCCCTGCCGTACAGTCTGTACAACGAAGAAGCAACGATGACTATAGAAGAAAGATTCAGGAGCGGAATTAAAATTCATGGTAAAAGGATATCAATGATACGATTTGCTGACGACATTACTATCCTTACTATTCAAAGTGAAAATGAAGAACTGAATGCAATAACAGTCTAATTGGTAGAGAATATGGATTGAGAGTAAGTCGAAGAAAGACGAAAGTATTGAGAAGTGACAGAAATGAAAATTACGGGTAACTTAACGTTAGGATTGATCGTCACGATGAAGACGAAGTTAAGGATTCTACTACCTAGGCAGCAAAATAACCAATGACGGCTGGAGCAAGGAGGACATCAAAAGCAGACTAGCACTGGCAAAGAGGGCATTCCTTTTCATGAGAATTCTACTACTATCAGACATAGACCTTAATTTGGCGTAGAAATTTCTGGGAATGTACGTTTGGAGCACAGTATTGCATAGTAGTGAAACATGGATTGTGGGAAAACCGGAACAGAAGAGAATTGAAACATTTGAGATGTAATGCTACAGACGAATTAGATGGATTAATAGGAATGAGGAGGTTCTGCGCAGGACCGGAGAGGAAGGGAAAATGTGGAAAACACTTACAAGGAGTTGTAGAGGGCAAAAACTCTAGAGGAAGACAGAAACTGGAACACATCCACAAAATAATTGATGTAGTAAGTTACAAGAGCTATTGCAAGTGCTACTCTGAGACGAAGAGATTGGCACAGGACAGGAATTCGTGACGGGCCTCATCAAACCAGTCAGAAGACCAGTCAGAAGACACACTAGACCACAACTCCTGGTGCAGGTCTAGTGTGGCTAGCACGCAGAGAGGTGGTAACGAGGCAGAACCAGCTTTCAGCAGAAAACACAGAATGCCCTTTATAGATTCCATTTTACCTCTTAGACGAGGGAGTTAAGTCGATGATATATATGAGAAAAAGTGCCAACACAGATGTGAGAACTTTTAACATTGCAGTGCGGCAGCAATCGTCAATAATTTAATGATTATAAAGAATCCGCCTCGATTGCAAATAGAAACCGGATGTTGACCTAGGTTACGGCGCGGATAACCACGCCTTCTTCGGAACACACTAAGACTACGAACTACCTAAAGAGGCATGATCCAACATTAACACAGAACGCCCAAAAGGGCAAAAGACTCGCATAAAATGTAAAATAAACGGTAAGGGTGTACCATGTGCATAGCTGTACTTGGTTCAAACGTTACAAGCGTGTTTCGTCACCCCAGCCAACGTTCGGTGGGCCGCGGGCTCTCAGGTAAACTGAGGTGTATTTTGAGAATGTCTTTATTCTATCACACGGCTTGTTTCGGTGGCATATTACCGCCATCGTCACGCCCACCACAGCCCAAAACGAGTATTTGATTTTCTTGGCAATAGGGATTGGAGAGAACACCATTTCGAGTAAAGACTCCCGATTAAAGCTAGCCCACGTGTGCTAGTAACAAGGACCGCACAGCAAATACGCCAAGGAAATCAAATACCCCTTTGGCGTATTGAATTTTCTCATCATGAGAGTAATGAAGGGCGATCTGTTTTAACTGATAAAAACCATTCAAAAGTCAAGATCGCAACAAAATACGTTTTAATCCACGGTAACCGATTTCAACAGTGTCAGCTCTCATCTTCAGGTATTAACCATTTTCTGTACTAAACCATGTTCATTTTACGCTGAATCTCACGCACAAGATGTCAAGTCAGAACATTATAAACGTTTTTCATCTCTAAAATATTTAAAAACGCACAGGAACTCGTCCAAAAAGCACAGGGCCATGGCCTTTTGACAAGGTCTTGTACGTTTTAAAATATTTTAGCGGTGACAAACGTTTATAATATGCTGAGTTTTATCCAATTACATCTTGTGCATGAGGTTTAGCGTAGAATAACATGATTTACTACAAAAAAAGTTTAAGAGATGAAGATGGCAGATAAGACTGTTGAAAACACTTGTCTTGAATAAAAGAATTTATCTTACGATCCTGGTTCAAGAATGGATTTCAGCTCTTTTGGCAATGGTGGGGCCTGAGAATGGGGGTAATGTGCCGCCTAAACTAGTCGTGTGATAGAATTAAGACAGCTGTGTTGGTTATTTTTCTCATACAAAATGTTTTCACCCTGCCCTCCAATGAGCTCCACTGAAGGTGCAAATGTCGGTGGTTTGGGGACAGTGGAATGCACGCTACAGAGCGTCTGGTTTGGAGCTGTCCTTAACATAACAGTTCGCCACGTCGCTGTGGTGCCAACTACTGCTCAAATTATTGCTGAAGATTGAGTACGTAGCGCCAAAGCCATACGCGAAACACGATGATCTTTCCTCTCGGTAGCGCCACATGAACGTCCGGAGCCCCGTCTCATTCCGACTGTATATTTCCGTGACCACCGCTGCTAGCAGTCATGTACAGTGAATACAGTCCTGGGAAGTCTTTCTGCAGTATCGTAGAAGCAACATCCAGCTCCTCCTAACCATATCACACGACCTCGTTCAAAATGAACAAGGTGCTAATAATGGAGTGTTTGTCGCCTTAAAGACATTTCACTAACATCAGCCCACCATGTCCAATCTCAAAGGTAAATAACGATCACGACAGTTACAACGAGTATTCAAAGCAAATCTGATTTGCATCCTCATAGTCGCCGCTCTTATGTGACTGGCGGGAAATCTGGATAGATAACATGTTTCAGGTGTAGAAACACGCCTACCAAGTTTCGTTTGTGGTGCACAACTCTTTCTAGGCGTTACGATTTGCTTTTCCCATCAGTGTACTTCGCAAAAATATTGACAAAATTTAAGAATTTAAGAAGCTCTCATACTCTCAGTAAGCTATGTACTCTTATGTTAAGGGTCTGACACAATAAGAACAATATTAAGGCAGCATAGCTCACCGCACGCCAATATCCAGGTTATATTTATCCAGTATTTGGGAATGAGAGCACTTTGTCACTTGCAAACTACTTTACACATAATTTCAAACCTTTCCGAAACGTTTTCTAGGTGACACCCGCCACAATCGAACCACAAACTATATTTTCTCTTTTCATGCAGTAAAACTTCAACATCAAGCTCGACGTTTTAATGAATTACCTTTTTACTACTAGCCCTGTACGCAACAAATGTTTCGAATCGTAGGCACATATGCTACTAATTGTACCTGAAAAATTTTAGCAGAATACGATATCATAAACATTGAGATGCATGAGAATCTTATTTAAAACAAAGGGCAAATTACCCAGAATATACCCATCCAATGTTCAATAATAAGAGCACTTAGCGACATCAGTTTAACTTTAAAGACAGTTTCAAACCTTTTCTAAATTTTTTCCTCGGTTGCGTGCTTGAAATATTTAACTCATCGACTTATTTTTAAAGTAAACAGATGTCTGAAGCTATTTGGTAGAAGGGAGTTCGATTCCTTAAGGATTCGTGGTTTACCATATGCCGTACATATTCTCATATGCTTATATTTGATCATTCTGTGGCTGTAAAACAATAATATAATCCATTTCATTATAGGTAACTTCCTTGTTTGTAAATATATTTTACTTGGTCCAATGCACTGAATGCTTTTCCACGCAAGTGTAGCTCATTCATATGTTATGGTGACTGTTATACCTGTTTCTTTAATCAAGCGTGGGTTATTTTTATTGAAATACTATGTAATGTACGGTACAAATTTATTCCTCCTTAAAGATAAATCCCTAGGATTTATCATAAACATTTTATTTAAAATTATTTTTAATTTAATGACAAGTAAAAAGCTCACCTCAGTTAAGTGTAGAGGAAAAGTCTATTTATAGCCATTAAATAATAACTCCCCCCCATGCACCATGGACCTTGCCGTTGGTGGGGAGGCTTGCGTGCCTCAGCGATACAGATGGCCGTACCGTAGGTGCAACCACAATGGAGGGTTATCTGTTGAGAGGCCAGACAAACGTGTGGTTCCTGAAGAGGGGCAGCAGCCTTTTCAGTAGTTGCAGGGGCAACAATCTGGATAATTGACTGACCTGGCCTTGTAACACTAACCAAAACGGCCTTGCTGTGGTGGTACTGCGAAAGGCTGAAAGCAAGGGGAAACTACAGCCGTAATTTTTCCCGAGGGCATGCAGCTTTACTGCATGGTTAAATGATGATGGTGTCATATGGGGGAAAATATTTCGGACGTAAAATTGTCCCCCATTAGAATCTCCGGACGGGGACTACTCAAGAGGACGTCATTATCAGGAAAAAGAAAACTGGCGTTCTACGGATCGGAGCGTGGAATGTCAGATCCCACAATCGGGCAGGTAGGTTAGAAAATTTAAAAAGGGAAATTGATAGGTTAAAGTTAGATATAGTGGGAATTAGTGAAGTTCGGAGGCAGGAGGAAGAAGACTTCTGGTCAGGTGAATACAGGGTTATAAATACTAAATCAAATAGGGGTAATGTAAACAAATTTCTCTTCTTCAGAAACATTTTATATCCTCTCTACTTCGATCATCATCAGTTATTTTGCTCCTCAAATACAAAACTCCTTTACTACTTTAAGTGTCTCATTTCCTAATCTAATGCCCTCAGCATCACCCCACTTAAATCGACTACATTCCATTATCCTCGTTTTGATTTTGTTGATGTTCATCTTATATCCTCCTTTCAAGACACTGTCCATTCCATTCAGCTGCTCTTCCAAGTCCTTTGCTGTCTCTGACAGAATTACAATGTCATCGGCGAATCTCAAACTTTTTATTTCTTCTCCATGGATTTTAATACCCACTCCGAATTTTTCTTTTGTTTCCTTCACTGCTTGCTCAATATATAGATTGAATAACATCGGGGAGAGGCTACAACCCTGTCTCACTCCGTTCCTAACCGCCGCTTCCCTTTCATGTCCCTCGACTCTTATAACTGCCATCTGGTTTCTGCACAAATTGTAAATAGCCTTTCGCTCTCTGTATTTTACCCCTGCCACCTTTAGAATTTGAAAGAGAGTATTCCAGTCAACATTGTTAAAAGCTTTCTCTAAGTCTACAAATGCTAGAAACGTAGGTTTGCCTTTCCTTAATCTTTCTTCTAAGATAAGTCGTAAGGTCAGTATTGCCTCACGTGTTCCAGTATTTCTACGGAATCCAAACTGATCTTCCCCAAGGTTGGCTTCTACTAGTTTTTCCATTCGTCTGTAAAGAATTCGCGTTAGTATTTTGCAGCTGTGGCTTGTTAAACTGATTGGTCAGTAGTTCTAATGGAATGTTGTCTACTCCTGGGGCCTTGTTTCGACTCAGATCCTTCAGTGCTCTGTCAAACTCTTCACGCACTATTGTATCTCCCATTTCGTCTTCATCTACATTCTCTTCCATTTCCAGAAAATTGTCCTCAGGTACGTTGCCCGTGTATAGACCCTCTATATACTCCTTCCACCTTTCTGCTTTCCACTCTTTGCTTAGAACTGGGTTTCCATCTGAGCTCTTGATACTCATACAAGTGGTTCGCTTTTCTCCAAAGGTCTCTTTAATTTTCCTGTGGGCAGTATCTACCTTACCCCTTGTGAGATAAGCCTCTACATCCTTACGTTTGTCCTCTAGCCATCCCTGCTTAGCCATTGTGCACTTCTTGTCGATCTCATTTTTGAGACGTTTGTATTCCTTTTTGCCTGCTTCATTTACTCCATTTTTATATTTACTCCTTTCATCAATTAAATTCAATATTTCTTCTATTACCCAAGGATTTCTACTAGCCGTCGTCTTTTTACCTACTTGATCCTCTGCTGCCTTCACTATTTCATCCCTCAGAGCTACCCATTCTTCTTCTGCTGTATTTCTTTCTCCCATTTGTGACTATTGTTCAAAAATGTTCAAATGTGTGTGAAATCTTATGGGACTTAACTGCTAAGGTCATCAGTCCCTAAGCTTACACACTACTTAACCTAAATTATACTAAGGACAAACAGACACACACCCATGCCCGAGGGAGGACTCGAACCTCCGCCGGGACCAGCCGCTCAGCCCATGACTGCAGCGCCTTAGACCGACTATTGTTCCCTTATGCTCTCCCTGAAACTTTGTACAACCTCTGGTTTAATCAGTTTCTCCAGATCCCATCTCCTTAAATTCCCACCTTTCTGCAGTTTCTTCAGTTTTAATCTGCGGCTCATAACCAATAGATTGTGGTCAGAGTCCACATCTTCCCCTGGAAATGTCTTACAATTTAATACCTGGTTCCTAAATCTCTGTCTTACCCTGATATAATCTATCTGATACCTTCTAGTATTTTCAGGATTCTTCCATGTGTACAACCTTCTTTCATGATTGTTGAACTAAGTGTTAACTATGATTAAGTTATGCTCTGTGCAAAATACTACCAGATGGCTTCCTCTTTCATTTCTTTCCCCCAAACCATATTCACCTATTATGTTTCCTTCTCTCCATTTTCCTACTCTCGAATTCCAGTTCACAGTCCACAACTTAATTTATTCAAAGTCTCGGTGTCGGCTTATTATGCCATTCTTAACTGATAGCTGGCAAAAAAGTGTGTCAATACATACATTTGCCATTAAGAATACACTCTGTCAACAATATGAAATATTGAAAAATGCATAGCGTCCATTTGGTAACAATGTAGGCAAAAATTGTAATTGCTGTATTATTTACAGTAATTTGAAATTGATCATAAGTAATTGCAGACATGATATTAGGACACCTAAACAAAAATGAAATTTCTATTTTTAAGATAAATCTGTGCTCCCATTTCTCGATTTTAATTTGTATTGATCGTATTTACGTTAAGTACGTATATAGGTATCATAAACGAATATCGTCCACCATCTTTCTTATCTCAAATCACTACCTTGCCAACAGTGGTTGGTGCTAAGTGGGTTCTGTGCTCAGATAATAAATTAGTTTTTAATATCTGCACTTTATTCATTCCATGCTGTTCACAGCTCTGTTCCTGAAGTGAAGTGAATATGACCTGTTATTCGAGACAGGTCATCGTATGCAGAAATAATGTTTTGAAATGAAGTCCCTCTTTAGCACAAATTATTCAGCAGCCTAATTTTGCTTCCTTCTTCCCGGATCTTTGAATATCAAATTGGGAGACTCTTATATATTCTTCTTGCCTCTTCTTTGCTAGTGAATATTCGCAGTTAATGGTACTGGCGTGCTGTAGCGTTAGAGATAGATGTAATTATTCTAAAGAGACTTCTGACTCATAATTTTTCTTTCCGCTTGGCAGTACTGACAGCCTCTAATGTTAAGTGGAATCGTGAGAAGCTCGTATATAATGTGAACAGATGGATCCCAGCGACCAATCTTTCTAATTTTACCCCAGGCCAGTTGCATGGAATATAGTGACTGTTTTTTTTTAGGTCAGTTAAATTTCATTAGAGTACATGGAAATCGCTGAAGACAAAAAAACATTCATTTAATAATATTAAAACAGATAAAATATGTACTGAACCTTTCTGATGTATTTCCATTCACATTAAAAGTGCATTCGAGAACGATAGTATAATACTATTTCCTTCAAAACATCATAATTTACCGTATAGCTCAAGAATATTTTGTAATCTTGTTACTAGATTGGTAGACGTATTTATATATATGCGAAATCGAAACAAAACGGTTCTTCAGACAGACGACTGCTAGAGGTCGCCACAGTTACGTGTACTGAGTGTTGAGTGCAGGTAAGCATGGACTTTAGCGGTAAACTGTGTTTCCTGGGGGTTCATAAGTATTTTGTAGAATGGAAAGACTACAGCAAACCCAACTACATAAATCAAGTCGAACTATGATATTTTATTTACTTACAGCAGAGCCTAATACTGGAGAATATTCAGAAGATTTCAGACAAGCTGTGTCAAGGTCAAACTAATTCCTTCGTAGTGACTGTGCCCGGTTTCAGAAAAAATGGGTTTGGGGGGGGGGGGCGATAGGGAACAATGAACGAAGTGGTCTGCCCCACAAAACCACTCAAAAGGAAGACAGGATCATCCGAAGGCAATCGATTCAAAAATGGTTCAAATGGCTCTGGGCACTATGGGACTTAACATCTGTGGTCATCAGTCCCCTAGAACTTAGAACTACTTAAACCTAACTAACCTAAGGACATCACACACATCCATTCCCGAGGCAGGATTCGAACCCGCGACCGTAGCAGTCGCGCGGTTCCGGACTGAGCGCCTTAACCGCGAGACCACCGCGGCCGGCAAGGCAATCGATGACTGATCCCAAAATATCAGCGTGGACTACACTTGACGATCACGGGTGACGTTTCATGTTTCTACAACTAAACGTCGTTTATCAGCTATAGATATGAATGGAAGGTGACCTTCTCGAAAACCTATGATAAGTGGAAAAATAGGACGGCCAGACTACAGTTTGCTGAGAAGGACACGTCATAGACCACTGGAGACTAATGAAAAGTTCTGTGGAGTGATGAAAGCCAGACGGGACGCTGTACATTCGACAGTCGAAAAACAAGAAGAATGACAGAAAGTTCCAAGTACCCACCATGAAAAACAGAGGAGGAGGTACTACAGTGTGGGGTTTTTCCTCGCGAGTGGTATATGTCCTCTCGTCGAAATCATTTGGTAAAAGATAGTCTGAAGTGTAACCAAATATTAACAAAGCATTTGATACTTCACGGAAGACGAGATATGCCTCTTAATGGGCAGCTCCAGCGTGACAATGATCGGAAGCCCGTTTCTGGTCACTGAAGGCAGCTCTAAGGTATCACAATGGCCAAGCTATATTGCAGACTTAATCTCCATAGAACATCTTTTGGGGACTCTGGGTAGATGTGACTGTCAACAAAACCGCGCCAGCTTGGAGGCTTTCTAGAAAGAACAGAGCGAGCAATGGAAGAAGATTCATCAGGTGTGATTAGACAAACTCGTCGAAGGTATGCCATCCAGGTGTGCTGCAGTAATATACACAAAGAGCTATGCAACCAAGTATTAAATCTAGAACATCATGATTCGAAACTTCATTTCGGTTTTTTCCTGTTTGGTTTTAAGAGAATATTTTGTGAGCTAATGTAAATTCTTCGCTTGTGTTTTATTAATAATGTAACAATTATAAGTGTAAAATATGTGTAAGAAAATAAAGTACACATTATAAAGACTTACATTTTAAGGACTTAATTACCAAGCCCTTTCATTGAAATTTTCTACAAAAGAATTTCTATTACAAATTTAATATGTTCACAAATACAGGGTCCTTATAAACTAATATCTCGGTTTTAACTCTTTATAATATTTAATACATTCAACTTACAGTTATAAATGATATGTCAAGTGAAAGAGCAACTCAAACAGTTGTGTTTGGCACAGTTCGCATGCGTAGGGTGAAATGTTTCCGCCGCAAACCGCTAGACAGCGGTAGTAGCGAAGATGATGACTAGTCAACAGAATGCGTTTTGTGTTTTGCAGTTTGCAAAGACCCAATCTGTAGTTACTCTGCAGCGTACGTTCTGTCTGAAGTTCAGTTGTGGTCCACCAAGAGATAATAACATTCGTAGATGGTATCATCAATTTGAAGATACCGGCTGCCTTTGTAAAGGGAAGAGCACAGGACGACCAAGAGTTAGTGAAGAGACCGTTGAGTGAATAAGAGAGTCGTTCACTCGAAGCCCAAAGAAATCGTCCGGAAGGCTAGTCGTGAAATTCAAGTTCCCATGTCGATTGTTTGGAAAGTTTTAAGAAAACTCGTACAACTACGTCCTTAACATTTACAGCTATTACAGGCTCTAAAGCCGGCAGACCATGGATTATGTGTCATGTTTGTAAACTAAATGTTGTTTCATGACGATGAAGATTTTCTGGATCATGTTGTCTTCAGTGATGAATCGACCTTTCATCTTAGTGGTCATGTTAACACTAACAATGTGAGCATCTAGGGCTCTGAAGATCCTCATGAGGTGGTACAAATGCAACGAGATTCCCCTAAAATGACTGTTTTTTGTGCCATATCGCGGCAGAATGTTTATGGGTCTTTCTTTTTTGGTGAACCTACTGTAACATGCACTTGTAAACTTGATACACTAGATCAATGGCTCTTCCCTCAGTTGGAAGAAGATGAGCAAGGGAACTTCATTTTCCAGCAAGATGGTGCGCCACCTCACTGCCATTGCGAAGTACGCGATTGGTTGAACTTCACTTTACCCAAGTGATGGATAGGCCGCAAGGGGTCCAATGCCAGGATCCTAGCGCCACGCGATTTTTTCCTTTGGGGCTCCATCAAGGATCGTGTGTACCTGCCTCCGTTATCAACAGACGTCCTTGAATTAAGAAACTGGATTGAAGCAGCTGTTGCTACAATCACTAAAGACACACTTATAGACGTTTCGGAAAAACTCAGCTATAGACTTAATGTGTGCCGTGTGACAACTGCTGCTCACGTTGAACATTTATGTGGTTCTTGGTAAAACTGAGTTGCTCTTTCATTTGACATATCATTTATAACCGTAAGTTTAATGTAATAAATATTATAAAGCGTTAAATCCCGATATTCATTTATAAACACCCTGTACTTCTGAGCGATTAGTGCACGTATTAAAGGGGAACAAAAATAGATTTTTTTTTTGAAAATGGTTGGAGACAGTTACTACTGACGGAATTTTTTGCGTTTTTTATAATAATGTGAAACTTTCCTATCTGCTTACGATGGCCAAATGTAACCCTCTTCCTTTTGTACTTCTCACCATGTTGCTGGTCCTCATTTATGTGATTCTGCAGTTCCGGTGGACAGTCTTCTTCCAAGACGTATTTAATTAGGGTTCTTAGCGATAATGGTATTCTCGTTTGCTGAACACAACACTGAAGATGTGTCAGTGTATGTCTCCTCGATAAATCTTTCATGAAGGTTATGTTTTCAATATCTATTGCGATTCCTTACTTTGAAAGAGTGTAAATGAATTCACTACATCTGTATCTAACACTGAATGATAGACTGCTTATTGATATCTTTGAGTGCAGCGACTTGTGCTGTAGTTCGCAAATTTCTTACCTACAGAATTCATCCGCCATTTTGTCAGGATACAGAAGGGAACCAAGGGAACTAATTAGGGCTTATTAATATGTGGATCAACTGCTGACAAAAATGCGTGAGTGACAATATTATAACTGCACTGCTCTTCTTGTGAAGGTGTGACAACAGAGGATTGTCGTTTGTATAGCCGTAAACTCTAGAACCTTCTGGTTGACTCCTCTTAGGAAGAAAACATAATGGATTCCCTCCCCCCCCCCCCTTCCTCTTCCTAAGAGTAAAAATGTGTGTCAGTTTTTTTATTTTGCTTTTTTTTCAGTTGCGTCACAAGTTCCACTGAAGAAAACCAATTATTTCCAGTTATATTTGAGGTTAAGCCTATAAATTGGAAATATGCTGGGCTAGTTTCAGAACCAAATGTGTTGGCTTGTGTTACTTCCGTGGGTTTCCATGTAATCCTTTTCCATCACATGCTTTTCTTGAACAAAAGTATGCATTGTAAAAATATCTATTCCCAGTATCTGTCATAACCAGTATTTTAGTCCCGTATTTGCTAGGCTTTTAGATACATATGGGTACATATGGGATCTGCAGCGACCTCTGAAGCCCAGAATCATTTCCTCGATGCACATTTATTGCAAAGGTATAAAATTATTTTCAAAAGTTCGTCTTCATACAACTGAAATTACTGCTGATGGATCGGCACTTTTTCGTTCTTCTATAGCAGCAGAGTTATCAAAATCAAAATAGGACACAAGAACAACAAACGTTTGATAGAGACAACACTACTAAACATGCCTCGGCTAGTACCATCTGTGGCGAACGTCAAATATTGATAAGACATCTTCATATTCCGATTTGAATACTGCACTATATAACAGGAGACCAAGAAATGCTTGAAACTCACACTCCATCCAGATTCTGGAGTAAACTTTTATCTTGATTCTGATATTTCTTTCCACTTATAGAAATTTTTAATTAGTTCTCGTCACAATTTCACTTAGGATGTCTCTGGAAAAGAGACTGCAAAATACCTTCTTAGAATAAGGCGACTGCATTTTTTATAGAATTCCTCGCAGCCCAGGCATTTTTGTAGCAATGTTGCCGGCGTGAGTTTTTATTGCTTTTTACCTTCTGTCACTGGCCATATAAACCCTTTTTGTCATAATAATGTTTGTACTTTATTTCCGATTCGACTCATCATAATTAGTTCGTTCTCTTTCTGCATCAAAAATATTCAGTCATGGCAACATTACTTTTGTCTATGTCCTGATGACTGCCTGATTCGTTTTCACTATCAGTTGCAAATTCGTTTTCTCTATCATCAATATCAGTTGCTAATTCTTTTAAAGTGTAACCTACAAAACCAGGGAAACGAGTGTCATTCGCAGACGTTATATTGTCCCTCTGTCCGAGCGAGATGGTGCAGTAGTTAGCACGCTGGATTCGCATTCTGGAGGACGATGGTTCTAAACCCGAGTGTGGCCATCCTCATTTGGATTTACGGTAATATCCCGAAATCGTTCCAGGCAAATGCCGAGATGGTTCCTTTGAAAGGACACGGCCGAGTTCCTTCCCCCTCGCTGAAATAATCCGAGTTCGTGCGCCTGTGTATAATGACCTCGATGGCGGCGGAACGTAAAAATGTAATCTTGTTTCTTTCTTTTTCTCTTCTTTACTTAAGTGTGTCGATAATTTTCCATATGGTTTTTCACCTAGTCTCGTATGTAAGAATATACAAGATAGTAGGAATATGAGCTACTCCTGGTCACAAACGACTTCTACTTATTTTCCATGTTCGTAATAACGGAACTTGTTCAATGACCACACAACTGCCAAGGCTTCGATCTCTGTTGTAGAGTATGACCTCTCGCACTGCGAAAGTACACGGCTGGTAAAACCCATTCATTTTATATCCTTCCACCGTGTGCTTCGTCTGTTCTATTATACCAAGACGTTTTTGAGACTATTGAATGCCTGTTGTCATTCTGCTGTCCCATTCACGGCTCGTTTTCTGTCGAAGGTTCAGTAACGCCTTATTACAACGACTAATCAGCCATGCACCGGTGAAAATATGTCAGGCCACGAAAAACTTTTAATTGTTTCGTTGTTGCGGTCGGCGGAAGTTCGCAAATTGTATTTAGCTTTATCAGGTCAGGAGCTATACAGGGTGTTACAAAAAGGTACGGCGAAACTTTCAGTAAACATTCCTCACACACAAATAAAGAAATGATGTTATGTGGACATGTGTCCGGAAACGCTTAATTTCCATGTTAGAGCTCATTTTAGTTTCGTCAGTATGTACTGTACTTCCTCGATTCACCGCCAGTTGGCCCAATTGAAAGAAGGTAATGTTGACTTCGGTGCTTGTGTTGACATGCGACTCATTGCTCTACAGTACTAGCATCAAGCACATCAGTACGTAGCATCAACAGGTTAGTGTTCATCACGAACGTGGTTTTGCAGTCAGTGCAATGTTTACAAATGCGGAGTTGTCAGATGCCCATTTGATGTACGGATTAGCACGGGGCAATAGCCGTGGCGCGGTACGTTTGTAACGAGACAGATTTCCAGAACGAAGGTGTCCCAACAGGAAGACGTTCGAAGCAATTCATAGGCGTCTTAAGGAGTACGGAACATTCCAGCATATGACTCGCGACTGGGGAAGACCTAGAACGACGAGGACACCTGCAATGGACGAGGCAAGTCTTCGTGCAGTTGACGATAACCCTAATGTCAGCGTCAGAGAAGTTGCTGATGTACATGGTAACGTTGACCACGTCACTGTATGGAGAGTGCTACGGTAGAACCAGGTGTTTCCGTACCATGTACAGCGTGTGCAGGCACTATCAGCAGCTGATTGGCTTCCACGGGTACACTTCTGCGAATGGTTCATCCAACAATGTGTCAATCCTCATTTCAGTGCAAATGTTCTCTTTACGGATGAGGCTTCATTCCAACGTGATCAAATTGTAAATTTTCACAATCAACATGTGTGGTCTGACGAGAATCCGCACGCAATTGTGCAATCACGTCAGCAACACAGATTTTCTGTGAACATTTGGGCAGGCATTGTTGGTGATGTCTTGATTGGGCCCCATGTTCTTCCATCTACGCTCAATGGAGCACGTTATCATGATTTCATACGGGATACTCTACCTGTGCTGCTAGAACATGTGCCTTTACAAGTACGACACAACATGTGGTTCATGCATCGAGCTACTGCACATTTCAGTCGAAGTGATCGTACGCTTCTCAAAAACAGATTCGGTGACCGATGTATTGGTAGAGGCGGACCAATCCCATGGCCTCCACGCTCTCCTGACCTCAACCCTCTTGCCTTTCATTTATGGGGGCATTTGAAAGCTCTTGTCTACGCAACTCCGGTACCAAATGTAGAGACTCCTCGTGCTCGTATTGTGGACGGCTGTGATACAATACGCCATTCTCCAGGGCTGCATCACCGCGTCAGGGATTCCATGCGACGGAGGGTCGATGCATGTATCCTCGCTAATGGAGGTCATTTTGAACATTTCCTGTAACAAAGTGTTTGAAGTCACGCTGGTACGTTCTGTTGCTGTGTGTTTCCATTCCATGATTAATGTGATTTGAAGAGAAGTAATAAAATGAGCTCTAACATGGAAAGTAAGCGTTTCCGGACACATGTCCACATAACATATTTCTTTCCTTTGTGTGTGAGGAAAGTTTCCTGAAAGTTTGGCAGTACCTTTTTGTAACACCTTTATAACCTCGCCAGACATAGAAATCCCAAAAATTTTCTTTGGATCCTACAATGACTTCGTTAGATTAGCTGTAACACAAGCATTAGCGAATTTTGTGAGCACTTTTTCAATTGCTTTTATATGATCTTCCCATGTAGGTGTAGCAGTTACTAAAGTGTGACCTTATCCACTAACTCCACCCCCAACACAGCAGTCAGAGCCTTTTTAAATGCAGCGGCACTAATATAAGCCCAAAGGGTAGAACTTTAAGTTGGTAACTTATATCTGCAAAAAGGAAAGCTGCATACTTCCGTAAGGCCCCACTCAATGCAGTGTGTCATTATGAGGATCGTGTATGAATACTAGTTAGATATTTCGCACCAAAAACTTTCGAATATGCTCCTAGAGACTTTCTGGTCTTGTATGTGTCAGTACAGCTATTTCATTTATATTTCTGGCGTCGGACACAAGACTAATGGTTCTGTATGCCTTTGGTATCGCCAGTAGTGGATTACTATCTTGGAAGTCGGATGATTCAGTAACACCCCATTCGAAAATTTTCCTATTTGCTTTGTTACAGCTTCCTTTTTAGGCCAAGTAACAGAGTTGGTTTCACGACAATACGTTTTGTGCGGGTACACCGCCAAGTCTTGAACATATCCCTTAATCGTTCCAGATTTCTCGGAAAAGACCGTTGTATACTTTGCTAGTAAACTCACAAGTTGAACTGTCTGCTGCTTGTTCATATATTCACATTCGGCAACTTTCTGTCGAATGAATACCTTATTGGCACTTATTTAACTGCCTTGACTCAGTTTGAGACACAGTTATGTGCGAAGGAGAACTGTGGTTAAAACTGAGTCAGGACAGTTCAGTAAATGCCAATGTGGAATTCAATCGACAGATAGTTGCCGAATATGAATATTTGGACCAGCAACCGCAAGTTCAACTTGTGAGTTTACTAGCAAAGTATACAACGGTCTTTTCCGAGAAATCGGGAACGATTGAGGGATATGTTCATGACTTGGCGGTGTACCCGCACAAAACATATTGTCGTGAAACCTACTCTGTTACTTGGCCTAAAAAGGAAGCCATAACAAAACAAATAGGAAAACTATCGAATGGGGTATTATTGAATCATCCTACTCCCTCTATAGTAGTTCACCACTGGCAGTAGCGAACGCAGACGGAACCATTAGTCTTGTGTCAGATAACAGATACACACATGAAAGAAAGTTTTGCATCACTCCGGTTCTAAGAGCTCTTGAAGATAGACATTTACTGTGGATATTGTATCACAGACACAGTCCCTTTGACTGTTCAGAGATGTCACTAAACCCGCCCAAACATGTAAACAACCATGCATGAGCAGCGCCTATGTCACGGAGGGGGTCCGACAGCCGATCAGTTCCAGTCATTCCACGAGAAAGGAGGTACATGGCGCCTGTCTTCTGTAGTTTAACCATGCCTAGACGGTAAATACCGCGGTTCAATCCCATCCACATTGTTACTTTCTGCCAGGAACGGCTCTCGACAAGGGAAGTGTCAGGCGTCTCGGAGTTAACCAAAGTGAGGTAGTTCGGACATGGAGGAGATACAGAGAGACAGGAATTGCCGATGACATGCCTCGCTCAGGCCACCCAAGGGCTACTAGAGCAGTGAATGACCGCTACCTACGGATTATGGCTCGGAGGACCCTGACCGCAACGCCACCTTATTGAATAATGCTTTTCGTGCAGCCACAGGACGTCGAGTTACGACTCAAACTGTGCGCAATAGGCTGCATGATATGCAACTTTACTCCCGACGTGCATGGTGAGGTCCATCTTTGCAACCACGACACGATGGAGCGAGGTACAGATGGGCCGAACAACATGCCGAATGGACCGCTCAGGATTATCATCACATTTTCTTCACCGATGAGTGTCTCACATGCCTTCAATCAGACAATCGTCTGAGACGTGTTTGGAGGCAACCCGATCAGGCTGAACACCTTAGACACACTGTCCAGCGAGTGCAGCAAGGTGGAGGTTCCCTCCTGTTTGAGGTGGCGTTATGTGGGGCCGACGTACGTTGCTGGTGGTCATGGAAGGCGCCGTAACGGCTGTACGATATGTGAGTGCCATCATATCGGCAGCGTATTGACTAGGCACTCGCCTTCATGGACGATAATTCGCGCTCATCGTGCATATCTTGTGAATGACTTCCTTCAGAATAACGACATCGCTCGACTAGAGTGGCCAGCATCTTCTCCAGAGGTGAACCCTATCGAACATGCCTGGGCTAGATTGAGAAAGGCTGTTAATGGGCGACATGGCCACCAACCACTCTGAGGGATCTACACCGAATCGCTGTTGAGGTGTGGGACAATCTGGACCAACAGTGCCTTGATAGTATGATAGTATGCCACGACTAATACAGGCATGCGTGAATGCAAGAGGACGTACTACTGGGTATAAGAGGTACCGGTTTGTACAGCATTCAGGACCACCACCTCTGAAGGTCTCCCTGTATGGTGGTACAACATGCTATGTGTGGTTTTCATGAGCAATAAAAAGGGCGGAAATGATATTTATGTTGATCTTTATTCCAATTTTCTGTACAGGTTCCGGCCTGAGCGTTGCATGTCATCGACAGTACGTGTCTGTCTGTATCTCCTCCATGTCCGAACAACTTCGCTTTGGTTCACTCCGAGACGCCTGGAAATTTCCCTTGTTGAGAGCCCTTCCAGGCACAAAGTAACAATGCGGCCGCGATGGAACCGCAGTATTGACCGTCTAGGCATGGTTAAATTACAGAAAACCCGAGCCGTGTACCTCCTTCCTGCTGGAATGACTGAACCTGATCGGCTGTAGGACATCGTGTAATAGGCGCTGCTCATGCGCTGTTGTTTTCATTTTTGGGCTCGTTTAGTGACATCTCTGAACAGTCAAAGGGACTGTGTCTGTGATACAATATCCACAGTCAACGTCTGTCTTCAGGAGTTCTGGGAACCAGGTTTATGCAATACTTTTTTAAATGTATGTTTAATGACATGCCTTCGCTCCGAACCTGGGCCACGACAAGATGCCATGGTGTGGTCTAATTTAGTTAAACTGCAGGTCGGCTGTCATCTACGACCGCCGTTATTCTTACTCGTTAACCCTGATTAGGTAGCATTTCATGGCTATCTTGCCCTTGCAAGTTACCTTGTTCTTGGTTACTTACGGGGTGATTTTGAACGCATCTTCGATTCGACGGACCTGCATGTCGTGTTTGCCATCTGTCTGAGTTACACGTGCTTGCTTTTGACTTTTGGAAGCCATGATTAGCACCGCCAGTGGCGTATTCATGGCGCTTTCCCTTCAGCGGATTTTTGTCGTATTGATTTCTGTTTGGAGTTTGGCGGGCACAACTGTCGTGTGGTTGTTGATACCAACTATTTCCATTACTACAGCTGTTACGAAATACATTAAAAGCATTGGCAATTTGCAAATATGGACAAACATCAGCTATACTGGATTATATGCAATAGCTGTACTTGTGTAGGTTGTAGGCGCATGACTGACGATATGTGGAAATTCGGGTCTGACCTTTAATCGTGCACGGATAGCCAAATGTAGAGGTGACTGCTCGCGACAAGCGAGAAATCCAGATTCGAGTCCCGGCCCGGCACAAATTTTCATTGAAGTCGTTCCATTCCACAGCTGATGGTTGTCCATGTTGGCAACTGCGAATGCATATAAGGTATTCCCATCATTGTTTCGGCACTCGTCTCTCCTACGACTGCCGTTGGCGTTTCCGTTGAGATTGTGTTTGTTATTTCTCCTGCATCTCGGAGAATAACGGTCACTGTTTCCATTATTACATTTCATTATTTTATTTTATTTCCTTGGGTATGTGGTCAGTTGAATCCAATTTAGACAGAAATTTGTTTGAATCAGTATCGAGTACGGTTATACCAACTTTTACCTTACTGAAATAGGCACTTTGGATTAAAGAGATAACAATACATCTTACATTTACAAATGTCACAGGGTGGTTTAATTTATTGTTTTCCTTTAATTAGACTATCCAGTAGTTTAATAGTTGATCAGTTCGGTATGGGCTCAACAGCTGTTGCTGTATTCTCACGAATAGGACTATGACTACCAGGCTGATGTAAGTGGCACTCTTTACTGTATCTTGGCCTGTTCGTTACCAGACTTCGTTCACCGTTAGGCACAACAATTTTTCTCTATTCGTGCAATCCTTGACGTGACCTCCGCCCTCAATTGCGGAAGATTTGCGTCTAAAGTCTGACGAATAAGCATTAATTGTGATCTTAATTCATTAGCAGAGTCCTTTCTATCGATCTCTGTTTCCATTTTCCCCCTCAGAACTACTGTTTGAATTTCAGCGGTTACGTGTTCCCTTATTTCTTCGTCCTTCTTTTCAAGCCATTTAGCCACCTCTGTCGGAGCCTTCATTTGCTCCTTCACTTGCTATATCTGTCTCAGAGTAAGTTGGTCTAACCTCGTAGTTAACTCCTGTAGCTTTATGTTCATATCATACTGTGATGTCTGACACTTATGCACATGAATCATCAGCTTCTTCGCAGATACCGGTAGCTTTCGATAAGCTTCCTTCACCTGAGTTCTTCTATTTTGAATCGTACCTAGCTTCTCAGCGATTTTCTTGGCTGTGACTTCATCTCGTCTTATCAAAACTGTTTTTATTTGACGGGTAAGAATTTCAGCTTTCTTTTCTAACCTCTCTTCACGTTCATTATCACGAGCCTCCTGTTGCTTACTTTGTTTCAACAACAGTGCTTCGTCGCGTCCCTTATCTTTAACCGTTAACTGATACTCACGTTCTCTTTCTTAAGTGCTAACGATACTCATGTTCTTTCTCTTTAAGAGCTAAAGAGCTAACCGATCCTCACGTTCCTTTTCTTTTGCTTCCAATCTGCGGGAGAATCCATCCCCCTCCTCGCTCCCCCCCTCCCCCCCACCACCACCAAAAAAGACAACAAAAAGCCATTACGAGCACTGTTGTCAATATTGTATCAGTTAAATCGGCATCTACTGTAGTTTCTGTGTAAGTGGATGCCATGTTTTGCAAACTACTCACTTCCGACCGAACTAATTTAGTTTTTGAATTAATGTCCTGGACAGAAGGGTATACTAACTCATTGCCTTCATCTTCTACTTCATTAATGTTGTCTGGAGATCCTGCGTCACACAAATCGTCTGCCTCGCTTCGCATTTGTTGACGAGTCCCTACACGAATCTACAGGTGGGAAGTAATATTATCCTTTTGTACTGATATCCGGTAGGAAAATGTTGCCAATTATTTAACAAACTTTAATACGACTGTGTGATATTACTACACACTACTCCTGCTAGAAACTTCAGTCTGAAGTCATGAAATACTCCCATCTTTGCGCACGTAAGATTCTAAGTTTTCTAACCTTCCGATACGAACATATCTAGGAAGACACACTAGTGCCCTTAGTTACTACGACTCATCCACGTCTTATTTTCTTTGCCTTAAGTATTTGATGTTCCTTGGCGCTTAGGTTGTCTTTATTGCTGCCAAGAATGATTCTCCGTTGATATAGTTTTGCGCTATCGATGGTCGACATAGAAAAGAAAATGAACAATAATTACCACAAGATTCATCAGTTATTTAACATATGTTTCATCTGATTAGAGCCACACAATATTCGTCCTCCAATGTTATCGCCGCTCACTCCTTTAATTGTGTAAATAATTTGCCGCACGTTTATATGAACGGCTAGTTTTATGTTCTGGTAGCAATGAAATGCACTACGTTGGTAAAAAGAGATTTAATTAGTTCAATGCAGAAGTTCGCTTCGCAGTACAGATACGCTCCCAACATATACATAATCGTAGTTTGTTAAAAAGTCCTCTCAATATTGCTACGGAGAGGGACAATACAACAACCTACTAGTTACGTTGTGCAGCGACTTTACTGACAATATAGTGTTCTGACCTTATTTTAAAGGTGAAATTCTTTTAATTATTTCAATTGAAATTAATTTAACTTTTTTAGAGCTGTTGTCTCACTGTTATTTGAACGAAGGTATTATTACTGATACAGGCTAGATCATGGAGGTAAAAAAAATGGGAGATGGCACTAAAGACTTACGTTGTACGTTGTTTTGAAGCCAGATTGAGCGAGGCCTGCCACCATTTTAAATATCCCAAAACATAAGCAGACTACTGTTTGTGATTTCTTCTTGTTCATTATTTCTGTCGTGTGTGCCCAACGACTGTTTGAAACTCTAAAAATAATAGATCTTACATGAATAACATAGTGTCAGGACGGCAATTTCGAACGATTATTCTGTTCTTGAACGGGTATTTGCGCTAGTAATACAACACATTTGGCCTCGTTAACGTAACTACTTTTATACTGCTGTATTCCGGATAACCAGAACCAGAAATAAGTGTTGTGAAAAGCACGCTTTCATGGTTCATTTAATTCCACCTTTACTGTATTTGCATCGATAGCAAATGAAGCTGTCGAAACCACAGCTTCTTTGCTGACTGGTAGTGCTGCTTGTTTTTTACATTTTCGGCTTTGAGCACGTATGCACAACATTTTTAACGTTCAAGTTTGCAAATTACTTACCTATGCGTTCTTTGCTATGCAATGAGGAAAGAAGCAAGACATGCTATCGCATCTTGTGCATGTCAAAAAAGTGAATGGTCATGAAATATCAAAGAAGTCGAAATGTATAGAGGTATAACTCCACGCAGAACAGAGTTTTTCTTTCATTAGTCTCTCTCTAGTTTACCCATCCTCACACTCTGAAATCCTACTTATGATGTGACATTCAGTGTATGTGCAAAATCCAGGACGTGCTGGGCTCCACCAAGGACAAGGTGGATGCATTACACACTGCAGGCTTTTACAAGGTGGAATGCGAATGTGGAGAGGCATACATCGGCGTGACTGCTAGGCCAATAGCAACGCGCATTCGGGAGCACGAGCGTTATATTCGTCTAGGGCAGCACAACAAATCCGCAGTGGCAGAACTTCACCATGACTGCGGAAAAGAAATAAAATTCCGCGAAGCCTGTGTGTTGGCCAAGCAGCCAATTATGACGAAACGCAAAATCAGAGAGGCCATCGAAATACTTAAACACCCTAACAACACGAACAGGGAAGATGGACTCAGGCTCGCCCCATCTTGGCTGCCAGCAATCAGACCCCAACAGACCGCACTGTCAACACGAGGCACGAGCACTACCGGCGAGTAACTGCCGCCGCGCGGCCGACGTCCACCAGTTGGTAAACAGCAGCAAACTTCTCATTCCACGGTGGCCACCAATCATGGTACATAACACAAGCGCCAATGGACAACAGAGGTCACGTTCTCCCTCCACCGCAACAACCTATTAAAATAAAGTTCCTTCTCCTTCTTCCTTAAGTGACCAATAAACTAACTACCTTTTTAAAATTATGACGTAATGGCATGCGCAGTGAACACTAACAACAAAATATAAAGGACACTGCGTAGATAGAATGCACCATTAGACCCAGAAGAAGGCCGCTGCAATCGTGGCCGAAACGTTGGCTTTTCTATAGCAGCAGTAGTTTTTACATTATGACGCGGTACCAAACAGAAAACTCTTATGTCGACTTTCCGGTAATGACTGGCTAAAATGAGTAAGATGTAGGTCTATCATTCCAACAGTAGCCTGTTCGCATCTTTCCCCAGACTATTTCTTGCCAGCAACATTATCAGTTTTTCAGGAAAAACCAAACATAGCACAATTTCAATGTGCGTTCACTTTGCTCCTTTGCTTCATTTTACGTTTGAATATCATTTTGAGGTTTTCAAAGTATATAAGTCCACACCATGCTTTGTGATACACCAATAATTAGATACTTAGTTTAATGTTCTGTGTATCATTTGAATGATAAATGGTAATGATACAAAACGAGTCATTATGTACTGATGTCAATATTTTTTGGTAAATAAGCCTCCATACTGATCATTTATTAGATTCATGTTTTTTAATTAGAGACAGACATATGTTAGTCAGTAATTCCTACCCATCACCATTTACACATTACAGTAATAGATCATCTACTGCGGAAGAGGAGCAATTATTAAAGAGAAACGTTTTCAGTTTAAACTGGAGTTGTTTCAAATAAAATGCCTTTTTTGTATGCTGCACATCGAGATTTTAGTTTTTATTTATGCACCCAGACGCGTTTCACCTTCTTTACTAGGCATCTTCAGTGGGTGACCTGAAATATTACAGGATTTGTCCATTTTTACACATAGGTTATGGTTTCACATCTAGGTTATAGACTTAAAAACAGTTCCTTTACGTTTTTTTAAGAAATGGAAAGGTACTTACAGATAACTTCTAATTCATTGCATCTAAGCAAACTGCTTTTTCTCATCTGGCAACCAGGTGGACATCTTACAATTCGCTTTCAGTTCACTGTTTCTGAGTGTAACCAATATTCTCAGTTTTCTGCATACAACTGTCTTGTGAATGTGAGTGTGTGTGTGTATTAGAGAGGAAGAGAGATTTTTTCTTTTTAATGAAATAAACATTATTTATTTTATTTTTATTACTATTTTTATTCATTTATTTTTTCTTAAAAATATTAATAATAATTATTATTATATTTTTCTGTACACATTTGAGAGGAACGACTAAAAAGCTTCTCGTATTATCTGTGTCGAATCTTGAGCAATTAAATTAAGACTTGAGGTGCATATGGTATACCACTTAGATTGTATTTATAGATCTGATATGATAGCTCGATAGTCAGCAACCGTACACAATCGTTCGCTCGATGAAAGATCCGTACCTATAGATTGGAGAGCTACCCAGATGGCACCAATACTCACGACATGCAACATGAGTGATCCGATGAGGAATAGAGCAGTGTCAGTGGTTCGATCTGCAGTATGATTTTGGAACGTATACTACGTTCGAACGTTGTGAATTTCCTGGAAGAAAACGGTGTGCTGATACAATCAGCACGGATTAAGAAATTCGACCGCGTGCAACACAACTAGTTCTCTGTTCCCACGAAGCAATATGTGCAATCGGTTGGGGATTTCAAATTCGTTCCATAGTACTAGAAGTCATCTGATATCGTTACTCACAAGCGGCTGTTAATCATTGTACGTGCCTATCATATACCATCTGAGTCGTGCGACTGGTTTCGTAATGTCTTGGAAAAAATCTCACAGTTCTTAGTAACTGCGTTTCCTCATTGTCTGTAGCCCGTTCCTTTTGAAATTTCCGCTTCTTGATTCCTCACCTGGCCAGAGGGCGCTGTGGCGTTTCTGCGGCCGGCTGCCTGCCGTGTTTTCGAGAGAGCGTCGGTCTGGAGGAGGAACTCCAACTGCCGACGTCTGGTTTAAAAAATGGTTCAAATGGCTCTGAGCACTATGGGACTTAACTCCTGCGGTCATCAGTCCCCTAGAACGTAGAACTACTTAAACCTAACTAACCTAAGGACATCACACACATCCATTCCCGAGGCAGGATTCGAACCTGCGACCGTAGCAGCAGCGTGGTTTCGGACTGAAGCGCCTAGAACCGCTCGGCCACAGCGGCCGGCGCGGATGTCTGGGAGCGTATAGGAGGCCACGCATTTTGTTGATGTTTGGCGTGACTCGTGTCAGGTGTGGTGCATCGATAAGGCCGTGATAGCAGCCAATGTTACTGTCTAGGTCGCAGATGGATCAAAGGGGATGAGGTCTGGTTGTTCAATGAAACTCCTGTCCTGCGGATGTTGTCGGACTTCAAGTAAGACGTTTTGACTATTATTCTGCGGTATTTGCAAGCAACTGGGCATTCCGGCGTCTACAGTAATTCGGCGGAAATTATTTGTTTCGTCGGTGTGTAAATGATTGAACAAGGAGCAGTTTATTTAATGTTCACCTTATACTCGTGTCCTGCGTGTGCTGTTTGCTAGTGTAAACTTTACTCTCACCTTTGTCTGCTGATTTCGAGCGCATCGTCAAATACTGGATCCAAGTAGTGACATTCAATCAATTAGCTGGATTCTTCCTTTTCTTCGTCATGTGTGTTGTTTGCGAATGTAAACTTGACCCTCACCTTTGTCTGCTGATTTTGGGCGCATCGTCAAATACTGGATCCAAGTAGTGACATTCAATTAATTAGCTGGATACTTCCTTTTCCTCGTCACGACCCGTGCTAAATGGCGAAATACAATTCTAGACCTTAATCTGCTACCTCATTTGCGTGGCTTCAATAACAGAGCCTAACCTGTTAACTAATTAAGGCTTGTGGTAAACAAAGGTATTTAAGTATGTTGTTTTAAAATATTATCTGAAATGTGTCAATGATTTATGTTGCACTAGTTGATTCTGGGGTATGAAAGGATGTGTTGGCACGTCTGCCGTATAAGGGAATCCAGCTAGTTTTGATTACCTTCTGACCAGGGTCCTTGCTCGATGCTTGTCTTCAAATACGCCGCTAACCTGTTTAGCGTATGTTGTGGCTATTTTAAATTAATCGCTAATCAATAGCCCAACACAGTTTTTCGGCCGTCAGAAACCGTGTATGTGTTATTTATTCCTTTATTCTAGTCAATCTATAAGCATGCTATTCTTAATCTGTTACTCTAGATAGATATTAAGTTGCCATTTTTGGGCTGTTTCGATGGAGTGCGGCTCCTCTGAGAGTAATTTGTCAATTTGCAATTTAGTGTTTTTTGTGTAAACTTTCTAATTATTTTCTCTTTACATGGAATGTGCCTGCCTTGATGTTATAATTGACTGTTTCATAACCAGTCCTTTAACGCGCCTACGCGCATATTTATATTTATGAGAGAACTTACAGTGTGTTCCCCTGTTGAACTTTAACTAAAGTGCAGAAAACTGAATGAGGTGTTTATTATTGTTCTAGTGCAATTATCTGTCAAGTGTAAGACGCGACATTTTCTTGATCTGTTATCAAGTGTTACAATAAATGTAATTGCTGCGAAGCGATGCGCGATTTGAGTTGTTCCCGTGATTTCCTATCTCCGCATTGGTTAATCTAAACTCATAATATTTAATTGTTTAAATATTGGAGGAAGGTGCGTGTGTCGCAGTAACTAACGGAAAGTCATCGAGTGAAACATAAGTGATATTTGGCGTTCAAGGAGGAAGTCTTATAGGTTCCCACTGCAGTTCCTAATGTACACTCCTGGAAATTGAAATAAGAACACCGTGAATTCATTGTCCCAGGAAGGGGAAACTTTATTGACACATTCCTGAGGTCAGATACATCACATGATCACACTGACAGAACCACAGGCACATAGACACAGGCAACAGAGCATGCACAATGTCGCCACTAGTACAGTGTATATCCACCTTTCGCAGCAATGCAGGCTGCTATTCTCCCATGGAGACGAACGTAGAGATGCTGGATGTAGTCCTGTGGAACGGCTTGCCATGCCATTTCCACCTGGCGCCTCAGTTGGACCAGCGTTCGTGCTGGACGTGCAGACCGCGTGAGACGACGCTTCATCCAGTCCCAAACATGCTCAATGGGGGACAGATCCGGAGATCTTGCTGGCCAGGGTAGTTGACTTACACCTTCTAGAGCACGTTGGGTGGCACGGGATACATTCGGACGTGCATTGTCCTGTTGGAACAGCAAGTTCCCTTGCCGGTCTAGGAATGGTAGAACGATGGGTTCGATGACGGTTTGGATGTACCGTGCACTATTCAGTGTTCCCTCGACGATCACCAGTGGTGTACGGCCAGTGTAGGAGATCGCTCCCCACACCATGATGCCGGGTGTTGGCCCTGTGTGCCTCGGTCGTATGCAGTCCTGATTGTGGCGCTCACCTGCACGGCGCCAAACACGCATACGACCATCATTGGCACCAAGGCAGAAGCGACTCTCATCGCTGAAGACGACACGTCTCCATTCGTCCCTCCATTCACGCCTGTCGCGACACCACTGGAGGCGGGCTGCACGATGTTGGGGCGTGAGCGGAAGACGGCTTAACGGTGTGCGGGACCGTAGCCCAGCTTCATGGAGACAGTTGCGAATGGTTCTCGCCGATACCCCAGGAGCAACAGTGTCCCTAATTTGCTGGGAAGTGGCGGTGCGGTCCTCTACGGCACTGCGTAGGATCCTACAGTCTTGGCGTGCATCCGTGCGTCGCTGCGGTCCGGTCCCAGGTCGACGGGCACGTGCACCTTCCGCCGACCACTGGCGATAACATCGATGTACTGTGGAGACCCCACGCCCCACGTGTTGAGCAATTCGGCGGTACGTCCACCCGGCCTCCCGCATGCCCACTATACGCCCTCGCTCAAAGTCCGTCAACTGCACATACGGTTCACGTCCACGCTGTCGCGGCATGCTACCAGTGTTAAAGACTGCGATGGAGCTCCGTATGCCACGGCAAACTGGCTGACACTGACGGCGGCGGTGCACAAATGCTGCGCAGCTAGCGCCATTCGACGGCCAACACCGCGGTTCCTGGTGTGTCCGCTGTGCCGTGCGTGTGATCATTGCTTGTACAGCCCTCTCGCAGTGTCCGGAGCAAGTATGGTGGGTCTGACACACCGGTGTCAATGTGTTCTTTTTTCCATTTCCAGGAGTGTATATAAATGATTTTGGAGGGAATCTGAGCAGCTTCTTAGATTATTTGCAGATGATGCTGTCGTTTGCCGTGTAGTAAATTCATCACAAGATGAAAATCAATTGTAAAAATCTGTAGACAAGATATCTATATGGTGCGAACAGTGGCAGTTGACTCTAAAAAATGAAAAGTCTGAGATCATCCCATTAGTACTAGAAAGGGTTAAATTTCAGTTACACCATACACTAGACAAATCTAAACGCTGTTATTTCAACTAAATTCCTAGGGATAACGAATACGATCAACTGAAATTGAAACAATCACTAACGAAAGACTGCCTTTTATTAGGAGAACACTTAGACAATGCAACAAAGACACAAAGAGAATGCCTGCACTACATTTGCCTGTTCTCTACTAGAGTGTTGCTGTGCAGTATGAGACCCTTATTAGCTCGAATTGACGGAGAATTTCGAAGAGGGGCAACACGTTTTGTACCATTGGGAAATAGTGGAGAGAGTGCAATCGACATAATTCGTGAGTTATGGTGTCAAACATTAAAACAGAGGTGTTTTTCGTTGCGCCGAAATTTTTCACGTAATTTCAGTAGACAACTTTCTCCTCAGAAGGCGAAAATTTTCTGTTGACGCCCAACTACATAGAGACAAATATATTACTTTCAAATAAACAATAAGAATTTAGAGCTCGCGCACAGAAATTTAAGTGTTCGTTTTTCTAGCACACCGTTCGAGAGTGGAACGGTAGGAAAATAGGGTGAAAGTGGTTCGATGAACCCTCTACTGGGAAGTTAAGTGTGAATTACAGAACTGTCATACGGTGTAGATACAGGTATGGACAACGTACGTGAGGGCGAGAGCGTAAAGATATAAAGATGCCCTCAGATACAACATGCCGAAATGTTGGATTAGTCAACGTAAGCGTCTGTCTACAGTGTGGGAGGATTATATTGCAAAACCAGCAATTGGTAATCGCTCAGACCACAACTTGCAGTACTTTGCATTAATTATTAATAGTCATTAGGATAATGTGAGGATAGTGTGTTCATCCCCCTAAGATGCTCTAAGGCCGACCCTTGGAGACTTGCAGGGAAGAGAAGCTCCCCATAAGATGCCATGCAACCGATAACGTCTTATTGAATGAAAACTACTAGGAGTGTCCCAATAAAGCATGAAAGAACGAGTACCACACCTCGTACGGATATATTAATGAAGGGTCACATCTGACTACCAAAGGAAACTAGTAATCACTATTAAAATTTTTTTTATTATCATAAGATGTCAAGGAAAGTGATATAAACATTCAGTAAATGAACGAATATTATATTCATGAACTATAGCCTTCGTACTCGTTGGTGGACACATGCAGCATTATGTGACACTGTATGGCAGATTCTGCCAATGACTGCAAAATGGTTGGTGATTTTAAGAAAGAACCTCGGAAAAGGAAATCCAAACAGTATAGATTCATCGAAGAGCATGATGGGTGCAACACACTGGTTGCAAATGTTAAAACTGTACAGTGACGTCTTGATGCAAATGTAATAGCTTTGCGTCGCCCTTGGCTAGGTGATTTCGAAGCTGGCTCTTGCTTACCATTCTTAGACAGAATGAGTATGGAACACAGTTGCAGTGACAGCTGGAAATTGTGACTCAAACTCGACCTCTGTACTCTGCTCTAAGTCGGAGACATCTTTCACTGCAGTTGCCTAAAGTGAAGTGCATTCTGTAGTGCGCCGCTGAAGCTTTTGTCTCATCAGCCTTTCAGCAGCAGCAGCGAGTGTTCTCTCACTTTACTCCCTGAAACATAGCTGGTTCTGACAGCGTAGGAACCTCGCTGGCCAGTTGCAAGAGACCTTGTGTGAGCCAAGAAATAATAATTTTACAAACAAGTTTAAAAATTTCCTGCACTCGTGTATTTTGTTATAGTTAGCCAATAGTGGTGTTGTGCAGGAAGGGAGGTAGAAAACATTCCCCACTGAATGACAGTGTTCAAACCTGGCCAGCCAAAAGCTTTTCACATAGACATATGTAGGAAAAAGAGCCTTTTATCAGTGTGGGTTTTCCTTGCTCGGGTTTCAACGAACATCCCTTCATGGAGAAATTGCAGTGACCAGACCCACAGTCACAATTTCTGTGTTGTTCACCTAGATTTCAGATCTCTATCTCGCCAATTAGTATTCCTGCTACCATCTAGCACGACGCAGTTTTATGGAATACAGGCCACTCTAATGTGCCTACAGTGCCGAGTTCGAACACCGTGTCTTCCCTGTTCCTTATCAGCTCGGGGGCTGTCTTTAGCGCTGAACAAGTTTATGACACTCTGCTCCTTCTAAGCTAACTTACCTGTTTCAAGTCAGCTAAATAAAGCTGCTAGGGGACGCAGAAATCAACAGGCCCCACTCACAGTTATAAAAGGAAAAGAGATGCAGAAGTAATCAACTGTTCAGTCATTGGCTGATGACTGAAGAGTGTAATTCTGTGTCCCGTATATATTATTGGCATTGTTTTTCACTTTATTGCATGCCTTAGAAATAACTGGGTTTGTAAATCATTTGTAGTTGGTGGGGAATACTTGTACCAGTAAATGTCATGAAAAAAAGTAGCAATTATATGTGATATGGCAAACATATCTTCAAATCTGACGTTGAAAATTAATGTATGATATAACGCGTATTTCACTGCCATGCGTGTAAACGCATTTCGGTACTGGTCTGTTATACATTTCAGTATTCGAAAGCAAGAGAGAGATCCTGCACAAATAAAAGTTGAACTCTGAATACCCTAGGTTCTAAGGAAATCTTGGAGCCAGTTTCATTCATGCAATCCATGTGCTCCACCTCACTTATTTTTGAAATCGGTCAACTATTGTGAAAGCCTAATATTGGGCACGAGTATACATGTGCGATCTTCTATTTTCCAAATATGTGCAAAATGAACTTGCACCTTGAGGGTGTTGGCATTTCATCACAATTATAACTTTAACATGGATGCGTCTACACCAGCTATTTATGCTCGAGACATGGTGGTTGTCTTTCTGACATAGCCAGTGAGTTTTCTAATAGGGAACATCAAGCATGTTGAATATTTACCTCCCCATTAAATTTGAAAGTGACTTCAGCCCTAAAAAGTACGACAATTGTTAAGTATAGATGTAGACCCAGTAACTGATGAAGAAGATGATAATCGTCTGCAAATTATCTCCGTTTGATGCCGGGTGACGGTAGATGTGTTAGAGACTTAATCATGTATCGTGTAGAATTCTCCAGACAGTAGTTCTGTGCCCACGAGCATTCCATTGGATTCATCGTGTAGAAAAGCAATGGTTATGGTTAACTGCAGCAAGTATATCTGCACTATCATCGTCTCTAGAATTTCTTCGGACTTGTTTGTTACAAGTGTTTCGACTGAATCTGGCCACTATTGCTAATCATTGTCTCTGACGCACAGTTTCATATTATTCCTCTAATAGCTAATTAAATTCCCCCTATGCCCAAACTGCTATTACTCTTCAACTGCATTATAAAATTTACGACTTTCATATAAAAAATTTGAAGATAAAATAGATTATGATATTTATGACATCACGTCGGTGACGTGACGTACATTCCGTGTCATGAGCACGATATGGAGGGGTTCGTGGTCAATGTGGGTAGGGATTGATATCGAAATAATGAGGAGAATATTGGATGTAGATGTAAAAACACGAGTTGTATGCCATATGACCAAGGAAACAAAGGTTTTCAGCACTAATTTGGAAGGATTTGTCTCTGTAATATGTGTCTCTATAACCCTTTCTGCCTTCAGGTATGCCTCAGGACGTTCTCAGAGTACAACTTTCAAATAAAATGTCTCCTCGTTAGAAAATGCCATTACTCAGTGAAAAAAGTAAAAGAACTAGAGATAACCTCTGAAAGCGTACCACCAAAACGTCTCTTCTTAGAGGCGAATAATGGCAATAACAGTGATGAAACTCCAGTTACTCTTTCTAGCATCAACAGTTCCGGCACACTTTAGCCGAGTGGCGTGCTGTAGCTTGTCGTCATGATGAGTTTTGGGATGATATGGCAAGCGATACATATTGTACAACGAGTAAACATTAGCAAGAGAGCTAACATAATGTCTTCTAGAAAATAACACTAGAAAATAACAGAATATGTATTTATAAGGTATATGAAAACCACCAGGTCAGCTGCTGTTTATAAAATGCTGTAAGTTTCATTCCGTTGGCGAGAACTGCAATTCAGCATAACAGACGCTTATCAAGATATACAGCTACCACCGTAATGTTTAAAGAGCTTTCTTCACGTTTTAATTTTCACAAGCATGTGTTACTGTTTACAGTTTTACGCAGCCTCTGAAGTTCTGACTGTTCTTGTAGATGATGTTTCATAAGACTCCTTATGCACTTTAGTAGAAGACGTTCCTTAGACTTTCCGATGTAATTTCTGCCGTATAAGATTAGACGTTACACTGTTGTATCGTTTATTTGATAAACACAGAGTAGCTAAGTGGTACAGTGTATGGTAGATACTACCTTTTCCCGTTTATTTGTCCATGTTAGAAATAATGTACCACAAGGTGAGTTTTCTGTTACTTGTCTGCACACTACTTGCCAATATGGTGCAACTGGTGGATTCCTTCGACACATACACATTGAATTTTAGTAGCTGTGGTTCATTCATATTTGTATTTTATACCAGACTTTATGTCATGAGGCTTGGTCTATAGCAGCGTGCTAGTGAAACTGACAAGAGCGAGAGCGCTCCACAGTGTACAATACAGGTGTGAGTATTCATGTGTGTATATTTTATTTTGCAATGATAATTTCATATATCGAACTATATCTCTGTTGTTTCGTACTTCAGAGCGCCTAGGTGACTGTGTGTGATGATCATAGCCAGCACAAAAATTAAATTATCTTGTAACTAGAAGTAAAGGTGATAAAGATTTAAATATTGTTTTGACATTGTTGTTTGCGAAATCCGACGAGTCGGCTTCAGGTGCCTAGCGAAAGGTGTTCTTCCTCCCCGAACATCGGCCAGTTTTTTAAACGCTATACGGATGGTTTGTTGCACTAGTAAGTGTTAACTATATGTGGTGGTTCGTTGGTTGTTCCGGGGGAGGAGACCAAATACCGAGGTCATCAGTCGTATCAGCTTAGCGAAGGATGGGAAAGAGAGTCGGCCGTGCCGTTTCATAGGTACCATTCTGGCGTTTGCCTAAAACCAATTTAGTGAACGCGGAAAATTTAAATAAGGTTGACTGGACTCGGGTTTGAACCGTCGTCCTCCCAAATGCGAGACCAATGTGCTAGCCGCAACTCCACCTCGCCCGGGGAAAGTGCATGTGATTGTAAATCGATGTTCGGTTTGTTCATGTGCTCTCACTTCATAAAGCATTGCAGAGAGCTTGAATTTGTTTAACGATTTTATCTACATTCGTTTGATTTAATGAGTGCAATGGGGCCGATAACCTAGCCGCTGAATGCCCATAAGCACCAGACACACACACAGTTTTAAACTTAATCCAGAGCATTAGCGCAAAGACTGAGCAGGACCGTTGCGCCACAACCATTGCTGGCCAAACATTAGCAGTGAAAATTTCATCTACAGTCAGGATTGGTACCAGCATACTTCTGAGTTGAGTGCCCTTGGTCGCGTTAATGACATCGTTTACATAAGTGGGTAACAAACTGTACAATTTATACAAGGTCCAGTCGTATTGATGTGACCACCGTCTATGTTCGACATCAACTAGCAATAACCACTCACAGACGACTGGTAGCAGTAACAGCAGTGGGCGGTATGTAAAGCCTATAGAGAGGAGCCGGAAAACACTGCAGTCGTTGTCGTAATGCGGAAGTGGAGCGATTTATCTGACGTCCTGAGGGCATCGTCATTGACGTGCGGACCACTGGTGGAAGCACTTCCAATACGGCTAAGTTTGTAAAATGTTCGCGTGTTCGCGTGCCGCAATGGTTAAGGTATATCCTCCGTGAAAAAATGGTGCCACCCAAAACAGCCGTCAAGGCAACTGTGGTGAATCAGGGGCCACTGCTCACAGGGGTGAACGATGGTTCAGTTGTGTACCGGGGACAGACGTACAATTGTATAGCAACTCGCCGCTGAGATAAATCAAGGGGCTCGAGGCATTTGAGAACGGATGCCACAGATGAATGCTGAAAATTAGGTAGACTGATAATTCAAGTAATGAGGAGGTTCTGCGCAGTATCCGACAGGAAAGGGATATATAGAAAACACTGACAAGTAGAAGGGACAGAATAATAGGACAAATGTTAAGACATGAGGACATGACTTCCATGGTAGCGGAGGGAGCTGTGGAGGGCAACAACTGTAGAGGAAGACAGAGATTGGAATAAATCTAGCAGATAATTGAGAAGGTAGGTTGCAAGTGAGAGGTTGGCACAAGAGAGGAATTTTTGGCGGGTCGCAAGTCAAACCGCAGAAGAAAGAAAGAAAAAAAAACGGTTTGTACACCACTGGTAGGAATGTACACCACTGATGTTTCCCGTCATATTTTAAGTGCATGTGTCCATATCCATGGTTGTAACAATTTTTCGTTATGGCATATTTTATTCCCTTAAGACGTAATCTGTCTACAAGTTGTATTTCATTTCCCATGTTTCGTTGCAAATCGGGGAACATGTCTTGTTTGAATCCTTGAATTCATTGTTGTTATCTGTTACTCATTTAGCACGTCATATTTGCATCATTGTGGGTCAAATATAGAGAGGCATAACTGTTTTCACTGTCCACAACAGTACCCTGGTGTCCAACGAAAATAAGAAATTAATTTTTCGTCTTATTTTCCCCACATCGTTGTTCAAAGATGCTCAGCTGCCTCTTTCCGCCTTCGTTTCTTAACGGATAAAACATTTTAAATGCACAAACTTGATTCTGTGGTCATACGCAGTGGGGTGTAGTTGTTGACACAGAGAACAATAGGCCCCTGTCCAAGTAAATGATTTAGAAATTTATTTGTCATATTACTTTCCTGACTTCAGTACTCGAAGGTGTTCAGCTGTCTCTTCCAACTCTTCCTTCTTGACAAATAAAGCATTTCAAGTAAAGTGTCCAGATGCCGTTAGCAATATTCAGAAAATTTTGTCTTCGGATCTAACGATTTCAGTTCAGTAAGCACACGAATAGCATATATTAGCCCACTTATTAATTGCTATGATAATATTCATTCCACATAACTCTGTATAATACCTTGTGAGCGTCATTCTATACTTTCTTTTAATCAATTTTCATGTTTTTTTCACGTCGCTAAGTATTTATTCCCTCGTCCTGCGACCTATTCATAAATACAGTTCTTTAACTCATTTGTTATTTGCACTTAACATTCATCAGCATACAAGATGTAAGTATATGCTGTGAAACAGACTTGTTGATGTTATCATTAAATATTTTTACTGTCATTAAAACTACAATTTTATCTGAGTTTTGGTTTATATTTCTAAGTCTTTGGGAAATAATAAACGAATATTCTACCACGGAAACTTTAGTGTCTCGGTGATCACAGCTGTCTAGACCTCTGAAAAGATAAAATGGTGTCTAAAAAAACGGTGTAAGTCACGACAGTAGACTGAGAAAACGATAAAATAACATTCAAAAATTAAACATTTTGCTGTAGTACCTAAGATGCAAACTATGTGACGGTGTACGATATATATTGTAGCGCCCGAAGCATTTAACTCAATCGGATTTTAATACAGATATTATGGCATTATGTATTATGTTTATATTTATCACTCTAGATACCATAATGATACGTACCGAGGCACTCAAACTACTGAAACCTAGTATAAATGATAGCGAATTAAGATTAATATCATTAAACAATTTTTTTTCTGACAGGACGAGGGGAAAATTGATCGTTTTATTAGGGCGAAAACGCTCCAAGGTGGCATTAACGTTGTCCTGTCAAGTCGAAGAGTGTCTAAATTTACGGCTCCCTCAGTTGATTAACTGTCCAACAGCAAACCGCATAGCGATCTTACTCCTGATTACTAACCAGCGGTATGAAAATATTTTGTAAATGTGAATACTCTTGAAAAAAAAAAAGTTGTTGAGATAGCTCACTGAATCCCATATAAATTTTATCTTTGTGCTGATTACACAGAGACACGACACGTTGCAAACAATCGTTATCGCACATTTTTATAGCGCAGAAAATAATATGGCCTTACTCGGGTCGGTGTGACGTCAATGAAATGGGGCGTACAACACCAGCTCAGTTCCATACCAAAAATTAGGGTTGTTCTGCGTTCGACAGAATTCGCTGCAAAAATTTTCGCCATGGTAACTAAATTTAGCGTTTCCTACTGCCTGCATGCAACTAATAATCAAAATGAACTGCTGCACTAGAACTGTATCGTGGGTACTAATGAATCGATAGAGTAAATCTGTGTTAAGCCTACTAAAATTGCTCAGCGTACGCCGCCATAGAAATCGATTTCTGAGGACTGTTGGTGCAAAACGTATTCTTCTGCTTTTGTGGAATACGCACATCGTGAATGCTTCTGACTCTTCATTAGGACCGCCATCCTCGAGACGTTGGATCCTACCTGGCGGCGTTGCGGCAATGCGACGCAATAACAAAAGTATGTAAGCGGAGAAGACAGGGACGAGGGGATCACTCTGGCGAAGATATGGGTTGAAAATGAGGAAATCCATTGAGACAAGCGGCTTTGACTAAGGGTAGATTATTATTACGCAGAGCCTGTGAACGAGTATCTCGAAAACGGCGATGCTGCTCGAATGTTCACGTGCTATTGTCGTGAGCATTTACGGAAAGAGGTAGAAGGACAGTGAAATTACCACGAGGCGCTGAATGGATGGACGTTCGCTACACTTCACAGAAAGTGTGGTTCTGAGGTTTTTTTGCCCTGTAAAAGAGGATAGATGGATACTTATGGCATCTCTGACGAAAGAGCATTATGCTGGTGCACGCACAAGTGTTTCGGAGTACATCGTTCATCGTATATTGCTGAACATGGACCTCCGCGGCAGACCATCCCTAAGTGTTCACATGTTGACACAACGCCATAGCCAATTACGAATTCAGTGGGTAGGGGACCATCACTTTTCGACCATCGATCAATGGAAACGTGTCGGGTCTTCCGATGAATCACTTACGTCGATTGTCGTGACCACAAACGTCGTCATTGAGGTGAATGGCGGCTCAAAAGGTGAAGCGCGCCATGGACACACACACACCTCTAATGACCACATCATCGACAGGACACTGAATCCTAGTTTTCCATTTTTCTCTCTTTATTTCTAACCTACATTTTCTTCGTCAGGTAATGCACTAACCAACCATAGCTGAAGTGCTTATAAGGAACTGAGTCAAGCTAAAAATTCGCTCTTTTACTGTCTGCTATTTGTAGATAATATGACAAAGCTTCATCTTTACTTATCCAAGCATCATACTGAAACTAGAATAATATCATCACCTTTTTGTTCAGAAGTTACAAGTTCATCACTTTCATTCAAATTTCAGATAACTAACTATATAGGTGGACAACTTCCTTTAGGGAGCTTCTATCCAAAACATTGGACACACGCACAAGGTCAATTTTTCACTGTAGTAAAGTAAATACTCCTCATTGGCTATGTCTATGGAAAATTATTTTCAAAACAGATGCCTCCCGGTTCCCAAAGACGTTGGTAGAATTCAAGTAAGATCATTCACATGTCAGTCCATCAAGTCCATTTTCAGAATGGTAGGACACAGTGGACTTTAAGAAAAAAAGTTTTAGGAATGATATCGTGTACGTGCACCAACTAGACAACGACAAAAAATGAATAATTCGTTCTTTTCACTGATCACATGGCTAAAATCATCCCTGGACTACCTAATACCACATTTTACAAATAATTTTAACAACACCACTTTGACATTTAAGACATTATAAGGTACAACATCTACTAACTACAGTATCTTTTAATATAAAAACTCTTGTTGTTATGAAAAAATATTGACAGTTTTAAGAGGGATCTTTTGAGTTTTAACAAAATAGTAAGTTATTTGCACAACCAATCATTTACAAGTGGAATTACTTCTGACGACTGAAATGAACTGATCTTCAGTCCCACAGTAAAAAATGGGGGTAAAGATAAACAGTCGCACCAGACGATTTCGAAAAATTTTCAGAAATTATGGAAAAATTAATTAGTAGCAGACTTGATAAGGACGTTGAATATGATTTAGGTGGTGATCTGGTAAAAATAGCTATTCAAACTGGTGGCACTAATGTGCATCTCGCGCAAGTGTTTCAGCGTTAAAATCGGCCTCATCTTAATGTGGATGTTAGGCGTGTTAACATGGGGCTGGAGAGGGTGCTGATGGCAGAGGGCAAGGGTCGCATTTCAGTGGTGCCAAATGGGTCTATCAGTAGATCGCGTTTCACTAGGAATGGCGTGCAACTCAATAGGTACGGGAAGGGGAGGCTGGCAAAGCTTATAGGTGACGGTGTAGTGAGTTGGTGGTTGGAACACTCATGGAAAAATTCCTGTAGTAGTTATTGTTAGAGCTGCACCTTTTCTAGACTGAAGTCAGCTGATAGGTATACCTGCTTAAAGGAAGTCCCTCTAACTAAGGGCTCACCTTCAGAGGACGTTTCCAAGTAGAGAAGGAATTAGCATATTTCGTCAAAATATGAGAGGTATTAGAGATAAGGTTAGCGAACTGCTTATAGATGATGACTCTGAAATTATTGGTATATCAGAGCATCACTTAAATAATTTGACAATTCAAAGGCTTCCTTTACCAGGATACAGATTAGCTGGCTGTTTCTCAAGGAGTTCCTTGCGGGGTGGGGGAGTGGTTATGTACGTTAAAAACAGTATTCCATTTGAGTCCTAGACGTATCACGACACTGCACTGAACAGATATTTGAATGTTATGCAATGGCAGTTGAATTTAGTGAAACTACTAATTGTTGTTGTTTATAGGTCCCCTAACTCCGACTTCAGAGCATTTCCGCTCAAGCTAGAGAGGGTTCCGATTCAATTTGTAGGAAGTACCTGAAACTAGTTATATGTGATGACTTCAATATACATTTTGTACATGATGGTGCAAGAAAAAAGATGTTAGTAGATCTCCTAAGTTCATATGATCTGATGCAGACTGTGTTTTCTCCAGCTAGTGTGCAGGGGAACAGTAGCACAGCCATAGGCAATATTTTTAGTCATTCTCCATTACTAGATGGGCATTCTGTTAGGAAAAGGGTGAATGGCTTTTCAGACCATGATGCACAAATTTTTTCACTAAAAGGCTTTTGTACTCAAACAAATGTCACATGTAATTACGAACTATGTTGGAAAGTTAATTCAAACAGCAATAGAGAGTTTTTTAAACCTTGTCAACGAACAAGAGTGGCAGGATATCTATAGCGCCGATAACATAGATGATAATTACAACGATTTCCGTATCACATTTCTCATGCTCTTTGAGAGATGATTTTCATTAGAACGTTGTAAATAGGTACTAGTTTTAATAGGCAGCCCAGGCGGCTGACTATTGTGATGAGAGTACCATGTAGAACAAAGTAAGAATTATATCAAAATGTTGAAAGTACTCACAATCAACCTACAGTAGCCCATTGAAAACAGTATGGTAAGCTGCTTGAAAATGTAATTACGTAGGCAAAGAGTATGTGGTATGCAAATAGAATAGCTAATTCACAGGATAAAACGAAAACCATATGTTCAGTTATGAAGGAAATATCTGGTCAGCTGCACAAGGTAGATGGTATAAAGTCAGTTCGTAGTAAAAATATTTCTGTTACTGATAAATCAGATATATGTACAGTATTTAACAATCTTTTCTGAGCAGTGCTGGTGAATTAAATAAAAATTTAGTTTGTACAGGGAATCATATAACTTTCTTGGCAAATGCTTTTCCGAAATTGATGTCTGAAACACTCCTCTGTGAGGGCGAGATAAAGTCAATAATTAAATCACTGAAGACTAAGGACTCTCATGGGTATGAGAGCAGAACATTAAAGAACTGTGCTGCACATGTTAGCCGTGTACTTAGCCATATTTGTATTTTTTCCTTTAGGAATGGTCAACTTCCTGAACGATTAACGTGCTCAATAGTAACGCTCCTTTATAAAAAGGGAGGAAGGCAAAATGTAGACAGTTTTAGACCTATTTCCATGCCATCAGTGTTTGCTAAAGTTATTGAAAAGGCTGTGTATGTATGGTTAATTGATCATTTTATATCACACGATTTGCTATCAAATCTACAGTTCGGCTTTAGAAGTCGTTTACCAACGGAAAATGATATATTCTCTTTCCTCTGTGAGGTGGTGGATGGGGTAAACAAAAGGTTTCGAACGCTAGGCATATTTTTTTTTATTTAACTAAGATGTTTGATAGTGTTGATCACAAAATATTGCTCCAGAAGCTGGACCATTACGAAATACAGGGAATAGTTCACAATTGGTTCACCTCTAACCTTAGTAAAAGTCAGCAAAAGGTCATTAATCACAATGTCGAGAATGGGTCTGAGTGCGGTACCATCAAGTGGGGGGTGTCCCAGGGATCAGTGTTGGGGCTACTCTTGTTCCTTATTTATATAAATGATATCCCCTCTAGTTTTACGGGCAACTCAAAAATATTTCTGATTTTTGATGATACTAGCTTTGTACTAAAGGATGGTGTGTTCAACACTCTTCCAGTTTCAAATAGTGCAGTTCATGACGTACGCACGTGGCTTGTAGAAAATAAACTAACGCTAAATCGCAGTAAGACCCAGCTTTTTCAGTTTCTAACACACAATACAAACAAACCTGACGTTTTAATTTCACTGAATGGGCATATGACTAGTGAAAATGAGCAGTTCAAATTTCTAGATGTTCATACAGATAGTAAACTATCGTGGAAAGCCCACGTTCAGGATCTTGTTCAAAGACTTAAAGCTGCCAGTTTTTACTATTCCAAAGGTATCTGAAGTGAGTGATCATTCGACACGAAAATTAGTCTACTTTGCTTATTTTCTTTCGCTTATGTCGTATGGTATTATATTTTGGGGTAACTATCCTATTCTAAAAGCATATTTTTGGCTCAGAAACAGGGGGGTTGGGCAATAAGTGGTGTAACCTCACCAACTTCTTCTCGACCTCTGTTCACGAGTCTCGGTATTTTGACATTGCACTCTCAAGATTTATATATATATATATATATATATATATATATATATATATATATATATATTCCTTACTATCATTCCTTGTTAGCAGTATTACCTTACTCCCAAGAATAAGCAGCTATCTCTGAGTTAATACTCGGCAGAAATTAAACCTGCATTTGGATCGGAATTCCTAAACTCTTGTGCAGAAAAGTGTGCCGTATAATACTGCATCCACATTCAATAAACTACCGCTCTAATTAAAAAACATCAGCAGTAACCCACGCGCTTTCAAATCATAGCTGAAGAGTTTCCTCATGGGTCACTCCTATTGTGTCTAGAAGTTCCTTGAAAAATTAAGCTGATTCTTGTTGTATTGATGATTTCATTTACTTAAAGTTACGAACTGGCTTTTTTCGGATTCATAAAAATGTTATTTTGATCTGTTATTACTTTTATGTTGTAATTTCATGTACTGACATGTTCCATGACGTTGGAGATTTGCGCCTCAATTTGGTCCTACGGAACTTTATGTGTAAATAAAAATAATATGTATCTTCGTAATCTAATCTTATGGCAAAAAAGAAAATGAAACTGAAGCTACAGTTAGGATTTCTCAAGCCTGTTTACACGCATAGCGAGTAAAATTCTTTGACAGCAATTACACACTACTTGTATAGTTAGTCATCTATGAGAGTGCAGCTTACTGTGTGCATCCTTTTAAGTAATTCAGAATATTATGTGTTAGTTGGGTCAAGTCAAATGTATTCAACAGTAAACTGGGTGCAAATGGGAAAAAGTCCTGCATTCATGCAATGGTGCTCATATGAATGAGAACAGATTACATGTGACTTCCTGGCAGATTAAAGCTGTGTGCCCGAACGAAACTCGATCTCGGGACCTTTGCCTTTCGCAGGCAAGTGCTCTACCAACTGAGCTACCAAAGCACGACTCACGCCCGGTACTCACAGCTTTACTTCTGCCAGCACCTCGTCTCCTACCTTCCAAACTTTACAGAAGCTCTCCTCCGAACTTTGCAGAACTAGTACTCCTGAAAGGTAGGATATTGCGGAGACATGGTTTAGCCACAGCCTAGGGGATGTTTCCAGAATGAGATTTTCACTCTGCATCGGAATGTGCGCTGAGATGAAACTTCCTGGCAGATTAAAGCTGTGTGCCCGACCGAGACTCGAACTCGGTACCTTTGTCTTTCACGGGCAAGTGTTCTACCAACTGAGCTACCGAAGCACGACTCACGCCCGGTACTCACAGCTTTACTTCTGCCAGTACCTCGTCTCCTACCTTCCAAACTTTACAGAAGCTCTCCTGTGAACCTTACAGAACTAGCACTCCAGAAAGAAGGGATATTGCGGAGACATGCCTTAGCCACAGCCTAGGGGATGTTTCCCGAATGAGATTTTCACTCTGAAGCGGAGTGTGCGCTCATATGAAACTTCCTGGCAGATTAAAACTGTGTGCCCGACCGAGACTCGAACTCGGGACCTTTGCCTTTCGCGGGCAAGTGCTCTGCCATCTGAGCTACTGTAATATCTCTTTATATTCGCTGAATTATTCAGATACAAGTCTACCCTTGATTGACGTTTACTAATTTTCTATCTTCATACTCGCAGAATCCATGCGAAAAGTAGCTCATACAATAGCTATGCCATGAGCGCATAAGTATTCTATGTAGTACTCTCTCTGGTGGTTGTTAAAAAAAAAGAAAGGGAGCTTCCGAGATTGTCTTCGTGCCGATTAGCCGGAGCTTGGTTTGGAAGAACTGTAATTTGATTATTGAGATTGATCACAGAAGGTAACTGATACGAACTGTACGATTAAAAGGAAATATAAATAGTGGCTCCTTCAAATAAAAGATTAGCAGACTGCCGCAAAGCACGAGCCTGCAGAGAAGAAGAATCATCGCCTGATTTCATCTAACAAGCAAAATTTCAGAATCATTTTGAGTGACTGAGCTATGATTGTGTTTCCTATCATGAATGATTGATTGCTCGAACGAATGGAGAACTACATAATTACGTAGAAAAGAAGGAAAAAAATTACAGTGGCGCCAGTTACAGGACTCTCTTGGATTGTTATATAATATATGTATTCTTTGTTTCATGAAAACCAACGAGAAAGAGAGGAAACTAATCTGAAGAGAGATTCGGTGCCCATTGTAAAAGATTGCTGATACCAAGAAACGATTTCAACTATTGGACAACACCGAGACTACAGAACAAGGCCAGAGAAATCTAATTTTTTGCACCCTGTAGCTAAAATTGTTTGAAATCAATTTAGAAAGAACTTTTTTCCAGATAGTAGTTGGATTGTAGAACTGTATATTGTGTGGTTTTCGTATCTGGACATTGAACTTTATACCATCTGTGAAGTAATTTGAAAGTTAAGTGTGTCTACGAAAGTAAATTTGAAACTGTATTTAGTGATTCGAACTGATATTGACAGTTATTTAATGGTATTGACTAGAGCGGCATTTAAAATGTCATTGAATCAGCAACGAGACGTGCAACTGCCTTCAGCTGTTTGCACAGAAGCAGAGGCCACGGATAGCAATTCTGAGACTGTTGTGGCTAGCGGTAGCAATATAAATAATCCCACTGGTTCAGAAAACATTCACACAACAGCTGATCAGACTGTTGTTGACACATTAGTTGTTATTATGCAACAGTTGTCTCTATTAGCCGAAGGCCAAGCGGAGGTAAAACGAGACTTTTCCGTTATACAAAATGAACTCCAAAATTAACTAGCCGAAAATCAAACAGAATTACAAAATCAGTTAAGAGCAACCTTTACCGAATTAGATCAGAGATTAAATACCCAGACACAGGAAATAAAAGAACAGGCAGAAAGGACCGAACAGAATCTTATTGCTCAAATTGAGCAGGTCCGCCAACAATGCCAAGAAAACAATAGTAAATTAAAAGCGGAACTAACCGAATATGTATCCGTCAAAATTGACACGATACAAAAACAAGTAGAACTGTTTCCTCAAGTAATACAAGCTCAAAAGGACATACAGTGTTCCGTAGATATAATACCAGAAATTATAGAATCCCAAGACAATATAAAGAAGCAATTTGACGAAGTGAAGGAAAGACAGGAGACAGTGGAACGTAGAATGAATGTACTTGCGGGAAAGTTTTCAGAAATGACATTAGAGCGGCAAAATTTTCCTTCGGAAACCATAGAAGAAACTGTGAAAGTAGCCTTACAGTCAATTTCAAAGAGTTCCAAGGCGAATTTTTTCAACAATGGGTTAAACGAAGTTCGAGAACAACTCGGCGTAGAATTCTCGCGTTGGAAAGAAAATATCGAAAGATCACTAAATCTCTCGCAGGAGGATTTAGAAACACCGAGGAGTAGGAAACAAAACTCTCAATCTGTGCGTGACATTCCGTCCACGTCAAGATCCGATGTAGACAGAACTGGAACGTCACAAGTTGGATTCGATATAACGGATAGCCACAGGGAAGAGTACGAACAGGATGATTTTTGGAATTGTAGTACCGTTGAGGAAAAGATGATTAAACACAGACAATTTCAAATCTTTAACCCTGACAAAAAGAATGTTCATCTTGTAGTCTTTATTCGAAGTTTCAGAGGTCTATTTCCACGATCTTGGACAGGATGGCAAAAGATTGGTTTTGTATCTGGATATATACAAGGAACAGGAGCATTGTGGGCATCCGAACAAACATCTTCTTGTAAATGTTTCAAAGAATTTGAGCAGGCTTTTCTAGCAAAATATTGGTCTGCTGGAGTACAAGAAAGACTTAGACAGGAAGTATTATATCCTGAGCCTTTTTCATTTTCTAGAGGATCTCTAAAGAGGTATTTTGAGAAATACGTTAATAAATCTTTGTACTGGGATGTGCCGATTCCTTTGCCGGATATACTTAGAATACTCGAGTCCAGACTACCCACCAGTATAAGGAATCAGCTGTTATATATAAATGATAAGGATATAGACTCATTTATGACTATGCTTGATCGTATTGATATAATTGAGGAGGACAATAAAAGGGCAAGAGAAATGTCATATCAAAGAAGAACAATAGAAGCAAATCCGAGCTGCAACTCGAGTGGGAATGGCAGTAATGGTAGCATTAACAATAATCATAACCAACTACACTCTCCGAGGAGACTTAGGAATGGGCAAAATGCAAACAATAATTATTACCATAATGGAAACTTTAGTAATGGTGCAGCGAGGGGCTATTTTAGGAACAGTAGGAATTTTAATCGATATAATCCAATGTATGGCAACACAGGACAGTTCTACCAACACTAGCAGAACAACAATAATTGCACGAATCAAGCAAGACAACATAGACAGAATTCACCACAACAACCGGTAATCACTAAAGTAGCTGAAGAGACAAATACCAGTCGGACCAACAATCAGTCAATCTAAACATGACCGCATCGTGCCCCGGAGGAGCGGTCAGGGGATCTGTTAGGGGCGAAACAGTAAAATTACAATTGTTAAGATATAATGATGGTGAGCTGTTGACTGAAGAGTTAACAAAGGCTTTAATAACGTGTCATAATGACAGATCGAGTGTTCCGGTATCGGAAGTATTTGTTGAAATGGAGGAAGTTCCAACGAATGTGATATTGGACACCGCCGCTTCCGCCAATGTCATTTAAAAATGGTTCAAATGGCTCTGAGCACTATGGGACTTAACATCTGTGGTCATCAGTCCCCTAGAGCTTAGAACTACTTAAACATAACTAACCTAAGGACATCACACACATCCATGCCCGAGGCAGGATTCGAACCTGCGACCGTAGCAGTCCCGCGGTTCCGGACTGAGCGCCTAGAACCGCTAGACCACCGCGGCCGGCAATGTCATCTCAGGCGCTCTTTTTTGGAGAATTATTAGGAAGAAGAAGGTACCAATTTTGCCAGTACAGAACTGCAAAATCATCGGAGATGTTGGAGCACGCTCTCCCAATGTCAAAATACAAACACAATTAGAGATGAAAATGGGAAATGTAGCAATAAAATGCACATTCCTTGTAGTGGAGAAGTTATTAGTGGACTGTATTCTTGGTATTGGGAGTATGCAGGAGTACGATTGTCAGATTGATTTTTTGGAATAGTTAAATTTAGATTAAATGGAGAAGAGATAGCACTGGATTTAAATAGAAATGAAACGGTGCATGAGAAATATTGTCGCGGTGCCATAATTCAATTAATTGACATTACAAACGATCGTTGGAAGGAGCTTTCAAAGGATTAGATACAACAGGAGGACTTTAACCAAACAACAATGATAAAAGCTAGTGAATCAAATCAGCTTACCGGAGAACAAAGGCAGCAGATTCATTATCTGTTAGAGGCATATGAAGAGATTTTTGATGAGAAACCAGGAATTATTAAAGGGTATATTTGTCACCTACAAGTGAAGCCACATCAGACTTACTGTTACACGTACTATCCGATCCCCTGGCGTTTAAAACTATCTGTTCAAAGGGAGATAAATAGATTGTTAGAATGGAACTTGATTGAGCTATCATCTAGTCCATATTGTTCTCCGTTCCAAAACCTGGAGGCAACGTAAGAAAAGTATGAAGACCAGAATTTAAAATGGGAGGAAAAGTTTCGACTCGCACTTGTCAATTTAACTAAAAAGGCAATACAACGGAAATTGACATATGATAAACGGATTCACCGGATTCAGACATTTCATCTTGGAGAAAAGGTTTTATTGAGGCGACACATCCATTCCTAGAAACTAATGAAGAACATAAAGAGATGGAATCTTATTTATACCGGACCATATGTTATTGTAAATATACCAAATCCTGGATCATACTTGTTGGCATATCCCGAATCGAAAAGAATAAAGGGATTATTCCCTCATAATGATATTAAGAAATTTTTTGAAGGATCGTAGATCTGTGATGCCAAATATGGAGAAGAATTTAGAGTGGAATTTGACTATGAGTCAAATGTGTATATAAATATCAAGAAGTTTATGTTGTCTAGAGGTTAAGAGACAGTGAGATTATTCCTGTGATAGGTTAAGAGACAGTGAGATTACTCCTGTGATAGGTTAAGAGACAGTGAGATTACTCCTGTGATAGTTTAGCACAAAAATTTTAAGATAGGTAGAAGAATTTGTTAATTACTAGTGTTTGTAAGTGTGGACTATGAGCAGAAGCCACAGTCATATACAATGAAAGTGCATCTACATTTCCTCAAGACACGGCACTTATGTGAGAATTGCGTGTGAAACTTGAACAGTGTGGGATATGTAGGTAAATACGCTGTGTGTATGATGTGCGCTGTTCGCGCAAGGAAACAAATGAACTGTGAAATGAAGCAACAGTCGATAATGTCACTGTTGCAAACAATTGAAGAAACTCTCTGGTTGCGCGAGAGAAAATTATTATAATTTTTAGATTTTTCATTATGCCTTCTTTACCAGGAGAATTAATTTAAGAATTTTAATTAACATTTTAAGTATAGCAGTTTGTGTGTTTCATATTATGGACATAATTGTTGAAATATATTTCCATAAATGTTCATGAGAGGATGAAGAAGATTCTGCGAGTGGATGATTCGTTAAATGAACATACGTCATCATTAATGATATTTATTTGCAAGTGGATCTATAAATCAATTAATTATAAGAATAATGAAAATTTTTCAAATTATTCCTTTTGTGGAGTCAGTGTCATATGCCTATGTTTAAAATTTTTCATCAGGTGTACACTTAAATTTTATCCATAATTTCGTAATTGAGAGCAAACCTCGGACAGATTCAATGCTCTACTTCCACCTGCACTATAACAAAACGAAGATTCGATTTAAAATTTTTTTGAGAGGAATACATTCGATATGAGCTACAACAAAATTTAAATGCCCAAAGTCTATTTGGCAATGTTTTGGACAATCAGCAGTTGTAATGCAAAACAACTTTGGTATTGAGGACTACAAAAAAATTTGCGATTGTCAGGACTGATGGATGTTCCAGTCTAGTACAGATGGAAGAATATAAGAATCCACTCCGATTTTGAGTTCAACGATGTAATATGGACTTCGTTGCCTGAATCCACTCTCTTCCAGGGATTTATTCAGTCAGAACCTTTTCTTATTCCACTTCAAACCTGTTTCATGTTCACGTCCCTGACCATCTGTTCCTGAGAACATCTTCCTGTTTCTACGGCACATTACCAGCGTCTACCCTGTACCATAAGCCATCGCCTGTCCTCCGTGCCGCCTCCACCAAACACTGTACGTCGCCTACCCAGTGTCCGTATCCAGTGTTCCTGCTCCATAGACTTCACAACGAGATCGCCGGATACATCGTCGAAAGAAGAAATTTGAAAATTTTTTTTGAGCAATATTGTAAAATCTTTTTTGGCTATGAGGCACTTTTCCTTCGATCTAATCTATGGAGCTTCTATATATTTCAAAATTACTGGATTTAGGCTTTCCTATCTTCTTTAATACTTGAGCTGGGTCTATTCTTCCGGCTTTTCCAGGGTTTCCCTGAGAAGGCCAGTTCCCAAATGGGTAGACCTTTTTCGTAATTACACCAATCTACATCTTCCCTGGCTATGTACTTGGGATGCGGGTATACCGCGGTACATGTAAAAGCTACAGCTGAGGTATTCTCGTAACTTACTGTCTTAACATGTTATCCATACTCTCTATAGTAAAATTCTACTAATTCAAAATATTCCTCTTTTGAATAAACAACCCAACAAATTTTTTCTGTTAGCTCGCAAAGTGTATTATCATTAACTTTGCTCGCTGCGAGGGGCCATTGTAATATCTCTTTATATTCGATGAATTATTCAGATACAATTCTACCCTTGAATGACGTTTACTAATTTTCTATCTTCATACTCGCAGAATCCATGCGAAAAGTAGCTCATACAATAGCTATGCCATGAGCGCATAAGTATTCTATGTAGTACTCTCTCTGGTGGTTGTTAAAAAAAAAGAAAGGGAGCTTCCGAGATTGTCTTCGTGCCGATTAGCCGGAGCTTGTTTTGGAAGAACTGTAATCTGATTATTGAGGTTTTTCACAGAAGGTAACTGATACGAACTGTGCGATTAAAAGGAAATATAAATAGATGGCTCCTTCAAATAGAAGATTAGCAGACTGCCGCAAAGCACGAGCCTGCAGAGAAGAAGAATCATCGCCTGATTTCATTCTAACAAGCAAAATTTCAGAATCATTTTGAGCGACTGAGCTATGATTGTGTTTCCTATCATGAATGATTGATTGCTCGAACGAATTGAGAACTACATAATTACGTAGAAAAGAAGGAAAATAAATTACACTACCGAAGCTCGACTCACGCCCGGTACTCACAGCTTTACTTCTGTCAGTACCTCGTCTCCTACCTTCCAAACTTTACAGAAGCTCTCCTGCGAACCTTGCAGAACTAGCACTCCTGAAAGAAAGGATATTGCGGAGACATGGCTTAGCCACAGCCTAGGGGATGTTTCCAGAATGAGATTTTCACTCTGCAGCGGAGTGTGCGCTGATATGAAACTTCCTGGCAGATTAAAGCTGTGTGCCTGACCGAGACTCGGACTAGTGCTTCGGTAGCTCAGTTGGTAGAGCACTTGCCCGCGAAAGGCAAAGGTCCCGAGTTCGAGTCTCGGTCGGGCACACAGCTTTAATCTGCCAGGAAGTTTCATATCAGCGCACACTACGCTGCAGAGTGAAAATCTCATTCTGGAAACATCCCCTAGGCTGTGGCTAAGCCATTTCTCCGCAATATGCTTTCTTTCAGGAGTGCCTGTTCTCCAAGGTTCGCAGGAGAGCTTCTGTAAAGTTTGGAAGGTAGGAGACGAGGTACTGGCAGAAGTAAAGCTGTGAGTACCGGGCGTGAGTCGTGCTTCGGTAGCTCAGTTGGTAGAGCACTTGCCCGTGAAAGGCAAAGGTCCCGTTTTCGAGTCTCGGTCGGGCACACAGCTTTAATCTGCCAGGAAGTTTCATATCAGCGCACAGTCCGCTGCGGAGTGAAAATCTCATTCTAGATTACATGTGGTGTACATTGTAGTCACATATTAGCGCTGTAGTGACATGAGGCTAGGGTGATGGGCTGTATGCCATATTGTGAGCCACTTCCAGCGATACACCGACCCAGTGTCAGGACACAGCGCACATTGGGCGTTACTGTGTACCTGTTGGCCATAGCCAGGAACACTTTGGAATGGTAAGTACAAAACTCTTGTAGTCGCAAGACATCAACAAACCTGTTTGGTGCAGATAAATACTCGCCAATCGCCTACGCTGGACACAAATTCAAACAGCAGGTCATTTAGTCGTCAACTGTTATAGTGTCAACCTACATCGTGAAATCACTGCTGCTCTGCCACAATCCTGACGGGACGATCCGCCACTGAACCACAGCGGTGCTTACTAGTGGGAGGCACCGCTAACCAACCAACGGTCAGGGCGAATGTTGTGCGTTGTGTATTGAATCGGAGACCTAGAAACGACGGAGAGACTTCGTCCACACCGTAGGCTTCAGTGGTTCACAACCCCACAAGAGGCCACATCAATCCACTCAGCCCAACGCCGCCCCACACTAAACCCAGGTTATTATGCGGTTCTGGCCTCAGTGGAACAGTGGAACCCCTCCCCCCCCTCCCCCCCCTCCCCCCCTCCCTCCTCACAGACAGGAACTTCTCATACCAGACGAGTGTAACCCCAGATGTTTGCGTGGTAAATTAATGATTGTGTACGCTTATGTGGAGATAGTGTTTATGTAGCAATCGCTGACATGGTGTAAAGAAAGGCGGAATAAGATTATCAAGCCCGCATTCGCTGAGGCAGATTGTGATCAAGACTGTTTTTGATAGTAAAAAAGAAGATGGAAAATCGCACGAAAAACCATCCACAGCCTTGCTGGCACACCTGGCAACGACACTAATCCGCCGGGCGGTTTCGTGCCGAGGACCGGCACGCCTGCTTCAGTCTGGAACCGCGATGCTGCTACGGTCGCAGGTTCGAATCCTGCCTCGGGCATGGATGTGTGTGCTGTCCTTAGGTTAAGTTTAAGTAGTTCTAAGTCTAGGGGACTGATGACCTCAGATGTTAAGTCCCATAGTGCTCAGAGCCATTTGAATCATTTTGAACCGGCAGGCCTACCCGCTCGGGAAGCAGCGCCTCAGACCGCACTGATAGCCAGGAGGGCTGGACGCACGTTACTTCGTATAGCTGGACACACACTTCATGCCAGCTTGCCACGTTGCCTCCGACGTTACTCGACCACAGCCACACACGTTGACTAACTCCGACCATCTGTCCTTTACCAAAGCATATTCACACCCTCTACAGCACTTATACGTTTTCTACAGTTAAGGACACCTCACGGCAACGATACCATACACTAAATTTGTTTCATTTACCAATAACGTAAAGAGAGAAAGAAATCGCAAATAAAATATAGCATTAATAAGAGCAAACAAAAAAATTTCTTCGCCTGTGATAAATGGGTGTTATCCAACTCACTTTTTTTACACATTGAGAGAAATTTACTATTACCGTTCATAAACTGCAAAAAAATTCCACCTAACAAATGCACTCGGTATTAACCCACGCTAATAACAGGCATTGGCAGATTTAAGTTCCTGAGAATAGAACTTGATAATAAATTCAGTTACGACAAGCATAGAACGGAGCTCCTGAAATGCCTAAATAATTTATGCTTTTCAAATATGACCTTCACTGATGTGTGAAAAGAATATGTTACTTTGATTTGTTTTTTTTATTTAAAGATCACAAAACATTTTATATATCATATTATTAATTTCGAACTCTAATTGCCCTTATCAGATCGGAGTACACGTGTATTGCTGCCCAAATCGAGTTCGCATATGAAAAAATGATACAGTAACAATTACAAACGAAACGGACGTATTATTGTGACTGTACCATTTATACTCACGCCAACTCCATATGATTACCAAAGTGTCAGTAATCAGGTCTGATGATGGTCAGTAACACACTACAGACCAACGTTAATGACCTGTTATGTAAACCAAAATTTTATTACTTTTAACTAGATTGAATAATATATAAACGTCTTTCTATATCAGTGGGAAAATTTGGTTGGAGTTACGTCACCCCTCAAATGTAGCAATCCAGGTCAAGAGCATCGGATTATAAACTATGTATTCGTTACACGTACTACTAGGGCCATGTGCCTGTCAATAGCTTTATCATTCATATTCATTGATTGTCAACATCAGCACTTTGTTGTTTGGTGAACATTGTTTCATTATTGTCAGTTTGCAGAAAGGTACCTGAGTACACAACTGATACAGATAAGTAAATTTTCTAGTTTCATGTTTTTAATCTTACGGTGAGTGTAATATTATTATCTACTCTTATGTATTTAAGATTATTTAATATTTTAAATAAAATAGCTGTATATTCTAATGCTATATTTTAAATTATTTTAGGTTAAAATGACCAGTTTAGAGAACATTGGAAAATCTCTGTTAATGACACTGTTTCTGTGAATTTGTAATTAATACTTCAGAAGAATCAGGATGTCACACTGAAGATTGAGAAAGGTAATTTGCAACTGAAAGTGAATACGAGTCAGATAGCAATGTAACAACAACTTGCGGATTGGGTGTGAGTATTCTGATACAAACACCAAACGAAATGAACAGGATGAGTCAGTGGAAAATTAATTTTTGAGAGACGTTACTACGACAATAATTAAATTGAGCGGTCAAATACAGAAGTAACGAAGCAGTAAGAACGCGTGCCTGCAATATCAATACATTATTTTCATCACTGCATATTTGTACGGTCGTTAAACCTGCAATTGTTGCAGTATCGGAGATGCGAACCATGCTACGGCGTACCACACATATTCTGGCGTCCGAAGGCTTTAACTGAATCAGAAGTAATACATATGTTACACAGCATTCTGTATCGTGTTTATATTTATCACTTCAGCAGCCACAATGTTATGTACATGGGCGCTCAGACTAATTAGTTCATGCGGAAAGAAACCGAATTAAGATACCTTGTACTCCGACTAATTATCGCTTTACAGTGGCCAAACGACAAGAGAAAGCATTAATACTGTTCTGCCATGTTGAAGAGTTTAGTTTCTCCAGTAGCGTGCACCAAGGCGATCTCACTCCTAATTACTAGCCAAACGGTGTGGTAACATTTCGTAAGGTTTTAGGGTTTCGGGAAGCATATGTATCAGCGGCTCTTGAAAGAATAGTCGTTGAGATAGCACAGAGAATGTCATGTAAATTTTATCTATGCGATGATTACACGGATACATGACACGTTGCAAACAATCGTTATCATACTTGTAGCAGAGAGAATCTGGCCTTACCCAGGTCGGTGTGACGTCAATGACATTTAGTATATAACTCCAGCTCATTTTCAAACCAAGCATTAGCTTCGTTCTGCGTTCGCGAGAATTCGCTGGAATAACTTTCGCCATGAAACGTAAGTTCAACCTTTCCTTCTGTTTAGATACAGCTGAGAATCAAAATTAATTGCTACGCTTCAAATGTAACGTAGGTACAAGTGTATCGACAGAGTAGCCTTCGGTTGCATTTAGTTTCTTTTCTACAGCTGCTAATCATACACAGCTATAAAGTTCTATTTCTGAGAACTGTGTTATGGAACGATTAGGTATGTTGAGAATGCTTCGGATTCCTTCTTAATCCCTCGTTATTAATAGACTACTAGGAGCTACATTCTCTTCTTAACCAAAATAAAACCACGTCTGTCACGAAATGGTAATGCACCCGGGAGCGTTCCGTTAATACATCATGGATGAGTCGAACTAATGTCTACTAGTTCATTTCTTTCAATCGATAAGTACAATAATACCTTTAATCTTGCCACTAGTAAGCTTTTCCAAGAATTGAAGTGGGAACTATGAGAAGGAATTACACTTTTACAGATTCTAAGGTGCGAAGTTGGTTTGCTATTTTGTTTTGAAATATATATTACACGTTTCAGAGCTTAGACGAACGAAATACTTCTTAAATGATTCGAAACATCGAAACAAAGATGTCAGCATGCTACAATACATGATAGAGCGAGCGTTTCTCCATGCGGAATACTATTTACAGTGTGTGTTATGAATGCGTTTTTCTTTTAATGCTAAGATGCCTATTTTACTCTTTACGGTAGCGGACAGTGAGAGGAGATACAGGTATAACATATGAAAAATTTTAAAAGAAACTTAAAAACGACATTATACAACAGCATCATATGATACCATCATAGAAAGTGAGCTGAAATTGTGAGTTTCAACCTATGCACATTATTACATATGTTGTGTTCTTTTATCACAAGTTTGACATGTGACCAAACCACATCAAAAATAAACGAACTTGCTTAGTAGAAAGGAATTCTGCATTAATCAAGGAAGCAAATGTTTGTCTGCCTATGTTCTACAACTTTGGGATAAATGCTGGTAGAAGAATAGCTTGATGAATGGGAGTGAAAATTCATATTATTGTATACAGGGTGTTACAAAATGGTACGGCCAAACTTTCAGGAAACATTCCTCACACACAAATAAAGAAAAGAGGTTATGTGGACATATGTCCGGAAACATTTGGGCAGGCATTGTTGGTGTTGTGTCTTGATTGGGCCCCATGTTTTTCCACCAACGCACAATGGAGCACGTTATCATGATTTCATACGGGATACTCTACCTGTGCTGCTAGAACATGTGCCTTTACAAGTACAACACAACACGTGGTTCATGCACGATGGAGCTCCTGCACATTTCCGTCGACGTGTTCGTACGCTTCTCAACAACAGATTCGGTGACCGATGGATTGGTAGAGCAGGACCAATTCCATCGCCTCCACGCTCTCCTGACCTCAACCCTCTTGACTTTCATTTGTGGGGGCATTTGAAAGCTCTTGTCTACACAACCCCGGTACCAAATGTACAGACTCTTCGTACTCGTATTGTGGACAGCTGTGATACAATACGCCATTCTCCAGAGCTGCGTCAGCGCATCAGGGATTCCATGCGACGGAGGGTGGATGCATGTATCCTCGCTAACGGAGGACACTTTGAACATTTCCTGTAACAAAGTGTTTGAAGTCACGCTGGTACGTTTTGTTGCTGTGTGTTTCCATTCCATGATTAATGTGATTTGGAAAGAAGTAATAAAATGAGTTCTAACATGGAAAGTAAGCGTTTCCGGGCACATGTCCACATAACATATTTCCTTTCTTTGCGTGTGAGGAGTGTTTCCTGAAAGTTTGGCTGTATTTTTTTGTAACACCGTGTATTTTGATTCACATAAGGAAATAAAGTAGTTGGTCTTATTGCGCACTTCAACTTGAAATACACGAAACACTAACCCTCTTTTCCCACAGTGTTGGCAGGCCTTCTGGTGCTGAGCGTGTTGGCCGCTGTCGCCACAGCGACCACCCCCACATGTCCCGAAGATGACGGCGCCACAGCCGTCTTCTATCCAGACGACACGGACACACACGGCTTCTGGGAGTGCAGCAACGGCAAGGCTGTCCACTTGGAGTGCCCTGCTGGACTCGTCTGGAACGCCAATATCAACGCCTGCGACTGGCCACCCTCAAAAAAATAGAAGATGCGACCATGCCCCGTTACCAATAGACGTTTGCTAAGAAAACCTTAGAATAAAATTTGCGTGTCTTATGAATGTGGCTGACAATTTACTATCTGTATTTCAGATGCTACCATTGAATGTAATTATTATTATGCTTGTCAACATATTAATTCATAATAAATAAGTGTTGGAAAATATATATATATATATTTAGAATTCATCCCCTTGTGTTCACCTCTAAGGACCACATAGTTTAACATTCTTCCGTCTTTATTTCTGGGATACATTTTGTACGTCAGGTAATGTTCCAATCAACTATACTCAAGAGCTGCTAAGGATAGTGACGTATCAATTATTAGGCAATTCAATGTTATGCTTTAAACAAATTGCTTCGGCTGTCTTGGTTACAGATGGCAGTTATACAGAAATAACTAACACATCTAATGTCCTGAAACCAAGTGAATAAGTCACTTTTTGGTTTTGTCTGTATTTATATAAAATCTGGTTAAGCTTCATCTTTACTTACCCAAGTGTCTAACTGAAGCTATGATAACAACATCACCTGTTTCTTCATACGTTGCAGCTGTATTACTTTTATTTAAGATGATGACGAATGATATCTCGTACACGGAGAGAACAAACTTACTTTTACACATATTACTTGTTGTTCTGAAGATGTTAGGTAACAAATAATTCTGGTGGGCAACTTTCCTTAGGGAGCAAGTGTGAGCTGCATTCAGATTCACACACGCTGTGATTTTTTAGTGAAGTACGGTAATCAATTTTGTCGTTCGTCTTGAAAAAATGCTTTCGAAAACAATTGCCTCCAGTTGCTAAAGGCCTTCGTGGTATCAAGTAAGCGTTTTGTGCACTTCAGCCCAGCAAGTCCACTTCATTTTCTAATTCGGACACAACGTTCTTAAAACAAGGTCATCCATAAAGATATTATGTATGATGAACGTATTCGCCACAGAATAAATTAATCAGTGATTCATTCCTTATACGACCACCAGACTAAGATCATACTGTTCCAGAAGGATTCAAAGGTGACGTGAGTATCCTCTGAATCAGGCATCCCAGTCAGTCAGTGGTTATTTCAAGCAATCGTAGAAACATTGGCGGAAATTCGTTTTCAGAGCCTATGGAAGCCATAAAACATCGAATGAAATATTATATTGAATGTTGTCTTCGAAAATTGTTTGCGTCAGGTGTTTACGCGGAGTGCATATACGAGTAGTCGCGGAAACGCACTTAATATTCTTTGCAACAAATTCCCCTGAGGAAATACGGAATATCACGACGGGTACAGGGACTAGTGACTACACGATGGTTGAAGTGAAAGTGAACACTGTAAAATACAAGCTACCGAAAGCAACTTACCGTATATCTGTATAAAAAGTAGATAAAAGTTCACTTGACAGCTTTCTAAGAGGCGGTCTCCTTTCCGATGGAACACATCTCCAGTGGTACACAAAATATCTCAGAACACTGACGCAGCTGACGCAGAAGGAAAGGAAAGAGCTTGCAAGGTTTTTTAGAACATACAATCCTCAGGGTTGGGGACGTCTTACAGAATTTCGAAAAATAACGCAGATTTCAATACGAGAAGGTTTTAACAGTCTCCACGTCAAAACTCTCTCGATATCTGGCAGGAAATCTTAAGAGATTGTGGTCGTATGAAACGTACACCGGCATCAAATTACAATTAATAACTTCACCGCGTGACAGCGTTGGTAATGTTACCAATTTGATTGTCACGAAGGCAGTGTTACTAAATACGGTTTTCACAAGCTGCCTCCGTGAGTAACACAGGAGTAGATATCCACGGTGGGGCGAAGCAACTTTAGTTACTTAATTATGCCATGCGGTCGACGCCACCCCGGATTTTAAAAGTCGTACCACCTGTGGTGCACGGCTCTGTCTCTGAAACGAAGCCTCTGCTAGCTGTTTTCGCGACCTGGTACTTGGAGCGGCCACGGAAACGGCCTTTTCTCTGTCACGACCTGCAGGAATGCGGAAGTAGCTAGCATTATGGGTCGTCTCTAGCCGTTTTGATGATAAGTTTTCTTCGCTGTGTCACTGAGGCGTGAAGTCATGTTGATTTGACAGGCTTTCCATTATGTTGTCATTGACACTACAGCGGAGTTGCGTTCTCTTACGTATTATTTGGAGTAGCTAAAAATTCGTTAAGTATTTTGTTCACTTTTCCCATTAAGGTTACTCACTTAGCGAATGTTGTAAGCAGTAGATGGAATTCTCACTTTTTTCCAGCTGTAGTAAGAGTTGCTTCTTGAAGGGATCGGCAAGCTGTCGTCTTTGTGGTTTCGCGGTGAGTGTAGTGAGTTTGTGTTCTTAATCGATTATGAATGACGTGTTGTCAAATGCGTTGGCTCCATTGTGAGGGGTTCCCCTATGACGTGTGGTCGGTTATTAGGCACGGTGTCGTGCGTGTTTTTAGTACTCAAAGCACGTGAAAGGTTAGGGGCTCAAAGTTCGTTTGTTCGTATCTTGTATTAGTGTTCTTTTGAAGCTTTTGTGACGTCTGTTCGAAGTCTGATTCCGAATCTCTCAAAAGACGCGCAAAACGTATTTCCTCGTCAAGAAACTCAATACGCGTATCATATCACTGAGATGCGGAATAAGATTTCAACAGTTAACAACTTTGGTCGCCAGAATATGTGTGGTACACCATAGCATGGTTTGCATCCTGCAACAAACCGTTTACTTTTTGATTATTTTATCACTTCATCTGTCTACTGCCCTGTTCTCAATCACTTACAGACACTAGTCCCAATTGTCAGGGGTCTATAAATTAAACGTAAAGCGTTTTATGGAGTTGTCTCTTTTATTATATGTCAGTGACTTAGAAATATTCAAAGTTAATCAGGTAGAATATCAGTTTTAACGACTGTACAAATGTTTAGTGAAAATAACAACACGCTAATAACAAATGAGAAAAGGTATTGTATTTAAAAACAAGACTCAGGAACAAAGAATAGAAACTTAGTAATGTAACAAAAAATGCAAACCGATTATACAAAGCAAGAGGAATTTAGAGTAATGTCGTCAAGGGCGTTGTACATAAAGTAACGGGGAACGTTTACAACAATACCAATTAATAGGTGGGATTATTGATGCTAGTACCTTCTGTTGCAAACATTGATTACGTGTCTTCATCTTCGGGTTTCAATAGCCCACTATGTGACAGGATAGCAGGAAGCAGTAGAAACTCCATCAAGATTCTGGAGATGATTTTAATATTGGTCTTTATATTTTTCTCTAGCTATAGAAATGTAATTAGTAATTCTTGTAAGAATTTCGTTGCGTATACGTAGAGGAGAGACTGACAAATATATCACTAGAAGAAAGACACTAAATTTTTTTAAAAGGTCTCCTACCCTGGAGATATTATAATTATTTTGCAAGCACGAGTTCTTACGGCCTCGTTTCATTTATATTTGTCCACACAGTTTCATTATTGTCGTAGTAACGTCTGTCGCAACATAATTTTCCACCTGACTCATCCTGTTCATTTCGTTTGGTGTTTGTATCAGAATGCCCACACCCAACCTGCAACTTTTTGCTACATTACTATCACATTTACTTTCAGTTGCAAATTACCTTTCGCAATCATCAATATGACATCCTAATTCTTTTAAAGTATTAATTACTATTTCACAGAATCAGTCACATTCACAGAGATTTTCTCAATGTTCTCCAAACTGGTCTTTGTAACCTAAAATAATTTAAAACGTAGCATTACAATCTACTGCTATTTTATTTAAAAATTGTATTACAATCATCCTGCACCATGAATAATATGAAACTATAAAACTTACAGAACAGGATCAACTGCATCCTCAAGTATCTTTCTGCAAACTGTCAATATGAAACAATCTTCAACAAACGAAAAACTGAAGTTGTTAACAGTCAACTAAAATAACAAAGCTATTGACGAACACACTGCCCTAGTAGTACGCATAACGAATACATAGTTTATAATCAAATGATCATGACCTGAATTCCCCCAGATAAGGGTAACCGTTAAGAGCCACTGTGGTACGTTCCATGCATCGATAATTTTAGCTAATATTTTGTAACATCTTGCCGACTGCATCCATTACCTCCCATTACAGCATTGTGAACCCAGCCCAAGGAAATAAATAAAAAAGTGAAGTCACTATTAAGCTACATTAAATATGAGTACATACTTTGTTAGTCCATTAGAAATGTGATGAGGAGGTACTCCAGCATATGAAAATTATTAGTAAAAAAGGATGCATAATTAGTAACGGACAGAGATACTTAGTCAGATGGCCATTGAGGATGCGAAAAAAATCACAAAATTATGCATTTCTCGTTTTTATAAGAATCCAAAGGCTTACTACAAACATTTAATTGTATGCACCATAAAGAGGATAGACGAACACGAAAGTTGCAATCTCAAAGTTTCGTGAAAGAAGAAAAACATCTGGCAAAGTTCATTTACACGAATTGCATCACTGCACTGACATAATGTCAGAGTTACATATTCCACAGCGTTTAATTAAAAGTAAGTACAGGTATTAGTTCCACCAAGAAATTCATCAGTGAAGGTACTGGCTTGCAATTAATGATATAAGCTCCTCGTAATGTTTATTAGTAGCGAAACTTGTAGACAAGCTGTCAAACATTTCTATTTCTGAATAATTAACATATTTTCTCAGCCAAAGTATGCGACTTTATTAAAAGAATACATATAATAGGAAGCAACAGTAAATATACCCTTCTTGCAACAGACTTCTTCAAGACATCCTTGAATTTATGTCATATTTAAATCGTATCATATTTTCGACATGTGATGTAATCACAGCCAAATTTCCCCAGTGATACAGAAAGACGTTTGTATATTATTTAATTCAGTTAAAAATCATAAAAGTTTTATTTACATAACAGGTACTTAAATTTTGTCTGTAATGTGTTACTGACCAACTTCAGACCCGGTTACAGACACTATGGCAATCTTATTATTTACATAACAGTTTATTAAATTTGGTCTCTAATGTGTTACTGACCACCTTCAGACTTGGTTACGGACACTCTGGTAATCATATGGAGTCGGCATAAGTATAAACGATGCAGTCACAAGAATACGTCTGTTTCGTTTGTAACTGGTACTGTACCATTTTTGCATATGCAAGCTCGATTTGATTAAAAATACATGTGTATTCCAATCTGATGAGGGTAATTAGAGATCGAAATTAATAACATAATATATAAAATGTTTTGTGATCTTTAAGTCGAAAAGAAGAACAAATAAAAGTAACACATTCTTTTGCAGCTGGAAACCTTTCACTTGATCCATGAAGTTACTCTAAAATACGATACCAAACCGAGGCCAGGAATGAAAGTAAGCAACGTATGCTAGATATTTTATTTTAACGACATCAGTGAAGGTCATATTTGGAAAGCAAACATTTGTTTAGGAGTTTCAGGAGTTCCAATCTATGCTGGTCGTAACTGAATCTATTATCAGGCTCTAATCTCAAGAACTTAATACTGCCATCGCGTGCTATTAGTTCACATGGGTCTGAGCACTATGAGACTTAACATCTGAGGTCATCAGTCCCCTAGAACTTAGAATTACGTAAACCTAACTAACCTAAGGACATCACACACGTCCATGCCCGAGGCAAGATTCGAACCTGCGACCGTAGCGGTCGTGCAGTTCCAGACTGAAGCTCCTAGAACCGCTCGACCACCACGTGCGGCTACTATTAGTATGGCTTAATATTGAGTGCATTTTTTGGGTGGAATTTTTTTGCAGTTTATGAATGGTAACAGTAATTTTCTCTTAATGTGTTAAAAGTTTTGAAAGAATGTTGTAAACAGTAGATGGAATTCTCACTTTTTTCCAGCTGTAGTAAGAGTTGCTTCTTGAAGGGACCGGCAAGCTGTCGCACTTATGGTTTCACGGTTAGTGTAGAGTTTGTGTTCCTTTTAGTTGTCAACGCAGGTGAAATATTAGCGGCTCATAGTTTGTCTATTCGTATCTTCTTTAGCGTTGTTTTGAAGCTTTTGTGGCATCCGTTCGAAATCTAATCCCACATCTCTCAAATGACACGCAAAACGTATTTCCTCGTCAATAAACCCAATGCACGTATCATATCACTGAGATGCGAATCACATTTCAAACAGATGCCACAAAGGCTTCAAAACAACACTAACACATGATGCCAGCAGACAAACTATGAGCCACTAACCTTTCTCTTAGTGTGACTACTATAAACACACACGACATATGTGCCTAATCACCTATCACACGTCATAGTGGGACCATTCACAATGATGCTAAAACCGGCAGCCGAGTGTTGGTTTCATTTACCAATAAAGTAAACAGAGAAATAAATCGCAAATAAAATATAGCATTAATAAGTGCTAACATCGAAATTTCTTGAACTGTGATTAATGGTTTCTATCCAACTCAGTACTTTTACACATTGACAGGAAATTACTATTACTGTTCGTAAATTGCAAAAAATTTCCACCCAACAAATGCACTCAGTATTACGCCATGCTACTAGCAGACATTGGCAGGTTTTCTTGAGATTAGAGCTTGATAGTAAATTCAGTCGACCAGCACAGAACAGAACTCCTGAAACGCCAAAACAAATGTTTCCTTTTCAAATATGACCTGCAATGATGTCGTCAAAATAAAATATCTAGCATACATTGCTTAATTCATTCCTGACATTGTTTTGGTATCGTATTTTGGAGTAACTCCATGAACCAAATGAAAGATTTGCAGCTGCAAATGAATGTACTACTTCGATTTGTTCTCCTATTCTTCGATTTAATGATCACAAAACATTTTATATATCATGTTATTAATTTCGATCTATAATTACCCTCATCAGATTAGAGTACACACATGTTTCAGATCAAATCAAATTGGGCTATGAAAAACTGATACAGTACCAATTATAAACGACAAAGACGTATTAATGTGACTCTACCATTTATACTTACGCCGACTCCATATGACTACCAAAGTGTCTGTAACCAGGTCTGAAGATGGTCAGTAACACATTACAGATCAAATTTAATAAACTGTCATGTAAATAAAAAAATTATGATTTTTAACTGGATTAAATAATATATAAATGTCTTTCTATATCACTGGGAAAATTTGCCTGTTTTTACGTCACCTGTAGAAAAAATGATACGATGTATTCGCGGGATGAATTCAAGAATGTCATGAAGAAGAATGGTATACTACCTGTTGCTTTTTATTATATGTTTTCCTTAATAAAGTCTAAAACTTGGGCCCAGTAAGTACGTTCATCATTCAAAAATACACAAGTTTGACAGCCTGTCTACACGTTTGGCTACTAATAAACTTTAAGAGGAGCTTATATCACTAATTGCTAGCCCATACGTTCACTGATGAATTTCTTGGCCGAACTAATACATGTACTTACTCTGAATTAAACGCTGTGGTATATATAACTTCGTCTTTATGTCAGTGCATTGATGCAATCAGTGTAAATGAATATTGCAAGCTCTTTTTCTTCTTTCATGATACTTGACGGCAACTACTTTGATGTTGTTCTATCCTATTTATGGTACATACAAATAAATGTTTGTATTAAGCCTTCCAATTCTTATAAAAACGAGAAATGCCTAATTTTGTGATTTTTGTCGCATCCTCAATGGCCATCTGACTATGGATCGCCGTCCGTTTCTAATTGCGTATTTTTGTTTTAATGATACATTTCATATGCTGGAGTACCTCCTCACAATATTTTAACGGACTAGTGACGTTTGTTATCATGTTTAATATACGTTAATAGAGAGTCAGCTTTTTTATTTAATTTATTTGGCTGGGTTGAAAAGACTATAATGAGAGGTAATGGAGACAGTCAGATGGATGTTACATAACATTAGCCAAAATTATCGATGCATGGGACGTCCCTCATTGGCTTTTAACGTTAACCCTTAACTGGGGCAATCCAGGTCAAGAGCATCTGAATACAAAATACACTCCTGGAAATGGAAAAAAGAACACATTGACACCGGTGTGTCAGTCCGACCATACTTGCTCCGGACTCTGCGAGAGGGCTGTACAAGGAATGATCACACGCACGGCACAGCGGACACACCCGGAACCGCGGTGTTGGCCGTCGAATGGCGCTAGCTGCGCAGCATTTGTGCACCGCCGCCGTCAGTGTCAGCCAGTTTGCCGTGGCATACGGAGCTCCATCGCAGTCTTTAACACTGGTAGCATGCCGCGACAGCGTGGACGTGAACCGTATGTGCAGCTGACGGACTTTGAGCGAGGGCGTATAGTGGGCATGCGGGAGGCCGGGTGGACGTACCGCCGAATTGCTCAACACGTGGGGCGTGAGGTCTCCACAGTACATCGATGTTGTCGCCAGTGGTCGGCGGAAGGTGCACGTGCCCGTCGACCTGGGACCGGACCGCAGCGACGCACGGATGCACGCCAAGACCGTAGGATCCTACGCAGTGCCGTAGGGGACCGCACCGCCACTTCCCAGCAAATTAGGGACACTGTTGCTCCTGGGGTATCGGCGAGGACCATTCGCAACCGTCTCCATGAAGCTGGGCTACGGTCCCGCACACCGTTAGGCCGTCTTCCGCTCACGCCCCAACATCGTGCAGCCCGCCTCCAGTGGTGTCGCGACAGGCGTGAATGGAGGGACGAATGGAGACGTGTCGTCTTCAGCGATGAGAGTCGCTTATGCCTTGGTGCCAATGATGGTCGTATGCGTGTTTGGCGCCGTGCAGGTGAGCGCCACAATCAGGACTGCATACGACCGAGGCACACAGGGCCAACACCCGGCATCATGGTGTGGGGAGCGATCTCCTACACTGGCTGTACACCACTGGTGATCGTCGAGGGGACACTGAATAGTACACGGTACATCCAAACCGTCATCGAACCCATCGTTCTACCATTCCTAGACCGGCAAGGTAACTTGCTGTTCCAACAGGACAATGCACGTCCGCATGTATCCCGTGCCACCCAACGTGCTCTAGAAGGTGTAAGTCAACTACCCTGGCCAGCAAGATCTCCGGATCTGTCCCCCATTGAGCATGTTTGGGACTGGATGAAGCGTCGTCTCACGCGGTCTGCACGTCCAGCACGAACGCTGGTCCAACTGAGGCGCCAGGTGGAAATGGCATGGCAAGCCGTTCCACAGGACTACATCCAGCATCTCTACGATCGTCTCCATGGGAGAATAGCAGCCTGCATTGCTGCGAAATGTGGATATACACTGTACTAGTGCTGACATTGTGCATGCTCTGTTGCCTGTGTCTATGTGCCTGTGGTTCTGTCAGTGTCATCATGTGATGTATCTGACCCCATGAATGTGTCAATAAAGTTTCCCCTTCCTGGGACAATGAATTCACGGTGTTCTTATTTCAATTTCCAGGAGTGTATATATTCGTTACACGTACTGCAATGGCCGTGTGTTTGTCAATAGCTTTGTTATTTTAGTTGACTGTTAACGACAGCACTTCGTTGGTTGCTGAAGATTGTTACATAACTGTCAGATTGCAGAGAGGTTCCTGAGCACACGCTGATCCAGTTAAGTAAGTTTTCTAGTTTCATATTTTTAACGATACAGACTGAGTATAACATAATTATCTACTTTTAAGTTTTATTTAAGATTATTTTTTAAATAAAATAGTTGTATATTCTAAAGCATCATTTAATTTCTTTTGGTTTACAATGACTTGTTTGGGGACCATTGGGAAAGTCTCTGTGAATGACACTGCATCTCTGAATTTGTAATTAACACTTCAAAAAATTTGGATGTCACACTGATGATGGTGAAAGGTAATTTGCAACTGAAAGTGAATACGAGTCAGATAGTGATGTAGCAACAACTTGCAGGTTGTGTGTGAGTATTCTGATAGAAACACCAAACGAAATGAACAGGATGGGTCAGGTGGAAAGTTAAGTTGTGAGAGACGTTGCCACGACAATAATGAAATTGTGTGTTGTAAAGAAGAAACGAAGCAGTAAGAACTCGTGCTTGCAGTATTATTACAATATTTCCAGGGTAGGAGCCCTTTTTTAAAAAAAATTTGTGTCTTTCTTCTGATGATATATTTTTCAGTCTCGCCTCTAGGTGTCCTCCACGAAATTCTTACAAGCATTAGTAAGTACATTTCTATAGCTAGAGAAAGACATAAAGAAAAAGATTAAAATCATCTCCAGAATCTTGAAGGAGTTTCAAACGCGCTTCCTGGTCACCTGTCACATAGTGGGCCATTCAAACCCCAAGATGAAGACGCCTAATCAATATTTACGACAGACTGTACTAGTGTAAATTAGCCCACCTATTAATTGCTAGGCATTAACTGAATCATACACAGCATTCTGTACCATGTTTACATTTATCACTTCAGCTACCACAATTAATTTTTGCGGAAAGAAAGCGAATTAAGATACTTTATACTCCGACTAATTGTTGGAAAAAGGTATCGTTTTACTGTTCCCGAAACGCTACGAGGAAGCATTAACACCGTTCTGCAATGTTGAAGAATTTGGATTCCTCAGTAGCGAGCACCTAGGCGAACTCACTGCTAATTACTAACTAAACGATGCGGAAACATTTCGTAAGGGTGAACGGTTTTGAGAACCATATGTATCAGCGGCTCCTGAAAGAAAAGTTGTTGAGATAGCACAGAGAATGTCATGTAAATTTTATCTTCGAGATGATTACACGGATACATGACACGTTGCAAACAATCGTTATCATACTTGTAATGGAGCAGAGATAATCTGGCCTTACCCAGGTCGGTGTGACGTCAATGACATTTAGTATATAACCCCAGCTCAATTTGAAACCAAGCATTAGTTTCGTTCTGAGTTCGCCAGAATTCGTTGGAGTAACTTTCACCATGAAACGTAAGCTCAACATTTCCTTCTGTTAAGATGTAGATGACAATCAAAATTAATTGCTACGCTTCAAATGTAACATGGTTACAAGTGTATCTATAGAGCTGCCTTCGGTTGTATTTAGTTTTGTGTCTACAGCTGCTAAACGTCCACAGCCATAAATATCTATTTCTGAGGATTGTGTTACTGACTGAATTATGTACATTGCGAATGCTTCGGATTCCTTCTTAATCGCTCGTTATTAATACATTACTAGGAGCAACATTCTCTTCTTAACCCAACTAAAACCACGTCTGATAAGAAACGGTAATGCGTTCCATTAACACGTCTTGGATGAGTCGAACTAAGTTCTACTAACTTATATCTTTCAGTCGATAAGCACAATAATACCTTTAATCTTGCCACTAGTAAGCTTTTCCAAGAGTTGAAATGGAAACTATGAGAAGGAATTACACTTTTACAGCTTCTAAAGTGCAAAGTTAGTTTGATGTTTTGTTTTGAAATAAATGTTATACCCCATCAGAGTTTAGACGAACGAAATACTTCTTAAATGATTCGAAATATCGAAACAAAGTTGACAGCATAGTGCAGTACCTGATACAGCGAGCGTATCTTCATGCCTTATACTTTTTACAGTGTGTGTAATGCTAAGATGCCTATTTTACTCTTTACAGTTACGTTCTGTGAGAGTAGACAAAGGTATAACATAATAAAAATTTTAAGCGAAAATTAAACGCGACATTATGTATCAGCATCATATGATACCATCATAGCAATTGGGCTGAAATTATATTGTTTCCATGGATTCTCAAAAATCTTGACGTTAATGAAATTTAATTGGCTGGCAGAAGAATAGCTTGATGAATGGGAGTGAAAATTCATATATATATTCTTGTATATTTTAATTGTCATAAGGAAATAGCTTCTTATTCGGAGAGAGTTCATGATGTACGTGAATTAGTACGCTCAACAACTGTTTCAGCATTAAGAACTTTGTTGTGCTTTCAATTACTTTTTGCCTCTTAACAGATGGACCCAAAATTCCGGTGCCAGTGAGGGGAAATGAATTTTGTTGGCCTTATTGCGCACTTCAACTTGAAATACACGAAACACTAACCCTCTTTTCCTACAGTGTTGGCAGGCCTTCTGGTGCTGAGCGTGTTGGCCGCTGTGGCCACAGCGACCACGCCCACATGCCCCGAAGATGACGGCGCCACGGCCGTCTTCTATCCAGACGACACGGACACACACGGCTTCTGGGAGTGCAGCAACGGCAAAGCTGTCCACCTGGAGTGCCCAGCTGGACTCGTCTGGAACGCCAATATCAACGCCTGCGACTGGCCGTCCTCGAGGAAGTAGAAGATGCGAGCTTGCCCCGTTACCAATAGATGTTTGCTAAGAAAACCTTAGAATAAAATTTGCGTGTCTTATGACTGTGGCTGATAATGTAATATCTGTATTTCCTATGCTACCATTGAATGTAATTATTATTATGCTTGTCAACAAGTTCATTCTTAATAAATAACTGTTGCACAATATATATAAATCTATAATTCATACCCTTCTGTTCAACTCTTCGAAAGGCCACTGAACCCTAGTTTTAAATTCTTCCGTCTTTATTACTGGCCTACATATTCTTTGTCACGTAGTGCTCTAATCAATTATAGCTTAAGTGCTGCTAAGGACACTGATGTATCAATTACAGAGTAATTCAGTCTTACGTTTCATACAAACTGCTTCAGCTGTTTGACTACAGATGACAATTATACAGAAATAACTAACACATCTATGTACTGAAGCCAAAGGAAGAAGTCATCTTTTTACTGTCCTGTATTTAAATAAAATCTGGTTAAGCTTACTTACTTACCCGTGCGTCTAACCGAAGCTATGATGACAACTTCAGCTGTTTCTTCAGAAGTTGCAGATGTATTACTTTGATTCAAGAAGATGATGACTGAAATCTCGTACAGTGAGTGAACGGATTTACTTTTGCGCATATTACTTGTTGTTCTGAAGATGTTAAGTAACAAATCATGCAAGTGGGCAACTTTCCTTAGGGAGCTAGTGTCCACTACATTAAGATGCACACACGGTGGAATTTTTTAGTGTATTACGGTAAATAATTTTGTCGTTCGTATTGCTTAAATGATTTCACAAACAATTACCTCCAGTTGCTAAAGACGTTTGTGGGATTAAGTAAGAGCTTTGGGGACTACAGTCCAGCAAATCCACTTCATTTTCTTATTCGGACACAATGTTCTTAAAACAAGGTCATCCATAAAGATATTATGTATGATGAACGTATTCGCCACAAAATAAATTAACCAGCGATTCATTCCTTACACGACCATTCAGTCAGTTACAACTGGTTGTTATTTCAAGCAATCCTAGAAACGTTGGCGAAAATTTGTTATCTGAATGTTTTCTCCGAAAATTTTTGTCTTCAGGTGATTATGCGAAGCGCATATACGAGTAGTCGCGGAAACCCACTTAACATTGTTTGCAACAAATTCCCCTAGAAAAATACGGAGTATCATGACGGGTACAGGGGCTAGTGATTACAGGATGATTGTTGTGAAAGTGAAAACCGTAACATACAAGCCAGCAAAAGCAAACGTAAAGTATATGTGTATAAGAAAGCAGATAAAACCTCACTTGACGGCTTTCTAAGAAAGAGTACAGATATTACAACAGATCGTTCATTTTTTTAGTTCTTTTATCATTTCCTCAACCTATTACCCTGTCCTCAGTCTCTTAGAGGCCCCTGTTCCCGTTTTCAGGGGTTTAGAAACTAAACTTAAAGCGTTTTATGGTGAAGTCTCTTTTATTTTATGTCAGTGACTTACGGACAGTCAAAGTTAATCAGGTAGAATCACAGTTTTAACGACCATACAAATATGTAGTGATAGCATCAGTAGTAGGGCAAGGAGAGCGTCACCCTAAAATAGGTCACCCCAAAGGAGGTCACCCTACCGTAGGTCACCCCAAGGGCCGCTCTAAAACTAAGTACCGTTATGCAAGATGGCGGCCATGACGATAGTACATGACGTCACGTGATGTCAGCTGATTACGCGTGTATCGTTATCCTCCACTAATATAAGTAACTTCTTCCTAGGAACTCGCTGGATGTTTGAATTTTGGCGGGAAGAAAGGTCAACTGTACTACCTGCAGTAGCCTAAGTCACCTCATACTACGAACTGGGGGGGAGGGGGCTGGAGTTTAAATTTTTCTATGAAAGATAGCTCGATTGGGCTACATCTATTAACGAAAGTAAATGCTGCCAAAGAAAGGGCAGTTGCGCTACCTCCACTAACCTATCCAACCGGTTCCAACGCACTGTACATAAGTCTTTATTAAACTATTAGAATCAGTACCACCATCAAGCATGGTCGTCATCCTCTTTGAAAATGTTCCCCAATTTTGCTCTAAAAGCTTACATCCAATTCGAATATACTTTCTATAAATTTGTTTATATTTTTTAAAATTTATTTAAATTTATTTATTATTATTAAATACCTGCAGCATTAGTTTCCTGTTACCACCAGAATAGGCTGAGATATCGATAGCGGTATTACATACACTGGACATAAGTCCTTATTTAAACAATTAGAGCCAATAAAACCATCTACTCTGTTCACGAAATTTGCTCTAAAAGCTGATGCGGGTTCTGTTTCCATTCATTTGAATATAATTTCTATAAATTTCTTTAAATTTGTGTAAATTTTTTTAAATTTGAATAAATTTTTTATATTTGTTTAAATTTGTTATCTACCTACAGCATTAGTGTTGTGTTACCGCCACAAGAGGCTTAGATATCCTTTTCTCAGTGTTTTAATAGCAGTATTACATGCACTCATTCAGCTCTGGACGTAGGTCTTTATTTAAACAATTAGACCCACTACCACCAACAATGTGTTTGCCATCCTCTCAGAAAATGTCTAAGAATTTTGCTGAGGGGGGTTAGTATGGTGTCACCCCAACTAGAGGCTGCTCATTCATATAGGCAACTACCTAGTTTCAGTTACTTTTCAAGATCATGTAACCACATTTCCTACATACATCGAGCAACGTATGTACCTAGTTTATTACGCTGATATAAAACTCTCACCCTGACGGCGGTCTGGAGGGAGGGAAAATTGATGTGAAAAACGAATCAGCGTGTTCTGGGCTACTGGAGAGAGGAAGGGATGTAGTTTATTTGTTTTTTGGACAATTTATTTAGCAACGGATATCACCTAACTTATTTATTACACTGATGCAAAACACTCACCCTAACGTGCTCAGAGTCACAAAATACTGTTTAGAGACTTCGAAAGTACCGCTAAATAATGCATTATGCTGATGTGCAGAGACGCAAACAACTCGTAAATTACGAGGTAGTGCAGTGGCTAGCACACCGGACTCGCATTCGGGCGGACGACGGTTCAGTCTCGCGTTCGGCCCCACCCTGATTTAGGTTTTCCGTGATTCCTTTAAATCGCTCCAGGCAAATGCCGGGATTGGTCCATTGAAAGGACGCGGCCGACTTTCTTCCCCGTCCTTCGCTAATCCGATGGGACTGATGACCTCTCTGTCTCATCTCGTCCCTCAAACAACCCAATCAAAATGATCGAGTGCACACCATGTACATCAAGCCCCGCTTTCCCCTTCAAATGCCTCCTGTTCATCCCTAATGCCTACGAATCATCGCTGGCACAGGCCCACAGACGTACTATGCTGAGCAAGGCTGGACGACATCCACCGTTCAGCATACGATTATTATTTATTTAACATCAACTTCGCTCCTATAATAAAGCAAAACATTTCTGTTCACAATAAATAAAGTCCAGTTTTATGAGCAAAAACACATATAATTTTTCACGTTCGACTTAGAAACTTATCACCTCTCCTAAAACATTTACGTGTAGACCAATATTTCCTCTCACGAACAGAGATTTCCGTGATTTAGCAGATTCCAAATCATGCCCTATAATTTAAAAAGTCAAATAACGTCTTTCTCATATCTAGACAACTGGCAAATGTATCTTCCATCTGGTAGATGCACACACCACCATAGACTTCCTCTCAACTAAATAAAGAAGTCAAACGCGAAGAAGCACTCGGACGAACAATTTACATGATAACAGAACAATGACCCAGCGCTATCACACGTCCATATTCAATCTTGTCAAATTCCCACTTCATCACGAAAGCTGTCCAACACATACTAAGTATTAGTTCGCTATTCGGTGGTCTAGACGACTGCACGGTTAATTCAAAATACATTTCTGCATTGCCACAGCCCTCTCCATTCGAATTGCCTCCCACTGTTCGTGGAAAACTTGAATCATTCCCACCACAAGACACACGTAGACAGAGTCATCCTACCAAATCGAACACATGTGTATTTGATCGCTATATTTACAATCGAATAACAGTCGACAATAAGCGAAGTATCTGAAATACACCCTGCTTATGGCTCTGGAAATAGAAATATCTGTACCTTTCTTATCACTTGACATACTCCCCCCTCTGCTGTCACAGTATTCCACGTCAAATCCAACCCTTCCTTGCCACTGGACAAAGTCATCTCCTCTGCACACATCTCAGAACACAAGCCATTATGTGTATATGCATGTGTCGCGGAAGGCTCCCAGGACCCGCAGTAGAGCCGAGTTAGCGTTAGAGTGTGGATTCGCCACTCACTATACCTGGGCCGATGTTGGGATGCAGATCCACAATATGGGTTTGAAGGTGGATCCGCCTCCCGATATAAGTCCAGATATATATAACGCGTGGCAGATACACACTCAAACACTAACTAGACTCTACTATGGGTCCTGGGAGCCTTCCGCGACACATGCATACACACAGTCGAACTGAAAACAGGGCAAACACTCTCCAAATGTGTGGGTGACCGGATACAGTCAAGTACTGTGCTGTACTATGCCCCCGATCAATGTATTTTGGCTAGGTGTTGGCAGCTGTACTACATTTTTAAATCAATTTTAGAAAACAGAACTAGAGGTTATTACACGATGGCATGGATAGAACTGCCATAAAACAGAACTGCGAAAAGTGATAGGCTAACAGGTATAAATTGACCAAATACAAATGCTGAGAAATAGAGCAAATACTTGCGTATCTTCTGGGTGGTCAGAACAATTTGTAGATGGGATCAAGTATGCTGCAGCAAGAGGAATCTGAGAAAACGTCGACATTGAAGCGAAGGGAATGAGGGAAGCAGTCAATTTTTGCCCATTGAGGCAGCATTATACTGTATGTCTATTGAGGTCTCAGTGATAACACGCGAGTTGACTACTGTATTTGACGCTTTTCAGGAAGACAGAGAACAATCCGTCTATAAACTTCAGTGCATCTGCGGTCGCATGGCATAGCATGTATTCGACTCGCATACAGCCGCGTGTTCTGTACATGATTTAAAGCACTAGCTACTTGCGAGCATTAACTGTAAACCTCTAGTTCATCAGAAGACTTCCCAAACGCCTTCGGAACCTGTGGGACTGGATACAATCAAGTAAAGTGCTATAGTACACCTCCGAATCGGTGTTGGTGGCTGTACTAAACTTACAACCAATTTTAGAAACCAGAACAAGGGATTATGTCATGACTGCATGGGTAGAACTGACATAAAGTAGATAGAATCGCGAAAAGTGATGGGGGGAAAGGTATAAATTGATCGAATATAAATACTGCGACATTGTGCATGTACTTGCGTATCTTTCGGATGGTGCATAACAATTTGTACATGGGATCAAGTATGCTGCAGCAAGAGGAATCTGAGAAAACGTCGACATGGAAGCGAAGGGAATGATGGAAGCAGTCAATTTTTGTCCGTTGAGGCAGCATTATACTGTATGTCTATTGAGGTCTCAGTGATACTTGCGAGTTGACTACTGTATTTGACGCTTTTCAGGAAGGCAGAGAACCATCCGTCTATAAAGCATCTGCGGTCACGTGACATAGCCTGCTTTCGACACGTATACAGCCGCTTCTTCTGTGTATGATTTAAAGCACTTGCGATTATTAACTGCACTGTCAACCTATCCTGCATCAGATAACTTCCACCTCATCTGAGATGAAACATGGCACATTCCTCTAGACGAACTATGATTTCTGTGTGCTCTACCCCCCCCCCCCCTCCCGTTAAATCTTGAGTGTAAAGTCGTCAAAAAAATGTTGAAATGTGTGTGAAATCTTATGGGACTCAACTGCTAAGGTCATCAGTCACTAAGCTTACACACTACTTAACCTAAATTATGATAAGGGCAAACACACACACCCATGCCCGAGGAAGGACTCGAACCTCCGCCGGGACCAGCCGCATAGTCCATGACTGCAGCCCCCAAGACCGCTCGGCTAATCCCGCGCTGCTAAAGTCGACACTTCAACTTCATAACTAAGTTAGCGATAGGTGCTTGTGAGGCACTGCAACCCCCCTGTATACATTTGCCTGATGATATGCTGTTTATAGAGTTAGTGGCAGAATGACTCGTAATTTTAGTATGTCGGGTGCTGCTGCACTGCGTTTATCTGTTTCCTTGTAAGAAGTGGACTTGCTGGACTGAAGTGCCCGAAGATCTTACTTGAACCCACAAACGTCTTTAACAACTGGAGGCAATTGTTTCCGAAACCCTTTTTGTCAATACGAACGACAAAATTATTTACCTCACTACACTACAAAATTCCAGCGTGTGTGCTTCTGAATGTTCCGGAGACTAGCTCCCTAAGTAAAGTTGTCCACCGGTATGATTTTTTACTTAACATCTTCAGAACAACAATTAATAAGTGTAAAAGTAAGTTCTTTCACTCCGTGTACGAGATTTCACCCGTCCGCTTCTTAAATCAAAGTAATACACCTGCAACTTCTGTAAAAACAGGTGAAGTTGTTATCATAGCTTCAGTTAGACGTTTGGGTAAGTAAAGATGAAGCTGAACCAGATTTTATATAAATACAGGCTTCAGTACATTAGATGTGTTAGCTATTTCTGCATAACTACCTTCTGTAGTCAAGTCAGACGAAGCAGTCTGATTAAAGCACAACACTGAGTTACCTTATAATTAATACATCAGAGTCCCTATCAGCACTTCAGCTATAGTTGATTAGAGCATTACCTAAGGAAGAATATGCAGGCCAGAAAGAAAGACGGAAGAACGTAAAACTAGAGTTCATTTCCGTTCGATGATGTGGTCCTTAGAAGTGAACAGACGGGGATGAACAAGAGATATATATATTGTGCAACACTTATTTATTATGAATTAATATGTTTGAAAACGTAATAATAATTACATTCAATGGTAGCAAAGGAAATACACACAGTAAATTATCAGCCACAGTCATAAGACACGCAAATTTTATTCTAAGGTTTTCTTAGCAAACATCTATTGGTAACGGGGCAAGCTCGCATCTTCTACTTCCTCGAGGACGGCCAGTCGCAGGCGTTGATATTGGCGTTCCAGACGAGTCCAGCAGGGCACTCCATGTGGACAGCCTTGCCGTTGCTGCACTCCCAGAAGCCGTGTGTGTCCGTGTCGTCTGGATAGAAGACGGCCGTGGCGCCGTCATCTTCGGGACATGTGGGGGTGGTCGCTGTGGCCACAGCGGCCAACACGCTCAGCACCAGAAGGCCTGCCAACACTGTAGGAAAAGAGGGTTAGTGTTTCGTGTATTTCAAGCTGGAGTGCGCAATAAGACCAACAAAATTCCTTTTCCCCCACTGGCGTTGGAATTTTGGTTCCATCTGTTAAGAGGTAAAATGTAATCAAATACTTATTAAGTTTGATTAACGTCACGATCTTTCAGAACGCATTTGTCCCCAAGATGTAGAACATAGGAGGACAAGCATTTGCTTCTTTAATTAATGCAGAAATTCTCTCTACTAAGCAAGTTAGTTTATGGTTTGGTCACATGTCAAGCTTGAGGTACAATAACACAACACATGAAATAATGTGCATAGGTTGAAATGCATGGAAACAGCACAATTTCAGCTTAGTTTCTATGGTAGTATCATATGATGTTATTACATAATGTCGTATTTAAATTTCCCTTAAAATTTTTCATATGTTATACCTTTATCTTCTCTCACTGTCCGCTACTATAAAGAGTAAAATAGGCATACTACGCATTGAAAGAAAAACGCATCCTTAACACACACTGTAAATAGTATTAGGCATGGAGAAACGCTCGCTCTGTCATGTACTGTAGCATGCTGACATCTTCGTTTCGATATTTCGAATCATTTAAGAAGTATTTCGTTCGTCTAAGCTATGATAGGTATAATACGTATTTCAGAACAAAACAGCAAACCAACGTCCCACTTTAGAAGGTGTTAAAGTGTAATTCCTTCTCATAGTTTTCACTTCAACTCTGGGAAATGTTTACTAGTGGCAGGTTTAAAAGTATAGTTGTGCATATCGACTGAAAGAAATAAATTGTTGCAAATTAATTCGATTCGTCCATGTTGTGTTAATAGAACGCTCCCGGTTGCATTACCGTTTCATGACAGACATGGTTTTATTTTAGTTAAGAAGAGAATGTAGCTCCCAGTAGTCTCTTAATAACGAGCGATTAAGAAGGAGTCCGAAGCATTTGCAATATACATAATTCAGTCCATAACACAGTCCTCAGAAATAGATATTAATGACTGTGTACGATAAGCAATTGTAGACACGTAACTAAATATAACTGGAAGCTCCTCTATTGATAACCTTGTACCCACGTTACATTTCAAGCGGAGCAATTAATTTTGATTGTCAGCTGCATATAAACAGAATGAAAGTTTAAACTTACGTTTCATGGCGAAAGATATTCCAGCTAATTCTGGCGAACACAGAACGAAACTAATGTTTGGCTTGGAAATGAGCTGGAGTTATATAGTAAATGTCATTGACGTCATACCGACCTGGATAAGGTCAAATTCTCTCTGCTCCATTACAAGTATGATATCGATTGTTTTCAACGTGTCATGTATCCGTGTAATCATCTCAAAGATAAAATTTACATGTCTTTCTGTGTGCTATCTCATCAACTTTTCTTTCAAGAGCCGCTGATAAATATCGTTCCTGAGATCCTTAACCCTTACGAAATGTTTCCATAGCGATCGGTTAGTAATTAGGAGTGAGATCGTCTAGGTGCCTGCTACTGCGCAACACAAACTTTTCAACATGGCAGAACCGTATTAATGCTTTCTCGTACCATTTTGGCCACAGTAAAATGATACGTTTTCCCGAAATTTAGTCAGAGTACAAAGTATCTTAATTCGGTGTTTTTTCAGGAAGAATTAAGTAATCAAAGTGCCCCTGTACATAATATTGTGCCATGTGAAGTGATAAACATAAACATGATGCAGAATGCTGTGTAATATCTGCATTACAATCTGATTCAGTTAACGCCTTCGTACGCCAGAATATGTGTGGTACTCCATAGCATGGTTTGCACCCTGGATACTACGCCAAACCGTTTCTTTTTTAATTATTTTATTATTTCCTCGGCCTACTGCCCAGACCTCAATCACTTATAGACACCAGTTTCGATTTTCATGGGTCTAGAAACTAAACTCAAAGCATTTTATAGTGACGTTTCGTACAATTTCAGTTTTAACGACGGTACAAATATTTAGCGATGATATGAACACGCAAGTAACAAATTAGAAAAGGAATTGTATTTAAAAACAAGTCTCAGGTCCAAAGAATACAAAATTAGTAATGTATCAAAAATGAATACCGATTATACAAAGCAAGAGGAATTTAGAGTAATGTCGTTAAGGGTGTTGTACATAAAGTAACGAGGAATGTTTACTAACATAGCAATTAATAGGTGGGCTAAATTATGTTGGTATCTTTTGTCACAGACCTTGATTAGGCGTCTTCATCTTTGGGTTTGAATAACCCACAATGTGACAGGATACCAGGAAGCCCTTGAAACTCAAACAAGATTCCGGAGATGATTTTAATCTTAATATTTATATTTTTCTCTAGCTATAGAAATGTACTCACTGATTCTCGAGACAATTCATTGTGGATGCCTAGAGGAGAGACTGAAAAATATATTCTTAGAAGAACGACACTAAATTTTTTAGAAAGGGCTCCTACCCTGGAAATAACGCAATAATATTGCAAGCACGAGTTGTCACTGCTTCGTTACTTCTGTATTTGACCACACAATTTAATTTTTGTCGTAGTAACGTCTCTCACAATCTAATTTTCCACTTGACTCATCCTGTTCATTTCGTTTGGTGTTTGTATCAGAATACTCACAACCCAACCTGCAAGTTCTTGCTACATTACTATCTGACTCGTATTCACTTTCAGTTGCAAATTGCCTTGCAACTTCATCAATGTGACATGCTAATTCTTCGGAAGTGTTAATTATAATTTCAGAGAAAGTAACCAAAATAATTTAACTAAAGCCTTAGAAAATACAGCTATTTAAAAAAATTAATAATGTTAAATAAGACATAAGAGTGGATAATTATAAATACTATGCATCACAGTCTTCAACAAGCAACAAAGTGTTGAAGTTAACAGTCAACTAAAATGACAAATGAGTAACAGATAATAACAGTAAATTCAAGAATTCCATCAAGAGATGCCCCCATTTGCAGCAAAACATGGGAAATGAAATACAACTTGTGGACAGATTATATCTTAACAACAAAATGTTTTCTTCCATGAATATGTAAACATGCACTTAAAATATGATGGGACACACCAGTGGCGTAGATCCCTGCCAGTGGTGTACATACTGTTTTTTTCTTTCTTTCTTTCTGCGGTTTGATTTGCGACTCGCCACAAATTCCTCTCCTGTGCCAACCTGTCACTTGCAAACTACGTCCTCAGTTATCTGCTGGATGTATTCCAATCGGTCTTCCTCTACAGTTTTAGCTTTCCGCAGCTCCCTCTGCTACCATGGAAGGCATACCCTCATATCTTAACAGATGTCCTATCATTCTGTCCCTTCTACATGTCAGTGTTTCCTATATATTCCTTTCCTGTCCGATACTACTTAGAACCTCCTCATTACTTACAATATCAGTCCACCTAATTTTCAGCATTCGTCTGTAGCACCCGTTCTCAAGCGCTTCGAGCCCCTTGATTCATCCCGGCGGCGAGTTCCTCCACAATTGTACGTCTGTTTGCCCGTACACATCTGAACCGTCGTTCACCCCTGTCATCTATGGCCCGAGGTTCACCGCAGTTGCCTTGACGGCTGTTTTGGATGGCACCATTTTTTCACGGAGGATATACCTTCACCATTGCGACACGCGAACACGCGACCTGTTTACAAACTTAGCCGTTTTCGAAGTGCTTCCACCAGTGGTCCTCACGTCAATGACGATGCCCTAAGGATGTCAGATAAATTGCTCCACTTCCGCATTACGACAACGACTGCAGTGTTTTCCGGGTCCTCTCTGCACGCTTTACATACCGGCCGCTGCTGTTACTGTCACAAGGCGTCTGTGAGTGGTTATTGCTAGTTGATGTCGAACATAGGCGGTGGTCACAGTAATACGACTGAGCGTTATATAAATTGTAACCTTGGTTACCCACCTATGAAATCGATGTCGTTAACGCGTGCAGGGACACTCAACTCGGAAGCTTTCCGGTTCCAATCTTGGCTGTAGATAAAATTTTCACTGCTAATATTTGGCCAGAAATGGTGGTAGCGTAACGGTCCTGGTCAGTCTCTACGCTAATGGTCTGGATTAAATTTCAACTGTGTGTGTGTGTTTGGTGCTTATGGGAATTCAACAGCAATGTTATCAGCGCCATTGCACTCATTAAATCAAACGAATGTAGATAAAATCGTTAAACAAATTCCATATCTCTTTGCAATGTTTTACGAAATGAGAGAACCTGAACAAACCTAGCACCAAAATGTACATGCATCCATTTACACTCACATGCACTCCCCCAGGGTGAGATGGAGCCGTGGCTAGCACACTGGACTCGCATTTTGGAAGACGACGGTTGAAACCCGAGTCCTGCCAACCTTATTTAGATTTTCCGCGTTCACTAAATCGCTTCAGGCAAATGCCGGAATGGTACCTCTGAAAGGGCACGGCCGACTTCCTTTCCCATCCTTCCCTAAGCTGATGGGAGTGATGACCTCGGTGTTTGGTGTCCTCCTCCGAAACAACCGACGAACCACCACATATATTTTACACGTACTAGTGCAACACACCATCCATATAGCCTTTAAAAAACTGGCCGATGTTCGGAGAGGAAGAACATCTTTCACTAGGCGCCTGAAGCCGATCCGTCGGATTTCGCAAACAACAATGCTAAAACAATGTTTAAATCTTTATCACCTTTACCTCTAGTTACAAGATAATTTTATTTTTGTGCTAGCTATGATCATCATACACACACACTTTGGCTCTCTGCAGTACAAAACAACAAAAATATAGTTAGATATATGCAATTATCACCGTAAAATAAAATATGCACGCAAGAATATCACATCTGTTTTGTACACTGTGGAGCGCTTTCGCTCTTGTCAGTTTCAGTAGCGTGTTGCTATAGACCTAGCCTCGTGACATAAAGTGTAGTATAAAGTACAAATATGAATGAACCACAGCTACTAAAATTCAATGTGTTTGTGTCGAAGGAATCCACCAGTTGCATCACATTGGCAAGTAGTGTGCAGACAAGTAGCAGAAAACTCACCTTGTGTCGTTTTATTTATAACATGGACAAATAAACTGGACAAGGTAGTATCTACCGGACACTGTACCACTTAGCTACTCTCTCCTAAACAAATACACGATACAACAGTCTTAAATCTAAGAAAACTCTAATTCTGAAGTGCGTAAGTGGTCTTATGAAACAATATCAGCCACAATAGCAGTAAGAACATCGGAGGCTGCGTATAACTGTAAACAATTAGACCTACTTGTGAATATTAAAACGTGAAGAAAGCCCTTTTAACATTACGATTGTAGCTACATATCTTAAGAAGCGTCTGTTACGTTGAATTGCAGGTCTCGCCAACGGAATCAGCCTTATAGCATTTAATAAACAGCAACTGACTTGGTGGTTTACATATACCTTACAATTACAATTTTTGTTATTTTCTAGAAGTCGTTATGTTAGTTGATTCACTAATGTTTACTCACTGTGCAATATGTTTCTCTTGCGATATCATCACAAAACTCTTTCTAACGACAAGCTATGCGATAACACGCCACTCAGCCGAAGTGTGTTAGAACTGTTGATGCTACAATACGCCATTGTCATTATTCTCCTCTAAGAAGAGACGTTTTGGCGGTACAATTTCAGAGATTATCTCTAGTTTGTTTAGTTTGTTCACTGAGTAATGGCATTTTCTAACAAAGAGACATTTTATTTGTAATTTGTACTCTGAGATCGTCCTGAGACGTACCAGAAGGCAGCAGGGGCTTGCAGAGACACATCCTTCCAACGATAACCTGCCTCACACTTCCAGCTCCTCCCAAATTAATGCTGCAACCCACTCTATCCTTGGTCATCTGGCATACAATTCAAGTTTTTACATCTACATCCAATATTCTACTCATAACTTCGGTATGTTCCTACCCACATTGACCAGGAACCTCACCATATCGTGCTCATGTAACGGAATGTACTGTACATCACCGACCTGATGCCATAAATATCATAATCTATTTTATCTCCCAATTTTTTATATGAATGTCATAAATTTCATGTGGCAATTGAAGAATAACTGCAGTTTTGCCATAGGGGGAATTTAATTAGCTATTTGAGAAATAATATTGTACTGTGCTTCAGAGACATAGGTTCGCCGTAGTGGCCATGAGCAGTAATAACATTTGCAATAAACACGTCAGAAGAAATGCTAAAGACGTTGCAAGTGCAGATATACTTGCTGCAGTGAACCTTAAGCCTTACCGTTCTATAAGATGAATCCAATGGAATTCTGGTGGGCGCAGAATTACTCTCTGGAGAATTCTGCACTATACATGATTAGGTCCATAACACATCTATGGTCACCAAGCATTAAACGAAGATAATTTCCCAGACGATAATCATCTTCTTCATCAGTTTCTGAGTCTACATCTACGCTTGTTGTCATACTTTGGACTAAAGAAGTCACTTTCAATTTTAGTGGAGAGGTAAATATTCAGTATGCTTGCTGTTACCCAGGAGAAAACTCACTGGGTATATCAGAAAGACAACCACCACGTCTCGAGCATTAGTAGCTGGTGTAGACGCATCCACGTTAAAGTAATAATTTTGATGAAATGCCGATACTCTCACGGTGAAAGTTCATTTTGAACGGATTTGAAAAATAGAAATCGCACATGTCCACTAGTGGCCAATATTAGGCTTTCACAAAAGTTGACTGATTTTGAAAATAAGTGAGGTGGGGCACATGGATCGCATGAATGGAACTAGCTCCTAGATTTCCTTAGAACCTATGACATTCAGAGTTAAATTTTTATTTGTGGAAGACCTCTCTCTTGTTGTTAAATACAGAAATGTATGACAGATTAGTACTCAAATCCATATACACTCATGACAGTGAAATGTGTGTCATATTACACAACAATTTTCAACGTAAAATTTGAAGGTCTTTTTGCCATACCACATAAGATTGTTACTTCAATTTTCTGAAATTTAGTGGTACAAGTATTCCTCACCAACTAAAAATGATTTAAAAACCCAATTTTTACTAAAGCAATAAAGTGCAAAACGACGCCAATAATAGGAGGGATATTCACAAAGTAGGGAACGTTTTGACATTAAAGAGAACTAAGTACAAGGAATACATTTTATTATATACACCAGAAAGAGCGACTGAAATTCTAGTTATCCTCATAGTCACCAAACACGTTGACGCACTAATCATATCGGTGGACAAGCTTTGAAAGACCTCTGTCGTAAATTTCTGCCACCTGAGACTTCAGCCAGTGAGTCACGCCCGCCTTGAGTCCCGCGTCGTCATCAAAGCGCTATGTTGCAAGCTAGCTCTTCATCTTGGGAAACAAGTGGAAGTTTCTTGGTGCAAGATCTAGGCCGTAGGGTGGATGAGGGAAAATTTCCCATTTGAATGAATTAAGGAGCTCTTTATTCCTGTTTACCGTGTGAGGTCGGGCACTGTTGTGCAAAAACAAAATTTTGGACGTCAGTTTTCTACGGCGATTGTTTTGAAATGCTCTTCTAAAGCTGTGCAAAGTTTGACAGTACCGGGAAGAATTTATGGTTGCTCCACGTAATAAGAAGCACACCTTGCCTTCCCAAAACACTGTCGCCATCAACAGCCTTGCTAATAAGGTTTCCAAACATTTTCTTGGTTTTTGGGGGGGAACTTGTGTACCCCCACTCCATGGACTGTAATTTTGTTTCGCAATTGACGTGTTTCACCCAAGTCTCCTCACTGGTTACGATTCTATCTAGTGATGAATCACCATGTTTGTGACAGTCCTCCAGAAATGTCAACATTGCTCCCATTCGCTGTTCTTTACAGTGCTCTGTAAGTATTTTGTACACCCATCGTGCACAAAATTTGTGGTAGCCTAGCTTTTGAGTGACAATTTCAAACCACAAAGTCCGTGAAACTTGTGGAAAAGAAAACGAAAGCTCAGTTATTGTGAAGCGACGGTTTTTACGAATCGTATCATCAACTATAACGACAAGTCGTCAGTCACAATGCTCGGGCGTCCACTCTTCTCTTCATGATGAACGTTGGTTCGGCCATTTTTAAACCGAATGCACCATTTCCGGACGAAACATTCACTCACTACATTGTTCCCACACACTTTGCACAGCTCACGATGTATTTCTAGAGGTTTTAGGTTTTTGCCAACAAAAACCGTATCCCAGACCGCACCTCACAACTGGCGGGATTTTCGACTGCAGCGCACATTTCAAATTCGAATATTGAAGTAAACCAGACGTGCAAAGAGGTTCCAGCTGTCACGGATGAATGCCGACTGAGCTTCCGAGCACGCACATACCAAAATATACGCGATCGGTGCGTGCCTAGCGGCGTCAGACGGAAATGTTCCCTACTTTCTAAATTGCCCTCGTATATAAGAGACACACAATTACACCCGTAAGGCATCAGTAGATGAAATGCACAGCGAATGAGCGTTAACTGTGATTAACATAAAAAATTTACATTAACGACAGTTAATGTTCATTCAGTGTACATTACATTTAGTGTAACATTCATGCTGTGTGATTTATTTACATATCGTTGCATTCCTAACAGCCACTGCTTTACTCAATTTAGTTATTTGTAAATCTCCATATATGCGTCTAAATATCCATGGGACCTAAATACTTAGTTGTGTATGTGTGTGTGTGTGTGTGTGTGTGTGTGTGTGTGTGTGTTTTCTTTCCATTATACGTGTGTTTAACGTCCAGCAAATTATTAATTATTTTCTGGTATACGTCGAAATTTTCATTTCTTCGAAAACAGCAGTGCGAAGCAAATATTCAGGAGATGCAGTATAAATGAAACTAATTAATTCTCCATCTTAGGAAGTTATTTACATTGTTGTAATTCATCGACAAATCCATTTACAACAAAATATGAACAGAAGGCGGTGTTTTCCACTTCTATGTAATAAGTTTTCAAATTCACAACTAACTGCAACCTTCGAAAACACTCCTAACTTGATATCTATGTAATACCTTTGTAAATGTCAAGCTCTCGAACCAAAAGACAGCAACGGGAAAAGAAGACAAAAATTTAAAGACAGTGCCATTTCAGTACATCTGAGATAATTTTTTACTACAAAACAAGAAAATCACTTGCGAATGGCCCAGAAGGATGAAGATAGTCGTGGTCTAATAAAATTATTAGCGCCAAAGTGGAAAATAGCCCTTTCCTTTCATAAATTCATTGCTATGCTGTCTACTATGAAGAAAATGCACAATAAAATAGTCCTTTTATTTAAACTAATTTTTGCTGTAGGTCACCATCATCCCAAGTAACTTCACCACAATCAGCTAATAGAATACATACAGAATAATATAATGTGAATTGGAACAGCCATATCAGGAGGAACTGTCGATTAAAAATCAGCATCTGCGACATTTATTTATAATAAATACACGTACAGTTGATAGTTGCCGTTTTTACTTCACTGTAAGATCTAGCCCTTATACAGTAAATACGTTTTCTGTTAATTTCTTGTATTGTTATTGACAGTCCTTCATAAATGAATGTTTCAAGTGATATGGCTTGTAAACCGACAAGATGTAACTGAATTCCTTATAAGAGTTAAAACTGAAAATAAACTTTATTTCATGTCCAAAATGTAAGATACAGTTTTTCTCTCATTGCAACAGAACGGAATCTAGTATCCATTTTCTATCTTCAGTTGCTATTCAGTTCATCAGAATTTTATGATGTTATCACGAAAACGGCGCAAAAATAAACTTTTGAGATCACGGGCGACTAAGATTTCAGCTCGCGAGCCATTCCCTGGCTTCTGTGCCATAGCGCTAGGCCTCACTGGAAACTTCCCCCGCCACTATGACACGCTGTCTGACCGCGAGGAGGGGATAGGAGGTAACTGCAAACACGCCACATTTAAATAGCAGTGCAGACGCACTGTGTATGACTTGGTATTATATTCCACATTTTGCAACAACGTTGATCACGAAGAAAGAAAACGAATTATGGTATTAAATAATTATTTTTGGCTCACTGAGGACGTAATATAATTTTTATCTGGTACAAAATGTCGGCATACGGATAGACGCAGACAATTTCACAGATTTTCACACTCAGGTTTCCACGTAATAGTGACTTGCTTGGCTTCGTAATCGGAAAAATGTCTTTACACGAATATGTCAATCGAAATACTTAACTGTAGAAATTCTGCAGTCTCATTATGGATACATAGAAATCTACCCGTAGACATCCTGGACATTTTTAAAGTAAAACAGTAATAACCTTGCAGGTCAGTCGGTTACATCAGCACATGCACAGGGCCGATTTCAGCTGAAACCTTTTGCCGGCCGGAGTGGCCGAGCGGTTCTAGGCGCTACAGTCTGGAACCGCGCGACCGCTACGGTCGTAGGTTCGAATCCTGCTCCGGGCATGGATGTGTGTGATGTCCTTAGGTTAGTTAGGTTTAAGTAGTTCTAAGTTCTAGGGGACTGATGACCAAAGTAGTTAAGTCCCATAGTGCTCAGAGCCATTTGAACCATTTTGAATCAGCTGAAACAACAGACGGTTTCGGAAGCAGCTTGAAAACGGATTCAGTATTAGCCTGTACTGAAAACGTTTAGAAAACTATCCATATTTGTATTCCAACGCCACAGTGAATGCTTCAGACCTCGTGTTTACTTTGATGGCAGCAAGCGTAGGTAACTGGACAGATTTTGTCAGAATGAGTCACTTCCATAAAGCGATTTTCGTTTTTAATGCATCCCCATCAAATCACAAAGCATTTGTCTCTCACTTTGCGTTGTATCTCACCATGCAATGTTCCTCGCGTTGCAGTGTGTTATTGTGTACTGTGAGAAGTCGAATTCACTTAAAACGCGAAGTCTTCAATCAATTCCAAATATTCTGATTTTCGTTCCTGCACTCCTTTTCCCCCGACAAATGCAACAATAGCGAGTTTAAATCGAAAAATTGACTAAACCAACATTCTTTCCAGTAATATACATTAAAATCTCCGCACTATTCGTTCAGGTCCATGGAAAAATGTTGCAAATGACAGTAGAATAATGTATACTACTTCATAAATTTTAATTTTTATACCATCAATTTCTTCACGTGCTGCGTGTCTGCGAATTTAACACAAAGTGTTTCTTGACGTACAGATCAATGAATCTCGTCTGTCGATCGTTGTAGCTCTTTGCTGTTTCATTGTCAACTAAATCTTTAAACTCTTTTGGCTTGGTAACGTAACGTCGTTTCATTACAAATTTACAGAATCTATCGTTTATACGTCTATACAATATGTACTGAGAATTATCAGCCCTCTCTTCTGTCCTTCCCATTCATTTTTAAGCCTTGTGACGATATATTAGCATACTTTTTCCTTTTGTACAAACAGTCACTGGAGATGTGAAAGACACCACTAACAAATAGCGAAGGCACGCTGCGGCCGGCCCTGTTTTAGATAAAATACTCGGTTTTGAGTGATTTTTAAAACTTTCCTACTTAAAATTGTAAGATTGATTTCCTTTTGTCTATTTGTAGCAGTTTCTAGACAATGTAAGAACATCTTCACGATTACTGGTTTGCCTAAAAAGCGTTTACCTAAGAAAGCCTGAATGCAGCAATTTCGTGAAAAAGTGCTTGTCCCGTAGATCTGAAGAATCCTGCACAGCCTCATTTAACGCGCTGGAGTCAGTGTTACTAAGCGAAACAATCGTTTATGTTATGTTATTTATCTCACAACCAACATAGATTCACACATTCAGTCACTAACATATATGAAGACGTTAACACCGCTGAACATGAGGAGAAGAAGGGGCTTTACTTCCGACTATCCCATTTTAAATAAATTGTGATGCTCAATCGATTATTGCATAGTTTAAACTGTTGACGATTGATCTGACTTTCTGTGACAGTACAGGCCTAGCAAATAGAACTCAAGGACCGTCCAGTGTAATGTTTGAATAATGCCATCTGGCACAAAGCACCGAATACACTCCAAGATTACCACCTCACAAACAGAAACGTATTGTTAGCTGTCAAATAAGCGATGAAATGTTTGAGATAAAATCTGGGCGTTACCACGGAGGAAACAGATAAGTTCTCCGTACGCTGCACTGACATGTAGATAGTGGTTTGACATTTTCTAACATTATCTGAGTCATCTGCTTCTATATATCGATTTGTTTGTACAAGTATTATTTCACAAGATTATGTTCATATAAGATAAATAACACATCAAGTAAAAAAATACAAAAAAATGACTTTCTCAAGGTGCTATGACCTGGCCAACATTATTCAATACTTTAGTCAGTCACCTCTCTTCACAAATATCTAGAACAGAAGAAGTAAAAACCGCAATATATGCGTTTCATTACCAAAATAAAAATGAACCAGCTGTCAAATAAAATTAACCAAGAGATAAATCGCCTTAAAGAGTGGTCACAGGAAAACTTCTAGAAATAACCACTGAGAAAACCTACTAACAAATATTGTTTTGTGTCACTCTCGTCCAGAAGTAGCTCTAAAGACTGGAGCGAAAGATGTACAGCAAATAAACTGACACACCCGCATAAATAAAATTTCTGAGGAAGCAAAAAAATAAAATCAACATACTGCATACATTAGCTGGTAATAAATGGGGATATTCGAGGACAGTGGCCAACAACATATACAAAACCTACATAAGACTAATTTTAACAAATGGTAGCGAAACACTTCCTGAAAACGTATAAAAATATTTTGCTTTGGGAGGAGAGAGAGACTGCATACTTAAGTAAAGCAATTTTACACTAGATAACATGTAAATAGCATAAAGTTCTTACAATAGTTAACACCTACGTAGGCAATGGTCAACCGTGCGTGCTATTCAGACAGGAGTACAAGAGAGAGAGAAAGTCACAGTTATTATCTGTGAATTACAATGTGATGTGGAGCGTTAAATAATGTCACTTGCTTCAAAGAACATACGTTCTTATACACAGATTCGCTGCCACATTTTCTCGACAACGTAATTGTAGAATGCCTTTCTAAATTTTTATTATTATTCGTAGACATTAATCTTTATTTAAACCAAGCGTCTTTTATTAATTGACATTACTAGGAGCACACTGTACAACGGCCTCCTGGGATATCTGTTTCAAAATCAATATTTTTTTTTTTTAACAGGAATTCCACATGTAGCATTATCACTGTATGTTAATGAGGTTGAGCGTTGTAATTGCTCAAACTATACACAATGAACTTTGGTAATTCACTTCAGATGATAGACTGTTCGTTTGATATCAGAATTGTTCGTCATACATAAGTAATTATTCGGGTTACATCGAATATTGTTCATTAGGCATCGAAAATTGTTTATGTTACATAGTAAGTTGTTCATGTTAAGTTGAACATTGTTCATTCGACATAGTAAATTGCATGTTAAATATCATTTGACAAGAATACATATTGTCACGCAGTAAAAGGTGTAATAGGATGAATGACGACCACTAACTTCACTTAACGAAGGTGTGTTCAGCACTTGCACGTAGAAGAGCGCGGAGCGAACTACCTCTGGCAGAACACATACGGTATATATACAGCTACAGAAAATTACAATACAATGATTCTTGACATTTGTGGATACTTATAGAATGCACTCGAACCGAACATAGAAATTAAAATTTCACATTTCACGTAGGTGTTGAACTCACGATTCTCCATGCAACAGTTTAGTCTCATAAACATCACACCACGGTGACTGCGCTACTCAGCTTATTCTGCGACATTGCTCCCTCCTTAAGGAAACAGCGTCTCGGTGTTACATCCTTGTTCGGGAACGAGTCATCGGTCGTGCATACTTCGTCTCCCGATGACTGATGTTCATCCTTGCGGTGATCTTCTCAGAAATTCATTTACCGCTACGCTCTTCGTCACCTTTCTGCTTCGAATTTACCCTGCGTTCCAGGATCCTTATAGGGCTTCATTCGCAGGACATCGACCGTATCTCTGATCTTTCGTCGTCTTGTGTCGGGGTCGAAATCGTCAACTTCATATCATCAGACAACCGTCTTACAACCTTATAAGGTCCAAAGTAGGGCCTGAGGAGCTTCTCAGAGAGACCAACCTATCGACCAGGAGTGAAGATTCAGACGAGGTCACCAGGCTGGTAGACAACAAGGCGGTGGCTCGCCTGATACCTTCGGCTATCGTTTTCTTCAGTCTGTAGCGTGCGGAGTCGAGCTAGTTGCCGAGCTTCCTCATCTCTTTTTAACACCTGGCCGATGTAGTCGACGTCCACGTCATTAGGATATAACGGAAACACAGTATCCATCGTCGTAGTCGCCTCATGCCCATGCACCGGGAAATATGACGTAAATCCTGTGGTGACTTGTTTGGCGTTGTTGTAGGCGAATGTCTCGAAAGGTAGCACCTTATCCCAGCTTCTCTGCTCAACACTGACGAACATTGATAGCATGTCGGGCAAGCCCGTTAGTTTGCGGATGGTAGGCAGCCGTCATGTGATGAGTAATGTTGCACCGACGGTTTATCTCTGTCACAAGATTCGATTGAAAAACATTCCCTCGATCCGTAACTAACGACCTTGGGGCATCGTGTTTTAATACAATGTCTTCCACGATGAATTTGGCTACCTCGAATGCTTCGGCTGTTCCCACGGCTTTTGTAATGACATAGCGTGTCAGATAATCAGTGCAAACAATAATCTATCTATTGCCACTAGCAGACGTTGGATATCGTCCGAGGAGGTCAATCCCAGCTCGCTAGAAAGGCCTTTCGGCTGGTGGAATTGGTATGAGTCGGGCAAATGGTATCTGAGGAACTGCCTTTCTCCTCTGGTATTCTCGACAGTGCGACACATAGTGACGGACACTTCTAAATAAACCCGGCCAGAAAAATCTCTTGCGGATCCTATCATATGTCTTAATAAATCCTAAATGTCCGGCTTCAGATGTGTCATGGAATTTCTGTAGAACATGTATTTAGCAATCACTGGTAGCCACCTCTTTCCAAACGGATCGATGTAATCCATTAACTACCTTAAATTGACCTTTCACATCCTCTGACCGATTTAAGGCAAGCATAATTTGAGATGTCTTGGCGTCCTTCTTCTGCTCAGCAGAGAGATCCTGGAGTGCAGTGAGACAGTCACTATCTTCATCAAAGTCTTGCACAGGGACTCTTGGGAGACAGTCGGCATCTTGGTGTTTTCTTCCACTTTTGTTCACTATGGTAATGTCATACTCTTGAAGACGTAGTGACCACCTGGCGAGTCGTCCTGTTAGATCCTTAAGACATGTCAACCAACAAAGTGAATGGTAGTCTGTAACAACTGTGAATGGCCTTCCATAGAGATGCTGTCGAAATTTGCACATGGACCAGATCACAGCAAGACATTCTCTTTCTGTAGTTGAGTAGTATCTCTCGGCTTTTGTAAGACTCCTAGAAGCATAGGCTATAACTCTCCCTTTTCCATCCGAAATTTGCACCAGAACAGCACCGATCCCATACCCACTGGCATCTGTTTGTAGTTTTGTAGGTGTTCTCTCATCATACAGACCAAGTGCATGGTCAGTGGTCATAGCTGTTCGCAGCACGTCGAAAGAATCTTGTTGAGCGCCACACCAGATAAATTTAGCATCGGCTTTTATCAACTCTGGGAGTGGCCTGACTTTGATACAAAAGTCTTTGATAAAACGACGGTAATAAGAACATAATCCGAGGAAGCGTCTCACGTCTCTAATACTTTCAGGAATAGGAAATTCCGTTATAGATCTCACCTTTTCCGGGTCTGGCCGCACACCTTCGTTAGACACTGGATGCCCAAGTATTTTTAATTTACTTTCCTTCAAAGAGACATTTTCGTGGATTAAGTTTCAGTCCGCTTTGTTGGAGACACTTAAGAACGGTCCTCAGTCATTTTACATGTTCATCAAATGTCTGAGAGCACTATAATGTCATCTAAATAACAAAGAGAATCGTCCACTTCAAGTGACTTAGAAGATTATCCATCATCCGTTCAAAAGTTACTGGTGCATTACACAAACCAAACGGCATTTCCTTAAACTCATACAGGCCCTCAGGGGTGATGAATTCAGTTTTCTCACGATCAGCCTCATCTACTTCCATTTGCCAGTATCCCGAGCACATGTCCAAGTTCGAGAAAAACTTTGCCCCATTTAGACAATCTAGTGTATCATCAGTTCGTGGAAGGCCGTAAACGTCCTTTTTAGTTACGTTATGAGCTTTCTGTAATCAACACAAAAGCGGCAACTACCATCCTTCTTCCTGACGAAAACCACTAGTGACGACCATGGCCTCTGCAAAGGTTGAATGATGTCATTCTTCATCATTTTCTCTACCTCGTCGCGAATTATTCGACATTCCGTTGCTGACACACAGTATGCTCTCTGGCTTATGGTTTGATGGTCTCCAGTGCTAATGCGGTGCTTCACCGTGGATTTGTCTAATTTGCTCGTCACCTGTGGATTGAGGCATTCAGAGAACTCCTTAAGAATGGCAAGTAGCTTCTTCTTTTGTGCCTTAGTGAGATCTGGCGATAGTCGAGCTAGAAGATCTTGTATCGTAGTGGTAGCGCCAATTTAGCCCACAGACTCTGCATGGAAGGTTTCTATGACGCTCAACTGTTCGGAAATTAATGGTTCAGAGTCTTCTAAGCGCATGCGTCTTGGAAGGATCTGCGGTTATCGGCGGCAGTTAACTATCCACAATTCACCGAATCCATTCATAGACGAGACGACAGAGGCTGGGATGAGCAAGTTAGTCTTCAGTCGTATTCTCTGACATTCCACTACAAGATCCATGGGTTGATACATGGCATGACACGTGACAGTTACCTTTCTAGCGGTGACTGCAGGAATGATCACTTCATGCAACACACATAGTCTCCACACACTCGTATGTGCGTCTTCCTGTCCACAGTATTTCATCTCGTCCAGCAGAATCTTCGAGCAACCACAATCTATAATTGTCTTACAACCTTTCAAAAAGTCCCATTCGAGAATGACGTCATGACTACATTCTTGTAAGATGATGAATTCTATGGGCCGTGTATGGCCACTTATACCCACACGAATGACACATCTTCCTGTAGGTTTTACATACTTCCCATTACCCACCTTCAGCAGAGACGTTTTGCTGTCGACGAATACGGTTTTCTGCAACTGGCGACGGTACTTCTCCGAAATGACTGAATATGATGCTCCAGAGTCCACAAGAGCTTCGGCTGGTCGATGGAGACCTTGATCGGCGTGTTGGGGAGCGTCCTCTCCAGCGGCTACCTTGCGGCGATGGTGACCTACGTCGTCCTGCAACCACATCTTCTTGTTCATCTTCGTCATCCCGGAGTTGGCGTCGTCAAACATAGATCTGCTGTTTCTGACGCGGACCTCATCAAATATCCGCCGCCTTTCTCGACAATAGCCCACCACATGTCCCAGTCGTCCACAGTGGAAACACACTGGTTGGTTATCCTGGGTCCTCAGAAGTCAGTCTTCTTTGGTGTCCAAACAGGTTCCTCGTGCGGCATTGTAGGAACGTAACTTCGCCTGGGTCTAGACTTTTTCACCGTTTTAAAGGGACATGGAGGATGAGAGATTGGGTTCAATGTCTGTTCCACTTCCTTCCTCTTGACCTCTTCAAGCGTCGGTTTTTTGCTCGCTGTGCAATCCAAGTGCCTTCTGAACTTCCTCTCTCACTATCTGGCGAAGAACACTTGTGATATCAGTTCCTTCCTCCATCACAGACATCGATACGACGTTTGGAAGTTGTTCAAACTTCTGGCGTGTAATTCTTTTTTGATGCAGTGTCTCGATATACTGGCACAATTTTATGAAGTCGTCTGCTGACGAAACCTCCTTCAGGAGTAGGGCTTGATACATGTTCTCAGCAACACCCTTCATGAGATGTGCAGCCTTACCTTCCTCTTTCATGGAAGGATCCACTATTTTACACAGCTCAAAGACGTCTTGAATGTAGGATGCTGCAGTTTATCCTGGACGCTGTGCCCTGCACTTTAATTTATCTTCAGCCTTGCACTTCTGTCTCGTGGCAGAAATACTTGCGCAGATCCGCCTGGAATACTTCCCAGCTTGTGAACCTGTCCTCATTGTTCTCATACCATTGCTTGGCAGCGCCCTCCAAGTAGAAAAATACGTTAGCCAAACACACGGTGTCATCCCATTTGTTAAATTTGGCTATATGCTCAGATATTTTCAGCCACTTGTTTGCATCTTGACCATAGTCATCAGAGAACCCGGAAGGATGTCTCATGTGGTGGTACACAGTTGCTGTCATCTTAACGTCATACTCTTCTTCTGTATGCGATAGATTGCGATCTGTTGAATATGGCTTTCTCGCCACGTAAAAGGCGGCTCTGTTGTGGCCTGATGGGAGCCACTGTGTCGTCGATAATGTGCGTTATCAAAAGTTCCAATACTCAGCGCCTCCACCAGGATAGTGTCACGTAGAAGAGAGTGTAATAAGATGAATGACGAACACTAACATCACTTAACGAAGGTTTATTCAGCACTTGCACACAAGAGCGTGGAGCGCACTGTCTCCGGCCAGAACACAATCAGTATATATACGGATACAGAACATTCCAGTACAACGATTCTAGACATGTGTGGATACTTCTATAATGTACTCGAACCGAATATAAAAATTTAAGTTGTACAGTCCAGGTGAATTTTGAAGTCACGACTCTCCACGCAATAGTTTAGAATCATATCCACTACACCGCGATGCTACTCAGCTTCTTCTGCGACATTGATCCCTCCTTAAGGGAACAGCGTCTCGGTGTTACGTCCTAGTCCGACCCCTGACGACTGATTCCCGCCCTGGGTGTGATCTTCTTAGAACTTTTTTTCCCGCTGCGCTATTCGTCATCTTTCCTCTTGTTGCCTACCGCTGGAGCTTCGAATTTCCCTGGGTTCCAGGATCTTTATAGGGCTTCATTCGAAGGACATCGACCGTATCTCTGATCTTTCGCCGTCTTGTGTCGTGGTCGAAATCTTCAACTTCATAAGTAACGTCAGACAACTGTCTTATAACCTTATAAAGTCCAAAGTTGCGCCTGAGGAGCTTCTCAGAGAGATAAATCTTCCGAATAGGAGTGAAGATGCAGACGAGGCCACGTGGCTGGTAGACAACAGGGCGGTGGCTCCTGTCATACCTTCGGCGATCGTTTCCTTGGGCCTGCAGCGTGCGGAGTCGAGCTAACTGCCGAGCTTCCTCAGCACCTGGCCGATGTAGTCGTCGTCCATGTCATCAGGATGTAACGGAAAAACAGTGTCCATGGTCGTAGTAGCCTCACGCCCATACACCAGGAAAAATGACGTAAATCCTGTGGTGTCTTGTTTGGCGGTGTTGTAGACGAGCGTCACGAAAGGTAGCAACTCATCCCAGTTGCTCTGCTCAACATTGACGAACATTGATAGCATGTCGGCCAAGGTCTTATTAAGGCGTTCAGTAAACCCATTAGTTTGCGGATGGCAGGCAGCAACATTCTCCAGAACTTTATATCTATTCATTTGTTAGGCAAAGTTATGTCTTTTCATAAACGGGGTTTTAAAAATAACATGTTTCTTAGAAAATAGTTTAAGATATTTGACTTTTGTATCAAAACGTTAGATATTAACTGTTCTTGCATATTATTTATGTTCCCGTTTTTTTAAACCAAAGTCTATAACTTTCATCTCTCTGAACCATTAGCTCATTTTAGCATGTTTTACAAACATTTACGTGCGTGATGCACATTTACAAAGTTTGTACAATTTTTGTTGCATAGCAGAGTTCTCCCACGGAAGATATTGCCAGTGAGATAGTACGATGATTGGAAATACGCCATTCGCAGGCGAGGTCGTTAACTGACCGTCAGGTGTGCTGTGTTGTAACTAGGGGAAGGCTCCTCCACAGGCGACGATCAGCTTATCGCCTGCGTCGTCTCCCGCTGCCGCGCGTCCCGTGCGTCAGGTAACAACATTTCACCGAGCATCACTTTCCAGCCAAAAATATAATTTATAACTCGCTGTACAGGAATTGTGCCAACGGCATTGCCGCAGTGGTAACACCAGTTGCCGTCAGATCATCGACGTTAAGCGCTATCGGGCTGGGCTAGCACTTGGAAGCCTGACCGTCCGGTCTTCCGAGCGCTGTTGGCAAGCAGGGTGCACTCAACCCTTGTGAGGCAAACTGAGGAGCTACTTGACTGAGAAGTAGCTGCTCCGTCACGAAAACTGACAACGGCCGGGAGAGCGGTGTGCTGACCACATGCCTCTCTGTATCCGCATCCGTGACGCCCCTGGGCTCACAGGATGACACGGCGGCCGGTCGGTGCCGTTGGGCTATCCGAGGTCCGTTCAGACGGAGTTTAGTTTGGTTTAAAGAGGTTGTCAGTAGCGATCATTCACACTTCAGTCGCACGCGTAATATTGTTTCTGTTTCTGTGTGTGTAGTTCCGATCACTGCTATTCCAGCACTTTAACACATCAGAACAGTAGGTTTCTCGCTGTAAGTACAGTTTTCACCGAAACGCTACCGTATACTGCTTTCATGCACTAGTTTCCACACTGATAGACACTGTTCAGCACTGTGGTGGGCCTTCAATACAGACGTGCAGGAACTTAGTGATTTCGTCTTTCGTGGCTGGCTGGCACACCTGTCGTAGTAACGTTCAGATGTCCTGATTCGGCTGTTGCTTTCTGTCGCAGCCGAAGCACACTGCTTTAATACTCACATGCATAATTGCACAATCTTAAAATGTTCTCGCAACGGTCACAGGCCATTTAACTAAATTCACTGTTGATAATAAACAGTCTTTATAACACTGCGCTTACGTGAAGCGTCCGTAGCATAAAGTTTTGTTTTAGAACACCTTTAACGCACTTTCAGTTACTTGTTCGTACAGTTGCAGAAAGAAAGTCCACTTCAAGGATAGTTCAAATCTCACTTGCATTATACTGTACGCACTGTTCATATTTTGTTACAGCATTTTGTACAGCTCTGAGTTACTTAAGCAGTAGTCTCTCCCTAATATTTCAAAGTGTGACTATTAGGTCATCTAGACTACTGAGTTCAGGTAATTTTCACATTTATGCATAACATTTGACACTGGTTCTTGCTTTTACTATTTCAGGAGATATCCCTGCTGGGATACGGTTTCATGATTCCCAAATTTCTTGTCTGTTTTCAACATTGAAACGCAGTCTCTACATATTCTGTAAGTACTGACAAACCTATCATGTTTTCTAACAACAAGGTTACCTGACCTAATCATATTTAATGAAAAAACCGGAAATAAGCACAGATAACTGTGAACCATGCATTCTGCTTACTTTTGCAGTAATATAGCAAATTTTGTGTGGTTGTAAACGTTATTTAAACAGCTTTACCGTGTCATAGTGGATCCTTATGTATATTGGTTCGTAGTTTCCACAGTCATTCGTGAATCACACAACAATACAAACAAACATTATACTATACATGATATCTAACAATAAACCTAGCCTACCCCTAACACTATTTACATATGTACAGGTTTTACTTTTGATCCGTGATCAAGCTTCAGTCAAGTTCCTGTTGTCTGTACAGTTTAATATCCTTATGTCGATATAAACCCCTTGTCTTTCGTGTCGCCGGATGTGCTAAAAAGTAGCACCCATTATGAGGAATCCTCACAAGCACATGTGATCTGCAGTACAGCATTTGCCATTTTTTATTTATTCTTTTTATGCTGGATGCCTTCGGGCGTGTCCGTCACATTACCAGCTCCTCATCTTTCTATTGATGTATAGCGTTACACTGCTAATTGTATTTCCTCTTTCGTAAGTCTGCTTGTCTCTTTAATTTTATCCACGCCAGTTGTTTCTTTTGCTCTTGGTCTTTGTGCCTATGAATCTTAGGCAAGGTTTGGACTCGCTCGTCCACCTCTACTCCCGGCGTCATTATTTCCGCTGGTGTACATACAGTGGACATATGCGGTATGTTATTATATACCTGTTGGAAGGTAAATACATACTCTACCCACTTCATGTGTTTGTTTGTAGCATATGTCCATACAAATCTGTTGAACTCAAGAAAGATTCTTGCGACGGGATTCGCACTCGGACTGCAATAGGACACTAAAATGTGTTTAAGACCTTGTTCTCTGAGGAATTGTTTCCAGGTATTGCTTTTAAAGTAGGTGGCGTTCTCCGACAATATTGTCACGGGCCTCCCAATTTGCGGAATGTAATCATTTACTAGCTTACGAACTATTGCAAGTAGGGTGGAGTTCCTAGTGGGGTACAATTCCAGATATTTTGAAAATAAACCGAACACTGCCACCAGGTACTTTAAGCCATCCCTAGCAGTTGGTAACGGTCCTGTGACGTCAATGGATGCGAGCTGTAAGATTTCGGTTGCTGTTACGGAATGTAACTCATTTCGAGTGCTGAAATTAGTTGGTTGAGCCTTTTGACATACCAGACAAGTTCGTATGGGCTTACAGACAAGTCTGATAAGTTTGGATAATAGCAATATGTTGATAAGTTGATTGGCGACTCCATGGAGTGTTCTGTGCACCACGACCAAATATTAGATAGAATTGGAAGGAGAATCAGCATTGGTCGTATTTTTTTGTTTTATTATTAGCAAGATCGATTTTCGGTCACTTAGTGACCATCCTCAGTGCTGTAATATACAATTAAAATTACAGCACTGAGGATGCTCACTAAGAGACCGAAAATCGATTTTGCGGATAATAAAACAAAAAAAAAATAAGACCAATTCTGATTCTCCTTCCAATTCTATGTTGATATGTTGTCTGAGCACATTCATACTCCAAAGTGGCCCCAACAATGGGGCTGGAATACACACACACCACCGCTCTGGATGAATTTGATTGCGATGAAACAATATCTCATTCTGTATTCAGTAATGCTTATTCAACTCACTTGCAGCGTTTGCTTTCAACATGGCGATCACTTCTTTCCATAATTCATCAGCCACCTGCAGCGACTGCATCTAGTTACACATTTTCAAGTATGCGTGCCGTCGGTTCGAGTCCTTAAGTAATAAAATTTTAAACTCTGTCGATTGCTCGACCATTTCTGCGAATTCAGGCAGTCCTTGGTGTAAACGTGATAGTGTATCGGCCACGACGTTCTCATTTCCCTTTGCGTGCCGGATTTCAAAACGGTAATCTTGGAGAGCTAGCACTCGCAGCCTGTCAGCACATGGCCGAGAAAACCTTTTTCTGTTATTTCCATTCCGGTCATGCTCCGTTCCTATTGGAACAAGCACTTTCCTAATCCACAAAATGAGGCATCTGTTTCTAAGTAAAAGTCCTTTGACAGGTCTGGGTGATGCAAGATTTCTGAGTTAAGCAATGCATCCCTAATGGCATCAAAAGCACTCTTACATTTCTCTGCGCAAACCCACGATCTATTCTTCCTGAGTAAGGACAGTAAATCATCATTATTCAACAAATGCGCTGGAACAAAATGTAAAAAAAAAGCGAATCAATGCCAATAAGCACTCTCAACTGCTTTTTAGTGCGCGGGTATGGGAGCTGTTGTAACGCCTGAGATCCGGCATTATGCCTGTTGTCGAGATTATATGTCCTAGGAATTTTATATCTTCATGGCCGAACCTAGATTTCTTTAAGTTCGTCGTAGCTCCGGTCTTAACAAACTTGTGTAACACATGCTCTAGTAACTCTAGGTGTTCTTGCCAGAATTAGTTGCTATCAGAAGATCATCTTCATAATGTGTTACTTTGTCCAATAAATCTGAACCCAACATGGTGTCCAGTGCAGCAAAAACACGCTGACGCTCACATTGACCCCGAACGGCAACACACTAAACTAATAGCTACACCAAGCGAAAATCAAAGCTGTGTACTTTCCCGATGCTTCAGACAGCAACACCTGCCAGTACGAATCCTTCAGATCAATACTGGTAAAGGATCTTACACCTTGAAACTTTTGTATCTGTTCTTCCACATTTTATGGGCGAGTCTGCACAGGAATTACGATTATTTTAACATCGCCTGCCTCTAGCACAAGGCACGTACTTCCGTCGGCCTTTGCTATTTGTATTTCATTTGATACGGCTTCCTTCTTTGACCAAGGCACGGAGTACGTGGCACAGCAAAACGTTTGGTGTTCTTTGACCTGCATGTCATACACGTAACCTTTAATGATCCCAGGCCTTTCTTCGAACACAGTGACATATTTGTTTAGAATGCAAGTTAGTTCACGCTGCTGGATTTGGTCCAGCCAGCTCGACTCAGTGACCTTCTCAGTAGTTTCTTGTTGTACTGCTACTTTTTCTGCTTCCGTTCCTGTACTAAACGCGGATAACCCTCTATGGATTAATTATCTCTAAACTGTGGAATCTTGGGTCTGACAAAAGTTACCCGAATCTGCCTACATTAACCACTGTCTGCGGCAGCAGTCTTAATCAATGCAAGCTCAATGCTTCTACCTTTATTTAAAAATATGCATATTGCACGAGAAAGGTCAATTCTTGTTTTCCTTTCTCGCAGTAAATCAATACCAAGAATGCACGGCACCACTACACTATTGATCACATAGGAATGACCGTTCTAGTGCTTCGTCTTCCAGGTCTAATACAGCCTGCACTTGGTTTTTGGTTATTTGACAGGACCACGTATGGCCCATCATATTCTACAGTGCTGAACTGGCAGTGATGGTAACCTTTGCAACTGATTCACACATTTACAGAACTCTTGGTCTATGACTGAGATACTTGCGTCCGTGTCAATCAGTACATTCACCGGTACTCTGTTCATCTTTGCTCGTATCGCAGCTTGCACCAGTCCATCATTTTGCTGGTTACACTTTCTAGACTCAGAAATTAGTTCCTGTCTTAAATCACTACATTCATTATACCTTAACATCTGTATAGGTACACCTTGTGCGACTCTTCTCTGCGCCTTCCTGGCCAAATGGAGAAAGCTTAAATCGATCGGTTTGTGTTTGCTACGTCCGCATGATTGGTTTCTGTCTCGTCCACCACCTGTACAGTTCTCACAATCTCCTGCTGTTGCAGTGAGTACTGTTACGGTACATGCTGAGGCGCTGTCACATTAGGCGATGGCATGGGAATGGTATTTATATTGTTCACAGGCACGTTCCTAGCGGAGTGGCCTTGTTGAGCTTGCAAATTCGCAGGGCCACAATTTTGCCACTACTCATTAGCTGTCTTCATACTTTTGTTACCAAAGGATGAATTATAGTTTCCTTCACTGTGTCGTTTTCGGTTGAAGTTGTTGTTATTACTATTTCCATTTTTGGGGGTGATTTGTTCGCGTTGTTGTAACCACTTTGGTTACCCTGAGTGTTTTGTCTGCCAGAACTATTGTCTGTCTGGTAATCACTTTCTCGGGAATATCCGTGGAAATGGTAAATGTAGGTGGATGTAAGCTTCCAGCACATGTAAGTAGAGACACTATGGAGAGAGGAGGAGTTGCCATATATGTTAAAATCTGTCATAGCGTGAAAAATTTATGAAATTTGCATACAGCAACATATAGAAGCATGTGCATTTGAGCCCTCAACTGAATAATGGCAATTTTATAATTGTAGCCATATATAGGTCCCCATTGGGAAATTTTCAACTATCTTTGAAAAACTCGGATTCTTTGTTGTGCTCTCTGTCAGACAGAGGAAAGAAAATTATTGTTTGTGCGGATTTCAATGAAGATTTTCTGAAAGGGTCAGATAGAAAGTTTGATCTTGAAGTATTACTTGGTTCTTTCAATTTGACATCAGTTCTTGATTTTCCTACATGGGCTGTACAGGAAAGCGGCACACTGATAGATAATGTTTCCATAAATCAAGATAAATTTAATCACATAAACGTTTCTCCTGTTAAGAATGGTCTGTCTGATCATGATGCACAGCTAGTTACAGTATATGATATAGCTTCATACAGTAATGCAGAACAGACCTCCAAAAGCACATTCAATTAACCATTTAACAATTCAAAATTTTAGGGAAAGCTTGCAACAATTAGACTGGGATGAGGTGTACAGGGAACATAACGCTATTTTATAATTTAATCTATTTCTTGATATCTTTGTAAGTATATTTGAAAACAGTTTCCCTACGAAAGCAGTAAAATATAATTGTAGGATACCATGTAAAAATCATAGATTACTAAGGGGATAAAAGTATCTTGTAAACAGAAAAGGGAAATATATCTTATAGCTAGGAGGAGTAATGATCCCAAAACAGTGAAACATTATAAAAGCTACTGCATTGTATTAAGGAAAGTTATTAAAAAGTCCAGAAGTATGTGCCTTATATCTGAGATTAGTACATCTGATAATAAAATTAGAACAATTAAAAGGAAAACAGGTAACCAAAAGCACAGGAAGACTATATTTCTATCAAACAAAATGAAATGTTCGTTAACAAGAAGTAAGAAGTAGAAAACATTTTTAATAATCATTTCTTAAGTGTTGTAGCGAAAAAAGGATCCAGCTGTTCATTAGAAAATGCAAGGCATTATATGGAAGAGTCAGTACCTACGCAATTTGATAAAACTGAAATAGAAACCTCCTCTCCTACTGAAATTACGAAAATAATAAATTCACTCAAAAGTAAAAGGACACGTGGAATTGATGGCATTTTCAACGGAGTACTAAAAGCTTTTTCCCAACAAATATGTAGGATTCTTAGCCATAAAATTTTGTAGATCACTGAAACATGTCATTTTTCCAGGTAGACTGAAATACATTATTGTTAAACAATTGTATAACAAGGGGGATGTTCTGATGCTAAAAACTGCTACCCAACCTCACTTCTGACAGCTCCATCCAAAATTCTTGAAAAAGTAATGTATTCGAGAGTCACATCACATATTTGTAAAAACTAACTAAATGTCTAGTTGGTTTTCAGAAAAGCTTTTCTGCTATATATGCTTTCAATGATCAAATATTAAATGCACTAAATAACCGAACATCACCCCCTTGCGATATTTTGTGATCTCTCAAAGGCTTTTAATAGTGTGAATCATGAAATTCTTCTAGATAAACTTCAGTTTTGTGACATGAATGGGGCAATGCGCAAATGGTTAAATTCATACTTAACTGGAAGATTTCAGAAGGTTGAAATTAACAGTATACATAGTCTGTAAAAATCACCAGAGTCCTCTAACTGGGGAGGTATCAAGAATGGTGTCCCACTGGATTCAGTATTGGGTCCATTATTGTTCTTAATATATATTAACGACTTGCCACTTTATATTCATGAAGATGCAAAGCTAGTTCTTTTTGCTGATGATACAAGTGTAGTAATCACACCCAAAAAGTAAGAATCTGTTGAGGAAGTTGCAAATAATGTCTTTCAGAAAATTACTCAGTGGTTCTTTAGAAATGGGCTCTCACTAAATTTTGAGAAAAAGCAGTTTATACAATTCTGTACAATAAATGGCATAACACCATTGATAAATATAGACTATGAACAGAAGTCTGTTGCCAAGGCAGAATATTCGAACTTCTTGGGTGTGTACAATGATGAGATACTTAATTGGAAGAAACACATCGATGATGGGCTGAAACAGTTAGGTTCAACTACTTATGCTCTTCGGGTTATTGCAAATTTTGGTGAGAAACATATCAATAAATTAGCCTACTATGCCTATTTTCATTCACTGCTGTCATATGGCATCATATATTGGGCAGAGAAAGTATTCATTGCACAAAAGCGTGTAATCGGAATAATAGCTGGAGCCCACCCAATATCACCTTCCAGACATTTATTTAAGGAACTCGGGATATTCACAGTACCTTTGCAATACATGTATTCTCTTATGAAATTTGTCATTAATAATCCATCCCAATTCAGAAATAACAGCGAAGTGCATAACTACAACACTAGAAGAAAGGATGATCGTCACTATTCTGGGTTAAATCTCACTTCGGCCCAGAAGGCGGTGGATTATGCAGCCACAAAAATCTTTGGTCATTTGCCAAATAGTATTAAAAGTCTGACAGATAGCCAACCAACATTTAAACCCAAATTAAAACAATGTCTGTATGACAACTCCTTCTACTCAACAGATGAATTTTTAGCTATGAAGTAGTAATTGTAAAGCAATTGATTAATTAATTATTTTGTGTAAAGGAAACTTATGTTAAAGTGACACATTCCTCATCATTCATGATCTATGGAACAAAGATTAGTGTTTGTATACATGTTTGTATATATTCCACTTGACTACTGGAAATGACTGTTTGGCAGACTTTCTGCATAAGATTTCCGTCCTGCCATCTCCAGAACGTGTTCTGTATCACAAGATGGGATCGATCATGAACCAAGAACATTTACAGAGTATAAAAACTAAGTGATGGTAATTCAGACTCAACAACATTGTATTGAGAAGCAAGAAGGGGAATGAAATAAGAGCCAAAACATTGAAATAATATTATATTTTATTTTAGACATAGACTTCTAACGTCTGAATTTACATCACTTTACAAACAACGTCGCACTGTATGTGAAAGGTGGTACATAATGTACTAGAAAAATCTTCATCTCCCCACACTGGGGAAGAAATAGTGTCGGTACCGCGATAAATCCGGCGGCTATCTCTTGAGTCTGTATTTTGTTTCTCCAGTTACAGAACACTCTCGAGATTACTTGAGAAGTTCCACACTTTATTTCTGTTGCAGACGAGTAGTGGGTAACCAGGAAGCGTAGAGAATGCCAAACATTATGGTATCCAGCTATGTGAAGCGTTACCTGGCTGTTATTTGAGGGGACTGAGCTGAAATCTTCGTCATACCAGTATCATGTAGCTTCCAATGTTTTCGCTTCATTTATTGAAGACAATATAGAGATATTTTTAAAAAAATGATAGAGTTGGGCAGTCAAGTGTCCTACTTCGTCTAATGGATTAGATGTCAATGGAAACTTCTCATGTGTAGACGCTGTTTAGCACTGTCATCCATATGTCATCATCATCGAATATGTAGGCTTTGTAGTTGCTGACATGAAGCATAATTTAAAGTTCATTCATATACAGCGTGAATAGTTTGAAAGTAGCACATTGAATATTTTACGAAGGAGCTGCTCTGGTCTTACAAAATAGGGTTATCAGCCACAGAAACCGGTACACCAGCCTAATATTGTGGAGGACCCCCACAGAAGTATTTAAAATCAGAAGAGTCTTCCTGGAGCCACTCTACAGCAATACTGGACTTGTGGGGTGTAGCAGCGTCCTGCTCTGCAGGAATTGCCCAAGTACGTCAGAATGCACAATGGACATGAATGGTTGGGTTGGGTTGACTTGGGGGAAGACACAAAACTGCAAGGTCATTGATCTCATAGGATTAGGGAAGGACGAGGAAGGAAGTCGGCCGTTCCCTTTCAAAGGAACCATCCCGGAATTTGCCTGAAGCGATTTAGGAAAACGACAGGAAACCTAAATCAGGATGGCTGGACGCGGGATTGAACTGTCGTCCTCCCAAATGAGAGGCCAATGTGCTAACCACTGCACCATCTTGCTCGGTCAGGACATGAATGGATGCAGGTGATCAGAAAGGATGCTTACGTACGTGTTACGTGTCACAGTCGTATCTAGACATATCAGGGGTCCCATATCACTCCAATTGCACACTCCCTACACCATTACAGAGCATCCATCGGCTTGAACAGTCCTCTGCTGACATGCAGGCTCCATAGATTCATAAGGTTGTCCCCGTACCCGTACACGTCCGTCCGCTCGATAAAGTTTGAAACGAGACTCGTCCAACCAGGCAACATGTTTCCAGTCAACAACAGTCCAATGTCGGTGTTGACGGACCCAGGCGAGGCGTAAAGCTTTGTGCCGTGCAGTCATCGGGGTACACGACTGGGTTTTCGACTCCTATAGCCCATATCTATGGTGTTTCCTTGAATGGTTCGCACGCTGACACTTGTTGATGACTCAAACCTGAAATCTCTAGAAATTTGCGGAAGGTTTGCACTTCGTCACGTTGAACGATTCTCATCCGTCCTCATTGGTCCCGTTATTGGAGGATCTTCTTCCGACCGCAGCGATGTTGGAGGTATTATGTTTTGCAGGATTCCTGACATTCACAGTACTCTCGTCAAATGGGCGTGCGGGAAAATTCCCATTTCATCGCTACCTCGGAGATGTGGTATCTCACCGCTCGTGTGACGACTGTAACATCACGTTCAAAAAAATGGTTCAAATGGTTCTAAGCACTATGGGACTTAACATCTGACGTCATCAGTCCCCTAGACTTAGAACTACTTAAACCTGACTAACCTACGGACATCACACACATCCATGCCCGAGGCAAGATTCGAACCTGCGAGTGTAGCAGCCACTTGGATCCATACTGAAGCGCCTAGAACCGCTCGGCCACCACGGCCGCCACACCACTTGCCATTATAGCAGCAGTAACCGACGTAACAACTGCGCCAGACACTTGTTTTCTTAGACAGGCATTGGCGACCATAGCACTGTATTCTGCCTCTTTACATATCTCTGTATTTGAACTCGCATGCCTATACCAGTTTCTTTGGCGCTTCAGTGTATATCAGTAGCGTCAATTTGATGCGTATTATATGAAATACTTTGTACTTGCTTATTAAGATATCTGAAAGGCCGAAAAACACCTTTGTAAATCTCCGATCGTTGTGGTGCTTTGGTTTAAACAAAATACTCCCCCTTTTAAAAGGGGCTCTCAATAAGTAATGAACCCATCTTTTTTCCTAGAAAAATTCCGGTTGGAAATAATGTGGAATTTGATGTGGAACACATCCCTTTCAGGGCCAATAGTTTTATGACTTTCCCATAGGTGGCGGCGCTACACGTAGCCTTCCAAATCGTGTCTGTAACGCAGGTGCGTTCGAAGCAGAAAGCTGTCCATTTCTTTTGACGGAAAACCAAGAGACTCGCTGGTATTCATAGGCGCTTGCAGAATGTGTATGGAAATCTGATAGTCCACAAAAGCGCGGTGAGTCACTGGGCGAGGCGTCTGTTATCACGGCAACAAAGTCGCGCAAACCTGTCCGATGTCTGGCGTACTGTTAGTTAGGTCTTAGTAGTTCTAAGTCTTGGGGACAGATGTTAAGTCCCATAGTGCTCATAGCCATTTGAACCATTTGAATCAGTTCTTGGTATTTCAGTATCTGTAATGTACTCTTCCCGTTGCATGTACAAATGACCCTCTACAGTTGACCATACGACATCATATGAACCCTCCGAGAATCGAAACTTATCTTTCGTCTATCGTACAACCCTTGATTACATTTCCGTCGCAATATTTCTTTCGGGGAAGTAGGGGCTCTTCTATGGAAGTTACAGAACCACGTCCGAATGGGTTACAGCCGCGTCCGAGAGGCTTGTCAGCGACTGATAACCAGTGTTTACATAAAATATAAGAAATATTATAGTTTTTTGCGGTAATTTTTTCTGTCTAAAAACGTCCGTCTAACAGTAAAGACATGAAAATTGTTTCACCTTCCTCACACTGGTGTGCCGCGAAACACAACAAATTACTTCAATCTCTGTGTCCACAACGTTCCTGAGAAAACAGGGCACTGCCACTGAAATATCTGATCTGGTAGTGATAGGTGATTCAACACACATCTATAACTTACAAAGTGCTCCATGCGATCCTAACAATAAATACACAGGCTGACATGAAAAGTGAAGCGTCTCGAAGCCACGTTTTGATGTTAATGCAACTTTATACCTGCGCAACATCGGCCCATATGTAAATGATTAGATTTGTAATTTTCTGTGACAGCTGTAACGCTCACCAGCCTGCATTAGTGCTGTCCGTGTCTAGTGTTGTTGCCGGAGCTGGTAGGGTATATAAGGGACGAGAGAGTAGTCACAATGTAACATATATGCAACAAATATGTAACGTAGCTACAGCCAATATTGTCTATGTTCGTCTGTGAAACTGGACTCGATAAGCAACCTGAGCTATCAGTAAAAGGAATCTAACTGCATAACATTGTGTGCGTGTTGTATGAGTGTCATTTTCACTGTCAAAAAAATGGTTCAAATGGCTCTGAGCACTATGGAACTTGACATCTGAGGTCATCAGTCCCCTGGAACTTAGAACTACTTAAACCGAACTAACCTACGGACATCACACAAGTCAATACCCGAGGCACGATTCGAACCTGCGACCATAGCGGTCGTGCGATTCCAGACTGAAGCGCCTAGAACCACTCGGCCACTGCGATCGGCATTTTCACTGTCATTTAAGCCCTCAACATACCGATACATGAAAAAGTTAAAATTAACATTTGGATAAGCTATCTGTCTGGGTATTTGAATATGAAAACTTACAGGAAAAATGTACCTGTAACAACGAATACCTAAGCTATTTGACCGCGTTTTTGAACAAGAATTTACAAGTGAAACAGATTCTGGCTTGTGCAACGGATTTTACTGGACTGGAGTACATGACATGTTGTGGTGTGTCAGTGTCTCTATTTTGGCCCTAAGTTTTACACTCACCTGTGTAGGTAACTGCCTTTTTCCATGTAGTTTACTGCAATCTTCAGCAGCATGTGGCAGCAACGGCTAAAGCTTATTGTTACTAAGAATGAATTTAATAAAAAGGAGTTTGCTTGGGTCCTGTTAAGCACTAAATACCTTTTGAGAAGGGATTTCATTCATAAAGTCTACTTAAAACCTCAGAATCATGAAAAAGTATTAATAATGACAATGACAAGTGACATGTGAGTCAATAATGGCTGAGTGCCAGATTAACAAATTATTTTAATTTCAAAGTTGCATTAACATTTAGTAATCATAGCATATTATTTAGATGTGGAGAATAATAATTATTATTTGGAGGGTAAGGTGGGTTCTTTCACTGACAAGCAAAACATGGGGTTATAGCAAACTCGGACTAACAATAACGAACCTATCACTGCAATTGCTTTTGCGCTATGAATTCCATCATCTAAATCTCTCCTGGCTGTATAAATGAAATCAGACCTTGAGTGTGGTAAGATCTGCCATCACCGACATGAGGCAGCGTGACACGTCTTCTGTCTCTGAGTCGAAAGTGTCTACAGACTTCCCCCGTAATGTTGCAAATGCGTGGCGCCCAGCAATGTCGCCTTCGGGCTCGTCGACGCTTCAAACAACGAGGTATTGGCACTTGAGGAAATAGACCAAAGCCCGCAAGCTCATGAGAACTGTAAGGTGCGTTAATGAAGTCACATTAGCAATAAACTTCGCCACAATCCTCCCAATCAGCGCCGTGGGTGTATCACACGACGAAAAGGTTGTGGCAGCCTCTCTTACCAACATTCATTACTTCTTTTGACGTATCTGTAATGGAGGTCAGAATCGCTTCATCCAGCGGTGAAATCTCGCCAGTTTTCTCATGGGAAGCCGAGGAAAACATTTCAGACACGCCGCGGCTCAGAATCGACAAGAAAAAGAAAAGGCATCAGGGTGTCGCATAAAGAGCGTCAATGAAACCACCACTTTTGCTGGGGTATTGATTTCGTAACATTTCACGCACGAAAACCACACCCGCAGTGCTATGAGCAACAGGAAGAGGTTCTTGATAACCTTTCACAGTGCTGACACGCGTGCACATTTCAGCCCATCTCTAAGGACATTATGGGGCTGCATCCTCATTGAGCATGCTCCGCTCTCTTTCTAATGCTTTGCTCTCGTGTACAGGTTGGAACCGCTAGGGGCCTTTAAAAATCGTTGGATGAAATTAGAACGTGATCCAGAGCAGCAAAGGATACTTATGCTCTTACAAAGCTCCGGTTTTCCACCCTCCTGTAACGTGATCAGGTGAGAGTGCAACATGAACATGCGCGTGAATCAGAATGGCAAAGGGTCAACCGAAGACTCCCATTCGTCAACACCCTTGGTGCCACCCACGCAACTTTGTTGAGCGCATTACAAATATAGTTGTCAGAAATTTTTACACCAGTTCATCCTAGTGGCTGCTGTAGCGCCTGAAGGTAGGCAACCCCCCGAAATAGATGTCGAAGAGGTAACACCGAAAATGCAGATAAAATACCTTCTGCACTGCATCATCCAAAATTTTTCGCCGTTTAATATCCATTGTTAATTTGTACTGTACTTCTAATTCTGAATCTGAAAGCTTTCTTACAGAAACTGTATGTAATACGTAAGGTATGTAATAGTGTAATTATTTGGCAATGTATACAATTGATTGTAATTATCATGTAAATATTGCAAATTGCTGGGTAATAGCCAAGCGAACTTCATTTAATTGTATCGATAGCAATCACGAATCGACAGTAGATTTGCCGTCGTTTATCTTGGCGTACAGAGAGACTCTGTCGCGCTGCAAGCAGAGAGGAAACAAAGCAACTTGAGTCATGAAAGAGTGCGGAAGTGTTTGTTGGGTACTCCGGCAGATCCTGTGTCCAGCTATTATCGCAGCAGTGTAGGAGCGTCTACATTGTTAACCCGCGAGTACTAAGAGTACGATAGGAGTGAACAGGCGGAGGAAGCTGCAATGCTAACTGTTGTTTGTCCCATAATTATCTGTGACTCTCGAAGCGACTCGTGGTTCTCAAGCAGCAGCAGCAACAGTAGGAGTTCAGCATTTTCGTCGGCTACGTTCTACGTAGTCCGCACAGCTACAACATTGTAGATTGTCGACTGAGAGAATATAATTAACACTGTACGGGGTTTACCCACTGGCATTTCTTTCACAAAAATTGGCTAACAATCTTGAATAATTACTTGCAACAATTAAAACTTGTAGGGCACGTGTGTAGTCATTGTCCTCATACATTATTACCAAGCAGAGTCCCTTTTGTGTTCTTGCAATCACCGATTAACTATTTACTGCCAGTTTTGTTTGTTTGCTAATGACCAGTTCCGGTCTAAATTTTGCTGTCTCACTAACTCTTCATTCTTTTATTGCATAACAGTGCTCAACGGAGTTGCAATTTTGGGTATTAACTTTACTCACTCAAAAGTAACGTAATATTTCACTGGCAATATTAACAACTAAAGATACAGCACAAATTAAGAGTGCATAATTTCATATATTCTGTATTTATCTTTGCGACTGGCTTCTGCTGGCTTGGTACATACTTTGTTGTTCTTATGTTGAAAGAAAATCGGTTGCTCATATCCTTAAAGTAAATTCAATTCAGTCTCTCAATAATCAAAAGTAAATTATTTTGTCTTTTTCTATATTTTGCATTAGTTACTTTGAGGTTACTGAAGTCACTTTCAAGAAACAAAGTTTCAGTTACAGCCAGGCATTTACTTCAACAGCAACTTCATCTAACTTTGCTTTCAAAATTTAGTTTGTCAGATTAAGTAACCGCAAACTCAGTGCATTGTGATTCATTGCCGACAGCTGTGGCCGAGCGGTTCTAGGCGCTTCAGTCCGGAACCGCGCCGCTGCTACGGTCACAGATTCTAATCCTGCCCCGGGCATGGATGTGTTTGATGTCCTTAGGTTAGTTAGGTTTAATTAGTTCTAAGTCTAGGGGACTGATGACCTCAGATGTTAAGTCCCATAGTGCTTAGATCCATTTGGACCATTTTGTAATTCATTTATTTACTTGTGAGTTATTGTGTTGTGCAAAAGCGTGGCAATCTTCTGTGTTTACTCAGTTTTCTTTGCCATTACGTTCCTTAGGATTCTGGACATTCATTGCCCTAGTCTGCTGGCGACTGTTGAATTATCTTGGAACAAATAAGCCCTCGGTCACAAATATGAAGTCAAAATTGACCTGGTTTCGACGCTACTATGAGCGTCGTCTTCAGAATTAGACTAACTGTTCTAAAACATATTAGGTACATAGTACATTAATAAAATTAAAGTTTGTACTGAGTGGAAAAGATGCAGTACTTACAAGTCACATATTAAAAAAGATCTGAGACGGAAAGGCGACGTCATGAACAGTTGTGAGATGGCGACCCGCTAAGGGCTGCTCGTACTGTGAACAAGGGTCTAATCGACAAAGCTGGCTAGAACATCTCCAAATAAAGTCATATTCAAGACTATCATGATATAACTTAAATTTTGAACCTTTAATTACAAGTTCCGTAGGTAGACCTAGATATCTAAACGATGGAACAGGCCTATGGCGTAGACCATAATGAAAGAATGATATGAAAATGTGTGGGCTGTCGATAACACCACAAAACAATGGTTGCATTTGAAGTTTCCAGTTGCTGTTATGAATGGCAGCTAACCCTAAGTGTGGAAAAATGTAAGTTAATGCGACTGAGTAGGAAGAACAGACCTGTAATGTTCGGATACAGTATTACTAGTGTCCAGCTTGACACAGTCAAGTCATTTAAATATCTGGGCTTAACGTGATACGAGCTTATGAAAACTGTGGTAAGCAAAGCAAATAATCAACTTCGTTTTATTGGGAGAATTTTAGGAAACAGTGGTTCACCTGTAAAGATGACCGCGTGTAGGACGCTGGTGCAACCTGTTCTTAAGTACTGCTCGAGCGTTTGAGATCCGTACCGGATCGAACTGAAGGAAGATATTGAAGCAATTCAGAGGAAGGCTGCTAGATTTGTTACCGGTAGGTTCGAACAGAACATAAGTGTTACGGAGATACTTTGGGAACACAAATGGGAATCCCTGGAGGGAAAGCGGCGTTCCTTTCGGGAAACACTATTGAGAAACTTTTGAGAACGGGCATTTGAAGTTCACCGCCGAATGATTCTGCTTCCGCCAACATACATCGTGCGTAAGGACCACGAAGACAAGATACGTTAAATTGGGTACATACGGAGGCCTGCAGACACTCGCCTTTCCCTCGCTATATTCGCGAGTGAAATAGGAGGGGAAATGACAAGTAGTGTTACAGCGTACCCTCCGCCACGCACCTTATGGTGGCTTGCGGAGCATCTATGTAGATGTAGATGTAGAAGTGGTGCCTTGAAGTAGGGATTGCTGAGGAATGTCATCACATTGTGTTCAGCGATGAATTAGTGTTATGCACTAACCCGGATGACCATCGTCGGTAGGTATGGCGGCGACCTGGGGAGAGTTCCCGTTCTTCCGCTGTTTTGGAAGGCGCTGCGGGTTACTCCTAGAGAGATGATGTAGGAAGCCGTCACGTATCAGTGCAGGTCACAGCTGGCAGTAACCGAGGGAACTCTAGCTACACAACAGCATGTCGCGACCATCCTGCGTACTGAAGGGTTACCTCTCAAAAAAAAAAAAAATGGTTCAAATGGCTCTGAGCACTATGGGACTTAACATCTATGGTCATCAGTCCCCTAGAACTTAGAACTACTTAAACCTAACTAACCTAAGGACAGCACACAACACCCAGCCATCACGAGGCAGAGAAAATCCCTGACCCCGCCGGGAATCGAACCCGGGAACCCGGGCGTGGGAAGCGAGAACGCAACCGCACGACCACGAGATGCGGGCAGGTTACCTCTCATGCTGCAGTATCCTGGTGCCACTTTTAACAGACCAGTACTCGTCCAAACATGACAGGTGTCTCTATGAACTGTCTGCGTTATGTCGAGGTATTCCCATAGCCAGCAAGACTGCCACATTTGTCCCTAAGAGAACACGTGTGGAATCCGCTCGGATGTCAAATCCATCACTGTGCCAGTATCTAGGTTTTCCACACCAGAGACTAGTATTGTGGGCCAGTTTGCCTCCGAACAGGATACAAAGGCCTTATGACATCATTTCCAAACGGATCAATGCATGTATTCATGCCATATGCGGTCTAACATCGTACTAATTAAATGGGCTCATACTGCCAAATTCCATGTAAATTTTCCTCAATGGTGTAATCACTCAAATAATGTCCCCTCTTAACCCGTGAAGTTGCATTTCCCTTCTGCTTCCCCTGCTCGGTGCTCCACTCCTATTTTAAAGCAGTGTAACTGCACGCTGCACAAAAGTAGAGGTGGTACATTAAGTTGAAATATCAGCGCACTCTTTGACGATTTGTGATAGTGACATCATACTTCTAGAGATCTGTTTGAATTATATTACTGTCTGTGAACAAAATATACTTCGCGTCTCCAGAGCAAATGGGCCAGGTTTCATCTAAGGGGACAGAACTTTAGGACGTAGCGCTATTTGTGGAGTTGGCAGAGGCTCTGTCTCACAACGCTGTGGTCGTGCCCCAGCGGGCCCTGCAGAATGACCGTTTTGCTTGTCTAATTACGCCTCTAGGGATGGGCGGGCAACTAAGGAGATTACTGGTTCATGATTAGCTGCTGTTACCAGAAAGGTCAATCAGTGAAAGTACTTCTGTCACATAAATCGACGGACAGTGACTGCATTATTAATTACCTGTCATGGTTTTTGACATTGAGGGCATTGAGGGACATTGAGAGACGTCGTAGGCTGTAACAGATCTGTTATATCCTAGCCGGTAATGCCACCCGAGCCCGCTGCCAAAAGGTTGGCAGCATCAAAGTCCGGACACCGTCCGCATAAGCAGCGCCAGCGAGACAGGAAATCGCCGCAAGTCTGCGCGCGCCACCGCTGGCTTCTGGCTTCTTAAGCGCAGGACTCGCGAGCGCTAGGACAGTTCTGTATTCGCCGCTCAGTTGTATACTCGCCACCGGATTGTGTACTTGCTAGTCAGTTGTGTGTTCATCGCAGCAGAGTTGTTGTTTGTCGTCAGCCGACGCTGACCTAGCCGCTCCGACTCGAACTAGACAGATATCTGTAGACACGGAGTTCACTATTGTGTTTCTGTATCTTCGTCAATAAAGATAAGTACCGACTTTTATTTAATCAGAGTGTTTGGGTTTTCATCTTTCTGTTCACTGTTCCAGCGGACCGGTCGACCCGCTATTAAAAGTGTGGCGGTGACTTCGTAAGCCGTTTCTACAGGGAATTGTTTGTCGCTACGAACGCCGCCACAAAACTGGCGACGAGGACTTCCGAACTCGTGTGCAGGGCTGGTTCAACTTGTTCTTGTTATACTAATTATAGAGATAAAATTTTGGGGGCTGGTTTAATTTGTGTTCACTATGTCTGCCGAATTACAACAGTTGATCTTGTTACAGAGTCAGCAAATACAAAGTCTGGTGGAAGCAATCGCCAAACAAGCGGCTAATCCTCCAACACAAAAGGAACAAGCACAGGCAGCACCACCTTTCCGTGCTTTTGATGCATCAAGAGAAGAATGGCGAGAATATTTCGCGCAGTTGCAGGCGCACATGACAGTCTACAAAATCACAGGTACTGAGCGGCAGCTTTATTTAATTTCCACTGCAGGCGTGGAAGTCTATCGACTACTTTGTAAGTTGTTCCCGGAATCCCAGCCAGAAGCTTTAGACTATGACATTGTTGTTAACAAGCTTGCTGAGTATTTCGAGTCGCGAGTTCATGTGGCAGCAGCCACATTCAAGTTCTTCAGATTAAAGAAACTGCCACATCAATCTAATAAACAGTGGTTAACAGATTTACGGGGCCTCACCCGTCAGTGCCGATTTAATTTTGTGTGTGGAGCTTCCTACAGTGATGTCATGTTACGAGACGCTATTACTCAAAACATTGCAGATTCTCGTATTCGTGCTGCTATCTTAAAGTTGCCTGACCCGTCGTTAGAGACTGTGATGAACATCATTGAAGCCCAAGATACTTTTGACTATGCTGAGTGTGAGTTAGATCAGCCATGTATTTCTCAAATTGCCTGTGCTAAGCAAGTTATGTCACGCCCGCGGCCCCACCGGCAGAGTCAGACTGTAAACACTAGCCGGCCGCGTCATGTTCAACACATTCGTCAGCCGCGTGTGCAAAACGATAGAGTTAAGTCTTGCCCTAAGTGTGTTCTTGCTCATCCTCGTGAACGTTGCCCGTTAAGAAACGCGGTTTGTCACTTTTGTCAAAGGAAAGGACACATCCAGACTGTTTGTTTGCGTAAACGCAAGAACAATTCTAGTGCTGCCCAGCCCATGGATATTCATGTTCTTCAAAGCCAGCCCGCCCAGAAGGTCGCGTTTAAAGACTCTTCCACGGTTCGTGTGGGTAATAAACTTGTTCGCAATAAGCCACCCACCCAGCCCTCTGCTATGCGACCCAAGCGTAATTCCAACGCTGTAAAAAGTAATGTACAGACTGCAAGTGAAGCGGGAGTTGTTGTTCCACCCGCCCAACCCACGAGTTGTCGTAAGCAGCGAACACGCGCTAAACGCGCTGATTTTGTGTCTTCCGCCTCCACTGCACCGATCCAGAGACAGTGTAATAAACTATTTGTGAAGCTACGCATCCAGGATAAGACCTTCAATTTTCAATTAGACACTGGTGCGTCTGTGACTCTCATAAATAGTGCTACGTATGCGGCTATCGGCCGCCCTAAACTTTCAGCGGCAAAACATTCTTTGGCTACTTATAATGGAGAACAAATTCCTGTGTTAGGTGTATGTAACGTGCCAGCCACATTCCGTGGCAATACAAAAACAGTTTCATTCACAGTGCTCCGCGCTACAGACAGTGTAAACATTTTCGGATTAGACTGTTTTGACTTGTTTGGCCTGTCTATCCAAGACAATGTGTTGCAAATTAATTCTGTTGTTGTTCCTCAAGACAGCATAACCGATTTGTGTAAACAATACAGTGACATATTTAAAGACGAACTAGGTTGTGCTGCGAACTTTGCCGCTCATATTACGTTAAAAGATAATGCTCAGCCTCGATTTTTTCGTGCTCGTCCAGTGCCTCACGCCCTCCGGGCACCTGTAGCAGATGAACTTCGTCGTTGGCAAAACAACGGTGTTATTCAACCCGTTTCAGCGAGCCAGTGGGCTTCTCCCTTAGTTATTATAAAGAAACCGTCTGGCAAGTTACGTTTGTGTGCTGATTTTAAGTCGACAGTTAATCCTCAGACTGTCATTGATTCTTTTCCTTTGCCTAGACCGGACGAGCTGATGGATAAGTTAGGGGAAGCTCGTTTCTTTTCCAAAATTGATCTCCGTGAAGCATATTTGCAATTGCCCCTCGACGAGCAATCACAACAGTATTTTGTCATCAACACGTCGTTGGGGTTGTTCCGTTTTCTGCGTTTGCCTTTTGGTTGTGCGTCAGCTCCAGCTGTTTTTCAGCGTTTTTTGTCACAACTTCTGGCTAATGTGCCATCGTGTTGCAACTATTTAGACGATATTGTTGTGTCCGGTCGGACGCCTGCTGAACATTTCCGTAATTTGGAGTGTTTGTTTACAGTGTTGTCTCAGGCAGGCCTCCGTTGCAACATCGATAAATGTTCATTTTTCCTTACGGAGATGGAGTATCTGGGACATGTTATTAATGCTCAAGGCATTCATCCCTCCCAGTCACATTTAGCAGGTATTCGTGATTTGCCCGCCCCTCGCTATCTGCATGAATTGCAAGCAGTTCTTGGCAAATTGACAAATTATATTAGGTTTATACCTAATGCATCACAGATTGCTGCACCGTTGCATCGTCTCCGCCGTAAGAATGTTCCGTTTGTGTGGTCAGCTGATTGCCAATCAGCCTCTCAGCAGCTTAAAGAGGCTTTATTGAATGATCGTTGTCTGGTCCATTATGACCCTAACAAGCCTCTGGTGTTAGCTTGTGATGCCTCTTCTTTCGGCCTCGGTGCTGTGTTGTCTCACCGAGTCGGTAACACCGAACGTCCTATTGCGTTCGCATCTAAATTGCTAAACAAAACTCAGTGTAATTATAGCCAATTGGACAAGGAAGCGTTGGCTATTGTGTTCGGTGTCACAAAATTCCATCACTACCTCTATGGTAGACCATTCTATTTAGTCACAGATCACAAGCCCCTGACGTCACTGTTTCATCCGTCTAAACCAGTTCCTCAGCGGACAGCTCAGAGACTACAACGTTGGGCTCTTTTGTTATCACAATACCAGTATGAGATACTGTATCGCCCTACAGCTCAGCATGCAAACGCTGACGCGCTTTCTAGATTGCCGATTGCTGCGGATGATGTCTTCGATTCCTCTGACGACTCTTGCCATCAGATTGACGCCGATGAGCATCAATCCCTCCGGGATTTTCCGATTGATTATCGTCAGGTGGCACGTGAGACAGCTACGGATCCTCATCTGAGTTTACTATTACGTTTTGTTCAACGTGGTTGGCCGTCCAAGGCAAAGGACATATCGGATCCTGTGGTTCGTCGCTATTATCCGCAACGTCATCTTTTGTCTGTTTCGCACGGAGTTTTGCTGTTACGCACCGAGAATGACCAGCTTCGTGTAGTGGTTCCCCAAGTGCTCCAATCCAAGGTCCTCGACTTGTTGCATCAAGGTCATTGGGGAGTGGTCCGCACCAAGCAGCTTGCCCGCCGTCGTTGTACATGGATCGGCATTGATAAGCAGATTACGCAGATGTCTACAGATTATTCGACGTGTGCCGAACACCAAGCTGCTCCGCCTCAACGCTATTTTGAGTGGGCACGCCCTGCCGGTCCCTGGCAGCGAGTACATATTGATTTCGCTGGTCCATATTGGAATTCTCGTTGGCTCATCGTGATAGATGCAGTTAGTAATTTTCCGTTTGTTGTTCCCATGCAGTCTACAACGTCTGCACAAACTATACAGGCGTTGACTTCAATTTTTTGTATTGAGGGTCTTCCAGAAGTTTTAGTGTCTGACAATGGTCCACAATTTACCTCTGCTGAATTTGAAAGTTTTTGTTCTGCCAATGGCATTCGCCATGTTCGTACTCCGCCGTTCCACCCTCAATCGAATGGTGCAGCGGAACGTTTTTTACGCACATTCAAGGATCATATGGACCGCCTTCGTGCTACGCACTCTCGTCAGCAGGCCCTCATCACGTTCCTGTCGTCGTACCGGACCACGCCACGCGACGGCCCTTCGCCTGCGGCCAGACCCCTCCCCCGCCGTCGACGCTCGCCACGTCATTATTCAACGACGGTGCGGCGATTTGGGGGGGAGGAGTGTTATACCCTAGCCGGTAATGCCACCCGAGCCCGCTGCCAAAAGGTTGGCAGCATCAAAGTCCGGACGCCGTCCGCATAAGCAGCGCCAGCGAGACAGGAAATCGCCGCAAGTCTGCGCGCGCCACCGCTGGCTTCTGGCTTCTTAAGCGCTGGAGTCGCGAGCGCTAGGACAGTTCTGTATTCGCCGCTCAGTTGTATACTCGCCACCGAATTGTGTACTTGCTAGTCAGTTGTGTGTTCATCGCAGCAGAGTTGTTGTTTGTCGTCAGCCGACGCTGACCTAGCCGCTCCGACTCGAACTAGACAGATATCTGTAGACACGGAGTTCACTATTGTGTTTCTGTATCTTCGTCAATAAAGATAAGTACCGACTTTTATTTAATCAGAGTGTTTGGGTTTTCATCTTTCTGTTAACTGTTCCAGCGGACCGGTCGGCCCGCTATTAAAAATGTGGCGGTGACTTCGTAAGCCGTTTCTACAGCGAATTGTTTGTCGCTACGAACGCCGCCACAAAAAGATCACTTTCACTTGAAACGCTACCGTTCCTGTTGCAGTTTACTAGCCATTAATTTGTTCTTACTGTCCACCGAAAAATTGTAAAAGAGGTATTACATACAGTAAACGTATCTACATCGACGTGCATCTACGTAATTACTCTGCAAGTGACAATCAAGCGTCTGGCAGAGGATTCATCGAACCAACTTCAAGCTATTTCTCTACCTTTCGACTGTCGAACAGGGCGGGAAAAACGAACACTTACATCTTCCTGTGCGAGCTCTTATTTCTCTTATTTTGTTAAGCTGTTCATTCCTCCCTATATAGGCGGGTGCCAACAACACACTCTGAATAGAAGGTTGATAATTGAAATTTTATGAGAAGGTACTGCCGCAACGAAAAACGCCTTTGTTTTAATGATAGCCACCCCGATGCACGCGTCATATTCCTGGCACTCTCTCCAATATTTCGCGATAGTAGAGAACGAACTGCTCTTCTTTGAACTTTTTCGATGTCCTCCGTCGATCCTATCTGATGCCGAACACACAACGCACAGCAACACTCCAGAAGAGGACGTACAAGCACAGTGTATGCAGTCTCTTTAGTACACCTGTTGCGTTTTCTCAGTGTTTTGCCAATAAAAAGTAGTCTTTGGTTTACTTTATCCACAATATTACCTATGAGATCGTTCCATCATAAGTTACTCGTAATTGTAATCCCTAGGCATTTAGCTGAATGTACAGCCTTTGGATTTGCGTGAATTATCATGTAGCGGAAATTTATCGTATTCCTTTTGGTACTCACGTGGACGCCTTCACAGTTTTCTTTATTTAGAGTCTACTTCTACTTTTCCTACAATACAGGTTATAACACTATACTACAACGTCTAGTATACTGATTTAAAATTTATAACCAATTTTTGTGTTTAGATGCAGTTAATGTTAACCTCTGTGAGGATTTAAGAAAAGTGACCGAGTTATACCTAATGGTAGAATATGTTTTATTTAATCACATTTACTCAAATGAAATAGAATACAGTCGCCAACCTATTTAGGCATAGAAATGTGAAACGTTTCTGTTAAATAAACAGTAAATAGTTTTAATGGAAAAAACATAACCTATACTTCTTTCTCACAGAAATGCAACGAACCCTTTTGCAAGCAGACAAGTAGTATTGTGGATATAACTAGTTGCAATGCAAGTTCTCACAAACACAACTGATACTTCAGCACTCATCAACAGTACATACCTTACCAGGCCTAAGTTATTTCGTCAACAATGAAAGTGGAAATCAATGTTAAACTAAAATTGGACATGGGCATAGTCCCATTTCATTAGATACTTTCTAAACAGCACACATTTAACTAAAATTCACTTGCAGTAAGGTTTACACATTCCTTAATAAGCGATGTTGTAACTGTTTTCATGAATAAGTGCACTCACAGTGACTTTACCTTCAGTAAGAAAAACAGTAAGTGGTGGTCACAAGCTGATATTACACTTTTCATCACACAGTGTCCACGAAACTCAACATTAACTTCAAATGCATTTAGTATATTCATTAATTAAGTAAATTTATGGATTTTGAGCAACTTAAAATGTGGGACCCTTTATCCTGACCATTTCCATAAAACAATCTAAACACACTTTTATGAACAAATTAAAGAAAGCAAACTTTGGAAACATTCTTCCACAACTTTTTTCACCTTGTACGAATTTTATGACAGTTAATGCAGAAGATCTTTTCAACAGGATTTTCAAATATGACTTTAAGATCATTTACTTCTAACTTCAAAATCGTGTTGCCTATTTGTCATCAGCACAAACATTAATATTTTCACACAGAATTAAAACGGTTAATTCTTATAACACTGACACTTTGAACTAAAGCTATTCAGTGATTGGGGAGGCTTTCATAAAAGCAACATTTATTTCCTCTCTCAACTCCAATGAAATCCGCAGTAATTTTAGGTAACATTTTAGCACTCAGGTTTAAGCAAAAGTAATTAAACAATTGGTTTTTCACCAGTTCATAATCATGGTACTCGGAAATCGCCGTTTAAGAGCAGTGGATCCTAAGAGGTATCATGATAGGAAACAAATCAAGAGTGATACACAAATTTAACATGAGTTACCGTATATTTGCTCATACTTTAGTAAATGTGCTGATCCATACACTTTACAAAGATCTGGCTTCTCCTCTCTGCTGAGGTGAATGCACAATGATGGTGGCTTGTACATAACACCAGGTGGATTTTCCGATGTAAGTAATTTGCTCTCTTATTATCTTCTTTGTGGTGATCATCAACTTTTATGGCATTTTACAAAAAAACAGAGCAATATTTTAGAGCTATTTATCGACCTGAGGCTTTTCCACAATAGCAACAGGTACCGAAAGCTTCACTCAGCACCTGCGCTGTGCTCTTTCCAGTTACTACAGTTGATAGTCTCCGACTGATTATTGCTCCACCTTTTCCCTTGCACTAACCACATTTTGCATGTGCTAACTCACTTTCTTTGCAGAGGGGAAGTACGTCAGGTTTTACCACAGTGGATCAGTGTGTACATAGTTACATTTTCACATCTCCTGCAAAAACCTTTCATATCTACATATTAGCAACTCAACAAAAAAACGTAAGATATTATTATGTAATCCTCCTCCAAATGAGGCAAAGTGTTTAAATCATGAAGAGAAAACGTATTATACATCTTTCTACATATTTACAACATATCCAAAAAAAATACCTCCATCTGACTTCACTTGGGTAAAAAAAATTCATGTTACAAACATACAATAAACATTCTGAGAAAAATCACACATTTCTTCCAAAACATTTTACAAACAAGACCTGTACATACACTTTCTTTGCTACATAAAACAAGTCGTCTTTATACTATTTTATGAAACAAAAACCCATCGTTAAACAGGACATCATTAAACATATTTATTTCATACACTTTCTGTCTAAATAACAAACAGTACACCAGATAACCTACATAACTTGCAAAACAAGTATAGCATTCAGTAGATAGCAAATATACCTATACCAAACATACATTAACAAAAATACAAAACATTTTTCACTGTTCAGAAAAGGCTGTGATACTCAAGAATCAAGTTATATCAACATATATATACATATATATGCAAAACTAACACAAAAACATTTTTCGATATACACTTCACATTCTAAAATGACAGTTTTAAGTTTTTAAAAAAATTACACAAGAAAATTTATAGTTATTTGAGTACCCACACTAGCTTTATTAGGAAAAAATGTTACAATTTGCTACAATATATCTCTCTGAGTTATACAGAATCTGAAACTTACAAACATATGTTAGACCCTGGTAACAAAAAACATTTCTTTTCAACACTACAACAGTGGGTAGAACACATCATAATCCTTTGAAATTAAATGTCATATTTGGGATGAAGTCAAGATTAAGATTTTATAAGAGATTTCATTCCTTATTGTTTAAAAGTCCTAGCTTTGTAATTTTTTCTCACTACTTTCTCATCCAGAAATTTTCTTTACAGTTACTATTCATTTTTCATTACTTTTACACACAGTTAGGTTATTACACATATCAAAATCAGTACATTATTAAATCTTACTGCAAAGTGATTCCTGCCGACTTCTGTGGCGCTGTAAGACAATCTCACTTCTAACTCATACAAATATACACATATTTCCTCTGTCTTTGACACCAACATTTTTCAACAGCATTCTTATCCATTCCATACATTAATCACATTATAATATCCAGTTTTGCCTTACTCTCATTTATTCTTTTACACCTTTCTACTTAGAACTTTGAGTCATTTGTTTCCATTGTAAGTCTCTGCTACTTTTTACAATACCCACATTACTTACAACATGCTTGAAAATTACTTCTGAATGATAGAAGAGGAAGACTGACATTACAAAAAGAAAAGGAAGTAGTATTGTCAATAACTCGAGTACCTGTTGTTCGTCAGACAACTAGCATTGCATTGAGTGGAATGCCCTCTGAGGCTTTGACCCATATACATCATAAATTAAATTCACAGAGAATACAATTTTTTTGAAATTACTAACACTTTATTTAAATTAATCAGTGTGTCACCTTCTGTAGTTCTTCATTATATCCTATACATCTTATACAAAGAAAAAGCCTTAGCATTAGAAATTTTGAACATTACTTATGCCAACAAAGAAAGATACATCCGGTATTGGAGCAACTATACTGACAAATTACTTCAAGCTTAAAACTCACACTGATTGGAGTTATTCCAGTATGGAGTTGATTTTGCACCTGAAGGAGACAACACATTTGTGAGGAAAGGTCATTAAAATTATTCATTAAAGAAGAAGAAACGAAGATCGTCGTTTTACTATTTGTCTCTACTCTCCATATACCGTTATCTACTCTGATAGGGAAGAAGGGAAGATGACAGCAACAGTTCTGAACGATAGAGGAGGAAGGCTGACAATATGAAAAGAAAAGGAAGTAGTATTGTCACTAAGACGAGTACCAGGTGTTCGTGCAATGCCCTCTGAGGGTTTGTTTTTTCTTGTTATTTGATTCTGTGGATATACAGTTTTAAATAAACGATGTTCCAAACTCTCAAAGGTTTTCTTGACCCAGGGTACACAAGAAAATAAGCATTGTCTTGTGGAGTTCCTTGCACTTCAAATGGTCCATTGTAAATGTATTTAAATTTAGAAATTTAATTATTAATTTCACTAGACTTTTCATGTGTTTTCACTAGAATACAGTCACCAATTTTCTACTTAGTTGTTTTAAGGTCCTTATCATGCATTTTAGATCTGGTGGCCGCTTTCTCATTCATTGGTTTTCCTAAATAACTCTTTTCTCATGCAAGTCAATCCCTACAATGGGTGAAAATTGGAAGACCTCTTCAGCAACACTTTTACTTTTATGGTTCAGTAGGGTTTCTTCAGGTGTAAACTCTATGGTTTCATCGTAGAGGGTATTCATAGTGTTCTCAAAATCTGTCACAAACTTACACCATGCGTTGTGATTATGGTGACAGTAAGTTGTTACTCACTGATCATATACCTATATCTATTCTCTATATCTTCCACTATGCTATTCAATTCTTGCCATCGTTTTGTTTCGTCAGGTGGCTTTTTCATTTGCTTGATCTCTATGTCTTTTGAGATTGGTAGCAGTTTTTGTCCCTCTATACTTCTGTTATGTGGTTCATTTGAGTCCTGTAATTCAAATTCTTTCATGACATTATGTAAAGCTTGCCCAGTACAGTATCACCTCAAGGCTCTTTCCCTATTGTGTCAGTTTCGCTTTCTGGATCTTGTTTTGAAAAGATGTCAATTAATTTTTCATATCCTCTTTTAGTAAATATATATTCACAATATTCATCCCGAGAATTCCTCCTTGCTGGAACTACCACTACTCTCTTCTTCATCATCAGATTCAGTTAAGTATGCAGCTTTTGAGCAATAGGGTTATTTAGTGTATTCATTCCTATCTGTATGTATATATTTTTCCTCATATGAGCTATAACCAAGTTCTTTTTCGTTATCTGACTCGAGCAAGAATGCAGCCTTTAGACAGTGGGGCAATTCATCAAAGATGTTTTAGTTATTTCACTTTTCTGACCATTTTCTACGTATTGCATTAGATTTAATATCTCCGGCATTTCTCCACTATCTTTTTTTATATCATCAGCTATGCCCGGGGTCTAGGGGTAGCGTCTTTGATTCATAATCAAAAACGTACTCGGTCCCGGGTTCGATCCCCGCCACTGCCTAAATTTTGATAAATAATCAGCATTGGCAGCCCAAGACTTCTGGGATAAGATGTCAACCTCATTCTGCTAACGGCCTTGTCAAATAGGGCGGAGGAGCCTCTTGTCCTAGGGGTGGGAAATTGCCCCTAAAGGCGGAAGAATCAGCAATGATCAACGACATGAGGATGCAGAAGGCAATGGAAACCATTTCACTGAAGACACGTAACGTGTATCCACAGGACATGTGGCCTGTAATTGAAGAAGTGTCATGATGATCTCTCCATTGGCAAAAGATTCTGGAATAGTCCCCCATCCGGATCTCCCGGAGGGGACTGCCAAGGGGGAGGTTACCATGAGAAAAAGATTGAATAATCAGCGAAAGGATAACGTTCTACGAGTCGGGGCGTGGAATGTCAGAAGCTTGAACGTGGTAGGGAAACTAGAAAATCTGAAAAGGGAAATGCAAAGGCTCAATCTAGATATAGTAGGGGTCAGTGAAGTGAAGTGGAAAGAAGACAAGGATTTTGGTCAGATGAGTATCGGGTAATATCAACAGCAGCAGAAAATGGTATAACAGGTGTAGGATCCGTTATGAATAGGAAGGTAGGGCAGACGGTGTGTTACTGTGAACGGGGTGTTCTAATCAGAACAGAATGCCTAGGTAGCAGAATTCCTTAACTTAATTGACTTTGTGACCATCAATCCTTATGTTAAGTTTCTCGCTGTTCTCATTTCCACTACTTCTCATTACCTTCGTCTTTCTCCGATTTATTCTCACCCCATACTGTGTAATCATTAGACTGTTCTTTCCGTTCAGCAGATCATTTAATTCTTCTTCATTTTCACTCAGGATAGCAATGTCATCAGCGAATGGTATCATTGATATTCTTTCACCTTGTATTTTAATTCCACTCCTGAACCTTTCTTTTATTTCCATCATTGCTTCCTCGATGTACAGATTGAAGAGTAGGGGCGAAAGGCAACAGCCTTGTCTTACACCCTTCTTAATACGAGCACTTCGTTTCTGATCGTCCACTCTTATTATTCTCTCTTGGTTGTTGTACATATTGTATATGACCCGTCTCTCCCTATAGCTTACCCCTACATTTTTCAGAATCTCGAACAGCTTGCAGCATTTTATATTTTCGAACGCTTTTTCCAGGTCGACAAATCCTATGAAAGTGTCTTGATTTTTCTTTAGCCTTGCTTCCATTATTAGCCGTAACGTCAGAATTGCCTCTGTCGTCCCTTTACTTTTCCTAAAGCCAAACTGATCTTCACCTAGCGCATTCTCAATTTTATTTTCCATATTTCTGTGTATTATTCTCGTAAGCAGCTTCGATGCATGAGCTTTAAGCTGATTGTGCGATAATTCTCGCACTTGTCAGCTCTTGCCGTCTTCGGAATTGTGTGGATGATGCTTTTCCGAAAGTCGGTTGGTATGTCGCCAGACTCATATATTCTACACACCAACGTGAATAGTCGTTTTGTTGCCACTTCCCTCAATGATTTTAGAAATTCTGATGGAATGTTATCTATCCCTTCTGCCTTATTTGACCGTAAGTCCTCCAAAGCTCTTTTAAATTCCGATTCTAACACTGGATCCCCTATCTCTTCTAAATCGACTCCTGTTTCTTCTTCTATCACATCAGACAAATCTTCACCCTCATAGAGGCTTTCAATGTATTCTTTGCACGTATCTGCTCTCTCCTCTGCATTTAACAGTGGAATTCCCGTTGCACTCTTAATGTTACCACCGTTGCTTTTTATGTCACCAAAGGTTGTTTTGACTTTCCTGTATGCTTAGTCTGTCCTTCCGACAATCACATCTTTTTCGATGTCTTCTCATTTTTCCTGCAGCCATTTCGTCTTAGCTTCCCTGCACTTCCTATTTATTTCATTCCTCAGCGACTTGTATTTCTGTATTCCTGATTTTCCCGGAACATGTTTGTACTTCCTCCTTTCATCAATCAACTGAAGTATTTCTTCTGTTACCCATGGTTTCTTCGCAGCTACCTTCTTTGTACCTATGTTTTCCTTTCCAACTTCTGTGATGGCCCTTTTTAGAGGTGTCCATTCCTCTTCAACTGTACTGCCTACTGCGCTATTCCTTATTGCTGTATCTATAGCGTTAGAGAACTTCAAATGTATCTCGTCATTCCTTAGTACTTCCGTATGCCACTTCTTTGCGTATTGATTCTTTCTGACTAGTGTCTTGAACTTCAGCCTACTCTTCATCACTACTATATTGTGATCTGAGTCTATATCTGCTCCTGGGTACGACTTACAATCCAGTATCTGATTTCGGAATCTCTGTCTGACCATGATGTAATCTAATTGAAATCTTCCTGTATCTCCCGGCCTTTTCCAAGTAAACCCCCTCCTCTTGTGATTCTTGAACAGGGTATTCGCTATCACTAGCTGAAACTTGTTGCAGAACTCACTTAGTTTTTCTCCTCTCTCATTCCTTGTCCCAAGCCCATATTCTCCTGTAACCTTTTCTTCTACTCCTTCCCCTACAACTGCATTCCAGTCGCCCATGACTATTAGATTTTCGTCCCCCTTTACATACTGCATTACCCTTTCAATATCCTCATACACTTTCTCTATCTGTTCATCTTCAGCTTGCGACGTCGGCATGTATACCTGAACTATCGTTGTCGGTGCTGGTCTGCTGTCGATTCTGATTAGAACAACCCGGTCACTGAACTGTTCACAGTAACACACCCTCTGCCCTACCTTCCTATTCATAACGAATCCTACACCTGTTATACCATTTTCTGCTGCTGTTGATATTACCCGATACTCATTTGACCAGAAATCCTTGTCTTCCTTCCACTTCACTTCACTGACCCCTACTATATCTAGATTGAGCCTTTGCATTTCCCTTTTCAGATTTTCTAGTTTCCCTACCACGTTCCAGCTTCTGACATTCCACGCCCCGACTCGTAGAACGTTATCCTTTCGTTGATTATTCAATCTTTTTCTCATGGTAGCCTCCCCCTTGGCAGTCCCCTCCCGGAGATCCGAATGGGGGACTATTCCGGAATCTTTTGCCAATGGAGAGATCATCATGACACTTCTTCAAACACAGGCCACATGTCCTGTGGATACACGTTACGTGTCTTTAATGCATTAGTTTCCATTGCCTTCTGCATCGTCATGTCGTTGATCATTGCTGATTCTGCCGCCTTTAGGGGCAATTTGACACCCCTAGGGCAAGAGAGTGCCCTGAACCTCTATCCGCTCATCCGCCCTCTTTGACAAGGCCGTTGGTAGAATGAGGCTGACTTCTTATGCCGGAAATCTTCGGCCGCCAATGCTGATTATTTATCAAAATTTAAGCAGTGGCGGGGATCGAACCCGGTACCATGATTATGAATCAAAGACGCTATCCCTAGACCACAAGTCTACTAATATCAAATACCGGCCTTAATTTGAGGAAGAAATATCTGAGGATGTACGTCTGGAGTACAGCATTGTATGGTAGTGAAACATGGACTGTGGGAAAACGGGAACAGAAGAGAATCGAAGCATTTGAGTTGTGGTGCTACAGACGAATGTTGAAAATTTGGTGGACTGATAAGGTAAGGAATGAGGAGGTTCTACGCAGAATCGGAGAGGAAAGTGTGGAAAACACTGATAAGTAGAAGGGACAGGATGATAGGACATCTGCTAAGACATGAGGGAATGACTTCCATGGTACTAGAGGGAGCTGTAGAGGGCAAAAACTGTAGAGGAAGACAGAGATTGGAATACGTCAAGCAAATAATTGAGGACGTATGTTGCAAGTGCTACTCTGACATGAAGAGGTTAGCACAGGAAAGGAATTCGTGGCGGGCCGCATCAAACCAGTCAGTAGATGACAAAAAAAAAAAAAAAAAATCGTATTTTGTATAATCATCATGTACTTCAGTAATCTTCCTGCTATCTTTCTCTTCACCATCATTCGCAATAGATCGTGCAAAATACCTATCTGTTTTTACTACATCTGTGTCACAGAGAATCTCTTCCACTGCAATAATTTCATTCACACTAACCATGACACCGTTTCTTCTCATATTTCCCCTTATTATGGTCACTTGCGTATTTTCCGTGGCGCCTTTGTATATATCATTCTCCTCTTATACTAATTTTGCACACGTATTTTGCGTGGCACTTCCTATTTCCCTTTCATTTCTATTTATCAAAATCTCCTCTACCTGTGCATGTTTCTCCTTATTGACATCATTGGCAGTACAAATGCTTTTCTTTCTAATCATATTTTCCTGCTCTTTTTTATTCCTCGTTAATGTTTCTTCGCACAATCATGCTATTTGTTTACCTTTATTACTTAACATATTTTCTTTGTTCTTAGTTCTGTAGTCATTTGCCCTAGAAATAATAATACTGAAGTTTTCGATACCAACCACCCTATCCCTCACTGCAGCAGCCGTCTTGTACGCATGGCGGACATTTGTCAGCTCCCTGCAAGTGTGCTGTATGGAGCTGCCAAGAGTGCCAGCGGCAGCTCTCTGACTCACTGCCAGATTCCAGCCTTCGTGCGCCATTGTCTGTCACTCTGTGCACTCTAACTAATGCAATGTTCTTACCCTTTGTACCTTGTTCAGTTTCCAAATTAAAGCTCCACCTTTCAGTATCTCCTGTTAATGCACTAATGATTATGTTGTCTATTCTTGATCTGTTAATAACTCAGGAAAATTCCTGTCCCAGTTCTTTACAAAATCGACAGGATGCCATCCGTAGTATCTTCTCGCAGGATCGAACTCGTCTTTGGCCTCTAATAATTTTCTGCAAACTACGCTTTCAGTAACTTGGGTGGGTTTTTCGTTTGTTTTTCTTTCCAAGTCGCACATTTTGCCTTCGATTTGAGAAGTGTCTTTTTCACATGTAATTACTTCTTTCTGATCAGGCGAAGAGCCAATTCCAAGAGGGAACAAAGGGTAGCCCAAGTCCTAGTGAATTGAATACCTATGGCATGAGATGATTAGGTAAGTGGCTGATCGAGCACTAGTTGTCCAGTAAGGAATTTTCACGTCCTGTTTCATGTTATGGTTTTAAGGGGCAATAGACTGCATTAAATTTTTCTGATAGTAAGGAAATATGCCATAGGTGACAACCCAAAGAAGTTGAGAGCTAGTTCAGAGTCAACCCAGGGACCGGGTCTTTCCAAAGAGGGGAGAGGAAAGTTAGTTTTTTTTTTATATTCTGAGCACAAGTTACAGCCAGTTGTGGGCCGGATTGTAGCAAGTTACGCATACCAGCTGTTACGAGGGCAAATAGAGGCCACAGGGGCGTAGAACAACCGGAGCGGGCACACACAGCAGTTTTCATGTTTCAAGTCGCAGGCAGAAGGGGCGACTGGCCAAGCTAACGTGTTATGAGTATGTGACGCGAAGCGACGCGCTTGGCCAAATAGAGGCACACAGCCGAGCATAAATAGGTGCCGTTTTCTAACGAGATTCATTCAAGTGTGGCAGCTCTCCTGGACAGCAGGGCGTGTCACACCACTGGGCTACATGCAGCAACAGATGGGGGCGCCAGCATCCCAGTCCACGGCGGGATGTTGGTTCAACCCTCTGAGGCCGACGCAGGGTCCGCAGCTAGCCAGCCAGCGGCAGGCCACTCTACGGCTCGCTACCACAGGCAGTTATCTCAGCTCCTAACACACGCTGGAGACATCCTGACGCCAGGGCCACAGATTTGAATACCGGATCATGGGTAGTCTTTTCCGATGGAATGTCAGCCATGCCAGCGAGGAAGAAGCAGCAGCGGGGCCAGTCTACGGCTCCTAGTGGAGCAGCACGGACACAATGAGGACGGTGGCCCCTGAGTCGGCTGCTGGCGCAGCCATCCTGTCATCATTGGAACTCAGTTGGCTGGCCAAGGCCAGCACGACACAGCATTGCATTCCACAAGCCACTGGGGTGCTTCCTGAGCATTGCGGGACCTTGTGATGCAGACCGAGGTGTACAAGGGCACTGCAGTTGGAAACAATAAATCATTTGGAAAGTTTAATGCAACACCTCCTGGCACCCACCCACTAGATTTGGTGTCACAATAGCAGACAACGTCTGTACAGTACGATGTTCGAGCCCACTGCCTGCATTACAGTCACAAGATGCGGTGAGTTTTGACCAGTGTTCTTTTGTGTTTTGGACGTTTTCTTGCCTTTCTTTTGTTTTTTTGAGTGCGGCTCCTGGCAAGCCACATTTTTAGATTTTTTGCTTGGGCATATTGTTTTGTTGTCAGAGTAAGTGTTAGTATGTTTAGGGAGTAACACTGTTTTTGTGACATTTAATTACTTTTGTATGGTTTATGATAATACTGAGTGTGATGATACCGAGCTGTAGGAAGTCAGTTTCTTCTTCTACTTAAATGTTTTGTTTCAGGGCTACCTGGGAACGAAAGCAACACAATGGTAGAGTCAGGGACGCGAAGTGTGTCGGAAAGAGAAGCGGTACAGATTTCGTTGGGAAAAGTAGTACAATTGACAGCAGACAATACACTGTTGGGAAATTAATGAATATCTAGAAGTGAGCGGGAAACCACATCGTATCAATCGTTGTTGCCTAGGATGATACAGCATGAGATTGATCCAGCTGCCGCAAGCTTAATTGTGCCATTTTCTGGCCATGCATTTGAAGATGTGCGTTCGTTTGTGCAGGACTTGAAAATTTCAGGTGTGAAGAATGGTTGGTCTGATGAACAGTTTTTACATGTAGCCAAGATTAGATTAACAGGTGAAGTGAAGACACATGTAAGGTCGTCTGAGGCCATAAGGAAGGCAGGACAGTTGAAGCAGTTGAAGGAGGGGCCGTTATGAAGGTACAAAAAATGGAATAGCGCTCGTTACTTTAGAGAGAGACAAGAGACAGGGGGAGATGATAGAGAAATTTGCAGACAGGATAAGGAAAATTAATGAGTGTACTTACGACTTTGGGTAGAGCGCTGAAGCGAATAGTGTACTATTGCAGTACGCCAAGCAAAGGGCACCTGATGTATTTTTGATGGGGTTACCGGCTCAAATGTCACCGAAAGTGCGTGAAGGGACCCCGAAAGATTTGCATTCGGCCATCCAGCTAGCAATTAAATGTGAGGAAATATACGTGGTAACAGGGGTACGTGAGAGGCAAACAGTGTTTACAGCGGGTGTGAAATGTTATAAGTGTGGTCATATAGGACAAGTGCAGAGGCAGTGTACCTAGTCAAATGGCTCTGAGCACTATGGGACTTAACATCTCTGGTCATCAGTCCCCTAGAACTTAGAACTACTTAAACATAACTAACCTAAGGACATTACACACATCCATGCCCGAGGCAGGATTCGAACCTGCGACCGTAGCAGTCGCGCGGTTCCGGACTGAAGCGCCTAGAACCGCTTGGCCACCGCGGCCGGCTGTACCTAGTCACCAAGGAGTAATGGAAGGGGTGGATATCGGCAGCGTGGAGGATGGAGAAGTGTAGATAGGAGAGGTGGACAATCGTTAAACGGCAGAGGGCGCCCAAGACCCACCTAAGGGAGCTTCCCTTTAATTTCAATGCTACGAATACGTATGCAGAGGTGGAATGTTCAGCGGTAGGATCCATAGGACCTAAAAGTTTAAGATTTTGTTGGACACAGGGGGGGCAAGTGTCGGTGGCTACTAAGAATATAATGCTACGAAGGAAGTTAGACCGACCACGTTATAGGTCGCGTGGAGTGGGGGATAAGGAGGTCACATCTTTGAGGTCAGTGAAAGAGGACTTTCGAATAGAGAAAGTCCAATTTAATGCAGGCATGGAGGTAGTACCATGGGTAAGCGAGGGCTATGATATGATCCTAGGAGTAGATTTCTTGCATCAACATCATGGCAAAATTGACCTTGGACAACGAACTGTAAAACTTGGTGGAATGTTGTTTCCACTAGGGGAAACTGTTGTCAATGCAGAGCTATCGTGAGGGGCGTTCAACGTAATGAACAAACTAACTGAACTGGATACATTAGCATTAAGGCTTAACTCGCATGAGTGTGTGTCTAGTAGCACCGGGAAGTCGCTTTTGGTAAGTGTGGAGTCGAATCTACCTGTGGGCATGGTACGTGTCACTGAACCATTGGAGGATAATGAAGTTTTGGGTTCACTGGGTTGTTTTGTGAAACGTGTTGTACACGTACTGGAGGGGAACGACAGGCGAGTAGTTCAGGTGAACGTGGATAATTTTAACGCTGTAGACTTGAATTTGAGGAAAGGAGTTTTAGTAGCAAATTTTGATGTGCCAAATGACGAAGACGTGTTCTAGAGGTAGACGAAGCGATCAACCACTAATTGCCGATAGAACTGCATTACGTAACAAAATTAAGCGTCTGAAAGGAGGAGAAAGAGAGCGTATGGAAGAATTATTGTGGGAATTTAAGGATTTGTTTTTCCACAAATACCGTTACCAGCAATTCCATTAGTTCAACGTAGGGGAACAGATTCGTTCTCACAGTAATAGATCATTTTTCGAGGTATGTGGAGATAGTGGGTATGCCTAATCAACAGGCAGCAATGGTCGAGCAAGCGTTACTAAACAACTGGATTTTGAAGTTTGGCGCACCGGAGACAATAATTACTGACCAAGGGACCAACTTCATGTTGGATTTAATGAAGGAACTGTGTAAATTGTTGAACGTAAAGAATTTGAGGACGAGCGCGTTGTATCCACAGGCCAACGGAAGGACAGAATGGGTACACAGAACAATCGGGAAGAGGCTGAGTTTTTTTTGTGGATTCTCATCGCCGTCAGTGGGACGAGTATTAGAAGCATATTGTATGCGCATACAATGCAAAAGTCCATACAAATGCCGGTTTGTCTCCATATAAGTTAGTACACGCGCGAAAAATGCCGTAACCGTTTGATTTAGTGAAGCTACAGAACGGCAGGGCCGGTGAATCTTAACGTCAGTTCGCGAGAACAATTCGAGATATTTGCAAACGGGTACAAAGGGCGAATGCAAAGGCTCTGGAAAGGCAGGAAGACGCAGTGAAGCGGAAAGGAAGTTTACCACAGTATAGAGTGGGACAATGGGTAATGCTGTGCAGCCCCTACACTCAAAAAGGGAAAACGAAGAAGTTCCTCACAAGGTATCAATTGCTGTACCTAGTCGTTGAAACCACATCCCCTGTTAATGTTAAGCTTCAGCTGCCAACTAGAACAACGATAGTACACATTGAGCGGTTACGGCCATTTAAGGGTTGCCCGGATGTGATTTCAGGTGTGTCACAGGAAGGAAAGAGGAAGAAAGAGAGGGTGAAGAGAGATGTTAAGCATAGAGGAAACCAGGAAAACAGAGTACAACATGAAGTACCGTACGCTTTGCGATCTATAAAGTAGTAGAGTATTTGTAGTTTTTTCTGGTTATGTATCATTGGGTTTGCATAGATTAATCAGGTATTGTATTTTATATGTGTTCACGAGTAATGTGAGCCTGCTAGGGGCAGCAGTCTTTTGAAGAGGGAAGAAGGGTGATGGTGATCCCTGTCCTCAGGTCACCGAAAAGTGAAGTGTGGCGTCTGAAGTATGTTGAGTGTTTTGGAGGAGAAATCAAACGCAATTCTAGAGAAACAAATGCGTCGGGGTAAATTTTGCGGCAAAGCCTTAATAAAGATGTATTTAACGATGTCAGAGTCCTACAATTTCCTGTTTAAATTTTTTGCTATCGACAAAGCTGGGTCAGGAAAGTCGTGTTTACTGCACCAGTTCCTATAATGTAAATTTAAGGATGACAGTAGTCACACAATCGGTGTTGCGTTTAAATAAAAAATATTGAATGTTGGAGGAAAATCTGTGAAGCTACAAACATGGGACACGTGCCCAGTGCTGTTACTTTTAGCCAGGGGGAAAGGAATAGACTGTCCAAGGGATGTCGTGGGCCCAAAATTGAGCTTGCAACAGGTCGGGATACATTGCATCTTCTCCACCTACGAGAATTTGGTAATAGTAGCAAGTTGTCTAGTGCGGGGAGTATTTGCAGAAGCGAAACGTGGAGCTCGAGGGGAGCGGAATTTTAATCAATGGAACTAAGTGTAACATAATAAGTCTAACCTCCCACCCGCCAGCGTCAGTTTCAGGAGTCACGCAATTGAACATTAGTCAGCCACAGCTGTACTGGCCAGAAGCCATTTCAGAGTTTGTCCCAAGGCAGAATCTGACCTTGTCAAATCAAACTCTTGAGCCAGATCTGTTGAGAACCATAAACCGTTTCATTGTAAAGCAAGAGGGGCACATATCAGCCGAACAGCTTGTGCAACATGTCACACAGTATAGGGAAAGGCAACGGCAAATAATGATCCTTTTGAGCATCTCTGTGCCAAGTGTCATCGCAGGCTTATCTTCGTATGTGTGGTTTTCTTTCTGATCAGGCGGAGAGCCAATTCCAAGAGAACCAAGGGTAGTCCAAGTCCCAGTGGATTGAATACTGAGGGCGTGAGATGAGTAGGTAAGGGGCTGGCTGATCGAGCAGTAGTCGTCGAGTAAGGAATTTTTACGTTTTGTTTCATATCAAGGTTTTAAGGGCAACTAGACCACATTAAAGTTTTCTAATAGTAAGGAAATATGACATAGGTGCCAACCAAAAGAAGTTGAGAGCTAGTTAAGAGTCAACCCAGCGACCAGGTCTTTCCGAAGACGGGAATAATGTAGTGGCACTACCGTTTAGGATAGGGAAAGTTAGTTTTGTGCGATATTCTGAGCACAAGTTACAGCTATGTGTGGGCCGGATTGCAGTGTTATGCATACCAGCAGTTGCGAAGGCAGGTAGAGGCTACAGGGGTGTAGAAAAGCCGGAGAGGGTACACACAACATTTTTCATGTCGCAAGTCGCAGGCAGAAGGGGTCACTTGCCAACCTAGTGTGTTATGAGTATGTGGCGCGAAGTGGCGCACTTGGCAAAACAGAGGCTCACAGCCGAGCATAAATAGGTGCCATTTTCTAACGAGATTCATTCAAGTGTGGCAACTCTCCTGGATGGCAGGGCATGTCACACCACCAGGCTACACGCAGCAACAGATGGGGCGCCAGCATCCCAGACCATCGCGGGTCGTTGGTTCGACCCTCTGAGGTCAACACAGGGTCAGCAGCCAGCCAGCGGTGGGCCACCCTTCGGGTTGCTACTGCGGGCGGTCGTCTCGGCTCCCGACACATCCCGAGGTGAGGACCGCAGATTCGGATACCATATCGTTGCTGCCTCGATTTCAGCTACGCCAGCGAGTGAGGGGCAGTGGCGGGGCCGTCCTACGGCTCCCGGCGGAGCAGCGCGGAGGCAACAAGGTTGGTGGCAGCTGAGCTGACTGCTTGCGCAGCCATCCTGACATCATTGGAATTCAGCTTCCGATCATTTTTGTTCATTGTAAAACCTATCTGTCCTATCACACCTCAATGGAATACTCCTGAAATTACATATTTAGATTTTGTTCCTTTAAGAGCAACATGTTGAGTTCTAGCTGCAAGAAAGTCCTGAATCCAGTCACAAATTTAGTTCTATACTTGGTCGGCTTGCATCTTTTTACTAAATGGCGCTGCGAACCAGTTTTAAATGCCTTCCTGAAGCCAAGGAAGATGGCAACAGCCTCAGCGCCGTTATCTATTGCGCTGTTCTCTCTTTTATAGAAGAGACTTTCGTTCTGCAAAGATGTCATAATTGTTGAGCATAAAATATGTTCCATAATTCTACAACAGCTTGACGTCAACGATATAGGCCTATAATTATGTGCGTCTCTCCTACGACTCTTCTTGGAAACGGAAATGACCTTTGCTCTTTGTTACTCGAACGAACTACGATATATCACTGCTAGAAGTGGAGCCAATTCTTTCGAATAATCTTTGTAGAAGCGTACAGGCTTCTCTTCTGGTCACGACGCCTTTACACTACTAAATGACTGTAGCTATTATTCCCTTCCGCTACTAAGGGATTGTAGTTATTATTCTGTTCCACGACTGATACCTCAATATCTGATACCTCAATATCTGCCACTTTGACGTTCGTAATTTGACCGGAGGGATCGTAGTACGATTTTCTGCTGTGAAACAACTTCAGCGGACCAAAATCAGTATCTCCACCTTTCCTCCATTATCTTCGGTCTCGGCACCCTTATAGAGACTGAGTGAGTGAACAGATAATTTCGACCCGCTTACTCGTTTTCCTAAAACTGAATATCTTAGGATTTTCGATCAGATCGGTTGCCAGAACGTAGTTTCACAATTGAACGCTTCCCTCATTGATCTCTTTACGCTCAATTTTATTTCGTTCACCCTGTGTCTGTCTGCTACATTTTGACTTCTCTTGAATCTGTGATGAAGCTACCTTTGCTTACATGGCTGTTTTCTAAAACGACTATCAAACCACGGTGGGCCATCCCATCCCTTGAGACATTTCTAGACACATACTCCTCATAAGGCATGTTCGACGATGCTTTTAACTTTTTCCAATTGTGCTCCGCATCTTGGTTGTCAGCACTGAATATTTGTTGTTGACTGCTTAGATACTCCGCAATCTGTACCCTGTCATTTTTTTAAAGTAAAAATATTTTCCTATCTTTCTTAATTTCCTTGTAATATCCGTAGTCATAGTTACTATTGCAGCCTTATGATCACTGATACCCTCCTCTGTATTAACTGATCTATCTGTCTGTAGCTACAAGGTCTAAGAAGTTTCCCTCCCGACCTGGTTCTTTAATTATCTGCTGGAATTAATTTTCGGATGTGACGTTCAGAATAATGCCCCATGAATCCCTGTATCTGGCATCATTTTTGAGAGCATAACTCTCCCAATCTACACTCGGAAAGTTGAAGTCAATCCTGTTACAACCGCATGACAGTTATTAACAATATTCTACATCTTCTCTCTGGAGCTCTCTACCACTAAAGTCCCTGACCCAGGCGATCTATAGAAGCATTCGATTACCAGCTTAACTTCACACAGAATAATTTATATTCGGAATCCATGATAACCTTGCCAGATTTTATCGAATTATTTAGTCCGCCACTGTCATTGGCACCTAATCTATACTGGTGATAAACATTCCAGTCTGAGCTTAGGATTTCGTTTCTATTCACTTCTGGTTTTAACCAACGTTCTGTTCCTAATATTCTGTGTGCATTTTAACGCTCAACAAGCGATACTAATTCTGGGATCTTCCTTTGGATGGTCCTCCAGTTTACTAACACGATATTCGTATTTTCTTTATCCGATCTATGAGGACGGGCATTCTGTGAGAACATTACGCCTGATGTACGTTTTCAGAAGGAAATTCGTCTGTGATGCTAAGAGGCTAGTCCGATTTTTAAAAAAAAATAATGGAGAACACATGTGACGGTCTGAGAACCCATTGGCTGTTGGTTTTGTAATATAATTTTCGTCATGGCTTTTTGTGAATATATAATCAGTGGCTCGTTGGCAGTAATTATCATAGTTGGACAGTTTACAGCAGGAACTAAGTCTAATAATAAGTCTTATTAAAGTTTTTCAATATAATCTGTATTAAATTCAGCTGCAACCAGTAGGCATAATATGAACAGATTAAAATTTTCTGAGACGATGCTTAGTATTACGAAGGGTTTATTACGAAGTTCTGTTCCCCGCTATAATCTCTTCAATAAAAAAATTATTGGACAAGGTGTTCGGAAAGACTGAAAACTGTTGAACTCTGGAGGTGTAGAAATAGCTCTACGGTGTAGATTAAAGAAAATTTAGCCTGAGTGACAACTACATGAGGTAAGCATGTGCCATTATGTCAGATAACGACCAGATGTTATCTCGAACAATTCAGTGCTGATTTGGCAACTAATGAGAGGCACTGAAGTTACAAGACGATAATGACGCCTTAGATATCAGCTCAGTATCTCGACGATCGTTGCTTGTTAAAGGAGTGTTAATCACGCATAAGAAAAACGATACTTGAGTAGAAACTGATAGCTAGGTACTTCATGAGACGAACCGATAAGCAAAAAGTGACGCAAAAGGAAGAAACGCGCAGTTACCATGAAAAATTGGACTAAGGAATATGGTTCGATAGTTTTCCCGTTATAAAGGATATGCTACATTCACAATGATTTTTCCTCTGGAATTCAGAACGGGGACTGCCACACTTTTTACTCTATCCTACGAATAACTCCGCATTACCAAATACGCCTCACACATAAAAAAGGATATCACATTTTCGCGTCATTCCCATAAATTGTGGAGGAAATGAAGTTCTCACCTTGAGAATGGAGGCCAAAAAATGCTTCGATTGCAATTTCTGATAATCTTACTATGTCTCACCAAAGGTTCTCATTTCACCTCTTTTAGTAACTAATCAACTGAAAGCAATAGCAACAACTATGGAATTCAACGACATACAAATTTTTTCGCATTCTACACATATCAAAAAAAGTTTTGCATCACCCCGGTTTCCAGAACTTCTGAGGATAGGCGTTAACTGTGGATATTGTATCACATACACAGTCCCTTTGACTGTTCACAGATGTCACTAAACCGGCCCTAAGATGTAAACTACCATGCATGAGCAGCGCCTGTTAGACGAAGGGGTCCGACAGCCGATCAGTTCCAGTCATTACACCTGGAAGGAGATACACGGCTCGTGTTGTGGGAAGTTCAACCATGCCTAGACGGTCAATACCGCGGTTCGATCGCGTCCGAATTCTTACTTTGTGCCAAGAAGGGCTCTCAACAATGGAAGTGTCTATACGTCTCGGAGTGAACCAAAACGATGTTGTTCGGACGTGGAGGAGATACACAGAGACAGGAGCTGTCGGTGATATGCCTCGCTCAGGCCGCCCAAGGGCTACTACTCCAGTGGATGATCGCTACCTACGAATTATGGCACGGAGGAAGCCTGTCAGCAACGCCACCATGTTGAATAACGCTTTTCGTGCAGTCACAGGACGTCGTGTTAAGACTCAAACCGTGCGCAAAAGGCTGCATGATGCGCAGGTTCACTCCCGACGCACATGGCAACTTCCATCTTTGGAACCACGACACCATGCAGCGCGGAACGGATTAGCCCAACAACATGCCAAATGGACCGCTCAGGATTGGCAGCACGTTCTCTTCACCGATGAGTGTCGCATATGCCTTCAACCAGAAATCGTCGGAGACGTGTTTGGAGGCAACCCGGCCAGGCTGAACACCCTGGACACACTGTCCAGCGAGTGCAGCAAGGTGAAGGTTCCCTGCTGTTTTGCTGTGGTATTATGTGTGGACAACGTATCCCGCTGGTGGTCGTGGAAGGCGCAGTAACGGCTGTACGATACATGATTTCCATCCTCCAGACGATAGTGCAACCATATCGACAGCATATTGGCGAGACATTCGTCTTCAAGGAAGACAGTTCGCGCCCCCATCGTGCACATCTTGTGAATGACTTCCTTCAGGATAGAGACACCGCTCGACTAGAGTGGCCACTATGTTCTCCAGACATGAACTCTACCGAACATGCCTGGGATGGATTGACAAGGGCTGTTTATGGATGACATGACCCAACAACCACTCTGAGGGATCTATGCCAAATCGCCGTTGAGGAGTGGGACAATCTGGACTAACTGTACCTTGATGAACTTGTGGATAGTAAGTCACGACGAATACAGGCATGCGTCAATGCAAGAGGACGTCTTACTGGGAATTGCAGATACGGGTGTGTACAGCAGTCTGGACCACCATCTCTGAAGGTCTCGCTGTATGGTGGTACCACATGCAATGTGTGGTTTTCATGAGCAATAAAAAGGGTGGAAATGATATTTGTGTTGATCTCTATTCCAATTTTCTGTATAGTTTCTAGAACTCTCGGAACCGAAGTGATGCAAACCTTTTTTCATGTGTGTAGAGTAATATGTTTTGATTATTCACTTCTTTGCTATTCACTGCACTGTCTGTCGACCACCAGATTCGGTTCTGCAGCATTGTCTTCGACTTCCGGAAGACTGTGCTGGTTCGCATCTTTATACGTAAAAAAAAACAAACAATCTAGCTTGGTGAATATATGAGTTAAAGAAGACATTAAATATAAATTTTGTTATTTATCCATCGCCGCTAAATTAAATAAGTTCTTGGAACGATTTACCTTTACTTGCCAACGTATCTCGCTAAATCGGTTAGTCTTAATTTAATAATACAATGGCCTTTTCCATTGTACCAATAACTTTGATCTTCCTCACTTAGTGTGTATATCTTCTTCAAACGTGGAAACGCCATAATTTCGCTGATATTTCAGTTTTTACATCTTCCAGTCCGTCTCGAACCTGACATCAATTTGTTCTATAAACATCATTTCACTGGTGTTTGGCCAGATACTCGATGGTGTCCGGATTTATTACCTTACAAATTTCCAATGATAAAAGTATGGTACTTACGACAGTGACTAAAGACTGATGCTAGAACTGGAGAACGAACTATTATAATGTTGAAAGAAGAGGGGTGATAAAAATAAGGAAGGAAGATATCGTTTTAACAAGGGCATAACAGACGGTCCACAAGACTGAAAAGGGCAAGGATAGAACGGGAAATAAGGCGTTACCTCGTCGATGTATCCATCACAACTACCACACCAAATGACGTGCAGAGCAAAGATAATGGTGTAACTCAAATTTTTAAGTTTCTCGTTCTGAATGGAGCCCTGGTATTTTAGAGGGTAGCCCTGTTTGAACGTTAGGTGTCTTTTGCTATTTTTTCAACTAAAATAAATATTAATATTAAATGTAATAGTTTTACTCCCTGCATTCTTATTCTTCATAAATCTTTTTTCGCGTCCACAAAGTCGTCCGCAGTAACCTCAGCACCAGGTGAAAGAGCCCTTTGAAGCCGGAACGTTTGTCTTTCTATTGGACCCAAAAAACAATTGTCTATAAGTCGTTTTCAATATATCTTCTATCACCACATGCAGAATAGTTGGAAAACATTAGTTTCGAAAACAATGGTGGCATGTTGAAGAAAATGTCGTTTATTTCAAACTCGAGACAAATGAGTTCAGCGAAAATACGCTCTTTAAGATATCGCAAAACGGCTGCGTATACTGACAGAGAATTCAACTTTGAATGCTGGCATCAAATTAAGATCAAAAACGTACGTACCGGTCTAGAGTTATATTTCCCACGAGATCGAAATACGATTTCGTGAAAACTGCTCTTAATTTTTGGGTTTCATTATTTGTTGGTAATGCCAGTTACGAAAACGTAGAAAGCGAAACAGCAAATCGGTCATAAATGCGACATCCCACTTCCTGTAATCTAATGTTCGTAGCAAATCACCTTCTTTAAAAAATTTCAAGTCACAACAACAGCATTCCTAAATTACTCCTTCACCGGTACACGCATGTGCTTCCAACAAACGCAAGTCTGTCTGTCTGTCTGTCTGTCTGTCTCTCTCTCTCTCTCTCTCTCTCTCTCTTACGTGAAATAACTGCTTTACAACGACCAGCTTTGGAATCCAGTGACTCACCGTCATACACATACTCAGGAAAAGTGTTTACTGTGGCCAATATCACAGACAAAACCGCCACTTCTCATACCGCATCAACCTTTCAGATTGATAAACTCGGAACAAATTAAACACTAAACACATATGCCAGAGTAAAGTGCTTCCATCAGTACAAGCCGTACACTCCCCCCCCCCCTTCCCCCCCCCCCCTGGCGGAAACGTAGGAATATATTCTGGCATGCAAAAGGTCATAAAAGTTCAGAATTACATACTGCGATATATTTGCCTGAGTATCTTTCGCCTTTTTTTACCAATTCGGGAATGCTTATTACAGGCCCTGGAGATGGAGTATCTTTCCGCTGCATCATGTCAGCTATAGAGAGACTGGTGATGTTGCCAGCCAGGGCAGTTGTACGCAATGAAGAGCACGTTACATCGCAGCAGCCGAATCTAGATGTGCATTGGCCTGCTGAAAAAGCACATCCAAGATGTGACAATAGCACAGCGATAACAGCATGTGCAGTGTAGTTGGTACAGGTTACTTTACCCTGCAGAAACACCATGTGTGATCACGAGTTTTAACTGTAGGTACTGGACGCAAGATGCCTGGAATGGGACCCATATGTCGTAGGCGAATGCACTGTGGAACATGCAACTCACTAGTCTACGTCATACAAGTGCAGGCCCATCACCCGCATACAAACAAAACCTACTATCATCACAGAAGACATCAATGCGCTGTTCCACTCTCCAGGCAACTCTTTCACAACACCAGAATAGTCGTGGTTTCAGTGTTATCTTGGTTAGAAGCACAAGTTGTCTTCGTCATGCTGCAAGTAGTCGGTTCCCAGTGGTCCATAATGTCACAGCTCGTGCAACCGGTGCTTGGATTTCGTCCTTGGGTGATGTTCGGACGGCCAACGCTGCTCTCATAGTGTGTCGATCTTAACGTGTGTCTAAGAAAATTTGGGATGTGTTAGATGAAAGGCTTTAGGAAAGGTAAAGGCACCAGAGGGGCAATTCTGACGTTGCCTTTGATAATGGAAGCAAGACTAAATATAAATCAACACACGTACATAGGATTTGTCGACCTGGAAAAAACATTCGACAATGTAAAATGGTGCAGAATGCTTGAAATTCAGAGAAAAATAGGAATACATCATAGGGAGAGTCGGTTAATATACAGTATGTACAAGAAGCAAGAGGGAACGATAAGAGTGGACGACAAAGAACGAAGTTCTCAGATTTAAAAGGGTGTAAGACAGGGATGTAATCAGCCATCTGTCGCCACTGCATCGAATAAGCAGTGATGGAAATAAAAGAAATGTTCAGGATTGGATCAAAATTCAAGAAGAAAGGATATCAATGATACGATTCGCTGATGACATTGCTGTCCTGAGTGAAATTAAATAAAAATTACATGATCTGCTGAACTGAATGAGAAGTCCAGCGACTACAGAATATTGATTGGCGGTAAATCGAAGAAAGAGGAAAGCAATGAAGAGTAGCAAATATGAGAGCAGTGAGAAACTCAACATCATGCATGATGATCATGAGGTAGATAAAGCTAAGGTAATCTGCTACCGAGACAGCAAAATAGTCAATGACGGATGGAGCATGGAGGGCATCAAAAGCAGACAAGCACTGGCAAAGCCGCGCGGGATTAGCCGAGCGGTCTTAGGCGCTGCAGTCGTGGACTGTGCGGGTGGTCCCGGCGGCGGTTCGAGTCCTCCCTCGGGCATGGGTGTGTGTGTTTGTCCTTAGGTTAATTTACGTTAAATAGTGGGTAAGCTTAGGGACTGATGACCTTAGCAGTTAAGTCCCATACGATTTCACACACATTTGAAGCACTGGCAAAGAGGGCATTCCGGACCAAGAGAAGTCTAATAGTATCAAACATAGGCCTTAATTTGCGGAAGAAGTTTCTGGGATTGTAAGTTTGGATGACAACATTTTATGGTAGCGAAATATGGACTGTGATAAAACCGGAACATAAGAGAATCGAAGCATTTGAGATGTTGTGCTACAGAGGACTATTGAAAATTAGGTGATCTGATAATGTAAGGAACAAGAAGATTCGAAGCATTTGAGATGTTGTGCTACAGAGGACTATTGAAAATTAGGTGGTCTGATAATGTAAGGAATAAGAAGATTCTGCGCAGAAATAAAGAGGCAAATAACATGTGGAAAACACAGAGAGACAGAGTCCTCCACCGTAGCTGAGTGGGCAGCGCTCCGCCGCATCATGGCGGGGGACCCAGGTTCAATTTCCGGCTGTGTGTTTCTGTGTTCTTCATCATTTCATTCTCATCGACTTGCAAGTAGCCGAAGACTTGCACCAGACGATCAGGTCTACCATCCGGAAGGACCTCGCCACACGACATTTCCCTTCACATACAGACAAAGGGACGGAATGACAGGATATCTGTTAATACATCAGGGAATGACATCCATGGCACAAGAGGGAGCTGCAGAGGGAAAAAAATTGTAGAGGAAGGCAAAGCTTGGAATACATCTAGCAAAAAATTGAGGACGTAGGCTGGAAGTGCTACACTGAGATGAAGACGTTGGCACAGGAGAAGAATTCGTGGCGGGCCTCATCAAACCAGTCAGACTGGTTACAAAAAAAAAAAAATACTACGTAACGTCCAGAGACTGGCCTACAGCTGTGGGAATGTTTCACGGACCATTGGTGAAAGCAGCTATGCACCACCGATACACTGTGCCCATCATGTGGAGTAGTCCGATACATACATCTCGCTTCCTGCCTGCCCAGAATGCGACACCGTTCAAGTGGCTGAAGTTGTTCAGCAACAGCACGTAGTCGTCGTTAGGGCGTGGTTGTACTCTTGAATGTATATTGCAACCACTGTTCATCTTTAAACCCAGCACAGTTACTGCCTGTAGAGTCAAAACAGAGGGTGCACAGGTACGCCTACTGAGCGCCAATTGATCGCCGAGAACTGGGCCAAATTGAACTTTAACGCTACAACCCCTCAGCACGTCCTTGTTATATCCTGGTGCCATTGTGCTACAGCCCTTGACGGTCTTGCATTTTCTTTTTCTGGTAGCAAAACAAAAGTATGTTAAGTTATATTCTCATGATCCAAACAATTTGTTATTCTAACGTTGTGCACAACACGATCAATTGAATTATCTCTGTCCTCTATTGGTATGTGTACGTACATATTACACTCAAAATAACTTATATATCATCACCATTCTCTGTTGCAAATAAGGTCCAAAGAAACATCTAACCAACGTAACTGGTTGTTCAAATTATTTGAATTTCGATCCAAGCTAGCCTTCCTCTTTATGAGCGAATTATTAATTCCCTTATGTTATTTTTGTTCTTAAAAATAATGAAAACCTTTTACATTCTGAAAGCAGTAGAATACAGTAAGTACACTAAAATATACTAGTAGTATATTTATAAACTTTTAACTACAATGTAGTATACAGCATACATCAGTTTAAGACTCCAAACTATGTACAAATTGTGAACTTCCGTACCTTCAGCAGATGTGTCAAAGCTGTAAGATGTAATTAAAACTGTATAAAAAAGGGTTTTGAATGTGCGTCTGTTTTTTGGTTGCGCAGAGATGATTCCTTTTCTACTGAAAGTGAACACGAGTGTAAGTTCAGCGGAATATAGGTACAACTAGCAGTTAGGAGACGTAAACTACATGCATGACATATATTCGCCACTGAAGTATGTACTACCAGTGTTGTGACAAACTAAGTAATTCGTGTGCGACGCATGTGGTTATTAGTAGTGTTAACTTTGCAATAGCTTCCCACTAACGAACTTGAACATTTTATTCCTTGATAGTCTGTTGCTAATATTATTGCAAAACCCACGTAATAAATTCTGGTATGTTAGAACACGACTGGTAAGGAGTATTATGGAAAACAGTTCCAACACATTCAACCAAATTTTGGGGTTATAATTTACTAGTGGATACATCGTATGCCTCTGTACCCGTAAATGTTTTTGTTTGTTAAAGTGATGGGACTTCTGTTGTTAATGAAATGGTTTATCGTTGACAGACTTGAAACGACGAATTACCGAGATGATCACTTGATGATAGAAAGGTGTAAAACACCCGTAGAACAAAGTTTTATTAAAATCACTGTCGTGAGTAGTGATACGTGTTCAAGAATGGATTTCCCCGGTCTGATGCATCGCTGTTGCTAGCAGCACAAACCGTGAAACCTCGGCAGAAAGTGCGTACACACTGTGAAACATTGCCCCTGCAATTTTTATATGTGAATAGATTAGATTTCAGGAATGCCATTGCCAACTGTTATCAGAGAGTGAACGTGTCCCCGCCCAAGCTGTTACGACGTAAATCGTTGAGACTATATAAAGCTGAATCGGAGAAACACCAGGCATCAGTCCAGTCTGCTTTCTACCGACTCGACGAGCACCACAGTAACCATGAAATGTGAGTATGACGGGCGCTACTGTTAAAGTCTGCCTGCTGGAATTTTCAAAGGAAAAACTGAACTAAAATGCTTTATGAAATTTCATTCGTTAAATATGATATAAAGTTTTATTTTACGCTTATACCAAGCATGTGTTACCAATGACCACATGATGGATGGTGGACAGTTGTTGGTACCACAGTCAAATCTGCTTCCAGAAAAATGCCTGTTTGTAACGTTTACTACAGAGGTAGCTTGAATCAAATTTCAATTAAGCGGCCAGCTGTAACTTAAATTCTAAGTATCAGATCTCATGATGTAATACAAAATTTTCGAACGTTTTGATCACATAACTTCAAAATCAAGATGATTTAAATATATCATAAGTCAGTTATTAGATATTACTTCCGAACCGATAATGTTACTTTATCCGAAAATTGGGGGTAATAGAAAGTGCTGTATGATCAAAATACCAGTACAAATGTGGGGAAGAGGGCAAATATCACATTCCAACTGATGTTACCGGGCTGTAGTAGGATTTATTCAGGTTTGGGTAGTTTAAGAGTGAACAATGTACACGATTCTGGATCACAATACTGTCGTTTTCACATGTTAGACACATAGCTAAGAGGTAAGTAAGTTACAGGTTTGTGACTCGTAGCCTAGAGCAAACTTCCAAATAATTGGCACAATCAGGCAGCTTATTATTCAATACCATTGCCTGTCGTTTCAAACTATTTCTCATTTGCGCTTGCACATTTGGCATGGTCCAAGTAGACACATTTTCCGCAATATACAATCGACCACCAATTCTCGGGCCCATTTTTTCCGTGGCAACAAGACCACATATTGTCTTGACGCAATTACATATCATCAAAAGTCATGAATATATCCTATGCCTGTCAGCAAGTATTATGAGAAAGTAGTCATGCACTCACACTACGACGTTTCTGCCCCACAGTGTTGGCAGGCCTTCTGGCGCTGAGCGTGTTGGCAGCAGTGGCCACAGCGACCACGCCCACATGTCCCGAAGATGACGGCGCCACGCCCGTCTTCTATCCAGACGACACGGACACACACGGCTTCTGGGAGTGCAGCAACGGCAAAGCTGTCCACTTGGATTGCCCTGCTGGACTCGTCTGGAACTCCAATATCAACGCCTGTGACTGGCCGCCCTCGAGGAAGTAGATGAAAACTTACCCCTGTATCCATAGAAAGCATGTCTGACTCATTCCCCACCACAGCACAAGAGTTGAGCTTGTGGTTCTCAACCAGTTGTCAGTTCCTTAAAAATGTTTTGCAATGACGTACGGTACTGTTGGCTTATGTTATTGAACATAAATTTATTTCAAATAAACTGTTGCAGAAATTTAAAAAAATGTCACTGATTATTTCACAGTTACACTCCTCATCACTTTCTTGGTCAATGTATGAAACAGATTACATTACTATCCCTCTAGAAGTATAACAGTCCTGCACAAATTTTAGCCATAAGCGTCGGTGAATCATTAAATCGACAATGTACTGCGGAATCGAACTCATATCAGTTATTTCTTTCAATGTACATTTCCTTGTGTATGTAGAACACACTTTTCTTACAGATAACATGTTGCGTCACTGTAAATATCAAACAGAATACTTTTCTACACGAAACTTTACATCGCTAAAGGAAGCTCAACGACGGCATGAAAGCCTGACCTACCAGAAATTTTCGAAATAGCGATCTCTTCAAAGCTGTATGACTGCAGATTCCTGGTATTGGTTTTTACTGCAGAGATTAGAGCTGTAACAGAAGAAATCTTGTGACAAATCAAGAGAACGTTTTGTAAACAACAGAAAAGAAGAAACTTTGTTTTAATACACCAGTACAACAAACACACAATCCATTTAAAACCCAAGGGTACTTTTGTATGATTTATTCAAAACCATAACAAGAACACAGCACAAGGTAATGAACGGCAATTCTTATAAAGTAGCTAATGTGTAACGTAATACATTCAAACGTGTAAACGTTCACAATAGAAATTCGCTCATCTTTTGTTCTTCCTCAGATACTGTTCAGAAACTAAACTCCGTACGAACAGGCCTTGGAAGGCTCAACGGTACTGACCGGCCACCGTGACATCTTCAGCCCACAGATATCACTGGACGTGGATATGGAGGGGCATGTAGTCAGCACGCCGCTCTCCCGGCCGTATGTCAGTTTACGAGACCGGAGACGCTACTTCCCAATCAGATAGTTCCTGGCTGAGTCCACCCCGCTTGCCAACAGCGCTCGGCAGACCGGAGGGTCACCCATTCAAGAACTAGCACAGCCCGACAGCGATAAACTTCGGTGTCCTGACGGGGACCGGTGTTACCACTGCGGCAAGGCCGTTGGCAAATACTGTTTAAGACGTTCAAAATTTATTTAAAGCTTCACAAAACTGTTAGCGTTAACCCCAATATACACTACTGGCCATTAAAATCGCTACACCACGGAGAGGACGTATTACAGACGCGAAATTTAACCGACAGGAAGAAGATACTGCGATATGCAAATGATGAGCTTTTCAGAGCATTCACACGCGGAAAGCTTCCAACCGATTTCCCGTACACAAACAGCAGGTGACCGGCGTTGCCTGGTGAAACGATGTTGTGATGCCTCGTGTAAGTAGGAGAAATGTGTACCACCACGTTTCCGACTTTGATAAAGGTCGGATTGTGGCCTATCGCGATTGCGATTTGTCGTATCGCGACATTGCTGCTCGCGTTGGACGAGATCCAATGACTGTTAGCAGTATATGGAATCGGTGTGTTCAGGAGGGTAATACGGAACGCCGTGCTGGATCCTAATGGCCTCGTATGACTATCAGTCGAGAACAGGCATCTTATCCGCATGGCTGTAACGGATTGTGCAGCCACGTCTCGATCCCTGAGTCAACAGATGGGAACGTTTGCAAGACAACAACCATATGCACGAACAGTTCGACGACGTTTGCAGCAGCATGGACTATCAGCTCGGAGACCATGGCTGCGGTTACCCTTGACTCTGCATCACAGACTGGAGCGCCTGCGATGGTGTACGACGAACCTGGGTGCACGAATGGCAATTTTTTCGGGTGAATCCAGGTTTTGTTGACAGCATCATGCTGGTCGCATCCGTGTTTGGCGACATCGCGGTGAACGCACATTGGAAGCGTGTATTCGTCATCGCAATACTGGCGTATCAACCCAGCGTGATGGTATGGGGTGCCATTGGTTATACGTCTCGATCACCTCTTGTTCGTATTGACGGCACTTCGAACAGTGGACGTTACATTTCAGATGTGTTACGACCCGTGCCTCTACCCTTCATTCGATCCCTGCGAAAACCTACATTACAGCAGGGGTACTGATTTCTCAGGATCTATGCACCCAAATTGCGTGAAAATGTAATGACATGTCAGTTCTAGTATAATATATTTGTCCAATAAATACCCGTTTATCATCTGCACTTCTTTTTGGCGTAGCGATTTTAGTGGGCAGTAGTATATTACCATTTATAATGGACGATCAAATATTCCCGTTTGTGGGTGTTGCTGCAGCGTTTATGCACTGTAGTGCGACTCCGATGTGGGTATATAAGCACCAACGTGTAGCCAGGGTCTGGCATTTGTATCTTTCCAAGGTACACGTGATAAATTTGGAAACGTGAGCTATGGTGACGTTACTGCCGTATGCTTCGAAACAGGACCAGTGTGATCTTACTCTTTTCTTGGCTTACGAAGAGCAAACATTGTCAGACATCCATCGGAAATTGGTAAATGTGTATAGAGCAGCATGGCTGTCGAAGACCACCGTTGTGGAATGGTGAGCCAAGTTCTGTGCTGGTCGCGATTCAACCCTATACCAAAAATATCGTAACGCTGAAGGTAAACCCACTCAAGTAGGAGATATAGGAGGACCCATCCAATAGTTCTGATCTCTACCTTTGCGACTATCGTGCCTTCGGCTCCTTAAAAAAAGGCCTTGAAGGGGCGATGATTATTGTCGGAATAGGGTATGCACTATGCAACTGACAATTAAGGACTTCGTCCTGCAGCAGGACATAATTTTTTTATGAAACGGGTGTCTTCAACATGATGTCTCGATGCGATGATTGCTTAGTGGTCGCAAAGATTTTACGTGATTGGCGTGCCGATTATGGACTGTAAGACCTTTTGACAGTGATGAACTGGAACACATGGTGTATGAGACTAACAGTCTTCAGTAAGTCACACTGGCGGATGTAGCAATGATGCCACCAGAGTTCACTCATATACTTCTTTTTTTTTTTTACTATCAAGATATAGAACTGAACTCTGTCCATGAATGTACGTCTATAGGTTCCATATTCACCAAGTAGTTAAAGGATTTTATTGATATTCTGCTTCCCGATACCGTTTCCAACATCTCATTGCAACTGGTTGCATTTAGATGGCTGTGCCGAAGATCTCTGAGCAAGAGGTAGCTGTTACCCACGTTTGTAATGGATGGTGGTCGATTTTCCGCTACTCCTCATTAAGTACGTTCCATTGTTTGAGATTCTATAAATAAATAAAATATGTCTGTGACAATGTTCACGTTGCCTTTGATACCAGCATCGTTGCTCAACTGTGTCGCAGTTCTTCGAAAAAGCATCCTGCCCCTCGAAAGAACACAATTTAATCCCTTTCAGACTCGTTCGTTTGGCAATAGGGAGGTCGTGTGCCTCTCTGTTGCGTGGTTGCCTGCCAGCTCCACACGTTTGCACAACACTCCGGCCTTCTGGCTGTGAGCAGTTCCTATTAAAGGGCAGACAGGGATGGTGCTCTGGTAGCTGTGCCATTATGCTATCTGTTTGCGAACGACGTTGAACCATTTTCAGTACACCTACTATTTCCAATGCGGAATAAGGCGACAGCGATCAAAATCTAAGTCGTCATTCCAGGTGTACTAATTTTCTTTCCCGGCAGTGCATATGCAGTATCAGATACATTTCAACAAGAAACCAACTATATTTATGTTAGAAACTGAATCAATTCTGAAAATTTTCGTGTAGGAAATGTACATTACAGATGTTTTGCGTTCCCTGTTACGTAAATCCTTTCAGTTTTTGACATCCCTGCCAGAAACAAGACCAGAACTCTTATTACGATTAACTTACTTCGGTGCTAGTAAAAGAGTTTTGAAGAGTGACACTGCGCTGAATTCGTCTCCTTCAGAGACACCATACTAGCGGCACTAATTAATACTACTACATAGGAAAAAGCAAGATCGATACCGGGGAATTTGAAACTTCCTGGCAGATTAAAACTGTGTGCCGGGCCGAGGCACGAACTCGGAATCTTTGCCTTTCGCGGGCCAGTGCTCAGTTGGTAGAGCACTTGCCCACGAAATGCAAAGGTCCCGAGTTCGAGTCCCCGTCCGGCACACAATTTTAATCTGCCAGAAAGTTCCATATCAGTGCACACTCCTCTGCGGAGTAAATATTTTTCATTCTGGAACCCGGGGATTTATTTGATAAGACAAATAACTGTACTGTTCTCATATATTTTCTGCTCCAATACATAATTCACATTTATTGCTCTGGGACAAAGATGAATGAGAGCACTATAGGGGTAGTGAGTAAGATCCTTGACTCTGTGTTTAGTTTTATCTGTGGCTGACTTGCTAGTAAGTCAGTTGTGCACGGCTGAGTCATTCTTATTTGAGAAATAATAGAGTGCAGTTGAGTTTTTTAAAGAATGTTTTCTGTGAATCTGGGAGAAGGTATATGGAATACTTCATTACGAAGACAAAAAGTGACATGTAATGTTTTATTGTTCAAGTTATTGATAGAAAGGATTTGTAGGAGTTTGAAGGTATGTTTGTAGTTACTTGGTAGCGAGAGAAATTTGTAATTGACAGAGCGTTCTTGAATTTGTGCAGTCCTTTTGTCAGTAATCAGATACTGACTTCACAAGAACGGTTTCCTTTAAAGCAAAACTCACCTCCATGATTCAAGGTAAAGTTCTAAAATTTTGTCGTGTGTGCATTGCAGCTTACACAACATAAAGCAACAGAGTGTTTCTGACAAAAAGAATTTACAGTAGATTATTTATCTTCAGCTGCTGCATCTATTCGTATTTGCTTTCGAGAAAATCAGCTCCCGACACAAAAACAACAAGCTGAGGAAGAGGTAAGTCACTTTCATTTCAGGAGAGCTCGCAACTGCATTCTCGCTCAAATAGTGTGTCGTCAGGATTGTCAGGTGTCGTGCTAGGTAGTATATTAATTTTCTATGAGCAGAGCTAGCAATTTCAAACTGTTATTTTCTTCCAGGTAGACCGGTAATTTATTTGTGTGGATATTCTTAGTCGAACTTTGCATCTCATATCACATATGGTTAGTAATATGCTTCGGTACTGCATTTTAGTACTTTAGTTTCCACTGATCACACAATTAGTTTCTTTTGGCATTTAATAAAATTCATTACCTTTCTTTCAAATTTTTCATTTCATTAAGTATTAAGTTTTATTTCACGACACTGTTCACGTGCGCAACACCAAGCCAACCAACAGTTAGTTTTGCTCAGCAAAGGATTACATTATTTTCCAAATCATTGTATTCAGTTTCCTATTAGACAGACAATATCACGTATATAGCTTACATAACAGTTTTCCAAGTGACTCTGGGTTCGCAGCTACTTACGTACATTTGATTATTTTGAGGTTAGTTATTTTGTTCGCAGCGAAATTATACAAGTTCTTGTAACAAAAGCGATGCTTTTATTGTGCCAACAATGGAAGCACTTGCTCCCTACATGTACACGGTTTCCGTTTCCTTTTCTTGTTTATTTTTTTTTTCTTTTTATAATGTAAGTGCATTTCAGTGAAAGAAACTGTACGCCATTTATTATATAGAAAAGAGAAAATTTTGAACGGCTGCCATATAGTGGCTATAGCTCACGCTAATGTATTTCCAGCGTTACAGATAATTCTATACTGTGCGGTATTTTAGAAATTTTCAGTATTTAAGTATTTTGTGGTGTATAGTAAGTGATTGCTGACGGATGTCTTTGTGTGTTCTGTCATGCCTATACTAATTCAAAGTACCTTCTTACTTTTTTAATCTGCCTTTCTTGAAAATTTCTGTCGTACCAACTCCCTAACTAGTTTAGACATAATCTAAAACTACCATACGTGAAATGCTGTCATTGCTACTACTGATATGCAATATAGTGTACGGGCAGTGACGCATGAGTCGTGTGAGGAAGGCGAGGTACAACACTGTTACAAGGAGTAACTGAAACTGTTTGGAGTCATTTAGCAGTTCCAGGCTGTTTATATTTTCTGAATGCACTGTCATACTTGTAAATGTGCGTGAAAAAATCGACATGGGAAGTACTTCTTGGTGGTAACTACAACCAGCTACTGCCCCAGAAGCAACATGCAGGACATTTCGTTATGACGACGACGAACGAATCGCCGCCAATGTGAATGGCTGGTGGCCAATGCTAAATAGAAACATACATATCTCTTCTTTGCGTATACAGCAGGTTCGTCAGTGAAGGCGATAAGGAGCTGTCTGCGTTGTCTGGGTCTACAACGGCTAAAATAATTAGAAGCCGTTGGTAAAAAATAATACATTGTATTAGCTGGTGGCACAGGAGTCTACATACTCAGGAAGAATATAATTACAAACAGCTATAGAGGCATCACATAGCCCATATTTAACTAAGCGCCTTGTTAGAGGTTGCTATACTACTTTTTTACTTGACGTCCCGAGCAAGAGACGCCGAGCGCACGCTAGAGACTTGTTGAAAGCCGCGGAACGTCGCTAGTTTCGCTAGTCTCGACTCGCGGGTCCAGCGATACTGGTACGGACCGCCGTCGATAACTGTAACCCCTAACAAGTGTGGTATGGAACGTTGATAACACACATTGAATATGATCACCATTTTATCGTGGGCCTTGGTTCCTAGTAGGTGACCAAGAACGGAGTGGTCTGATTAAGAAGTGTGTAAGTTACAGATGAAGTCTTTCGCTTCTCCTTTCAATAGATACACTGAAGAAATTATAACGAAAATAAAATAAAGGCTCATGATTGGCATTACAGTTCAAAGTGAAAGGATAACAACGATAAAATTCACTAATGACATTGCTGTCCTCAGTGAAACTGAGGACGCATTACACAAAGTGTTGAATATAAGGAACAGTGTAATGTCTACAGGATATGAATTGAAGTAAATGGAGAAAGACAAAAGTAATGAGAAATAGCGGAAATGAGAACAACGAGAATTGATGATCACGAAGTAGTCGAATTCTGCTACCTAGGCAGCAAAATAACTCATGACGTACATGGGAAGGACATAAAATGCAAAATAGCTCTGACAAAAAGGGCATTTATGGCGAAGAGAAGAATACCAGCATCAGAAATAGGCCTTAATGCTAGGAAGAGAATATACATTTGGAGCACAGCATTGTAGGTAGAGGAACGTAGACTATGGAAAAAGCGGAACAGTGGAGAACTGAAGCATTTGAAATGTAGTGCTACAGAAAATACAGTAACTTAGGTGGACTGCTAACGTAAGGAATTAGAAGGTTCTCCAGAGAATCGGGGAAAAAAGTATTAAATAGAAACCACTGAAAAGAAAAAGGTCAGGATGGTAGGACTTTTGTTAAGAAATCAGGAAATAACTTCCATTGTACAAGGGGAGCTATAGAGTGCAAAAAATTCAAGGTGAATGGATATCACTGATACGATTCGCTGATGACATTGCTGTCCTGAGTGAAATTAAATAAAAATTACATGATCTGCTGAACTGAATGAAAAGTCCAGCGACTACAGAATATTGATTGGCGGTAAATCGAAGAAAGAGGAAAGCAATGAAGAGTAGGAAATGTGAGAGTAGTGAGAAACTTAACATCATGCATGATGATCATCAGGTAGATAAAGCTAAGGTAATCTGCTACCGAGACAGCAAAATAGTCAATGACGGATGGAGCATGGAGGGCATCAAAAGCAGACAAGCACTGGCAAAGCCGTGCGGGATTAGCCGAGCGGTCTTAGGAGCTGCAGTCGTGGACTGTGCAGCTGGTCCCAGCGGAGGTTCGAGTCCTCCCTCGGGCATGGGTGTGTGTGTTTGTCCTTAGGATAATTTATGTTAAATAGTGGGTAACCTTAGAGACTGATGACCTTAGCAGTTAAGTCCCATACGATTTCACACACATTTGAAGCACTGGCAAAGAGGGCATTCCGGGCCAAGAGAAGTCTACTAGTATCAAACATAGGCCTTAATTTGCGGAAGAAGTTTCTGAGATTGTAAGTTTGGACGACAACATTTTATGGTAGCGAAATATGGACTGTGATTAAACCGGAACAGAAGAGAATCGAAGCATTTGAGATATTGTGCTACAGAGGACTATTGAAAATTAGGTGGACTGGTAAGGTAAGGAATAAGAAGATTCTGCGCAGAATAAAAGAGGAAAGGAACATGTGGAAAACACAGAGAGACAGAGTCCCCCACCGTAGCTGAGTGGGCAGCGCTCCGGTGTATCATGGCGGGGGACCCAGGTTCAATTCCTGGCTGCGTCGGAAATTTTCTCCGCTTAGGAACTGGGTGTTTGCGTGTTCTTCGTCATTTCATTCTCATTGACTCGCAAGTCGAAGAAGACTTCCACCAGGCGATCACGTCTACCCGCTGGGAGGCCCTCCTTTCACATACAGACAGACAGAAGGGACGGAATGACAGGATATCTGTTAATACATCAGGGAATGACCTCCATGGCACAAGAGGGAGCTGCAGAGGGGAAAAAATTGTAGAGGAAGGCAAAGATTGGAATACATCTAGCAAAAACTTGAGGACGTAGGTTGCAAGTGCTACTCTGAGATGAAGACGTTGACACAGGAGAAGAATTCGTGGCGGGCCGCATCAAACCAGTCAGACTGGTTAAAAAAAAAAAAAAATACTACGTAACGTCCAGAGACTGTCCTACAGCTGTGGGAATGTTTCACGGACCATTGGTGAAAGCAGCTATGCACCACCGATACACTGTGCCCATCACGTGGAGTAGTCCGTTGATACATACATCCAGCTTCCTGCACGCCCAGAATGCGACACCGTTCAAGAGGCTGAAGTTGTTCAGCAACAGCACCTAGTCGCCGTTGGGGCGTGGTTGTACTCTAGAATGTATATTGCAACCAGCACAGTTACTACCTGCAGAGTCAAAACAGAGGGTGCACAGGTAGGCCTGCTGAGCGCTAACTGCTCGCCGACGACTGTGCCCAGTGAAACTTGGACACTACAACCCCTCCGTACGCCCACGTTATACGCTGGTGCCACTGTGCTACAGGCCTTGAGAGTCTTGCATTATCTTTTTCAGGTAGCGGAGGTCACTCTTTGAGCATGTTAAATTGTATTTTCATGATTCAAACATTTTCTTATTCTAATGTTGTCCGCAACACGATCACTTGAATTACCAAAAATGTTCAAATGTGTGTGAAATCTTATGGGACTTAACTGCTAAGATCATCAGTCCCTAACCTTACACACTACTTAACCTAAATTATCCTAAGGACAAACACACACACCCATGCCCGAGGGAGGACTCGAACCTCTGCTGGGATCAGCAGCACAGTCCTTGACTGCAGCGTCTGAGACCGCTCGGCTAAACCCTCGCGGCAAATTACCTTTTCCTCTATTGGTATGTATACGTACATATTATACTCACAATACCTTATTTATCATCACCATTCTCAGTTGCAAATACGGTCCGAAGAAACATCTAATCAGGGTAATTGGTTGTTCAAATTTATCTTAATTTCGATTTCTATATATTCAAGCGAGCCTATTATTAATTCCCTTCTGTAATATTTGTTCTTAAAAATAAATAAAACATTTTACATTCTGAAAGCTGTAAAATACACTAAATACATTAAAATATACTAGTCGTATATTTACGAACTTGTAACTACAATGTGGTATACATGATAAATCAGTTTAAGACTCCAAAGTGTGTACAAGTTGTGAACTTCTGTACCTTCAGCACGTGTGTCAAAGCTGCAAGATATAAACAAAACTGTATAAAAAAGGGTTTGAATATACGTCTGTTAATTGGTTGCGCTGAGATGATTCCTTTTCCACTGAAGATGAACACAAGTGTAAATTCAGCGGAATATCAGTACAACTAGCCGCTAGGAGACGTAAACAACACGCATGACATATGTTCGCCACTGAAGGATGTACTAATAGTGTTGCGACAAAAAGAGTGTTTTGTGTGCGACGCATATGGTTATTGTGGTTATTAGTAGAGTGAACTTTGCAATAGCTTCCCACTAACGAAGATCAACATTTTATTCCTTGATAGTCTGTTGCTGAAATTATTGCAAAACCCACGTAATAAATTCTGATACGTTAGAACAAGACTGGTAAGTAGTATTATGGAGAACAGTTCCAACAAATTTTGGGGTTATAATTTACTGGTGGATACCTCTGATGCGTCTATATCCGTACACGTTTTTGTTTGTTAAAGTGGAGGAACTTCTGTGGTTCATTAAATGGTTTATCGTTGACAGACTTGAAACGACGAATTACCGAATTATATTCTTACATCATGGAGATGATCACTTGATGAGAGAAAACTGGAAAACATCCGTAGAGCAAAGTTTTATTAAAATCGCTGTCGTGAGTAGTGATATGTGGATTTCCCCAGTCTGATGCATCGCTGTTGCTGGCAGCACAAAACGTCAAGAGTGTCCTTGGCAGAAAGTGTGTACATACTGTGAAACATTGCCCCTGCAATTTTTATATGTGAATAGATTAGATTTCAGAAATTCCATCGCCATCTGTTATCAGAGACTGAACGTGTCCCCACCCAAGATGATACGACGTAAATCGGTGAGACTATATAAAGCTGAATCGGAGAAACACCAGGCATTAGTCCAGTCTCCTTTCTACCGACTCGAGGAGAACCACAGTAACCATGAAATGTGAGTATGGCGGGCGCTACTGTTAACGTCTGTCTGCTGGAACTTACATATTCCTTCCTTTAACTGAAATTTTATTCGTTAATTATGCTATAAAGTTTTATTTTACGCTTATGATACCAGGCATATATTACCAATGATCACATGATGGATGGTGGACAGTTGTTCGTACCCCAGTCAAATCTGCTTGCAGAAAATTGCCTGTTTGTAACGTTTACTACAGAGGTAGCTTGAATCAAATTTCAATCAAGCGGCTTGCTGTAACTTAAATTCCAAATATCAGATCTCATGATATAATACAAAATTTGCGAACGTTTTGGTCAGATAACTTCTAAATCAAGATGATTTAAATAAATCATAATTCGGTTATTAGATGTTACTTCCGAACCGATAACGTTACTTTATCCGAAAACTGGAGGGGAGTAGAATGTGTTGTGTGGTCAAAAGTCCATAACAAAGGTGGGGAAGAGAGTAAATACCACGCTCCAACTGATGTTACAGGGCGGTAGTAAGATTTGTTCGAATTTGGGTAGTTTAAGAATGAATAATGCACACCATTGTGGATCGCAATACTGTCGTTTTTTACATGCTAGACAAATAGCTAAGAGGTAAGTAAGTTTAAGTTTTGGGACTCGTAGCCTAGTGCAATCTTCCAAATACTTGACACACTCAGGTAGCTTATTAATCAGTACCATTGCTTATTGTTTCAAACTGTTTCTCATTTGGGCTTGCACAACTGGCATGGTCCAAGTAGACACCTTTTCCGGAATATACGAGCAATCACCAATATATCGGCCCAGTTTTTCTATGGCAACAAGACCACACACTGTCTTGACGCAATTCCATATCATCAAAAGCCGCGAATATACCCTATGCCTGTCAGAAAATACGATGATAAAGCAGTCATGCACTCACACTACGACGTTTCTGCCCCACAGTGTTGGCAGGCCTTCTGGCGCTGAGCGTGTTGGCAGCAGTGGCCACAGCGACCACGCCCACGTGTCCCGAGGATGACGGCGCCACGCCCGTCTTCTACCCAGACGACACGGACACACACGGCTTCTGGGAGTGCAGCAACGGCAAGGCTGTCCACTTGGAGTGCCCTGCTGGACTCGTGTGGAACGCCAAAATCAACGCCTGTGACTGGCCGCCCTCGAGGAAGTAGATGAAAACTTACCCCTGTATCCATAGAAACTATATCTGACTCATTCCCCACCACAGCACAAGAGTTGAGCTTGTGGTTCTCAACCAGTTGTCAGTTCCGTAAAGATGTTTTGCCAATGACGTACGTTACTGTTAGCTTATGTTATTGAACATTAATTTATTTAAAATAAACTGTTGCTGAAATTTAAAAAAATGTCACTGATTATTTCACAGTTACACTCCTCATCACTTCCTTGGTCAATGTATGAAACAGATTACATTACTATCCCTCTAGAAGTATAAAAGTCCTGCACATATTTTAGCCATAAGCGTCGGTGAATCATTAAATCGACAATGTACTGCGGAATAGAACTCATATCAGTTATTTCTTTCAATGTACATTTCCTCGTGTCTGTAGAACACACTTTTCTTATAGGTAACACGTTGCGTCACACTAAATATCAAACAGAATACTATTCTACACGAAACTTTACATCACTCAAGGAAGCTCAGGGACGGCATGAAAGCCTCTTGTTTTTGACCTATCAGAAATTTTCGAAATAACGATCTCTTCTAAGCTGAATGACTGCACATTCCTGGTAATGGTTTTTACTGCAGAGATTTGAGTTATAACGGGAGAAATTTTCTGGCAATTCAAGAGAACGTTTTGTAAACCACAGCCAAGAAGAAACACACATTCAATTTAAAACCCAAGTGTACTTTCGTATTATTTATTCAAAGCAGTAACAAGAACTCACCACAAGGTAATGAACGGCAATTCTTATAAAGTAGCTAATGTGTAACGTAATGCATCGAAATTCGCTCATCTTTTGTACTTCCTCAAATACTGTTTAGAAACTAAACTAAACTCCGTCCACACAGGCTTTGGAAACCCAACGGTACCGACCGGCCGCCGTGTCATCGTCAACCCATATATGTCACTGGATGCCGATATGGAGGGGCATGTAGGCAGCACACCGCTCTCACAGTCGGATGTCAGTTTACGAGCCGCTACTTCTCAATCAGGTAGCTCCTCAGTTTGCCACACAAGGGCTGAATGCACCCCACTTGCCAAAAGCGCTCGGCAGACCAGATGGTCACTCATCCAAGTACTAGCCCAGCCCAATAGCCCTTAACTTCGATGATCTGACGGGAGTCGGTGTTACCACTGCAGCAAGGCCGTTACAAAATACTGTTTAAGACGTTGAAAATTTATTTAAAGTTTCACAAAACTGTTAGCATTAATCCTAGTATATTATCATTTACGATGGGCGAGCAAATGTTCCCGTTTGAAGGTGTTGCTGCAGCGTTTATGCAATGTAGCCCGATAGCCCGACTCCGATGTGGGTATATAAGCTCCAACATGTAGACAGGGTTTGGCATTTGTATCTTTCCAAGGTACACGTGGTAAATTTGGAAATGTGAGCTATGGTGACGTTGCTGCTGTATGCTTCCAAACAGGACCAGTGTGATCTTACTCTTTTCTTGTCTTACGAAGAGCAAACATTGGTAGAAATCCATCGGAAATTGGAGAATGTGTATGGAGCAACATGGCTGTCGAAGACCACCGTTGTGGGATGGTGAGCCAAGTTCTGTGCTGGTCGCGATTCAACCGTATGCAGAAAATATCGTAACGCCGAAGGTACGCCAACTCAAGCGGGAGATATTCGAGGACCCATCCTATAGTTCTAATCTTTCCCTAGGCGATTATTGTGCCTTCGGTTTCTTAGAAAAGGCCTTGAAGGGTGGATGATTATTGTCGGACGAGGGTATGCACTCTGCAGCAGACAATTGAGGACTTCGTCCTGCAGTAGGACATAATTTTTTACGAAACGGGTCTCTTCAACATAGTGCCTCGATGGAGTGATTGCTCAGTGGTCACAACGATTTTACGTGATTGGCGTAGTGATTCTGGACTGTACGACCTTTTGACAGTGATGAACTGGAACGTACGGTGTGTGAGACTGACTAACAGTCTTCAGTAAGTCACATTGGTGCATATAGGAATGATGCCACCAGAGGTCACTTATATACTGACGAAATAAATCTCGGATGAGCAGCCTGGTATGGGTGTGCATAGCACATAATATTTCGGCGATCGTGCACGTTGCCATCGTCAGGTGCGCTGATCATCACTTATATACTTCTTTATTTACTATCAAGATGTAGAACTGAAGTCTGTCCATGAATGTGTGACTATAGGTTCCATATTCACCAAGCAGTTAAATGATTTTATTGATATTCTGCTTCCCGATACCGTTAACAACATCTCATTGCAGCTGGTTGCATTTAGATGGTTGTGCTGAAGATCTATGAGCAAGGGGTACCTGTTATCCACGTTTGTAATGGATGGTGGTCGACTTTCCACTACTTCTCGTTAAATACATTCGATTGTTTGAGACTCTATAAATAAATAAAATATGTCTGTGACAATGTTCACGTTGCCTTTGATACCAGCATCGTTGCTCAACTGTGTCGCAGTTCTTCGAAAAAGCATCCTGCCTCTCAAAGGATCACAATTTAATCCCTTTCAGACTCGTTCGTTTGGCAATAGGGAGGTCGTGTGCCTCTCCGTTGCGTGGTTGCCTGCCAGCTCCACACGTTTCCACAACACTCAGGCCTTCTGGCTGAGAGCATTTCCTATTAAAGAGCAGGCAGAACCGGTACTCTGTTAGCTATACCATTATGCTATCTGTTTGCGAACGACGTTGAAACCATTATCAGTACATCTACTATTTCTAATGCGGAATAAGGCGTCCGCGTGGCAAAATCTAAGTCGTCATTCCATGTGTATTAAGTTTCTTTCCCGGCAGTGTATTTGCAGTATCAGATACATCTGAACAAGAAACCAGTTATATTTATGTTAGAAACTGTATCAATTCTGCAAATTTTCCTGTAGGAAATGTATATTATAGAAGTTTTGCGTTCCATGTTACGAAAATCCTTTCAGTGTTTGACATCCATGCCAGAAACGATACCAGAACTCTTATTATCATTAACGTACTCCGGTGCTAGTAATCAAGCCTTGAAGAGGGACACTGCGCTGAATTCGTCTCTTTCAGAGACACGATACTGGCAGCATTAATTAATACAGCTATATAGGAAAAAGCAAGATCGATACCTGGGGATTTGAAGCTTCCTGGCAGATTAAAACTGTGACGGGCCGAGACTCGAACTCGGGGCCTTTCCTTTTCGCGCGCCAGTGCTCAGTTGGTAGAGCACTTGCCCACGAAAGCGAAAGGTCCCGAGTTCAAGTCTCGGTCCGGTACACAGTTTTAATCTGCCAGGGAGTTCCATATCAGCGCACACTCCGCAGAAGAGTGAAAATTTCATTCTGGAAACCGGGGAATTTATTTGATAACACAAATAACTGTAATGTTCTCATATATTTTCTGCTCCAATACATAATTCACGTTTACTGGTCTGGGACGAATATGAATGAGTGCACTATAGGGGTAATGAGTAAGATCCTTGACTCTGTGTTTAGTTTTATCTGTGGCTGACTTGCTAGTAAGTCAGTTGTGCAGGGCTGAAACATTCTTGTTTGAGGCATAATAGAGTGCAGTTGAGTGTTTTAAAGAATTTTTTCTGTGAATCTGGGAGAAGGTATCTGGAATACTTTATTACGAAGATAAAAAGTGACATGTAATATTTTCTTGTTCATGTTATTGGTAGAAAGGAATTTGGAGGAATTTTAAAGGTATGTTTGTAGTTTCCTTGTAATGAGAGAATTTTGTAATTGATAGAGCCCTCTTGAAGTTGTGCAGTCTTTTTGTCAATAATCAGATATTGACTTCTCATGAACGATTTTCTTTAAAGTAAGCCTCATCTCCATGATAAAGTTCTGAAATTTTGTCGTATGTGCATTGCACCTTACACAACACAAAGCAACAGAGTGATTCTGACAAAAATAATTTACAGTAGATTATTTATCTTCAGCTGCTGCAACTATTTGTATTTGCTTTCGAGAAAATTAGTCCTTCCGACACAAAGTAACATGCTGAGCAAGAGGTAAGTCACTTTCATTTCAGGACAGAGCATTCTCGCTCAAACAGTACGTGGTCAAGATTGTCAGGTGCCGAGTGCAGCCGGCCGGAGTGGCCGTGCGGTTCTAGGCGCTACATTCTGGAACCGATCGACCGATACGGTCGCAGGTTCGAATCCTGCCTCGGGCATGGATGTGTGTGACATCCTTAGGTTAGTTAGGTTTAATTAGTTCTAAGTTCTAGGCGACTGATGACCGCAGAAGTTGTCACATAGTGCTCAGAGACATTTGAACCATTTTTTTGCCGTATGCAGAGCTGTGAGCAGAGTTAGCAATTTCAAACAGCTATTTTCTTCCGGGTAGAGCGGTAATTTATTTGTGTGGATATCCCTAGTCGAACTTTGCATCTCATATCACACATGCTTAGTAATACGCTTCGATACTGAGTTTCAGTATTATAGTTTCCACTGACCACACAATTAGTTTCTTTTGGCATTTAATAACATTCATTTCCTTTCTTTCAAATTTTGCATTTCATTAAGTTTTAAGTTTTATTTCATGGCACTCTTCATGTGCGCGAAATCAAGTCAACCAACAGTCAGTTTTGCTCTATAAATGAATACGTTAAATTCCAAATCAATGTATTCAGTCTTCTCTTAGACAGACAATATTATGCATAAAGATTACATAACAGTTTTCCACGTGACTCTGGGTTCGCAGCTACCTACGTACACGTATATTTGATTATTATAGGTTTAGTTGTTACCACCGTTGTATTATTTTGTTCCCAGCGAAATTATACAAGTTCTTGTAACAAAAGCGATGCTCTTATTGTGCCAACAATGGAAGCACTTTCCTCCCTAGATGTACACGGTTTTCGTTTTCGTTTCTTTTTTTTTATAAATATAAGTTCATTTAAGTGACAGAAACTGTACGCCGTTTATTGGTGGTTATATAGAAAAGAGAAAATTTTGAACGGCTGCAATATAGCGGCTATAGCTCACGCTAATGTATTTCCAGCGTTACAGTAATTCTACACTGTGCACTATTTTAGAAATTTTCAGTATTAAAGTATTTTGTGGTGTATACTAAGTGATTGCTCAGGGCTGTCTCTGTAAGTGTGTTCTGTCACACCTATACTAATTCAAAATACCTTCGTACTTTTTTTATCAGATTTTCTTGAAAATTTCTGTCGTATCAACTCCCTAACTAGTTTAGACATAATCTAAAACTACCATACGTGAAATGCTGTCATTGTTACTACTGATATGCAATATAGTGTACGGGCAGTGACGCATGAGTCGTGTGAGGAAGGCGAGGTACAACACTATTACAAGGAGTAACTGAAGCCGTTTGGAGACATTTAGCAGTTCCAAGCTGCTTATATTTTCTGAGTGCAGTGACATACTTGTAAACGTGCGTGAAAAAAATCAACATGGGAAGTACTTCCTGACGGTAACTACAACTAGCTACTGCCCCATAAGCAACATGCAGGACATTCTGTTATGGTGAATCGCCGCCAATGTGAATGGCTGGTTGCCACTTGGCCAATGCGAAATAGCAACACACAAATCTCTTCTTTGTATATACAGCAGGTTTGTCAGTGAAGTTGATAAGGAGCTGGCTGCATGGTCTGGCCTACAACGACTACAATAATTAGAAGCTGTTGGTAAAAAATAATTTATTATACTTAGCTGGTGGTACAGGAGTCTTCATAGTCAGGAGGAATACAATTACAATCAGAGAACTATAGAGGCATCACATAGGCCATACTTTAACTAAGCGCCATGTTATAGGTTGCTTCCTATCAGCTGAAGACTATACTACTTTTCTACCTGACGTTCCGAGCAAGCGTGCCCGAGCGCACGTTAGAGACTTGTTGCAAGCCGTGGAACGACGCTAGTTTCGCTAGTCTCGACTCGCGGGTCCAGCGATACTAGTACGGTCCTCGGTCGATAACTGTAACCCCTAACAAGTGTGGTATCGAACGTTGATATCAAACATTGAATATGATCACCATTTTATCGTGCGCCTTGGTTCCTAGTAGGTGACCAAGAACGGAGTGGTCTGATTAAAAAGTGTGTAAGTTACGGATGAAGTCTTTCGCTTCTCTTTTCAATAGATACACTGAAGAAATTATAACGAAAATAAAATAAAGGCTAATGAGTGGCATTACAGTTCAAAGTGAAAGGATAACAACGATAAAATTCACTAATGACATTGCTGTCCTCAGTGAAACTGAGGACGCATTACACAATGTGTTGAATATAAGGAATGTAATGTCTACAGGATATGAATTGAAGTAAATGGAGAAAGACAAAAGTAATGAGAAATAGCGGAAATGAGAACAACGAGAATTGATGATCACTAAGTAGACGAATTCTGCTACCTAGGCAGCAAAATAACTCATGACGTACATGGGAAGGACATAAAATGCAGAATAGCACTGACAAAAAGGGCATTTATGGCGAAGAGAAGAAATAGGCCTTAATGCTAGGAAGAAAATATACATTTGGAGCACAGCATTGTAGGTAGAGGAACGTAGACTATGGAAAAAGCGGAACAGTGGAGAATTGAAGCATTTAAAATGTGGTGCTACAGAAAATATAGTAACTTAGGTGGACTGCTAACGTAAGGAATTAGGAGGTTCTCCAGAGAATCGGGGAGAAAAGTAATAAATAGAGAACACTGGGTCAGGTTGGTAGGACTTTTGTTAAGAAATCAGGAAATAACTTCCATTGTACTAGGGGAGCTATAGGGTGCAAAAACTGTAGAGGAAGACATCCAGCAAATAAGTGAGCACATAGGTTGCAAGTGCTACTCTGAGATGAATAGATTAACACAGGAGACGATTCGTGGCGGGCCGTATCAAATCAATCGGAAAGTTGATGACAAACACGAAAAAAAACGTTCAGGGTTTCGTGCTTCTTGCATGTCGGTTTTCAGTGGAGGACAAACACTCCGGTACTCCATGTCACTAATCATTCCTGGTGATCTATAAGGACGTGCTTTCCCGTTCCGTGGAAGAAACAGGATGATTATCCTATCATTCGTCTTCCTTTCTAGTGTTCTTACTGAGTTACTTAGTTTCAGTGTTTTGTCTGACACCTGTAATGTTAAATCTCCTAATGATACTGTTACAAGCAGTTCTACAAATCGATGTCAAATTTTACTGTGTGAGACAATTAGATGCATCAAACGGAGGCAATCAGAGGCATCAAACGCAGTTAGGACTGGTTTACTGTGTGCTTCTAATCTTAATGATAGGTCGCTTGTTTTACTTTCAGGAATTATTCTGCCGTTCACAAAATGGCAGGTAACGAACTTCATTCATACTGTCTAGAGATGATTAGTTCCAAAATAACTTTGACGACATCTTAATATTTAAAATCTTGAGTAATTTCTAATTTTCTGGTGCCGAAATGTGAATATTTCAACAAATGTTTTCCTCCGTTTTCTTGTTTTAATCCTGTCGTACGGGGCCCAGTGTTTCCACGATATTGCAAATTTATTTTATTTTAATTTAGTGGCCTTGTAACCTTCCTGCCACTACAGCCATCATTGAACTGAAGCGTGGAGTGTGTGCCATCTGTCTGTGAATCACGTAAATATGTTAAATTTTCATTGTTGCAAATGGCGCTTTCTGAGCCAGAGGTAGTAAAATAACCCAGTATTCCCCTTAAACGAATGTGTAAGACAGCATGAAAGCTACACTCAGCCTGACTGCTTTATCATACCACCGTTCGTTAAGCTCAGCACGGATTCGACCTGCGTATGTCTCACTTCACTGTCTTGTTTGCTAGCGCTTTGCGCGTTATCCTGTACGAGAAGGCCGCCTTCAGGAAACCTTTACTAGCCAAAATTAACAATGAAAACGTATGATCGGATTACAAGCCTTCCAATCATATACAAGGCACTTGCTTATCTTTACCATCCAAATTAACATTTTGTTCGAAAGGAGAGTAAAAATTTTATCAAGCAAATGTTGTTTTCCTACCACGCGGCATAACCATCGTGAATGTCTTTCTTCAAACTTCATTAGTTAAGAAGATTTGGACGTCAGTATGTCCTTTTTTTAATTGACACCATAGTTTTTTTATTTGACGATCCACTTCATCTTCACGATAGCTGAACCACAGCGTGTCACACGATACCGTTCACGTTACTAAAAAAAATAGTAAAACAGTGACTCCTCTTTACTAGCAAACAGTGCAGATGCCTAGGGTAACCTAACTCGTCCAGTCGCTGCAGTTCACAGAAAACAGACTGGTCAGCCAGATCATTATGACCACCGCCCAATTGTAGGTATAAATTCGTCCAAAAGATAGCAGCGTCACCTGGAGAAGAATTACAGCTAGCCAGACACACGGACTGTGAATGTACTGTCAGTGAGGGCACTCTGTCTATCTGAGTTTGATCGAGGGCAGATTGTGATGGCCCAGAGGCTGGGCATGAGCAATTCTGAAAGTGCACGACTTGTCGGGAGTTCGAGGAGTGCTGTGGTGAATGTCTTCAATCCGAAATCAAGGTGAAGCCACGTCCAGGCGTCGTAGGCTTGGGCGGCTACGCATCATCACTGATGTCGGATGACGTAGGTTGTGCAGAGTGATAAAACAGGAGAGGCGGTGAACTGTGGCGGAACTAACATCAGACTTTAATGCTGTGAAGGCTAGATCCTTTACAAGTTCTCGAATTTGTTGTCCGATGAAAATACCTTGCTTAACTTTTGCATCACTTAATTTCGGAAATTTCTCTCTTATGTACTTATAGACCAGTCTTTCTTGGTTCATACCTTTGACAAAAATTTTCATCAAACCCAGCTTGATATGCAGAGGTGAAAGAAGAACGTCTTTTGGGTCCACGAGAGGATCGGAAACAATATTTTTCTAGCTAGGTTTAAGATTTTTTGCAAGCCAGTCTGCTTTAATATAATATGATTTCCTATCCCTACTGTCCCACATGCAGCAGGAGCAGCAATGTTTTGTGTACCCCAGTTGCGTTCCTAAGATTATGACAATGACTTGTAGTTCAGCATAGATTTTCTATTTGTGTTCATGATATTTTACTGAGTCCAAGAAGGTTGTCATATCTTCGTATATCTCCTTCGTGTGAACAGCATGACCAACAGTAATGGAAGGAAGAAGACAGTCGCCATTGTGAAGTAACACAGCCTTCGAACTAAGCTTGGAGGAGTCTATGAATAGCCTCCATTTAATTGAATCCTGGTTCAGATTCAAAGATTTCATTACGCCATTAATGTCGCAGCAAACAACAACATTGTTTTTCCTCTTCAAAAAGGGAAGCAGTTCCATGTCACGTTATGTGTACTGTGAGACTGTGACATAACTTTCGAGAAGATTCCATTGCTGCAGTCGAGACCCAAGAATTTCTGCCTTCTCCTTTGACAGCTCAAAGTCTCTAATGAGATCACTGATTTCCGCTTGACTCATTCTATGCGGTTTGTCACTTTTTCCCTCAAAATCTGGGTCACGGGATGTTGAAGGCTTTTTTGGTTCCTTTGCTTCTTCTTCTTGTTCCGCACTGTTTTCATTTTCTACTTCAAACATGCAATTTTCGGGTGCAGCAGGAACTAGTAAACTATTTGAATGCGGATTGGGTCGATTAGCAGATCAAACATTCGGGTAGTGAACTGTCCTTCTTTTCTTTATAGACCATCCTGAATTTATAGATGGAGTTAAGCAGTAATAGAAGCCATCTGCATGGATTGTAGACTCCCGCCAAACCATAGGCATAGCAAAAGCGATACATCATTTCTTATTTTTCAGCCAGTCTCGCAATGTAACTGAACACGCTTTGCAACATATACACTTAAACGCCAAAGAAACTGTTATAGGCATGGGTATTCAAATATAGAGAAATGTAAAAACGCAGAATACGCCGCTGCGGTCGCCAACGCCTAGATAAGACAACAAGTGTCTGGTGTAGTTGTTAGATCGGCGGTTACTGCTATTACAATGGCAGGTTATTAAGATTTCAAATTGTATCGAGCAGACGAAAGTGTACGGGTATGGAGACAACCTCATGAATCCATGGACCCTGCATGTCGGCAGGGGATTGTTCAAGCTGGTACAGGCTCCGTAATGGTGTGAGGATTGTGCAATTTGAATGATATGGGACCCCTGATACGTCTAGATACGACTCTGATAGGGGGGCACGTTCGTAAGCATCCTATCTGATCACCTGTATTCATTCATCTCCCTTGTGCATTTCGATAGACTTGGACAATTCCAGCAGGACAATGCGACACACCACACGTCCAGAATTGCTACAGAGTGGCTCCAGGAACACTCTTAGAGCCTAAACACTTCCGCTAGCCACCAAACTCCCCAGATACGAACATTATTAAGCATTTCTGGGATGACTTGCAACGTGCTGTTCAGAAACGATCTCCACCACCTAGTTCTCTTACGGATTTAGGGACAGCCCTGCAGGGTTCATGGTGTCAGTTCCCCCCCAGACTACTTAAAACAGCAGTCGAATCCACGGCACGTCGTATTGCGGCACTTCAGCGAGCTTGCGTGGGCCCTTCACGACATTAAGCAGGTATATCAGTTTCTTTGGGTCTTCACTTTATAACTCACCCGACAGAACGTACGAACTTGACTTTCATGCACGTAAATATGGTCACATAGTTTTGCGTTCACCTACGCATCACCGTCAGTATAATCACATGGAATTAATTGGGACAAAGGATAAAGGCTGCGTGGGAAAAAATAACATTCAAGAAAACCGATACTGAATTACTTGTTGCCTGACGAAATAGACATCCCCAGTTCCAACGTGGGCACAGTTTGTGCGGTATGCGGAGAAGCTTCAAGAAGAAGACTTTGATAGGGATATGAAGATGGATATAACCCTTGAACCTGTCATTGTCAACTTACGATCAGATGGTCCGGATACAGATTTAGGTAACAGTGACGATGACGCTACGATGTAGACTCTGGACCAAAGTAAAGTGATAATATTTCGTACTTTTAAAGACTCATAGTTTAAAAAACGTGTTTGTCAACATTTCAGTTTCATACATAGCGTATGGAAACTTCTTACACTTTACTGGTTCAGAGTTTGTATCCTATGAAGTGTTCAGGCTATAATGTTCAACATACTGCCCAAGGAGAAGTTTTTCCCAGCGCGTTGTGAGCACTAATAACTCGAGAGAATGCGGCCGAATAAATTCGTCACGAACTCCAGTACTTCCGCAGATAACCCCTGTCAGTTTCAAGGAACGAATCTGAAAAATGACAGGGTCGGGTACCTGTGAAGATATCGATGGTTTCCGATGTTACTGGCCAACACTCCATCGAGTTATTCGCAGATTATAGGTGCAGTCCCTCACTTTAATGTCGAACGAGTTAGTTTACTCTCATTACGTTCCTTGACAGCGAAAAATTTGACATAATTTGACGATAGTTTTTTGCGTCAGTCTTTTCCATCAGAGTTCTTTTATGCACAGTGATTACACTTAACTACAGCCAAACACATCCACACACACACCTTACACAAATTTTTAAAACTTCTGTGGAGTAGAAGCAGTTGTCAAGCAAATATGATGATTGTGGTTTGTGTCGGAAGTTAATTTTGTTGTGTGTTACATTCTCATTTATACTACAATCCAAACCGCAATAAATGACAAGTGTTGCAAGCGGTTTCAATAACCTTGTCTTTAGACAGCTGTCATTTTGAAAAAAATTGTACATATCGGCTTCACAAAGCTGTGCCAGCTATTTACGTGAACTAAAGATGTGGAGCAATGGACGCAACGTCATCAAGATGTGCAATACGATTTCTCTCAGGACGATTGATCGGAATCAGTTTTACCCCTCCGCAGGGGAGTTGTGGGACTCCTGTGTTCGGATGCATTGAGACTGACATGAACAGATTTTGAAATCAGCTATTGTCTAACAATTTTAAATTTAATAATTTAAACGTAATCATTGGCTTCTTTTTATTAAACACAAAAGAAAAAATAAATAAATGACCGAAATATGGAATCGACCGCCGAAAAGTTGCAGCTTTCAGGTCATTAATTTTACTAAGCAGTAAATTTAAGCACAAAGCTCTCATTTTAATTCCCTGTTTTGAGTCTGGTGCCTTTCGCTTTCACTCAGAAGTACCAGAAGAAGAACAGCGGGGCGAATTTGGCAAACCATGTTTCCATGGTATAAGCAGATAGGCTTATGGCAGTTTTTACATTCATAGTTTTACATCCTTCCGTAGTGTAGGTGATGAATCTTCGTATTTTGGGATCTGGCACAGATGAAGATTTCTCTCTGTCTTCTGTAAGGATAAATATTTCGACAATGGAGGCTGTGAACAGAATACAGTTAAAGTTGTTGAATATGTCCACTGACTTCGGAGTCCTGCGTGAGCTTGGTAGAAAAAGTCTTTGAAAGAAGAGATGAAAGATTCGATATAGACGAAATATATATACAGTCTGTGTTAGCTAATTGGCGCATTGCGCTAGACTGAAAAAAGAACTGGCCTGAGTGCAATGTGCACAAATATTTCCCATAATGCTTTCCGAAATAAACATAGGACTAATCAAGTTACCTTCCATTCGGAAGGTGGATGCACTCAGCGACTGTATGTGACTTATAAATTATAGAGTGCAGCAATCAGTCGGCCTTTTTAGATTTTATTATGGAAATCCACATTTCAGCTAGTAGCTAGCCATTCTCAACGCGCAATGCATGTAAGTCCCTATGGTTCGAGAGTCAGTCACAGTTCATTGAATTCAGCAGCACTGTGCTGTTGACAATATCACTCGTGCATAAGCTGTTGTTCATATACATTTGACGATGCTGATGCTGATTTTGCATTTAACATTTGACGATGCCACTACGGCTGCAGTACATTAGGACATTGTTTTTATAAAACAGATCTGAAGATGGTCACTATAGACCGAAACCGGTAATCTGTGGCCATAGACGTAAAGTAAACGAAATTCATTACCGGGATGCTAAACAAACTCCAATGGCAGCCCATCAAGAGAGGCGTTGTGCATTACGGAGAGGTTTACCAGAAATTGCTAAAGGGAAAATTTCCAGGAAGTGTCGGACAACATGTTACCTCTTCCTACATACATTCCGTGTAATGATCACGAAGAGGAAACTCGAGAAATAGAGCCAATAGTAGGCCTACGAACGATCATTCTTCCCACACTCAGTTGCCGAGCCGAACAGGGTAGGGCGGATCAGTTAGTGATACCTGAAGTACTCTTCACCACACACCATTAAGTATCTTAGATAGTATTATGCAGACTTGGAAATGTAGCAATTCCTTACATGGCCAGTGAAGATATTTCTGTTTCTAGAGAGCTATTTGATCAACGTAATAGCCTTGAAACGATATAAACTATTGAGTAATTATTCTGAAATAAGTGTGTTAATCATACACACACTAAGCATTGATTGTGTTTATGACAGTGACTGGCTCGATTAGAAGCGAAGTAATATAGATTACGGAAGTGCGTGCTTGATCATACGTAATAAGTATGAGAATCTGCGGATTAAGTTATTGGATTATTAGAGGGAGAATAATATTACGCTGTGGGCGTCGATATCAGATTCACTAGCAAGGAAATTGATGTTCGCATATCTGCACCATAAGCTCTACAAGTCTGCTTCAAATACTCGGGTGGAAAATAACAATTTGAAAGATCTGCGAGCAATTTTTAAGAGAAAATTGTACCAAGCTTTACGCGCCCACGTATACTCGGGTTAATGAATGGTTGCCGTTGTTAAACAACGTGAAGCAGCGTGAGACGTTACAGATTCAATTATATGCGTTATAGTTTTCCAGGAGAGAAACAGTTGACGAGGCAATCGAAAGAATACTCGAAAATAACATACTCGAGAGGTTAGAAAGTGAATATTGAAACCCAATACAAACAGCGACCAAAAAGTATGACTCCCTTACGTTAGCACTGGAAGCACGTGCGTTTACTGGAGTTACACTGCCACAGTAGAATTCGCCAGAAAGAACAGAGAAACAGTTATAAAATTTGGAAAGGATCGAATGAAGAAGTACTTAGATTTCGTTTGTTGTTTCTGGTAACACGAGTTACACTGGAAATGAAGAAATTATACACTATTCCCCTAAAAATCCACACTGTTACCAGTTTTAAAAAAAGCGCGTGAAGTTAAGATTTCCTCTTCTTCACTTTTTAGTTTCTGATGGAGATACGCAGGGAATAACTGTTGAATCTTTAGTGGTCAACAAAATCTTGGGGGAAACATACAAATATACTGGATTGAATTTAGTTCTAAGATCATTACACAATGCCTAACTGTACTAGTTATTTTATTTTTGACCATCGATTTCCATCAGTTTTGAACCATATGTGGAGCATCTGTATCAAAAGACAACAAACCATAAGTAAAGTATATACGATACCTAAGCTAGCGCGCATAAATGATTGCTCATACATACATCGCAGAGGTAGGCCTGTCATTCACGGTGTGTCACGTAATTATGCAAAAATATACTAACAAAATCCATTCAACTCTGTACTCCGCAACTGCAATGGTTACTCATTCTGAAATCACCTACATCAGTACAACATGTGTTATACCCAATATGACCTCTTTGTTAGAATATAAACATTAAAGTGCCAGGAACAGTCCACTGTACCCAATCTATAGGTTCTACTGTCAAAAGATCTTAAGTTACGGACATAAACATATTTCAAACAGTTATTAAAAAAATACCACCATACATCACTATAAATTGAAAGACTCAGCGTACAAACAGTTGCCCATGTATTTATATTAGCTTCATCTTAAAATGTAGTGAAGACATGTTATTGTCTTTTTCTTTCATAAAGCCTAATTATATTAAAATTACGAAATTCTAACTGCTTTACAGCCATAGTAGAAGTATATTAAAATAGTGAGCATAGAGTGAAACTCATTAACATACTAAGTGGACATAAAGTAAGAGTCAACAGTTCAGTGCATTTTTGCGAACTCACAATTTGAGGCATATGATTCAGTACCCAAGTGGGACACTGACATTGAGAGTCTACGACTACATAGCTCACTCTATTAATTGGTGGATTACTTTTCTGATATCTCTTCCGTAATATGAATTGGTTGTGTTAAATATAAATAGATAATGTCGTCAATAGCATAATTAAATGACAGTGGTTATGTAATCAGATTAAATCATAGTTTGCAAGTTATTGTGATTATGTTTGACAGATAAGTAATGTCCATTGTAATATATAAACCTCCAACAGCATTTCTTTACCAAGGTTTTGTGCTCAACATAAAATAATAACTCTGGTAGCTGACTAAGCTTGTACATTACAAGTTCCTAGTTAGGTTTGTTGTCCACATGTACAATATGCTCTTCCTGATTTGGACAGTGCTTACACTACTAAATTACCTGAAATATAATTTTTTAAAAATTGCTTTTAACAATTGGACTATGTTTACACTTTCAACATAATAGGACAATGTTTGTAAAACAACAAGCTTTTTATAATTACACTACGGTTATACTTATAACTGCATTATACATGGGGAAAAACAGTAACTTCACTGTGATTTAAGATGAATCTAATATTACTATGTAGACAACTCATTGTACCCTTATTGCTTAATTTGTAGTGGTACTTTTGTAACTGTGTGCATTTCAAGGTTGTGGTTAGACAGGGATAAAAGTTGAAGACTGACTGTTTTAAATATCTCTTTGCCTATAACTTAGCAACTTTGAACAACAGCAGCAATAGATTGATTGTTGTGGGCTGTTCCTGGCACTTAAATGTGCATATTCTAAGGTGGAGAAATGTTGGGTATAACGGACTCAGTATAACATTTCAGAAGGTCTAAATGGTGCATTTGTGGAAGACACAATCCAAAAGGTTACATAAATATAGTTTACATCATGATGTGACATTCTGTGCATACTACATGTATGAAGTATGAGTAAATAATCTAGTATGAGGCCCTAGTTGTACCATCGTGAACACTTTATGTGTTGCTAGTTCTCTTTCTATATAGATGACAAGTGAATGGTTCGAACTCAACTGATATCGATGATAAAAAACATAACAACGTCGAAAAGGATTAAAGCTACAGGGGCTACCCTCCCGTTCGAGAAAATGGCGTTTGCGATGAAGCGCTTACTTTTTCATTTATGTTATTCTATTTAGATTTTTATTTAACCTCATCAGATTAGGTCCGTAGGAATATAGATCAGCCCTCTCAAGTCCTTTCGCAGGAGAATTTATTACAATTCTCAACGCCTGGTGTTAAACTTTTGTACCGTGCGGTGCTTTTAACCCTTTTGACACTTTGACAGCCGGGCAGTTGTTACCTGATTGCGCTCGGGTCAAACCGGTAATAGTGAATCAAATTGTGTGGCTGTTTTGTCAGAATATTAATTAAAATTGTCTCTGTGTCACCAACAGCTGATGCCTGCGTTTGCTGATAATGTATTATCATGTAACATTTTAAAAGTATTTATAAACAAATGCAATATATCATTTTATGAAGTGTGCGTGTAACGCCCACCTCTTGGTTTTTCTCTTTCATAATCATATATCTCACGTTTTGTATCTGTTAACACTTGTACAATAAGAAACTCCTCTAATCAGGTTATCTATATCCATCATCTAGAACTTCGTTAAAACTGTTTGCCGGACTGGCACTCGAATTCGAGACCTATGTCTTTTGCAACCATGTACTTTACCGACTGGGCTATCCAAGGACGTCTCACGGTCCGTCCTCAGAGCGCTATTTCCACTCGAACCTCATCTCCTACCTTCCAAACTTCACAAAAGCTCTCCTGCGAACATTGCAAGACTAGCATTATTGCTGTGAAGATACTTCATCTAAATTATTGGGAACGAATCAATTTACAGGATATGTATAAATGGATAGTGTTAATATTAATGAATACCTTCTTTTCTTTTTCTTTCTGCCTACCAGTTTTTAAGCAGAAATTCGTCAATGGAATAGAATTGAAGGACTTGTCTAGGAGAAACGATTTTAAGCTAGATTCAATACTTCCTGTGCTACCTGCCAGACTTTTCACGGTATTGGGCAAATGATCAAAAATTTTTGTTGCTGCATAAATTCCTTTGTCAGCCACATAAAACCTTAGTAATATGTAACAAAGGCTATTTTTCCCTCTAGTGTTGTAGGTATGGACCTCACGATTCTCAAATTGTGATAACTTATTTATGACGAATTTCATTAGCGAATATATTGTATGTATTGTGATGGCGCGGTTAAAATGACTAGCTCCTTGAAGAGGTACCTACATGACATAGACTGATGGACTCCACACATTATTCTCACTGCTCGTTTTTGTGCAGTCAGTACTTTCGTTTCAAGTGATGAGTTACCCCCAAAAATTATTCCATAAGGCATTATTGAGTGGAAGTATGTAAAACATCTCTGGATGTTAATTCGCTTGTTTCCAAGAAGAGCAAAAGTGGCTGAACTTGTTGGAGAAGCTCAATTAAGTAATCCACACTAAGAACTGACTCTTGCCTTCTGTTGAACATTCGCTGCTTTCCCTTGGGAATCTTCCTGTAAAAACATTTTCTAAAGGAAAGGTGAATTTACCCTATAGCTTCTGAAAGATGCACCTCGCCATAAGTCTGCAGTAACCTGAGATTTCTGTGTACACAGGAAGGAATTATTTAACTTCAGTAACGGATATTAGTCATTAACTATCAATGAATCCTCGGTTGACTTTTATTTTTCAGTCAGCTGAAAAATATGATGTAAAATTCTTATGCACCATTCTTGCAGCGTAGACATAGAGGTTAGTACCTGGCAATTTTCTTCAACTAAATGTTATTGCGTTTCGGGAATTAACTGTACAGAGCTTTATCATTATTTTATGATGCAGTCTTAAAACTGAGCAGTTATACCAACTCAGACAGCACAATTTCACGGGTGATTACAAATTCTTATTTATCTGGACACTAGCTTAGAGGTACCACAACAGAAAGTTCTCATTACAATCCGTCACAAGCAGATATTTCTGTCTAAACTGGGTGTCGAACTGCAGCTGTCTAGCATGCTGGACACTCATCCTCATACATCGTATCTTTCCTCACTATAACAGGGCGGCCACAAAGTGCCACAACAACGAAAAGTAAAATTAGTTTTGACTGTTTGCCCAGTGAGCTCATTACATCGAATGTTTCGCAGTTCTCGATAAGAACCAAACGAATGGCTTCAGAACAATTCCAATTATAGTGGAAGTACATCACAGAGACAGTTGTACTCTCGGTTCAGAACAGAACGCGCAAATGACTACAATTAAAAGTTAGTAGAGGTTCGTGGATATATAAAATGATCGATGCGACAAGTATACAAAGACTACCGCCGTCACACCTTTATAAAAGATATCGCAGAAGACTCGAGGAAATTATGGTCCTATGTAAAACGGCTAAGCGATTCGAATACTTCTCTCGTCACACGTTCACCAGCCTGGGGTGGCAATTGAAGGCAGCAAAATTAATGGTTACGTTTAAAATTTTGCGTTGAAGTATTCATTCACCGCAGGAGGGCCGTACAAAGATACCATCGTTTTACCGTCGCACAGACTCCCGTACGTCCTACATAGTAATAGAAATCCCCATCATAAAGAAGCAAGTGAAAGAGTTGAAAAAAAATCACCAGCTCCAGATGAAATTCGATAATTTTACAGAGAATACTTTAAGGGCACTAACCCATTACTTAGCCTGCATTTATAGCGATTCCCTAGCCCATTACAAGATTTCAAGCAACTGGGAAAAAGCACAGGTGTCTCATGTATATACGAACGAGAAGCGAACGGACTTGCAATATCACAGACCATTATTCTTAACGTCGATTTGCTGCAGAATTCTAGAACATTTTCTCCGATTATAACAAATTTCCTTGAGTTGGTTCTGCTTATGTCCACAAATTAACACGGATTTAGGAAAACGTCGTTGGTTTAGAGTTCAGCTTGCCCTTTTGTCGCATAGTACCCGGAGAACTATGTCTTTGGTCAACAGGAAAATTCCAGATTCCTAGATTTCCGGAAAGCGTTTGACACCGTGGCCCACAGGAGTCTTTAATGAAGATACGAGAATGCGGAAAGGTTGCTAGATGTGTGAGTGGCTCGAAGACTTCTTGCGTAATTGATCCCAGTACGTTGTCCTCGATGGCGAGTGTTCATCAGAGACAAGGTCAAAGGTATCTGTATTTGGAGAAATGGTTATCAAAGATGTATACATCGTAAGAAATGTCAGTTTGTTTCTTATACTTGACAATTTATTTTGAATGTTTATTACTTTGAGCCTGTTTGTTATGCCGCACACATGAATGACTCGTAGTCTTTGGCTACCAGAGGTTGTATCGTTACTGAGCAGAGATGGGGCGAGCGTTGAAGTCGGAAGCAGTTGTCGGCCAGAGAGCGGGAGAGAGTGTTGTGTTACGGCGTAGCAATGAGCTTGGATGACGGAACATCAGCACAGAAATTTTTATTTCTGATATTCCACAATGCGTAATTTAGCAGAGAGGATGATTTGAAATGAGAGTTTAGAGAGACGGCTCATTTGGAAAAGAGGTAATTGCACAGAGTTTATTTTGCTGCAGACGCTAAATGAGTAATTACTGAAGTGTAAAGATTTCGTTGTGTCTAACAATACCTACTTGTTGATTTACAGGGTGCATTTATATTTGTGTTTAAAGTAGTGTAGCAAAGGGTACTGTAGATTAGATTCTGTAGTCCCATTTTAAAGGTACTTGCTTTCTTATTGAAAGAAAGAGGTTTTGGCACACACATTGTTTCCAATTTCTAAAACTAAAAGCGTGGTAGTTCCAAAGCGTATCGTCAGCTGAGCCCAGGAAAGTGTAACATAACCACTCTTTTTCTCTATATTCATAAATAATCTGACAGACATAATGAGCATCAATTGAGGCTGTTTACTGATGACACTGTGGGACATGGGAAAGTGTCGTCATTGAGTGACTATAGGAGGATGCAAGATGACTTACGGTTCTAAAAAATTTCTGCTTGGTGTGAGGAATGACAGCTTTCTGTAAATGTAGAAATAAAAATGTAAGTTAGTGGAGACGAGGAGGGAAAACAATTCTGTAGTTCCTGAATGCAACATTACTAGTCAGGTCATTTAAATATCTAAATAGTATAAAGTGATATGAAATGGAAGGTCGGCTGTAGGGATAGCGAGTGGTCGCCTTCGGTTCATTGACAGAAGTTTGGGGAAGAATGGTTCATCTACAAAGAACTCTGGAGCGACCCATTCTTAAGTACCACAGTATTGTTTGTGATCCACAATAACTCGCATTGAAGACTTCAGCGACAGGATGCTAGATTTGCTACAGAACAGCAAGCGAATTTTACAGAGATATTTCATGAACTCAAATGGGAATCCCTCGAGTGATATATGACGCTCTTTTAGTGAAACATTAATGAGAGAACGTAGAGAACAGGTATCTGAAGCAGAACGGTTTTGCTGCCGGCAATCTACATTTCGGGTAAGTAGCACGAAGACAAGATAAATTAGGGCCCGCAATAAATTATGGCCCGTACGGAGCCATGCAGACAGCCGCCTTTCCCTCACACTATTTCGATTTTGACCAGGAATGGAAATAACCATATGGTTGAAATTCGTCAGGGAGGAGCCAATCAGTAGTTTCAGTTCGTAGTTTCATTTTATTAACATTATTCCATCTTCGTTCACGGAATGCTGATATTTTTTTTCCTTGATTAAGTGATGCAAGACACCAAGTGAAAAACTGGGACACAGGTGACTGCAGAGATCACAACTTCTCTCTGATGTTATTTTGATTAATTTGGATCTGCGTTTGCATGTCGATAAATTCGCAGCGTCTTGGGGACTTTTCGCAATATTGGTGACGCGTTGAATGGAAGGTACAGCACCTTACCAACCAACTTTTCTGAGTTGTAATAGCCTTGGCGAGGCAGAGGGCCGTTCGCCCGCCCACTGGAACTAGGTACTGCAGTCAGTCACCTGGACAGTCACCTGGACAGGAGTGTGGCACGTGGTCGACTCAAAATAGCTGCAGCAGTGTGGAACAACAGAATAGTTGGAAGTGCAGGAGATCCGTGTGTTTGTTTCCGCTCTGTCCTATTCAATCAAAGTGCCCCCGTGACGCTTGCTTGGCACAGGACGGATGATAGTTATCGAAGAACACACTAAAGACGGACGACCCTGTAGATAACATCTGCAGTTCCTTCGAACTGTGAAAGTTGTGCAATATTCAGCCCGTGTCTTCCAGACCACTGGCGCATCTTTCTGACGTCGTGGAATGTGGTCGCTGAAATGTTTCCCGTTGGACACAGATGAAGAGTCTGTGATTGGTCGGTGCCTGAAGAAGTAGACGTAGTGGGAGTTAAGGTGTTTTTTTCCAAGAAAACGGAGTGTGGGTTTGCTCACATTGGTCTTACGGATGCATGAATTTTAAATAGGAGAGAGGCCAGAGTCTGTAACGCAGTATCCGATTAGAAGCTCGTTTTACAAACTGGTGTACTGGAAAGTAGATATTTTTTAGCAGATTCTCACCGTAGAAGTACGACGAGCGGGCTTTTCTCCACTTACTTTCTTAGAGACTTATACGGTGGACTTTTGCTAGTGATTCTTCAATTGTCCTGCAGGCACTGCTACTGAGACATTTCTTCTTCGGCTATGACTTCAACAGTGGTTTCTGCAGCTACTGTGGACGCAGTCCGCCTTCTGATACTGCAGCATCATCGAACGCTCATTGCGTGTCGAAAAGCGTCGAGTCAGTGACTTCGCCGCTCACAACGGGACGGTACGGAATTACGGTCATCTGTCTGATTCATATTGACAGGTTGTATAGAGCACGATTAGGACTTCACCATAGGGAGAGGCAACACTCAACTGGTTTCGAGAAAATCGAGTTTCAAAATTTTACGCATCTTCATACAGTTTGTATTGTCGTTAGTATTCACGTGCTCCGTAGTTGGAGGAGTAAACGGTTAGTTTTTCAAGTGTGTTCCATATCACCGGGTGTACACTCCTGGAAATGGAAAAAAGAACACATTGACACCGGTGTGTCAGACCCACCATACTTGCTCCGGACACTGCGAGAGGGCTGTACAAGCAATGATCACACGCACGGCACAGCGGACACACCAGGAACCGTGGTGTTGGCCGTCGAATGGCGCTAGCTGCGCAGCATTTGTGCACCGCCGCCGTCAGTGTCAGCCAGTTTGCCGTGGCATACGGAGCTCCATCGCAGTCTTTAACACTGGTAGCATGCCGCGACAGCGTGGACGTGAACCGTATGTGCAGTTGACGGACTTTGAGCGAGGGCGTATGGTGGGCATGCGGGAGGCCGGGTGGACGTACCGCCGAATTGCTCAACACGTGGGACGTGAGGTCTCCACAGTACATCGATGTTGTCGCCAGTGGTCGGCGGAAGGTGTACGTGCCCGTCGACCTGGGACCGGACCGCAGCGACGCACGGATGCACGCCAAGACCGTAGGATCCTACGCAGCGCCGTAGGGGACCGCACCGCCACTTCCCAGCAAATTAGGGACACTGTTGCTCCTGGGGTATCGGCGAGGACCATTCGCAACCGTCTCCATGAAGCTGGGCTACGGTCCCGCACACCGTTAGGCCGTCTTCCGCTCACGCCCCAACATCGTGCAGCCCGCCTCCAGTGGTGTCGCGACAGGCGTGAATGGAGGGACGAATGGAGACGTGTCGTCTTCAGCGATGAGAGTCGCTTCTGCCTTGGTGCCAATGATGGTCGTATGCGTGTTTGGCGCCGTGCAGGTGAGCGCCACAATCAGGACTGCATACGACCGAGGCACACAGGGCCAACACCCGGCATCATGGTGTGGGGAGCGATCTCCTACACTGGCCGTACACCACTGGTGATCGTCGAGGTGACACTGAATAGTGCACGGTACATCCAAACCGTCATCGAACCCATCGTTCTACCATTCCTAGATCGGCAAGGGAACTTGCTGTTCCAACAGGACAATGCACGTCCGCATGTATCCCGTGCCACCCAACGTGCTCTAGAAGGTGTAAGTCAACTACCCTGGCCAGCAAGATCTCCGGATCTGTCCCCCATTGAGCATGTTTGGGACTGGATGAAGCGTCGTCTCACGCGGTCTGCACGTCCAGCACGAACGCTGGTCCAACTGAGGCGCCAGGTGGAAATGGCATGGCAAGCCGTTCCACAGGACTACATCCAGCATCTCTACGATCGTCTCCATGGGAGAATAGCAGCCTGCATTGCTGCGAAAGGTGGATATACACTGTACTAGTGCCGACATTGTGCATGCTCTGTTGCCTGTGTCTATGTGCGTGTGGTTCTGTCAGTGTGATCATGTGATGTATCTGACCCCAGGAATGTGTCAATAAAGTTTCCCCTTCCTGGGACAATGAATTCACGGTGTTCTTATTTCAATTTCCAGGAGTGTAGTTGTTATGTCCTTGTAGACGGCGTCTTTCAGCTTTCCCCAGAGAAATGGGCTGACTACGGTAGAGGTCATTTGAGTCCAATTCAACGATTTTGAAACAGTTCGTAAAGAGATGCTTGTGCTTCGTGCATAATGTTGCTACCACATATTCTTCCATAGACTGCAAAGGGAAGTTTTGAAGCATCCGTAGGAGAGGTCTGTTAGGAGGCTCCGATGCTTGAGCGTGTTCAGTGTTCCGTCTGTGAAAAAGGGACCTATGCGCTGATGGTTCACAATCACACACCACACATTTGCACTACTTGGACGCTGAAGTTCTATGTGACGAAGTGGATTGTCAACAGTGCATGTTTCAGCCGTTTACGTTGCCACGATTGGTAAATGTGACTTCTGAGCCATGTCGACTCGTTCTATGTTTTACATTCTTGCCTACTGGCGCGATTCCTCTCTAGTCGCCGGGTGGTGCCTGTGTCACCTGTTAGTTGAGTCGTCAGTTGTAGTTCCTTGGAGCGGCATGTTGGTCATATGGGCAGGCAGTCGATGGCAGTCAGGGAGAGGGAGAGAGATAAGAGGCGCATGTGACGTACGGTGAGCTGTTGACGGAGCTTATGGGTGCATAATAGTCTAAGTGGCCGGTGGTCGGTAGAGTTGTGTTGGTCAATCTTGGATTAACGTCGTGCAGCCGGCTTACCCTGTATTAAGGAGCCATAGTAGTCGATGTGGATGTTGGACTGCTGTTCACTTTCTGATGTCGTCTGGTCTGCCGTTTGGGGATAAAGTTCTCGTCACTTGATTGGCACATAGTTAGGTGGTTGGTTGATTCGGATAGGGGAATAGACAGCGTGATCATTGATCCCATCGGATTAGGGAAGGGTGGGGAATAAAGTCGGCAGTGCCCTTTCAAAGGAACCATCACGGCATTTGCTCAAAAATGGTTCAAATGGCTCTGAGCGCTGTGGGACTTAACGTCTGAGGTCATCAGTCCCGTAGAACTTAGAACTACTTAAACGTAATTAACTTAAGGACATCACACACATCCATGCCCGAGGCAGGATTCGAAGCTGCGACAGTTTGGGTCGTACAGTTCCGGACTGAAGCGCCTAGAACCGCTCGGCCATATCGGCCGGCCCCGGCATTTGCATGAAGAAATTTAGGGAAATCACGGAAAACGTAAATCAGAATGGCCGGGCGCCGGTTTGAACCGTCGCCTTCTAGAAATCCAGTGTGCTAACTTCTGCGCTACCTCGCTCAGTGATTGACACATGTGCTCCTATGTTGAAGTTGCTCTCGCTACGCTGGATTGTATGTGGGTGTCCATCACTCTGTCTCAAGTGTTAGATACATCTTTTCTGGTGCTTATGCTTGAAATTATCTGTTCCGTATTTGATGTGTTTCAAACTTTCATTCAATTGCAACCTGACAAGGTTTCCTTCTATTATCACTCGGGACTGAAATTAATTGTCATGTCTAAGTCGCCACGTGTGTCAGTGACCACTAAGATCGAAACTGAGACTTATTTGTGTTGTAAGTTGTTGCTTCCGTGATTGATGTGACGAAGTGGTAAGCAAACGCTAGCGGCCCAGTGAATCTTAGCTCATTTGTGTGATTAAGTTCCACTACAATGGTGAGATCTTTCCCATTAAAAAAAAAAAAAAAGAATTATTTGTCTGAATTTAATTACTATTGTTGTTGTTCGAGTGTTAGCCTTCGGTATTTGCCTGATACATTTTAAGACACTTTAGTTAATTTGTGCGACATTCCTTAGTTATTACTTTCACTTGTGGTTATATTTTATTGTAAGATTAACCGGTTAATCCCTTTAGTAATTCATATTGTGATACCCTTGTTTAATACGTAAGATTTTGCTGGGGCTCACGGCCACGCTCACATTGAGTTCCTTGTCTGAGCATTCATGTATGTTACTGCATAAATTATGTGTTTCCTTGTTTGCTCTCGGCTTTCTGAGCTGTTCGTGGCACTTGGAGACAGTGTCCCGGGGAGTTACCTGTTACACGCCGGTCCACCGGGCGTAGTCCGCTCGCGTCTGTGCGGGCGGCGCGCCGGTTCCCGTCTCGGCGTAGCCTCTGAGATGTCGCAGCCTCCTGGCTTGCTACGGCATCCCTCATAAGCTGAGTTTCTATCTCGTAGCAAAGTTAATTTAACCGGTAATGCTGGTTACGTTAGACCATCTTATTCAGATCCTGCATGCCGTACCTGCCCCATCAATGTTTTCCCTGCTTGTGTAATTTTATGCTTCTGAACTTCTTGCAAGTTACATTCATTAATGTCAAGCTCCCCCTTTGGTCAGCCAAATAACGGCATTGTAATCTTTAGCATCTTTGCTGTACTATTTGCCAAGCGCTTTACGCGTGATTGCGTTATATTGATTGTACTACTTACCTGTCATCCTTCCTAAATTGGTGCATTTTATTCGTTTAAATTCACTAACTAATCATAAACTGGTTCAATTGAAAGGAAATCTACAATAACTGCCTTAATCGATTGTATTTTATTCGTGTTTTTTCATATCTGTGCAATTAAGACTGTTGGACTTTTCTGAAGTAACAAATGACTTGTGATAAATGGCCTGCAACTTTCCCTTTGTTTCCTTATCCTGGGGCGTCCAATGATATTTCAGCTTCATAAGTAAACAAGATATATGATACATCTTGAGAATCCTGCCGTAATGGCCATGTACAGACGTTAGCACGATTCTCATAATCGTTTCCATGCAGCTCTTGTGGAGAGAGGTGTCATAGGGATGGAACCTACGTCGATGGAGAAAGCGTAGTACACTTTCTTGACTCATGGCTCTTCCTTGTGCGATTTTGCAGGAGCTAAAGTGCGGATCAGCTACAACAACAGCAAAAACCTTAATTTCACTCCTCTTCTGTCGTGACTTGTAACCTTCTGTTTCATTGTCTGGATGTTACACTACCACTTTTACGTAATTGGTTGAAGGAATTGATGACTACTTGCCGAGATGGTTGACGTCTGTTGGGATATCTTGCCGCAAATGCCGTACAAGAACGGACTACATTCTTCCTAAACTCTACATACATCATGACCAAGTCGGCTTTTTCTCCATTGGTATATCCGGACATCCATTCACGACCTGCTGCTTAGACTGTCACAAACTGACCAACAAGTCGCAGTGCACTCAAGGAACACACAAACGCACCGTAAACAAACATAACAACATCATATGCAGCAAGTATGGAGGTTGAATGGTACAAACTAGCGTCACCGTGGAAACTTTTCGGAATGCGGTATCTCGTAAACGACTCTCACTGGAAGCCTGCAACGGACGCCACTCACATTCTAATTTACCCTCCTTTTAGTTTTTTAATGTCTGTAGGTATTGTTACATGTAACAAAGTGAATGTTTGCACAAAAATGCACTTTCTAAATATTATTACAATCTAACAATACGACCCACTGACAGCCAATCCATTCTCTGAAAACCGCACATAAGTAGCACTTTCTAGTTACACAATATTTGATACGCAAGTTTTAGCTGATTCACCCTGTATAAGCACGCCTAAATTTTCAAAATCGATTTTCTGAAAAATGGATGAGCTGCGTCTTGCTGCGTGCATATGTTGCTGCTCTGGTCATGCCCTACACACCCTATCGATATGAATCAAATCGGCGAGAGAAAGTTTGTGTCGTACCCTCGTCAGTGCTCTTTTTATGTTAACTAAACGCATAGTACTGATTATCACTCCCAATTTTCTGTTGTATCTGTTGAGTTGGAGAAGTTACTATGACATTTATAAATCATGTTTTGATTTTTACTTTGATTTTTTCAACAATAAATGTTGGTCAAAGTGGAAATGTGTTTGATATTAGTAGTTAGATGAGCTCCATAGATCCGTTTATTACTAATGATTTTGGCAAGGACCATACTCATGACACAGTTGTCAGTGTCATTAATTTCCCAAATGTTCCTGTTCCACACCGTTTTCACATCACACCTGTGACTCACTGTGCCGAATCGCATGTCGAAAGATTCACTCGATACAAATCATAGGCACAGTTTCCATTTAACAATGGCCCAGAGGTACATTGCATTCCCACGGTTGGCTTTGACCGGAGTTTTGCACGGTTGCTTGCAAAGTAGGTGTGTGCATGTAGATGCAGGTCATTTCAAAAATCTATTGAGATCCAGCCTTTCATAACCTGATCGCTTACGGTTTACTGAAGTATTTCGTCGTCGTATACCTAATATATTATTTAGCAATGTTTCATGAAAACTGAAATCTCTGTATTGTAATTACCTTATAGTCACACTTTTAAGCACACTTTTCCAATGAAAGACAGAAACACAACTGTATTTGAGTTGTTAGTACTGCTGTCACCTCAAAAGTTAAGTCGCATAGTGCTCGGAGCCATACTGCTGTCATGCGGCTCACTTTTACACGGTGGAATAAACTTCTCTTAATAAACAGAATGCAGTTTAGTTTACCACGAAGTATATGGAGATAGAAACACAGATCCATAATACTTTAAAAAACCTTATATTCACAAGAAGCTGACTACTTTGTACCCGTAGTGGACTAAGAAAAACTATTATTAACACGTGCGGCCTACACGAGGGAAACATTTGTTTTGATGTACAGAAAACGAGCATATGTTATCTCGAACAAATCAGCAAATCAGCTTTGATCTGACAACCAACGGCGCAGTGCATCATGTACAAGGTAATAAACTTTTTGGGTATTGGTACAGTATCTGGGAGGTCATTGCCTACGTCAAAGCTGAGTTCCAGATTACATGTCGGCCTTTTTAGTCAAATAAGACAAGGCGATTTCGATACGTTCGATTCGAAATACTATTAATAACAGTGATAAAATTTGTTGAAGAGTTTCCGTGTGAGCCTTGTATACTGCATTTATACCATTTGCTAATTGGTGTGACATTCCTGTGGCCTATAGCATTTTTTACCTTACGAAAGAGATATTACGTCACATACCGAAATTGTTTTCTTCTGGCTACTTGAAACACTTCCATATTTTTAGGCATGATTCTTCAGATTATTCGTATCGTAAAGAGGATGTTTCTACTATAAGCACTGTATTTCCATGTCAGTTTCTTGGCAAAATAATATCTAACAGTAGTTGTCACTTTTACTTCATTCACTTCTCCAGTTGATAGGATGTAGTGTACAGTAGGTAATGATGCTTAATTCTCAATACAGTCGAAAACTGAGGTGCGCACTTGGAGCTTTGACTTACGCAGGCAGCGCCCTTACTAAATTTGTTGTCCAAGCACCACCCACAGTCCGATCAAAACTTTTCATTGGCTTTACCTCGCCCATAATTTTCAGATCACCAGAGATGATGCCCTAAACAAATTGCTGAATATAAGGTTTAGCGATGTTCCTCGGTCACACCGAAAAATAAATACGAACGACTTCAAGACGTGTTACTGCGTTGGATGGAAAACCTTCTACTGATGATCCTTTTCAGTTTAAGGTAAGAAAGAAAACTTATTCAACACAGTGTCTCACTTCTCTTTAGTGTGATCATTATTGGGCTATAATTGAACATCGAGTTGTCAGAGAAACACACTGATGTTTAGCTTTGTCACTATCAACAAACTGAACCAGTCATTGTTCCTGTGTCGTTATTACTGATATTCTTATTGCAGTGTAAATTTCTCGTACTCCACTGGGGATATGTCTCCTCTACACCTTTGCATGCGCTACTGTCTTCAGCCATGTCGATCACATGACGCATTTCTCTCTTTTATACTCTTAGAATTCAGAAAAGGACTTGCTTGGTTCATCTACCGTTCATATATCTCTGCATTTTCCCAGCGACCTACAATTCATGTAATCTGCACCTGCAATTTTGTGCTTCGTTCCACTTGCATGATCCATTTGCATGAGTCACAGTAGATTAAGGAATGTAAATATGAATTTGTAACTAGCTGTAAGATTTCATAAATATGTGTTTTACCAGTCATTGCCGATGTACTTAGACGCTGTTTTAAGTTTCAAGCTAGTACATACGTGTGAAGATGGACAGTGTTGAGTTATCCACTGTGATAGTATTAATGGACTCCTTGAGATTACTCGGGAGTGAGTTTTTCCGAGGGAATTCAGTGAAACGGACGTTCTGGAAATGCCGTTACAAGGGCGAGAGAGAGCAAACATGCCGCACAGGCGGGCGCAACAATACTGGCGAGGCGGAGCCGCTCTCGGCTCTTGTGCCGCTCTTGTGCCGCTCTCGGCATTCTTTGTAGAGATGGGCAAAACTGTTCTTTTCAGAGATCGGATCAGAACTGTTCACTCCCTGAAATGAACTAGCTCTTTTTCATGACTCACCACTCATTCACAACAGAAAATAAATGGAAGGCACATTGCCCTTTAAACTTTGTTTATTCCAGTACTATACCTGTATTTTGATCTTATTTGATCCTATTTTGAAGTAACACAGATAATGAGTAAGAATTTTGTATTGTTTATTGAAATTTCCACGGTATGACAAAGTTTTTGATTATTGATTTATTTTGCACTACCGTGGTTTTTTGGGTGATCGGAAAATGTTGTAACTTGAGATTTACATTAACAATATATAATGTATTAAAATTTCATTAACCTCGTACAAATACATCGCAAGCCATATCTTTTTAACGTGAACATTTCCTTCCAAAGGCGCCTAAAATCGCAAAATCCGTACTACAATAAGAAAAAAATATATAAATTTGACTGTAAGACCAAAGTGCTGCATATAGCCTTCTGCAGAATAAAACAAGGAAAAACTGGTGTATCACTTTTGCTATACGTTTATTGGTTCGCATGTAATTAAAGTGTAAATTCGAGTGACCATAATAAAAAATCCAATAGTAAGAGGAGCCATCAGGAACCTAATCTGATCAGTTTAAAAAAATAAAAATAAAATAAAAACAAATGATGTATACATAACATAATTATGTAATATACACTCCTGGAAATTGAAATAAGAACACCGTGAATTCATTGTCCCAGGAAGGGGAAACTTTATTGACACATTCCTGGGGTCAGATACATCACATGATTACACTGGCAGAACCACAGGCACATATACACAGGCAACAGAGCATGCACAATGTCGGCACTAGTACAGTGTATATCCACCTTTCGCAGCAATGCAGGCTGCTATTCTCCCATGGAGACGATCGTAGAGATGCTGGATGTAGTCCTGTGGAACGGCTTGCCATGCCATTTCCACCTGGCGCCTCAGTTGGACCAGCGTTCGTGCTGGACGTGCAGACCGCGTGAGACGACGCTTCATCCAGTCCCAAACATGCTCAATGGGGGACAGATCCGGAGATCTTGCTGGCCAGGGTAGTTGACTTACACCTTCTAGAGCACGTTGGGTGGCACGGGATACATGCGGACGTGCATTGTCCTGTTGGAACAGCAAGTTCCCTTGCCGGTCTAGGAATGGTAGAACGATGGGTTCGATGACGGTTTGGATGTACCGTGCACTATTCAGTGTCCCCTCGACGATCACCAGTGGTGTACGGCCAGTGTAGGAGATCGCTCCCCACACCATGATGCCGGGTGTTGGCCCTGTGTGCCTCGGTCGTATGCAGTCCTGATTGTGGCGCTCACCTGCACGGCGCCAAACACGCATACGACCATCATTGGCACCAAGGCAGAAGCAACTCTCATCGCTGAAGACGACACGTCTCCATTCGTCCCTCCATTCACGCCTGTCGCGACACCACTGGAGGCGGGCTGCACGATGTTGGGGCGTGAGCGGAAGACGGCCTAACAGTGTGCGGGACCATAGCCCAGCTTCATGGAGACGGTTGCGAATGGTCCTCGCCGATACCCCAGGAGCAACAGTGTCCCTAATTTGCTGGGAAGTGGCGGTGCGGACCCTACGGCACTGCGTAGGTTCCTACGGTCTTGGCGTGCATCCGTGCGTCGCTGCGGTTCGGTCCCAGGTCGACGGGCACGTGCACCTTCCGCCGACCACTAGCGACAACATCGATGTACTGTGGAGACCTCACGCCCCACGTGTTGAGCAATTCGGCAGTACGTCCACCGGGCCTCCCGCATGCCCACTATACGCCCTCGCTCAAAGTCCATCAACTGCACATATGGTTCACGTCCACGCTGTCGCGGCATGCTACCAGTGTTAAAGACTGCGATGGAGCTCCGTATGCCACGGCAAACTGGCTGACACTGACGGCGGCGGTGCACAAATGCTGCGCAGCTAGCGCCATTCGACGGCCAACACCACGGTTCCTGGTGTGTCCGCTGTGCCGTGTGTGTGATCATTGCTTGTGCAGCCCTCTCGCAGTGTCCGGAGCAAGTATGGTGGGTCTGACACACCGGTGTCAATGTGTTCTTTTTTCCATTTCCAGGAGTGTACATAACGGTATTACTACGAAGAACAATATCCAGTAGAGACGAACTCCGATGCAGAGGCGCTGAGTCAAGCAGGTCGAGCCGCAAGCTGTATTACTGCGCGAGCTAAGACCGCAGAGACCAGAGTGACACCTGAGTTGCTTTGCTCAACGCTCTGGCTAGAGTCGAGAACGGTGGGGTAAGCATTGAGCGGGCAAGTTCCGAGGGTGGGGGGAGCGGTGAACAGCCACCACTCACCTGCTCGGAGACAAATCGTCCGTTCTCTTGCGAACAGGTTGTTGCAAGTAGTTCTTATGTTCTCCGCTAGGAGGCTCTCTGGCCTGTTGCTCACATCAACTGCCCAGAGGGCAGGACGTGCGACTGAAACGATCGCTGACGGAGTGCGATGCTAAGTTAAGGTGCGCCAGACACTGCACGTGGCAGAGGAAGCACAGAGATGGCACGGCATGTGTGAAACACAAAATCCAATGGGTCACCGCACAATGCAGGCAGCCAAGGCAGAAGCAGGCTAGAGGCCGGCGCTGGCTGTGTTGTGTGGCGTGCAGTGTGCTCTGACCAGCAGAGGCCCCACTGGTCTGCTCCGTCTCTCTCTCTCTCTCTGCTGTGGGAAACGTTTGGAGCTACCGTTCTTTTTTTCTGAATCACTGATTGTTCACTCCTTTGAAAGATTCAACTCTATGAATTAGTTCACGAGCGGATCCCCCCATCTCTAATTCTTTGTACTTGCGAGTACGGAAGTCGGAGTTGTTTTTCTTCCCGGACAGCTGATGTGAAACAATTCTGCTGTCAATATTTATGTTGTTTTTCGATCTGATCTATATTATTTTCTTGTTTAGCGTTAAGTGGACTCTCATAGCGAGAAAATTAATTATGAAAAGGTTATATAAAAATGTGTATTCTATGTAATTAATTATTAATTTGCGTATTTTGATCTACCTGTTTTTATGACCATGTACTCTGATTAATTCTGTAAATAGTATTACATTTCTTGATACTGTTAGGAATTTTGCTGATTTTAGAATAGCTAAACCATTTTCTATGTTTTCTGTGAATTTAAATATATTGTCAACCGATTTTCTTTTGTGTAAGATGACAGAGTGGAATAAGGTTAGGGGTGTCTCCACTCACTTATTATGGTCTAAAAATTGTTTTATGGTTAATTAGCCCAATGCTAAATTATCTTGATATTTTGAGCATATGCATTTCCGCTGTTTTTTTTTTCCTTTTTGGGACATTTTCTGAGTCTGTTTAGGTTACACGAACATCCTCAGACAATGTGGGACACGTGCAACGCCAGAAATGCATATCCCCCTATTTCCATATATTGTACTATAAATATTTTTCCTTATTTTGTTACCTGAAGATATGACATTTCTGTGTCTTTATATATGTCGATGTATAATTGGTTTGCTTTGCAAATACTATTTGTATTTTTACGCTGGGTCTTGCCTAGGGAAAACTATGCTATCGAACGATTACATCGATAGGTCGTGTGGAGAACCAAAGTGTTTAGGATCTTTGGTAGTGTTAACTCTGCCGCTTGGAGCGCAGGCAGAGCAGAGTCTGGCTGGAGTAGGGCGGTGGAGCAGGTGTGTTGTGTAACGCTCCCGCGAGTTGCCGCGCTTCCGGGGTTTGGCAGCATCTAATTGCGCTCGACTTGCTATGATAGTTTCTGACACGGTGTCGCGGACGGGAAACATTAGCAGGCACACATCAAGAGCCCGTTTCGCCTGGTGACCGTGTTGAGAAGGAGGCACGCCAACATCCAGCTTATGCAACAGCTACAGCCGACAATGAGTGATTGTCGCCACCTCCTCGATCGACGACTTCAAACCTTCAATCAACCAACAAGGAAGACTGAAAGTACGTAAAGTCTTAGAACTGTATGGCAGACCTCAGCTTTTCAAACTGTTTCATCACATAAATACTGCAATTTAGCATGAACCTTTGTTGCTCATTGTCCCAATTGCATTACCAAGCAGGGTCCTTTCCTTTTCTGGAATGAACCCAAGTGCCGTTGAAATTCATACGCCAGCATTAAAGTAATATCATTCCATTTCACTGCTTTAATTTCAAAGTTCAGTTAAAGTATTCATAACTGGCTACAGTATTTAGATTACACAAGCAGAAATTAAGAGTGCAAGTTTTGTTACCATATTTTAGCTTACCTGTGAGTGCAGCTCAGCTTGGTACGTACTAAATTTTACTATTGTTAATTGTTCAGAATCATTTAATTCAATTTCAAAGTTAAATCTCTTATTTCTAAATTGCATAGATTCAAGTAGCTTTTGAAATGATTGTTGAGGTAGCCCAAGACTAACCTTATTTTATTGGATTTCGTAGTGCTTCAGAAACAAAGTTCACTATTAATTTCAGTCACTAAATTAACTTTCAATTTTTCGGTTTTATAAATTATTTTGCTAAATTAAGTCAGAGTGTAGCAAAATTTATTACTTCTGACAAACATTCAGTTTTCACACAGCACGTGTCAACCTTCAGTTGCCACGCTTTTAGTGCTAATTATGTGTGCATCAACCTTTAATTTTCAGTTATTATAGTAGTTGTCCATAGGACTGGCGACCATAATTTTCCCCAAATCTCAAATATCTAATTAACGCCAATTAATTGTTAACGTAACGACCGCACATTTACTTTCTTTATTAATTTTACCCTTTTCTCAAAATTAATTTTCACCAATTTCATTTGCATTTTTCCTTTCATTTAGATGTAACCCTTTCCTCCCTCTTTACCGACAAATTAACTTCCCAAATTTCCATTATTTGCACGCAGTTTAATTTTTCGCTGTCATTAAGGTCGATAAGTGAGGGGGAAGTTACAAAGTGCCAGCTGAACATACAATCACTTCCACCTACTTCAATACATCTCTCAGTATAAAAAATTAAACAAGAGAACAGTGAAAGAACGTGCTTCGAAACAGTTCTGGAAATACAGTCCCGTTTCCTGACAAGTTTAAAGGAGATGAAGGCACTGTAGCTGGAGTACACGGGTGCAGGCTAGGCTAAAGGGTGCAATCTCTCCAAGGGAGCTGGTCACAGCATTTCAGGATTAAATATCCGCTATCAAAGTGCGCGCGGGGGAAAACTTTCGTAGGTGCTACAAGGGTCATATTATCTCTGTCAGACCCTGCAGCGACATCAAAGATCGTTGCAGACGCCATGGGGCCCTTGTGAGACTAGAGAAAAGCAACAAGATAACCTGCAGCGCGTACCTGCTCTCTGAGGAGTTAGTGGCAATGAACAAGTTGGTAGATTGTCCAGGACAGACGTGTCGGCTTCATTTATTGTACCTAAACCTGTCCTAACCACCACTAACGCGTTGGTAAAGCAACAACTGTGTAGCTGTAGCAGGATTCAGTAGTACAATATTAGACTTTTTCTTCTTTTTTTGAGTCAGCAGTCTTCTGACAGTTTTGATGCGGCCCACCACGAATTTCTCTCCTCTACCAACCTCTTCATGTCAGAGTAGCACTTACAACCTACGTCCTCAGTTACTTTCTGGATGTATTTCAATCTCTCACTTCCTCTACAATTTTTGCCCTCAACAGATCCCTTTAGTGCCATGGAAGTCATTCCATTATGTCTTAAAGATATACAATCATCCTGTCCCTCCTTTTTTGTCAGTGTTTTCCACATATTCCTTTCCTCTCCTCAATTCTTTCCTTATCACTCCACATAATTTTCAACATTCTTCTGTAGAATCACATCTTAAATGCTTTGATTCTCTTCTGTACTGGTTTTCTCGCAGTCCATGTTTCACATACATAAATGCTGTGCTCCAAACGTAAATTTTCATTGGTTGTTTTGCTGTCTGGGTAGCAGAATTCCTTAACTTCATCTACTTCTTGACCATCAGTCGTGCTGTTAAGTTTTTCGCTGTTCTCATTTCTGCTACTTCTCGTTACTTTCGTCTTCCTTTGATTTACTCTCAATCCATTCTCTGTACTCGTTATTCTGTTCATTCTATTCAGCAGATCAAGTAATTTTTTTTCACTTTTACTCAGGATAGCAATGTAATCAGCGAATCATATCATTGATGTCCTTTCACCTTGAATTTTAATTCCACTTCTGAACCTTGTTTTATTTCCATCATTGCTTCTTCGATGAACAGATTGAATACTAGGAACGAAATACTAAATCCCTGTCTTACATTCTTTTTAATCCGTACACTACTTTCTTTGTTGTCCACTCTTATTATTCCCCCATGGCTCTTATACATATTGTTTATTACCTGTCTCTCTCTATAGCTTACCCCTATTTTTCTCAGAATTTCGAACATATTACACAATTCTACATTGTTAAACGCAGTTTCCAGTCGACAAATCCTATGAACGTTCTTGATTTTTCCTTAATCTTGATTCCATTATCAACCGCAACGTCAGAACTGCGACTCTGGTCCCTTCACCTCTCCTATAGCCAAATCTACCTACATATAAAGCGTCATCGAATTTTATTTCCCTTTCAAACAAATGGTTCAAATCGCTCTGAGCACTATGGGACTTAACTTCTAAGGTCGTCAGCCCCCTAGAACTTAGAACTACTTAAACCTAACTAACGTAAGGACATCACACACATCCATGCCCGAGGCAGGATTCGAACCCGCGACCGTAGCGGTCGCGTGGCTCCACACTGTAGCGCCTAGAAACGCTCGGCCACCCCGGCTGGCATTTACCTTTCTTCTGTATATATTTCTTGTCAGAATCTTGGATGCGTATGTTAAGCTGATTGTGCGACAATGTCGCAGTTGCCGGCTCTTGCAGTCTTCGGTATTGCGTGGATGATGTTTCTCAGAAAATCAGATGGTATGTCGCCAGACTCATATATTCTACTCACCAACGTGAATAGTCGTTTCGTTGGCACTTCCCTCAATGATTTTAGAAATTCTTATGGAATGTTATGTATCCCTTCTGCCTTATTTGATCTTAAGTCCTCCAGAGCTCTCTTACATTCTGATTCTCTTCTAAATCGACTCTTTTCTTCTTCCATTACATCAGACCAATCTTACCTCACATAGAGGCTTTCAGTGTACTCTTTGCATCTACCCGCTCTTTCCTCTGTATTTAACAGTGGAATTCACGTTGCGCTTTCAATGTTACCACCCTTGCTTTTAATTTCACATAAGGCTGTTTTGACTTTCCTACGCGCTGAGTCAGTTCTTCCGACAATCATTTCTCTTTCGATTTCCTCACATTTTTCATGCGACCATTTTGTCTTAGCTTTCCTGTGCTTGCTATTTATTTCATTTCTCAGCGAGTTGTATTTCTGTACTTCTGTATTCCTGAATTTCCCCGAACATTTTTGTTCTTCCTTCTTTCATCGATCAAGTGAAGTGTTTCTGTTACCCTCGGTTTCTTCTCAGTTACCTTCTTTGTACCTATGTTTCCCTGTCCAAATTCTGTGATTGCCTGTTTTAGAGATCTCCGTTCCTCTTCAACTGTACTGCCTTCTGAGCTATTTCTCAAGTCATGTCTATAACCTTAGAGAACTTCAAGCGTATCTCGTCATTCCATAGTACTTCCATATCCCACTTCTTGGCGTATTGATTCTTCCTGACTAATTTCTTAAACTTCAACCTACTCTTCATCACTACTAGAGTATGATCTGAAACTATATCTGCTCCTGGCTGTGCATTATAGTCCAGTACCTGATTTCGGAATCTCTGCCTGACCATGACGTAATCTCACTGAAATCTTCCCGTATCATCCGACCTTTTCCAAGTATACCTCCCCCTCTTGTGATTCTTAGAATAAGACCCAACAACGAAAATATGGGAGGCTAATGAAGCCGAAGGTATGTTTCAAGAGAACTTCTGTAATCCTGAACTTGAACAATAGACGTATGAAACAAATGAAAAGACTCATGACTGACCACGGGAAACTTAAGTAACACCTACAAACGACGGGTGTAGAGAAAAAGGCCCATCTCTTAAGATTATATCGTGAGGAGGTTGAAATCGTACCACACTGGGTTTCCCAATGCGAAGTTCTGAAAGACAAAAGACATGAAGTTTTAGGGTCATTCAAGCCTGAAGATAAAGTTTCTAATAAGGAGCTTGTAAAGGGTCACCTGGAACTTTTTACAGATACCAGTTGGCTTTATTAGAATCACAGGAGACGAAATGATACAATAAACCTATCTTCTGTGCGGGCAACAGTGGGCTAAGACCACTATTCTATTTTATTCTTGCATTAATCAGGTTTTTCTTCTTCTTTTTTTGTATTGAGCAGAATTCCAACTGGTTTGAGGTGGCCTCCGTTCATCTCAGAGTAGTACTTAAGTTACTTGATGGATGTATTCCAGTCCCTGTTTTCTTCTACAGTTTTTGCCCTCTACAGCTCCCTGAAGTACCATGGAACTCAGTTCTTCATGCCTTAACAGATGTCCTATCGTCCTGTCCGTTCTCCTTATCAGTGTTTTTCACATGTTCATTTCCTCCCCGATTCTGTGCAGAACCTTCTCCTTTCTTACCTTATCAGTCTACCTGATTTTCAACATACACCTGTAGCACCACATCTTAAATGCTTCGTTTCTCTTCTGTTCTGATTTTCTCGCTTACCATGACTCACATCCATACAATGTTGTGCTCCAAACGCAAATTCTCAGAAGTTACTTCGTCAAATCAAGGCCTATGTTTGAAACTAGTAGACTTGTCTTGGCCAGAAATGCCAGGAAGGAGCAGAAGAAAGCTTACAGGAGAATATGGGCGTGGGACAATGAAAGAGGAGAAGGACTGATTGTGTTCTGTAATAAATTCCAGCTAGTAAAAGTAAATATACTGTTCAAGAATCACAAGAGGAGGCGGTATACATGGAAAAGGCCGAATTTCAGTTACATCATGTCCAGGCAGATATTCCGAAATCAGATACTGAGTTTTAAGGGCAACCAGGAGCAGATATAGACTCAGATCACAATGTAATAGTAATGATTAGTATGCTTCAGATCAAGAGATTAGTCAGGAAGAAACAATACGCAAACCAGTGGGATACGGAGGTAATAAGGATTGACCAGATATAAGGTCTCTAAGGTTATAGGTGCAGATATAAGGAATAGCTCAGTAGGCAGCACAATTGAAGAGGAAGGGACATCTCTGGAAAGAGCAATCACAGAAGTTGGAAAGAAAAACATGGCTACAAAGAAGGTAACTGCGAAGAAAATATGGGTAACAGAAGAAACACTTCTGTTGATCGATGAAAGAAGAAGTACTTAATGTTCAGGGAAATTGAGGACTACAGAACTACAAGTCACTGAGGAATGAAATAAGCAGAAAACCCAGCGAAGCTAATACGAAATGGCTGAATGAAAAATGTGAAGGAACTCAAAAGGAAATGATGGTCGGAAAGACTGACTCAGCATATAGGAAACTCAAAACAACCTTCAGTTAAATTGAAAGCAAGAGTGATAGCATTAAGAGTGCAACGAGAATTCCACTATTAAATGAAGAGGAGGAAGCGGATAAGTGGATGAAATAGACTGAAGGCCTCTATCTGGGGAATATTTGCCTGATGTGACAGAAGGAACAGGAGTCGATTTAGAAGAGATAGTGGATCCAGTATTAGAATCAGAATTTAAGAGAGCTTTGGAAGACTCAAGGTCAAGTAAGTCAGTAGGGATAGATAACATTCCATTAGAATTTTTAAAATCAACTGGCGACATACCATCTGACTTTCAAAAAAATATCATCCACACAATTCCGAAGACTACAAGGGTGAGAATTATCCCACAATCAGCTTAACAGCTCAAGCATCCAAGTTGCTGAAAGAAATCATATACAGAATAATGGAAAAGAAAATTGAGGATGCATTAAATGGGGATCAGTTTGTCTTTAGGAAACGAAAAAACACCAGAGATAAGTTCTGACGTTGCGGTTGATAATGGAACGAAGACTAAAGAAAAATCACGACACATTCATAGGGTCTGTCTACCTGGAAAAAACATTGGTCAACGTAAAATGGTGCAAGATGTTTGAAATTCTGAGAAAAATAGGGTAAGCAATAGGGAGAGACGAGCAATGTACAACATGTACAAGATACAAGTGGGAATAATAAGAGTGGACGACCATGAACGAAGATCTCGGATAACAAGCGTGTACGTACGGATGTAGTCTTTCGCCGCTACTGTTCAATCCGTACATCGAAGAAGCAGTGATGGAAATAAAAGAAAGTCTCAGGGATGGAATTAAAATTCAAGGTGAAAGAATATCAGTGTTTCGATTCGCTGATGACATTTCAGTCCTGGGTGAAAGTGAAAAAGAGGTACAGGATCTGCTGAATGAAATGTACAGTCTGAGGAGTACTAAATATGGATTGAGAGTAAATCGAAAGAAGACGTAAGTAACGAGAAGTAGCAGAAATTAGAACAGCGAAAACTTAACATCAGGACTGACGGTCACGAAGTAGATTATGTTAAGAAATTTGCTATCTAGGCAGCAATATAATCACCGACGAATGGAGAAAGAAGGACATCAAAAGCAGACTATCACTGGGAAAAAGGCATTCCTGGCCAAGAGAAATCTATTAGTATCAGACGTAGGCCTCAGTATGAGGAAGAAAGTCCTGAGAATGTACGTTCTGAGTCATGCATTGCATGTTAGTGAAACATGGACTGTGAGAAAATCGGAACAGAAGAGAATCGAAGCATCAGAGATGTGATGCTACAAATAAGTGTTGAAAATTATGTGACTGATAAGGTAAGGAAGGAGGAGGTTCTGCGCATAATCTGACAGGAAAGAAATATGTGGAAAACACTGACAAACAGGAGGGGGAAGATAATAGGCCATCTGTTAAGACGCCAGGGAATGACTTCCACGGTTCTAGCGGAGGGCAAAAATTGTAGAGAAAGAGTAAATAATTGAGGTAGTAGGTTGCAAGTGCTACTGTGAGATGATGAGGTTGGCACAAGAGAAAAATTCGTGTTGGGCCGCATCAAGTCAGTCAGAAGACTGACGACTGAAAAAAAAATGCAAGGGCTACAATATTAACTAACCGTTGTTCTGTGACACCTTACTGTAGCATAGACAGAATTTCAACTTTCAGTTACTCTCTGTAGTAAGCAGGAATAATAAATGGCTTAATGTTAAATATGTAGTTATCTTGGACATGAAGTCTCTACAGAAAACCAGTTATAGTTCCTGTAAAAGCAATTAAGTGTGAATGTAAAATGTCCAAAGTATTTCTCCTATCTGTATCAGTGCAATGCACTATTTTCTCTTGGATCAAACTGTGTACATCCATTTCCTGGTCAATGGAGTCGCAAGAAGTAGGCAAATAACGTCTGTCATCATAAAACAGTTCAGGTGTAAAACGTGTCTCATGGTCTGGCAGAAAGCATAAGCAATTCAGTTTCTCATCTTGTCTCGAGTTTCAGTCTTCAGTTTCAGAGTAAGTGTATGAGCTTAAGCTTTTATGATTATTTCAGCATTACCAAAGGTTAAAATTGCTTTTGCTCATTTAAAAAGGCTACTCTCAATACGATTTTTGCCGACATAGCGGTACCGTTAAGAAATTCTAAACAAATTTATGACCTGAAATGAGGAATGAAAACAAGTTTGATGTCTTACATCAACATTTTGCCTGAAATAATTCACAGAAGTTGGATTTTGCATAAAGGTAATGCAGGACAGTGTGTCGTCTTTGTTCAAAAATGTTCAAATGTGTGTGATTTCTTAAGGGACCAAACTCCTGAGGTCATCGGTCCCTAGACTTACACATTACCTAAACTAACGTAAACTAACTTATACGAAGAACAACACACATACACCCATGCCCGAGGGAGGACTCGGACCTCCGGCGGGAGGGACCGCGCAGTCTGTGACTTGGCACCTCAAACCGCACGGCCACTCCGCTCGGCTTGTCATCTTCGTACATCTGTTGAATGGAATGTCACAGATATCTAGCTACCTGAGTCAAAAATGGCAGGCAAAATGATGTTACCTAAAGAAACATGTATCACAGTATGTGGAATAGCATTCTGTGTATAACTGACTTCTGTGATAAAATATCTCTTACGTCTTGAAGACGTAGTAAATTTACTGTTTTGGCAGTGATGTTTTCAGTCCTGTCTATAATACCGTCAGCTAGTCGTGTTTCTAGCTGATTGTTGGCCAAATTAGGCAGTCTCACTTCAACAGACTCAACATCTCGCATCGGGCTGGATCAACTTGTTTTGCCAAAGTTGACTGTGTTGTCGTCTGTTATTATTTTGATTGTTCCCGATTGTGATGACTGACTCTGTAATTTCTGTTTTGCCATGAGTTCTGTTGGCTTAATCTATTAGTGCTGTATCCATTACCACAATATGAGTTGCGCCTGTAATTGTTCTGATTACTGTGGTAGTGTCTGCGCTCGTTTTCACAGCGTCTGTTCCGTCGATTTCCGTGCTCATGATCATCACTACGGAAATGGTCTCTGTCATGATAATTGTCCACCCATTGTGAATCATAGAAATTATGCCTGTTCTGTTGTCAATAATTGTGTCTGTGATAATGAGTTTTGCGGCAGCGTTGGTCATTTCTATGATCGTACAGTCGAAATGAATGAGTCACCATGCACATTGTCATATTTTCTAGTGATATGATTGTCGGACTCTAGTTCCAGTTATTGCAGCATATCTTGGAAAGCATCTAGGTCGTCCTTGCATCTTAACGCCAATATTACGTGACGCAAATGCGAAGGTAATTTCGTTAAGTAAATGCGTATAAACCGAGACCGACTGCAGGGATTTATGAGATATTAGTTCCTACATAACATCTCCTCGAAATTACTGATTGTCAAGAAAATTTGCATTGATAAAAATTTTTCATCATTATTGTAATATGCTTTACTCCATCATAAGTAACTTGCGACTGACAGACGAACAACAACAAAGCGTGGTAAAAAAAAAAAACAGCTTCCCTCTGACACTCTCTGATTACAGACCGTATTCTCAAGGTGGCACTCTTTCCAGATATCCAAATAAGAATTCCAGTTTGTGGTCTAAATGCCAATTTGCTGGTAGAGAAAAAAAAATTGATCCAACCAGGCTTGGGAATGATTGTTGTTGACAAAGTTTCGGAAAATTTTGAATTTGCGAACAGTTAAAAAGTGCTTGTTAACGAAACTGTCTTTCCTACGAGAGTCTGAATGTTTTTTTATTGCGCCTGAAGGGCGGCTCGGTATCATGTGCTGGTGAAAGGTATTGTTCTTTTGGACACCCACAAAGACGGCACCAAATTTCAGATAGTGTGGAAGCGTAAAGTCATTGGTGTCGTCGTTGTTATTTAGTTTGTGTTCGATGCGTGTCAACTGGTCTCCAATGTGTTTTATGTGATTTTTGTTCTGGTTTTGAGTGACTTTAATCCCACTTTCCTTAAAATCCGTAAGTGTCTGATTTTCTGTTGTGTCTGAAAATGGTGTGGGATGTGTGACATCAGAATCATTGTCTGTATTAATAGACAAGCTTGCCATTTTAATCGCCATATCTTCGACATTGTTTGTTAAGGTACTATGTTGTTCTTTCAGTTCGTCAGAATCCAGTCTTAATGCGTTTACATGTTCACTAATTGTTTCAACAGTGATATTAAGATGGTCGTGACGTTCTGCTAGTTGCGAGACTACTGCGCTAAGTATAGTATTTATTTTTGCGAATAGCTATTCTTTGTCGTTCTTTTGTGTAGCTTTTAAATTACTACGTTCAGTTTCAATTCTGGGAAGCCTAGCATCTAACCCCTTAATAGATGGCTGTAGGTCACTACTAATCTTTTGTTGAAATTCCACAGACAATTTTTGCTGCTTTTTTCTCAAGTTTCCTGACGTCTTAACTAATTTCTTCTTGTGATTTGGTGTTTGTTCTAGAGTTTCACTTGTATCTTTGAAGGTTTTATTCACGTTTCGGAGCAGCTATAACAAAGTTGGATTACTGATTTCCGAAGTCATGTTTACTGAATCTGCGGTGACTGAGCGCGAAGTCGGTTCGTGCACAGCTTGATAAAAGAAACAAGTGGAATCAGAATACACTGTCTCACTAACTGGCTTTTGCGAAATTTCACATAGCTGAGGTGACTTTTCGCATACCGATTCGTGCTTTAAAATTTTTTATTCGCTGTTGGGTATCTGTTCTGTTGTATTTCCTTGCAAAGAACGCAACTATGTTGGAAAGTTATTTTCTTTTTCTGAAATAGCAAGTAAATTATTTACATTTCAACTGTTTTACATGTTCTGCTTCATTAATAATTCAGTCATTAGTCTGTGGCATGGTTTACGATATACTAGCATTTCGAAATACTGTTTGCTAGCTATAATGTTGAAATATAAAAACAGAATTAATAAACAAAATTTCCATTTGCAGTTAAATAGCGGAAAGTATAAATTCTTTTACCCAACAGAAATGTCTGCGAAAAATCTAGTAACACGGAAATATTTTGCACAGTTTGTACTATTGTCTGCCTATGCACCAAAGATCCTCAAAACCTCTTGCAAAAAGAGAAAAAAGATTCTTACAAAATCATACACAAAAATGACAGCGAAATTACAAAAGCTGAAAGAGAAAATACCACTTCTAGTTCGTGTACTAAACGTTCGTGTAGGCATAGCTCTGATTTTCTTTCGAGAAACTCTGTTGCAATCTAACTACATAATCACAGAAAAACCAGAGGACTATCCTGGGCGCAAAGGAGTGAAATATGTATGCTTTCTATAAAAAAAACTCTCTGTATGGGAGAAAACAGAAAATAATGATTTCAAAAACTTTCTCGTCACGTAAAGTGTACTTTAGATACCATATTGAATTGCTCAGCAAAACTGACGGTGTCCTGAAATATATTCATAAAATACCAAATTTGAAATAAAAAAAATGAATGAAATTAAATGCCAAAGAAACTAATTGTGTGCTCAGTGAAAGCTATACTAAATTGTATAACTAAAACTCGGCACCGAAGCACATTATGAAAGTTACTTGATATGAAGTACAATGTCTGACCCGGCCGATGTGGCCGAGCGGTTCTAGGTGCTTCAGTCTGGGTCCGTGCGACCGCTACGGTAGCAGGTTCGAATCCTGCCTCGGGCCTGGATGTGTGTGATGCCCTTAGGTTAGTTTTAAGTAGTTCTAAGTTCTAGGGGACTGATGACCTCAGATGTTAAATCCCATAGCGCTCAGAGCCATTTTGCAATGTCTGACTTGGGATATCCACAAATATAAAATACTGTTCTACTCCGCAGAGAATAACTGTCTGAAATTACCAGTACTGCTCGCTGTAAATTCGTGCACTTGGTAGCACGACAACTGACAATCCCGATTGCACACTGTTTGCTGATGAATGCAAGATTAGGTTTACCCTTAAATAAAAGTGACTTACCTCTTGCCCAGCATGCTATTTTTGTCTGATGTACTCGGAAGCAAATGCAAATCAGCAAATGCAACGGGTAAGGGAAAATAAACTAGTCACTACTAATGTCTTCCTTTTTGTTTGTCAGAAACAATCTATGACTTCGTGCTGCACAAAGTCCAATGCGCACATGACAAAATATTCAAAACTTTGCTATGAGTTACGGAGGCGGTCTTTACTTTAAAGGCTTTCTTGAGAAATCAAACTCTGATTATTGACAAAGATTGCACAGCATAAGAAGACTAACAGTTAAAAAATTTAGAAACATTTCGATCAATTGCATTCTTTGAAACATGATGAAAAACGAAGGGATCAAATTAACACTAACGATGAAGTGTTATTAGTTGTCTGAGGGACAACGATTTCAATCAATTAATAGTTCTGACAAGCACATTTCACTCTTGTGCATCACTTTGTTGCCTTTGACATTCCTCCAAAATTTTCTCCATTAGTATAAAGAACGAGGAAGTATAAAAAACGAGTTTTCATCTTCGTAATGAAGTATTCGAGATAGCTTCTCCCAGATTCATAAAAAACAGATCTCATTTTCTGAAAAACTCAACTGCTCACTACTATGCCTCAAATCAGAATGCCCCAGAGCTGCACAACTGACTGACAAACAAGTCAACCACAGATAAAACTAAATACAGAGTCAAGGATCTTATTCACTATTTACTCAGTGCCCTCATTCATCTTTGTCCCAGTAGAATGAAAGAGAGTTATTTCAAATAGCAGAAAACATATGAGAATCTTTAAGTATAAATTTTACTTCAAAATACTGTCAATTTTAACAGCATTAATTGACAGTTACAACGCTTTGTGTGTCTTACACTCTACCTACGAAACTTCTCTTCGTGAGGGTTAAGTTTAGATGATATTATAAATGTAAATGTAAACCCTTAGAGAATCACTTCGCTGTCCGTCTGTTTGTCCGATTTTTCAAAACCTTTTTTCTCAGGGGCTGGTAGACGTATAAAGTTGAAATTTTTGTATCACATACTGAGTTGGATAGTGGCTTGGCGGCGTAATAAACGTAAGTTTCTATGTCAGTGAAAGGAAAAGATACGGTCATTTATGTCACATATTTTCATACTCGCAAACTCATTTATTAAAAACTTTTGAGTACTTCCCTTTTACGTAGAATCATGAAATTTTGGAAGGTTTCACAGAACAAATAAATGAAAATAACTACAAACTGAAGAAAGTTTTTCTTTCTTCTTTTGTTACCCTAATTCGAACTTAATATTAACTCATTCGTAGAAGGTTTGAAATCCGTGAGACTGATATTTTGCCACTATCAACATCGATAACAGGCAAATGTCCTCGAGATTCTCGATTCCCAGAATAGATGAACTGTCTGTACACATAATTTACTTCGTACGGAGCCCTCAGTGCGTGAGTCATACTCGCTCCTGGTCAATTTTTTAATTATTATTGTTATTGTTATTATTATTATTATTATTATTGTTATTATTACGGTTAATGGATAGGGACGTAAGCCAGGACGTAAGATACCGAAAGGATATTGAAAATTTAGCACGGTGCTTTTGTTCTGTAGCTTAGGCAGCTTTGGTAGGCATTGTGAGGGTACTTCCCTGCTTGACAGACCGTCCTATATTCGATTGTTTGTGTAGACTTCCATACCAGTTTGGTACGGTGTAACAGTTACTCGTGCGGTTCTAGGCGCTTCAGTCCGGAACCGCGAGACTGCTACGGTCGCAGGTTCGAATCCTGCCTTGGGCACGGATGTGTGTGATGTCCTTAGGTTGGTTAGGTTTAAGTAGTTCTAAGTTCTAGGGGACGGTTGACCTCAGATGTTAAGTCCCATAGTGCTCAGAGCCATTTGAACCATTTAACAGTTACTGTTTATGACCTGTACTTAACTTGACATATAATTCTAGATGCCATCTTTGCTCCCTTCAGAGTTTGCGAAGTGTGATGGTTTATGCGCTGTAATACTACAGGAAAAAGACCTCGTGACAACTTGAGATAGTGCTACAAGCTACCCAAGAGTCGTAACATGACACGCACACGTCATCCTCATACATATTAATCCACCTGATAACGGAGCTTTGAACATCCGAAACCCCTCATGAATATAAATCAAATGTGGGTGGTACTGCATTTTGTTTCATTTATAAACTGTGTCTCAGTAATGGTGTGGCAAATGCTCGTAATCTTTCTGCAGGATGCTTACAAAGTACAACAGACTGCACTTTAAATATTTCTGAGGCATTACATGTTCTACCACCAACTGCGGGAACAATGTCGCAAGACAGAATGCGAAGATCGTAGCCCATCTAAAGGAAGAAATTATTCTGTTAATGTGGGCGTCTTCTAATTAAGTATTCTGCTGATCTGAAGTGCCCTGTTTCAGCCTGATAAGGTGAATGGTAGGAGCATTACAATCAAGAACTGTTATCCTTAATCACACTGAGTCCTATCGAAACATTTTGCCAGGCATCTAAAACTGGATGCACGGGTACCTTAGAGATCACTGTCCACGTGAAACAACTGCATCGTACTTTTTAAATATTTAGTCCGACCAATTGAATGTTGAATGTTGACCGGTTACTTAGAAAAACTAACATACACATTCAAAGAGCTGTATAGTTTTAAATATAATATTTCTATTTGATATTTGTTTTGTACTTTTAATTACTTATTACTCATATGTAGTCTGCATACCCCGTTAACAGGGCAAAAAATATCCGAATGTTGAAAGAATAAGAAAAGGATGTCTCTAACAGCCAACAACGGGCTATAGGGCACGCAGCTTACCACATGTCGACGGGCTTAATTTATCCCGAATGCTGAGGTCTGAGTTCACCAACAGCCCGTATGAACTTGGATCCACATTATTAGAGTCATCGAACCAAGTGGACGCAACGCATAGGGGCTTAAAAATATACATCCCACATTAATTTGTCAACTATCTCAATTAAACAACCGAGATACTCTTTACCAATATCTGACTTCGTATTTAGTGTCGCGAGAAATCAGAACTATCGAGACTGCTAAAAGCTGCTGCTTCTAAGGAACCTACAACTCTTTCAAAGAATAAATATCTGCCACTTTGACATAATTATTTTCACACACAATAAAGAACGTTATGTCTCAACGCAAAAGTTCAACCAAGCAAGCAAGCCAATAAGTTGATTTCAATAAAGGCAACTATCAGTTACCAGTCAAGAATACTGTAAATCAGAGGTGAGATATAATTCCCATTCTCATACAGATATCACTTATTAATTCCCTGGCTAACAATAATCAGTATCATTTCGATTCAGATTCCATACAAGCAAGGTTTTCCTGGTGCGTACACGCAATAGATGATGCTTTTCATTACAAGACTGTCTTACAACAATATCATTAAATATGGTCTGTCAACAGAGGTCGCAGTGGGGCGTCCTTCGATCACCGCAGCATTCCCGCCTGGCTGCCGTGCATCTCGCTGCCTGGGATCAGACAGATACTGTTGCTCCGGCGTTCGCACCAGTGGCAGCATAGCTCGGGGCATTACAATTATCTGGAACAGTTTTAATCCATTTAATACACAGAAAATCCCCAACGCCAGCAGTTCGTTGGCCTCTCAGCACTAGTGTTATTAAACACCAGAGAACTAGATGCATTTTCAGATATTAAAAATATGTCATGACGGTCGATGTAAGGAATGGGTCATAAGCAGCAGTTTTATAACTTTTAGCCTTCGTCGTACTTCCATAAATTATTTTTTAACGTGCAGATAAGAAAAAGTTCTGTCGTTTCACTACTGATTAAATAAAATAAATAAAACATTCAGTTGCAAAAGAAAGAATTCTTTTTATCTCAACGGTAAAGCATAACTGAAGTAATAACTGATAAAAATGGTTGCGAACATGAACAATACTGTTTCGATGATGTCCAAGGTGTTCAGCCATCAAGGGACACTAATGGAACGCTGAGGAAAATCCTAGCAGAGATGGAAACATCGAGTAGTTACGAAGTTTGAAGAGCAATATAACGCCGCCTAATACCTCACAAGACTTAAATCATCAGCGACATCGGCAACGCAGATTTACGTGAATATTAAAACTGGCACGATATAATGGGGTCAACTCCGATTTATTTAGCAAATATTTTTGCCTTACTACTTCGCGATTTATCATAAATGTTGCACGGAATCTAGTAATTTTGGATAAAATAATTTTGGATATTGGGCCACGTCATGGTAAACTACTAAAACAGTTAAATTTCCAACGTTGCGACTGACTTGCTGCAGTCGTCAGCAGGGTGGAACGCAACAAGTTGGTGTAAACGTCGGCAATTTAGTTATTTTACTAGTTTACTATGACGATGCCCACTACCTAAATTATTTTATCCAAAATGACACCGGCCGTGGAAGCCTACGAACTCATATTTCATAATTGCTAACAAAAGCCGGACGTCTTTCCAATCGGTCATATCTACAGAGAAATTTCCACATAATTATTAATATCTCGACAAAGTCACCCTGGCTATGAACAAATATCTCAAAATGAGATGTTAGTTTCTTGATACCTTCACTGTAGAGCTTTGGTGACGGAGCCACAATTTCACCTGCGCTTGTGTCGTTTAACCACCGTCCAAGTGAGGTGCACCACGGTGTTTTTTAAGTTTTGGAAACAGGTGAAAATTGGCTGGGGCCAACTGGGAACTGTATGCTGGATGGTCGATGACAATGAACCCAAGGCGTGGTATTGTAGTGGATGTTGCTGCGCTAGCATGTTTGGCATTGTAATGCTGAGCGAGAGAGTGCTTCGTGTGTGGACGAACTCTTCGAATCCGGAACTTGATTACAGCACGCCGTTTCTCACGCACCGACATAGTTATGTTACACCCCGCCATGTTACACGCGACAATTAGCATCACTCCTGTAACAGACAGCTCTAAATACGTAGTCATGAAGAATAAAAATGTAGAATGTTAATAATGTTTGCTTTATTTAAACAGCATTAAGAGTTTTCACACAAAAAGTTCCAAGACATTACTTTCTAACACGCCCTAGTATTACTGCATGATTTCAGAACATAGACTGATCTGAAACCTCATTACATGGGCCAACATGAGATTGAATTCGGCGGTGACGTTGTGGGCACATGATGCGGTAAGTAGATTGATCAGCCAGAACATTATGACCAACGATCTATCAATGTAAACCTGTGCAAGGGATACCAGAGTCACCTGACGAAAAATGACTGCTCGTGAGACACACATGTTGTTGTTGTTGTGGTCTTCAGTCCTGAGACTGGTTTGATGCAGCTCTCCATGCTACTCTATCCTGTGCAAGCTCCTTCATCTCCCAGTACCTACTGCAACCTACATCCTTCTGAATCTGCTTAGTGTATTCATCTCTTGGTCTCCCCCTACGATTTTTACCCTCCACGCTGCCCTCCAATACTAAATTGATGATCCCTTGAGGTCTCAGAACATGTCCTACCAACCGATCCCTTCTTCTGGTCAAGTTGTGCCACAAACTTCTCTTCTCCCCAATCCTATTCAATACTTCCTCATTAGTTATGTGATCTACCCATCTAATCTTCAGCATTCTTCTGTAGCACCACATTTCGAAAGCTTCTATTCTCTTCTTGTCCAAACTATGTACCGTCCATGTTTCACTTCCATACATGGCTACACTCCATACAAATACTTTCAGAAATGACTTCCTGACACTTAAATCTATACTCGATGTTAACAAATTTCTCTTCTTCAGAAACGCTTTCCTTGCCATTGCCAGTCTACATTTGATATCCTCTCTACTTCGACCATCATCAGTTATTTTGCTCCCCAAATAGCAAAACTCCTTTACTACTTTAAGTGTCTCATTTCCTAATCTAATACAATGTCATCGGCGAACCTCAACATTTTTATTTCTTCTCCATGGATTTTAATACCTACTCCGAATTTTTCTTTTGTTTCCTTTACTGCTTGCTCAATATACAGATTGAATAACATCGGGGAGAGGCTACAACCCTGTCTTACTCCCTTCCCAACCACTGCTTCCCTTTCTTGTCCCTCGACTCTTATAACTGCCATCTGGTTTCTGTACAAATTGTAAATAGCCTTTCGCTCTCTGTATTTTACCCCTGCCACCTTTAGAATTTGAAAGAGAGTATTCCAGTCAACATTATCAAAAGCTTTCTCTAAGTCTACAAATGCTAGAAACGTAGGTTTGCCTTTCCTTAATCTTTCCTCTAAGATAAGTCGTAAGGTCAGTATTGCCTCACGTGTTCCAGTATTTCTACGGAATCCAAACTGATCTTCCCCAAGGTCGGCTTCTACTAGTTTTTCCATTCGTCTGTAAATAATTCGAGTTAGTATTTTGCAGCTGTGACTTATTAAACTGATAGTTTGGTAATTTTCACATCTGTCAACACCTACTTTCTTTGGGATTGGAATTATTATATTCTTCTTGAAGTCTGAGGGTATTTCGCCTGTTCCATACATCTTGCTCACCAGATGGTAGAGTTTTGTCAGGACTGGCTGTCCCAAGGCCGTCAGTAGTTCCAATGGAATGTTGTCTACTCCGGGGGCCTTGTTTCGACTCAGGTCTTTCAGTGCTCTGTCAAACTCTTCACGCAGTATCGTATCTCCCATTTCATCTTCATCTACATCCTCTTCCATTTCCATAATATTGTCCTCAAGTGCATCGCCCTTGTATAGACCCTCTATATACTCCTTCCACCTTTCTGCTTTCCCTTCTTTGCTTAGAACTGGGTTTCCATCTGAGTTCTTGATGTTCATACAAGTGGTTCTCTTATCTCCAAAGGTCTCTTTAATTTTCCTGTAGGCAGTATCTATCTTACCCTCTACATCCTTACATTTGTCCTCTAGCCATCCCTGCTTAGCCATTTTGCACTTCCTGTCGATCTCATTTTTGAGACGCTTGTACTCCTTTTTGCCTGCTTCATTTACTGCATTTTTATATTTTCTCCTTTCGTCAATTAAATTCAATATTTCTTCTGTTACCCAAGGATTTCTACTAGCCCTCGTCTTTTTACCTACTTGATCCTCTGATGCCTTCACTACGTCATCCCTCAAAGCTACCCATTCTTCTTCTACTGTGTTTCTTTCCCCCATTCTTGTCAATTGTTCCCTTATGCTCTCCCTGAAACTCTGTACAACCTCTGGTTCTTTCAGTTTATCCAGGTCCCATCTCCTTAAATTCCCACCTTTTTGCAGTTTCTTCACTTTTAATCTACAGGTCATAACCAATAGATTGTGGTCAGAGTCCACATCTGCCCCTGGAAATGTCTTACAATTTAAAACCTGGTTCCTAAATCTCTGTCTTACCATTATATAATCTATCTGATACCTTTTAGTATCTCCAGGGTTCTTGCATGTATACAACCTTCTATCATGATTCTTAAACCAAGTGTTAGCTATGATTAAGTTGTGCTCTGGGCAAAATTCTACCAGGTGGCTTCCTCTTTCATTTCTTAGCCCCAATCCATATTCACCTACTACGTTTCCTTCTCTCCCTTTTCCTACACTCGAATTCCAGTCACCCATGACTATTAAATTTTCGTCTCCCTTCACTATTTGAATAATTTCTTTTATTTCATCATACATTTCTTCAATTTCTTCGTCATCTGCAGAGCTAGTTGGCATATAAACTTGTACTACTGTAGTAGGCATGGGCTTCGTGTCTATCTTGGCCACAATAATGCGTTCACTATGCTGTTTGTAGTAGCTTACCCGCATTCCTATTTTCCTATTCATTATTAAACCTACTCCTGCATTACCTCTGTTTGACTTTGTGTTTATAACCCTGTAGTCACCTGACCAGAAGTCATGTTCCTCCTGCCACCGAACTTCACTAATTCCCACTATATCTAACTTTAACCTATCCATTTCCCTTTTTAAATTTTCTAACCTACCTGCCCGATTAAGGGATCTGACATTCCACTCTCCGATCCGTAGAACGCCAGTTTTCTTTCTCCTGATAACGACATCCTCTAGACTAGTCCCTGCCCGGAGATCCGAATGGGGGACTATTTTACCTCCGGAATATTTTACGCAAGAGGACGCCATCATCATTTAATCATACAGTAAAAGCTGCATGCCCTCGGGAAAAGTTGCGGCCGTAGTTTCCCCTTGCTTTCAGCCGTTCGCAGTACCAGCACAGCAAGGCCGTTTTGGTTATTGTTACAAGGCCAGATCAGTCAATCATCCAGACTGTTGCCCTTGCGACTACTGAAAAGGCTGCTGCCCCTCTTCAGGAACCACACGTTTGTCTGGCCTCTCAACAGATACCCCTCCGTTGTGGTTGTACCTACGGTACAGCTATCTGTATCGCTGAGGCACGCAAGCCTCCCCACCAACGGCAAGGTCCATGGTTCATGGGGGCAGGGAGACACACATATGGTTCACATAGTAACAGTGAGCGTGCTGTCTGCCTAGAATGGGGAAGGTGCACCATCTTTTGAGTCCGACCGGAGGCAGATGGTGATGGCTTGGCGGTTTGGCAAGAATATTTCGGAAACTGCACGACTCGTCGGATGTTCGACGAGTGCTGTGGTGAGTCTTCAACACGTGGCGAAAACAAGGTGAAACCTCGTCCCGGCGTCGTGCGGTTGGGTGACCATCCTTCATTACAGATGTCGGACGTGGTCGAATGGACAGACTGGTTAAACAGGACAGGTGGCGAACTGTGACGGAATTAACATCAGACTTTAAAGCTGGGATGAGTACAAGTGCGTCTGAATACACAGTGCACCGAACACACTTAATGATAAGTCTCCGCAGCCAAAGACGCACGCAGTTGCCAATGTTTACACCACAACATCGGCAGCTACGACTGAATGGGCACGTGACCATCGGCACTGGACGCTGGCACAGTGTCAGAGCGGAGGGGAGGTCGCGAATCCGTCGTCTTCTAGGGGACCACCTCCTTAGCACCTGTACTGCGGAACGGAAACAAGTTGGCGGCGGCTCCATTATGTTCGGAAAACATTCACGTGGGCATCCATGTTTCCAATGGAGGTCGTACAAGGCATCATGTTGGCAAAGGAGTACAATACATTACTTATTTTCCGACAGCAGTGGCATTTTGCAACAAGATAATATGCTATGTCACAAGGTCAGGAGTGTGATGGAATGGTCTGAGGAACACAGTGGCGAGTCCTAATTGATGTGCCGGCCCCCAGAACTCGCCAGATCTGATCCAAGGGGACCATATTTGGGATGTGGTTGAACGTGGCGTCAGAGTTCATTGCCCCCTACCCGGAATTTACGTCAGTTAGATGACGTATGTACAGATGTGGTGCCAAAACCCTCCGGCGACCTACCAAGGCCTCATTGCTTCCATGCCACGATGCGTTGCCGCTGTTATCTGTGCCAAAGGTGGACATATCAGCTATTAAGTAGATGTCAGTATTCTGGGTGATCAGTGTAAAATACATACAGCGTATCTCAATGTCGTTAGGACTGAGACTATGAAAAATATAAGTCATTAATTATGTCCATAGAACCACTGTATTTATTCAAAACAATCTCCATCGGAATCAATCCACACCTGACATCGCATTAAAAGCGTTTTTTCGAACAGTCACCTTAGTCTTGTTTTCGACTTCCATTTAGTGCCGCAGTACAGTTTTCTTGAACATTCTTAACTGCATCGTAACGGCGTCCTTTCATTGTCAACTTTTAGTTGGGGACGAACCAGAAGTTACCTAGGGCCAAATACGGCGAATGCGTTGGGTGATCCAGGAGTGTGATCCGCCTAATGTCGAAAAACTCGCTCACGATCTTCACTCTGTGGGCTGGGGTGTGTCGTCGGGGGCGACCAGGAATCTGCCTCTAGGTATTTGGGTTAAATTCGACAAATTCTCTCCCACAAACACAGTGCTTAGCACAAGACTTGATGCTGCCTCTCTGCTCCGCCGACATTTTCCGACAAGTGTCAGAGACATACTGTTATATTAGTGACCAGGATACCTACTGATCTACACGACTGTTGTTGAAACTTCGAAGATCGTGACGCCACAACTCGCCACAAGATAGAATGCCAGTTTCCAATTTTACACAAGCAGTCTAACGGACCTGGCACACACTGTGTAGAAGCTGAGGAAGGATGTATGGGAAATGAATGGGGCGGCGAACGGGGAAATCGTCTGACGCATACGACTTCGACAAAAGACTGATTGTTATAGTCAAGTGCCCGCGAAATTGGCTGTTCGCGCCCTACTGTCGCAAGCATCTATGGAATATGACTGAAATATGGTGAAGCCACAACTATGCAACAAGGTGTTAGATAGCCACGTCTTGCCAGAAGAACCTGGATGTTGGAGGATTGACCGCTCTGTGAAGCAGGATAGGAGGCGATATGTGGTAGATCCAGCAGCGTCGTACACTGGCGGTGGAGGTGCAAGTGTTGCTTTCACTGCACACTGTTGAACATGGGACACCATAGAAGAGCACCGCTACCTATTGCCACACTGAGCCAACAACATCGTCAATAACGGCTAAAGTGGGGACGGGATCAATGACATTTGACCTTGATTCAATGTAAATGTGTCACCTGATCGGACAAAACACGATTCTTGTTACACCAGGTCGATGGTCGTCTCGGAATACGCCGCCATTAAGGCGAACGGCCACTTGAAACATCCGCGCAAGTTGGGTATCGCTACTCTATTGGAGATACTCACCTGAGGTTCCGTGGGACCTCTGTGGTGTTTTAGGCTCTCAAATTACTTTAACATATGAATACATAAATGACGTGATATATTCACTGAAGTCCTTAAATATTACACTTATCAGTATTTGCAGCAAAACGTTATATCGGTATTTAAATTAGTAACATAAGATGTGTACTAGGCCATTTCCACTGTGCTAATGTAGTAACAAAATTACTGAAGTCTACAGTGTTAAAAGTAAATGTTGAATATTTCATGTCTCTCTTGTCGTTTGCCAGAGTTCAATTAATTTACCCGTCGGTCGAGAGACAGTAGAATATATTACTTCGAATCTTTATTCATGGAGCAGAGAAGTGAAGATTTCCGGCCAAGTATCCCTGTTTAAAATGATATTTCATAGAATTATCCTTAATATTAGTTGTTAATTTATGAGTTATAGCTGACGTAGTTCGAAAAGGAAAAAAACGATCAAATATAATTTTCTTATATTACAATTATAATACTTTTTACATTTGTAGAAACATCAGTTTATGCTTTGGACGTATAGAAACATGATTACTATGATAGACATATCTGCTAAGAAACAATATATGTGTGATAGTACAAATGCGTTCTTAAAAACTAATGAATGTAAGCTTCAGTGTCGAGCAGTCCCACTGAGGCCATAATCTTTATTTAGGCAAAGCTCTAGATCCAAACTTAACACATAAATAATAAATTACTTAGCTTTGTTCGTTAAAAATTAAAGCCGCTGTATCTGAGTTGCTTTGTGGACACAGTCGAGCATACTTTTCCATTCCAGGATAGGAACATACCTTGTAACTGACTTGCTGTTGAAGCTGTCAAGTTTCTCACTTCTGCAAACCCATCTGAAATTAGCTCCTGTAATAAATAGAACGCCGGTTATCTTACCAAGAAATCTATTGAAAAGGAAACATAGCTCCGTAACACTTTTAAATAAGCAGCTGCCTAGTTTGCACCAGTAGTAGATTAAGGAAAACTGTTATCGATGCGTGCGCGCCACACTAGGAAAACATGAGGTCTGATGTCAGATACAGACCAAATATTATCTCTGAATAATCAGCTCTCATTTGGAAGCTAATGGCATAGCATTAAATTTACAAAGTCGTCTTGTTGTGGGTATCAGCAAAGAATCTGGACGGTCGTTCTCGTTAAAAGCAATGTTAGTCATGCATAGAAAGTACGGTATTTGCGTTCTTCAGCCAAATAACCAGGAGAGAACCATACATTCGACACGAACTATTATTAATAATGAGATTGAGGGAAACTGTTCATAAACTTCTGTGCGACTCATGGTATGCTGCATGTATTATTAGCACTCCGTCATCAGGCCACAAGTGGCCCATCGGGACCATTCGACCGCCGTGTCATCCTCAGATGAGGATGCGGTTAGGAGGGGCGTGTGGTAAGCACACCGCTCTCCCGGTCGTTACGACGGTTTTCTGTGACCGAGGCCGCTACTATTTTATTTATTTTATTTATTTATTTATTGTTCCGTGGGACCACATTTAGGAGAAGTCTCCATGGTCATGGAACGAGTCAATACATGAAATTATAACACGATTGTAGAAACAGATAAAATGAAATATAAGAAACATATTCAGGCGACAAGTCGTTAGTTTAAATAAAGAAAATCAAGAATGTAACACTGGAATTTGCTTAATTTTTTAGCTCTTCCAGGAGCTCCTCGACAGAATAGAAGGAGTGAGCCATGAGGAAACTCTTCAGTTTAGACTTAAAAGTGTTTGGGCTACTGCTAAGATTTTTGAGTTCTTGTGGTAGCTTATTGAAAATGGATGCAGCAGAATACTGCACTCCTTTCTGCACAAGAGTCAAGGAAGTGCATTCCACATGCAGATTTGATTTCTGCCTAGTATTGAGTGAAAGCTGCTAACTCTTGGGAATAAGCTAATATTGCTAACAACAAACGACATTAAAGAAAATACATACTGTGAGGGCAATGTCAAAATTCCCAGACTATTGAATAGGGGTCGACAAGAGGTTTTCGAACTTACACCATACATAGCTCGAACAGCCCGTTTTTGAGCCAAAAATACCCTTTTTGAATCAGAAGAATTACCCCAAAAAATAATACCATATGACATACGCGTATGAAGATATGCGAAGTATACTACTTTTCGTGTTGAAATGTCACTTATTTCAGATACTGTTCTAATGGTAAATAAAGCGGCATTTAGTTTCTGAACAAGATCCTGAACATGGGCTTTCCACAACAGCTTACTATCTATCCGTACGCCTAGGAACTTGAACTGTTCCGTCTCGCTTATAACATGCCCATTCTGTCTGATTAAAATGTCAGTTCTTGTTGAATTGTGGGTTAGAAACTGTAAAAACTGAGTCTTACTGTGATTTAGCATCAGATTATTTTCCACAAGCCACGAACTTATATCATGAACTACATTATTTGATAATGTTTCAATATTACACATAAGATCCTTCACTACCAAGGTGGTGTCATCAGCAAACAGAAATATTTTTGAATCACCTGTAATACTAGAAGGCATATCATTTACATAAATAAGAAACAGCAGTGGCCCCAGCACCGACCCTTGGGGAACGCCCCATTTAACAGTGCCCCATTGGGACTGAACATCATTACCACTCTCAATATTGCGGAGGATTACCTTTTGCTTTCTGTCCTTAAAGTAGGAGGCGAACCAATTGTAAGCTACTCCCCTTACTCCATAATGTTCCAACTTCTGCAGTAATATTTTGTGGTCAACACAGTCAAAAGCCTTCGTTAAATCAAAGAAAACACCTAACGTTCGCAACCTTTTATTTAATCCATCCAAAACCTCACAGAGAAAAGAGACTATAGCATTTTCAGTTGTTAAGCCATTTCTAAAACCAAACTGTACATTTGACAGCAAATTATGTGAATTTAAATGCTGCAGTAACCTTGTATATACAACCCTCTCGATAACTTTAGCAAACACCGATGGCATAGAAATAGGTCTATAATTGTCAACATTATCCCTGTCTCCCTTTTTATAAAGTGGCTTCACTACCGAGTACTTTAATCGGTCAGGAAACCGACCACTCCTAAAGGAAAAGTTACAAATATGGCTAAGTACTGAGCTAACATACGTGGAACAATACTTCAGTATTCTGCTAGATACCCCGTCATATCCATGAGAGTTCTTGGTCTTTAGTGATTTAATTATTAACTCAATCTCCCTCTTGTCAGTATCATGGAGGAGCATTTCAGGTAACAGTCTCGGAACACTTTTCTCTAAGAGCGCTATATGATTCCCTGTTGGGACTAGGTTTCTATTTAGTTCACCTGCTATATTCAGAAAGTGATTATTAAATACTGTACATATATGTGACTTATCAGTAACACGGACATCCCCACTACGCACTGATTCTATATTCTCGACCTGTCTCTGCAGACCAGCCACTTCCTTTACGACTGACCATATGGTTTTAATTTTATCCTGAGACTTAGCTATTCTATCTGCATACCACATACTTTTTGCCTTCCTAATAACTTTTTTAAGCACCTTACAATACTGTTTGTAGTGGGCTGCTGCATTTAGATTTTGACTGTTTCTAACGTTTTGATATAATTGCCACTTTGTTCTACAAGATATTCTTATCCCTTTAGTCAGCCACCCAGGCTGCCTGTTTGTGCTAGTACCCTGTTTTGAACGTTCTAACGGAAAGCAACTTTCAAAGAGCACGAGAAAAGTCTTGAGGAAAGCATTATATTTATCGTCTACTGTATCAGCACTATAAACATCTTGCCACTCTTGTTCCTTGATAAGGTTTACAAAAGTCTGTACAGCAACTGGATCAGCTTTCCTAAAAAGTTGGTAACTATATTTAACATGTGTTGCAGCACAAAAATCTTTTAGACTTAAAATTTGTGCATCATGATCTGAAAGGCCATTCACCTTTTTGCTAACAGAATGCCCTTCTAATAATGACGAATGAACAAAAATATTGTCTATGGTTGTTCTACTGTTCCCTTGCACTCTCGTTGGAAAGAATACGGTTTGCATAAGATTATATGAATTAAGGAGGTCTACCAGCATCCTTTTCCTTGCACAATCACTTATACAATTAATATTGAAGTCACCACATATAACTAACTTTTTGTATTTCCTATAAAGTGAACCAAGAACCTCCTCTAGCTTTAGCAAAAATGTTGTGAAATCGGAGTCTGGGGATCTATAAATAACAACAGTAAGAAGTTCGGTCGAGTAGCTCCTCAATTAGCATCACGAGGCTGAGTGCACCCCGAAAAATGGCAACAGCACATGGTGGCCTGGATGGTGACCCATCCAAGTGCCGGCCACGCCCGACAGCGCTTAACTTCGGTGGTCTGACGGGAACCGGTGTATCCACTGCGGCAAGGCCGTTGCAATGCTGCATGTATACCGTTTGGTAATTCCTCGGGAAGAAGTTCACTACAGCATTCTTTACCGTACGAAAGAGATTTCCGATTACATACCGAGATTGTTTACCTACTGCGACTTCGACCCCTTCCATACTGCTAGGCGCCATTTTTCACGCCATATGTCGAAAAGACTTGACCAAATAATATCAAACACCAGTTACCTCGGTCAGTTGATTCGCTTTTCCGACTGATGGTACCTGGTTTAGTTAGCGCTAATGCTTAAATCTCCTCTTAGTTCAAAACGGGGGTGAAAACTTGAACTTTTGTCTTGTGCAGGCAACGCTATTACCGAATGAGTTGTCCAAGCACCTTCCATAACTCGACAAAATCTGTCATTGGCGCAATCTCGCTCCTACTTTTCCGGTCACCGGAGAGGATATCCTGAACACAATGTTGAGAGTAAGTATAAGGTTTTCGTGCATTGTACTGATGATATCTTTTAGTACGAAGTAGGAAATGAAACATAATCGCTGTAGTTCCTCAGTTTTTTACAATATGATAATTCTGTAGCCGTGGTTGAACATCGCTTCCTCAGAGAAGAACGTTTACGATTAGCTCTGTCACAACCAAAACAATGAGCCTGCTTGGTATAATTGTAGTCGCTGTGCATATGTCGCTTTACTGGTTTTCTTATTGCAGTTTATAGCATGATCGTACTCCTGATTTTTTTTCCAACTGAAGTAGTACGTGTACACATCGTGTCTAACTGTGTAGCCAGAAAGTCACCTATTTGGCATGCATTCGGTAGGTTTCCTCTGCACCAACGTCTCCAGCTATAGCATTCATGTTGATTTCACGCTGTATCAATCTCTTATTATCACTTCGACCTCAGCAGAGAACTTACCTCGCCATATGTCCCATGAATCTACACTTCATTTTAATTACTCTAGTGATTTAGTAATTCCAGTTTCATGATGCAATTGTTTTTCTTTCTTTCCCTCTGAACCCCCTTCAGTAACTCCCAACAGTAGGTGAGGAAAGGCATCAATGAGAGAACCACGTCAGACGAAAGTTCAGTTTAGTGAGTCAACTTGTACCGTATGCAGAAATATTGCTGGAAGAGGCTGTAGAGCAGAAAAGAAGTAGAGCCAGACAGATGCGGATTATAGAATATGCTGAACGTATCTGCTATTTAAAAATTAAACTACTGTACCAACATAGCAAAACATGGGCAATATTGTACCATTTGAAAGATGTTAGTCAGTACATAGGTTGTAAACAATAACTGTTTACAAGGCACCACAATGGTATATTGGAAGTCGAAACGAACGATTTGATACAAGACACTTGTTGTCTTATCAAGACGGGAAATAACATCAAATGACCAGAAAAAAACACCTAACCTACGGCGCGCGATGTTTTCAATATCATTTCGATTTTTATGCTAGCAGGTTAGTTGACTACTTCATCGACAGTATTAGTTTAAACTTTACGTTCAGGTTAACGCGCCGGCCGCAGTGTCTGAGCGGTTCTAGGCACTACAGTCTGGAACCGCGCGACCGCTACGGTTGCAGGTTCGAATCCTGCCTCGGGCATGGATGTGTGTGATGTCCTTAGGTTAGTTAGGTTTAAGTAGTTCTAAGTTCTATGGGACTGATGACCTCAGAATGTAAGTCCCATAGTGCTGAGAGCCATTTGAACCATCTTTTTTCACGTTAACGGAAGGGAAAAGACTTTGTGAAGGTTTCGTAAAAACTAATTGCGTTAATCCTTACAAGCACTGTGGTTCGTAGTAAGAAGGAGAGATAAACAAAATGATTTAATTGTTAATACGTTAAATGTCCCCTCCCCCCTGAACAATGGAGCACACCATTGGTGGTGAGGCTTGCGTGTCTCAGGAGATAGATGTAGCCGTACCGTGGGTGCACCATATCGGATGTGTATCTACTAAGATGCCAGACAAACGTATGGTTACTGAAGAGGGCCAACAGTCTTTTCGGTAGATGCAGGGGCAACAGTCTGGAAGACTGACTAATCTCGCCTTGTAGCATCCACTGCAATTGTTTCGATGTGCTGGTGCTGCGAACGGCTGAAGCAAGGGGAAACTAGAGTCGTAACTATTCCCGAGGGTATGCAGCTCTACTATATGGTTAAATGACTATGGCATCCTCTTGGATAAAATATTCCACAGGTAAAATAGCCCCCATTATGGTCTCCGGAGGGGACTGCTCGGGACGTTATCGTCATCAGGAAAAGGAAATCTAGCGTTCTACATATCGGAACGTTAATTGTTAGACCCCTTAACCGGACAGATAGGTTAGAAAATTTAAAAACGAAAATGCTTTGGTTGATGTTAGATATAGTGTGAATTAGTGAAGGTCGGTGGCAGCAGGAACAGGTCTCTTGGTGAGATGAATTCAGGGTTATAAATATATAATTAAATAGGGATAATGCAGAAGTAGATTTAATAATGACTAAGAAAATAGGAATGCCGGCAAGCTACAATAAACAATATAGTGAATGCATTACCGTAGCCAAAAACACGAAGGGCACACCAACCACAATGATACAAGTTTATTTTCCAACTAGCTCTGCAGATCATGAAGAGACTGAAGAAATGTATGATGAGATAAAAGAAATTATTGCACATATGATAATTTCATTTTCGCTAACACCTGATCTGAGAATCATGAAAGAAAGTCGTATACATGGATTGGATCTGGGGACACCGGAAGGCATCAGATTGATTACGTAAGGGGAAGACAAAGATTTAATAACCATATTTTTAACTGTAAGACATTTACTGAGGCAGATGTGGACTCTGACCACAGTTTATTGGTCATGAACTATAGACTAAGACTGAAGAAATTGCAAAAACGATAGGAAGTGAAGGATATAGTACTTGTAAAATCTGAAAGAACCAAATGTTGTGCAGAGTTTCAGAGGAAGCATTAGGCAACGACTGACAGTACAAGATGAATGGGTAGCTTTCAAGGAAGCAAGGGATGAAACAGGTAAAAAAAATTTAAAAAAATAACAACATTGTCGATATCCTTGGATAACACAGTATATATTGAATCTTATTGATGAAAGGAGCAATTATAAAAATGCAGCCAACGAAGCACGCGACAGTGAGTACAAACGTTTAAAAATGAGTGACAGGAAGTGCAAAATGGCTAAGCGGGAGTGGCTAGAGAACAAATGTAAGGATTTAGAGACATATTTCACTAGGGGGGATAATAGATACTATCTACAGGAAAATTAAAGAGTGCATTGGAGAAAAGAGAAGCAGCTGCATGAATATCAAGAGCTAAGATGAAAACCTAGACCTAAGCAAAGAAGGGAAAGCTGGAAAGTGGAAGGATTATATAGAGGGTCTATACAAGTGAGATGAACTTGAAGGCAGGTCTGTAGAAATGGAAGAGGACGTAGATGAAGAGTAGATGGGAGACATGGTACTGCGGGAAGGTTTTGAGAGAGCAATGAAAGACCTAAATAGAAACCAGGCCCCGTGGGTAGACGACATGCGTCACTCCTACTGATGGCCTCGGGAGAGCCAGCCTCGACATCACAATTCCATTTTGTGTACAAGAGTTTGAGACAGGTGAAATAACTTCATACGTTGAAAAAAATATATTAATTCCAATTCTAAAGACAGCAGGTGCTCACAGATGTGGATATTACCGAACTATCAGTTTAATGAGTCATGGTTGCAAAATAGTGACACGAATTCCTTACAGAAGAATGAGGAAACTGGTAGAAGCCGACCTCTGAGAAGATCAGTTTGAATTCCGGAAAATGTGGGCACATGTGATGCAATGCTGACCCGACTCTACGACTTACGTCAGAAGATACATTAAGGAAAGGGAAACCTACATTTATAGCATTTGAAGACCTAGAGAAAGCTTTTGACAATATTGACTGGAATACCCTCTTTTCTAATTCTCAAGGTTTCAGGGGTAAAACACAGAGAGCGAAAGGCTATTTACAACATCTATAGAAACCAGCCCACAGTTGTACGAGTCGAGGGGCATGAAACCGAAGCACTGGTTGAGAAGGAAGAGAAACAGGATTGTAGCTTATCCCCCACGTTATGCAATATATACATTGAACAAGCAGTGAACGAAACAAAAGAAAAATTGAGAGTAGGTACTAATATTCAGGAAGAAGAAATAAAAACTTTAAGGTATGCCGATGATATTATAATTCTGTCAGAGACAGCAAATGAGTTGTAAGAGCAGTTGAATGAATTGACAGCGTCTTAAAAGACAGGTACAATATGAGCATCAATAAAAGCAATACAAGGATAAGGGAATCCAGTCGATTTAAATCAGGTGATGCTGAGGGAATCAGATTAAGAAACGAGACACTTAAAGTAGTAAATGAATGTTGATATTTGGGCAGCAGACTAGCTGATCATGAGCGAAGCAGAGAGGATATAAATTTAGGCTGGAAACTGCAAGAAAATCGATTCTGAATAAAAGAAATTTGTTAAATTATAATACAGACATAAGTTTTAGGAAGTCTTTCCTGAAAGTATTTGTACAAAGTGTAGGTATGTACGGATGTGAAACATGAACGATTAACAATTTATACAAAAAAGGAACAGAAGCTTTTGAAATGTGGTGCTCCAGAAGAATAATGGGTATTAGATAGGCAGATCCCATAACTAATGAGGGGGTACTGAATAATACTGAGGAGAGGTGGAATTCTTGCCACAGCATGACTTGAAATAGGTATCGGTTGATAAAACACGTTCTGAGACATCAAGGGATAACCAGTTTAGCATTGTAGGGAAGTGTGGGGGTTAAAAATAGTAGAGGAAGACCAAGAAATGAATACAGGAAGCTGATTCAGCAGGATATAAGTTGCAGTAGTTATTCGGAGGTGAGGCTTGCATGGATAGAGTAGCATGAAGAGCTGCATTAAACCATTCTTCCGACTAAAGACTTCAACAACAACAGCATTAAACGCCGTTAAAATTCACAATATTTCAGAGTAAAATTTATATAAACTTCAGTTTTACAGTTTCTTAGTGCAATAACAAAATTCCCTTCTTTTTTTGTCTTTATCAATTTTTTACACCACTGTGATACGTTGTATCGTTTAATCGTTTACACTATACATGTAGATTCCTTCAGAGCTGTGTACTCAGTGTCCATCTCTCATGCGTGGGACCTAGGTTAAATCCCCAGTCAGACAATAAATATTTAGCATTGCTGCCTCTGTAGCCGCCCATAGATGCGGATGTGTTGCCAGTGCAAGATTTTGTGTGCGAACTGACCTCTCAGTTACGCCTTGTAAATGTCCGACGGGATTCTTGTCAAGGGATCTGGGTGGCCACATCATTCACTCTGATTCCCAGAATTCAAACCGATAGTGAAAAATTGTGTACCAGTGATATGGCACATCATGAAGTCCATGACGGCTGAAAATGGTCTCCAAGTAGCCGAACATAACCATTACAATTAGACCACAGGACATGGCCCATTCCGAGTAAACACAGCCCACACTTTTATGGAGCCATCACCAACATGAACAGTGCCTTTTTTACTACTTGGGTCCATGCCTTCGTGGGGAATGTGTCACACTAGGACCCTACCAATAGCTCTTACATCTGAAATGGGGAAAATTGGTATTCATCTGACCAGGTCGAGGTTTTCCAGTCGTCTAGATTCTCCAGGAGAACAGGAGCTGCAGGCGATGTCGTAGTGTTAGCAAAGGCACTCGCGTAGGCCGTCTGCTGCCATAGCAGCAACACTGTCCTAACGGATACGTTCGTCATAAGTCCCACATTGATTTCTGCGGTTATTTGACGCAGTGTTGCTTGTCTTTTAGAAATGACCACGCAAACACCGCTGCTCTCGGTCGTTACGTGCAGGCAGTCAGCCACTGTGTTGTCTGTAGTGTGATGTAATACTTGAAATTTGGTATTTTCGGCATAATCTCGACACTTTGAATCTCGGAATATCGAATTGCCTAGCGATTTCCAAAATGGAATACACCACGCGTCTGGCTGTAACTACCATCCAGCGTTCAAAGTCTGGTAGCTCCCGTTGTGCGGCCATCATTTCAGAAACATTTTCACGTGAATCATCTGAGTACAAATGACAACTCCGCCAATGCACTATCCTTTTATGCCTTGTGTACACGATATTACCGTCATTTGTGTGTGTCACTAACTCATGATTTTTGCCAGTGTATGGCACAGGATGACACGACGGGTGGTGGGCACCTTGCAGTCCTGTAACTCTGATGGAGAGTTAATTTAGTTAATTCTTTATATACCTGTGAATAAGTGGTGCTTTCGTATTTCCAATTTTTTCTCTTCAAAATCTTTCATTCTCATTAAGTAAATTAGTCAGTCCTTAGCATAGTTTCATTAACATATTTAACTCTCCGCAATGGATCTACCCCAAGTTTGTTATTAGACCGCATGTCAGTACATAGGCTTGAATAATTTCCCTGGAAAACCAGCTGTTCCTTTACAAGCTATTCTTACCTTTCTGCGTGACATTGGTATTTCTTCACATCTTTCAAACCGTTTTTTAAATTCTTAAAATTTTTTTACAGTGATACATTCATCAGAATTCAATCCTACCGTCTTCCTCTGTGGCACAGCTTGTCCAAATTTTAATTCTATTTAGTATTTTTTCTCTCTCCACATTTGGTAACTCTAGTGTATTCCATTTTACTATATTTAATCCTTCTCCATACTATGCTAACATATCTGTCGGTTCTAGAATGGTGTGTGCCTCGTGGCCTGTAACCATTCTCCGTAGACCTAGGTCGGCTGCTTCGTGTACTCGGTCTGGAGTATCAAGGTCCGAACAAATTTCAAGTGTCAGGCAACGCTCTCGTAACTTTACGATGGTACATCAGTTTGCAAAAGAGGAAAGAGCTAGCTGCGATGATACATCAGTTTGCCAAAAACCAAAGAGTTGTTTACTGGAACTACTTCATATTGGTAGAGTAAAGCTTGAAGCATTCTAAGGCCAGTTTTTACTACCAGCAAGTTGAACGTGTTGCTTCAAATCTTCGAGTCTCCACGCTGATTAAATGGTCTGCACGCCGATTAAGAGCCTATAGATTCTAATAAATCTGATTATACAGGGTATGGTTCATCAGGTTTCAAAGCACTGTTTATTTACAAGTTACAACGTAGAAAAACGGGTGATACAAGAAAAGACTGATACACTCACCATATCTCTGGCACATTCTACAAATGTTCAATGTGTGGACCACTGGTCACCCGGCACACTTCCGAACGGTAATCCAGTTCTGTCCACACTTTCCATACTTTCATTAACATGTGTCTCTCAATCTCCGTCAGAGCAACAGTGACGCGTTGAGTGATACGTTGCTGGAGTTCTTGCAGCGTTGTCATTGTGGGTGAATGTATTTGTCTTGTCATCTATCACCCGTCTTTTATTTTCATCGTTTACTTATCAATAAGAAGCATATTGAAACCTAGTTTAGGTTTACCCTGTGTATATGATATTCGAAAGTCAGTATGGCTTAAAATGCAGATATCTTTGGTTGAATTAATGATGGCGTACTTTGGATCAATCAGAACCTAAGTAGAACAAGTAGTAGGCAGCTGTTTCCGAAAATTATATTCTTTTCTTGCATATTAAATTTAGTGTTGTGAATTAATTTATAGCATTTGAAGACCTAGAGAAAGCTTTTGACAATGTTGCTGAAATACTCTCTTTTAAATTCTGAAGGTAGCAAGGGTAAAATACAGAGAGCAGTTGTGAATATGTACCACTTTCGGCTGTGTAATGGAATGACGGCAACGAGAGTTTATGACGGTGCTGGAATTAGAACTCGGATTTCCGGCTTCATGTGCCTTAATGGCTTCGGTCATCCGAGCACGAATCACGGCTACACCCAAACTACTGTACGCAGTCGCCCATGTGCCACAACCTGCACTCATACGTTACTCGCATCCTGTGTAGGAAGGTCATACTTATTGAGAGTCGAGAGCTCAGTACAGACGAATAAATATGAAATTGTAGTGCCCGTGATATTAAGAAGTCCTTCGCACGGCATAGTGACTTTCAGGAAGTACGGAGCAATGTTCCTTAGGGCATGCATGTCCGAACTTCTTAATAACGAAGGCACTACTATTTCGTAATTGATTTAACAGCTGCAAGAGTCTATGTGTATTTAGCATGAGGCGACTGGAACTGAAATTCGAAGAACGAACTAATCAATGTTTTTGTAACCAAAATAATTATTTCCTACCGCTTATTGCTCTATAAATGTTAATGGATGCGTCCTTCATTTTGCAGTTAATTATTATTGTGTTTATATTATTTTTCCCCGTAGCAATACTAAACGAACTTTTGCAACGAAATTCTAAATTACTGTTCATAGTTTGCTGCAGATTGCTAAATGCGTTGAATGCAGTCAGGATCTGATGGCTTCGTTTACTAATCGCTGTATTGTACTCCTACTGTTTTGCTTGTACAATTATTCTGTTATTCACAGAGTCACTACTGATCAACTACATTCTTATTAAGTCAATTATATTTTCTAATAATACAGTTAATACAGTTAGCGGAACAAACACTGGTAGCAGTTACTTCTGTAAAATATCTGGGAGTATGCGTACGGAACGATTTGAAGCGGAATGATCATATAAAATTAATTGTTGGTAAGGCGGGTGCCAGGTTCAGATTCATTGGGAGAGTCCTTAGAAGATGTAGTCCATCCACAAAGGAGGCGGCTTACAAAACACTCGTTCGGCCTATACTTGAGTATTGCTCATCAGTGTGGGATCCGCACCAGGTCGGGTTGAAAGAGGAGATAGAGAAGATCCAAAGAAGAGCGGCGCGTTTCGTCACATGGTTATTTGGTAAGCGTGATAGCGTTACGAAGATGTTTAGCAAACTCAAGTGGCAGACTCTGCAAGAGAGGCGCTCTGCATCGCGGTGTAGCTTGCTGTCCAGGTTTCGAGAGGATGCCTTTCTGGATGAGGTATCGAATATATTGCTTCCCCTTACTTATACCTCCCGAGGATATCACGAATGTAAAATCAGAGAGATTCGAGCGCGCACGGAGGCTTTCCGGCAGCCGTTCTTCCCGCGAACCATACGCGACTGGAACAGGAAAGGGAGTAATGACAGTGGCACGTAAAGTGCCCTCTGCCACACACCGTTGGGTGGCTTGCGGAATATAAATGTAGATGTAGATGTAGACTTTGAAAATGCTGAGCCGTGCGAAGTGGCCGCGTGGTCTGAGCCGCCATATCACGGATTCCGCGGCCCCTTCCACCGGAGGTTCGAGTCCTCCCTCGGGCATGGGTTTGTGTGTGTTGTTCTCAGCATAAGTTAGTTTAAGTAGTGTGTAAGTCTAGAGACCGATGTCCTCAGCAATTTGCTGCCTTACGAATTCATATTTTTTTTTTAGTTTGTTTTGGTTATCCTGCCTGTATTCAAGTAACAACATGGAGCCCACGTACGAACCATCGCTTATAAAATACATACCGTAAAGAATCTGGCGGAAAACTGATTGTGTACATAATCAGTAAACATAGGTCTTGAAATTTTATATCTAAGTAGAGCAGAGTTCAGTAAACTAATTACTGGCCGTTATCACCGGTATTACGACGCACATTGACGTTCACCCCACCTCTTTCTTTATAATGTCATTCTGTTGACTATATAAGGCGGAATGCATTTAACACCGGGCATCAGTCCAGTTTGTTTTTAACCGACTCGACGATTGCCACAGTCACCATGAAAGGTGAGTATCATTGATGATACTGTAAACTGCCCGCTGATGCAGTTAGGAACTGAAAAGATATTTTGGAACCAGAATTTTCAGTGTGCTAGTTGTTCAATAGTTGCTTATGAACGCAGAATGTCATACATAACTGAGCTACGTTCCTGTTATCCTTTATAAAGTAAGTTACGGTCTACGTGAACTGAAGAAGAAGGAATTACAATGTGAGGGATAAATATATAGCGTCATGTCTTTGTCGCAGTCATTAGAGAGAGAGCACGAACCCAAATAGAGCAAAGACCTACTCTTCACAAATATTATCTGTGAGGTCTATTACCTTTCTTTCTGTTATATATAAGCTTATTTGTCCAGGATGTTCCTAGGCGTGTCTGGGAAATTGGTTGAAACCCACATTCTGGCTAACGAGCAGTTCATTTACACGTTGATCGATCCAGTTTCGATAAATTTATTGCGAAAAATGTAGACAATTCTGGATCACTTTCCTGTATTTCGATAAATCACAATAACGTGATATAGAGCCAGATATGATTAGTCAGTGTGGCTAACAACCAGTTGTCAGATTTCAAATCTAATGCCACTTTCAAGATTTGCGATTCTCTGGTTCTGCTTACTAATTCCGTCATTTGGTTCTTCGTTCTTACAATATGAAGATAGATAGTCCTAGACAATTAAATCCACAAACGTATAAAAGAATCACTTTCATTCGAATCCAGAATATCCAAGAAAGAAGACAGCGATGTAGCACACAAGACAACTAAGATGATGTATGACACATCCTCTCAATGAGTTCATGAAAATCGATGAAATGCAGAGGCCCGTAAATACCAGAAGCCGTTTACCAAATATTATGAATAAACTATCACTCGCAGGAACATTAAGGTTACACAACTAAGAGTAATCTAATTTTCGAATCACTATTTAATTAGAAAATTTCATTCTTGCTTTATATTTCTCCGCCGTAAATATATTCAGTATCTTTCCTCATGTTGCCTTTTCTGTTCAATTATTCAAATGGCTCTGAGCACTATGGGACTTAACTTCTAAGGTCATCAGTCCCATAGAACACAGAACTAATTAAACCTAACTAACCTAAGGACATCACACACAACCATGCCCTAGGCAGGATTCGAACCTGCGACCATAGCGATCGCGCGGTTCCAGACTGTAGCGCCTAGAGCCGCTCGGCCGGCGCCTTTTCTATACTGCATGTGTCCTCAAAAATAGATGGGGAAATCAGGAATCAATTAAAGAACAGAGGTGGCCCCATTATGTATCTTGCTCGAGGTATGTGACTCACCATGCGATTTGTTTTCCTGCAGTGTTGGCAGGCCTTCTGGTGGTGAGTCTGTTGGCAGCAGTGGCCACGGCGACTACGCCCACGTGTCCCGAGGATGACGGCGCCACGCCCGTCTACTTTCCTGACGACACGGACACCCACGGCTACTGGGAGTGCAGCAACGGCAAAGCCGTCCACATGGTGTGCCCCGACGGACTCGTCTGGAACTCCAATATCAACGCCTGCGACTGGCCGGACTCCAGGAAATAGAAGATGCGCGTTGCTGCATCCAAAGACAATGGACCTGACCCATGCACCATCGCGCTGCAACAAGACTTTTTCTCTAAGATTAATTTTGTGATTGACGTTTCGTCCTAGATCTTCTGCTAATGTTAAATGTCCCTGTAAAATTATATGGTACATTAATTCAACTAAAATAAACTTACGTAAGTAAATAACTGTTGTTCCATGCTCCAAAATCTCATAACTGCTTTCTATGCTCGATAAAGTAATTAAGTCCTAATGCCAAATTGGATCAGAGAAACTCTCTTCAGGATTTTACGAAATTCCTCAAAGACATACCACATTGATACATGTTCACTCACATTTTGACTCTTACATGTATATCGAACACATCAGACTAAAAAATCTTTTGATTATTCCGCTCCGCTGTCACCAGTCAATATTGCATCTCATTACACTTTTCTCTGGTCCAGAATCAGTCACAAAATTTCGTAATAGTGATCACTACAATGCTTAGTGAAGAGTTATTTTTTATGACACTGTTTACTCAAGAGATTATGGGCGTAAAAGGACAGATGTTAATGCAGATAATTCTTCGGAACCTCCAACAAACGTATGATTTTCAACTTAAAAAGGAAACAGACAAATGGAACATTACAAGTCCAAGACATATTTCCCTCGTCTCTGTAACGTTTCAGATATTCACTACCCACTTAGAAAAGTAACTGTATTAAAATCAAGCAACGGAAAAAGCTCGCTCCAGAAGTGGATATTGTAAAATGGAATATATAGTAGAATAAAATATTTTCAGACGTGAACAAAGATTCTGAATGTACCAACATTTATGAATTAATTTGCCTAAGATTTATAGAGTTTCTACAAATGTCCTTGAGAATCGAGACAGTGATTCCTCCAATGTTAGTATATTGAAGAGGACGATCGAGAATACGCAAGTGAAAGAGGAGTCATAAAGGAAGATTTCCTACATGACCAAGACTGTTCTCAACAGCTGTGCAGGAAACCTACAGAAACCTTCATCTGGGAACAAGAAATGGAATGTGTGATAATGAAATATACTGCAACCATCTTTTCTTTGATCATGACCTTGTGTTGTTTTCGTCTAGCGCTCAAATGTTTCAAAAACTAATCGAGAAAGAAACAGATCGGATTTGAACTATTGTGAGAATGTTACAATGACATACAGCCAGCATAGTGAAAGAATTCTTAGACAAATTATCAAAGAAGCCATTCAGACCATTAGCTTTTCCTTTTAGAAAGGATAGCTACTATGGTCGGATAGCAAGTAAAAGGGTTTCTATCTCTGTACTCGCTGCTCTGATGTCACCACCGGCAACTTTGTACCCCACAACTTCTTGTTTCCTACATTAACTTTCGGGCATTTCCACAGTGGAAGAAATTTTATCTGCGCGGCTGCATGCCCGAAATTTAATGGACTATTCATTACGCAGCGAGAAATTGAAAGTGCATTTCTTATTCTGGTCCTACGTAAAATCTCTAAGCGGGTCTATGGCTTCAGTCCAGTCACTCGTTGTTCAGTCTGATGTTGCAGTAGAAGACAGCAAAACGAAACTCTAAGTTTTAAACTTCGCCTTTAAGAAATCGTTCGTGGGCGTAAATCGTGCAAACGAACAGTCGATTCAACGTCGCACAGACTCCCGTGTGGAAGTCATGGTGATAAACGTACCTGGCGTAGAGAGACAGCTGAAAAAGAACCATATAAGTTACCAGGTCCGGATGGAGTCCCAGTTTGGTTTTTACAAAGAGTGCTCTAGAGCATTGACCCCTTACGTATCTTGTATTTATAGCGAAGCTCTCGTCCAGCGCAAAGTCCGTAGAGACTGGGGAAATAAAAACGCAGGCGACTCCTTTACATAAGAAGGGTGAAAGGACGGACCCGAAAAATTACATATCAATATCCTTAACGCCGGTTTGCTGCAGAGATCTTGAAATGTTCTCAGTTCGAATACAATAAACTTTCCTTGACGTGGAAAAGCTTCTGTCCACGAAACAGCACGGTTTTAGACAGCGTCACTCGTGCAAAACTCAGCTAGCGCTTTTCTCACATGATACATTGCGAAATATAAATGGAGGGCAACAGGCAGATTCCGCTTCCCGGATTTCCGAAACGCATTTGACACGGTGCCTCACTGCAGACTGTTAACGGAGGTATGTGCATACCGAATATGTCGCTAGATATGTCAGCGTCTCGAAGACTTATTGAGTAACAGTACGTGGTACTCGACGACGAGTGTTCATCAGAGACAAGGGTATCGACAGGGGTGCTCCAGTGAAGTGTGATAGGACCGCAGTTATTTTCTTTATAGACAAATGAAATGGCGGGCAGGGTGTGCATAAATCTACTATTGTTTTTTGATGCTGTGGTATACGGTATGGTGTTGTTTCTGAGTGTAGCAGGATGAAACATGACCTAGAGAAGACTTATAATTGGTGTGATGAATGGCAGATAGCTCTAAATGTAGGAAAATCTAAGAAAACGAGGGTGAATAGGAAAAATAAACCCGTGAAATTCGAATTCAGCATTAATAGTGTGCTGTTTGACACAATCACGGCCAGTGTAGATCTAGGCGTAACGCTGTAAAGGAACAAGAAATAGACCGAACATGTGATGGCTGTAGCAGGGAAGATGAATGGTCGACTTCTGTTAATCTGGAGAATTTTAGGAAAGTGTGGATCATCTGTAAAGGAGACTGCACATAGGACACAAGAAGACTTAGATCCATTTCAGAGGCAGACTGCTACACTTGTTAACGATAGACTCAAAAACATGCAAGTATTACGGAGATGCTTCGGGAACTCAAAGTGGAATCCCCGGAGGGAAGGCGACGTTCTTTTCGAGAAACACTATTGAGAAAATTTATACAAAAAGCGTGTTAAGCTGACCCTAGAATGATTTTCCACCAGTCAAAGTACAGTAAAAGTGTAGGCTAGAGCCGGTGGCGTACATATGTGTTTCGTGAAGGAATGTTGCCAGCGCTCACCGTGATTAATCGTGAGAGCAAATGAAGGTGTGTCAGCTGTTAATGTTACGAAGCCAATGAGAGAGCAGCAGGAAGACGACGTGTTTCGACGTGACTCATTTGGAAGAAAGGCTGAAACATTGCTATAAACGAGGTTTTAAATTTAATTTCTCCTTGTCTGACTCGCAGCTATATAAACTGTGCAAGTACCTGCAAACCAATAACAACGTCACAACTCACGATATATTGGGAAAAGCTACACAATCGACCTGCGCGAGCACTCTCAATAAGTGGATCAATGTTTTTTAATCATGGGAGAAGTTAGATGGATCAGTCTTTATTAACGTATCGAACGTGAGAGCCATTTGACTAAACATTGATGCACCTACCTTCTCCCATGATTTAATTAAAGAACATTGACCCACTTAGCGTGCTTGCACGGAACAAACCACCACATTTGATACATTTCCGTGAGTTTGCAGTTAATCCGTAACACATGCACCAATGGACATTGTCGCTGTGGAGAACTAAATCAAAGAAACCTGTCCTCTTTACAGTACTCGCTGCCAAAAATTACAAAATATTTTTCTCGAAACACACTAACACACCAACAAACAGTAGACAAGACAGTGGTTTCAATTACGCCGCTAGAAACACATTGTCTCAGTTCTCGCCTCTCGCTGATTTTGACAAAGAATCGTGCCGTTGGTTGAGCGAATGAATAGTAGATAAGCACCGCTATGACTGCGTCTGGCCCTGATGTAAACTTTAGCCTCAAGTACATTTCGTAAGGACCATGAAGATAAGAAAAATTAGGACTCTTATGGAGGCATATAGATAATCATTTTCCCCTCGCTCTGTATGCGAGTGTAACACGAAAGGAAATGACTAATTGTGTGGAACAGGGTGCTCACCGCCACGCAATGTACAATGGCTTGCGGAATATGTATGTAGATATATAAGGGATATATAGCCGTAGATATATATCTTAGAGCAGCACTTGAACCCAACTTCTTCAGGTATTTGTTGGACACATTCCAATCCTTGTCTTCCTCTTCTGATTTTCCTCTTTACAGCTCCCTCTAGTACGATGGAAGATACATTCTGATGTCTTGAAACATGTCCTACCATTCTGTTCCTTCTTATCAGAGTTCTCCATGTGTTCCTTCCATCGCCGATTCAGGGGAGAACCTCCTCATTTCTTATCATATCGATCCAATTAATTTTCAACATCCTTCTATAGCACCGTATACTTCGATTCCATACTTTTCTGCTTTTACTACAGTCTATGATGAAATTTACTGCTATGCCGTGCAACAAAAGTACATCCTATGAAACTTTTTCTCTCAAATTATGGCCAATGTCTGATGCTATTAAACTTTTTCTGTCTGTGCCACCCTTCTCTCAATGTGCTCCTTGCTTCGTCCGCCACGTGTTCCTTTGCAACTACTTCATCTACTTTGTCCAGTCCAATTTTGTTGTTATGTTTTCCTCTGACATCACTTCCGCTACTCCTCATACTCTCGTCTTTCGTCAGTTTACCCGCATGCATACTCTGTACTTGTTGGCCCGTTGATTCCATTCAACAGGTGTTGTAATTCTTCTTTCTATTATTCCCAGTCACAATTTTCCTTCTTTGTATTCTCCTTTACTTAATATACACCTTAACTATAATATATTCATATCTTAAGCTAAAAGGAAACAAAATAAAAATTAATATTTAGTCCACTCCTGGACCTTTCTTTTATTTCTGTCATTGCTTCTTCAATAGACAAATTGATCAGTAAGGGCGAAAGACTGTATCCCCCTCGAAAACCCATTTTAATAAGAATACACCCTTCTTTGTTTCCCATTGTTATTGTTCCCTCTTAGTTTTTATACATATTGTATATTGCTGGTCTTTCCGTATAGCTCACAGCTATTTCTTTGAGTGTTTCAGACATTTTGCACCATTTTACGTTGATAAGCACTTTTCTAGGTCAATGAATGTCATGAACGCGTTTTCATTTTTCTTACATTTCCTACCATTATCAATTACGTTGAACGCCCTCTCTAGTTCATTTACCTTCCCTAATGAGCAGCTGATCGTCATCTAACAGCATATCGATTTTCTTTCATTCTTCTGTTTATTATTATTGTCAGTAACGTTGTTACATAAATTTTTGTATTGATTGTAGAATATTGAGACGCCCTGCTAAACCCGGAGGACAGGACAGGTAGTTCAAGTTGTGGAAAGGGGCCAAAATAAGCGGCTGTCAGTTACACTCGAACATACAAACTTTTATTTGATCAAACATTAGAAAAGCCAAGAAAATTAAAAAAAAAACAGAGCTTTAGTCTTGGAACTTAATTAGCGGCTGAAAGCGGCGTCAAATCTCATGCCTTAAGGGAAAGACCACTTTAACTTAAAAACGGCTCAAAGCCAATAACTTAAAGCTGAACTAAAATCAGAAATTTAAAATACGATGCCTTATCTTGAAACAGTTCCTTAATTAGGCTGAAGGCCCAAAGAATCTCACACTTTAAGAGCGAAACAAATTTAAAATCGGCTGAAGGCCCAACACTTAAGACTCAACAACATTAATTTTAAAAATGCCAAAGACTTTACGTAAAACAGTTCTTAAATTATGTTGAAGGTCCAAACCATCTGACGCCTTATGGGCAAAACAACCTTAATCTAAACATTACAAACAAGAAAAGGCAGTACACCAAAGGGCACTCAGAAGTTTCGAGGGTCGGCCTGGAATTCAAACACTAACGCTCGCTTAGGTGAGACAGGCAGTCAGCCCAGCCATTGTCGATCCGACTACAACCCAACCGCTGACAGTCAACGGATCCACCGACAAGATAACCTCCACTTCACCCGACCAACCCGCAACAGGGAGTTCAATGGAACAGCGTAGAAGGTATTGGCACCCAGAACCAATTATACAATGAGCTGTCAAACTACACACTGTGCTGGATAGCGATAACACAATGAGGAAAATACAGTGCCTGAATTTACGTCAACGGCCAGGGCAAGTAACCGGAACGTTAACAGCCACAAGGCAGAAGATTCCGCTGGTGCACTTCAATTCAAATAACCAAGTACAGTTAAACTTCACCGGAGGGTGGCTGAAATTTGCCAGCTTGAAAACACACGTCGTTGCTCACGGGAATATCCCAACATCCGACAACGAACTCCAAATGACACAATGTGAACAGTCGTGACTTGCTGGTAGATTAAGTCAAAAGTCAAATTTCATGTCCTTGATCGGTGAGCCACGAACCTCGTAGCAATGGGAGCAGCACCACACACTCCGACAACACATAGAGGCCGCCAGTGGTCCCAGCCAAACCACGTGCTGCGGAGATTTCCTCGCTGCTCCACGCCAATCGACCAACTGCCCGCACACATCCCAGCCAAAAACTATAAGCGCCAGGCCAAAGATAGTCCAAAGTGCGAATAAAGTGCGAATATCGATACACACCGCAGCTGCCACCCGTGGAAAGAGAGGATAACAGCATAATTGCGATACCATGGGAGACTAACCAGAATAGCAACCAAAGTTTAATCCAACGCATGAGCCATCCACGGCTCAAATATTTTATACAGTTATCCGGATTGTGAAGATGATATTTTTCCGAATATCTACTCCTGATGCATTTGAACTGACAAGTTCACAGTCAGTGAGTTCAATCAGTTTTGACTCATGGCTACGAGACATGTCTGTTTAAGACGAAAATCATTTAAACTGACAGCAAGTCAATGAAATATGAAGAGATGACTGCTTAAAATTACTAGGACAATAGTGACTGAATATGTATTATAGATGTTGCCGTAATTACGAGTGTAATGAAGAGTCTTGTACAGCAAGGAAGCACAATACAAAATCACATGTGGATTGATATGGTTCTTTATTTACATGAACATTAACTTAACTGGAACAGAGCTCATGTTCTGTGGTACAAGCTCATCAGTAAGAGAACTCTTGCAGACAATATCGGTAATATTGCTATTACAAAATTTAGTCTCACTGCTGGTGCTGCCACAGTCGCTGATCTGGTTGCTATGTAGTGTCGTAGCCTGTGACCCGCTCTGCAAGTATAGAGACAGGCGCCAACCGGATGAGTGAGACGGTGAGGCTCTGCGGTCAGCGGCGGCGGCCTAAATACCTACTGCTGAGAGGGCTTTGGAGGCTTGTTGCTAGCGAGTGTGTCTCTCTGGCCTGTCTCGTGATACGGATGCTTGATCTTGCTCCTACTTACCGATCTTCGTGCTTCATCTTTACCGACTGGTGTACTGGCTACAGCTTTCGTCAGCACATGTAATGAAAACGAATTATAGGTGGGCATGGTATGCAGCCCGGCGTCTTGATGGTAGACAGAAGTTTCTTGCTGAATTCAAAGTTATGTGAGACGACGACCGAATGGAAGAAGGGAATGTGACATCAAAATCTGCAGGACCGACATGTATGTGTGTTCTCGAAGTCTTTACTTCATGGGAAAGACTTTGTCAAGATGTGAATATCAAATGTAAGAAGATGTTGCGCGAAATGACACCAGATGAGTAGAATTCTTTGATTCAACACCCATTTCGATAGACTACATTTGTTTCAAGTCTATGAAAGATCTCAATTCCTCCGGTGGAAAAGACGCACGATAAGTCCAGTGTGACATGGAGATAAAATATGAAATCTGATGAGACGTTCACTCTATAAAATTGCCATTTGATGGTTATTGTAACTGATTGAAACCCTTTGTAAATAAGTGATACACTTCCAATTAGTACTGTAACGAGTAGCTTCATATACGAACAACCAGTTCATCACAATGAAAGAAATAGTACAAAAAAGAAACGTATCCTGTGATCGGTTCTCGTCAGAAAAGAAATGAAAGCATTCAACACGAGGAATGTCTATTTCTGACAGAGGACAATACTTCGTGCAAGAGAAAATGTATTTCTCTTGTTTTGCAGTTGATTTATTTGGCTGTATGTATTGTTATATTAAATTGTCAGCCGCTTTCTTTGGCTCTCTTCTTGCTAATTTGTAAGTTTAAGGCTACTTTGTAACGCAAATTTTCAGAGACCAAATAACAAGCTTTGGTTTGCATTACTTAAAAAAATTTAAAAAATCTTGTACAGCGGTAAACAAAAACAAAATGGAACGCTGTACTCTTCTTAACAGCATTCGAACGTTCTTGTCAACACGGTTACAATTATACATCGCTTTCTTAAATTTTGTTGAAATACTACCCAAAAATATCCAATAAATGTGCTAAAAATGCAAGAGAAAATGGCTAGAATCGGCTATTGTGGTAATCTCTGCTGCGTGGGACACTCATGCAAGGCTTCGTCGTTATACGCAGCAAGGAAATAGACCTAAACTACCAAGATAAAATGTATGCACTCTTGGATATGGCCGGCCGTTGTGGCCGAGCGGTTCTAGGCACTTCAGTCCGGAACCGCGCTGCTGCTACGATCGAAGGTTCGAATCCTGCCTCGGGCATGGATGTATGTGCTGTCCTTAGGTTAGTTAGTTTATAGTAGTCCTACGTTTAGGGGACTGATGACCTCAGGTGTTAGGTCCCATAGTGCTCAGAGCCATTTGAGCCATTTGAACCTCTTGAATAATAAAAACTGATGCCAACAGCAGTACCGTAATTCAAAGGTGGTTCATTCAAATTTGCTACCAGTTTCGACGGGAAACAGCGTCATCTTCACTAGACTGTATATGGAAACATACGTAGCATGAGAGTACTCACAATAAAAATAACAGTTTTTGACTACTACTGGGATAAATGACATCATAAAATTACGTGTAAATATACTATCGATACTCACACACTACTATGTTCAGCATCTAATTTATATTTCGTAACTGCTTTCTTTTAATACGATAATTACATGCTTCAATGGCGTAATGTAGCCGAGGAGAACCCACGTGTACAACGCAGTACACTAGCAAAGCAACCGAAGTCACGTATGTCCCTAATCTACCACTACCACCGTCATACCTTAGCAAAAGATCTTGCTGAAAACCCAAGGAAATTCTGGTCTTACGTAAAATCGGTAAGCCAGTCGAAGGCTTCCATCCATTCACTCAGTGATCAGTCTGGCCTGGCAACGGAAGACAGCAAAACGAAAGCTGAAATTTTAAATTTAGTATTTGAGAAATCTTTCACGCAAGAGGATTGTACAAACATACCGCCATTCGAGTCACGTATAGATTCCCGTATGGAGGACATAGTGATAGACAATCCTGGGGTTGTGAAGCAGCTGAATGGGTTGAAAATAAATAAATCGCCAGGTCCTGATGGGATTCCAATTCGGTTTTACGGAGCGTACTCTACTGCATTGGCTCCTTACTTACAAGGGAACCTCCTCATCGCACCCCCCTCAGATTTAGTTATAAGTTGGCACAGTGGATAGGCCTTGAAAAACTAAACACAGATCAATCGAGAAAACAGGAAGAAGTTGTGTGGAACTATGAAAAAATAAACAAAATATACAAACTGAGTAGTCCATGTGCAAGATATGCAACATCAAGGAAGCTGTGAGCTCAGGAGGGCCGTGGTCCCGTGGTTAGCGTGAGCAGCTACGGAATGAGAGGTCCATGGTTAAAGTCTTCCCTCGGGTGAAAATTTCACTTTCTCTATTTTTGCAAAGTTATGATCTGTCCGTTCGTTCATTGACGTCTCTGTTCACTGTAATAAGTTTAGTGTCTGTGTTTTGCGACCGCACCGCAAAACTGTGCGATTAGTAGACAAAAGGACGTGCCTCTCCAATGGGAACCGAAAACATTTGATCTCAAGGTCATAGGTCAACCGATTACTCCACAGGAAAACACGTCTGATATATTCTATACAACACTGGTGACGGCATGTGCGTCACATGACAGGAATATGTTGTCGGCCCACCTAACTTGGCGAATGGGTAAAAAGATTCTTCTACCTTGCCCGATTTAGGTTTTCTTGTTGATGTGATAATCACTCCCAAAAAAGTGATGAAAACATAAGCGTTTGTCACATAAACTGAAAAAAAAGTTAAAACTTTTCACCCGGGGGAAGGTTTGAACCACGGATCTCTCGGTCCGCAGCTGCTCACGCTAACCAAAAGACCACGGCACTCCTGACCTTGCTCTTTCCTTTTGTTGCCTATCTTGCGCATGGACTACTCAGTTTGTTTATTTTGCTTATTTTTTCATAGATCCACATAACTTCTTCCTGTTTTCTCGATTGATCTGTGTTCAGTTTTACAAGGCCTATCCACTGTGCCAACTTATAACTAAATCTGAGGGGGGTGCGATGGGAAGGTTTCCTTGTTAGCTTGCATTTATCATGAATCTCTCGCCCAACGTAAAGTCCCGAGCGACTGGAAAAAAGCGCAGGTGACGCCTGTATATAAAAAGGGTAGAAGGACGGATCCTCAAAATTACAGGCCAATATCCTTAACATCGGTTTGTTGCAGGATTCTCGAACATATTCTCAGTTCGAATTTAATGAATTTCCTTGAGACAGAGAGGTTGGTGCCCTTGCATCAGCACGGCTTTAGAAAGCATCGCTCCTGCGAAACGCAACTCGCACTTTTTTCTCATGGAATCTTGCGAACTATGGATGCAGGGTATCAGACGGATGCCATATTCCTTGACTTTGGAAAGCGTTTGACTCGGTGTCCCACTCCTAAGGTACGAGCATATGGGATTGGTTCCCAAGTATGTGAGTGGCTCGAAGACTTCTTATGTAATAGAACCCAGTACGTTGTCCTCGATGGTGAGTGTTCATCGGAGGTGAGGGTATCATCTGGGGTGCCCCAGGATTGTTTTCTAGCTACATAAATGATCTTTTGGATAGGGTTGATAGCAATGTGCGGCTGTTTGTTGATGATGCTGTGGTGTACGGGAAGGTGTCGTCGTTGAGTGACTGTAGGAGGATACAAGATGACTTGGACAGGATTTGTGATTGGTGTAAAGAATGGCAGCTAACTCTAAATATAGATAAATCTAAATTAATGCAGATGAATAGGAAAAAGAATCCTGTAATGTTTGAATACTCCATTAGTAGTGTAGCGCTTGACACAGTCACGTCGATTAAATATTTGGGCGTAACATTGCAGAGCGATATGAAATGGGACAAGCATGTAAAACAGTTGTGGGGAAGGCGGATAGTCGTCTTCGGTTCATTGGTAGAATTTTGGGAAGATGTGGTTCATCTGTAAAGGAGACCGCTTATAAAATACTAATACGACCTATTCTTGAGTACTGCTCGAGCGTTTGGGATCCCTATCAGGTCGGATTGAGGGAGGACATAGAAGAAATTCAGAGGCGGGCTGCTAGATTTGTTACTGGTAGGTTTGATCATCATGGGAGTCTCTAGAGGATAGGAGGCGCTCTTTACGTGAATCGCTACTGAGGAAATTTAGAGAACCAGCATTTGAGACTGACTGCAGTACAATTTTACTGCCGCCAACTTATATTTTGCGGAAAGACCACAAAGATAAGATAAGACAGATTAGGTCTCGTACAGAGGCATATAGGCAGTCATTTATCCCTCGTTCTGTTTCGGAGTGGAACAGGGAGAGAAGATGCTAGTTGTGGTACGAGGTACCCTCCGCCATGCGCCGTATGGTGGATTGCGGAGTAGGTATGCAGATGTGGATGTAGATGTACAAGATGTAGCAATAATAAAGTGAAACAGTCTAAGAATAAAAAACCAAATGACTGTAGTAAACGAATGCAACAAAAACCTAATGAATAAAAACGTTCATTGGATAATGCGGACCAACTGACATAAAATTACATATACTGTAATGCCCTCAACTACATAAATAATGTCAATCACGGTCTAAAACTTACTATACAAACAGCGTTGAAGTTCATTGATATTATTGTGTAGCAACCCAGTCACATCCCTGAGCTCCATGACTACACAATCACAGCAACTGTGTAACTTTTTTAAGCAAAAGGCAATAAACATGTGACATCTCCGACGTAATATCGAAATAAATCATTATTGTTTATACTAATCCCGGGAAATCTAATGGACTTAAAACAATATTGCCAACATAAGTAACATCCACCATCAACATGTACCCACAGGGTTAAAAGTAACATACTTGACATATATCGACGAACGAATACTGAAGAACGTCTTGTTGGGCAAATCGGCTACTCATTTATAACAATAACTATAAAGTAACGTACAAGGCAATCAGTAAAACCAATCGCCGCACATGTATTAACAGACATAGGACCATGAACTTAGAAACGCCCATATGGAAATCCAACGGAATGAAATTAAGAAACGCTTATGTATTAACGTGCAAGACGAATGAATTCCCAAGAGTCCATGACAAAGGGAACCCAGGCAATAACTTCCACAAACGTGACAAACGACGGGAACTTCCTTTTATGTCCTCACTAACATAGCTATCCCATACCCAATCGCACTGTAAGTGAAGTAATGTCAGACGAACTGCATAATTCACATATGAAAACACCGTCCTCCATAACTACGTTGTGATAGTGGAAAACCATTGTAAAACCAAATTGTGGACCCAAAAGGCGCTTCGTATGTAGAAACTCAATACTGAATCCACTCACAGGTACTGATGAACTAGACTCAAAACGATACATTCAAAACAATAACGAGAGTGGCATTTGAAATCGTGCATTACATTGCATGACATCGACCAGGACAAAGACAAAACCGAACACTATAAAAGCACACACAAAGTATTACACACCGCGAAATAATATACACATTCACAAATCTTAAAAACGGGAAATGGTCGTTAAATATCCAGACCAAATGGTCCAAACAGTCTTTCCAGTATCACACTCTGGAAAACTTTTAAGTAACACATCCAGTAATCACAAACCACAAAGGAATTCAGCAGTCACTTGGAAATTACCACAAACATTGTACACATGTTAAACACCAAACTAAACATTTTTAGAAAGCCTCTAAAAACCCAAAAAGTTTAGTAAACTCTAAAAATTAAATGCATATCCACACCTGGAACCGCAAGTTACAAGAAACATATGTACACGTTCAAGGACACTGAACGATGAAACATTTGAATATCTGCAAAACAACGAGTGGCATACACGTACTCAAGCGATGCAATAACACAAAAGAACACGTGAAAGGTAACGTGACACCTCACGGTACGAGGAACTACCCACAACACGAAACCTGGTGACAGACAAACAGTACGACCACCAACCCAGAAACGTCCGAAAGTAATAGGTCAGCACCACAGGCCATGACTTCGTCCAGTACAACAAGCCGGGAGGTCATATGTGACACACACAACACCTACAACACAGAAACACCTTGCTGTCACAAGCAAAAAATGTTGAAATCACTGTTATTGGGAGAACTATAGAATACGGTAGGAGTGACAGAAAATGACGTAAGCCTAAATAGTACAAAGAAGTACTATTTTAACGGTAATCCCCAAAACAACCGCTGTCACATCAGCATAACTCCTAAAACAAAGAATCCTACGTGATAGTTACTAATGCAGCACTACTGCACGAAAAATATACGCGGCCACCTCTCGAATGAGACAGTGAAATCAAGGGAAGTAACTGTTCATACTAGCAAGAAGTATATGCAACATAACAACGATCGTCACTAAGCGGTAGTAATCCCTGCAGCTTTGTTATCCATTATAAAGAAAGAATAGCAGTGGCATCTAAATCAGCCCCACACTATAGTAACTATAGTGGAACTGAGAACCTCCTATACAAACCACAGGTAAGAAGTCTTGGGCGTGAAACACTCATCATGAACGTTAGATGAATAAAACCCGTAACTCACTGTAAAGCGATCCTGGTATATTATAGTCACCTAGGAATTTTTCTGTTTCGAGCTTACATTAAATGAGAAAAGAATTTTGTGGGTACATTAAATGTGATTCTAATTGAGTGTAACCTCTCTACAGATATTCATTCACATTTAACCTCCACACAAAATTTGTTCTAAACAGAAAAATTCCTAAACCTCGTAATAAAAAATAAATTCAGTAACCTGGTAACATTTGGACGACAGCAGTGCTGCGTCATGGCCCTGTAAGATCATTCTGAATAAAAAGGAAAAATTCTCACCTCGATGAAGTCAGCAACTATCTGCTCTTACAATAGCTTTTTCCGGCACAGCTCTGTGCAATGCTGGCCTATACATTTGTTATTTATGAAAGGAAGCAACTGATTTTTCTTTTGCAACAATTGGAATGATCATGGATTGGAGAAATTATTAAATTCTTTAAATTGAAATGAATGCTTGTTAGAAATTACTTTATATGACAAAGATTATTATTAGGACATTTTTAAAAGATTTACATGGGAGCTCACATAACATTACTAGACAGGCGCGAGGCTGCTTTTTACCTTATACAATAATACTCAGGCTCCGGCATCGCTGCACCGCGACCGGCCCAGCCAACATGATACACCAGACTGCTCGCTAGCAACAACTTACTGCTACTGCTACACAGTTCGTACTGCAGTCAACACTGCTCTTTGGTCTCAGATTCTACTATAGCTTACATATCGCAGGCAGCGCATACAACGTCATATACTGGCTTCATTACATTATCACAGTTTAGCTTGCCTACAACTGGAGAATAGAGAAATACATCCATCCATCTGTGGCAAGATCCATTTGTGGCCTTTTCCATAACCTTTCATGTTTGATGCAGCCCATAAGCCACTAAGCTGAAGACATTTGGGCATCCTACCTTATATTTTTATTATGTAATATTATGATGTGATTTATCCCCGTTTTAGTCACAAGTGGTGACTTTTGTTGACAGTACTGTACTTTGCCAAAACTAGTAGCCTGTTACGAATAAACGACTTTTTAATTACAATACAGCTGTTCGTTTCAGTTTTTATTATTCAAGTAGTTCAGTGTTTCCGGCTGCTGTCCCTCTGTACTCGATGGTTTACCAGAGAGGTATTTCCTCTCGGCCCTACTTTATACGACACAGATACAGGACCACCTATAACTGTTGTAAATTGAATCCTGTATTGACTTCTAGCGTGTAAAAAGAGCTTAGGAAAATTATTTCAGATGTGACTACAGTCGTTTAAGACAACAGAGTTTGTGGAAGAAAGTAGACAATTGGAAGTCTGATACGACGGCGGACACTGCATGGCGGGTCCAGTAGGCACTGTTACACAGCAATAGTCGATTGCGGCCGCTTTGCCTTCCCATTGAGCACATATCTCGCACATTTATGTCAAAAGTTTCAACGCCAACATAAACTAGTGTTATTTTTCAATATTGGTCTATTAAGGGATTCTGATATGCTGCCAAAACAGTAAGTCGTTCCAATAAAAACAATCATTCTTACTACCACGTCGCGATCAATACAAGAGTTAAGAGTATTAACCATACCAAGAAGTCATACGAACACTTCACCAATGTAGCGGCTGTTGTCAAAATTAGTAGCATTGTAGACAAAATGTGTTCGTGTAATGTATCCAATGTTCCTGTGTACGGTGTATATGACGATGAAGTACTCTGGCAACTTTTGATCTCCTCGAAGCCTACCCATAGTCAATAGTTCGCAGGAAAAACAGTTGCCTGCAAGCCTTCGTTTGGGCTCGAATCTCTCAAATCTTATCGTCACAGTCTTTTCGCGAGATATATGTATGAGGAAGTAGTATATCGGTTGACTCTTCTAGCACCATACGCTCTCGAACTTTAATAGTAAACCACACCGTTATACAGGATGTACCTCTCACAGCGCCTGCCATTGAGGTTGGTGGGTTATTTCTGTGATGCTTTCGTGCTTACTAAACGTACCTGTAACGAAATGCAGTGCTCTTATTTGGATCTTCTCTACTGCGTCCATCGACCCTATCAGGTTTGGATTCTACATTCTTTTTCATCAGTCTTCTGACTGGTTTGATGCGGCACGCCAAAAATCCCTCTCCTGTGCTAACCTCTTCATCTCAGAGTAGCACTTGAAACTTACGTCCTCAATTATTTGCTGGATGTATTCCAATCGCTGTCTTCCTCTAAAGTTTTTGCCCTCTACAGCTCCCTCTAGTACCATGGAAGTCATTCCCTCGTATCTAAATATATGTCCTATCATCCTGTCCCTTTTCCTTATCAGTGTTTACCAAATGTTCCTTTCCTCTCCGCTTCTGCGCAGAACCTCCTCATTCCTTACCTTATCAATCCACCTAATTTCCTACATTCGTTTGTAGCACCACATCTCAAATGCTTCGATTCTCTTTTGTTCCGTTTTTCCCACAGTCCATGTTTTACTACCATACAATACTGTACTCAAGATGTACATTCTCAGAAATTTCTTCCTCAAATTAAGGCCGACATTTGATATTAATAGACTTCTCTTGACTAGGAATGCCCTTTTTGCCATTGCTAGTCTGCTTTTGATGTCCTCCTTCCTCCGTCCGTCATTGGTTATTTTACTGCCTAGGTAGCAGAATTCCTTAAATTCATCTACTTCGTGACCATCAATCCTGATGTTACGTTTCTCGCTGTTCTCATTTCCACTACTTCTCATTACCTTCGTCTTTATTCGATTTACTCTCAGTCAGTGCTCTGTACTCATTGGACTATTCAGTCTATTCAGCAGATCATGTCATTCTTCTTCACTTTCACTCAGGACAGCAATGTTATCAGTGAATCATATCATTGATATCCTTTCACCTTGAATTTTAATTCCACTCCTAAATCTTTCTTTTATTTCCATCATTGCTTTCTCGATGTACAGATTGAACAGCAGGGGTAAAAGGCTACATCCTTGCCTTATAGCCTTTTTAATACGAGCACTTCGTTCTTGGTCATCCGCTCTTATTATTCCCACCTGGCTGTTGTACATGTTGTATATGACCCGTCTCTCTCTACAGCTTTCCGAAATCCATAATGACGAGAAACATGCAGTTATTGGTCGAAAATTGATTTTGGAAGCTACCTCCTTTTTTGACGGACTACATTTCCCGATGATCCTTCCAATGAATCTCAGTCTGGTATTTGCATCTCCTGCGACTAGTTTTATGTGGCCATTACACATTAAATCGCTCCGTACGCATACTCCTAAACATTTTGTGGAAGTAACTGCTTCCAGCGAGTGTTCTACTGACGTGTATTTATACAATAGTGGTTCTTTTTGACTACGTATTCGCAATAAGTTTGTTCTGTTTGTTAGAAATTATTCTCACGAAAAACACACTTTGCCTGATATTCCCTACATCCTTACTTTCTTCACTACGCGGCACGGAGGGACCGTTTCGAAAGCCTTACGAAGGTCAACGAAAAGGCATCTATGAGAGCGTTCTGAAAAATAAGATATCCGAACTTTTTATCTCAGAACCCTTAAAGCTTTTTACTAAAACAAACAATTAGCAGTCTAAATCCTTATTCTTCTTGTCTATATATTTATTTCTCAACATAATCATCTTGGTGACGAAGACATTTACCTCAACGAGATACCAGTTTGTTGATACGGTCACTGTGTGGATGGTTTGACACTGACGACGGAGAGACAACTTCATCGCTGCTTGCACTGCTTCATCAGTATCAAACTGAAGTATTCGAAGGTTTTCTCCTAGTTCTGGGAATAGACAAATCTGATGAGTGTAAGTCGGGACTGTACTGAGGATGATCGATGGCAGTGAACCCAAAGCGTCGGATTGTTGCCGACGTCGCAGCGCTCGCCTGTGGTCTCACAGTGTCACACAAAAGGACGGGATGCTCCATGTGTGGACCAACTCTTCAGATTTGCATCTCGATTACAGGACTCTATTTCTCACTCAACGACATAGTTACTTTACAGAGAATCACCTTACACGCTACAGCTGGGAGCTCTCTAGCGGCAGAAGGCTGCAAATACGTATAAATTAAGAACAAAGACGTAGAATGTTAATAACGTTTGTTTTATTTAAAAGGATTTAAGACTTTTCACATAAAAATTTGGAAACATTACTTTTCTTCACGCTTTCGTAGAAAAGTGATCATGAATCCATCGATTCCATATTCACATGAAAGTGGAGGGATCCCAACAACAGTGAATAGCAGTACTGCAGAATGATAAACCAGGCTCAATAAGCCTAAGTCCTGACGCTGTCGATTTCCAGCATGTGCTGACTCATACATTTCGTTCTTAAGCGCGGTTTAACACTATCTTTCTCCAAGCAACCACCATTCAAACGCGATTTCTGAGTCATAAACACGCTTCGTAGTCTTCCTTCGTATACAGACTGTGAACAGTGTCAACACTACCTACTTTGCACAGTTGTACTGATATACCAACCATATACACGTCCAGACATATAGTACACTTCATGCCATTTTTGAGATTCGTTACATTCCTCACTTTTGGTACTGTAATTATACTAACCAGTACAAGTGTTCTGTAAGCCGAATCAAAAACTAAGGGGCAGTCGCCACCGCCACAGTGACGTCAGACGGTACAAAGAATACGGAAAGCGTTCAGCGTTACTACTTTCCATCCCAATTTAAGCGGCGGACCCGTTATTTTCCCCGCTTTTTTTATTTTATTTTCTTGAGTATCGGTCTTCCGAAAAGTTTGATGAGTCTAGCCACGAATTCATCTCTTGTACCAGCCTCTTCATCTCAGAGTAGCAACTGCATCCCAAGTCATCAGTCAGTTGTGGATACATTCCACTCTCGGTCTCCTTCTCCATTTTCACCCTCTGTTGCTCACTCTTATATCATGGGAGTTACTGCGTGATGTATTAAACCACTTTCTGTCATCCGATTCCTTTTTCTTGTCAGTGTTTCCTACATGTTCCTTTCTTCGCTGATTCTACGGAGAAATTCATCATTCATTATTTTACCAGTACACCGAATTTTCAACTTCCTTTAGTATCACCACAAATTAATGCTTCGATTTTCTTCTTTTCCTGCTTTGTCACTCTCCATGATTCACCACCATACGGTACTGTGTTCTAAACATGCATTCTGAGAAATGCAATCGTCAGATTGACGCCGATGTTTGATACTGGCAAGCCACTATGCACCAGCGGTGCCCTATTTGACTGTGCTAATCTGCTTTGCTTCATCCGTCACATGTTATTTTGCTTACAAGGTAGAAAAATTCCGTAACAGTGTTTACAGCATGGTCTCCAAAATGATGAAATTGCATCGCCAATTTCTGCTACTCATTGTTACTATCGTCTTTTTTCTGTTTCCCCTCAATCTACAGGGCCATGAAGTTAAACATTCAAAACTCTGTAGAAATAACACCACTGGTCAGAATGACGTCAAATTGCAACGGAATATTATCGGAGAAGGGGAACACGTATAGCAGAAAAAAATAGTTCGAAAATTGATAAATACATGACGCTTTACGTTTCAGAATACGTAAATGAAAACACCTTTCATGCTGATGATCCATTGAAGTTGGTATACACACGCCTTGTACACGGCTTTTTCTCCTTTCGCGTCTGCGATGTTCTCCATGACTGTCTCACGCAAGCTCGTGCTCTGCTTATAAAGCTGTATTACAAGATTGGTGACTGTGCACACGTCGCTCCGCAGAAGTTCCGTAAACTGAATGGTTTAAAAAAGGCGTTGATCCGATGACTGCCGTGGGTCTCGAGGAAATGATTCGGAAATTCGAAAAGGCGGATTCTTTTGGTGTGGAGCCTGGTAGAGGGAGGAAACGAATTGATTCGATGTCAGTGAAAGCAGTGGCCACAGCAACGCAGGAGGAGACGAGTGGTGCTGTGCACACGTGTAGTGCGGGAAGAATTGCCCGAACATTGAACATACCTGCGAGCATGGTGCGTAAAATCCTTCGAAAAATCCTTCTTTGCTATCCATTCAGAATTACCCATGTGCACGAGTTGCTTCCTGTTGACCAGCCAGCAAGAGAGACGTTTGCATTAGAATTTACTGTCCGCATGGAAGTGGACAGTGATTGTCCGTGGGAGATTTTGTGGACAAACGAAGCCACTTCCACCTGACAGGATATGTCAATACACAAAATTGTCGAATATGGACAACGAAAAATCCTTACGCAAATCAACCAGTACCACTTCATCCTGAAAAGGCCACTGTGTGGTGTGGTTTTACGGCATCATTTATCATAGCGCCATATTTTTTCGAAGAGAGAGGTGCTTCTGGTCGCGTAACCTGTTGTTGTTGTTGTTGTTGTGGTCTACAGCCCTGAGACTAGTTTGATGCAGCTCTCCATGCTACAATATCCTGTGCAGGCTTCCTCATCTCCCAGTACTTACTGCAACCTACATCCTTCTGAATCTGCTTAGTGTATTCATCTCTTGGTCTCCATCTACGATTTTTACCCTCCACGCTGCCCTCCAACGCAAAATTTGTGATACCTTGATGCCTCAGAACATGTCCTACCAACCAGTCCCATCCTTTTATCAAGTTGGGCCACAAACCCCTCTTCTCCCCAATTCTATTCAATACTTCATCATTAGTTATGTGATCTACCCATCTAATCTTCAGCATTCTTCTGCAGTACCACATTTTAAAAGCTTCTACTCCCTTCTTGTCCAAACTATTTATCGTCCATGTTTAACTTCCATACAAGGCTACACTCCATACAAATACTTTCAGAAACGACTTCCTGATACTTAAATCAATACTCGATGTTAACAAATTTCTCTTCTTCAGAAACGCTTTCCTGGCCATTGCCAGTCTACATTTTATATCCTCTCTACTTCGACCATCATCAGTTATTTTGTTCCCCAAATAGCAAAACTCCTTTACTACTTTAAGTGTCTCATTTCCTAATCTAATTTCCTCAGCATCACCCGACTTAATTGGATTACATTCCATTACCCTCGTTTTGCTTTTGTTGAAGTTCATCTTATACCCTCCTTTCAAGACACCATCCATTCCGTTCAACTGCTCTTCCAAGTCCTTTGCTGTCTCTAACAGAATTACAATGTCATCGACGAACCTTAAAGTTTTTATTTCTTCTCCATGGATTTTAATACCTACTCCGAGTTTTTCTTTTGTTTCCTTTACTGCTTGCTCAATATACAGATTGAATAACATCGGTGAGACGTTACAACCCTGTCTCACTCCCTTCCCAACCACTGCTTCCCTTTCATGCCCCTCGACTGTTATAACTGCCATCTGGTTCTGTACAAATTGTAAATGACCTTTCGCTCCTTGTATTTTATCCCTGCCACCTTTAGAATTTGAAAGAGAGTATTCCAGTCAACATTGTCAAAAGCTTTCTCTAAGTCTACAAATCCTAGAAACGTAGGTTTGCCTTTCCTTAATCTATTTTCTAAGATAAGTCGTAGGGTCAGTTTTGCCTCACGTGTTCCAAAATTTGTACGGAATCCAAACTGATCTTCCCCTAGGTCGTCTTCTACCAGTTTTTCCATTCGTCTGTAAAGAATTCGTGTTAGTATTTTGCAGCAATGGCTTATTAAACTGATAGTTCGGTACTTTTCACATCTGTCAACACCTGCTTTCTTTGGGATTGGAATTATTATATTCTTCTTGAAGTCTGAGGGTATTTCGCCTGTCTCATACATCTTGATCACCAGATGGTAGAGTTTTGTCAGGACTGGCTGTCCCAAGGCCGTCAGTAGTTTTAATGGAATGTTGTCTACTTCCGGGGCCTTGTTTCGACTCACGCCTTTCAGTGCCCTGTCAAACTCTTCACGCAGTATCGTATCTCCCATTTCATCTTCATCTACATCCTCTGCCATTTCCATAATATTGTCCTCAAGTACATCGTCCTTGTATAGACCTTCTATATACTCCTTCCATCTTTCTGCTTTCCCTTCTTTGCTTAGAACTGGGTTCCCATCTGAGCTCTTGATATTCATACAAGTGGTTCTCTTTTCTCCAAAGCTCTCTTTAATTTTCCTGTAGGCAGTATCTATCTTACCCCTAGTGAGATAAGCCTCTAATCCTTACATTTATTCTCTAGCCGTGCCTGCTTAGCCATTTTGCGCTTCCTGTCGATCTCATTTTTGAGAAGTTTGTATTCCTTTTTGCTTGCTTCATTTACTGCACTTTTATATTTTCTCCTTTCATCAATTAAATTCAATATTTCTTCTGTTACCCAAGGATTTCTATTATCCCTCGTCTTTTTACCTACTTGATCCTCTGCTGCCTTCACTACTTCATCCCTCAGAGCTACCCATTCTTCTTCTACTGTATTTCTTTCCCCCATTCCTGTCATTTGTTCCCTTATGCTCTCCCTGAAACTCTGTACAACCTCGGGTTTAGTCAGTTTATCCAAATCCCATCTCCTTAAATTCCCACCTTTTTTGCAGTTTCTTCAGTTTTATTCTACAGTTCATAACCAATAGATTCTGGTCAGTGTCCACATCTACCCCTGGAAATGCCTTACAATTTAGAACCTGATTCCTAAATCTCTCTCTTTCTATTATATAATCTATCTGATACCTTCTAGTATCTCCAGGATTCTTCCATGTATACAACCTTCTTTCATGATTCTTGAACCAAGTGTTAGCTATGATTAAGTTATGCTCTGTGCAAAACTCTACCAGGCGGCTGCCTCTTTCATTTCTTAGCCCCAATCCATATTCACCTACTATGTTTCCTTCTCCCTCAATTTCTTTATCATCTGCATAGCTAGTTTGCATATAAACTTGTACTACTGTAGTAGGCGTGGGCTTCGTGTCTATCTTGGCCACAATAATGCGTTCACTGTGCTGTCTGTAGTAGCTTACCCGCACTCCTATTTTTTTATTCAGTATTAAACCTACTCCTGCATTACACCTGTACCGTCACTGGTAAGCGTTGTGAGTGTCTTTTGCGCAACCACGTCATTCCGTCTCTCCGACAGCGTGGATGTGTGGATGGAATCATTTTTATGCAAGATGACGCAGTTCCGCACATTGCAAATCCAGTTTAACAGCTGTTGAAGAGCCATTACAGAAATGCTAGAGTTATCAGCCGCCATTTCCCTGCAGCCTGGCCGTCCAGATCACCTGATCTTAATCCGTGTGACTTCTGACTGTGGGGCTACCTGAAACATGTTATGTTCAGTGTTCCGATCGCAAACTTAGGTGCACTGAATTCACGCATTGCGCAACACATTCTGAACGTGAACCCGAAAACACTTCCATAGGTTGTGAAACATGCTGTTTCTCGATTTCAACTTGCACAAAACGGTGTACACCATATTGAACATGTTTGGCGCCAATCACATGGAACTTAATAATACAATTTGATTTTGATTGATGCTTTTTACGCTGTTTTTAGCCTCAGAGCAACTAAAAATCGATGTGCGTGATGCTTTTTAACAGGTTTCTGGCCTCGGGACAATTAAAAACCGATTTTTCCCATCCGAAGTGCTGTGACCTTCCCATGGTTAATGGGCTCACTTAACAGTATCGCGCCTGTACACCCATGCACACGGAGTAGTACAGTTCATTTAACGTCAAACCTATACCTTAGGCATTGTTGTATGATTCATTTGTCATTTATAGTCGATCACTATTAAATTATGATGCTAACAGCGCCATCTGTTGTTACATTTTGTAACTATTTGTTTTTTTTTCTGCCATACGTTTTCACCCGCCTCTGATCATATTCTGACCAGTTATTTCTACAGCGGTTTGAAAGTTCAACTTTAATGATAATCACCCTGTATATTCTGTACTTATAAAACTGCTCAACCCATCCACCAGGTCCCGTCTGCTCTTTCACTCTAAATGACGTAATCAGAATCCTTCCACGAAGAATTTTAATCCCAGTTCTGAACCTTTCTTTTATTTCCCTCATTTCCTTTTCTAAGTACAGATTCGTAACACGGTAAGATGTTAGCTGCGTGGGACGGTGGATTGGGAAAGGGAGGGGGGGGAGGGAGGATTACTTGTTGAAGGAGGATGTGGTGTGCAGCCGAGAAAGGTAATAGTGAGGTGAGGATACAATTACTTATTTATTATTTCTTTATTACTTTACTCAATTTGACTCCACCATGAAACTGATGACACGTGTCTGAAAAGATGTTCGTGTTGAATGCAAACAAGCCTTTAATTAATCCATCCGATTCATACATACGTCAGAGTCCGTTGTCTGTTTCTCGTAATACCCTGGCGCTGTAGCAGCAGCCGTAGCAACCACCAGAGCTGCAGAGACGTTAGCTGCTTACACAGGGGAATGCTGACTTCGTGCTCGGTGCCCTAACACGGACTGCGCCTGTGGCCGAGCTGCGGCCACGGCCCGGCGGAAGTCACTGAGAGTCTTGTACTTTGCTGTAGGATGCGACGTGCCAGATGCGCGGCGATGGCGGCGCCCGGACTCGAAATCTGGACCGACACTGAAAAGCAGTAGCAAGCGCCTTGTGTAGATTTGCTGGTGGGCAGACAGGCAGAGTTTCGTGAGTCACCGCATAGCGGCGGCAGAATTACGGCGACGTCTCTAAGGCTGCGCCAGTAGACTCGTGCTGGCAACTGACACACAACAGGCGCCTTTTCGTGTGGTCCTGCTGCACCTGTGATGGCGTACTCAGCTACACCTAGCTTTAAAATCACCTTTTCTGCACTGACTTCGTGGAAGGGCAGCGTCTGTGTGTCACTGTGGAGAAGTGTAGAATACGGTCTGTAACGGCATAGTTACTTGTGTTTCGTTCTACAGAAAACAGTTCCACTCACCGTTTGGTGATTTCTTCTTTTACAGTCCTGTCCACACGCCTTTCCTGTTAGAAGAATACGTGATGTTCGTCGGCTGTAAAAAGCTGTAGCGGAAACTAGCCACACTACACAATCTCTGTAGGTTGCAACAAAATATCGGTGTCAGGTTAGCTGAGCGATTAATTGAAAGGTAGTTTGCTAGTAAAAACTTCAGTATATTGTGACTTGTTTGATACGAAACACCGCCAATCCCGTGTTAATCTTAAGTTACAGTTTCGTCATTCGTACCCAATCACACTCACTCATAATAGGCAGCTTATGGTAATCAAGCAAACCTGTTACCAAAAGCATTAACAAACGGATTGTCTGTGACAGAATGCTCTATCAGGTATTACACAGTTTGACCAGTACGAATGTAAAGTTTGGCTCACGCCTTGTATAACAGGCCGCGTGGATTTTGGTTAATCGGAAGTCACGGTTTACATAAAGTCGTTCGTCTTTTTCACCCGTTCGCGTTGCTGCACATAACTGTCAAGTTTTAACCATTATTCCGTAAGATTTTCACATCTATTCAGAGCTCCTTATGTCCACTTCCGAAAATGATCACAGCTGAGATCCAAACTGCACTTGAGCTTCACAAAGCAATTCTCTTATCCCACAAAATACTCGCCAACATACCGTCTTCTGACTGTGTAATATATCTCGTAACCAAACCAGTATTAATATTAAACCGCGAAATCCCTCCTCTGTTACACTTCTGGCCATTAAAATCTCTACACCACGAAGATGATGTGCTGCAGACGCGAAATTTAAGCGACAGGAAGAAGATGCTGTGATATGCAAATGATTAGCTTTTCAGAGCATTCACACAAGGTTGGCGCTGGTGGCGACACCTACAACGTGCTGACATGAGGAAAGTTTCCAAACAGCAGTTGACCGGCGTTGCCTGGTGAAACTTTGTTGTGATACCTTGTGTAAGGAGCAGAAATTCGTACCATCACGTTTCCGACTTTGATAAAGATGGGATTGTAGCCTATCGCGATTGCGGTTTATCGTATCGCGACATTGCTGCTCGCGTTGGTCGAGATCCAATGACTGTTAGCAGAATATGGAATCGGTGGGTTCAGGAGGGTGATACGGAACGCCGTGCTGGACCCCAACGGCCTCGTATCACTAGCAGTTTAGATGACAGGCATCTTATCCGCATGGCTGCAACGGATCGTGCAGCCGAGTCTCGATCCCTGAGTCAACAGACGGGGACGTTTCCATCTGCTACCCTGCTACCCTGGCCAGTACATTTCCCAAATCTCTCACCAATTGAAAACGTCTGGCCAAGTGTGGAGGAGCAACTGGCTCGTCACGATACGCCAGTCACTACTCATGATGAACTGTGATGTCGTGTTGAAGCTGCATGGGCAGCTGTACCTGTACACGCCTTCCAAGCTCTGTTTGACTCAATGCCCAGGCGTAGCAATGCCGTTATTACGACCAGAGGTGGTTGTTCTGGGTACTGATATCTCAGGGTCTATGCACCCAAGTTGCGTGAAAATGCAATCATATGTCAGTTCTAGTATAGTATATTTGTCCAATGAATACCCGTTTATCATCTGCATTTCTTCTTGGTGTAGCAATTTTAATGGCCAGTAGTGTACATTTGGACCAGTCACAGATTAATAGTTGTTATGAACAATAAGTCAAAAGAACACGTTTATAAAAGTCACAAATATCAAAGTAAGTCCTTCTTTAAATAACAAAATTATCATAAAATGTATCTTCTTTCCTCAGTCCCATAAACTGGCTACTTACACTTTACAATTTCCCTTAAGTATGATTTATTTTCTCAGTACACTACTCACGCTAACGTATATTCAGTTGATATACATAATAATATTCATTTATTTCAAACTTCGCACTCACACCATCATTCGCACTACTAAATAAACAAATTACCAATAATTAACGAAAAACGCGATAATCGCAATAAATACGGCTTTGTTTTCCCAATATACAGTTGTAGCTACTTGATAATTTCATAGTCCATAAGATGCTGACACCTTTGGCTACAGCCGAAACTACTTGCGGCTACTTACTGGGTCGGATCACAGCGCATCTTTCATGCGCGACATGACTCACGTATGAAGCTGTCTGTCTGCTACCGTTTCTTACTTACAGGGGTGCGATGCAAGGCGCTAAGCGTCAGGCCGGTGTCAGGTGACAACGTGTCAAACTGTCCTAGAGGTCCAGGTCATCGGCACACAGAAGTGTGACAACGCAGAAACCACTCACTGCAAGCAGTTGTTTAGGTCAGCGGAACGTTTACTGCGGCTGCCGGCGTTCCACATGCGACACTTGGACTGGCTGTGGTTTAAACCATTACCGCATGTTCCTTTTCAGGACGTAATGCGCCTTCGCATTTTGCTGAAACACGGACACTGATCTGTTTACACTTATTTACAGTTTCTTACCTCCATTGATGGTGTAGCTTTGTGTCTTTAGTATATTCACTTTCTGTCCCACTTCTAAGAGGTGTTTGTTCATGGTTCAGCTTCTCAAATTGTTTCCTATCGGCATCTTGGCTGCAGTACTTGAGAGGGAACAGTTGTCAGAGTTTACCTGCCCTTCCTCGTACATTAGTCTACAAGTTTAGGCTATTAAGGACTAACAAGGACAATATACAGGGTGGCTCGCTTAAACGTTTCACCCCAAATATCTCTGGAACAAAAATAGAAACTGATAAAAGACTATCACTGACATTAATGTAAGACAGGGGGCTCATGGAATAATTACTATGATACATTCTGAAACGGAAGCAGGTTTTAGTTTTTTAAATGGAAAGCCTGCGTTATTTCTTACACAGTCATTAACATGAAAAGTCACAAAAAGAATGGCATTGATCGCGTCGAAATACGTAAATTACATCCCGAGAAATTGCAAAGCGAAGTTGACACTTGAAATAAACGAAACGTGCGTCTACTGCACACCGCGAGATGCAAGAATGAACTCCACGTTGGTCAAAATCGCGATGTCACTGACGTACTTAATCTTACTTTCTATGTTGTTAGGAGGGCCGAAAGTATTAATAGGGCTTCCTGCCACAAACATTGGTAGGACGGGTTCGCGCTTGCATCTCGGGATGTGCAGTAGCGGCTCGTTTCCTTTATTTCAAGCGTCAATTTCGCTTTGTAATTTCTCAGGATATACTGGATATATTGTGATGCAATCAACTCCATTCTTTTTGTGATTTTTCGTGTTACTGATTGCGTAATTAATAATATGGGGCCCATTTAAAACGTAAGTTTGTGCTGAAACTACTTGTGTTTTAGAACGTCTCTTAGAATATACTTTCATGAGCCCGGCTTTACATTCTTCCCTTATATCCTCACTCAAAGGTCGTTTTCCAACATCTATTTTTGTTCCAGAGATTTTTGCGCTGAAACATTTAAGCCGCCCATCCTATATATAGTCTGAACTAAACAATAACTTACCCTATAGGGAACCAAACTGACCTGCTTGAACAGGATGGTTCATGCGTTTCCCTATCGTTTGACGATGCTGGTCTACGAGAACTCTGCAATTCGTGCACTGTAGTTGTGCTACGCTTTCTTATATCTTAGCAATTCGGAGAACTTTACTTGTAGCAGTAGAAAGTCCATAATAACGTTGCTTTTGTCATGGCTTTAAGACATTGTGACTGCAGGATCTATCCAAACTCCTATAACCTATTACTCTTCTTTGTTTGCTCTCACTATGAGAGATTTATGCAGTGTCCCCGCTTCAAGTGCTCACCGATACCAGTGAGCCGCCTGCAGGCACTATACTAGCCCTACCTGTTCGTTACAAAAACCTATAACTCTCTATAATTATTCCGCAACTCCAGGAGAAATATTAGTCCAACCTGGATCATACATCAAAAAGTTCCTGTAATTCTTTTAACGCTACAAACGTTCCAACAACTGATAAACTTTCCCATTATTTCACTTCTTTGCTTGATCGCCTATAGTTGGTGGATATACCACTACCAAAAGTATAGCTTCTCGAGTTATCTATGCGCTTTAAATGATAACATTACGTCTAATGGCCATCTCGCATTCATATGATACATCAGCCTTTTTGGCTGTTTTGAGACCATGCCACATGACTTGCAAGACTGTAAAACCTAACCAAGCATACTATTGCAGCTCTTCATTCTTCTTCTGATTTATCAGTATCTTATACTGGCGTATACCTATCTTATGTAGTACATGTGTACTACTGTCATTGGACGTCACAGTTTTCAGATTATATATCTCGTAATGATCCTGACTTAGTCGTGATCTTAAATCCTACATGATGCCTACTGTCGAATAGTAATCTCCAAGTAACTCCTATCATCCTAAAACATTTGCTTTATACATTTCCTATTTATGGTAAAAACCTTATCCCGTTCTGGCTTATCACTAAGAGCTTACCGTAGCAAGCCAGAGCCAGGCAAACTCTCGACACTGGATGGCGTAGTGCCCAACAGACTAATGGACTTTACTTAGTATGGTGTGTCAAGGTAAAATGTATTGAGAGGATAATATTGGGCTTCAGTCACTTACCAACACTAAAGTGGTATGTTATTACGATATTATAGAGAAATGCAGGGAAAGTTCAAACCAAAGAGTGTAGTGAATCCCAAGAGTGAAACTTTGAAAATTAAAATTTCGGTTGCTAATTGCGTACCTCATTATGCAAGATTATTCATCATCACTCACTATCCAGTTTGCTTCCTCCTTCGGAAAGGTGCTGTTACAGAACCATAGCACTGGCTGCTGTCTTCCGGTTTCCATCTTCGCCTCATATCAGCAGCATTCAAGATGATAATTGGAAGTGGCTTGAGATGTTGGCTGGATGTTAGTGTGGTTCTCTGCTGAGGAAGCATGTGATGTGCGGAAGAAGAAGGTCCTAGTGAGGATACAAAAACTTCCTTATTAATTCATTATTAATTTGTTCAAGATGTCTCCGCCATGCAACTGGTCAGAAGTAACTGTGGAAATAAACATGGATAAGCGCTAAAAGGACCTTTAATTAATTCATCCACCACATACTGATCTCAGAGCATCTCCGTTTTCTCATAATTTCCTAACGTTGTAGCGGCAGGTGTATCAAAGGCCAAGTGGTGCAAGGGTGTGACCTGCTTATAAAGGGAAATGATATCTTGGTGCGTTGACTCGACGGCGATGGCGCTGATAGGACAAGTGGCTTATCTCTTTCAGCGGAGCGGGGCAAGGCAGACACGTGTTGATATTTTGTTGTAGGTCATACGTCCTACTATTTGTCTCGGAATTTCCAACATCTTGCAGTATTTTATATTGTCGAACGACTTTTTTTAGGTTTATAAATGGTGTGTAGATGTATTTTATCCTTAAGCTTGCATTATCAAGCGCAACGTCAGAACTGAGCCTCTGGTTCCCTTATCTTTCCGAAAACAAACTGATCATCATCTAACAATTCCTCGGTTTTCTTTTCCATTCTTCCGTGTATAACTCTTGTCAGCAACTTGGACGCCTAATCCGCTAATCAGGTTGTATAATAGTTACTTCCCTTTGCCATCTTCTAGATTGTGTGGATGATGTTTCCCTAAAGCCTGACAGTATGTGCCCACACACCAATCCCAATAGCCTCCAGTGGTTAAAGAAACTTTTGAGGAATGTTATTAACCCCTTTTGCCTTATATGATGCTATTTGTTCCAAATTGAAATGAACTATGACTCTAATGCTGCATCGCCTTCCATATCTACTCTTGTATCTCCCTCAAGCACGTCGTCAGACAAGTCGCACTCCTCGTAGAGGCCTTCAGTATACTCTCTCTACCTATCCACACTCTCTTCTGCCATTAACAGAGGAAATCCCGTTGTACTCTTAATGTTGATCCCCGTCTTTCATCGAAGGTTGTTTTGGTCTTTCTACATATGAATCAGTCCTTCGCACGTCCATTTGTTTTTCGATTTCTTCACATTTTTCTCGTACCATTTCCCTTTCCTTCCCTGCGCTTCCATCTTATTGCAAACTAGATTACTTATATTTCTGTATTCCTCAATTTCCCTGAACATTACTTCCTTCTTAAGTCGATAGACTGAAATATGTTTTGGATACCCAAAGTTTCTTCGCAGTTATCTTCCTTCCGTCTATGATTGTCAGTCCAGCTTGTGATCTCTCTGTATATATACTTCCACTCCATTCCAACTGAACCGTCTATGGTGATATTCATCATCGCAATGGTAATGGTCTTTGAGAACGTCAAATGAGTCTCTTGCATCCTGTGTACATCATAACCCACTTACTACAAAAAGGTTCCCTCGGCCCCACACTCTTAGATTTCACCTTGCTCTTAATTGTTACTAAATTGTGGTCCGAGTCTATGCCTGCTCCTCGGTACGCCTTACCTGATTTCAGAATCTCTGCCTCGCCATGAAGTTAACAGCTGGAATCTTCCCGTATACGCAGCCCTTTTCCAAGTATATCTACTCCTCTGTGACTTTTGAGCACTGTATTAGTTATTAGTGGCTTAAATTTATTCCAAAACTCAGTCTTTCTCTTGTATCGTTACTCTTACTAAGCCATTATTCTTCTGCAACCATTTCTTTTACAACTTCCAATTGCCAATGATTCTAAACTTGCATCTTCTTTTACGTAATGAAATAATCGTTCAACATCTGCATACATTTTGTCTGTTTCTTGATCTCTTATTGTATCATCATTACCATTTAATGCTTGTCCCCTTCCTCGAAGTTCTACTCGTACATTTGCCAGAGTCAAGTGGCCTGGAAGAGAGAAAGACTTTTGGAATGATTATCACTGTAGCAATGTCTTAGGAGATAGATGTGTGTATGTTCGTAAAATCTGAATAGAAAGAAGATTATTTTCTCTGCATGTAATAAGTGTAGCAATAATATTATTAAAATTCTGTTTTTTGTAATACCTAGTGTGAAAAACCACAAAGACCAATATATCTTCTCCTCTGATGTCTCAAGTGCGTAGATGTTCCGTTTGACGTCATGGGCGTCCTGCGCGGTCTTCGTGTGCTGATACTGATCTCGATTATCACGTGTTGGAAACTTGAGCACATCCTGTAAACAAGATATCAAGCGAAGCAGACATTCTCTTACAAAAGACGCCTAGATTACAGTCTTGCAAAATCAGAGGAAAAAATCACAGCTCAAGTATTAGAGATAAAAAGCAGTAGACTGAGACTAAAATAGCTTTCCTTCATGTTTCACTCATTACCGATCACATCACTAATACTAAGAGCAAAAGAACTAAGTAAATAGATTAAATACATAGGAAACAAACTTATCTGAGTTTAAGATAATTTTCCTATATGTTCCACTCATTACCGAAACATCCCAAGTACCAGCTCTAAAAGTGTCTTAATAATCCCATAGTGTGTGGCTGAAATCATCGCGTAAAGTGATTACATTAACAAATGTTACGCGTAATTAGATTAAATTATTTGTAAACAACCTGTAGGTAAGAAATACAAAACAGTAGTTACCAAGAAAGTACGACGCTAGTTTCGTCAATCGACTAGAGCGTGTAGCACTAGGCAGACAAGAGTATTGGATCCAAATTCTGTATAATTCTTACAAGGGATCTGAAAAAAGAATTGATCCAACTTCAGTTACGTTATATGGGGTACGCCTGTGACGACATGATTGTAAGCATCACTGTGGATTAGGCAAGGGTCGTTTGTTTACCGAGGCTTGCTCTATTCGTTCACAGAACTGAGAATGGTGCAGTATAGGGCAGCCCAAGTTGAATCCGCACTTCTCGACTTCGAGAAGTCACACTACCACCTCGAACAGTAAATACAAAATCACACAATAAAACTGACGTAAAAAGTGTTATCAGCATTTAGCGGTACCGTAATCTAAAAGAAAAACATATGAGCAGAAAACTGTCCGAAATATCTCTAAATATTAGGAAACCATGGTCAAGTGAAATCCATATTGCAGAGAAATTTGACGAGGCACAACACATCTTACCTCTGCAAGACCAAATTAAATTATCGTGGCGTTAGAACACTTCGGAGAGGACTGTGACTTTTAGCTTACACGTTATCTGATGCGTTTAAGTTTATACTTCCAGATTAAAAATCCTCTTAAATGCCTCGAACAGACCTTGTATAAAATTGAGTGTGGTGCTTGATGCGCAGTTCTAGTGCAGTTTTCATTCTGTTACCCTGTGATTCACGCGGAACGTCATTTTAGATATTGTACGGTCCAGACACATTAATGTACCACCTTCTGTGTTCGACGTCAACGTGCAATAACGGAGGATGGCGAATATGGGAGAGGGGAGGGGGGGGGGCGGACACGCAACGCAGTGCAGTTCTTTGTCGTAAGGGGGAAGCGGAGCGATTTATGACATCCAGAACGGGATCAACATTGGCTTTCAGACCAACAGTGGAATCATTTCCTAGACGGCTAAGTTTGTAAACTGTGCACGTGCCGTGGTTAAGAATTACCGTGCGTGGAAAAACAGCGCTATCAAAAACCGATGCTGAGACAATTGTGGTACATCATGCGCCATAGATGACAGGGGTGACGGATTACTGCGGATATGTGTATGAGCGAACAGACGTGCAGCTGTTGAGCAACTGACCGTCCAGATGAACCAAGGGGATACTACCAGTTGTAATGCTCTCATGTGTTTTCTGCTACTGTAAATAATTCACCTTTATTGTACTGGAACAAAGATGAATCAGTGCACTGCGTGAGCAGTGAATAAGAACCTTAACTCTGTGTTTAGTTTTGTCTGTGACTGAGTTGTTAATAAGCCATTTGCGCAGCGCAGGGGCGTTCTTATTTGAGGCATAGTAGGGAGCAGAGGAAAGGATCTGTTATTTGTGGGAGAAACTATCTGGACTATTTTATTATGGAGATGAAAATTCTTTTATGATATTTTCTTGTTCTTATTGTCGATAGAGAAGATTTTGAAGGGATCTTGAAGGTATGCTTGTAGTTTCCTTGTAATGAAAGAATTTTGTAATTGTTAGAGCCTTCTTATGTTGCTCAGTCTTTTTGACAATAATCAGAGTTTGATGTTTCAAAAACGATTTTCTTTGAAGCAAAACCCACCTACAGGATTCATAGAAAAGTTTTAAATATTCTGTCGTGTGTACATTGCACCTTACACCGCACGCAGTAACTGATTGTTTCTGACAAGTAGAAAAATTTAGAGTAGATTATTTATTTCTAGCTGCTGTATCACGTGATTTGTATTTGCTTTCGACAAATTCAGCACTCCAGACACAAGAACAGCATGCTGAGCAAAAGGCGAGTCACTTTTATTTCAGGGCAGATCTCACCTACCACTCTTGAGCATTCACAGTGTAGTCGGGATTATCAGGTGTCGTGCCATCAAATCGGTTAATTTTCTGTGAAAAGGGTTGGTAATTTCAAACAGTTACTTTCTACCGAATAGAGCAGTAATTTATTTTTGTGGATATTCCAAGTCTAATACTGCACTTCATATCAGGCACTTCGGTACTGAGTTGTAGTTACATAGTTTTCATTGAGCACAAAATTATTTTCTTTTGGCATTTAGTTAGATTCACTTCCTTTTGTATTTCATGAAGTTTAAAGCTTTATTTCACTATGCCGTTCACATACGTAACACAGGCTCAACCAACAACCTGTTTTGCTCAGCAGTTGAATACGATACCTAAACTATACGTTACATGAGAGAAAGTTTCTGACGTCAATGTATTCAGCTTTCTCACATACAGACAATTTTCTAGAGACAGCTTATGCAGTTTCTCCTCAACGATTGTTCAGAGAAGGTAGCTGAGTGTCGACCTCCGCAGCGGGAGCCTAGTTCACGCATCCATGGATACAAACGACCGAATTTGCACGTCAGGGCCGCAGCTGGACGTCCATTGGCTGGCGACATGGGGCCTTTTCAGACGAATCACGTTTTATGCTCCAACGGAAAGACGACCGTTGGTATGTACGGAATGAAACGTCTGAAAGAAAACACCTTGCAACAATCGTCGGAGGAGGCCGACCCTACATGCAATTGGTTTTTCCTCGGCACGATGGTATCTACCTGCAGAACAAAGCAACATGTCAACAGCTCTTAGTATATATCCTTGGTTCGAAGAGCATCAGGATGAGTTTTCCTTGCTCCTCCGGGCATCAAACTCTCCAATCACATACGAAATCGAGAAACTGTGGGACCAGCTGAATCTGGCTGTACACGCCATGGATACTCAACCGAGAAACATAGCGACACTGGTCACAGAATTGGAGTCGGCATGTTCCACATCTCCGACAGAACCTTCCAGAATCTGTCTCTCCCCTGCACGTCCTGCTGCAGGCTTTGGACCGGTAGTCACAATAATGTAACTGGATAGTGTGTAATGTCAATTGTCGGACATATGGCCTGTTATTGAAAAATGATCATGATAATTACGTAGTATAATACACAGAGGTCAGTCGTTGCTGTTGTGGTCTTGAGTCCAGAGATTGGTTTCATGCAGCTCTCCATGCTACTTCTTCATTTCTGAGTAACTACTGCAACCAATATCCTTCTGAATCTGTTAAGTGTATTCATGCCTTGGTCTCCCTCTAAGATTTTTACACTCTTCACTTCCTCCAATATTAAACTGATGATCCCTTGATGCCTCAGAACGTGTCCTACCAACCGATCCCTTCTTCTTGTCAAGTTGTGCCACAAATTCCTCTTCTCCCCTATTCTATTCAGTACCTCCTCCTTAGTTACGTGATCTATCCATCTAATCTTCAGCATTCTTCACAGCATTACATTTCGAAAACTTCTAGTCTCTTCTTGTCTAAACTAGTTATCGTCCATGTTTCACTTCCATACATGGCTACACTCCATACAAATACTTTCAGAAAAGACTTGCTGAGATAAAAATCTATACTCGATGTTAACAAATTTCTCTTCTTCAGAAACGCTTTCGTGGCCATTGCCAGTCTACATTTTATATCCTCTCTACTTCGACCATCATCAGTTATTTTGATCCCCAAATACCAAAACTCTTGTACTACTTTAAGTGTCTCATTTCCTAATCTAATTGCCTCAGCATCATCCGACTTAATTCGACAACATTCCATTACCCTCGTTTTGCTTTTGTTAATGTTCATCCTATATCCTCTTTTCAAGACACTGTTCATTTCGTTCAACTGCTTTTCCAGGTCATTTGCTGTCTCTGACAGAATTGCAAAGTTTTTATTTCTTCATTTTCAACTCCCCGTCTCCGCGAAATTAAAAACACTTTGAAAATCCGGTGAAGCGAAGTGTCTCTGTTCTGCCCGTCTACCGTGGAACGTCGCACTTTTCAGTTCAGAGTGCACAGTGAGCAAGTAAAGATGCCTAGAAGGTAGTGTCTGTCGTCAAGTGTGGAGTGCCTGCTGAGAGGTTTCGCCCTGTTTCATGCAGCCTACGTAATATAACTGTCACGCGTTTCTGCTTCATAACAATTCTCGGCGGCAGATGCAGGTCCAACGTAGACGCTCCTGCAGCGTTTTCGATGGAAAGCGTTTGATTACCCACAACGCAGCCCAGACAAGCCTTCCTTTGACTTTCACCTCTTCGCCCACGTGAAACACTGGCTATGACGAGTGCATTTTCGTGAAGAGACCAGTAAAGGAAATTGGCAGATATCAGAGGCGGATGCCTTCTACGACGAGGCTGTCGGTAGTATTGCCAGACGTCCCGTATTCGAATTTGCCGAGATGTCCCGCATTTCCGGCACAATTTTAAATGTCCCGGAGGGACAGGCTCTTTCCCTTATTTCAGCCTTGTTC